>NC_063184.1:2520288-3751204 GCF_023159225.1 Perognathus longimembris pacificus | reverse complement strand
CTTGTTATGTATTTTTATCTCCAGACAAAGTACAATAATGAAAACCTATGAATTTAGGATTCTAAGAGCAAATGATAGTCCTCTGTTTACATCTTATATATTGAGATTTTTATTCCTCACAGTTATTTCTTTTAATATTAGAAATGCTTACTTAGAGGCAATGTTATCCTAGGAGGAAATCATCAACTACATGTAAATGCAAAACATGATAAAAAGTGCTTAGGCTGTAAGCATTTTCCACTTGGATTTCAGTCATTAAAACAAATACAAAATAAGGACACTATAGTTACATGTGCAAGATATATGAAAATAAGCCATTTATCTACATGTTTGTCTGGATATATCATAAGATAATCTCCCAAACATAGTTTGAAAAATGGGGAGAGGGAACGGGCATTGAGTGAGTACAATAGTCAGTGGTGTGGCCCAAAATACACCATGCCCAACAATGAGATGATCGAAATAAAGCCCTATTATTAATTCATTATTGTTCATGTATGCTAATAAAATAATTATATGTAAATATATCCACATGTCTTAGGTATCTCCTTAATAAATATCAAATCTTGCTTTTCAATTTATTTTCCATTTATACTATGTAATTTCAAAAGGGTGATACGTTTTAAAATGTCCATTTACACGTGCACAGCATCTTGGTGGTCCTCACCCTGTCCGCCTCTCTCTTGCTAGTTCCCTTTACGCTCAGCCCTTCAAGTTGCCTTGCGCCATCGCCACACCACCATGTAAAGTCTTTTGATTTTATTCTCCCTCCCTGACCCTCTTTGTTCATCCGGTCTCCATGCAATGAATGGTACCTACACCATAGGAGAGGGCAAATGTTTCAATGACTTGTTATCAGAGTGCATGTTAATTATCCAAAGAAGTTTTGTCATGTACTTTCACACAAGTCCAAATCATACTTTAGTCCAATTGATCATGTATACAGATATTTACAAGTATATATCTACACATATACACACATATAACCTTATATGCTCTTATTTATACATCAATATTAGAGGGGAAATATATGTTCTTTGTCCTTCTGATGCAAGCTAACTTCAGCTAATATAATGGGTTTTTTGGTTTTGGGTTGGTTTTTTTGTTTGTTTGTTTTTACCAGTCCCGGGGCTTGAACTCAGGGCCTGAGCACTGTCCCTGACTTCTTTTTGCTCAAGGCTAGCACTCTACCACTTGAACCACAGCTCCACTTCTGGCTTTTTTCTATATATGCGGTGCTGAGGAATTAAGCCCAGGGCTTCTTGTATATGAGGCAAGCACTCTACCACTAGACCACGTTCCTAGACCCAATATTATGGGTTTTGATTTCATCTAATACCTTGGAAATGACATAATTTCATTCTTCATGGCTAAATTATATTCATTCTCATATATATATAATTACATATTTATTTAATGTATTTCCATTTTCCAAAAAATGTGCTTATAATTATCTGCCATATAATTGTTTTACAAATTATAGACACAGATATAGATGATATAGATAAGTACCGAGATAAAGACATAGATAGATGGTATACATATAGATAGATAGGGAAAAAAGAGAGAGACAAAGAAGGACATAATGACACAGATATGTGTGTGTACATATATTTATACACATGTATCAACTTAATCCTTTCTGTGAATAATTCATAAATATGCTTAATAATATTTTACATTGTTATTGTAAAGGTGATACACGTAGGGCTTAAAAATATTTTTGTATTTTCATTTTGAAAGAAGTGCTGGAGACTAACAGAAAGTTTAGCGATGTGAGATGATTTCATCATGTTAATTGTTTTTCTTTTAGATTTTTTTCTTAAGCTGCCGAGATGCTGAGTAAGTCATTTATAATTACATAAACACATCTTTAGAAGACATTCCTATGCAAAAAATTAATAATCATATCCTTCAGAGCAAACCTCCTTGCAGGAGTCAGACAAGGAATGGACAAACTCAGCACTGTGCACACAGCCATAACCTTTCTGGTTGCTCTATGGGAGAGAACGTTTCCAATTACTCCTTTCCCGATTTGTACCTCAGACTGAAAGATTTGTTCTCCGACAACGCCCCTTCCCAGGACAAAATCTGTGAATCACATCCATACTTCCAGTAGTGTCACAATAACTTACTGGTTGTATCATAAAACTTTAAATGGCCTATCTCCATTCGGAGATAAGCTGCTGAGATGTTTGTGTTTCTAGCAAAAGCTATTGTCGTTATTAATGACTTCAGCCTCCTTTCTTAACTCCGTACTTTGTCATTTAGCAAATCATATCTTGGAAACTACTGCAGTGAGGGAATCGTTTATACTTTCTATATACAAGGCATAAATCAGAACTAATGATTGTTTTAAAGCACTTAAAGAACTGTATCACACACAAAACAGTGCTGTTTCAATTGCTGAAAGTGAATAGTGGCTCTTTGCTTCCACTTGGGTGATGAAAGACAGGAGTTCAAAAACAATATTGGTAAACCCAGCAAGGTAAGGTGGTTGATATACCTGCCTGCCTGCCTGCCTGCTTCCCCCCCTCCCACCCTGCCTGCCTCCCTCCCTCTCATCCTTCCTTCCTTTGCTTCTTCCTGTCTTTCTCTCTCTCTCTTTCTGTCAGGACTGGGTCTTTAACTCAGGGACTTCACACTGGTTGGGTTATTTCAGCAATGCTGTTCTACAGCTTGAGACACACCTGTCATCCCTCTTCTTAGTTTTCTTTTCTTGTTTGGTGATCCGTTTGAGATGAGGTCACATGATCTTCTGCATTGGCTGGCTTTAAACCTGGATCTTCCAGGTTTCAGCCTCCTAAGTAGAGAAGAGTATCAATGTGAGTCCTTGGCACCTGGTGAGGGTGTTTTCTGACCTAGTGATATAAGTGTTACACTTGCATATAAAATATATTTTCAACCTTCACTCTACTCTAAGCTCCTGAAGTACAGACTGGGGTTGATCTTCTTTCCTATAGTCTATTTTCAGGTTGTATTTCCTGATAATATATCCTACCCAAATAATATCATATTTTTAAAAATTATTTTATAGATAATTCAAAATTCCAGATGAAAATTCATTTTCTTTCTGGACGCTGCTGCCTCCTCCTGCCTGCCACAATCCTGTATGCATGGCACAAAGCCAGCCCAGAAAGAAAAGTCCACAAACCTCTACTTTTGCTGCCGGAAAACTAGTTTCAGTGGGGCAAGACTGTGATTCCGACACTCAACCATGCGAGGAGTCTAAAACCGATGAGCTATGGCTTTGCATGTGCTGGGATGGGAAGCGAGACCCTATCCTATATCAACCAGTAAAGAACAAAAGAAGACAAGGATATAGCTACACACCAGTGGCTCACACCTGTAATCTCAGCTATACAGGAGGCTGAGATCTGATCAGTGCAGTTTAAAGTCAGCTGAAAAGAAAGTTTGTAAGACTGCAATCTCCAATTGACCACCAACAACAAGGAACAGTAGTAGAGCCATGACTCCAGTGGTAGAGCGTCAGGCCCAGAACTCAACGGGCAGGACTGGCACACAAAGAAACAGTTGTAATGTGTCTGCCTAGCTAGTGAGAGGTTTTTTAGTTCAAACCCCAGTATCACCAATAAACAAGTTTTTTAAATAATAATAAGCAAACAATTCAGACCTTCTGTTTGTAAAGTTCTTATTCCTCCTGATGATGCCGAGCCCACCTGCAATTTCACGTACTTGGCCTTCTTAGATGTGTCACCCTCAAAATGCCTCACTCCCAAAGGATTAACTGCCAGGAATTTCTCTTCTTCATCTCAAGCTGTTGTAGTCCTACCTCCTCGCTTTCTTTTGTAGCTAGTCAACACTGTACCATGTCTGTGTTGTCTTTAGCAGTCTACATTTTGTCTATTTGAAAAGGGAATATTGCTTTAAAATTTTAAGTAGAAAACCATGAAAGATGTGTAACCTATGAATGTTCTAAAGGAAAGAATAGTATAGCCACTACTGTCTTGCTCTGTGTGTGTGTGTGTGTGTGTGTGTGTGTGTGTGTGTGTATGCAAACATGCCAGTAATGGGGCTTGAACTCAGGGCCTGGTCACTGTCGTTGAGTTTCATTGCTCAAGGATATCCACCATGTGCTACAAAATTACTTCTGGCTTTTTGATTCTGAATTGAAGATCGGAGTTACAGAGACTTTCCTGCGGTGGCTGGCTTTGAACTGTGATCCACAGATCTCAGCATCCTGAGTAGCTGGGATTACAGGAGAGATTTAGTCCTGACTTCTGGCTGCTCAGGGTGAGACTTCTCACAGTCGCCGGAAACATTGCTCTCTCCACCTGCACAGGCCTATGCTATGCTGGGTTGTCCTCTTTCTGGAGCTGGATGGCCTGGAATTGTAGTTCACTTTCTTGTGTGTCTCTCCTTGAAGTTGGAAGTAAATTTCAACCGCTGGGAGAGTCCAACTCAACAGGAAAATGTCTGCTTGAGAGAGAGCTGAGGTCAAAGGAGAGGCGGACAAATGGAAAGAGGAAGGGTAGGGGCATCTAGTTACAATGTTTCATGTACAGATGTGAAAATGGAAAGGTGACTTGAGGGGAGAGGCAGGGTTGGCAGAGCTGGGGAGAACGATGAAATTGGTGCCACTGATCAAGATGCCTCGGACTCATAAACTGACTTGTTAATGTGAAACCCCTTTGTACAACTACTTAAAGACAATAAAAATTTAAGTGGATAAACAAATCAATGAATCAGACCATTTTTTCAAGGGAGGCTCAATATTTTCAATGTGTTTTATGAATATCAACATTTGTGATGAACCAGGCATCAGGGGTTCACACTCAAATCTCAAATTCGGATTCATAGCTAGCCTTGGCAGACAAACCTCAAAGATTCTTATCTCCAATGAACCAGAGGAAAAATACAGAAGTAGAGGAGCCACTCAAGGGGGAGAGGGCCAACTTTGCATAAAATAGCCAGGCAAGAGTATACAGCCCTGAGCTCCAGTACGTGCACAAAAATAAATTAACTAATTAACCTGGTGAATGGTAAATGTACTTAAAATGTGATCATTCAGGTCAAATTTGTGTTTTTTTTTCATCTTCTCTCAGTTCTTGCAACACATATAATTAAATGGAAGAACAGGGGACAGAAGAGGGTTGAGAAAATGCAAGTTATGATCAATTCAGCCTTTGAAAACTGAAATTTCACTCTGTTCTATTGTCTACCAAAACCTCAAATATCAAATGAATGGATAAATAATGGTGTGTTCTTATAGCAGGATCTGGCCTTTTAAAAATATTTTGTCTAATAATTTTTATCTGGCTGATTACATGCATCCAGTGGGAATTACTGTTTCTAGCTTATTTGGAAACACTTGTAGATGTTTACAAAGTAAACCAACAGAAATAGCACACAAAGATATGCATAAAATATCCTTCAGAGTGAATAATAAACAGAGTGCCGAAAAAAGCAGCAAAGTAGTTGAAACTCAAACTTGTAGTGTACCAGTATTATTTCTGTAGACACAAAATGGGGGAAATACATTCATGCTATTCAATGTCAAGTATGAACATCGAAGCAATTGATGTGAGGCAAGAGGAATGGGGAAATGATGGAAGGCTAATGTTGTCAAGATGCATTGTGCATATAAACTAACATATTGGGTTGAAAACGCTTTGCACAACTACTTAATGGTAACAGAGAAATAAATTAAAGAATTATTTGTAAGTAAAGAAAGGAAGAAGAAATAAAACTTGAACTGTCTTATGTTGTAAATTACCTGTAAACTTTATTTATAGAAACTAAGTAATCATGACATGGGTAATCATGACATGCCTCACTCTTAGCTAATCCAGTAAAATTTTTCAATCAACTGTTTTATTTTGATTAAAATATTTATTTTTATTTTACTAAAGGCTGTAATCCAAAGCCTTGTATATTCTACAGAAGAGCTTTGTTATTGAGCTAAACACTCAAATTAGTGTAGATATATTGTATGTAATATAGTATATATACTATATGTGATATAGTATGTCATATGTATGACAGTATTTATACTATCCAAAACAAATTCCCAGAACACCTGTTAATCAATTTAGAAATTAAAGTCCTTTTGCAAGTAGAATTAAAACTGACCCTAAGATGCATTTTACTCACAAAGTAATATGTTAAAACACTATTATATAATTATTAAAGACTAAAAACAAAACGAAATTGAAAAGTAAAAATCCCTGCTTCAAGCAAGTAAAGGAGGTATGTATGGCTCTGTTTAAATCATGCTATCATCTTCCGGGTTTTTATTATTTAGAAGAGGTTAGGTTTTTGTGTTAGGGTTGAACCTGGAGTGTGACATATATGTCTACACCAGACTACTTAATGTATAGTCTGTTCTCCTGCACAAAAGGCTTCCTTTTTGGAAAGCCAAAAGCCCAGACTCTCTCTTACAATGCATTACATTTTACTGTTATCATGTAAACCACTAGTTAAATCCAGTCTGATCTGGCTGAAACTTGGAAGTAGCAGACTGCATTGTCTCACATAGCATTTTTAGTTTTATTTTCACTCCCCACCCCCACCTCACCACAATTGTTAAGGACTTGTATACTGAAGGTTCTAAGTGTCATATCTCCCTCTGGTTGCTGCCAATATTTTATCTAATGAATTAATTGTTTAGAGCTGGTGATTTTCTAAAACTACTGTGTGCTTTCTATTTACAAGTGTGAGCACACTGTGGGTGGGCAGAGCACTATCCTGAGAGCCAGTGGCTGGAGACTCACGACTCGCGGTGGGTGTCCAGCAAACTCAGCTGCCACATGACAAGAAACAGGGCCCGACCCTCCCCGCACTCCTGCTTGTAAAAACTAGCGGGGCTGTAAAAATCCCCCCAATTTCAACAGTAGGGTTTGTGCAATGAAACATTCCATGCTTTGGCTTATTTACTCTATGTGGTCAGCAGCGCTGTGCCCTGTCAACGTGCAAAGTTGCAGACACGTTTAAGAAAGCCTGGAAGTTGAGTCAGGGCGACTCAAGTATTTCTTTAGACAGAGCAGCTAGAAAGTTGTTCTTGGAGACAAGCTTTACATTGGACTTGGTCAAGGCATCGTTTAAATTTCGGCTCTCACTTCTCCTTTGTGCTGAGCTTTAGTATGTAGGCTACAGGTAGAGATATTCAGACTCTGAATAACTGGGACCTAGATAAAATTTTAGAGACCCAGTTCTGAACTTTCTCACAATTCTGAGTGTACAAGACTATATAAGCAGGCATGTGTCTAATTTGTGGTGATAGATGTCAGTATAAATGCCAAGACTTCTTCTCTCACATCTTGTCAGAATATTTGGATTTATTTTGAATAAAAGATGTTTTAAAGCATTGCTTGAAAAATACAGGATTCAGTTGCCAGTGGCTTATACCTGTAATCCTAGCTACTCAGGAGGCTAAGATTTGAGTACTGTAGTTCAAAGCCAGCCTGGGTAGAAAAATCCACGAGACCCATATCTCTAATTAGCCACCGAAATGCGAGAGGTGGAGCTGAGACTCAAGAGGTAGAGCACCAGCCTTGTGCAAAAAATCTCAGGGATAGCAGCCAGGCCCTGAATTCAAGCCTCAGGATTAGTACAAAAACTGCAGAAGAATCAGTGGAAGAATTACAAAACAGTAATTGTGAGAGAAATGGCTAAAGAGGAGAAGAAATAAAAAGAACATGCTTTCTCAAAGCTGAACTCTTTAAAGTTGTTTGGAGACAGAGACTGAGTGCTGTTATAGAAACTGGAAAAAGATCCAGATGCATTAATAAAAGTAAAATACATTAAAAGAGGTAGATTAAAATAGCACACACTGGTTATTGGTGTGGCTACAAAATTATCAGAAATACAGCCTCATGCTAAGAAGTGAATTAATGGTTAGACAAATAACTGATTTTTTAATATTGAAGTAAAAGAAAAACTGTATATTCATAAATATTGTAGATTTCTATTCCATAACATGATAGAATGGAAACTGTTTCTAACCAGGCTGTCCTGAAGTGGAAAACAGAAAGAATGAAAAGTGTGTTTATATATTTTTTCATATGTAATATCACACATACATGCAAACCCTGAAGGGTTGGAATAATAGACTAAAATCAATAAAACATTTTGAAATATAAAAGCTGAAAATAAGAAAGCATATCATCAACAGTATATAAAATGAGGAAGGAATGTCTAACAAAAAGAGTATTCATTTATAATTTATGAAATTAAAAAAGTAATTTATTTATGAAAGTGAAAATAATAGTAGATGAAATCCACACTGACCAATGGTCAACTGTACAGGTTAACTCATCATGAAACCATTTCTGTAGAAGATGTTCGTGCTGCTGTGTTTGTGAATCATTTTCTTTTGGGGAGTATTCCTTAATAATGCAATGCATGCCAGGTTACTTCAACATTGTACAAATACAAATGAGAAAAACATCATTTAATTTCTGCTTGAGATGAGTTCTTTACATTTTTCTAATATGGATAATGCTAGGTCTTCATCTTAACAAATTTCTTATCACATTTTGAGAAGCTAATCAATCATTTTCAAAAAATCAGCTGGGTGCTAGCTGGCTCATACTTGTGATCCTAGCTACACAAGGAGGCTGAGATCAAAGCCAGCCAGGGAAGGAAAGTCTGTGAAACTCTTCTCTGCAGTTAACTACCAGAACGGCAGAAATGGAGGTGTGGTAGGGCTGACAGAAAAGTGAAAATAGAAATGTAATTAAAAATAAATAACAATTGTTTTAAAAGGTATTGTTCATTTTTAACAACTTTTAAAAACTGGTAGGAATTTGTTGGTTCTGCCAATCTGTGGCTGTGGGGGGCTTTTCTGATCCCAGATATCTGGCCCTTGTCTACTTGAGCCACAGCTCCACTTCTGGCTTTTTCAAATCCTGCCTGTCAGTTCCACTGGTAACCCCTATTGATCTTATTTGCTAATCTAATGAAGTTCTATCTGAATAGTTTTACTGTGGTAAAAACTTTCAAATTAGTAACTTCATAACCAAAATATTTAAGCCATTTGCAAAAATATGAATTCATGATGTAGGTAATTATTTTAAAATATTTATTCTATTGATTACAATGTGGTTTGTGAGAATATCACTAAAAATTTATTTTATTTCCTGAATGTTCAGTGAAACAATTGGATAGTTTTACTGTGGTCAAAGTATGTAAAGTAGAAACTTAATGACAAAAAGTATCTATGCCATTAGTAACAGCACTAACTCTTGTCAAGTTTTGGGATCATATTATGGGAATGTGACCAGAGATAAGCAATTGTATATTTTCTCTGTGAGCAAAGCAAATATATTAGCAACACCATAAGAAAAATATTGATGCCACTAATTTACAGATTAATGCACAAAACTACAATGGTCATCCATTAAGTAAATGAAATCAAAAGTTAATGATATATGCAATGCCATCTTTAAGTTTTCAGGTTGGAGACACAAAAACTGTGATGGCAACTGCCCCAAATTTAGACATCACCCAACACTCTGAGCCACAGTGGGACCAGGAATTCTCCACAGTACACAAACCAGGCTGATAATGATGGACCCCCGGTGGTATTTGTTCATTTCATGGCATTAGCCATCCATCTCTGTTGCAGGAATGTGGTATAGGAAGAAAAATTCAGTAAATATATATCCCCTTGGGACCGTCACAAAGCTGGGGGTTCTTTCTGGACCCCCCACACTTTGTAAAGAAATAGATTTAATAAACAAACCATTTCTGATCTCAGCAAGGAACTTAGCAGGGATTTTGAAAGTCAAACACACAGGAGCCGTGCTTGACTGTGGTGGTAAAAGTAACATCTGCCTGGGAGATTTAAACAACGGACTCTTTAAATCACTTTTAAGGCCTATGTAGGAACTGGAACAGCCATAAGCGATAGCTCATTCCAGCCAGAAACATGAAGGCTGGAAGCAGTCACTTGCACTCAGATACTAAAATAACCCCCAATTAAAGGGAAAGTAGAGAAGTGAGTTTAAGTCCTGCTTATTTCTGTCCACTTTAAGCTTTCTTCCACCCTTCCTGGTGTTTAGCAATGCATGCAACCTTCTTGAAAGAATGAAAATAGTGGTATATTGTGACCGATAAAATATTAACTTCAGACTGTTAAATCACTTTACAGATTTATTTCAAAGTCACATTTCCCTCCAAATTCATTATTTCAATGAAGAGAATTTATGGGATTTATAGATCAAGTTTCATGTACAAACAAGTACTGATATGAATGTATAAAGAAGAGCCACAGTGGAATAATCAACAAAATAAATTGGAAAACTGGTGTGAAAACATAAATAAATAAACCAGTTCTGATCTCAGCAAGGAAGTCAGATACACAACGTGTGTGAAACACATGCAAATACATTGAATCTTTTATGAAGCAGCCGCCAGGTAAGGAAAGTCTACACCAGGCTCCCTTCCCCACCTTGCTCTGGACCACTAACCCTGTGAAAGAGGAGTTCACCTCCTGAAATGCTTCCTTTTCTCATTCCTCTCCACCACCAGCTGCATTCTGTGATTGACTGGACATTCATTCATCTTCCCATTTTCCCGTTATCTCTAGTATTTACCCACACATTTTCCTTTAAGGGTCTTCTCACACTGCAGTCCACAGGTTCAGATCAGCACTTCAGGGGCCAGTAGGAAGTTTCTGACTCTTGTTCTTTTCCCTTTACCTTCCCCCCTCCCTTTTGCTGCCTAGTCTGGCAATTTGGTGTCTGAATTGCAGCTTCTTAGCCACAGAAGAGGGAGAACACAGTGTGTTCCCACTCCCTTCCCTTTGTGCTCAAGGCTGGTGCTCTACCACATGAGCCACAGCCCCACTTGTAGCATCTTGGATGTTAATTGGCTATAAGAGTCTCATGGACTTTTCTGCCTGGGCTGATTCTAAGCTGTGATCCAAAGTCAACTGAGTATCTGGGGTTACAGGAGTGAGCCACCAGCACGGAACACAGTGCTTTCTTTTATTCTGAGATAGGGCCTTCTTGGCTTTCCTGACTTTACCTGGGCTGTGCTTGAACATGTAGTCTCTGCCTCTGCCTCCCAAAGAAACATCTCCAACCATGCCCAACCAGTGCAGTTTCTATTAGATCCTAAAAATTAGTTCATTCATTATAACTAAAATATCTCAAATATTGTAACGTACTGATGCAACAATGGACACAAGAATAGCATGATAGGAGATCAATGAAAATAGAGCTTGTAATCATTTCCAGTTTTTAACACAGGGTTCAAATGAGATATTTATGAATCCTTAGGGAGAATAGGAGAGTTTACCTAATTAAAATGTAGATGCAATTTAAGCAAAAACCTAATCAGAGGGAATACTGCAAAATCTCTACTCATGGAAACTATTGAAGAAATTCTTAAGAATTTTAAATTTCAGGGAATATGTTAAATTGGAATCATTTTTTACCTATCAAGTATTCAGTCACAATATACTAAATATTCCAAAGACATTTCTTCCTTACAAGTCCTGATAAAATATAGTATGGAGGTGATGAGACAAAATGACCATATGCTCTCCTATGCCTTGTTTGTCTGGAAACCTCTTTGTGAGTTTAATGTCTCTAAAGATACCTAAGTGTGTTGGCATACATAAATCTTTGAAAGATTATAATATTTTATGAAACATGTTTGATTTAAAACTCATCAATGAAGTTAAAAAAGTAAGGAAGATTCCAGAACTTATAAATCATTTCAGAATTGTAAATTTACCCTGCTGACTTTAAAAATCAATAACAACACATGAAGATTATTTATAGGAAATACATTTACCTCTGGATTACAGAACACTCATGAAGCAATAGCTTATGCTTGCTTCTTTACTATGAAAATTGAAAAAATGAAGTTGTTTAAAGCATATGTAACTGTCTGAGAATGCAGGGGTCAAACAATGTACTGGGCACCGCACAGCCATGGGCTGTGATGTAAGAACTGCAATAGATAACACCTGCACTGCAAACAACACAAATGCAAACATTTCAATTGCTCTCTCTTCCCCTCCTGCATCTGGAGTAGATGTAGGTTGGAAGGCCTTGGTGATTTCTAATATAAACACACATATCATTCTTATCATCAATATTTCTATTACATGCTGCAGATCTAAAGAGAAATGTAATATGTAATCAAACATGAAGGATCAAGAGATGACTACCAGAAACTCAAAACAATATATAAATAGATTATAAGAAAAAGTTACCAAATAATAGTTCCTTTAGGAGCCAACTGCATCATCATCAATGCTCCAGGTAGGAATAAAGCTTTGGCAAGTTGGGCATGGTGGCTCATGTGTGTCATTTACGAATCAGCAAGCTGAGATCTGAGCATCGTATTCAAGGACAAATCCAAGGGATTATTATCTCCAGTTACCAGCAAAATGCTGGAATTGGAGGTGTGACTCAAGCGGTAGCATAGCAAAAAAAAGTTGAGTGAAAACACAAGGCCATGAATTCAAGCCCATAAATAAATACTCACTTGCAATCTCAGAAAAATCAAATTCAATTTAAACAATAACTATTATAATATCTCCACTCATGTAAACCTTCAAAGAAACTCCTAGAGATTTTTTTTTAATATTTCTGGTTTACATAAAAGTAGAATCATGCAAATGATGCAGCTAAGCTTATGCTGTTCTCTTCATGCAAAACTATTAGCATACATATTTAACTCTTCTTTATTAGTGTAAATTAATTATCTGACCAGCAAAATTAGGAATAAGTTGGAAGTCATTTTTCATATATTATTGCCCATTTTTTAGACAAAAAATATTTATACAAAAATTTTATATATGTGTCATTGAAGTTAGCCAATATATTACATAGTACAACCAAGGTTCATTTTGTGTGCAGTATCTCTTTAGTGACTTGCTTAGTCTCCATTTACAGGAAGAATTTATATTGGGGGGAATTTTAGGTGAATATAGCAGGTGAAGGTTGAAGTGGGTGTCCAGGGCACACACACAGTGAGGAGGAGAGAAAAACCACAGCAAACGTCTGAGAAAAGGACCAGCCAGAATCTGGTGGCCCTTGACTGTAATCCTAGCTCCTCAAGAGGATGAGATCTCAGAGACACAGTTCAAAGCCCGCAAAAAGCCAGAAGTAGAGGTGTGGCTCACATGATATAAAGCCAGCCTTCAGCAAAAACAAACCAAAACAACAACAACAAAAAAAAAAAACAAAACAGCTAAGGGACAGCGCCCAGACCCACTGTTCAAGCACACAAAACAAACACACAAAAGCAGAGGATGTGTTTGCTTTCACATGAGGCCTTTAGGAAGTTCCTAGGAAAGTCACTGGACATGCTATTGGATTTGAAATAGAATGATTTTTTTTTTTTACCACACAACATGTAACTTTTATTTTCACGTGATTTCTGTACATGAGGAATATGAGAACTGTTTTATAAATGGAACCAATTTTTCTAAAGGAAACAACAAACCAGACAGTATCTGATACGAATCCATAGGCATTTATGATTCAAAACCAGCCAAGAAGTTTGTTACAATCTCTTTCAGCTTTGCATCTGATTCCTCTGAGATCTTCCCATTAGCCCTAATATTGGCCAACAAGGACTGGTGCTGGCTGATAACATGTGACAAGAAAGAATTCTCAAATTTTGTGATCTTGCTGGGCTCCAGTTTATCAAGATACCCCCTTACACCCGCATAGATAACAGCCACTTGTTCTTCAATAGCCATGGGAGAATACTGTCCCTGTTTCAGCAACTCAGTCAGACGCACACCACGACTGAGGAGTTGTTGAGTGGCAGCATCAAGATCAGAGCCAAATTGGGCAAAGGCAGCAACCTCAAGATATTGAGCCAACTCTAGCTTCATGGTACCTGCCACCTGCTTCATGGCCCTGGTTTGGGCAGCAGAACCGACACGGGACACAGACAAACCAACGTTAATAGCAGGGCGAATACCTTTGTAGAACAACTCTGTCTCCAAGAAAATCTGTCCGTCAGTGATGGAAATGACATTCGTTGGAATGTAAGCAGACACATCACCAGCCTGTGTTTCTATAGCTGGTAGAGCAGTCAAGGAGCCGCCACCAAAAGAATCATTCATTTTGGCAGCTCTCTCCAGCAGCCGGGAGTGTAGGTAGAACACATCGCCAGGATAGGCCTCACGGCCAGGGGGCCGACGGAGCAACAGGGACATTTGACGGTAAGCAACAGCCTGTTTGGATAAGTCATCGTAGATGATCAAAGCATGTTTGCCATTATCTCTAAAATACTCTCCCATAGAACAGCCAGAATAAGGAGCCAGTTACTGAAGTGGGGCAGCATCAGAAGCAGTCGCAGATACCACAATGGTGTACTTGATGGCATCTGCATCTGTCAGTCTCTTTACCAACTGGGCAACAATGGATAGCTTTTGACCAATAGCAACATAGATACAGTATAGCTTCTTCTTTTCATCAGTCCCTTCATTGAAACGCTTCTGGTTGATGATTGTGTCAATAGCAATGGAAGTTTTCCCAGTCTGTCTGTCACCAATAATCAGCTCACGCTGACCAAGCTATCCACAGCCTTAATGCCAGTCTGCATGGGTTCCCGCACTGAGATTCGAGGAATGATTCCAGGAGCTTTCAGGCCTACTCGCCTAAGGGTCTTAGAACCAACTGGACCCTTTCCATCAATGGGATTACCAAGGGCATCTACCACACTACCCAAGAGCTCATCGCCAACTGGAACATCCACAATGGCTCCAGTCCTCTTCACAATATCTCCTTCCTTAATCAGCTTATCATTCCCAAACACGACAACACCAACATTGTCGTGTTCCAAATTCAGAGACATGCCCTTTAATCCTGAAGAAAACTCTACCATTTCTTCTGCTTGAACATTCCTTAGCCCATGTACACGGGCAATACCATCACCAATACTTAAGACTCGTCCAGTCTCTTCAAGATCAACAGAGGTATCAGCTCCAAGAATAAGCTCTTCAAGAATAGAGGACACCTCAGCAGTGCCAGTCTTCTGAAGACGGGTGTTAGAAGCATGGAGGTTCCTTGCAGCAATGAAAGATGATCCCAAAGCATTTTTGGAGACCAGCCCGGCACGCCGAGGGAGGGCGCGGGCCACGGCCGAAGCGACGCCACGGACAGCATCTCTGCAGCTTCTCGCCAAGTGGGTCCTCCGCAGCCGCAGCCTCCGGACTGACTGGGAATGATTTTTTTTTTTAAGTTTGAATATTTTGTAGGTCACATGTGACATAAAGAGCTGGCAAATACTTTCCTCATCAGTAGTTTCTCCTGACTCCAGATCACCTGGGCTTGGGTGTGATGGGATTGCTGCAGTGTTCACATGGCTGTCACGCTTTCACACACCGATTTCATGAGGCCCGGAACTGGAGAAGAAAGTGCAAAGCCTCGGGGAGGAGGTGACCTAACTCCAGCCAGGCGCCATCGATGGGCCTATCGATGGGCCTATCGATGGGCCTGGCACCGGGCCTCACCCCTGTAATCCCCGCTGCTCGGGACACCAAGGTCTGAGGACTGAAATGACAGCCCAGTCCCAGAGCTGCAGCTGGGGATCTGCACGCGTGCACACACACACGTGCAAGAAAGCACACGCACATACACGCGTGCGCACCCATGCACACACACGCACACCCACCACCTGATCAATGAGGTTCACAGTGCGTGTCTCCTAGGTGTTGGGAAGCGCGGAATGAAGCCAGGGGGGAGCTGAGCGCCCTGCACCCGGCCATCCTTGCTTATGGAACTCATTTGCATAGTATGGAGCAGGAGGGGAGAGATGCTTCCATGGACCTGTCGCCCGTGGGTGGGGCGGGGTGGGGGTGGGGGGGAGCACGCGCCCCGCTTCCCCCAGGGCGGTGTACCGTGCACTGTGCGCTCTGAACCAGCCCTGCCCCGACCAGGCTGCCGATGGGTTCTTTGTAGCAAGAGGCTGGGGGCACGGGCGGCATCTCAGCTGTGGACAGAGGGGAACAGATGAGTTCACTTTGAAAGACAACTTGGCAAAAAGTGTTAAATGTAAAATTGTATAAAGGCACTTCGATCTCATTTCTAGAACTTGACAGCAGAAAAACATATTATGCAATTTTGTAAAGCTATGGAAAGAAATTTATTGGAGCTGTTTGTGATAATCAGATCATCATAGAGAAATTTACCATTCCAACAGTGGGAGTTACATAATTTATCGTTATCTGAACAATATGAAGTTTAAAAACTTATTCAAATCAAATGTGAGGCTAGCTAAAAGTGACATGCATAAAGAACAAAACAGATCACTCATACTGATTGAAGTATGATCCAATCTTAGAGAAAATGGAAGCAAATAGATTTTAGAACATTCATAAAGTAGAGTTGATGGAATAAGCAACAATTCTAATGTCCGGAGAGTTTTCGTCATTTTTAAAACATAATTAAAACTAGTGCCTCACACCTGTAATCCTAGACTGGGATATAAGTATAGCAGCTCATAATAAGCAGGTTCAAATCTTCACGTCTTGAAAACTCTTATCTTCAATTAACAACCAAAAAGGTGGAAGTGTAGCCGTGGCTCAGGTGGTAGAGCTTTAGATGTGAGCAAAAAAGCTCAGAGTCAGTGCCCAGGCCCTGATTCAGAAAGATCTAAGTTTACAAAGTTAGTTTTGCTATTTTGATTTTCTAAATTTGCACATTCTTTCAGACTCAATTTATCAACAAATGATTATAGTAGTAAGCTGATGGATAGCTCAAAACCAAGTTGAGTACTAGCCTTAGCAAATTGCTTGCCAAATTTTCAATTAATATTAATGGCTACTGTGTTAAAATGAATTAGCAGCAAGAATGTACTAAAAGAATAGTAATGCTTAATATTTGTAATTTTAAATAAACCAATATTGCACAAAATTTAATATTAAGCTTTTCTTTTGAACATGCTTAGTTTTCTTTTCAATGTAGTCCATTGAAGATGAAGTTTTTTTTTGTTTGATTGGAGTTATGTGTCTCATGTTTTTCTTGTCATAGCTGGTTTCGCACTATGGTTCTCATCTCAGCCTCCTGAGAAGCTCAGATGACAGGCATAAGTCAGTTATACAGGCCCAGCTTAAAATATGCTCTGGAATACATTATATCTTAGTTGTAATTAAGTTGTTTAGTAATAAGAATAGGCCATGTTGAAAAGTTTAAGGTTTTTATTTTACTTCCATTTTATTTAAGTGTTATTAGGTAGAAATTTAAATTTTATATTATACTATTTAAGTAATTTAGCTAATAATCATAATTACAGTTATTTTTTATCAGATTTCTGTTCATTAAATGTCACTATACTCAGTTATTTCCGTTTTAAGAAGGAAAATATCACTGTAGTTTCACCCTTGCTTTCTAATTCCTTGTGAGAAATGTGCATGACCTACATTTAAAAATAGAAACACTTCAATTAATATCAATTATTAACCATTAATCAACATGAGTGATTAATATTTAATAAATATATTAAATGTGTTAGGTACTAGATTTTCTTGACTACAGTACAATGGATTTACTTATTCAAGAGTATGTTCGTTTTGTTTTTGTTCCACTGGAATTGGAGCTCAAGGCCTCATGTTTGGCAATAGAATGGCAATTTTAATGAGAGATGTAGGTTTACTATTTTTCTGTCTGGAGATTAAAAAGTGTATCTACCAGACTTAGTATTTTGTGTTGTGGATGGTTCAAAGTTTGTCTGTAAACCAATCAATAAACAGCCGTAGTTCTTCTTTACTTTGATGTGATGAAGCCCCTGGCTTGCCTGTCCTTCCAGCCTGCGGGCTGGGCCCGCCGGTGGTGCTTACTCACAGTCCACCCGGGTTCTGCCCAGTCTCGGGCTGCGCTAAGTGAGGGCTTCGCCACCCAAGGGCAGAGACCCAGCGGGCACCGCCATCTCAGAAGCCACCCTGCGAGCTTTGTGTCTCCTTTCTGGGTTACATTTCAGTTAGAAAACAGTCCAAGAGTAAATCTATAAACAATGCATGCATTCCAAATTAGTACTAGAACACAATTACCTTCATAATTATCTAGTAATTACTCAATACGTTTGTTTGATGTCATTCCAAGTTATAAACGGAAGCTAGGGCCTCCATGTGTGTAACCCCAGCTACACAGGAGGCTGAGATCTGAGGATCCTGAAGGCATGCCGGCCCAGGCAGGAAGGCCCACGAGATTCTTATCTCCAATCCACCACCCAGAAGCAACAAGTGCAACTGTGTGTGGGCCACGGGCTAAAGTGCTAGTGTGCTGGCCTTGAGCAAAGAAGCAAAGCCAGAGCACAGGCCCCGAGTCCTGAGTTCATGCCCTCGTACCAACACACACACGCACACACACACACATCTATATACACATCTGACGTAAATATATACATATGCATATATAAACTGTATAACTACAGTGAATATGTCATAAACCATATAAATATGCATATACACATATATATCCATTTGACCCCAGCCCTCCACAAACCTAAAAGTTGAAAACAATAATACCTGTCTCAGAATTGTTATTAAAAGCGTGGAACTGTGTGTGTGTGTGTGTGTGTGTGTGTGTGAGTTCCAAAACTTTTGAATACCTTCTTTTTGTAAGAAACAAGAATAGTTTTCATAGCAACACACTAAAACAAGATGACCTCATCTGTAGCTGTGTTTATGTACTGACACAGATAAAAAAAATTCGAATAAAAATCGAACCAAGTCCTTTGAACAGTTGACTTACAATTTAATACAATACATACCATGAAGCTGGAACTTGAGTTTAGGGAGGGTATGTGGAGGAAGGGTGGGCAAATTCTGTCACCATATTCAATGTAGGCAAGTGAAATGGAACTTGAGAGGAGGGGTGGGGGAGGGAGAGATGGAAGAGAAGGTGGAAGAGGACATTAAGATACAATGTACTCTCTTTTTGTAAATTGTATTTTATTGCAAGGGTGATGTACAGAGGGATTACAGTTACACAAGTAAGGTAAGGAGTACACTTCTTGTTGAATATCCTTGCCTTGTTTTCCTCCCACTGAAGCCCCATCCCCACTTCCCCAGTTATAAGGTTCATTTCTGGCATGGTGTCTTGTGAGTATGGCTGTTGCATTGCTTCACCCTTTGTCCTTTGTCTCACCATTTTGTTTTTTCCCCTTTCCTTCCCCAAATCAGATAAACATATATACAAGACACGGGGTATGTACCAAGATTTTAAAAAACTGTGACAACAGGGGAAAAACTGAAGCAGAAAAAAAAAAAGAAAGAAAAAACTCCACACAGTACATTAAAAAACTGCAACAACAAAAACCTCTTGTTACCATATTTGGAGTTGATTTTGATTAGTATCATTTTGTAAGGTCATATGTACATAGCTAGTGAGATGTAGTGATTCTCTGCTAGGACTATCCTAAGCATGTACTTATTATTACATATGAGGTCTGGCTTATGTCACTTAATATGACTTTTTTCCAAATCTTTACATTTCCTTGTGAATGGTGCGATGTCATTCTTTCTGATAGAAGCATGGGATTCTATTTGATGGACTATATTTTTAAACTATTAAGTAAGTTGAAGTGTACCCCCAGTCAACTACTTGAAGCCAATTTTTTTTTTAAATCTTATAAAGCAAAACAACCTCCAGCACACAGACAACATATAATTACCCAGAAAAGTCAAACCTTATCTGTAGTTTCCTTTCTGGGAGTGAAAAGCTAAGATTTTATTGGGTATGCTTGGGGGTATGCTTTTCCTCTAGCTCAAAATCTGAATCAGCCTTCTATTCAGGGACCTTCACAGATTCTAATTTCTCACTGAACTCAGAGATAATTGACACATACTTTTTGTCTCATATTCTAAGAGAAATTCATGATCTGGTAAATTCACTGTTCTTACTCAGTAATGGTGATATTCTATAACAATTTTTTCTCTATAGATTACTAAGAATTTTGGACACTGTACTTGGCCAAATTAAAATTTAAAGAAGCAGGGTTTGGTGGCTCATGCCTGTAATCCTAGCTGAGAACTGAGAGTAGTGGTTTAAAACATGGCTGAGGGGCTGGGGATATGGCCTAGTGGCAAGAGTGCTTGCCTCCTATACATGAAGCCCTGGGTTCAATTCCCCAGCACCACATATACAGAAAATGGCCAGAAGTGGCGCTGTGGCTCAAGCGGCAGAGTGCTAGCCTTGAGCAAAAAGAAGCCAGGGACAGTGCTCAGGCCCTGAGTCCAAGCCCCAGGAATGGCCAAAAAAAAAACCAAAACAAAAACATGGCTGAGCAGAAAAGTCCAGCAGCTTCATGTCCAATCCCTTAACCAGCAAAACACAGAATGGAGGTGTGGCTCAAGTATACAGCACAAGCGCTGTACCTAAAAGCTAAGGAAGAACTCCAAAATCCTAAGTTCAGGCTCTAGTACTGGTATCTGTGTGCACACCCCTCCCCCACATACTTAAACAAACAGACAAGCAAGCAAGCAAACAAAACAATGGAGAAAAATTCCAGGGTCATTAGAGGCAGACAAGTCTGGATCCTCTGGTGATGGTAGATTATTACGCTGTTTTTCAGTAGACTTGAGTTTCAGTCTGACTGACCTACAATATTTCGAGTTGATATTATTTCAGCCTATCAAGATACTTGGTCTCAGCTCTGTAAGTCAAGCAATTACTCCCCACACAGTGTATAATCCAGATATTGACATTTATTTTGGGATTATGATTCCAAAGATCTCAAAAAATCATAGTTTCATCTTTTCCTAGACCAAATGTACCCATTTTATGCATTCTATTTACTGACACTAACAAGAAGGGTTTATGTAGTTTTTAACATATATGGACATCTAGACCCCACCATTCTGGAATGTTCTTGGGATATTATTAAAACAAGATGTTTACAAATGTCATCGTGTGTAGACTGAAACAATTTTAAAATGAGAAAATGAGATTTTTTTCCAGATAATTTTTGTTCCACCAGGTTCCACTGGATATTTCTTATTCCCAATAGCATGAGTTTATTTTGTGACTCAAAATATTGATTTATTTTAGTGCTAAGTGCAATATAATATTGCCCAAAAGTGGTTATAAATAGCACCAACTTGATTATAATAAGTGTGTTTTGTGTAAGTGGTACCATTTGTCATTTGGTTTTTATTTGTAGAAATTGTAATTTTTGTCCAGACTCATAACTTTACTGATTTAACCAAGTAAACACTGTTTGTGGTAAATGCTAGGAATGACGACTTGTTCCTTTCTTTTCTTGTTATAATACAGAGCTTAATAGAGTTTGACCACTACAATATGTCTGATAGGAATTCTCAAAAACTACTCTAGTTGTATTCATGTGTATTTCTCGTACACATGAACTATCGCATGCTCTTTAAATGTTTATAGATAGTCACTGCCTAGCTAGGAAAGCCACTAGTGACTTTTGTTTGTTATGTATGTGCTATATGCTGATAAATATCTGATTTTCATGCATTCCATATGTAGCTATGGCTCAGTAAAATATAATTATATGTACAATAGAGAAGTAACTAGGAGGGAAGCAAAAAAAAACCTGTGGAACTCAGATACAAAGCCAGCCAGAGTTCCAGAGGCTGTCAGATTCTGTCTCAAAATTTAAAACGCTGCAAAAAGCTAGACTGGAGACATGTCTGAAGTGGTTGATCCCAGCTTGTGACCAAGAAAACCAAACAAGAGCCTGAGAAACCTGCTGCACACAGACAAGGTAATCGTCAAAGCTACTGGACATTCTTTTTCTAATGTTAAGTCAATCTGAAGTTTAAATTACTTGTAATCATTGTAGGAAAATGAAGCACAGCTTTTCTTCCTTCAAGATAAATATATTAATGATATAAAACAATAACCGAATAGGAAAACATTTTAATGAACAATGCAATATTACTTCTGAATATTTGGCCTGTACTTGTTACTTGGAAGGTTGTATTAAATAACTAAAACTAAGCATCTCACCATTTTATTGACGGATTGTAATCAATAAAATCAATCAAACAAAGACCTTGCTCCTTTTATCAAGAATCAGATCAAAGAAAGAAAACTGCTGAATTATTTTTCCTGATTTTTAAAGCCCTATTTTAATAATATTAAAAAGAAGACACAAAATACAAAAATTTGAGATAACAAATTTATTTAAAATACCTTGGGAAATAATTTTAAAACTTTTTTTCTCCATGAGAAATATGATTTTATACATAAAGTGGATGAAAATACATCTCTTATAAAGAAAATAATAAAATATTACTTATTTAATTACTTTAATGCACATATTTTCAAGTTTCTTTTGCTATTGAGAAATTATTACTGTCTAATAGATTGTCTAAATATACATGAGAATAATATAAATATTATATTTAAAACTTTCCCTTTTTCCTTTTTGATTATATCTTAAAAATAAATACAAGTGAAAGATGCTCTGAATATATTAAATGAAAATATATTTTCTTAAAAAAATGGAGACTTTAAACAAAATTTTATTTCCAGTAGTCTTCTTATTCTAAAACAGCCAATGTTGGACTCCTTCCTGTATTTAATTTCATATTCTAAGAAAATTTCATGACTTGTGGATATGTATTTGGAAAATGGTCAGAGCAATGTTGTCTTCTTTGTCCCTACTGAAGAAATATTTCATACACCAAGGAATGAATTCATTTTCTCCTACCCATTCTTTGGAATTTCTCTGTATATTTTTTCATCAACATAACCCATGCAAATATTGTTAGCAATATTTTTCAAAAGTATATTAAAAATAATATATTGTTAATGTTATTATACATCTAGAACATATTTTAAAGGGTGGATGTTTCAAATAAGGAGATCACAAATAACTCTACCAACATACATTGAAAATGTGCCAGCATGTTGAACAGAAGAATTATATTTCATATGAATGAATACAGCACCTTTTGTTTCAGAGTTTACTAGACTTACGAAATACATTCATTTTAAGTGGTAGCCTTTCACTTAACTATAAGATAACAGAAAACTCAACACCATTATATGTTTTAGAGAAAAAATATTGACATATTTTATTACTGACTTCCTATGGGCCATCTCTCTTTGTGGTTTTCCAAATTTACATTTTCAGTATCCTTTCTGTAATACACCTGTATTCCACATAAGGAAACATACGATTCAATCATTGTCTTAGTCTATTTGTGAGTCTACACAGAAGGCCAGAGACTGAATTGTAGGAACAGCAGACCTGATTGCTTCTAGTTCCAGCAATTCAGAATCCACAAACCAGGCACCTTGAAGTTTAGACCCTGAGAAGGGGCCTGCTCCCTTCTACACGACTGCTTTCCACAACAAAGCTTATTCTTTAAAAAAAAAAAAATTATTGTCAAAGTGATGTACAGAAGGGTTGTAGTTTCATACGTAAGGCAGTGAGTATATTTCTTATCCAACTTGTTACCTCCCTCATTTTCCCTCACCTTCCCTCTCTCCATCCCCCACCCCATGAGTTGTAGAGTTGGTTGACAGCACATAGTTTTCTAAGTATTGCTGTTGCATTGGTTTGTCTTTTATCCTTTGTCTCTCCATTTTGATGTTCCCCTTTAGAGAGAGAAATGCCACATCCTTCCATGATGGAAGGAACTGGAAGAATTAAGAAGAGAATTCCCTCTGTCAATTTGTTCTATGGTTCAGACCCTTATCATGAATCCCATCTGCAACAGGGAGCACTTTTATTGATGATGCATCGGTCATTCACTGTCAATGCATGCATGAATGCTGAAAGGGTTGGAACAATGGTAGAATTTGTTAGAATTTGTTGGCATGATGTATTTAGTTCTGGGTCATCTTACTAACAAACATTATTAAGTATATGTGGTAGAAATAGTTAAAAAGGGAACTGAGATTATTATACACCAAAGAAGCTGAAATGGTGCCAAGTAAATCACAGAATGGAGCACGTATTCCATTCTAATGAGCTATGAGCTAGTTGCTCAACAGAGTTTTGCTATTAGAGTCCTACTATCAATATATCATACTTTGGTTAATAGGTTTATGTATGTTTGTATGTATACATGACATGACTCTCTGTATGTTTTCATGTGGTGACGTTGACTAAAATGTATTGTACTCAAAAACTGAAATGTTGAATTAGAACCCCTTTGTACAACTACTTAAGGATAATAAAGAAAAATTAAAAAATTAAAAATAACTACAAAGGCGTTCAACACCTGCATGAGCACTCCTCAGAAGTGTTTCACAAGGAATTACTAATGAGTCTTTGAGAAAGAAATGAAAGGAAATTGACATCCTTCCTAATGACTAATTTAGGGCACAGCTGTGGCCCATAACCCATTTAAGAGAAAAACACAAGTAATTGTTCTTCATACTATGCCTCCTAATTTTCACATTTCAGTGTGGAATCATTACAGATATTAATAGGGCATATGCAGTCTTGGGAAAGAGGAGAAAATATTTTATATTTGAAAAAGAGACTGTTCAAGAAAAGTTGAAGAGGCTTGTCAGGATGAAGGCTAGCCTGCTTCTCCTTCCCTACTTCCCCAAGCGCTTGGTAGTTCACACTATCTGACTCGTGGCTCGCTCCATGTTGCGGGAAGTGTTGTGTGGGCTTGTTTTGATATTAACTTCAACAATACTTCAGTTTGCATGCTTGAATTATATAATTCCTGGCAGCAAAGTCAGCACATTAAATGTTTGCATTCATCCTACTTAAAACTCAGTAACAGAAGTGGGGTTCATATGTCCCAGATAACTGAAAACTAAATGTTTTTGTGCTTAAATAAACCTTGTCAAACATGGCACAAGACACATGGGTTCCCAGGGGACCTGGCAGCATTGGTCAGCTGGCTGGAACTTGAATGTGTACAGTTTTGTAGTATGAGCAGAGTTTTTATAGTTTGAGGACAGTGTTTTTCTTTAAAGAAACTTGAGAACGTTTGGAAGAAGTGGTTTGCTAACATTAAAAAAAAAATAGATAGGATTGCCAAGTTGCAGACCTTGCATTAGATTCCTAATGTCTCCTGTAATCTTTTTGTTAATAGTACCAATTAAACACATGTTCCTCATTTACGTGATCATATACTTTTGGTAGGCTACTAATATATAAAGCCAGGCTGGGATGATTGGTTATGTTACAGCTTGCAATAATTATTTCTCATATTAGACATTAGTTGGGTAATGCTCTTAAAAGAGCAATGTCTATTTTCCACATATTCAAATAGAATGTAATATTCATGTTTTATGAAGCACAGCTTTAAAAAGAAGACAATAGCTTCTCAGGAAGCTGACATCTGAGGATCTCAAGGATCTGAGTTTGAATCCAGCCCTAGCAGTAAAGTCCATGAAACTCTTACCTCTAACTGCCGAAGTGCTGAAAGTGGAGCTGTGGCTCAAGTGGTACAACACTAGCCTTGGGCAATAAAGTTCAAGGATAGTCCCCAGGCTCTGATTTCAACCCCCAGGACTGGCACACACACACACACACACACACACACACACACACACAATTTTATAATATAATATGTATATTGTTACATATAATAAATTCTAACTTTAAAAACAATCAAATGACTTTTGACTAAGATTATTAACATAACCAGACAAAATGATGAGTATTTTTTAACATTCCAGTTTGTTTTATTTTATTTATTTTTTATTAAATTTTATTGACAATGTGATGTACAGAGAGGGTACAGTTACATAATAAGGTAGCGAGTACATTTCTTATCATATTTGTTACACCCTCCCTCATTTTTCTTTCCCTTCCCTAGTTTAGATAATCATATATACAATATCCAGTGTACCAAAATCATATACAGTAACCACATGGGGTACGCCACAGGAAATTCACCTAGTACATAAAACCTAATGACAATGATAAAAACCTCCTGTTTCCATCTCTTGGAGTTCATTTTGCTTAGCCTCATCTTATATAATCATATGTACATAGCTGTTGAGCTCTTGGGAACCTCTGATAGGTCTATCCTAGACCTTTTTATGCTTATTCAGTAATTGTTGGGTTTTTAAAAACATAATGTAAAGTCGCTGACCAACACATGTGGACTATAATTAGTATTACATAATGACTTTTAGTGAAATGTTTAAAATGTCATATATTATAAGATATTTTATATGAGTAGGAACTGGAATTTGAAGCAACCCAAATGGAGATTTTATCTGAATATTTGGTGCCAGTTTGAGTGAAGACAATTTGATGGTTACATCAATATGGCTACATATTTTTAGATCTGTGGTAAAAAGCCATAGTGGTTTCTGAAAATAAGCATTGATGTTTGCGAATGTTAACTTTTATTTTAGTGTTATCAGGTTTTGAATGCAAAATTTTGTGCTTGCTACACAGGTGCTCAACCAGTTGAACCATTACTGTACCTCTTTTTGTGCTGGTTATTTTTGGAATAGAGTCTCAAGTTTTGCTACGTTCAGCTAGAGGTTCAATCCTGTTTGTCTTCTCCATTGTGACTAGGGTGATAGGTCAGCCACCCCATCAGGCTTTTGCATAGATGGTATAAAAATGTCCTTCTTGAGCAGGACACCAGTGGCTCACACCTAACTAATTAAAGGCTGAGATTGAAGGATGACAGTTCGAAGCCAACGCGGGCAGTGTAGTCCACGATAGTCTTCTATCCAATAAACTACTCAGAAACTACTCAGCCCCGGAAGTGGGGCTGTGGTAGAGTGCCAGCCTTGAGCCCAAAGAGGCTCAGGGACAGTGCTCAGACCCTGAGTTCAAGCACCAGGACCGGGAAAAAAAAGTCCTCTCTATTTCAGCATCCAGAATACCTGACATTACAAACAGGAGCCTCAGGTGCCCTGCTACTTTTCTGGATCTTAAGCGTCGTTCAGCAGAAAATATTCCACTGCATCAAAGCTACACCTATTCCTATTTGATGTTTTAAAATGTTTTTCATATGTCTATTTAGCAATTTTTGAAAAGGCAAGTGATTTTTGTTGTTTTTTGATGTGTGCATGTGTGTGCGTGTGTACTCTAATTCTCACTTAGTCTTTTCTCCCAAGGCTGGCACTCTACCAGTTGAGCCACAGATCCACTTTTAGCATTTTGGTGGTTAATTAGAGATAAGAATCTCATAGGCCTAAATTTTGCCTGGACTGGCTTTGAATCCATGCTCAGATCTCAGCCTCCTGAGTCGCTAGGATTACAAGTGTGAGCCTCCAGCATCAGGCTCTGGCGCCAGGCAGGAAGTGTTTCGATTCTTTGGGGATACTGTGATGATTTATTACTGTTAAGTGCTACAACCCTTGACAAAAGCAGTGTTTGTTCTGGCTCTTGTAGCCAATATTGGGAATACCTACTCTAAAAGTATATGGACTTACTTAACATCTGAAGTCTCAGAGAGAAGTTGGAGTAGTTCCAAACTGATATAACATTACTCTGACCTTGGGGTAGAAGAAGAAATTAAATATAGGAAATACTCCCAGTAAATTAATACCCAAAATCTTATTAAATTTTTTCCTTCAAGCTACCCTACTCTTGCTGTTGAAACATGGTATTTGTTTCTAATCTCAACACACAAACCTGATCTTTTCCATTCTCACAATGTTAGAGAACACAGGGTTGTGATTGTAATACTCAATATGCCTTGGGCAGCATCTGATTTGGGACAAGATTTTCTACACGGTTTTGTCTTTGTGTTAGTCCAACTCATGTGTTGTATACTGCTTCAAGTAGAAACTCAATATTTGGGGATTGTTTACTAACCAAAAGCTGAAGTTGTCTGCTTTCAGTTATATGTTCTTGGGAACTAAAAGGGGTAACTTGATGACTCAACTAGTTAAAGTAATTGCAAGAAAGATACTGGTGGTAAAAACAAATAAATCAATAAATCATTGTCTTACCCATCAGCACACATGACATTTCTATTAAATGTATTTTTAAAGTGAGAGCATTGCAGCTTTGGGAGTGCCTACAGGAAAAGAAACCATTTCTTATATTGTAGTTTTTCTTAAAGATTATATAAGTGTGTATGTAGGTATATATGCATATATGTATTTATGTATAGATTATCATGACATCATGTTTGTTCCATCCATGTGCCCATTTGTGATCACTTTTATAATTGTTACAACTTTCCTAGGTGAAGTACAACCTCAGCATCAACTGCTACTTTTGAAAACTGGGAAGATGAAAAACAGAGATGTGGGCAGAGGGTCTCAGTGTATTTGGCCAAAGCTACTTGTCTTGGTCCTTCATCTTTGCCTAACAAGGCAGCCATCATTCAATGATTAGCATAGCGCAAGAGGTTAAGGTTTTGTTTTGTTTTTATTTGTTCCTGTTACTAGGATTGAAATTTAGGGTTTCATGCCTTATCAGCTTGCTCACTCTGCTGAGATCCTGTCTAACTCTTTGTTGGTTATTTTGGAGTCTTATGATTTTTTTACCCTTGGCTAGCTTTGAAACTCAACCATACAGTTCAGCAGCCAGAATATCTAGAATTATAGGCATGAACTGGATAGGTGGCTGGATGGGATGGGATTTAAAATTGTGGAGTGACAAAATAATCTTGTAAAAATATGGCTGGGATTGGGGAAATCTCACATGGGAAATGTACACATATTTCTACGTTATATCATATCACGCTTTATTTATTATATTACATGATTATTATATTATTGGTGTGGGCTCTACTGGCTCTCAGAATCCTAGCAACATAAAAGGCTGGAATCTGGAGGAACGTGGTTAGAAAACCAACCTAGGAAGAATAGTTCACAAACTCCTATCACCAATTAACAACCAAGAAAACAGTCTGGAGGTGCGGCTTAAATGGTATGGTACAAGCTATGAGGCACCAAGCCAGGCGAGCAGGAGACTGAAGTATGCCTCAGCATTACAAATAAATAAGTAACAATAACTATATCATTGCTATCATTGCTATTTTTATTATCACCACCAAGAATCACATGAGGACATGCTCCCGCTGTTGCTCTCATTATTACTAAGCGTACAACAAGCTACATTCCTTAGTGTTTTCATCCTGTATTGGTTGTATCTTCTGATCTCTTCTTGTATCTTTCTAAGCAGCCTCCCTTTTGTTTTTTCCTCCCTTTTTCCTGGTGTGTTTGTACTGGGGCTTGCACTCAGCCCCATTCTGACTTTCGTTGTATTTTTTGGAGGTAGGAATCTCTTGGACTTTCTTGCCCGGACTCTCTTTGAGTCACAGTCCTCAGATCTCAGCCTCCTGAGTAGCTAGGAATATAAACATCCCAACTTTAAAGTAATTTTTTTAAATAGTCAATGCAACAATTTTTAATTGAATAATTTTGTTGCCATTAATTTTTTTTTTAGTTTTAGTATTAGTTTTTGTCTGCATAGATCCCTTTAAAGTTGTGGGATAATAGACATTATTGAGACATCAGTGAAGGGACTCCATGCATGTAAGAGATAATAGACATTATTGAGACATCAGTGAAGGGACTCCATGCATGTAAGAACAAATCAAATCCTTTGACGACACCTGATTTCGCTGCGGGGCCAAGACCACCTTTCCCCTGGAAGCCAGTCATGATTTTCAGAACCAGGATTGCATTGCTTCAAGCTGGCTCACAACGTGGAGATCATTCATTCAGGCACAGCTCTGGAGTTCCGAAAGTCATTATTTTCTTAATCCAACATATATGTATGAAGTGTTAATAATGTGTCACACATTACCTTAGGTGCTAGAGGATAACAGCTTATTAAGACAGCTTCTTCCTTCAGGTTGCTTACAATCCAGTTGAGGAGACTAAGTAAACAAATAAGTGAGTGAAAAGTGACTCCCAGCTCCAAAACCTTCTTTTTTTTTTTTTTTTTGGCCAGTCCTGGGCCTTGGACTCAGGGCCTGAGCACTGTCCCTGGCTTCTTCCCGCTCAAGGCTAGCACTCTGCCACTTGAGCCACAGCGCTGCTTCTGGCCGTTTTCTGTATATGTGGTGCTGGGGAATGGAACCTAGGGCCTCATGTATCCGAGGCAGGCACTCTTGCCACTAGGCTATATCCCCAGCCCCTTTGCGGTTTAAAAAAAAAAAAAAACTTTTATAGATGTTTAAAGTATTAGATGAGGCAAATCCTACTAATTAATGATATAGATCACATTCTTTTATCAGTAGTGCAGTAAACATGCTAACAAATGTTTTGCCACCGAGTTCCATCCCCAATACAGTGAGAGGAGTACAATAAAAGCATAAAGTCCTGAAAAAAATACCAAATTGAAATTTTGGAAAGGAGCCCAGTAAGTTAAAGTAAAAAGATCAAATGTATGACAAATTATCAGGGATTGACACCACGGAAGATGAATTAGCGCATTTAAGACCAAAAAAGAAAAAATAAGAAAATACAAATAAAGATTCATATAAGACATCCAGGATATCATGAAAAGACAAAATCTATGAATCATTCACTTAGAAGAGGAAGAAAAGAAGAGGTACAAGCTAGGTGCTGGTGCCTGTCATCCTAGCTACTCAGGAGGCTGAGTTATGAGAACCGTGGTTCAAAGCCAGCCCTGGCAGGAAAGTCCCTGAGACTCTTATCTCCAATTAGCCACCAATAAACCAGAAATGGCACTGTGGCTCAAAGTGGTAGAATACTATTCTTTAGGAAAAAACTCAGGGACAGGGCCCAGGGTCTGAGTTCAAGCCCCACAGCTGACAAAACAGTAAAAAAAGAGGCACAAGTTAAAGGCATAGAAAACAATGAAAACCATAGTTTCAATAAATAAATATCAGAAAATTGGCCAAAACATAGTAAAGTGATTTTTATCTGGGTACAGTAACATGTTACAATGTAGTATATTATGGTTTTCATTATAACAAATAATGTTTCCAACCCATATTATGGTCAAAACAGTAAATGTACAGGGGCTGGGGATATAGCCTAGTGGCAAGAGTGCCTGCCTCATATACACGAGGCCCTAGGTTCGATTCCCCAGCACCACATATACAGAAAACGGCCAGAAGCGGCACTGTGGCTCAAGTGGCAGAGTGCTAGCCTTGAGCGGGAAGAAGCCAGGGACAGTGCTCAGGCCCTGAGTCCAAGGCCCAGGACTGGCCAAAAAAAAACAAAAACAAAAACAAAAAAAAAACAGTAAATGTACAGAAGAAATAATGTTGAAGGATGCAGAGATAAATACAAAAGTCGTATCAAAAGAAAATGCATTACAATAATGGAAGACTTCTCTTCAGAAAGTCTAAAAAGGCAGGAAGGCCTGGAATGATACATTAAAGTCATGAGGGCTGGAATATGGCCTAGTGGCAAGAGTGCTTGCCTCGTATACATGAAGCCCTGGGTTTGATTTCCCAGCACCACATATATAGGAAACAGCCAGAAGTGGAGCTGTGGCTCAAGTGACAGAGTGCTAGCCTTGAGCAAAAAAAGGAAGTGAGGGACAGTTCTCAGGCCCTGAGTCCAAGGTCCAGGACTGGGCAAAAAAGAAAAGAAAAGAAAAGAAATAGAAATAGTTTATTTAGGCTGGGAATATGGCCTAGTGGCAAGAGTGCTTGCCTCGTATACATGAAGCCCTAGGTTCAATTCCCCAGCACCACATATACAGAAAACAGCCAGGAGTGGCACTGTAGCTCAAGTGGCAGAGTGCTAACCTTGAGCAAAAAAGAAGCCAGGGACAGTGCTCAGGCCCTGAGTCCAAGGCCCAGTACTGGCAAAAAAACAAACAAACAATCTCATTAAAGTCATGAGAGAAAATAGCTGCAAACTTAGGTCTTATGTACAGCAAAGCTATCCTTCATAATTGAGTAAGAAATAAAATAATTTCCTGATAAGTAAAAATGTAAAAAAAATCATAATCATGAACACAGCACTTCAAACAGCTCAGAGAAGAAGATATGACAGCCATAAGAATATATAAGAGAATGAACGTAACTGGAAGAAAAGACAAATAATTAGGAAAGGACAGAACACTAAGAAACAATAAAATAACAGGATTTTTACAATATCTTTCTATAATAACTGTCTATTAGTCTTAATTTTCCAAGAAAATACACAGACTGTCAAATTGAATTAAAAAAAAAGATCCCACAATTTGTTATACATACAAAAAATAATCTCACAAAGCATAACACAGGTTAGATATGAAAGAATATAAAGGTAGTCCATGAAAATAGAAGCCAGAAACAAGAAGGAATAGCTACATTCATGTCTGAAGAAAGCAGATTTCAGTCCAAAAGTTATCAGAAGAGACAAAGACTTTCACTTCATATTGGTAAATAGAATAGAGCAAAAACAGTATATAACTCTGCTGAACATAGCAGTACTGGCCACTCGATGTGATGAAATGAACATGACCAAACACTTAAGCTCAGATAAGGTCTGGGGCCATGACTGGAATGATAGAGGACTTGGCTTGCAAGTTCAAACCTCAGTACTAAAAACAAAAGAAGATACAAAGAGTTCAGATACACCCCAACAAAACAACAGTGGCTGACTTCAATGCCAAACTTTCTCCAATAGGTACGTGGTCCACACACCAGGTCAACAGAGAAACTTCCAAATTCAAAAACAAAAAATAAACTTAACAGAAGTCTACACAAGAGACAAAAAGCAACTTAGATAGCCACACAACACTGCACCCACTCATAACAGACCCCTCAGCAGCTCATGAAGTGTTCCCCAAAACAGGTCATATATGAAATAAAGCAAGTTGTACTGTATTCCAGAAAACTGAAATAACTTCTTGTGTTTTCCAGATCACAATGGAAAAACAGAACAAAACAAGTTGACAAGAAGCAAACTTTAGAAAACAGACACACATATACTTTTGAATGATTACTGGGTCACTGAAGAAGTATGAAAAAGAATATAATGTCCTAGAAATAAAGGAAAATGAAGACAAAGGTATATTTAATTCATGAAAAACAGTGCAGTGATTATTGACAGAAGTAACACAGTCTTTATTTCTAGGATGAAAAATAAAGTTCAGAGAGGTGAGTTTCCACAGATATTAAGTGGCAGAAATGTATTTAAAATGAAATTCTTCTGAAGCCAAGAAATTTTCTTTAATCTTTAAGTTGCATGAGATGCCAAACATATCAGTAAAGTTGATGAAGTGCTTAAACAATTATTTCAGTGTCACTTTATTCTGATTGTTGGTTTTCACGGGTTTATTTGTTTTTGTTCCTTATCCCTCTGGAGAGAAGGGCCACACTGTCCAGGGTTATGCTCTGGAGACACATGTTTATTGTTTACATGTCCTGAACCCAGGATTTAAATTCTCCATGTCTCCCTTTGATCATTTACACAATGAAAACCATAATATACTGCATTGTGGCATGCCTGAGGATTAAAATATTCACTGTTTTTCAAGCCCTTATAAAATTTTTCTGGAACATAAATATTCTAGAAGCAAATTAAATGTTAAAAATGACTATTTTCATTTAATTTAGAGCACCATGGAGAAAAATGTGTTCATGATTATAAATGCACTCCATATAACAGAAAATTCTTTATAGATTTAAGATATGGGTGTAGGACTTACATGCTTTTCTCTGCCAGTGGAAACTCCTATAAATTTGATCAAATATGGTCAATATCATTTTTATAAAAATAAACATCTTTTGCAAATTTTTAAATGGACTGCAATAAGTAAATCAAGCTGAGTAACATAGCAATTCTTTTTGGTTTTGGAAAAAAATTTAAATACATTATATATTACTATTAAATTTTTATGATACAAACACTGGACTGGAAACCTCAAAAGTAGAGAGATGTATCTCTCACCAAATCCATTTTCCCCTTTTAAAGATCTTTGGGATTTTCATTGTTTACCCTTCTTTAAGATTGTAGTTCTCTGTGCATTTGTTGTATATACACAGTTTCTCTCACCACTCATCACTTCAGTTACCTTGTGGGTTGTGGGATGCAGACACAGGCAACATGTAGACATTGCCTTTAACAAAAACCTGAGGATGAGCAAGATGGATTGCTAACTGCTTTGTTAAATGGCAACTCCTCTGCATGGAGACTTAAGGTTATAAAGAGATATCTGTCTGTCTGTCAATCTATATCACAGGGTGTTTAATGGCAGATCCCCATTGTTTATGGCGCTTCATATTACTGGAGTACAGCAGATAAAATATGTTTACATTTCCCCAAAGCAAATTATTTGAATTCTCTGTCATTTGTCTGAAGAACACGTCCTGCTTACACACACACACACACACACACACACACACACACACACACACACACACCTAATCTGTGTTTAGTTTTAGGATTTATGAGTGAGCAGATATAGCCTAATCAATCTGAAAGCCAAAAGCCAAAGCATAGACTAAGAGAAAGAAGGAGCTGGAGGGGGTGGGGGTGGAGGCAGGGAAAGGAGCAATTAACCAGGAGACAGCATAATTCAGAATTTCCTATACCTGGGTGTTTGGTGTCTGGCCACCAACATTGCTTCCCCCTCTGTGCAGTCTGGCTTGAGCGTGTCTGGTGTGCATTTGAGCTGTCCTGTGAGGTCTGGTAAAGAGATTTATCTGCTAAATGCCACAAAGACTGCCAGATTCAACATATGACACTTTAAGTACATAACATTCTATGCTGCCAGGAGTAAGTTATTTGATTTCTTTTCCTGTTAGTCTTTTCTTTTGAGGATGTTTCAAGAATATGGATTACCTGCATTGAAAATTTGTTCTCTCCACAGAGAATTTTATTGCTTCTCTCCCATTAGTGACTATATATATATATATATATATATCCTCCAATGTTGTTTTTTAAAATAATAGATAGCTACCATTGAGTTGTGGGTTTGAATAAAATTAATTTGCTCAATAAATCAATTGCCCATTATGTCCAATAATTTCTTGGCACTTTGTGTTTAACAATAATGAACCTAGCACATTGCTTTTTGAAGAGGAATGAGAGAAGTGAGGAAATTAATATGTAATACATACTATGTGTCCGATAATATACTTCTGATGTAATAGATTCTTCTCAAATTTATTTTCTCTACAGAAGTACAGAATAAAAAAAGTAACATTATGAAATGTTAAGCTTCTTTGAGGTTTTTTAAGTTTTTTTTTATTATCTTTAAGTAGCTGTATGAAAGAGTTACCATTAAACAATGTAGCTTATGAATTTTTGGTGACAGTACCGAAGCTTGAACTCAGGGCCCAGGTATTGTCCCTCAACTTTTGTTGTTGTTGTTGTTCAATGTTAGTTCTATGCCCCTTGAGCCATAGTTCCACTTTCAGCTTTTTGACAATTAACTGGAGATAAGAGTCTCACAGTCTTTCCTGCCCAGGCTGTCTTTGAATCTCAAGCCTCAGACTTCAGCCTCCTGAGTAGCTATATTTACTGGTGCCTGGCCAAGTTTAGGTAATTTTGATGTAAGGGTTGTAAGTTGTCAAAATCTATGTGGGTTTTTTTTGCTTTGTTTTTGTAATAAATCTTTTACTTTTAGAGAATATTAATTTCACAGAGGCTTTGCAAAGGAAGTTAAGCTACCTACCGGTTCTCTGGCTAGCATGCTGCAATTGAATGGTGACTTTACCACAAGCAATAAGTTGTTTCAGTACTATAGCTAATTAAACTCTGTACTTCATTCGCATCACTTTGTTTTTACTTAACACCTCTGGTGTGTGCGTGTGTGTGCCTGTGTGTGCATTTGTTGATTCTGCAGCTTGAAGTCTGCTCTTCACTTGAGGTTGGTGCCCTACCATGAAAGCCACAACTCTTCTGCTGGCATTTTGGAGATAAGACTCTCAAGGACATTCTGACCCAGGCTGGCTTTGAACTACAACCCTCAGATTTCAGTGCCCTGAGCAACTATGATCACAGGTGTGAGCCCCATGGCTTGGCCTGTCTGTTTGCCTGTATTAGGATCTACTTTGCCTCTGTTGAATGTTCTACAGGCATGGTACTACATTTAGTCATCCATGTTTTCTATGACCTTTATGTTTGTTAATGACCTTGGCAGTTTTGAGCAGTACAAAGCACATTTTTTGTAGTATTCAACTGAAGCTTATTGGTTATTTGACTCATGATTACTTTGGAGTTTGGAGTGTGGAGACCAGTGGACCATTTTTCTTATTATGACAATATCACCCGCTGCAAGCATGTCTTGCTGTTGTTGAGGTCAAACTCATCAGAGAGCGTGCCAGGCTTGTAAAACTTCCCCCTCCCACTGAGACTCCTCTAGTGATGCACATATGGGAAGTAGTTCCCTCCACAGGGCTGGACTGGTGGGGCGCCAGGGCTGAGGTAGGGGATAGGCTGGAAGCTGAGGCTGGAAATGGCATCGGTTATAGAGCTGGGCCACCTACCTGACAAAAGCTGGAAATCAACCCCCTTGCAAGGTTCTTGGGCTCTAATTTACTTTGTTTTTACTGATATAATACTGATGTTTTTTATTCTTGCCTTCTGATTCTGTAACGGTCTCTCTCTCTGCCCTTTCTGAGCAGAGAAGCACCATCACACACACACACACGCATACAAACACACATACACATGCAAATACACACATGCAAACACATGCACACCTGCAAACACAAACAGACACATACACATGAACACACACAATTCTTCTCCAGTGCACCAGTGAACCAGGTGACCTTATCCACATATATCTATTAGGGTTTTGCGATTTCTTACAGGTTTTTGAGAAAATTCCTTGAGGTAGAGAAATGAATCCCTTCTTCTTTCTCAGCATGGGTTTCATGGACTGAAGTGAAATCAATTAAGTCATAAACAAAACTCCAAATGGAACCCTTAAGGGCCTCTGGAAAGGCTGCGACTTCCTGACATCACTGAGTGGCGAGAGTCGCTGTCCTAGACATACAGGTGTCCTGTGCAGACTTCAGAAGAGAGTAGCAATTATTTTTGGAGAACCAGAAGAAAATTAGAATGCAGAATGATGGGGCAGGATCTCAGGGGGCTTAGAGGAGAGGTGAGCTCCTTGACTCATGAAATGGTGCAAATGTTAGAAGACATGCTTTGAAAGGCCATAATGTTCTGTGCACACAGAAGTTATCATGAGACAAGAAAAAGTTTCCCATCACGGATTGAGTGGGAGAACAGAGGTAGTGAAATGATTTCACCTCGACTTTGACTCGTTGATCTACACACTCGAGGTTTGGCTTCAATGGTCAATACGATACCTTTGTCTTCCTTGCATGGAAAGCCAAAATGTGCTTCTAATCTGGGTATGAACTAATGATTGCCGCACAAAAGATAAAGGTAGGAAGTGAATACAGCTCTGAGGTTATCTTGAGTAGGTGGGGAGTTCTGTTCACTGTAGTTTAAAAAGAAGGTAATTGGGTGTTAGTGGTCACGCCCATAATCCTAGCAACTCAGGAGGCTGAGATCTGAAGATCATGGTTCAAAGATACCTCAGGCATTAAAAAAAAGGCGATGAGACTCTTATGTCAATTTAACCACCGCAAAGCCAGAAGCAGAGAGAGGTGCAGCTTAGGTGGTTGGGCGCCACCTGTGAGGAAAATAGGTGAAAAACAGACATAAGTTGAAGTCCCAGCACCAGTACAAAAATAAAGAAGATAAACATTTTGTAAGTAATCAAGCACATAGGGTGACATTAATGTTTATCTTTCCAAGAAGTCATCATTTCTTGTCCCTAAGGCAACTACCACAACCAAGGTCCTATTAATAAATAAAGTAGGAGGGGTGTGGAATAAACCACAGCTCTTCCCAGCAAGCCTTAATTAAAATCTTACCATCTGCCACCCATGGATAGCGATGGGGCCGGGGTGCCGCTGGGGTGTGAGCCCAGGCAAAGACAGAGACAGATGTCTGGCAAGGTCTGTAGGGATCTCAGAACCCACACTCTCTGAGAGCATTTTGGGACACAGAGGCCCCACCCAAGAATAACTGAAGAGTCTTTCCAAGAGCAAAAGGGACAAGGACAAGGACATGGGGTATAAGATGGCAGTGGAAATCTTCATTAAAAAATGAAGACTTCACTAGTCACCTGTGGCTCGGCCTGTAATCCTAGCTACTCAGGCAGATCTGAGGATCAAGGTAGAAAGCCAGCCTGGGCAGGAAAGTCTGCAAGCCTCTTATCTCCAATCAACCACAGAAAACTAGAAGTGGTGCTGGGGCTCAAGTGGTAGAGCACTAACTTTGAGCAACAATGCTCAGGGACAGTGCCTAAGCCCTGAATTCAAGCCCCACAATGTATAAAAGCAAATTCTGTAGTGCCAGGTGGGGAAGTATCTGGGTCACTTAAGTGGGTGGTGTGTGTGTATGTGTGCATGTGCACGTATGTGTGTGTGCATACACATGTGCATGCACATGAACCTTAGGATTTGAACTCAGGGCCTGGGCATTCATGGCCTGTAAGCGCTTTTGTTCAAGGCTAGTGCTCTACCACTTGAGCCACAACTCCACTTCCAGATTTTTTGGTAGTTAATTGGAAATCTGTCTCATGTCCAGGCCGGCTTTGAATTGAAACCTCAGAGATCTCAGCCTCCTTGGTAGCTAGGATTAAAGGCACGAGCCACTAGCACCTGGCTCAAATATGGATGTTATTTTCTTGTATGCTCTGCATGCTCCAACTGTGGCTTTACACTGGGAATAAACAGAAAATCCATTCTTATACGAGGGAGAGCGAGCCTTGCTTACCTGGGCATGCCTTGAGTTCTAAGACAAGTAGAGAATAATCATAAGAAATTAAGTTGAGAAATTGATTTTGCATAGTGAAGGGCCAAAATACACCTGATAAAAGCAGAAGTGGGCGGAAGCTTTCTTAAGAACAAAACGAAACACTCCAGCAGCAAGAATGTGCATAGGTGGGTGTAGAACTTGGACATCTGAGAGAACGATGATCATCATAGATTTATGATCCTAAATTTGAACTCAAGGCCTTGTGCTTCCTACACAGCCGCTCTACCACCAAGCCTTGCATTCAGGCCTGGTTCTCGTGGGTGTATGTGAAATAGGTTCTTACTTCCTACCCAGGCACATGCCTGGACTGAAATCTGCCTATTCATGCTTACTTTCACTGCTGGGACCAAAGGCATGCACTCCCGTATCTGGCATCCCTCTGTAGAGATGGGGTCTTGAATACTTTTCTGGTCATATAGTCCTGTAACTGTGACACTGCCAGTCTCCTAGAGTTTAGTGATTTCAAGATAATTCCATCGTTGCATTAGATAATTAGTAGAATCTGGTGATTCAGCAAACCTGAGAATGTAGAGTCACTGCTACTGCGAGTAACAGATGAATCTAGAAACAGCTCTGTTACCGTGACTAAATGACATTACGTCTTATAAAATTGGATGGTAATGCAGGTAAAATATTTCATTATGATTTTGTACTATCGGTAGAAAGATATTTATCTCTTATTGATGTATCAATTTTCTACTCAAAATTAACTAGCAAACTTGAGAGGAAAATTAGAATAGGCTTGTATAAAGGCATGCACTGATTTTTATTATTATTGTTGTCATCTGTGTTGATCCATTTTCAGACTCAGTGCAGTACTCAGTGTGGGAATGTGACTTAGAAGTCATTACCCACCAGGTACACATTTCTACTAGTTAGATGGATGAGCTGAAATTATGGGGGAAAATCCCTGGCACTGTAGATTAAGCCTAATTTAAATGAATTGAATATTTTAAATGTTAAACCTAAGACAGACACTTTATTCTGACCCAGACAGATGCCTGCTGTGGTACTTGCTAACCAGATGTTAAATTCTATTTCAGATCTAAAGATAAATAAAAGGAAAATAACAGAATAGTTTTAGTACAGCCAAGGGGAATAATACTGGTTTTTAAATAAACTGTAATTCTTTGGGGTCTGAGAGGTGCCTTTCTTTTTCTTTTTCTTTTCTCCAAATAAAGACAAGATCAAGATTTTAATATCAAACGTGTAGAACTTAACTGAAAGCATCTATCCCCAACATCACTTCGTGAAGCTAACTGCACAGTTCAGAGAAGATACAATCATGTCATATGAAGTCTTCTCTCTCATTTTTTGAACTAAGAAGAAGTCCAGGGAAGCCTCGTGCAGCCTCAGCCCCAGAGCTGAGGCCAGCGGCAAAGCACACCCCGCACCCAACACGGAGGACCTGGAGGCTGCAGAGAGCCCGTCACCCAGTGCCTGCTGTCTCCTGGAGAGACCATTCCAACTGTGTCTGAGAGAGCAGTGAAGAAGGGGGGGGGGGTGCTTTGTGGGGTCCTGTGAGGAGGAGGCTTAGGTCAGAGGACCCTGGAGGGGACCCCATCCTTGAAAATAGACCACAGGGATGCGGACCCTAGGAGTTCAGTGGCCAGAACCGCCCCTCCCCCCATTCTTGCTGCTTCCCCAAGGTCACAGGGTCACGCTCCAGGAGACCTGAGGCGGAGGGAGGATTCCCAAGGAATTACACTATTGAGATGGATATATAGTTTATACAGTTAGGTAGTTTATATAGTGCTATATAAATATAACATTCATTATTTATATAAACAATATTATTTATATATTATTATTTTATTATATCATATAACTTATTGTATATGACATATATTACATTATGTGTATATTATATGTACATATTATATATCATTTCTAATTACCATACTATATATTATATAGTATCATAATATATTAGTATTATTAATAAATTTGTAACATATAATTAATAAATATATTAAATATAACACATATGATAAATAATACATATTAATATATAGAATATATTATGTATAGTATTGTATTATTATATTAAATTATTCTATATTATGTACAAAGTACATATGTTATAGATACTATTATATATTATATTATGTATATTTTACATGCTATATTATATATAAATACATTATTTTATATTATGTCTATTATACACATATAACATATATACTATTATATTATATCATGTGTATATAATATAATTAAATAAAATATATTATATAATGTTACAAACGAAAAAATATATATTTTACATTATATGATCATATAATTATATGCAATAACATTATAGATAATATAATTATATATGATAATATAATTCTATTTTATATTATTTAATGTTCTATATTATATAATAATGTATGATATATGTATGAGTATATATTAATATATTATATAATATTATATGATGTATAGTATATATTTTATATATCCATATATCATATGTAATACTTGTATGATACATCATTGAAGTTATATACAACTATATACTCTATCTTAAAATAAGAAGAATATTTCTTATAAGAAATAAGAAGCAAAAATACACACTACATTCCTTTCCTAAAAATGCTCAGAACACATGCTTATGCACAGTTAAGGGAGCCCAGAAGATAACAGAACTGTTTCTGAGGAGCTGTTGTGGGATTTACTGCATTATCAGTGGAGACGGGCGTGTGTCCAGGGGGCAGAGGCCAGGTCTGGGGATGGGCCAGGTGTGGGATTCTTTACTGAGTGATCACTGGAGATTGGCATGTTCCCTTCAGGGCAGAGTCTGGGTCTGACGATGGGCTAGGTGCCTCTGCACAGTCACTGCACCTCCTTAAACAGCACTGCACAGGTTCTGCTTGCAATCTGAAGCCCGGTAGGAACTTAATTGGAAAATATGCCTTCAATAAATAACATAGAGAGTACAATTATAACCCACTTTAAAACCAATGGACTATGATTAATTCTTTAAGGTTTTGGGGTGTCCTAACAAATGTAAATGATTCTCTGCTGGGCTAGATTTACCTCCCCGGCTAGATTTACCTCCCCTGGTGCGGGGATGCTAAGCTTACTCCCTTATCAGTGCTCCCCTTTTCACCCTCTCCCCTGGGCGCCTGACCTGCGGGCGGCCAAGGTGGAGTGAAGGGACACCGGCAAGCCTCAGGTGCACGTGGCCAAACGAGACCTCTTCCTCCCTCCTTATACCCACCAAGGAAGCCAAGCACGCACGGGTCTCAGAGAGCAATCTGGTTTAATAAGGGAGGGGCTAACAGTCAGATAGCAATGATGATGAGGAAAGGGGGTGATAGACCAAGAACTAATGATAGGCTGGCGAGCTTGTCCGTCCAAGAGCAGCTCCCTAGGACCTCCCTCATGGGCTAATGTCACTTCCCATATTACCGCCCTCTGGGCATTGCCCGCGACAAGGGGGCACACGTGCTAGCTGGTGAGAAGTGGGGGGCTGGTCTCAAAGCTACTCCTTCTGGTTTCGGACCCAGAAGGAGATAGGTGTGGCTAACTTCCACACTGCCCCATGGCGGGGGGAAGGGCGGCGTGTCAGGACCGCTCTCATCGCCCTTTCCCCCTCAGTGCCAAGCTGAGTCTCCAACAATTCTCTTTCCAGCCTGTCAATTTAGTTTCAGGTTTTCCAAAGCTTCAGGGGTCCCAGGCTCCCAGGAAGATCTTGCTAGAGCAAGAGAGCTTGTGGGTGGCCAATTGTGACCCTCCTTCTTGCAGAGCAGGCAGAAAAAGTATGACTGTGTCAGCTCACAGAGCCAGTGCACAATTCCAGCTATTCTCTAATCAATTATCCACTTTGTGAAGATTCTAAGTGTCTTTCTCATGATGTCATATTTAAGTATCTACCCAAACTCACTGGAAGAAAACTCTGCCTTGCTGAATTTTTTTGTGTAAATATTATCCCCGGTAGATTAATTTTTAGACATTGCTTTTGGAGATATGGCAATCACAAGTTCGTCTTTTAAAACACCAGTAATCACAAGATATTTTTTGAAATACTTTATTACAAAGGAATCTTTCTTTAAAAATATATTCCAGAATAAACTGAACATAGTGTAAAATCAAAAGAGAGAGATCAGATACATAGGAAGAAGTCAAAGGAAATGGTTAAGAACTTGACTGTTTGAGATACAGCTCCAATGGACTTCGCTTGGACAAGCTATATAAGTTTAGCAGTACTTGATTCCCTTGCTTCACTGTTTTCTTATTTACAAATCCTAGAAAATAAACTATAGTAAACATATATTACCCATAATAGTCCATGCATATAGCAAACATATAATACCTATTAGATATTAATATACCTAGTGGACATAAAAAATTAAAATAAAATCAATATTTAGATACTGAAAGGAAAAGTTCACAAGTCCAATGAAATAAATGAACAAAAAATGATGATAAAACAAATGAATAATAAGAATAATGGCATCAGCCAGGTGCTGGCGGCTCGCATCTGTGATTCTTGAGCTGCAAAGAACATTAACCCTTGCCTGTCAAAAATGAACACATGGATGGGAGACATAGGCGCCTGCACCGAGGTGGTTTACTTCCATAGAGAAGGATGGCCGGCCCCGTCCCCCAGAGCCCTGCGGGCGCACAGGGCCTGTGCCCCACTGGGCTCGATTCTAACCCCAAGGGTGGTATCAGCCCCTCTCCTTGTTACTAAGGAGTCAAGCACATAGTATGTTTCAGAACTGTTACTAGACTGATGAGGTAATGCAGGAAGTTAGAAAGAGCTCTAGGCACACTGAGGGGAGGCTGTCCTTTGGGTGGCAAAGGCACCCTTCCTTATTTTCATGGCTGGGTGCAAATGGGGCTGGGAATGGGGCAGGAATGGGACTGGGAATGGGGCTGGGAATGGAGCTGGGAATGGGACTGGACATGGGGCTGGACATGGGGCTGGGAATGGGTCTGGGAATGAGACTGGGAACGGGGCAGGAATGGGACTGGACATGGGGCTGGGAATTGTTACCGTTGGTAAAGTCAAGTCCATTGTTTAACTCCACTGACAAGGACTCACACACCTGGTGTAGCTAGCTGATCACCAACAACACACATGACAGTTACAACTGAAGTCAAGAAGCAAGTGATACCAGGAAATATGAGTGCCACACAATATCAGCAAAGAATAACGACTTGCTACAAAATGCAGATCTTTAAGTTTGACAGAAAAGGCTGCTTTTTCTCACACTAGCTACTCAAAAGGCTGAGATCTGAGGATCATGGTTCAAATCCAGCCTGGGCAGGAAAGTACCTGAGACTCTTATCTCCAGTTATCCACCAAAAAAGCCAGAAATGTTGCTGTGGAGCAGGTGGTAGAGTGCTAACCTTGAGCATAAAAGCTCAAGGACCACACCCAGGCCCCGAATCCAAGCCCTGGGACTGGTATTAAAAAAAAAAAAATAAGAAGAATTTTGCTCATGTGCATGTATGCGTCATGGAGAAGGGAACGTGGCTAATGGTGGAATGGGTGTCTCCTCGGTCTGTCCTCTCTGAGTGCCACGTCTCTGGGTAATACAGTGAGGATGACTGACGTAGATGGTAGTGACGGTCCTTATGAATAGAGGGAATGAATAGTGTTAGAATTAACACACTCCAGCCAATGCGTTAGTAAAGTAGCAAGAGTAAATACTTTACATTACTTAATCTAGGGCTTAAATTAGGAATCTAAGCATGTACTTCAGATTATCCTGAAGAGTAAGTGAGAGGGAAATCCTAGGCAATGAGAAAGCATAGGCGAGGTGTAGAATTCGAACCTGGATGGATGCGCACAGCTGGTTTGCTCTTTCTCCTAAGTCGGCCCACACTTGTTCCATTTCCCAAAGGGCTCAATGGCAAGTTCTGCCTTTGTTGTGTTTTGTTTATTTATTTTTTTATCTAGGATGAGAAAAGTCTGAACCCTCACCAATGGAATCCAATAGCTATTTATGAAAAGCTGACTTGGAGTGAATTTAGACACTCTTACTTTGCTCAGAATGACATGAAAATCTCAAGACTTTGGGCTACAGATTGATTTTTTTTCTTTAATGAAAAATGCCTATAATTAGGTTTCTGTGACCTTTCATTAATCCCAGTTGTCTACTTATGTGTGAAATTTGCTAGAACTGAAGATTGATAACCCCCAACCCATTGCTCAAGGTTAGAATTATTCCCACTGTGACCAAAATAATCAAACACATTAAAATACACAGTGTTTTAAAGAATAATCTCACAGTCCTGATCAGTCCTGTTATTTTTCCTTATTATTAGCTGGGAAAACAAAACAAAGTGAATACAACCAGCATAATCTCTTCTTTTTTCTATTTGATAAACATAAGACATGTAAAGGAACTGTAACTGAATAAGTTTAATACATGCTTGTTATTTTGCATGCCTTCAGGCAATGTGTTTGTTTACAACTTCCTTCACCCATTTCGATAGTTAGAATGTATAACACACACCTGCACATATTATGGTAACTAGGGACATTACATAGACAATAAAAATCCATAGCACAGTGAAATTTACCTAATAGCAGACAGAAAATAAAATAATGTAAGCAAGTAGTACCCTGGATGGGAATAATTAGCACAGAGAACCTAAATACAGTAAGTGCACATTTGTGCTGCTGAGAGGGCAGGGGTAGAATTTTTCTAGTAGGGAACTTATGATAAGCTGAGGTCAAGAGATGGCACTCAAAATAATATAATACTGCTCTCAAAGTGTCATTTAATTTTTTCTTCAAAATTAACTCAAAGATTTCCATTAATACTCCTGTTAAACTAATCTATTCAAAAACCCCTATTACTTGTAGAAGAAGAGAAAACCCTTAACTTTATCTGTATGTTTGGATACTGGACAGAGAACTAACATCTTTGTCTATATGGATATCTACATTGGATCAGATCCATACAGAAGTAGAATAAGTGACTCATAAATTAATTAGATAGGATGAGTAAAATGTAACTTTTCTTGATTTTTGTAACATTTATCACACACAATTGTAGACATATTAAAAAGCATATAAATAACACTTTATATTATATTTGATCCTATTTAATAGTATTTATATTCATTTATTTATATATTTATTTAGTTTTGTGCTGGTACAGGGACTTCAACACAGGCCCTAGGTGCTGTTCCTTCTTCCACTCAAGGCTGGAACTCTATTACTTTAGCCATCACTCAACTTCTGGCTTTTTGCTGAGTACCTGGAGGCAAGACTCTCACAAACATACTGTCCAAACTGGCTTGGAGTTGTGATCCTTAAATCTCAGCCTCCTGAGTAGCTGGATTACCGGTGGGAGCAAACAGTGCCTGGTTAATATCAAAAGTTTGCATCTTTCAGTTTTAAAATTTGGCAAATGTACATTGAAATAGCATAAAATTATAAACCACATGAGTGTAACTGACACCTGTAACTCTATGTACTCAGAAGGCTGCCATCTGACAAGGTTCCAATCAAGCTTGGACAGGAATGTCTACAAAATTCCTATCTCCAATTAACCAGCAGGAAGCAAGAAATGGACATGTAGCTCAGGTGGTAGAGTGCTAGCCTTGCGGGGGGGAAAAGCCAAGTGAGAGCAGGATTCTCTGAGTACAAGCTAACTAACCAAAGATAAAAGGATGAGGGGCATGTCTTGTTTAGCTTTAAGAAAGTATGAGGCCCTGAGTTCAATCCTGAGTACCACCAAGAAAAAAGGAGACAGAGACAGACAGACAGACAGACACACACACATACAGAGAGAGAGAGAGAGAGAGAGAGAGAGGTGCGAGAGGCAGGGAAAGGAAGGGAGGGAGGGAGGGAGGGAGGGAGGGAGGGAGGGAGGGAGGGAGGGAGGGAGGGAGGGAGGAAGAGAAGAAAGGAAAAGGAAGGAGAGTGAAGGATGGAAGGAAGGAAAGAAAGAAAAAGGTCCATTTAGTGGTCAGATAATTAACAATCTTTTCTCATGCAGGGATGGAATTAAGCTAGCCAAACTTATTCTTCTCTAATTCTTTTCTCAATCCACCCAGGTTACATAATAGAGACCATGCAAAATGGACCTATTCACAGATACAGGCAAGGTGAGTGATGTGATTCGAATTTCTGTTGATGATAACTTAGAAGTTGTTTGCCCAGAGGTGTTCCATGTGAAGAATTATAGACGTGCCAATATGTTTTCAAAATAATAATGGCCAATGTAGTTAGCCAGTGATGTTCCTTATAAAAGGAATTCCCCCACATTGTTAATTTTGATAGGAAATAGAACTTTCCTCTTACTATGGCAATTAATGTCAGAATCACTGTCAATCTCAGATTTCTAGGTGACCAGGGGACTGGCTAACTGCTTTCTTTCCCTCACAGCTCCTAGGTCTCCTGCTTGCCTTGGTGTTGGCTCTTCCTCCATCCTAAAAACACATTGTCCAGGCTTGTTCCATCATCATATCTCCTGATTCTGACTCCTTCAGTAGACTCCTTCTAGAGACTTTGGTGGTGGGCAACGAACTCCCTAGAAACAAGTTGATAGAAGACAACTCCTCCCTCAGAGCAAAATCCTTCCCTCAGTCACTGCTGCCTTCTATGGAACACAATGGCCTCTGCCATGGACCTGCAGCCACAAGAGACTCCACTCAGCTACAGTGAGACATTCTATCTAGAAAAGAAAGTCCATCATTATCCCTCCCTCTGCCCCTCCCTCTCTCTCTCCCTCCCTCCCTCCCTTCCTTCCTTCCTGCCTTTTTGCTGCTACTAGATTTTGAACTAAATCAAACACTATCACACTTGAAACATGCCCCCATGACTTTTTGAGTCATTTGTTAAATTCTAGCTCTGGTTTTTTACCTCTCTAGCCTAGACTACTATCTTCTTCTGTGTAGGGGGAATTACAGTATTTTAGACATTCACCACCATACTTGGTTTATTAGTTAAGCAGTGATCTCAGTAACTTTGGTGGGCTAGCTTTGAACCAGGATACTCTACCTCCTCAGAAACTGGCACTCTAGGCATGAGCCATCATACTCAAGAGACCAGCAAGCCATCTTTCCTTGGACTTGCAAACAACCAAAAAAGGTTGTCCTCAAGCAAATAATGCTCCCAATAATGAAATAAATGCAAAATAAGCAAGTTCAATAGCACCTACAGGGCCAGAGTATTTGGACTTGCACTTTTCCTTTGAGTCTGAAAAGCTGACAATAGGAATTGCCTGTGTTTTTGTAATTCTAACACTCTCCGTTTGATGAAAGAGAAAATAAAAGCAAATTGAACTTCTTGGCAGACATTTAAGGATTGTTTGGTTTTAAGGGTTAGAACAACAATTGGGCAGGAATTGAAGTGGGGATGCTGGGTCTGGCCAGCACAATCTTGGCCACATGGCCGATAGGTAGAAAGTAGATTCTGGCCAGCACCATCTTGTCTTCATGGCTGATGAAGGGGAAGTCCCACCTCCTAGGTAAGGGGCATATCTGACTTCCTAGAGGCAGGGACTTAGACAATAGGTTACTGGACCTGTCAGTTCAGGTACCTGGAACTCGTGAGACTCTCAAGTTCCCTGTGACCCTGCCCCCTGCTCCTGACTCTAGCCCTGGCCCAGCTAAGGGGCAAGTACCCTGCCTCATGTTCCTGTGCATGTCTCCTGGCTCTCCTCTGCTCAACATGGCACCCCACTTCAGTTCTCCAGTAGGGTTTATCTGGACTGTTAGTATTGTTCTTCTTCTCTCTTTCTTTTCCTGCTCCCATGACTCAGTTTTCTAATACTGTTAAGAGTATTCATTGGGCTGCAGTTCTTTGTGACATGAGTCCACCTGAAGATCACCAGCTCCAATAAAGGCAATTCAACCTTTCAAATTGTGGCATCTCCATATCTCACTGATCAAATTCCTGAAAAACAGAATTTTATGCCATCCACTAATATTTAAGGGGATATCATAGCTGGATCTTTCTCTGACTTGAAGAAACTGGAAAATGAAATCACAATGGTAACTTACAAGAATATTCCATTGTTCTCTTACATTTTGGGGGTTGTTGCTATACAACTTCAGTCAGCTAGGTGTTTGGGGAAACTTAACCTCCAAAAGAAGCATAAGAGTTATTTACTTATCTCTTGTATATCCAAGTTTTGATAGTGTTTTACAAAACCTGAGCTATATGTACTTGTGTTGTTGGAGAAGAGAAGAAAATTGAAAATAAGATCATATAATGTAGACATTTGCACCAAATTTCACAGTACCTATCTGACAAAGTTTGCATATGGCCAAAATCTGCTTGAAAATCCTTTGCTTTTGCAATGGCTGCAGGGTTGAGCCATGGAGACTAGGAGTGTTTTCCATATTGGAGGATGCATGCAGAGCTCTGGACACCCTGCCTGTTGTAGGCCATGTTTCCAGTTCAATTCACAGTCATCCTCTCACCCTCAATCCACCATTTAGTGGTGGTTGATAGAGATGTGGTTGCTCATTGCACCTCATCTGTGAGGGGTGTGCTTTGTTTCCCTAATGGGGTCACTAGTGACCACCTTGCTCTTGGTAGCTGTAGCCAGGATTCCTCATACAGTGTGCAACAGATGGTCTCCACAGGGCAAAAACCAAGGTGAGCCCAAGAAAGGAAACAGATCTTGCTTTCCTTGAGTTCAATTTGGGGTGCTTCACAGATAGCTCACCGTGTGTGTGTGTGTGTGTGTGTGTGTGTGTGTGTGTGTGTGTGTGTCTGTCTGTCTGTCTGTCTGTCTGTGTGTCTGTCATAGAGCATGCACTCAAGTGCCTGGGGACTGTCCCTGAACTTTTTTGCTCAGAGTTGGAGCTTTGTTTCACTTCTTGTCTGGCTTAGAACTGTAATCCTCAGATCTCAGCCTCCTGAGTGACTGAGCCAGCAGTCTGCCCACATTATTTAAGTTTGAATTTTATTTTTTACCAACACATACTCTTCCAGCCAAATATTAAGAGTGAATTTTAGTTAGTTACATAAATTTCTAGTCTGATTAAAATGTTTTAACTATGAAGTACAACCTAGTATGAATCTACATTTTCTTTAAATCCTTGAAATATGGAGCATGTAGAGAAAAATACAATAACTAATCATACATACAAAACTGAATACAGAGCTTTGCAGTGTTGCTTCGATACTAAAAGGCATCAATGACCAATTTTCACTAGGTTCTATAAATATACCTTTGAGCAACCAAATTTGATTGTTTTATTTTGGGGAAACAAAAGTTTTAGAACAGGAAAATTTCGCTGGATTCAAAAAAATAATAATTTAGACTCTATTGCCAAGCATCAGTGGTTCACTCCTATAATCAAATACTTGTATGAATAAACATAATAATTTTTATGACCAAATATGGTATAAATATACCAGCAACTTGTATGAAGCAACCTGTTCCATGTACATAGAGAAATTCAAGTGAAATAGAAATTTCTGGTGTGTGCATAGCTTTACTAATAATCCAATAGAAGTAGCAGGTAAGAAAGGTGATTTTACTAATTAGCTAACACATACCTAATATTTCTAAAGTAATTATGGAGCCACAAAATACCCAGTTCAAGCCAGGTACTGGTGACTCATGCCCATAATCCTAACTATTCAGGAATCTGAGATCAGAGGAACACAGTTTAAAGCCAGCCAGGTGAGAAAGTCCATGAGACTCTTATCTCCAATAAATTATTCAGAAAAATGTAGCACTGTGGCTCAAGTGATAAAGCAATAGCCTTGAACACAGAAGCTCAGGGACATTGCCTAGGCCCTGCAAACAACAACAATAAACCCCAAATACCCAGTTCAGTGGAAGAGAGAAAAACTCTTCAACCAAGTTAGGCTGAGAAACAGTGCAGTAGATAAAATGAAAACTCAACCCTTTTGTACAAATAAATATATTGAAGAAGGTATATAAATTTTTTAAAAACCCTCAGAGCATGAAGTACAAGGTGGCTATTGGAAGAAAAGCACTTGGCCATTGCATATGTGAATGGGGAAATATGCCACTACATCCCAGATGGTCCAAAAGTCCTGTCTGTGATGGATGTTACAGCATATTAATATACTAATCGATATGGTTAGAATAGATCCTACCATACAGTATGTAAGTATTCAGTCAACATTCCTTTTATTGCAGCAATATGGCAAATGATATTGGTTTACTTTATACTGGTACTGAGACTTGAACTCAGGACTTATGTGCTGTTAGTTAACTTTTTCACTCAAGGCTAGAACTCTTCCAACTTGAGCCACACCTCCACTTCTGACTTTTTAGTGGTTAACTGAAATTAAGTATCTCAGCCTCCTGAGTATGTAGAGGCCTGAGCCTCTCGCACATGCTAACCATATACTTTCTAACAATAATTTATACTGCTCCAATTTGTTTTCCACAGTTACTCCAAAATAAAACAGAAGGTATAACTTTGGAAGATTAAGTAATGTTATTTCCATGTCATATGTTTCCCTTGGGCATCCTCAGAAGCTTTTACGTTTGAACTGTTTCCATTGTGACTCACAAAACATTGCACTCATCAGAGTTTCAGAAATTTCACAAAGTCTCCTCAGACTGTAAGATATCATGTTGTTTTGAGTGTTGAGCACTGGTGGCGCATGCCTGTAATCCTAGCTACTCGGATGTTGAGGTCTTACTTCAAAACCAGCCCAGACAGAGAAGTCCAATAGGCCACCAAAACACAAAACTAAACCAAAAGCCCCAGAAGTGAGCTGTGGCTCAACTGGTAGAGCAGCAGCTTTGGATGGAAAAGCCAGGTCAGGGGGCAGGATCTGGAGTTCAAGACCCTGTATCAATGTGCACATGCACAAAAATGATCTTCTTTATAGTGATGAATGTAAGAAGAATTATTATTTTGGTTGTTTCATATTCTCTTTAAAGTGTTTTTAGAATTACAGACCTCTCGCAAATAGTGCAATTCTTATATATGTTTTTGTTTACAATTCCCATTCCATTCTTTTTGATTCATAGGTATAAGATAGAACAATTATTAACAAAATCAGTCTTCATGCAATGCATCATTAGTGCCAAATTTTAACTTTCTCTAGAATTCCAACTTTCTGTTTTAATAAATATAACTGGTTTGACATAAATACCAAACAGACAGGCACAGAATACATCTTAGTTACATATAAACTCGCATTTCTTTCATTGTGCTACAGATGGATTAGTGAGGAACATAGTATGGAATTTATAAAGAAGGAAGTCATCAAGAGGAAAAAGCATCAGAATTCATCATTATCATTTAAGGGCAAACAAAGAAATCTGCCAAGGATTGTTAATTACTGGTGCCATTCTGGCTGGAATGAAAAACCATGGGTAGAGAACATTTGACATCACACTATAGGAAAAATAAATAATCCAAGCACAAAATAAAGAATGCCAGTCACTAAAATGAAACTGAAATGGGGAGGAGAATATTACCAATGGCAAGAAGAGATCAGGAAATATCTTAGCAAATTAAAGTCTCTGTGGAAACTGTGGGTCTCAGAAAATCATTGGTTTAGAGTTGGAAAATTACAGTGGAGACCACCAGTGGGTGTCCTGTTTTTGTTTTAAGCATCTATTAAAATGTAAGACATTGCTGCTTTTGATAAATGGGTAGTTTCCATGTAATGTCACCTGAATCATTTTTTTGGATGTAGTACTAGCTTACGAATGTCAGTCTTCTGAAAGGAACTGCATGCAGCATAGATTCCTTTTTGGAATACATGTATGCAGATAAGTACAATTGTTTTGAACTTATGAGGAAACATCTCTAATATAACATAACTTTGTTTCATTTTGTGACAAAGAAAAAATTTTCTGGGCATATATTCTCACATTGATCAACTACATGCAGAGAAGTAAACAATGTTGTTTTTTCTTTTTTAATTTATATTTTCTTGTGCCATTTCTGGTGCTGAACTCAGGGTCTGGGCATTGCATTTCCTCTAAACTAGAGCTCTACCACTTGAGACACAGCTTTACTTCCGGCTTTGTAGTGGTTAGTTGCAGAGTCTCAGATTTTCCTCTTTAAGCTGGCTTTGAATTGAGATCCCCATAACTCAGCCTTCTAAGTAGCTAGGATTACAGGTGTGCACCACCTGCACCAGACTTAAATATGTTTTTCCTTATTAGAAATCACAGTACCCTTACTCAACAAGGTTTCCCCTATTTGTGTTGAATATTTTCCATTTCTTTGTTGCGCCAGTAACTTTGGCTTGAATACAGGGTCTTCTGTTCTTGCCTGGCTTTTTTGCTCAAGGCTGATTCTCTACCTCCTGAGCCATACCTCTGCTTCAGGCTTTTTTGGATTAGCTGAGGTTAAGAATCCTGTAGACTATTCTGCCTTGGCTGGCTTTGAACTCTGGTCCTCAGCTGTCAGCTGAGTAGCTAGGATTACAATGTTATGCCAGATTTCTGGTCCCCAAAGACCACCAAGGAGCCAATGCCAATGCAAACGTATGAGAGTCTTTATTGCAAGCTCAAGCCTGGACTCCCAACCATCACTGACACAGCGGATCTGGATTGAGAGCCCAGACCCTCAGATAGGCAGGGTTTTTATTGTGATTACAACAGGGGCAGAGTATTTCCAACTTGGCAGATACTTGATTGGGTGGCATTTAGCAAGCAAGTCTTGTCCTATTTCTATTGGCTATCTACCCTTTCATTTATCTATTTTGGCTTTGATATCAGGAACTGGCCTTGATATCAGGAAATGACAACAGGTGGTCATGTAGCACTGATGCAGGGGGTTAGTGCAGGGGGAAGAGCAAGTCACAAATGGGTTAAGCAAGTTGTTTACAGAAGCAGAATATGTGGTCAGGCTGACCTAGTACCAACTTTATTTTAACAATTGAGACCATGTTTTCCCATTACCACTAAGCAAGCTTGAGCGGGCTAAAACAATCCAGTTCTCAATCATAAGTAAACCAACCTGACAGTTACCATGGCATTTCTACGACTATTATGGTTATTTCTATAGTACATGACTATGATCATTTTTATTGTCTGTTACCATGGTTGCTTCCCAGGTACAGAGGTGAACAAGTGCTCCCTACATTTTTAAATGTCAAACTATAAGAAACTAGTCTCACGGGTGGGGTGCAGCCCTCTATCATGGAGTCATCACTAGAGTTTAGAAGCTGTTATAATTTTAACACTAAAACTTATATTTAGTTACTCCAGTTTTCAGGTCAGCCCTTACAACAAGTGTGTAATTGACAATAATATTTGTTCATATTTATGAGATGGGGTGCACTCTTCTTGTGTATGTGATACCTGGTATAAGATTAACTGGGGATGTTTAGATTATCTGTCACCTCAAGCACTTGTCATTTCTTTGAAACAGGAACTTCTAAGATGCTGGCTTCTAGTTCTTTCCATTTACACTAATTGATAGAACTCTGAAAGAATAAAATCTTGACAATTTGCTTTCCTAATGAGTCGTGGCATTCAAAGAAGACAGTTCATAAATAGGCTACTATTGAGCTTGAAAATTTCCATCCTTCTCCATCTCTCCCAACCCTTTAAGCATAAATGACAAAGAAAAACCTTAGTTTGCTAGATTATTAGCAAAAGCGTCGGTTCCTGGGCTATTAGGCTAAATGGCTACAGGCAGCTAATACAGAAACATCTGGATGGAATAAAACAATTCTGAGTCACAAACATTGGTGAGAGTTGAAATGAGGTCATTCATCTGGTGTTGAGCTGGGATCTCTCTCCCCAGGCCTAATCGAGAGCTAAGCAGCGCTAGATGAAGACATTCCTTCAAAGCTATGTCAGTCAGCGAAACCACCATTATTTCTGTGATCCAGTGATGAATGTAGGATAATGCATGCCTCTGATTTGCAATACAAATTGTTGGTATTGGTTTAAAATGGCATCTTGGAACATTATTACCAGAAGAGAGTACTTTGGAGCTCAAAAGTATATTCATTATTGATTTTTAAGAAGACCACAAATATAAAAGATAATTGATGTTCTGTAAAAAATAATTAAATACTAATTTAAGATCAAGGATTAATAAATCAGAACAGTGACGAGTGGTTTGTTTGTTGTTGTTGTTGTTGTTTTTTTGAAGAGATAGAATTTGAAATGAAATTAGAATAAACATGATCAATTTTGGTAAAATCACCTACCAATTTGAGAAAAAGCAAACTAAAAATATTAATACTCTACAATGAGCTATTTGAGCATTAACATTTTGTTTCATATTCTTGTCTTTGTTTTTTTTTCTGGTACTAGGATTGAGCTCAAGGCCTCATACACTTGTTTGGCTCTTTCACTTAGGACCGGCATTCTACTGTGTAAAGCATAGCTCCACTTCTGGCTTGTTGCTGGTTAACTGGAAATAAGAGGCTTAGAGAGTTTCTACCCAGCCTGGCTGCAAACCAAGATCCTCAGATCTCAGCTTCCTGTGTAGCTAGGATTAACTATGGGAGACCAGCTCCAGGCTACTTCCTATTTTCTGTAGGGCATACTAGTAAATCCCAATGCTTAATGCTTTAAGTTGTTTGACTTCCCACACAAAGGAAGACTGGCTGTACCCCGGTCAGAAAAAAACTGTCAATTTTGGAGTAAGAGCACTGAATTAAGTTAGAGGGAAGATTGGACCCGGCACAAATTTGTAAAGGGAACAATCTTTTCAAACACAAATATGCTCTTTCAAAACAGAACATCAAAAGCTCTACCAACTTTCAGTTAATTTTTGAGTCCTTAGATATGACATTTTCTATAATTTCAACCCTTTGAATGAATCTTGGAAATCTAAATGGCTAAATCTCACAATTATTTAAATATCAGGAACAGAAATTTCAGGCAAAAGACTAAAACAAAGTAAAACTTGATTGATCCAGAGGAAATTAAGAGTAGACTTAAGAAACCATGGGTTCTTTGCTTATATTTGCTATTGTTTTACAGTGTATTGCTAATATAGTATGATTTTGTAAAGCCATACAAAAATAAAAGAATAGTTAAATATGAGTTAAATGACTTTCAGAAATGAATTGTATGTTTCTTGATTAAAATGGCTACCAAGATGTTTCAAATTCACTAAAGAAAGTTAAAAACAAGATCCCTCAGTAGTGCGAAGGTTGCTACTAGCTTTCATTAAAATTGTTTTTGACTCTTCACATTTTCAACAGCCAAATTTTAATTTATTGGCTTTGGAAAGCAGCCAGGAGTCATTTTACATTGCCTTTAACTGGACTCCTGCGTAACTGCAGAATGGTTTATAATGTAAAACTGGATATTTGAGTAAGGATTTTGTAACTATTAATTTGTTGGTGTCTGCTAATTATAGTCTATATAAAGTATCATAATGAAACCTATGAATGGAGGTGTTTTATGCAGTTGACTTTTATAGTACTTTTTTTTGCTGCCAGTCCTGAGGTTTGAACTTTGGGCCTGGGCACCATCCCTGAGTTCCTTTTTTGCTCAAGGCTAGCACTCTACCATGTGAGCCACAGGCAGGTTATTGGAGATAAGATTCTCAAGTACTTTTCTTCCCAGCTGGCTTTGAACCTCCATCCTCAGAACCCGGCCTCCTGAGTAGCTAGAATGACACACGTGAGCCACCAGCTCCCTGCTCACACACACATTTTAACTCACAAATAAATGCATTTGACATTTTATTTGACCAGATCACCATAAATACATTCTTGGTCATCCATCGGGGACCATGGAAAACAGATGGGATGTACATTTTTTTTTGCCCTTGAAATATTATTGTGCAAAGTGGATATATATATATATATTCCAACACAGTGGAAAAAACTACTTTTAATGAGTCATACCAGTACCCCAGTTTCTTACATGAGAACGTGAGTACAGGGGACTCGGTTGCTGGAAAGTGGCCCCTCCCAGATGTCTCTCCAGAGCCAGTGACAGAGGGGTCGATGGCAAAGGAGCCCTGCGCCTCTGGAGTCTGCCCCAGAGAGCCAAGGTCCAGCAGATTTCGGGCCTGAAGAGGAAGAGGACGATTACAGGTCATGTGAGCACAGACTTCACATGTGATTCTTCCTTGTGCCCACAGCCCAGGCTTTTGCCCATATCCTCCCACTCAAGTTACCATTACACAACGTCCACACATCAGAAAAGGAGGAAGTAGGTTTTACTTTAGCCAAAGAAACATACCTTCCTTTGATTTCCATTCAAGCTTCATTGGGCTAGCAAGTATACATCAACAATATGTACTGTACTTTCCTATCTCTAGTAAACCTGCCAGAAGTTGAAGTGGAGGTGCAGCTCAAAGGGTAAGGGGTCATCCTAAACCAAACCAAAACAAAAAAAGATACAGGAGTGTTAAAAATACGCAATTATATTAAGCACGGAGTACAACATGGCTGAAGAAAGCAGTTTACAGATTAAAGAGATGAGGGAAATATAACTACTATCCTATGAAATTCAGAAAATTGAGGGGATAGGAGGGGTTGGGAGAGATGGGGGCCAATGATGAAGTGGGTGACATTGATCCAAATTCACTGTTTGTAAACTGACATGTTGAGTGGTAACTCCTTTGCACAACTACTCAAATATAATATAGACACATATATATGAATATATGTGTCTGCATATATGAGTTTACACAGAAAATGTGCAAGTAATGATGTTCCTGCCATAACCCCAAGCACTGGAAGGAACTGCATGAGGAACACACACAGCCTCTGTTTTGGTTTTTACTTGAGCATTTCATTGATTACATTTTTTCCTTACCACTGTTCACTATCAGTTTCACTTCCTTGTTTCTTTGTTTTAACTAGCCATCTTAGAGTTTGAAATATATCTTTACAAATCTAATCTCTCTTCAAATAGTATTCTACAAATTCATGGCAAGGCAGTGGTTTTGAGGAACTTGGTTTTTCTTTCTACATTTCCTTAGCATATTATTCTCTACATTATAAATGCATAATGTTCCAGTCTTGTTAACTTTTATTAGTTGAGCTAGAAATAGGAAAACAGATTTAATTTTCCCTACCTGATTCTTCTCTGATCCTCTTCTCGTTTTTCACCTGACCCATTATTTTTCTCTCTGAAAAATATTTTCAAGAGAGTTCTAATGCTCAAAACAATCTTCAGTCTACTTTACCTCTAGAGGATCATTTAATTGTTTTTTTTTATTCTAAAATTACCCCCATGCAGAATATAAAACAAGACACAGGTTTATTGTTTAGCATAAATATTGACTGAAAGGAAACACTACATATAAAAGGAAAAACTACAAAAGCAGAAGAGGATAGCACTTTATGCTTTATTAATTAACCACTTTTCTGTGAAGTACGAGGTGAAAATAATGAAAGCACAATGCAAACGAAAGTACTTTTGAAATGCATATCTGCTTGAACACAGAAAGGTCAACACTAAGAAACCAAATAATGCAACGTAAAAATGAGCAAAAGCGCTGGGTGCTGGCTCACACCTGTAATCCCAGCTACTCAGGAGGCTGAGAGCTGAGGATTGTGGTTCAAAGCCAGTGCAGTCAGGGAAGTCCTTGAGATTGCTATCTCCAATTACCCACTAAAAAGCCAAAAGTAGAGCTGTGGCTCAACTGGAAGAGCACTAGTTTTGAGCTGAAAATGCTCAGGGACAGTGTCCAGACACTATCAATCTCCAAGACCAGCACTAAAAAGAAGGGGAACGGGGGGGGGGGGGGTGCGGGGAACAAAAACCAGAATAGATGCCTCACCAACATAATTGCCAACTTTTTTTAAAGGCAAATGAACACAGAAATGGGATCTGACCATAGATCCTTAGAATGGACAACATCTAAACTGCTGACGCTACTGGCCAGCTCCCTCAGTGCCTCAAACTCCCCTCGGCCACTTCCACGTGGGAGATTGCTCACAAATAGAAACTCAGCCTCACCAGTTATTCTCCTGTGTTTGAACCCACAGAGAGGAAGGGATTTCTACCCAGCAAGGGCTGGATTGTCACCATGGCATCCCGGACAGATGAGGGTCAGTACCATGTGTAGCTTAGGGAGGGGGAAGGGAAGCCACAGAATCTGAGAAGTGCAGAGTGGGGCTCACTGGACACTGATGCAAGTTGACTATAGGACTCAGGGGGGAGGGACTGGGAGGGAGGAAACAGACAACAAGGCACAAACGGAAAAGTACTCATTACCTGACTCATGTCACTGTACATCACCTCTATAATAACAAGGAAGTCAACTTTAAAAGATTGAGTAGTGCAAAAAGTCAAACCATAGAACAGCAGTTTTATAGGAACCAGGCTGCGGGGTCTCAGCCCTGCAATCCCAGCCACCCAGGAAGATGAGATTTGAGGACGCAGAAAATCCGTGAGTCCTCCCTCCAAGTCACCAGCTCTCCAGTGTGCAGGCGAGACACATGGGGAAGAGCAGCAGCTGTTAGAGGAGAAGCCAGACAGGAACAGAGGCACTGAGTTCAAGCCCCAGCACCAGCATTCAGCAAAGAAAAGAAACCTTTTAGTAAAGAAGTTCAAGTTCTTAATAAATCCAAGTACTTAACTCATTACAAAGTTAAATCTAATGATGTAAAATTTAAATTCTTTCATTGCCTTATGTATTTTGGATATATTGTCTTCATATTATGTGTCTCACAAAATTCATGGAAAATTTATTTTTCTTTCTACGTTTTAAATATGGGGTGGAGCTTGAACTCAAGCTCTGGGCACTATCCTTAAGCTTTCTTGCTGAAGACTAGTACTCTACTACTTGAGCCACAGCTCCGCTTCTGGCTTTTTTGGTAGCTAATTGAAGATAAGAGTCTCAGAGGCTTTCCTGCCCAGATTAGCTTTGAACCATGATGCTAAAAAGATCTCAGCCTCCTGAGTAGCTAGGATTACAGACATGAGCCACTCACACCTAGCAATGATTAGCATTTTTCAGCAGAGGAAGGTTTGGGGTGAACATGATACTATATAAAACATGCATAGTAAAATGAACATCCCAAATGGACCCTGTAAAATTTTTAGTTTTCTATATTACCTCAGATTGTAAAATACACTAGTGAAACTTGAGAAACTGTTAAGCAATGGCTTGAAATTCACAGGAGGGAGGTAAAGTCGGATGATGAAATTATATATCATTGATTGCATACTACCAGTAAAAGAGCTTCAGTTTATCTTGTGAGCATGGTTGAAGCCAGTAGGTAAAAAAATAAATAACCCAAAGTGGAAGAAAACAAAAGAACCCTTTAACAGGCATCTCTCCCAGACTTTCTTCATCCAAAAATAATAATAATCACACAATTTTATCAACTGTGCATATTAATTCTTTATATTGAAAATTCTTTTTTTTATTAAAACACAGTGAAAAACATCATTGAATAATATATTTCTCCTCTTCTTCCCCAGGGAAAAGAATCTTGAATTTTATTCTCTTAAATAGTTGATACTAATGACTTTAAGTTTACAAAGGACCAAAGTCTTTCAGTTTCATGTCTAGAGATGTTGCTTTAGGCAAAAGTCAAAGGCATTATCCATAAATAAAAATGACTTGCTTAATCCTGAATCTGCATATCTTATCTGGTGGATATTTCACTTGGCTCCCCAATAAATGGAAAAATAGATCATATTACTTTCAATCTCTCTCTCTCTCTCTCTACACAGACATATATATATATAGAGAGAGAAACAGACAGAGAGAGACAGAGAGACAGAGAGTAGGTCACTAGGCTTGATCTTAGGACCGAAGAGCTGACACTGAGCTCTTTTGCAGAAGCCCAGTGCTCTACTACTTTGATCCACAGCTCCACTTCTGCTTTTTGGTGGTTGGTGATAAGAATCTCACAGGAACTTTTCAATACTGACTGGCTTGAAACCATGATCCTCAGATCTCAGCCTCTTGAGTAGCTAGGATTACAGAAGTGAGCCCCTAAGGCCCTACTATATATTGTATATTATTGATGAGAAATACTGTTATTATTTTATAGCAATATTCCTATAATATTTTATAACTAAATGTAATACTTTGTATGTGTGCAAATATTAGACACAGAAAAGGTATAACTAAGATTTCATTTCAGGAAGAAGTTTCTGGCTGTAGTATAGAGAAGTGGGGGAGGAAAAGGAATTCTCAATTGGAAAATAGGATGAAAACTAAATCAGTGGGATTCTGGGAACACTAAATAGATGCTTCAACTGGATTCGGGGATAGAGATGCCAGATGCAAAACAAAAACAAAAACACATGGAGTGAGATCTGTCATTTGGACAAAGCTCACTAAATTAAAAGAAAAACATGCTCAAGCATGTGGCTCAAGAGGTTGAGCAACTGCATAGTAACGTTAAGGCTCTAAGTTCAAATCCTTGCAGGGTCAAAAAAAAGTTTAAAAAATAAGGCCAGGCAACAGTGTCTCACAACTGTAATCCTAGCTATTCAGGAGGCTGAACTCTGAAGATCATGGTTTGAAACTAGCCCATGCAGAAAAGTCTGTGACTTTCCTATGTGCAGTTAACCACCAAAAAGCCCGAAGTGGAGATAGGCCTCAAGTGCTGGAGCACTAGCCTTAAGAAAAAAAAGCTCAGAATAGCATCTAGGTCCTGTGTTCAAGCTATAGAATTAGCATACACACATGCGCACACACACACACACACACACACACACACACACAATTTAAAAATAGCAAGGAGAACACAGAATCTTAATAAAAGGACTGAACTGTTTGTGGTTTACTCTGTGCAAGGTGCCTCTGAGAGGCAGAGCTGGTGGCTTTCTCTTGGACACATGTAGCTCAGAATTGTACATTGCAAATCCAGAAGCTACTGGAACACAAGTAGTGACTAAAAGTCAAGGTCAAGATTAAAACACATAGGTAGTATAGAGTAGTATTTCTAAGTCTTTACTGAGTCATATTCTGATACAAATAAATAATTAAAAACCCAAAGGGGTGACATGGTCCAAAAAGAAATGCACTCTTTACCTGACTTACATTACTGTATGTAACCCCTCTGCATATCACTTTTATAATGACAATAAAAATTTAAATTATCCCTTCCCCAAAACACAAAACAAACAACAAAAAAACCTATATTGGCTGGTACTGTTGAATAATCCTGAAAATGAGCGACTCAAAAGGCTCAGACCAGGAAGAGCAACATTCAAAGCCAACTGGGACAGAAAAGTCCTTCAGACGCCATGTCAACTAATCAGCAAAATCCTGGCTTGGCAGCGTGGATCAAGTGGCAGAGGGCCAGCAGTGAGCCAGAGAACTGAGCAAGAGTGGATGACCGGGCTGGGAATATGGCCTAGTGGCAAGAGTGCTTGCCTCCTACACATGAAGCTCCTCGGTTCAATTCCCCAGCACCACATATATGGAAAACGTCCAGAAGGGGCGCTGTGGCTCAGGTGGCAGAGTGCTAGCCTTGAGCTGGGAAGAAGCCAGGGATGGTGCTCAGGCCCTGAGTCCAAGGCCCCGGACTGGCAAAAAAAAAAAAAAAAAAAAGAGTGGATGACCAGGAATCCAAGCCCAGCACAGGGAAAAGAACAAAACTAAACAATCCCACCCTCTCTGACTTATCCTCATGAATAGGAACATATATGTGTAATAGTAAATACAATTTCCACAGTTTATTTCCTCTTACCTGTTTCTTATTTGGAGTAAAACAGACTTGAAGACTTTGTACAGATTCCCAAAGAAGATGTGAAGTTTAACTACAACCCTGAGAGACTTCATATACTTTTTTAAATGGGGCTTTTAAAAATGTAAACTGGCTAGAAACAAAAAATAAAAGAAGAGTGGTATTTATGAAGTGAAAGGAGGAATGAGTTTAAAAAAATAGCTCAACTGTAGCAAATGTCAAATTCTCATGTATACACACACACACACACACGCACACACCATCGGTACATGCATATATATTTATGCATAAACCTATATGTACCTGTTTATATCGGTGCATCCAATTCCTACCATACTTACATTCCTGGAGTGAGAGAATGTGGGTGCAGAGAAGGGGGCAAGGAGGAGGTCACCTGATGGGTGAAGCTGACAGGACTAGGGTGCAGATATGAAGAAGGGCTGTAGTAATTGCTAAGGCGAATGGGAAATGTTCCAGGTAAGAACATTGCAGGAAGATTGCCAGGTAGCTGTGGTGACCTCTGAGCCTCTGAATGATGAATGTGCAACGGGACTTCCCCTCAGACCATGTCTTTTTTTTTTTTTTCTCCTTGTGGTCACAATCACAGGAATGCAAGTCTAACCACAGGAGCCAGGCAGCTAAATTAATCTGATGCTTCTCAAAAGGTAAAGAGGAGAAGACTTCTAGAATCAGCTCTTGAAACTTTTAAGTTCAGCGCTCTGTAACATCAGCACTAAAAAACTAAATTTTGCAGAAATGTACTTTGAGTACTTCCTGGGGAGAGAAGCAGAGAAGTTGAGATAGGACTGTTACAGGATGATGTAGAACAAAGCAAGACCACATCATTACTGAGACTCAAAAGTATCTACATTAAAAATAAAGTGCAAAAACATTGTTCTTAGATGAAAACAATTGATGAAGAAAATCAATGTGCTGTGATTAGCATTCAGATAAATCAAATGGTTAATTTGTAGCTAATATCATTCCCAATTTGGAATCATTCCCCCCTCTTTTTTTTTTTGATGCTAGTATTGGGGCTTGAACTCAAGGCCTGTGCATTATACCTTAACTTTCTTGATCAAGGATTGTTGTTCTACCATTCGATACACACCTCCACTTCTGGTTTTATTTTTACTCTTTAATTGGAGATAAAAGACTCATGGACATTTATGACTGTACTGGTAGAAAACCACAATCCTCAGCTCTCAGCATCCTGAGTAGCTAGTGTGTGGATCACTAGCTCCTGGTCCATTATTGTTTAACTCTTTACATGTTTTTGTGTAATTCCCCCATCATTTCCCTATCATATATAATATATATATAATACAAATATGTGCCTGATATACATACAGGTGTGTGTATATATACATATATATCATGTATATGTATATGTTTTCTCTACATGATATATACTAATATATCATATATCAATATGACTCGCCAGATATTTGATATGTGATATATTCTCCATTGTATATTTTATATATAATAGGAATATATTTATATTATATTATACTGCATATTAATATATACTATATCATATATAGTATTGTATGTAATATTCACTTATTCTAATAAGTGTCTGTGTCTGCGTGTTTGTGTGTGAGTGTGGGTATGTATTTGACTAAGGAAACCATGCAAAAGCCTAGATCCATACCCCTTCCCTGAGAATCATTTTATAGCTATCATCTACTGATTGTTAAACCTCAATATTTCCTTTATTTTACAAACTTAACAACAATGCATTTGTAAAATAGCTTAAATCTATACATAATTTTCTGCACAGATCACTGTTTCCTAGTGTTTCAAAGTTATAGCCAACTTGTGAAACCGATTACTAGGGGGTAGTTTTCAATCTCTACTCCCAGAAAATGCAGAAAGTATGAATTCCAGGAATCTTGTCACAGGCCAGGTACCAGTGGCTCATGCCTGTCATCCTAGCTACTCAAGAGGCTGCGAGCTGAGGACCGTGCTCCATAGCCAAACTGCGCAGAAAGTCCATGAACTCTGTCTCCAAGTAACCAGGGCACAGTGCTAGAGCACCAGGGCTGAGTGACAAAGGCAATTGGGAGCATGACGCTCTAAGCTCAGGCTTCAGTACTGGCAACAAAAATGAATTCATTTAATTTAATGATAATAAATCCTGTTGGAGAGAATGAATTGCAAGAGAAAGGGCTTTCTCCTTCCCTCAGCCTCACTGGCCCCTGCAGGCTCCATCTTCTACTCCAGAAGAAACCTTACTCTCTTCTCCCCACTCTGCCCTTTCCCGACCTGACTGAGCTGCTAGGCAGAGGCCGGTGCTTGCTCCAGTGCTCTCCATGCTGCGCTGACTGTATGGGCCCCTCAGGCTCTAGGCACTGGTGTGCTGGGGGCAGCTACCATCCAGCGTGTGCCCAATTCCTCTGCCCCTGTGTCAGATGTGGTCCCGAATCAGAGGCAGCAATGGGGCACCATGCAGGCTCAGAAGGCGCAGAGTCCTCGTGTGGATATCATGGGGGAAAAGAACAGCAAGAAGACGCTACAGAGAGGCAGCATTTCACACATCCCATGCCTAGGCCATCAAGAATGCTAATGAATACTCAGGATTCAACGAGCAAGACTGGGATGCCCGGTCTAACTCATGGCATTGCCTCGCCAGTACGCGTGCTCTTAGCGTCACATTGGTCCTCTGTCTTACACGACAGAGAATTCTAGAATTTCAGCTCTATGACATTTAAAGTACACATTTTAGCCAGGTGTCATGGCTCACACTTGTAATCCCGGCTGCTCTGAGGATCGCAGTTAGAATCCAGCCCGAGTAGGAAATCCTGTGACTCTTATCTCCAAATCAACCATCCAAAAGCTGGAAGTGAATTTGTGGCTTGAGTGGTAGAGCAGTTAGTTTTGGACCAAAAACGTCAGGGAACAGCACCCAGACCCAGAGTTCAAGCGTCAAGAACTTCACAAAAATAAACAAAGAGAAACAAGAACAAGAACAACAAAAAGTTCCCATATTGACTAAACTTTAATCTTCTGTATATATCCTGTTTTTGTTTCAAGAATAAATTTTAAACTGGTGCCAGTCACTCATTCCTCTAATCCTAGGGTCTGGGTGGGTGGGGGGCAGATGACATAGTCAAAATATAGTTCCCAGCCAGCTCAGAAAGACAAACTTGAGAGTTAATTTTCAATTAACCACCAAAACTCTGGAAGTGGAGGTGTGACTCAAGTGGTAGAGCACCAGCCTTGAGTGAAAAAGCTAAGTACAGAGCTAAGGCTCCTGATTTCAAATCCCAGTAATAGTAGTAGTTAATAATCACAATGCAGGGGCTGGGGATATGGCCTAGTGGCAAGAGTGCCTGCCTCGTATACATGAGGCCCTGGGTTCGATTCCCCAGCACCACATATACAGAAAATGGCCAGAAGTGGCGCTGCGGCTCAAGTGGCAGAGTGCTAGCCTTGAGCAAAAAGAAGCCAGGGACAGTATTCAGGCCCTGAGTCCAAGCCCCAGGACTGGCCAAAAAAAATAAATAAATAATAACAATGAAAACTTTATGTTTATTCTCTTTGTGTAAGATAATCCCATTTGATCTTATCTATTTATTTCAGCGTTTGTATCTTTTTAATTTTTTAAATACATTTAAGTAGCTGCACAAAGGAGTTTCAATTCCACATGTCAGTGGGTGAGCACAATTACATCCTGACCTCTGTCACCCCTTCCATCATTCTCGCCATCCATCTCTTGAACTTGAATATTGCTCCAAATGTTGATGCTTTCCTCCATGTGCGAAAAAGATCATGGAGACCCTCTGCTCTTCAGCGTTTTAGGTGCGGGTAGCATTAATCTTCATGTGTTCATTCACCTGGGTAATTTATCCACAGGACACATAGTCATAATGCAATTTCACAGAGAAAAAAGGATAATAATGTGAATGTTGGGCAGAGCCCCAGAAAGCGACCTGTGGGCATACTGCAATTAGAGGACATCCTGGTTTTCATTATGTAGTCATACCTGACTCAGAACAAAGTAAACAAAGCCTAATACCATGAGAGATGTCCTTTGAGAAATGCTTTGGAAAGACTTCTCTAATTTTTTTGCACACATCTTCTTTTATTTGAGTACAACTTTATAGGCACAAAAACTCTGCATAAGTTATCACATAGAAGATGGCATTTTCCTGGACAAGAGACTCTGAGGCTTTTGACACTAGTCATATGCCATGAGACACTAGTCATATGCCATGAGAGAACCTGAATGCCAAAAGTCAGTACTTGGTGTTTTTCTTGGGACACAAACAGAAAAGAAAATTTAGTAACAAATTAGGAGTCTGTATTTCTTTAAGCATTGTCTTACTGCTTATAAGGATCAACCTGACCAATGTGCACAATTCTTTATGTTTACAGTAGTTTATTCTATGTCCACAAAAAAAAACAGTCCAGATCTATTTACTATCTTCATTTTGCAGATTAGCTTCCACACATTCAAAGTTTCAAGATTTCCTAAGATCAGATGGCTGAGAAATGCACAAATAGAATATAATGCAATTTTGTTTTTTTAAATCATCATTGCATTACAAGAGTGCATGTGCATATATGTGTGTGTGTGTGTGTGTGTGTGTGTGTGTGTGTGTAGGAAATTACATCATGGAATCCACTTAAGTCTGAACAGGAGGAGGAGGTTTTTAATGCTGGTACTGGAACTTGTACTCAGGTCCTGATGCCTGTCCCCGAGCTTTTGTTTTGCTCAAGGCTAGTGCTCTATCATTTGAGCCACAGTGCCACTTCAGCTTTTTGGTCATTAATTGGAGATAAGCAACTCATAGACTTTCCTGCCTGAGGTGGCATTGAACTCAGACTCAGCCTTCTGAGTAGCTAGGATTATAGGCATTGTAGACATGATTATAGGTAAGTAAATTCCATCAAAATAACCATGCATGTAAATAACACAAGAAATCCCTTTGTGCAATTAATTTGTTAATGAAATTTTTAAAAATTACAAAAGTAATCAAAATTAAATTATTGAGCCAATGGAATGGTATATAAAGAAAATGAGCAATCCTGTACAGTAATTGGTATTTTCATACTTATGTACATATATGTATGTATGTATGTATGTATGCATATGTATGTGTATGTATATGTTTACATATGCAAAGATGTATGCTTTTATTTCAATAGATTATTGCTATATATAATATTCTGAAAATTGCTCATATTATTTTTCAGGATATGCCATGTACAATTTAGCATTTTGTTTTGGACTTATCATCAAAGTGTCAATATTACAAACTATGTGTATGCATATAGTAATTTTTTAAAGTATCTATCAAGAAATGGACAATTGAAATTGAAATATTTTGTGGTTGTTTTAGTAACTATTATCTACAGTAACTATTCACAGTGCCATAACTTACAGTGATATTAGTAGTATGAAACAGTTCTATTTGCTATAAATTGTCTATTGACTTTATAGCAGAGATAGTCTTGAGCAAAACAACTCAAGGAAAACAGCCAGGTCTTGAGTTCAAACCCCAAAACTGGCACTAGACAGATAGATAGATATGGCCAGAAATATTTAATTCCAAAACTACAGAAAGCCCCAAATAGAAATCACAGTGTGATAATCCTCAAGAAAAGACTAAAAACAAAATCCAAAATTGGTTAAGAACTTGGTATCTTAAACCATGGTGTTGCAACATCCAAACTTTAATGTAAGCCATCATATGTACAAACTAAAGAAAGAAAATCACTTGACTTTAATACACATATTTGATGAAAAGTAAGTAGTCACTTATGATTAAAAGAAGTTTGAGGAAGAGTTAATGAACAGCAGGCATGAAAATAGAAACTAAATCAACATATAGTAAACTTGTATATAACTTTAAAAGATAAATTACTTAACTTCTGTGGTTGGGAAGACAAGAAGGTTACTTATCTGAGGCAAGAAGCTTTGGTCACTTGTTCACAATAAGAAAAAGGAATACGAGTTGTTTTTAGTACACATAATAATTAATATCATATCATTTTGCATATACAAGATTAATTTGGCAAAAACAAAATCCCAACACATATGCATGGAATAAGTCTTTTATTTAAAATATTACTTAATTATTCCTCATTTTTTGTTCCTATTTCATTACCAAATATATAGTAAAATATATTTGATGTGGATGAATGGAGAGAGGAAAAGTGGATGAATACAGTCATTAAATTCAATATATGGATGTGAAAATGGAACGAGGTAACTTAAGGAGTATGTTGGGGTTGGGACAGATGGGGAGAAATGATGGAAGCAGTGGCATTTATCAAGATGCACTGGAGTTGCAAACTGAAAGGTTAAATAGAAACCCATTTATACAATAAAAATTATATACATATTATCAGTGTATACTTATATATACTATATGGTTATGTATTACATTATATATTGTAACATACTAGCTATATTATATTACAAATAATATATTAAATACTTGCATTATATTAACACATATATCACACAATACATTAATATACACATTTTATATGTAATATTTGTATTATATTTATATATACACATACTAGCTAACTCATTTGTCAGCAAAAACAATCATGCATCAGAGAGCTCCAGAAATATTCTTTGTTTCTGGTTGGGAACAGGAAAGATCTCGGACACCCTCTTTTACCCTTCTCTGTACAGCATTTGAAGCCCTTCAGTGAAAGTACTTTAGATTTGCATTTTATGAATCCCTGAAGATATATAATACACTCAGTTCTAGAGAGACTGTCTAATGCCTACAAAAAATATATCTTATTTTTAACCTACAGGTAGTTTTCTGTAAAATATTCTGACCAAAATTCTATAGCTTAAAATGAACATAAATATTTCCTTTTGAGTATCAGAAACTAAATGGTTATGTTTTAGTATATTTAAATATTTGTAATTTCTTTGAGACTGTCATCTGTAATTTCAGTGTCTTTGGCAAGATTATAACAACTTCACTTACAAATATGCACTAAATTTCTAATTGATGAAGGAAAATGCCTTAGTAATATTCTTAAACACTGAACTGCACAAATGGGTTCTTGTGATTCAGAAACAGATAATATATGAAACAGATCATATTTTCCTAGAAACCAATGTTATAGTAGCATACATTACCAGTTCTTTGCTGTTCTTGGTAAACTGAAAGTTACAATGATTTTGATTGGTCGGGCACTAGGCTCATGCCTATGATCTTAGCTATTCAGCAGGCTGAGATCTACAGATCCCTCACTAAGCTGCAAAGTTTTTTTTTTTTTTTTTTGCCAGTCCTGGGCCTTGGACTCAGGGCCTGAGCACTGTCCCTGGCTTCTTCCCGCTCAAGGCTAGCACTCTGCCACTTGAGCCACAGCGCCACTTCTGGCCGTTTTCTGTATATGTGGTGCTGGGGAATCGAACCTAGGGCCTCGTGTATCCGAGGAAGGCACTCTTGCTGCTAGGCTATATCCCCAGCCCCTAAGCTGCAAAGTTTTAAAACTCTTATCTCCAATTCACCAGCAAAACGTGGAAAGTTAAGCTGTGGTTCAAGTGGTAAAATGCCAGCCTTGAACAAAGGTCCAGGGGAGATCAGGAACTCCTGAATCCTGAACTGATGCCCTGAACCAGGCACTAATCAAACAAACAAACAAAAGACTTTATGTCAACTATTCAGAAAAAACCCAAATCTTAAAAAATAAAAATGATCATATTTTAATTAAATATGAAAAATCTCGCTTGAACATGCTATGATAGTATGATAGATGTTTTTAAACAATAGCATGACTTTTAATAGTATAAATTTTAATAGTTATCTTCATATTTTATTCTTCTAGTATTTATTACTATTGCTGTATTACCATCATTTTTTATTTTGTTAGCCATTCGATCACTCATAATTTTAGTGCCTTCAGTGTGGTTTGAGTTGTTTGGGTTCTTGGGTGTTTTGGATTGCTTGTCAGCACTGTCTCTCATTCATTCATTTTCAGATGGCTGGCAGTTTGAACAGCCTGCTCTCCTTCCCATGTTCTGGGAGGGGCTGATGTGGCTCACTTGTAACACACGGCTCCAGCGGTTAACATTTCTACAGGACCTGCTAATCCACCTATTCAATCTCTGTAGCTGTTTTGGAAAGAGAATTTCCGGGCTTTGCTCTATGTGTTTTATCACATTGTAGCTGTGTCCACATTTGCTCTACGTATTTTATCACATTGTAGCTGTGCCCACATTTTAACAGAGTATTCAGTCAAAACGGATGAGGGAATATCCTCTGTATTTGGAAACGAACATTTCAGACGTAGCATATGCTGTTATTTTCTTTTTCTTCTTTTAAGATTTGAAGCAATCTTAGTGTACATTGCCTTCGTCTTTTTGGCCTACATTTTGTGAGCCATCTTTGGTCATTGCTTTCGTGGATAAGCTAATTGTGACAACTTAAAAGCACGACAAAGGACTCCATAGCGTGACAAAGGAAAGAAGAGTTTTATGTATTCTTGTTTGAAGATCATTTCTTGGAATTAAGTTTGCCGCAAAATTAATAATAATAATAATAATAATAATAATAATAATAATAATAATAAGGCTTTGCGGCAGAAGACCATAAATCTGCATGCGCCTCATTGCTCTGCTTTTCATTTCAGTTGGGTAACGCGCGCGCAGTGGTCTAGTCCTGAGGCTTTCTAGCAGGCCCGGGCGCGAACTCTGGGGTCCCAGGGCACAGCAAGGTGGGGCACAGACAAGACACTATTGTAAACACACCAAGACTGAGGGGCTGGAGGGCAACCTCCTGACCTCATCATTAGCAAGGAGCTGGGGACTTGCTTTCTTAAGTCCCCGGGCAAGGTGGGTGGTCCAGCCAGGCCTGAAGGCAAGCGGCCATGGCCACCAGACCTCCTCCAGACCCTCTCCCCACCACAGCCGGCCTCCTGCTGCCTCGCGGTTTACTTTGCATGAAGAGCAAGGAGAAAAAAGAGAAAAGCTCCGAATTTGGTACCCATAGATAAATGAGCTGCTTTGTTCACACATCAATGGAACATTATGGATTATAAACTTGCTTGACTCACTACTGAAGGTCATCTTCCCAGGGAAGCACGATGTCCGTAGCAAAGAAATAATTTAAATATTTATTAAGCATAGGTGGAATAGACTCTTGTCCATCCTTGTATATATGGCACTGCTTAAAGGGGAAAGACAGACCATTCTTTCTGTGCAGTGCACCAGTTTATAGCGAGCTTTAGTTGATCTCTAGTAGAATAGGAAGGAGAGAATGGATTGTATCATCTTCAAAGGCTAAGTTACTCTAGTATGGTTGGCTTTTGATTATGCATGTAATGGAAGATATAAGAGTGATACATACTTGAAAAACCAAAATGACTCTTTGGAAAACACTAAGAGGACATAAAGGCATTTTAAATTGCTCATTTAATGAGCAACTGGCTAGAGTCTAAAATGGTCTAAGCTATACAAATAATTATTGAATTTTCCACTTTACTGGACTGATTATATAGACTTTTCCTAAAACCCCGAAAGGAAAACATTCAGCATATTAGAGCTGAGCCACTGGCAAAGAGCTTGAATTAGATAAGGTTTTTAAATTAGATTACATTAAGAATTAGATTGCATCTTAAGAGTCAACTAGCCTGGAGATGCAGAGCTGCCCCCTGCGGAGACGAGGGATGGTGAAGCAAATCCTCTCCTCCGCCCGGCTGCAGCCAGCTCTCATCTTCCTTTTTGCAAATAAATGATACGAACTGAATGGTTAGACATCATTATTTTTTTCTTTATCATATCTGAACTGAAGGTTGCCTCACGCCTTTTGGCATGCTAGGCCAGTACCTTGTCCATACTTCCACCTCCTTCTCATTAACTGACTTCTCACAGAGCTCTCACTTTGCCTGGGACTCGCCTTCCACTGCGATCTTTCTCCTCCCCCCTCTCTGGATTACAGGTGTGTGCTCTCATGCCTGGCAGGAAGAAGAAATTAAAGGTTGTCAACACTGGCATGCCCCCTTGGCCTCTTTCTTCTTTCCTATAACCTGGCCTGGAATTTGCATGTTAAGATCTACTATCCAGGAAAACCTTAAAAGCACAAACAGGAAAAACGGCTGACTAGTATGTAGCCGTTAGGGTATTTCTTCTCCTGTTACCTTGGGTTCTCACCAAACCTTTTCTTGTGACACTATAGGAAGATACTCAGGAGAGAAACACAAAGGTGCAATGTCTCTGTGCCTCTACTCGTATAAAACAATATTTATTGAAATGAACTGCAGGAAAGGGAAACTGAAAATGCCTAGAAGAATTATTTAATTCCATGAACAGAAAGGTTTGGTCCTGGCCTTTTTATGTGCCTATTTATTTGAGGTTTGTTTCTACTTCCTTGGTGTTTTTGTTTTCTTTCTGTCTTGTGTGTTTGTCTGTCTCTGGGAGATTAAAGGGGGCACAGAAATGGAGAGACGGAGGATGAACAATTGCAGCAGCGGTACTCACTGGAGTCTCTGTGGAAAATGAACTATACAACTTGTGGGTGGGTACAAAAAAAAACTGGGAAACTAGAAAAACTGGGAGAGTGTGAGGAAAGGAGTGACATGGTACAAAATAAATGAACTCATTACCTGATTTACGTACCTGTAAATCCTCTGTACAACACCTTTATAAAGGCACTAAAAAATGCATTTAAAAATAATAAACTTTTTTCCCATAATTCCCTGTCTTCCCACTCTACCAATGGAAAGAGCTGATTGGGTGCAGGCACAAGCTATCCTCCAATCAGGACCAAGTCCAGGGACAGATATGGGAGGAGCCTTCCTTTAGGGCTCCTCTCTATGGCGGCTTTCAATAAACATGCTGCTTTACTATAAAGAAAACAGCATGAAAATGAAAACCAAACTATAAATAACAGCAATAAAATAGGAAATATCAAAATAACCATAATTTGTACCCTGAATGGCATCCATAAAGGCCAACTTTGGTCCCATCATATGTATTTTCTAAGGTCTATGTAACCACATTGTGAATTCAATACCAATGAATACATTTGGCTTAAGCTCAGTACAGCAAAACAGAATTCTTTATGTTCTCCTTTATATTTGTCTAAATATACTTCTCCCAAATTCAATAAGCTCTATTTTCTCAAATTCAAATTACAAGAGTTTGCTATGCCTTTTCACTTTGAGGCATACACATTTGTACATTTTGTCAATAAACATTTTCCAGTTCTGCTTTTGAATGGTTTTGCCAGTCCATTTTGTAATCCTTATTTCTAATGTGTACTATTGTTCAGGTCTTAAAATAATGATAATAACAACCTGATGGAAAGCATTTTCATGTATTTTTTATTTCCTTGCATCTTCATTTCTCTTATCATTTTCTTCACTTCTTTCATAATATATCAAGCTTTATATTTATATTTTAATTATTTTTATGTAGTTGTACAAAGGGATTTCAGTGCAATATATCTATTTATATATAAGTACAATGCACTTTGATCAATGGCACCCCTTCCATCATTCCAGCTTTCATCAACTAATGCATTTCATAAGCCTTAACCAACTTGGAAGCAGTAAATTCCTCCATCTGCTGTCCTAAACTACTTCTGAGGCTTCCTACTGTCTATCTTATATCAGGTGTTCACAATTATTTCTTCACTTTCTTACATTTCTATTTTGTCCAATTTATTTTAGAGGAATCAATAGGAAAAGTAGAAGGCAACAGGGTATATGTAGAGAATTTTGTTTTCTAACACTGTAGAGTTAGTTTCCTAGAACTGCAGTAAGAAAGTAGCAGGAACTTCGTGAATGAAATAGAAGAAATCCTTTATGTGGTTGTTCTGAATTGAGCTTGGGGCAAGCTGGGCTGTTCTGACAGCTCTAGGGAAGAGTTAAATGTTTCTTACATTTTTTTTGGTGGATGCTAAAGTCCCTGAGCATCCTTGATTCATAAATGTGTTATTTCAAGCTGTGCTTCTGCCATAGCCTTCTTTGCCCTGCTCTGGAGTTCATGATACTCCATGAGTATCAATGCATGGCATAAAGACTTCATCAGAATTTAATTATACTGCAGAAATTCTAGTTACAAATGAGCTCATGTTCACAGACATGAGGGCTTAGCATAGCAGCATGTTTTTGAGAAGATGCAATTAAATTCATTACAAATAATATGATGTTTTATTTGGAAAAATACAGCTTAAAGCTGACAGTGAGTTTATGTCAAAATACATTAAAGTAGCATTATTATTGACAACAAAGTTAGTCAAATTTTATTTAAATTAAAAAATTATTAAAAGAATGGGAATCAGTGTCCATTGATCAAAATCTGTAAGGTGTAAAACTACTCCTGAGATTTGACACTTTTCTCCAAATGACAAAAATTTTGATTCAATAACTTTCTGTTTGTCCTAGAACTTGAACTCAGTGACTCGATCCCTGAGATTTTTGCACTAGCTTTGAGCCAAAGCTCTGGCTTTTTGGTAGTAAACAGGAGATAATACTCCCATGGACTTTTATGTCCAGGCTGGATTTGAGCAAAGATCTTCAGTTCTCCGTCTCTTGAGTAGTTAGGATTACAGGCATGAGCCATTGGTTCCAGGCTAAATTCAATGATATTTACCCCCTCAATTCTTCTGACAAGGTTTATAACTGTATATGAGTCAATGCAAGACAATATTTTATCATTCACGAGCTAGTAGAGTAAGAACAGTCAGGAGTCGTCTCCTTGTACTAGATGGGAAAGATGGCTAAGTCCCATCAAAGCACAAGGCACATTAATTCAAAGCTTAATGTTCTAGAAAGTTTTTTCACACCTAGGGCAAGCTCACCTACATCCTTGTACACAAGCTAAATAGCAATTTAGAAATAACAATTACATCGTAACTCAAGAGACAAATTCACATGTGACCATCCTCAACTACTTCTGGCTCAAGTACAAAACACTCAAAATGTTAAGTGTCTTCTCAAAGTGGCTCCTCTGATCCTCAGAAAAGCAAAGAGGTTAGTAGCATCTCATCTCTGCATTTAGCTGTTTCATAATAGATATATTATATTTACCACTCAGTTACAAGCCTGAGAAGAGAAGTATTTGTAATCTGTGTGTGTGCTTTGTGTGTGCGTGTGCGCATGCACGCATGCACACAGGCACACACCAGTCTTGGGGCTTGGAGCCAGGGTCTGGGTGCTGTTCATGAGCTTTTCTGCCTAAGGCTATCACTCTTCCACTTAAGCCACAGATCCACTTCAGTTTTTAGTGGTTAATTGGAGATAAGATTCTCATAGACTTTTCTGCTTGAGCTGGTTTCAAACTGTGATCCTCAGAGTTTAACCTCCTGAGTATCTTGGATTATAACTGTGAGCCACCAGCACCCCACTATGTTAATTCTGTTGTATTTTCTTAGATTCCAATATCCTACCTTTGGTACAAATATTAACAGGGTATTTCTATTGAAATTTTGAAAAGAAAAAAATTCTTAGAAACTTTATTCTCTACAGGTAGTTAGTGGCTCAACTACTTTAATCCTAGTGATATTATAAAATATTAAGCTTCTGACAAAGATCTTTTTTCTTCATTTAACTTATTATAATATGCAGAAACAATGCCATAGATTGAATTATATGCATCTAGGATATGTACTTAAATTCTTATCTTCTCTAACAATGCTTGTGAGCACTACCTTATTCGGAAATAACATATCTGTTAGCTACATAAATATGGAGAAGTGTTAGATTAGGATAGGCTTCAAACAAAGGACTAGTTCCCAGGTAAGAAAAACATTTAGACATCAAAACCACAGGACAAAGCAAGGTGCCTGTGGCTCATGCCTATAATCCTAGCTACTAAGGAAGCTGAGATCAGAGGATCAAGATTCAAAGCCAGCCTGGGCAGGAAAGTCCATGAGACCCTTGTCTCTATCCACCAGAAAACTGGAAGTGGCTCTGTGACTCAAGTGGTAAAGTGCTATCCTTGAGTGAAAGAGTTCAGGAACCGTGCCCAAGACGCACAATAAAGTAAAATAAAGAACCTCAGAAGATAAAATGCAACCAGATTACAGAGGCATACATTGGAATCATGTGTCTATAAACCAAGGGATCCAGAAACACCAAAGGTTTCAGGTGGCCCTCAGGTCTGGGTGGCAGATTCCATGACAATGGTTGGAGACCCGGCTGTGCAGTAATACTTCAAGTTTCTTACTTTAATAACATCATCTGGTAAGGAATGAGTCAACAGACATGGTTAAACTCAAGGTACTTTTCCAATCCTCATCTTTAAGGGGTTACAGAGTCTTTCTTGAGACATTTTTGGGGAAAGATCCCAGAGTCAAATTCCAAGATCTGGGTGACCACTACCAGGAGCAAGAAGATGCGTGCACATGGCACTCACTTTGTCTTTGGACTGGATTCCTGCAGAAATTCCTCACAATCATGTTGCTTATTCAGACACAAATTAAGAAATCACAACCGGCCGTTTTCCACTGAAATCAGCCATTTGTTCTCCAATCACTCTCACTTTCTGAACACAGTTTGGGCTCCCATAGAGCCCTAGGGTTCCCACAGGAGACCATGGCAGAAAAGACACGGAGGGTCCTTCCGAAGAGCTCTGAGAGGGTTTGGTCCTGCCCACACCTTGACTTTGAACCTGTGTCCTCTAGAAGGATAGGTGGATATATGTCTGTTGTTTAAGCTAGCAAATTCTTGATACTTTGAGATCACAGTCCTGAGAAATAAACACAGAAAACCATTATCTAGTCAATTAGTGGTGGTGAACCTCAGTGACTGGGAGGAAGGAGAATGCCTCTCAGGATGACTCCAGCCCCAAGGCCAGCTGAAAACAGCAGCATGAGAGAAATCCCTAGACAATATGTAATTCAGATGCAGGTAAGCGATCCACACACATTTAAACTATTAATGTACTTATGCTTGGGCGAAATGAATCTGTACATACACCTATATAAATTCTGAGATGTTTCTTAAACATGAGAGGACAAATGAATCACCGATTGCCACCATAATGTCAACTTTCTCAGCCACACACTACAGTAAGAATGGCTGCACAGAAAACTCTGTTTTCTCCAACTATCCTGAGAAGTTGCCTGTGACCCCTAAACCACCAGAAGTAACTTAAAAGAAATCTTCAGACACATTCAATTCATTTACAAAGAAAATGAATTGTATGCACCCCAATGCAAAAATGATACAATTAATCATGCAGGACACTTACTAGCTAGGGATTTGTATGCAATGAAAAAGTTGATGGGAAAAATTGGAAACCCAAGCTCAATTTTCAGATAAGCAAGAATTCCATATCTTTCTGTTGGTGGGAAAGTTCACAGTCTGTATCACACATCATTCTGATAATTACCATTGTTCATGTTAGCAAAAATGCTATCTATATAATAGCAGAAAGGAGTATTCCCTAATACTTTATGAAGTAAAACACAAACCAAAGAAAATTAGGGTTCAAATTTAATAAATAAACTGAAAAGAGGCAAATTAGTTAGATAACTGGCTTGTCTGAAAGGAACTTGATTTTCTTCATTTGTTTGTTCTTATATACTAAAGTGCCAATAGTATCAAACTAATGAACCCCTTTATGGTGACAAATTCCTTTGAAAGCATACCCTTAAATTTGCTTTATTTCTAATCCATTCAAAAATGTGCTAGTGTGTCTCGCTAAGTTTTTAAAAATAAACTTTGTTACATTTTCCAATGGAGTTCTGGCAGCCCAGCCAACACATTGCTGATATGTAGTGTATATTTTGGAATTTGAAGCATGAAGTCAGCAAAAACTTGCTGTGGGGTTAAAGAAAATAAGTTATTTCAGATTAAGAATCTAATTAGATAAAAATCACTAAGCAAATAAGTAATTTGGTAATGTCAGCTAAACTTACAAAAGCTCATATTCATCTTTAAGTCAGAGGTGGTGTGTATAATGGCAAGCAAAGATGAAAAATTAAGTCAATTACTTAGATAATTCAAGTATAAAATTGCTTCTATTTAGAAAGAGAATATTTAGTTAATGGGGTCATGATTTATATAAATAAACAATCAGCATCTATGAATTAGCTACCTTTTCCATTTGACTGGAAATACATAGCACTTGCTTAATGACTTTTTATTGGAATGTGCTTTAAAAAGTGCTTTAGGTTTAATAGAGAAATGTATATATGTGTTTTATAAATCAAGCAAAATAAAATTAAGTGACTTAGTCTTTGTCCCTAATCAGGTAAAAATAAATAGGACCCTATATAAATAGAATTAGATGAAATACTGGACATGTAATTTTTTCCTATAAGTTCTTTTTCAGTCTGAAGAGGATTTGTTTGTCATTACTCTCCACATTACTTAGAGTAGTATAGAAAGCTTTTTAAGTTTGATGGGTCTTCTGACGGCAGTTTTTTAGCAAGGAATCAAAAAACTGAAATCAAGCTAAAGCAAATATTAATGTATTTTACTCATTTTATTCTCTTCAACATTGAGATCTTTGATTACTTCCATTTAAAGTTAAGATATGTGCCCACTGAACTTCTCCAAAATTGACCCTATTCTATCACATAGAAAATCTTAGCAAATATAAGAAAATTGAAATCGCCTCCATCTGCCCATATTGTATCAGACCATAATGAAATAAAATTAGAGCTCACCAGCTAAAGAAACTGCAAATAATGCAAGCACATGGAGATTGAACAATATACTGCTGGGTGATGAAAGAGGAAAGAAAACCTGCCAGAACCTGCAGAACACAAGAAAGTAAGATGGAGGGAGAAAGGTTTATAGCCATGAGCATCTACATAAAATTTTAAAAAAATACAAAACCTAATTAAAAGAAAACACCAGAGATTTCAAATAAATACCCTAATTATGCACCTCAGGCTCTGAGAAAAGCAAGAACTATCCAAAATCAAACCTAGAACAAGCCCAATCCCCAGCCACAAAGTAACTATATGATGGAATATTCCCCTTAGACAACAGCAAGACACTAATGACTGACTTATGCAGCAACATAAATAAATTCCAAAAATCTATGTAAGCAAAAGAATCCATATAGACTGTATGATTTCATTTGTAAGAAGCCCTACAGGCAAAACAGTAGAGATAGTAGAGAGATGGGTGGTCCCTGTGTGGGAAAACTTGGTGAACACTGTATAGGAGCTTTAAGGGTTACAAAAATGTTCTCTCCCTCGGTTGTGGCATCACTGCATGGGTATGTACACTTGTAGTAAGGCTGAAATTATTGGTTAAATTGGGAGTATAAACTGGTTAAACCCTTATCAAATCTGACTAATAGGAGGAAGAAAATAGCCCAAATTATTAATAAAATTAGAAAAACAGATACAAATACCAGGAAAATTCAGATGATAACAGAATACTTTAAAAAAATACATTCAAGTGAACTAAGAAATCTCTAAGAGATGAATACGTATCCACATAACCTCAATACCAAAATTGCACAAAGAAGAATAATGCACTTAAGTAGAACTATAGTAAGAAATGACATTGCACAATAGCAAGGCTCTGCCTTCCAAGGCAAGCCCAAGGGCATATGGGTTCACAGCTGGATTCTGCAAAAACTTTCAAGAATCACCAACACTGGGGTGCCACATGCTTTCTTATGAAATAGACCAGAAGGATTGTTGCTGATCTCATTCTGTATTCTGTGAAGCCAGCATTCATTCCAAAATCAGATTGGGCCCAGGGGCGGGGGGACAGGAAGTAAAAGAAAGGGAGAGGGAGGGGACAGAAAGGTGGGAGAGAAGGAGGGAGAGGGAGAGGGGAAGAAGGAGAGACTGAGAGAAAGATTAAGAGCGGAGAAACAGAGAGCTATAGACCAATCACTTTGATGAAATAGTCACAAAAATTCTCAGTTCTCAATAAAATACTTGCAGGTGGAATTCATAAATATATCAAAAATACCACACACCATAATCACGTCAGTTTTATTCCAGGTACAAAAAGTTGGTTCCACATATGCAAACAGGATATGATAACATATGATAACATGGCATATAAACAAGATTAAAGGCAAGAAGTATGTTAAAAATAAAATAAAATGCAGCATTCTTTTCATCATAAAATTTTCCAAAGAATTTGAAAATTCTTATGGAGTTACAAAAGGAGTGATATGGGCAAAGCGCTTTGGGGCAAAATAATCTGTTCTGGAATCATCATAACACAGGACTTTAAATTATACTAGAGTCAGAGTAACCAAAGCAGCATAGTGCTGACACAAAAACTGCTGCACAAGACACCAACAGATATGTGCTTGTGAGCACACATTTCTGTGTGCATACGTGGTCATCTGTGGGCAATGGCGCGTATGCAGAGTCACATGGACATGTGTGCATGTCTTCATGTGTGTACTTACGTGTGTATCCATGTGTATGAGAGTTCAGATGTATGTATTCATTCACGTATGTGTGCATCTGTGTGTCTATGTGCACATGTGAGTGTTCACATGTATGCATGTGTATACGTGCGCATGTGTAACAGGAGGGCAGCTAGCCAAATCTTGAACTTACATGAAGTTATTGGCTTTGAGCTGAGATTCAGTTATCAACACGATTTGGGGTCTGCGGATCACAAGCAACTTCCCCAAGAACCTCCTAGATGTTTCAATAAAATGCCATAGTCTGGAAAAAGTAAATTGACTTTCAAACCACTTTTCATTATTTATTTATTGTTATTGTGAAGTTGAGGCACACAGGGGTTATAGTACATAGGTCATTAATGAGCACATTTCTTTGTTAAACAGCTCAAACTACTTTTTTATGCTTTTTAATATAAATTTTATTGTACAGGTGATGAACAGAGGGGCTCAGGAGCACTGTCCCTGGCTTCCTTTTGCCCAAGTCTAGCACTCTGCCACTTGAGCCACGGAGCCACCTCTGGCTGTTTTCTATATATGTGGTGCTGTGGAATCAAGCACTTTGCCACTAGGGCCTTTTCTATATATGTGGTGCTGAGGAATCGAACCCAGGGCTTCATGCATACTAGGCAGGCACTCTACTACTAAGTCATGTTCCCAGCCCAGTACATTTCCTTTTGAACAGTGTCACCCCTCCCTCGTTGTCTTGCAGTTTTTAAGGACCTAAGGATTAATATTACCTACTGGAGGACTCGAGATGTGTGCAATTTCACCGTTCCTTCACCAGCCTCATCAGTTTTGCTTTTCTTTTAAGTAGATCTCAATCCTCCTTCCCGGAGGGAATCTGGTGCTCTCACCTGACTCCATCTTCTCACTGATCGCCTGTTTCTTTTCCCCTTCTTTCCCCTGTCTGTCCTCTCTTTTCGGTTCCCTCCTTCCCTTCTTCTACCTCTCCTCCAGTCCCCTCCCTTCCCCTCTCCTCCCCTCCTTTCTCTTCTCCCTTCCTCTTCTGTCCCCTCTCCTCTCCTTCCCTCCTTGCTCCACCCCTCTCTTCTCCCCTTCCCTTCCCCCCTTCCCCTTTTCCTCCCAGTCCTCTCTCCTCCCCCTCCCTCCCTCTCCTCTCTTCCCTCCCCTCTTCCCTCCTCTCTCCTCTCCAGTCCTCTTTCTTCCTCTCCTCTCCCCCCTCTCTTTCTTCCCCCCTCCTCTCCTTTGCCCTCTATTCTCCTCTCCTCCGTGTGTTTTTGCACTTGTTCCCATTCTCCGGATCTTTACCACTCCCCACCAGCTCTGCCCTTTTCTATCCCCTCATATTGCCCCATTCTTCCTCCCTCTTCTTTCCCTTTTTACTCATCTTTTTCTAACTCAAACTCATCATCCTCCCTTTGCTCCCTTCTGTTTTTGCTCCAGAACATTCCAACTTTTTGTGAGTAATGAAATTCTCAGTGAACAATAATTATTTTAGCTTGGCACCACAGCGACTCATCCTTGTAATCCTAGCTACTCAGGAGGCTGAAATATGAGGACCACAGTTGGATGCCAGTCTGGGCATAATAGACTCTCCAACTCACCAGCAAAAATCCAGAAGTGGAGCTGTGGCTCAAATGATACCAGTCTGGAGTGAAAATGTTGAGAGGGAGGGAGAGAGAGGGGGCGGGGCACAAGTGCCCTGTTCAAACCCTAGTACTGGCACAAAACCAACAAACAAAAGAGTAATGTTGACTTTTCTCATATTGTTTTCTGAAAAGATGGGGAGATTTTCTCTGGGCTGTATATGATATGATCTGTGAGTACAAGTAAGTTATGATGGTGACTTACACTTTGTAGGATACAAAGATAGAAGACATAAATGTATCTCTTGCATGCCGTTAGCATAGGAGATGCTTCTTCTTTGTTCTCACAGGCTTTCTTTCCCGGCTGGCTTCGGGCTGCCTTCTCAGACCTCAGCCTCTCAAGTAGCTTGGATTTCAGGCCGGTGTGAGGCACCAGCGCGGCTTCCCCGTTGTTTTTACACCGAGCCACCACTCTGCCCACGTAGCTCAAGCTTGGTTGCGTATTCTGGGGTGCAGGTCTGGGATAATGGCACAGGAGACATTGTTGGGATCATTTCCCCCGCTGGTCACAGGATGTTGTATCTGAACCAGCAGGGAAGTAGCAACTTGTCCCTGCACACCCATTAACCTATTTTCCCAGGGATATTGTCAAGGCACTCCCATCATTTCGGTGGTCCTTCCCATGCTCTTCAGTGCCAGCTCCACTCCCACCGCCATCTGAATCCTCTTTCCCAAAGTCTGTGTGGCGGCCACTGAGGTTCGGTCTGGCACCGCAGCAGCGTGGGAATCTGAAGAATTTGGGTCTACTTCACTAGGGTTGACGAACCAAATGGCTTATGGCACGGGGTGATGAGAACACAGTCTTCTGCTCTCCTTCAGGAGATGTTGCATGCTACGTGGTGGTTATTTGATGTCCTGAAGAGATTACATTGTGAATGTCCACCTAGGAAAGGGTAGGGTATTTTGTAAAACTGGCCATTTCCTTTGTTCCTTCCTTCCTTCCTTCTTTCCTTCCTTCCTTCCTTCCTCCTTCCTTCCTTTCTTCCTTCCTTCCTTCTTCTCTTCCTCTTTCATCCTTTTCATGCTTTACCCATTCTTTTCTTCTTTCTTTCTCCCTCCTTCTTTTCCTTTCTCTTTTCATTCCTTTCTTTTTCTTTCCTTCCCTTTCTCCCTCCTTTCTGCTCTCCCTTCTGTCTTTCTTTCCTTTCCTTCCTCTTTTTATTCTTTTCTTCCCTCCCTCCTTTCATTCTTTCTCCTTCCCTCCTTTTCTTCCTTCCTCTTCCTTCTCCTCTCCCTTTCTCCCTTTTTGCTCACATTTTCTCCTTCTTTCCCCTTCTCTCTCTCTCCCTTCCTTCCTTCCTTCCTTCCTTCCTTCCTTCCTTCCTTCCTTCCTTCCTTCCTTCCTTCCTTCCCTCCTTCCTGTTTCTAGGTATAGGTGTTTTCTCTAGAAGTACTCATGTCGTTGTGTCTCTGTGTCTATGTCCATGTGCACATGGCTGTAATCAAGAAATTAATTTTTAGTTGCAAATCTCCCAACCCTAATTCTAATTGCTTGCAAAGAAAGACAATCACACCCACATAATTTGTTCTTCTGAGGCGTATCACATGGAGACAGCACAGATCAGGAGAAAAATATTACCTTATAGCAAATATTTAAACATTTTGAGAGCTTTCTTTATATTTTTTTCTGCCTGAAATCTGGTCAATCCTAATTCTTCTAAAAAAAGTTTTAATCATTCAAATAATAAGAACATATGTACTAAATAAGCAGAAAGGAAATTTTTGAAAAGCAAATGCATAATGAAAAGCATTACACTGCTCTGTTGCTGCCTTAATAAGTACGCACACATGCACTCTCTCTCTCTCTCTCTCTCTCTCTCTCTCAAAGCACTGGCTGAACAGAGTTAACAGTTTCTCAATAGAGAACAGATGGGAATAAATGTCATTTTGTGTAAGTTTATGTAGTTTCACATTTTATTTGCATAGTTTTAAGCATTTCACTTTTCTCTTAGTCTTTGGTTTTTAATAAGATACCCAGGGTAGGCAAAGGCCATTTGTACTTTGCATGTACTTTGCATGAACCTGAAATGTCACTTTCTTCCAGAAGTTAATTGCTAAGCTTGCTTCTCAAAGACAGCCAATCAAATCAGTACTGGTCATCTATCTGCACATCTAGCTCTTTATTCTGATCATCTTTGCTTTGTTTCATCCTTATCTAGTAACTTACTATTGTTGAACTTTTTAAGTTTGATATCTTATAAATTTCCAGATGTTAATTTTATGTTGAAATGCTGTTCCTAGCTCACCTACATTTCAGCATTTCAGTACCAGCAATGTAGTCAGCATGTACATTTCTAAAATCTTGTTAATTGTACATTGTTCTGTTCAAATATCACTCCAGTTAATTAGATTCCATCGGGTTTAATTAACTGCAGCACATTCAATTAAGCAAGCATGCACTGAATGTGCAAAGGGCTCCAGTCTTGGCTAAGAGAACAGAATGGTCTTCTCAGAGAAATGGGGACTTTGCCTCTGAAAACCAGCAAAGTCATGTGAAAGTCAACTGATTTAAAATGTCACAAGAACTGGGCCCTTGTGGCTCACACCTGCAATCCTAACTACTCCAGAAGGCTGAGATCTGAGAATTGAGGCCCCAAACCAGCCCAAGTAGGGCTCCAAGTAAAAGAACAAAGACCCAGAAATGAGGGTATGGCTCAAGTATTAGAGCACCAAGCCCAGCAAGCAAGCAAGCCCATCAAGTGTGAAACTCTGATTGTAAGGAGGAGGAGGAGGAGGAGGAGGGGGGAGGAGGAGGAGGAGGAGGAGGAGGAGGAGGAGGAGGAGGAGGAGGAGGAGGAGGAGGAGGAGGAGGAGGAGGAGGAGGAGGAGGAGGAGGAGGAGGAGGAGGAGGAGGAGGAGAGGAGGAGGAGGAGATGATAAAGCACATTTGAATTTTCAACTTCACAGTGATTTGTATCAAGTTTAAGTAACCTCCTCCAAGGTACAGCGTGCATCCTGCGCTTTAGTGACGTCTACAAAGACATGTGGAAAAAGGAAAAACACCACGAATTCTGAGTATCTGCTTGGGAAAAAAGAGATACTAAGTAGCCCAAGTGATGGGTATGTGAATTAGTTCAATTATGTCCACTTAGTATGCAGCACCTCTGGATTATACCTTGACAAAACTGGGGGAACTAAATACGATATAATGGCCAAAGGATAACAAAAGAGCTGGCCAAACAGGTGTGGGAAGCACGGCACAGGTGGCTCATATCTGTAATCCGGCCACTTATGATGCTGAGATATGATGGTTGAGGTTGAAACAAAGCCAGCTGGTTCCATGAGACTCTTATCTCCAGCAAAACAACAGAAGTGGAGCTATGGATCTAGTGGTAGAGAACTAACTTTGAGTGAAAATGCTGAGACAGTTCCAAGGCTCTGAGTTCAAATCTCAGAGCTGGCATAAACAATAACAAAGGAAGGACATTTATTGGCAAATAAATGCTAAGACTGTGCTAATATTTAGCAGACCGGTAACATAATTAGATCTAGGCTGTATATGTCTACTCTGTGATAATTAGCAATGAGGCTCTGAGAGAGGGATTATGACTGGATATGTTTTGAAAATACAGGTAGGAGACTAGCTGATGGATTACATCTGGGTAATGAAGAAAAGAAAGAAGGCATAGACCACACAAATATTTTGTATGTGATCACCTCAGTGGAGAAGATGGTGGAAAGAATAGCAGTAAAACTGGGAATTCTGTTAGGGTCATACTTATTTTGAAATAATTATTAAATATCCTGATGGTTTAAACTTCAAACATTATTTACTTTTTGTCTCTGATATTGTAGAGTTTCTACATCTTCATTATTCCTTCTATCTCTTTGAATATATGAAGCACCCTTGTCATTATTTTAATGCATTTGTCAACTAATTGTATTGATTATGTAATTTGGGGTCCATTTCTGCTATGGCTTAAATGTTTGTCCCTTCTAAAATTCAAATTGAAATTTAGGGCCTTTAAGAGCTGATTAATGCAACATAGAAGGCTGAGATCAATCTCTCCCATTTACCTTTCACCTTATGTTTATTTGGCAAGACTCAATGGCCAAATGTGACTTCATAATTATGACCCAATAAAGTTCTGCTCATTAGAAATTACCAGGCCAGTGGAATTCTAAGAGCATAAAACAGATCAACAGTTTAGTTTCAGTGCACCAACTTCCATGCTCATTAATGTTGTTTTCCCTCTTGGGATGATTGTAAGTGATTCCATGTCAGACTTCTGAGTTTCTTATTGGATGCTGTCCATATTACTGCATTTCCACAAATACTGGGCACTGTGCTTGGGTGTTAGAACATTCTGAAAGAATTTGGTTATCTTGGGTCTTATTTAGTTTGGTCACTATCTGAAAATATTTAGTGTCAGCTACCACTTTTCTCCATAACTAAAGCAAAATGATTTTTTGCCAGTCCTGCAGCTTGAACTCAGGGCCTGTGCACTGTCCCTGAGCTTCTTCTCCTCAAGGCTACTAGCACTCTAACCCACATGAGCCACAGAGCCACTTCTGGCATTTTCTATTTATGTAGTACTAAGGACTCAAAGGGTTTCATGCATGTTAGGCAAGCAGTCTACCATGAAGCCACATTCCCAGCCCCACAAGATGAATCTTTTAGCACTCAACCAGATTCTTTTGGAGTTGTGAAGTTTTCTCTTGCATTCTGGTGTCCAGCTTTCTTCACATACATAAACCTCAGAGCTGCCTGAGTGCTGAGGGGCTTCTCTGTACCTCCTATGTGATCACTTCAATCACATGGGCCTCCTTGCCTTCCAGATGCTTCTCCTCAAATAGAAAGAGCAGGAAGACTCCCTGCAAGAGTCCTCTCACCTAACATATTCCTCAAGGGTCATTGTCTTTGCCACCTGGTATACAACAACATGAGAGGCCCTGTCTCTGTATTTTGCCAGTTTTCTTAGTTATTTTTGGCAAGAGACTGCCTATGTTACTTACATTTTGATTTGGAAGTCTCTTCTACAATTCTTTATTCTTGTCTTTAAAAATAAACACTATCAGGACAAAAATAAATAAATGACAAAATATATTTTATATTTATAATTTAGTAACTTTTGACATATATATGTACACACACATACAAAGATAACACCACCAATATTGACATACAATTGTCCATTAGACAAAAGTTTGCTCATTATTTATTGTAAGTAACCAGCTGTTACAGTCAGCAGTCTCTGCTATAATGAAGTAAAAAAGATAAGATGGCCTATTAGCAAGAGAAAGGTATTTCTTAGCCAGGTACTTTGGTTTATGCCTGGAATCCTTGCTCAGGAGGCTGAGGTCTAAGGATTATGGTTTAAAGCCAGCCTAGGCAACCATGTCCATAAGACTCTTATTTCTAATTAGCTATTAAAAAGCTGAAAGTGGAGCTGTGGCTCAAATGGTAGAACACTATCTTTGAGCAAAAAAAATGCCCAAGGACAGCACCTAGTCCTTGAATTCAAGCCCCAAGATTAGCACATACCACCGCCTCCCCCCCCCAAGTGATCGGTCATCCATGGCTCCCATCTGTAATTCCAGATACTCAGGGTGAAATCTGAGAATCTGATTTAAAACCAACCCAGGCAGAAAAGGCCATGAGACTATCTCCAATAAATCACCAAAGGACTAGATCCAGAAGTGGAGCTTTGGCTTTTGTGGTAGAGCATTCGCTTTATGCAAAAGAAGCTCAGTGACATTGCCCAGGCCCTGAGTTCAAGCCCCAGGACAGGCAAAATAAAAAAAAAAAATTAAAGAAAAGAAAGAAAAAGAGAAAAGCATTTGTTTCATATTATTGAACTCTGTGTGATATAGTTATCAATTTGTACTCTTAAGCAGTTACATACACTAAAAAGATCTCTATTTGATGTCACAACAGGAGTTCCAACTTAATTTTATTGGAAAAATATACATGATACCTAAGGTAGACTGTCTTTCTGTGAAACATAAAGTCCTATTTTATCATCTAGTGGGAAAATACATTTAAAATACACTGTTAGGTTTTCAGCCATGATCAAAGTTAAAATAAATAAATGTATCTCTACAGGCATTAAACTATGTCTTCAAGCTGCATGCAAATTGAGGTCAACCTCTGGGAATTTTGTTCAGTGAAAAAGACTCCAATAATAGGATAAATGGAAATGAGGTTTATGTATATTTCCCAAGGCCTATTCTTGATAAGTTTTTATAAGGAACTTAGTAAGATGAAATAAAATGGTAACATCAAAGCCTATGCAGAGATGAATTTCTTTCTGCAAAGCATGTATATTGAAATGAAGTAGCTAATAAATAGCTTTATTCCTGACATTTCTTTATTCTTGATATTCCTGCAAGGAAAAAATTATGTGGTTTATACAGTCCCATACTTCAAAACTTTTCTTTAAACTTAGAATGAACCTATTATATTTACTTAATTTTATTATTATTGTAACAGTTCTGGAGCTTGAACTCAGAGACTTGAGCTCCCTTAGTTTTTTTAATTAAGTCTAGCACTCTATCATTTGAGCCACACCATCTCTTCCAGTGTTTGGCTGTTTAATTGGAATTAAGAGTCTAACAGACTTTTCTGCTACGCTGGATTCAAACTGCAGTCTCAGATCTCAGCTTCCTGAGTTTCAGACATGAACCACAGGTGCCCAGAGATCAGTTCCATTTTCAGTCATTTGTTTCTTTGCATATTTTCATGGTTTATTTTTAGTATGACTTCTTACAACTTTTTTATTTAAAAATTTAACACAGTCTTACTGGGGTGAGGTGGAATCTCAATATTGTTTTGATTTGCATTTATTTTATGGCCAGTGGTGTAGAGCACTTCTTCAGGTGTCTCTTGGGCGTTCTCATTTCCTCTTTAGAGAAGTCTCTTTTTAGGTCTTTAACCCATTTGTTGAGGGGGCAGTTGGTTTTTTGAGGATTTGAGTTCTATGTATATTTTAGAAATGAGGCCTTTGTCCATTGTATGGCCTGTAAAGATCTTCTCCCAATCTGTGGGCTTTCTGTTTATCTTGCAAGCTATGTCCTTTGCCCTGCAGAAGCTCTACAGTTTGATGCAGTCCCATTTGTACAACTTCTCTTGGATTAGTTGCATTTCTGGCCCTTTATTAAGGAAGTTTTGTCCTGTGCCAAGGAGCCCAAGTGTTTCTCCTATCCCTTCTTGTAGTGCTTTCAGGGTATCTGATTTTACTTCAAGGTCTTTGATCCACTTGGAATTGATTTTGGTGCAAGGTGATACATAAGGCTTAAGTTTTAGTGTGCTATAGGTGTTGATCCAGTTTTGCCAGCACCATTTGTTGAAGAAGCTGTCTTTCTTCCATCCTATTTTCCATTATCAGGAAAACTAATAATAACAAATGTTGGAGGGGATATGGCCAAAAGGGAACCCTACTACATTGTTGGTGAGAAAGTAAACTTGTTCAACCACTCTGGGAAGCAGTGTGGAGGTTCCTTAGAAGGCTAGACATAAAGCTCCCCTATGACCCAGCACCCCCACTTTGGGGCATCTACCCAAAAGATTGCAAGCAAGACCACACTAAAGCTTCCAGCACAACTATGTTCATCACAGCACAATTTGTCATTGCTAAAAGATGAAACCAACCCAGATGCTCCCCAGTAGATGAATGGATCAGGAAAATGGGGTACATATACACAATGGAATTTTATGCCTCTATCAGAAAGAATGACATTGCCCCATTGATAAGGAAATGGAAGGACTTGGAAAAAGTCATACTAAGTTAAGTGAGCCAGACCCAAAGAAACATGGACTCTGTGGTCTCCCTCATAGGGAATAATTAGCACAGGTTTAGGTTAATCATAGCAGAAGATCACAATAGCCTAATAGCTATGCCAGTATGAACACATAAGATGCTGCTAAGTGAAATGAACTCCACATTATGGAAACAAATGGTGTATCATTGTTGTAATTATTTTCAACATGCCATGTGAAACAGTACCTTTTTTTTTCTTTTTTTGTTCCTCTCATATTCCCTTCCTGTGGTTTTACCCCTGCAATTATTATATCTGATTGTAGTACCCTGGATACTGTATATACATATATAAGATCTAGGGAGGGGAAAGGGAATACCAAAATTGAGAGACACAGGATACAAAGACAAACCATTCCAAAAGCAATACTTACAAAACCATTTGGTGTATACAACTGTACAACTCATGGGGGGAGAGGGAAAGGGGAAGAGGGGAAGTGGGGAAAAATGAGGGAGGAGGTAACGAGTTGAACAAGAAATGTACTCACTGCCTTACATATGAAACTGTAACCCCTCTGTACTTCACTTTGATAATAAAGAAAAACCTTAAAAAATTTTAACACAGTTATTATACATATTGGTGTGACACACATTGTATATTCATCATATCATTGTTTTATTATTTGTTTGTGTCTTCTTTTTTTGTCTGGATGCTGTTACTGGGGCTTGCACCTAAGACCTTGTGCCCTTCTCAGTCAAGGCTGGCACCCTATCATCGGGTTATATTTCTCCTATACCTTTTTACTGATTAGAAGTAAAATTCCCACTGACAGGGACTTTCATGGCCAGACTTACTTTGCACTATATTTCTCTGGCCTCAGTCTCCTAAATAGCTGAGATTACAGGCATGAGCCCAGCCACTTGTTTTGTTTTCTGTTTTTCTTTTTTATGTCCGCACCTGGGCTACATACTTCTGTTCACTAGTCCTTTCACATTAGTGACTCAAAAAGTGTATTGAACCATTTCAAAGTTAATAGCTCATCAGTTGTTGTACTATGAATAAGACTCAATAGTCATCTCATGTTTAATGTATGTCTTGTTTACCTGATTAGCTTCTAAAAAGTTAGTTATTTCTCTTTAATAGCTCATGAGAAGGATTTATGTTTTAAAAAGTAAATCAAATGAAAAATATTTTATTTGCAACAGAGTCTAAAGGTTAATATTAGTGTATTTTAACAAAACAACCTAGGAAATATTCACTGATATAAACATAAATTGCATAAAAATGATTATAGCACCTATATGATCAAAGCCTTGCTGAAAATAAAAGTACAATTCCAAACTTAAATGTTCTATTTTTCTTTTTTTTATTTTACTTTTATCTTTGAGTAGTTTTACAAAAGAGTTGCCATTCAACAAAGTAGTATATGAATGCAATGATTTGGTTGATGTCACCCCTATCATTCTCCCAGCCCTGCCAGCCCTACCCTTCCCTCAAGCTCCTTAATTTTGTAGAATATGCATTGGATTTTATGACTGTATCTCTCCTTCCATCTTTTAATTAAACTACCCCTCTAAAGTGTTCTATTTTTCAATATGCATTATAAGTGACACACTTTTAGGATTTAGAGACAAGACATCCTAACAAAAGCATGGAAAATAATTTACAAGACATTTTTAAAGTCTTCACCCCAAAATTAAACTGAGTCATTCTTCGTTAAATAGGCTGTAACTAAAATTTCTTGAGTTAACTAAGTTACTCCATTACATAAATTGGTGATATGGCTTCATGTAGGCAGGAATATTAAGCCATCCCCCAGTTGTTTTTTCTATCTATTCTCTTGAATCCATGCAGTGATTTCTTGGCACCGCAGTCAGCATGTTACAACTGGTCAGATCCTGACTCTATTTATGATGATGAATCTTATGTGTCAAGTGGACTGAGGAGTGGCGGTGCCTCGTTATTTATCTGAATGTTATTCTCACTGTTTCTGAATGAGTATTTACTGCTGAGAATTCCATGAAAGAGAATGGAGGAATGAGTCAGCTGCTCTTGACTTGAATGCCCTTTCACTCTCTGGCACCCACAGAATGAACAGCAGGGGAGGATCTGCTCATTCTACAAGACCGCTCTCCAGAGAGGATTTCCTCACTCTACTATACCAGAGAGGATTCATACGCCATACATGACGGCTGTCCAGAGAGGATCCGTGCACTCCACCTGACCACTATCCAGAGAAGATTTCCTCGCTCTACTAGACCACTCTCCAGAGAGGATCTGTTCACTCTACATGACCACTATCCAGAGAAGATTCACTCACTGAACTAGACTACTTTCCAGGGAGGATCTGCTCACTCTACCTGACCACTCTCCAGAGAGGTATCTGCTCACTCTACATGACAACTATACAGAGAGGATCCATTCACTCTACATGACGATTCTTCAGAGAGAACCTGCTCCTCTAAATGATGATTTTCCAGAAAGGATTCGCTCATACTCCATGACCACTCTTCAGATAGGATCCAATCTCTACATGACCACTCTCCAGAGAAGATTCACTCACTCTACATGGCCACTCTCCAGAGAAGACTGATGTCCTCTCTTGAGCTCAGACTAGAAATTAGGCCTTTGACTCTCTTGTTCCTCAGAGATTTAGCCTTAACCTGGAATTACATTCTAAGCTCTCTTGATTCTACAGGTAACAGGTGGGGGTTTATATACTGACATACTGAGTAACAATGCTAGGACCATACACTTCAGTAGTCTCAGCATTGAGGGCACAGTGATACCGTTCACGTGATTTCCATCCACCAAGGCAAGTATTAAAGTCCTCTAATGAATGCTGTCAGACACTTTTCTGCTCTCATGTTTTCTGCTTTCTCTTTTTTAGAGTTGACTTTGGGCCCATTTTCTTTCTTGAATTTAACCCACTTTTTTTCCTGGTAACTTATTTCCATGCCTTTTCTGTCATTCCTACAGCTTCTCACCTTTTGGGGAATCTTAGAATGACTGATTCTCCAACATTTTTGTCTCATATTTTTCTTATTGGAAATTTTGCATGGATAGGTCTACCACTTCTCATAACAAATCATTACTAAATCAAATCAGTTCCCCAAAATCTATCTCTTTATCTGGCTAAATATTTCTCTTTCTCTCTCTTTCTCATATGTCTCTCTAATCTCAGTCTGTGTCTCTTCTTTCTCTTTCTCTCAGAGATAATATGATATACAGATTGGATATTGACATGTATATACATATAAAGATGTAGATATATAAATATAGTCATTATGAAGTACTTGCTCATGGGACTATAGACGTTGGAAAATTCCAGCATATACCACTTAAAAAGGGCTAACTTAGGATGGTGTTATTATAGTTGTAATTTAAGCTCAAAGTCTGAAGAACCTTGATGCTGAAAGGCAGGAGAAGGAGCACAAATAAAATCAGATATAGAGTATTTTTGCATATCAATAAATTTTCTGTCCAGTTTACTTTCCTACATAATTCTGAGTGAATTTAAACAGGGCTTGGAAGGGGTGTTTGCTAAAAGTTATTGAAAGCCAAAGAAATAATATTACCTGGTAATTTTTAAATGAAATAAATTGCTATCTTCCTTACACACAAAAACAACCCAAAATAATTAGTTTCAGGTTTTTACAAATCCAAAAATTTGGTGGGAGAGCCAAAGAAACCAATTCTTTCTAGAGAAAGGGTCCAAAAAATGACTGCAAATATCACACTGCAGTACTAAGTCATCATGAGATTGGCTTAATTCTCCCACAATCTCAGGATATAAATATAACTTTAGTTTTGTTGGCCATGCAAGATTTTCCCCACTCTATTCCATGAAACTTGAGGTCTCATATTCTGCCTTGCTCTCCCAATAATTTCTTTCCAAATCAAGGTTTCAGATGATTAGCTCATACCAACTCCCATGTCTATGAGGATTTCTGGGGATCACATTTTCAATGTTGCACTCTCTGAAGATAACGCCAAAAGTATTTTTGAGTATGCGGCAAACTACCCCACAACATCCATTATCACATTTTCCCCCACTTCCCTCACCCACAATAAAAATAGTCCTTGTGTGATTCTGGAAGGGACTGTGACAGGACAAGTGTCACAGAGCAAGTGCTAAGATTCTTTTGTGCTTTAGTGTGGAGAGAAGGAGGGGGACACATGGCACGGGGCATTGAACAATCAACCCTGGATGCACAGGAATTCGCAAACATTACCAAAAGCTGTGGGGAGCTAAAGATCATGAGACTACCTCCACCAACCATCAAAGCATGGTAGAGAAAGACAGAAGGTATATTTATATGGTCTCCTCTAGCAAATAACTCATCAACTAATTGAGAATACAATAGCTTCCTTTTGAGTAGATGGAAGGTAACAAATGGAGATATTTATAATAAAGAATAAGAAGAAAGAGAGAGAAAGACACTACAATATATAGGAAGCCACACAGAAATTCTGTTTGTTACTATGATCGGGTTCGCCAGCCCCATCTCCTTCTTTAATAAACTATTCATATATATCATGATTTATTATGGACTTACTATTTATTAAGGACTTCGGAACATTTTAGGGTTCCACCAAAAAGCAGGAGAAATTCACTAACAGTGACAGAAGAGAAAACAAACTGTTCAATTCCAAATAATTATTTTATTTTATTTTATTTTATTTTTGTGTCCATCCTGGGGATTGATCTCAGGGCCTAGGCTCAGTCCCTGAGCTTTGTTGTTCAAGGCTAGTGCTCTACCACTTGACCTCCACTTCTGCTTTTTGGTGATTAATTGGGGATAAGAGTCTCACAAACTTTCCTGCCCAGGCTAGCATCAAATGTTGACCCTTATATCTCAGCTTCCTTGTTAGCTAGGATTACAGGTGTGAGCCACTTGTGTGTAGATTCTTCTAAACAATTATTATACATTATAACTCAAATTCTTGCTTATACTCTCGATTTTTGGGTTTCTTAGCTGTTTATTCATTTTTTGTTAAAATCATTTCTTACCTTTCAGTACTGTTTACAGGGGTTTCAGTTTAATATGTCAGTTTATAAGGATGATGCATCATGCTCGATGTTACTCCTACCTGTGTCTTCTCCTGTCTCTCCCAACCCCGCCCATCCCTTTATGGTACCTGGTTCTAGTCTCACATAGGTACACTAAGGACAATGATTGTATCTACCCACTGCTCATAATTCAGCTCATCTTTAACTTTTGATTTAAATATTGCAAATTATGAAATGTACTTACCTTTTGTATTTTTGTATTTTATATAGTATTTTATACTGCCTAGATAACAGAAATTTGATGGTTTAGCAAAAGAAAAATTTGTGACAGTTTGAGTTGAAGGTGAGTTGGAGAACTTATAAAAACAGGTGATCAGAATTTGCTAAATGCCTTGATGACAAAGCCTGGCTAGAAAAACTTAGCATCTAACAGACAGTTTTTCATCTCAAGGATCTATTGATCAGAACTTGCACAATAGTCATCTTAGTTTTAAAAAGAAAGATCTTTGGAAAAATCTCTGGAAATATTTTCGAAAACCCATGTTGCAGTGGAAATGTGAAGCTGTTTCTAGGGCTCTTTAGGCTTGAGACAGAGGAAAACCATCCAAATCTTTAAGTATTCTTAATTGCTACCTGAAAGAAACAGAGATGAAAAGTTGGGTTATGTCCCATTCCATTCATTCCTTCCACTTCAGTGCAGAGAAAGAACTTGACTTGAGCAAGATTTGTATGCATATACTGGTCCTTACCCAAATGTCATTTTCTGAACTTTCCTGAAAGGAAGTCTGGCATTTCTGTAAAAAGTCATGTATCCTGCCATTAGAAGGAAAGCAATGAGTATTTAGGTGACTTCTCACAAGATGTGAGAAGTGGGGAGGTATTGTTTGTTTTGTTTAGCAGACATTACAAACACAGCAAGAATTATCTCATCACAGCTGAAATTTAACTCTGTGATGTAAGCATAAATTTGACTGAAATTTAAGATTTGCAGAGAAAAATGAAACACAGTTTTACCTCAAAGACATATATATTTATTTTTTATTTACAATAACCCATTTTAATTCCTGTATATCCCATGAAGAACTACATGGGCATGTATTTTTAAAGACATTTCTTGCTGGTGATCAAACTCAGGGCCTTGAACCTGCTGAGCAAGTGTGTTATACTCTAACCAGGAGTTTGTAATGAATTCTTCATGCAAAATCTGCCATTATCCTTTGGACATCATTTATTGTGGAAATATTGCTTTCAGCATCTAGTGAAATATGCGTCTTGTCTGTGCTGCTTCTTCAAATTGACGTTTGTTTCATTCAAATTGGCATTTGTTTAGGTAATATTGTATTTTTCAATACAAAAATATCTTGCAAGGCAAACTTTTCATAATCCAGTTCAAATTTTATTTAAATCTAACAAAATCTTTAGAAAATTAAATCTCATTTTGACATGAATTGCTTCTTTAGCCAACTGTATCACTTGCCTTAAAATTTGTGCAGTTGATGTAAAGGCAATACACCAAATGCATTTTTCAAAACAGTTTAAAAATGAATTTCTTTTTCTGACAGATCCACTGAAGTTTCATTCTCTGAAATGAGGCATATCACATTCCACAGAGCAAACCACATTATTACCATTTGTGTGCAGTAGCACCTACCTGTAGTCCCAGATACTTAAGAAAATGAAATATGAGGACTGTGGTTCAGAGTCATTCAAGGCAGAAAAAGATTTTAATTTCCAATTCACCACTAAAAAGCCAGAATAAACAAAAAGGTGAATAAATGGATTTGAATACATTAAAATACACTAAAAATGATCGTATTCAGAAAAACACAATGCCACTGCCCTGTTAGATTTTAAAATCTATAATTTACTGATCAAGCTAATTGAAACTGATGCTACACATCTATACAATGGCAGAAAAAAAGGCCTCTTTTATGTAACACCTGCTAATGGAACACTAATAGTATATTAATTTGAAAGTGGTCTAGGTGCTAATGGTTCCTGCCTGCAATCCTAGCTAATCAGGTAGCTGAGACATGAAGACTGAGGTTCAAAACGAACCTGAGCAGAAACATCTGTGAGACTCTTACATCCAAGTAACCAGAAAAAATGTCAGACATATAGAGTGCCAGCATTGAGCCAAAAGAAACCAAGTGAGAGCATAAGACTCTGAGTTCAAATCTCAGTTCCAGCATACATACTAAATAAATAAAGTTGTAAACATTACTACAAAAACATTTCATTTTTAAACTCAAGCTGAATGGCAAGTTTTTTATACATGGTCAATACAATAAATATACTGTTGTAGAGATACACTTTTATGTTCCAAACTTTATTTTTTGATATGTAAGACACAGAGCTTAAGCAAACACAACTTAGCGATTCAGTACCCTATTTCTGTTAATGAGAAAGGGATGTCACAAAGATAAACACTCTAGGTTCTTTTATTAAAGATGTATACAAAAAAGATCTATTGATGATAGTAGATAGATTGAATATAGATTGATGACAGATACATAGATAGATGATAGATAGTCAATAGAGAGATGATAGATAGATAGATAGATAGATAGATAGATAGATAGATAGATAGATAGACAGACAGATAGATGATAGAACTTCCAAGTGTGAAAATAGCCCCAAGTTCAATAAAAGCACACATGTTATTTTTTATCTACAAAATTACAAACAGGAGTTCCACTAGACTTAGAAATTATGTTTGAAATGCCAATTATTGCCTAAGATTTCAGTAGGATTAAAAACGAAAACAAAATAGCCTAGACGAGAAAGGAAGTGGGTTGTCTGAAATGACAAAGTTGTCTGCACAGAAGTTGCAAGCTTTTCATTATTGCCAAAACAAGTGTCTCAACATGAAATGACATCCCCCCCCAATACATGAGGAGAAACCAGTTCCTGTTCTGAACAGGTGCCCCTGAAAAGATACCTAGAGCCCCTGAGTTCCAGGAAACATTTTGGAAAAGCAGAGGTTCTCCGCCTTGGCAATTTCTTTCTCTTGCCAACATCAGATGTTTTGAGAATGGATTAAACATGAGTAATGGAATAGTGAAACTCTAAATGAGTTTCAAGTGTATTCTACCCAGTGAACACCAACACACTACAGAATGCTCCATGCTCTTAATTTTTCTCCATTAACTAACTCAATGAAGGCAAAAGACACACATTCTCAGTAAGAAAAGTTTTCTCCACACTGCATTTGTAAGGGTTTTCTGGAGGAATTAAAGGTGCTCCCTAACACTGCCCCCATGTGTGACATGCACACACATAGACACACACGCACATATAAAGGGACCTAAGGATTTATTAGGTGGGATCACATGACAAGCTGGATATTGGTACAATGGCCTTCTGTAGGTCGGAGAGTCTGAGAAGCCAGAGGTGTGCGAAAAAAAGGGACAAGGGTGCAGCCCCTGAACACTGCCACACAGTGGCTGATGGGAGTGTACATGGAGAGAAGTAACAGCTAGAGCCTGATGTCTAAAGAGAGGGAGAAGAGCAATAGATTACTGCTCAGGAAATGCCTGGGTTCCACCTTCTGGTGAGCATCTTCCTTCTGTGTTGGCTCCACCCAGGCCCCAGCCTTTGGTGGTGACCCCACATCCAGGGCAAAAGTCTTCACCCCCCAGCCTCATACCCAAGTGCCAAACCTCTCTGGAAATGTGCTCATAGACACACCCATCCGCCAATCCAATCCAGCTAACAATTAAACATAATCATCACCAGTCCACTCCTTATGAAATTGACACCAAAATTCATCTTCCTAAACCATGTTTCTCCAATGAAGACCTAACTCCATGACACATGACCTTACTATCCTGCCTACAACTAAAAAACACACTATTGTCTTCTCTGGAAAAGGAGGCAAAATTCTTTTCACTGATGTTTACTTTTATCCTAATATCCCATAAATAAAATATAATTTTGTATACTTAGCCACCTTGATATTAAAGTCAGTGAATATTATTTGCAATGATAAATGAATGAACTAAAAGTCTTCCAACTTTGTATCTGTGCCCTTAAGTCTGAGCCATTCTCCCCTGTACTTAACTTGGCAATTACCCTGGGCTCCAGGAAGAAAGAGGAAAGTCCCAGGTAAGCAATCTCGTGTGGAAGCCATGATGTTTCCTGAGCATCCTAAAGCAAACAGCCAGAATTTGAAGAGATCTCGTTCCTGTTCTGCTCCATTAACAGTGGTTACAATTCTCCAGCATTCCTACAAGGATGAAGACTAAGCGATCGGTCAGCTAGGCCGCACCTGTTCCAACCGCACCCCTTCCTCCCCCGTCCCTCCCCCGACCCCGCCTCAGTTCCCTGGACGAGGGCTGAAGAGGCGCTGTGTTGTCAGGGCCACCATGGGTGCCCTCTCCTTGGTCTGCCCTGGGACTAGTGGCCCCCATAGGGGAACTCTTGGATTTGAGGTGTAAGGTCTACAAACACAATTTCACAATTACAGTCACCATTTCCATAAGCTTACAATTTGCATCCCAATCTTGAGGCGCCTCCTGACTTCTGCAGAGGCCGGATGGGAGACTGCCCTGCGAGCGGGGAACCACGCCTCAACCCACCGCATCTTCCAAGCTCCTAAGACGGCCCTTGCCTCTGTCAGCCCTCCAGAGATGCAACGCTGGTTTGGATGTCCTATTTTCTGAGGCAGAAGCAGCTTTAGCAACGTTTATTTGGCTTTTCCCACCCCCCATTGGGAAACTAATACTGAGACAGAGCTTTGCAAACCCAGGCCCTAAAGTTAGGTCCAGGCTGCATGGAGCCTCTGATGGGGCTGGCTTGGCCAGGCCATCCAGTTCTTTTGAGAGTCACCTCACTCTCTCCTGGAGACACATAATTAACCCCCCATAACTCAGCCCAGCTCTGCTGCCTTGGGTCCCCTCCTGTCTGGCGGGAACTCTGCTTATCCCTTTCTTCAGTAAACCTTTGCTGTTTTAAGTCTCCCTCTGTGTCTATGGATTCACTGACTGAGACCACAGAGTGACAAAGGATCTGATTCGGGGGGTTCCGTTTTTCAGTATCAATATTTCAGCTACCACCCAAATAAAATATGAGCTTCTTCTGATCTCAGTTAGTTGCGTCATGAAATTCAGAATTCCTGTCTAATGGGCACATGTCAGTAAATTTCATGTCATTGAATTTTATGTTTATTATACTTTTTAAATCAATTAAGCTCTACCAGGTTTTCCTGCCATCATGACTTGTTCAAAAATTCAACATCTTGGCCACTTGGGGTCTTCTTGTGACCCCCCTCCTCATTTCCCGCTTTCTAGCAAGTGTTCAAAGGTCCATTCTGCATGCTAATATGCCTTGCTAACGAAGTTGCCATTGCCACTTTTTTTTCCTAGGTCCTGGAAACCGAAGCCTGCCCATCTATGCCCGTCTAACATGCTTTGCTAGCAGAGATGTCTAAACACATTCTGTCATTAGCTATCAACATCTTGGTTATCTGTAATAGATTGTTTGTTGTTGGTAAAAGTTTTGTTGTCTTGAGTTTCACCTTGTATTTTGTTTGGTGTTGTCTGTTTTCCTAGCATTGACCACCTGGTTTTATCATGCAATGGACAAAAATGTCTTTTGCCACTGGAATTCCAGAAAGCATACGGCCAATTTTCTTTCTTTTTAAACCTAAGTGTGTGTGTGTGTGTGTGTGTGTGTGTGTGTGTGTGTGTGTGTGTGTATGGGCAAAACAACCTCATTTTAAAAACTGTCATCGTGGTGTGAGAATAAAAATGGTCTTCTTAATCACATTGAAGTGCTTCTGTCTTGCATATTGATATTTTTTGATATTGATATTTCCTGAAATTATTTGCTTTTTTACTTCAATTATAACTAGTACCTGAGCTGCTTGTGACCAGCAGCCAGGGTTAAGTGGTGTTACACTCAAACTACAAAGAAAGTTATCAGATTTGGATGCTACCAAATGTTTCAAAGGATTATTACATTGCATTAAAGAGCAAGGTGTGGGAGAGCTGTTCTCCTGGGCAGACCGAACAGAAACTTTAGGTATGATCCTGCCACAGAAGAGCAAACGGGGTGGAAACAATCAAAAGTCCTCTTCTAAAATTCAGCCAATCTCAAAGGCTCACAAATTCAAATTACTCAGTGAAAGTGATGTAAGTTAAGCAATATCAAGGAAGAGAATGTGAGTCTCTTATATCATGACCACTTAGGAATTGAGGGAGATATTTCCACACAGTAAGTATAAAATTCTAAGTTGTCTCTGAGAGTGTGCCTACCACCAGACAGACATCGAGACTAGCAATACTGCCATTGAAGTCTCAGTTTTGCTGCACTTCTTGTTTTCAAGTTCATACTTTGGACTAGAAAAACTGAGGAAGTGCTTTTAGGGATGCTTCATACCTGACTCCTTACAGCTCACATCTGGGAGCCTACAGAGACAAAATTGGGTAAAGGGGGTGGGTCTGGAGACAGAGCAGCCTTGCCCTGGCTTGTCAGCTGTCTAGAGGAAGTTCATGACCCTTTCCACAGACAAAGCAGGGTGACCTCCCTCAAGCAGAGCCACAGGCCAGTTACCCCCAGGGCTGCCTGCCATCAAGTGTGCTGAGATCAGTTCCTTGGGCAAAAAGAAATGGAAGAGAATTTAGGAGCTCAGTGTTCCAGTCCTTATTAGGGTCTTTCCACAAATCTCTATCCCATTTCCATGGTTCTGGTCTTTAGCAATCCGTGTCTTTACTTTAACTGTAGAAACCCTCCCTTCTAGGCTGAGTGAAACTTACCTTGTCACTCATCCAACCCTGTTTGGTTTCTGGAAAATTCACTCACATGGCTAGAGGGGAGAAGGCTCTTCTTCAGGGCACACTTAGAAGCCATTTGACTGTATATGCACATCTGCAGCTGGGAAATTGAGTCTCTGAGCTCATTCTTTTCCTTCATTATTTTATCCAGGGGTGCCAGGAGTAGTCAAGCAACAGCATATATGCCTTCATTTTCCAGAAATGTGCAAAAGTTTCATGAATAGAGTCATTACATTCCTTCCCTCCCAAGTGTGGTGGGTCAGCAGTGTTAAATGAATTAACAGTGTATGTCTTCAAACAGTTGTCATGATGGCTTATTGGTGCTCTTTCTAACACCGGGAGAGTGATTAGTGACTTCGCTCCACGTCTAATCAAATGAGAGACAGAAAGAAAGACAGAGAGAGAGAGAGAGAGAGAGAGAGAGAGAGAGAGAGAGATATCAAACTTCAGAAATCAAAGATCCAACTAAAGAAATTCATCCCTACAATTCTGTTTCTTAAATGACTATTGCTTTATTGGAATAAATAGACTCTCTCTCTCTCTCTTTCTCTCTCTGTGCATGTATACATATATTGAAAACAAGTTAAAGTAATATTTTGCATTAAGCCAGGTGCTGGTGTCTCATGCCTGTAATTCTAGCTACCCAGGAGGCTGAGATCTGACAATTGAAGTTCAAAGCCAGCTTGAGCATGAAAGCCCTTAAGACTCTTATTTACAACTAAATACCAAAAAGCCAGAAGAAGACGTGTGTCTCAAAGTGGAACAGCACTAGTCTTGAGCAAGAAAGCCCAGAGACAACATCCAGGCCCTGAGTACAAGCCCTAGGACCAGCACAGACATACACACACACTCTGTTTCTCATATACACAAAGAAGTATTATGACTAAATTAAGTCAACTATGGTAGCAGTACTGTGGCATAATTAAACTTTGCTCTCTATATTTATTTATTTTAGTGCTAGTCCTGAGGCTTGAACTCAGGGTCTGCATTCTGCCCATGTGCTGGTGCTCTACCACTTGAACCACAATGAGTTCCACTTCCTGCTTTTTGGTGGTTAATTGGTGATAAGAGTCTGATGGGCTTTCCTGTCATGTTGGCTTTGAATGGTGATCCTCAGATTTCAGTCTCCTGAGTACCTAGGATTACAGGTGTGAGCCACTGGTGCCCAGCTGCTATGTGTATGTGTACTTTAGTAGTTTTCCTCATTGTATAAGATTTCCTTTTTTTTTTTTTTTTGCTTTTTGCTTTAGGCAGTACTGGGCATTTGAATTCACAGCATTTACACTTCCTAAGCTGGTAGTAAGAGCATGGTCTCATACTTTGTTTCCTTAGTTTTCAAGTAGGTCTTACTTTAGCCTAGGTCAGTGTAGAGCATGATCTTATTATACTTCCTGAATAGGGGGACATGTGGTATAGACCACTGTATCCAGCTATTTGTTGGTTATAATAAGAGTCCTGTGAACATCCCATCCAGGCAAAAAATTTGTCTGGAGTCACCACAGCAACCTGTCTAGTATATTTTCAAAGATCAAAGTTGCAATATCTAATAAGTACAGAAATTAATAAGTACTTGTAAAGCCAGCTATTGTGGCAAAAGCCTATAATATCAGCTATTCAAAAGGCTGAGAAAGGATAATCCATTTGGAGCCATATTGACAAAAAAACTAAGAGGTGTATCTTTTCTGTAGGAAAAAAGTAACAATAATAACAATGGACTGTGGGTATGGCTCAAGTCTGTCAAGTGTTACTCATCGAGCAGGAGGCTATGAGTTCAAGTCCAGAACAGCCAAAACAAGCAGCATGACTCAGTAAATAAAAGTTGGATACTGGTGAGTCACCTCTGTAATCCTAGTCAGGAGGCTGAGATCTGAGGATCACAGTTCAAAGCCAGCCCAAGAAGAAACGTCTGAGGCTTTTATCACCAATTAATCCCCAGAAAATGGAAGTAGAGCTGTGGCTCAAAGAGGTATAATGCTAGCCTTGAGCAAAATTGCACTGCACAGGGAGAGAACCTGTTGTACAGGAGCTCAGTTGCAAGAAAACAGAGAGGCCACATTTTGAGAGTTCTAATTGGAGAGCTGGTGTCTGCAGATGCACCTCTGTCTCAAAGTCTTATAGCCCAGAACACAGCTTTAACAAGCCTTTAAGACAGAAACCATGTTTCAGTGGGGCATAAAAAGCAGACCATCTAAGGCAGCCACTCAGGGGCCAAGTTAAACTTTCCACATAGAGGGGATAAACCTTGAATTTTCCACTTAGGGAGATAACCACCGGCAGGCAAATCAAACCATTTAGGGAGATAATCAAGGAGAAGCATGTTCTGTAGCAAAAGCTCTCCTGATGCTAACCAGCATGACAGCTGCAATTCAACCAATGGCCTCTCTCACCTCCAGGCTTTTCAGGGCTGGGCGGAAAGCCCTCCTCCACCCAGCAAGGCACCGGCATGGCTATGAGAACAAGGCCATGTTACTTGGTCTCATTCTTCTTACTTCATACCTGGGCTGTGAGTTCAAGCCCCATGACCAACAAAAATACAATTAAAGAAACAAATTACATTTAAAAATAAAACAAGGAAAGATAAAAAAGGAAACAATCTGTCTTATCATTAATATAGGGTGCTAAGTGACTACTTCTAGATTTTTCTGTTTCCTTCCACAGGATGATATGAAAAACTAGAGGAGAAATTGTATATAACCCCAATGAAATATCATTGTGGAAAACACATCCTATGAAGTTCAGTTTATGTCATCGGGCAGGTGACACAGGACAGTCATACAGTAGAAAACAGAAGGCCCCATCTGTGCAGAGGTACAATTCTCCTAAATATGACCCTGTTTACCTGGAGCCAGGCTGAAGCAGGAAAACACCAGCCCTGAAGAGAAAAAGCAAAATGAGAATGCAAAGCCCAGGATTCAGTCCTGGTACTGGCACAACACAAAAAGGCCACTCTATTACCCAACAAACAGAATACTCACCTCGTCGGTGACTGTTCTCAAATTCACAAAATTGGGATTTGTTTTAGTATTGTTCATTAATTTCACAAGTTTTCTTTTCAACGTGGACATATAAATACACAACAAATAAAAGAGGACCTTAAGTGATTTCATCTCTTTAGTTGTGGGATATCTGATGTATTCTCCACAAAATTTTATAAATAAATGTTCGGGGAAAAGGTAGAACTACGCACACATTCCTGAAAGCAAAGTAAGAGATGCAGTCTCAGCAGCCATGCAAAGAGACAGAGCTCCGTTGACCTGCAGGACTATTCAGGAGGCTGAGATCTGAGGATGGAAGTTCAAATCATCCAGGACAGAAAAGTCCACAAGGCTCCTAACTCTAACTAGCCACCAAAAAACTCAGAAGTGAAGCCATGGCTCAAGTGGTAGAGCACTAGCCTTGATTAAGCACAAAAGCTCAGGGACAGTGTCCAGGCCCTGAGTTCAAGCCCCAGTACTGGCACTAAAAGGGAAAAGAAAAAAGAATAGATAGTAGGAACCTGAGCCTAACTTGGATTCTCCCATTACCCCCCCCCCCAAAAAAAAATGCATGTACTGAACATGGAGGCACACTGTGTTAGGGAAATAAATAGAAGCTTTAATTTTAATTATAATTCCCTCAACTTATTTTTCCCCAATATAATACACTTATACTAAAAAAAAGAAATAAACCAGTGTGAAAGGTTACATGTCTCTCCCTTTGATGCCAGTGTTTTCTTGCTATTGGGGGGCTGTGTAGAGATGGACATTAGTGCTTGATTAATCCAGGATAGCTGTGCTGCTAGGCAGTCGAGCATGTGTGCTCATATCCCTGTGAAAATGCTCTCCAACGCTCATGCTTAGGATTCATACCTGTCATCCTAGATATGCAGGATCCTGAGATCTAAGGATCTTGGTCTAAAACAAGGCCCTATAGAAAAGTCCACGAGATTCTTTTACTCCAATTAACCAACAAAAATCCAGAAGTAGAAGTGGGGCTCAAGTGGTAGAGGGCCAGCCTTGAGTAAAAATGCCAAGAAAAAGCAGAAGGTCCTGAATTCAAGCCCCAACACCACACTGTACACACAGACATATGCTCTGCATTAAAACCACACTCCCGGGTCAGTCACATCTAAGCAAAACCACACGTTTCTGCTGGGATTAGCTGGATTCTGCCTCTGAAGCAAGGAGTAGAGAGTAAAAATGACAAAATCACAGCCTAAAAAACAACCATTAAAAAAAGGTCAAAGCTCTCATGGCTGACTGAGATTTGGCCAGTGACACCAATGGTGCAATGAGCCCAGGAGATGAAAATAACCAGACAATGGCTATGTGGTGACAAAGCTGACAGGCCACTTCCTGCGGTGGCTCCGGAAGGTCTGGAATCATTTCCAATGGCTTACGAATTGGGTGAGGGATATCTTGTAGCCCTCAAGTTAATCAGGGCATCAGGGCTAAATGAATGAATGCTAAAATACACTTGAATTCTTTGTTCTTTCTGTACAAAACTTGGTAACTTCTCAGAATGAATGGAAAAATAAATGCTATCACCTGTGGTCAGAAATAATCAGGGATTTAAAGCACATTTATGTATGTACCCTGGGTAACTCAAGGGAATCTGTGGGGATGGGAAAGACAGAAGAGAATGACAGAAGGGGTTACACTGATCAAGATGCATTGTATCCGTAAATTGACATGTTCAATTGAAGCCCCTTGTGCAACTACTGAAAGATAATAGTAAGAAATAGAAAAATAGAACAAGGTATTCTTTTTAAAGTAAACAATTGGAGCATAGTAATCATAACACTGGAATCACAAATGCTGGAAACCGGCAGAAGTTTCAAGGAGAAAATTATAGGGCTTCACATGTAAAATGAATTTGTTGTTTTTCAATAATATAAAGGACATTTAGTTAAAGTGGGTTGCGCAAGTGCAAGAATACAGCAGAACGAAATAAAAGAGGAAAAAGTAGAGGCCTGACATATTGTGGGCTCTTTGTTTGCCATCCTGAAATCTTTGGAGTTCCTCATAGGAAGTGGAAAGAATTTTGCAGAGAGGAAATGCTATTATCTGAACTACATTTCATGATAGTCCTTTCTCTTTTAAGAAAAACATTGGCAATATTTTAGTAAAATTGGACTCCTATATTTGTGAACAGCACTATAAATTCCCAGTGTGGTCCAGCTTGCTAGAACTCAATGCTACCTACAGAAAAAAACAAAGAAAGTTCTGTGTTTATGTGGTTTGAAAAAATGATTAGACTATCAAAAGAAAAGGCTCGTAAAGCTTTGATCTGAAGAATAAGTGTAAATTGTGCTAACTCACAATACCCCAGACATATGTGCAACTCCCACAAGGCACTTTTACCCAATGGGAACAGAAACTTCTATGAAGACGTCTCCGTGAGCTGTTGAATCTACCCATACACGTGGACATCAAGCATGCAAAAATTCCCAAATCATTCTGACAGTAGGTTTTAACAGCTAGCAAACAACTACTAGTGAAAATACAGTTTAAAGGAAATGACGCTTCAAAGTGGCATTTCATTGTTCCACACTTGAGCAGAGCCAGGAGTGAAGAGCCCAGCTGGAGATTTTATAAGGTGAAGCATTGCTTCCTTACTGAGGACATTTGTGCTTCTGCCTCACAGGGCAAACACTGTCTGACTGGCAGTCTATGAGTTTCACAGTATATAAGTTTGGCTTACTGATACACACTGTAGGACTTCAGAATCATCTCAGAGATGTTCATGAATCTGAAAACATCCATCTTAATAGAGCATACAAGTGATAGGATTTGGGGGATTAAATGCATTCCCTGGGCCATTTTAGTTTTGTATGTTCCAGCAATGGGGCTTAAACCCAAGGCCACACACTCTTGCTTTCTTTTTTCACTCGAGGCTGGGGCTCTACCACTTGACCCATACACCCCCACTCAACATTTTGCTGGTTAATTGAAGATTAATTGGAGTCTTGCAGATTTTTCTGCCTAAGCTGACTTTGATCCTTGACGCTCTTAAGTAGCTAAGGTTACAAGTATGAACTTCCATGGCCTGTCTGATCTGGCCATTTTAAATTGTAAATAAAAAATAGAAACTCATATAAAAAGCAACTCCCTTATAAGCTAAATGAACAATGACCTGGGAACAAATAGTTCCAAGAATTTAAATGTTATTAACACTTTAGAGAAAAATAAAAAATTCAAAATAAAACAGAATTATGAATGTTTTTGTCCCAAATAAAGTTTTAAAGCACCGTTGATTCTCATAAGAAATGGTATAATTTAAAACAAAAAGTAAGAAACAAAATGGATAATTGTAGATATTTAAAAATTTTAAACTCCAGCTATTAGCACTGGTCATGGGTGCCATTAAATCTCAGAGTAATTTTAGTGCTTCCTTTTAAACTTTCAAAATGCCCAGAAAGGAGGATAAATTAAATGAGCAACACAACTTCAAGGCACTCCTGAAAATTACCTTCCTTCTTCAGGAAGAGAAGTTGAATTTAGGAAATAGAATTGGAAATATAAATTGCTGAAAAGCTGATGAGAAAATAAGCCAGATTTCCTTGTTATTAAGTCACATTAATGTGGAAAATCCTTTCAAAGTTTTACTTCTCCTAAAGCTAGTTGCATGTTTCAAACATCACCTTTTTTGTTTCAAATTAATGTCTAAATGGTAGAATTTTAATTGATTGGCAAATGTCAAGGGAAAAATACAGGGAAGGAAAAGAAGGGAAAGGAACAGAGGAGAAAGAAATGGGCAGGGAGAAAATTGGAGGGAAGGAAGGAAGGAAGGAAGGAAGGAAGGAAGGAAGGAAGGAAGGAAGGAAGGAAGGAAGGAAGGAAGGAAGGATATGGAATGATATGATATGATATAATGATATGATATGGTATGGTATGATATGGTATGGTATGGTGTGATATGGTATGGTATGATTTGAATTGTAGTTATCAAAGAATAGATATTTTAGCAAAAGAAATTTTAGGAAAATTTTAGAATTTTCTGGGGCTGGGGATATGTCCTAGTGGCAAGAGTGCTTGCCTCCCATACATGAAGCCCTAGGTTCGATTCCCCAGCACCACGTATACAGAAAATGGCCAGAAGTGGCGCTGTGGCTCAAGTGGCAGAGTGCTAGCCTTGAGCAAAAAAGCCAGGGACAGTGTTCAGGCCCTGAGTCCAAGGCCCAGGACCAGCCCCCCTCCCCCCACAAAAAAAAAATTGGGGGCTGGGGATATAGCCTAGTGGCAAGAGTGCCTGCCTCAGATACACGAGGCCCTAGGTTCGATTCCCCAGCACCACATATACAGAAAACCGCCAGAAGCGGCGCTGTGGCTCAAGTGGCGAAGTGCTAGCCTTGAGCGGGAAGAAGCCAGGGACAGTGCTCAGGCCCTGAGTCCAAGGCCCAGGACTGGCCAAAAAAAAAAAAAAATTTAGAATTTTCTGAGAAAATTCTAGTCCGTAGTTTGTTGATGAAAAAATAGGATTTGGCGAGGTTTGTCACCTCTCCCCTTCTGTGGGCTGAGGGTGACATGTCTGGATGAATCCAGGAGTCTTTCCTCATCTCCCACTTTTGGCTTAATTGACCTCTAACAGGAGCACCTTGCTGTCTTCTACCTTAAAATAGTTTAGTGTTCTCTTGGGTTTCCCAGCAATTTACACCCTAAACTTTACCACAGCCTTGTAAACTTGCGAGCTGTGAGATTCCACCCCCTTCTCTTCCTGTGTGATTAGAGCTTTGTGGGGGAAAGGCCACTGGTAAGTTCTAGGATTTACAAGTATGCTGCAGTTTGTAAGGTGTCAATTGCAAAGCCTCTCCAGACTACAAGGAAACATTCCACTGTGGAGCGTGCCTGGCCTCTGGGCTTAGCCCAGGCCACTCAGGAGGAAGGCCAGAAAAATGGGTGCAGAGTAAGCATCCCAAAAAATCAGCCAAGTGGGGCCACAATATTAGATTCTCATGGATTCAAACGAATGAGACATGTAATTTGTTTTCAAACTGCACATGGAAATTTTAACAAAATAGATTTTTTTTCTTTTTCCTGTTGTTTGTTTGTTTGTTGGTGCCAATACTAGGACTTGAACCTAGGGCCTTCACTCTTGCTTACCTACCTTTTTGGCTCAAAGCTAGCACCCTAACAAATAAACGGCATGCGCTTTTGGCTTTTTTTAAACCATTACATAACATAAATTATTATTAGATACGCAAAGGACACATATCAGTAAGAAAAAGTCACATCATTAATTTATCTAAACAATTTTAACTTGTCATTATTAAGGTGATGTACAGAAGTGTTACCATTTTACAAGTCAGATAATGTGTACATTTCTTTTGTGGCTATTCTTTATTTATTTTTATTTATTTTATTTTTTCCTGAATTTTCACTGTTTTATAGTAGGGAGATGCTGAAATCGGATGGATGGCTTTAGCTACCTATGGGGAAGGTGAGTAATTCAGCTTTGGGAGACAGCACCAAGAGCCCTTACAACTACAGAAATTAGCACATCTAAATGTTCTAGTAACAATGGCATAAGCATTACTAATTTTGGAGCTCATTTCAAATAGTTATTTTGTGTGATCAGCCACTCAAAAGCATCGTGGCCTTTCTGTCATTGGATCTCCAGCAACACTTCTTTTCCAGAATTCTTTTTATTTTTTTCTTTCTCATGCTGTTTGTTGTTTTTTTTAATTTTTGTTGTCAAACTGATGTACAGAGAGGTTGCAGTTTCATACATTAGGCAATGGATACATTTCTTGTACTGTTTGTTACCTCCTCCCTCATCCCCGCCTCCCCCACCAACTTTTGGCTTTTTGATGGTTAACTGCAGGCACGATTTCACAGGCTTTCCTGGCTGGGCTGGCTTGGAACTGCAATCCTCAGATCTCAGCCTACTGAAGAGTTAGGAGTACAGATGTGAGCTACCAAACATCAGATTCCTAATGTAGCCCATGTAAGCTTGATTATTAAATATTTGGAACAAGTGTAGCCTCTAAAAATTGCAGTGGAAATCCTGTTTTAGACCCCAGGGGAAAAGTCAGGGAGTTCCAAGTTAGAACCAGCCCTCCATCCCTGTGACAAACAAAGAGACATGATAAAGGCCAGAGAAAGGAGACTGATTCTAGTGCAGCCATTTCTGTACTGCAGGAGAATCTGACCCCAGCAGAGTGGGCTTTATGCAGCTCTTATATGAGCAGCAAGTGTATATTGTCTAGAATGAGGATTTCTGATGGCTGATTTTCTCAAAGGATCACCTGCATTGGAATTTCTGGCTTTACTTACAAATACAGATATCTCAATTCTAGTCCAGAATTATCTGATTTGATAGTTCTCCAAGATAAATATCCAAGGCTTTGAAATGCTATCCCAGGAAAAGCCAAAATGTTATTTCCTGGTTCCTGATACGTGGCAATCATATATCCAATACAATTTATTAGGAATAAGTATTTTGGTATTATCCAAAGTGTGATTTCATGACTGGGAATCGCCTGAACTGAGAATATATTTATTGCATGGGGGAAAATATCACTACCATCTCACACCTGTAACTGAGGTCAAAGCTAGCACCCTACCAAATGGGGTCAAGTGGTTGAGTGCCACCTTTGAGCCAAAAAGTCACATGAGAGTACTATACCATGTGATAGCACAAAAAACCAATCTCTATGTCTATAGACATCGATAGATATTTGTGTATATGTGTGTATACATATATATTCTAAAGACATATTGTGTCATATGTGTATGTGATATGCACACATACACACATGCACGTACACACACACTCACACATACCACTTAAACCACACCTCAGTTACAGCTGTGAGACAGACGGTAGCAACATTTGCTCCCAAGCAATACATGCTAGCTTCAGGCAATTCCTAGTCATGAAATCACCCTTTGGATAATATCAAAACACTTGTTCCTAATAGATTGTATTGGATAAATGATGGCTACACATGTATGTATACATGTTTGTATATGTATGTGTATATATTCATGTATATGTGTATACATATACACATACATATATACACACACATATGTATATTGTCTTTAGGATATATATCTTCCCCAAAATATACAGGCAGCTAGATCAGAAAACTCTGTTTAATACCAATGGGGAAAACAATTCAAACCAAGTTCCATATCATAGAAGTTATACATGAAATACATTTATATTTTAAATAATTATTTCCCATCTTCTTTCCTTGGTTGTTGCATGTAAGCATCTCTTTAATCCATGGCTATAACCTCAGGGTACAAATCTAAACCTGTGCACACATGCTGTTGTGTATCTCCTTACCATGTGAATCCATGTATCAACGTAAAACTGTATGTGGCTTCCTGCCCAGACAATCCCATAGATCTCCTCAAAGTCAGCCAAAGTCAGATTCAGAAAGCACGGGGAGTCTCTGGCAAATCTAACTGAACTTGAGAGTTTGTCACAAGACCTTGGCCTGAATGAATGGGTCTCACATCAACTGGCCACATTTTGTTTTGTTCTGGTTTTTGACAGTCTTGGGCCTTGAACTCAGGGCCTGAGCACTGTCCCTGGCTTCTTTTTGCTCAAGGCTAGCACTCTACTACTTGAGCCACAGTGCCACTTCCGGCCTTTTCTATATATGTGGTGCTGAGGAATCGAACCCAGGGCTTCATGTATATGAGGCGAGCACTCTACCACTAGACCATATTCCCAACCCGGCCACATTTTGAAGCACTCCATCTCCCAGCACAGCTTTCCAGGTGAGAGAAGACAAACCTTAGAGTCTGGGGAGGAAATGTTTTTCCGTTTGCAAGTGTGGAACTCAACTTTCCTTGCCTTCCATGTCAAGTGCTTTTCTAATCATGACAGGTGTTAATTCACACCACACTCAAGCTTATTATTTTTGAAAATGCTACATTCCAGGTGACAAAGAAATGTTCCCGGGGGTCTCCTGAAGTACAAAATCAAAATCAAAGTTGTGTTCTATAGTACAGAGAGGTTCTCTCCCATGCAGAGAAATGTAAACAGAAACTAATTTTACCTATTAAAATTTCAATGGATTTTTAAAGGTGATTAATGTATAAATATATGTCTAACTAATGTATGTTTAACTAATACATTTAATTAATACAATTTATTCTGCAGGAAGATAATTAAATATTCCCTTTGCCTTCTCTATGTTTGGAGTGGCTCAGTTCCTCTGATAACATACATATTGAGAATCCAAGCAGATTATTGAGACTTGGTCCTTGGATTGACCAGCTCTCAATTCCTATTTCCATTCTGATAAGAAAGGTGTCAAAAAAGCAAATTCCACGTTATGGAAATAAGTGGCTTATCATTGTCGCTGTCATTTTCAACTTACTATGTGAAATTATGCCTTTTTCTTTTGTTTTTCTTCCCTATGGCTTTACTCCTGTTGCCGCTGTATTTGATTGTATATACATTTATCTGAACTAGGGAAGGGAAAGAGAGCGTCAAAATGGTGAGACAAGGGGTAAAAGGTGAACCAAGGTAACAGCAATACTTACAAAGCAATGTCCTGTGACCAACTGTACACCTGGGAGGGGGTGGGGGGTGCAGAGGGAAGGTGGGAGAAAACTGAGGGAGGACATAACAAATTTGACAAGAAATGTACTCACTACCTTACCTATGTAACTGTAACTCCTCTGTATATCACCTTGACATAAAAAAATTATGAGACAAAAAAGCAAATTCCATATTGAAGACACATGTCAAAATCACCAAATAGACCAACTATATAGAAAAAGAAAGTCTATGACACACTTTGTTCTTATAATTCTAACTATGTTAAAAAAGAAGAAAATCTTCTTGGCTGGTGTATAGACATAGAATAAGAAAGCTCTAGAGAGTCACACATTTAAAACATTCGAGAAACATGCTTTCTCAGGGTCAGGCTAATTAGTGGCACAAGTCCAAGTCTCCTTTCTTTAATCAAAGACATTGGCAGCTCCTGGAGTATGAAATTAGACCGAGGAAGACCTCATTAGACCTAGGAACTTCAGGCTCTGTAAATTCTTTTTGCCTGTTTAGGTCATCTGTCCACTCTATTACTTGAGGAATGCACTTGTCATTTCCCTATTGCCCCAAGTCAGGATTATAAATCAGGATCCCCATAAGTCAGATAGTTAATTGTAAGTCAGAATTGTTCTAAGTCAGAATTTTCCTAAGTCAAGATTGTCATAATTCAGGATTCTTCTAAGCCAAGATGGTCATAAGTCAGGATTGTTTTAAGTCAGGAAAGTTGTAAACTAGAATGCCTTGTTTTTGCTTTTGATGTATTTCTCTTCCCAGTTTTCACCACCAGAATTAAGGTTCATAATTTATTTTTGTTTCACATACACACTTTTTCTTGCCCATTAAAGCTGATAACTAAATTGTATTAGCCATGCCTTCTGCTTGTCTTTTGAGAAAATTAATTTTACATCAATAACCTAAAAAATGAATTATCTTTCCCTCTCTTTCTTATTACAGTATACATCTCTTATAGATTGGGAGACAGTTACAAACTACATCTTGAAGATTTATTTAGGGATGAAACTGCTTAAATACAATTTACTCTTCAGAATAGCTACATATTTGACAGGATAGGCCCTATAGTAAGTTTCGAGGAGTGACAGACCTCTGCTAATACTTTTTCTCCCCTCCATATTAAAAATATCTGGAGGAGTACTAGTGGCTTGCACCTGTTATCCTAGCTAATCAGGAGGCTGGGATCTGAGGATCACAGTTTGAAGCCTGATCATGGAGGAAAGTTTATGAGACTCTTATCTCCAATTAACTATGGGAGGAAAAAAAGCCAGAAGTGTGGCTCAAGTGTGGCTTGAGTGGGAAAAGCCAAGAGGGAGTGAGAGGCCATGAGTTCAAGCAGCAGTACTGGCATAAAAAATAACTAACTAAATAAATAAAAGAAATTTTCTGTATGGAGAACAATGAATGGTAAGGGAGGGGAAGGAGAGAAGTTTGGAAGTGGTAGAGCTGGAAAGGAGTGGTTAGGGCTTCCACAGATCTTCTCATCTACCTGGAATGACTGTGGTAAAGAGAGGGAGATGTGTACTGGGATGGCACTGGTAAAAATGTGTTGGATACAGCTTTATTGTGAATGACTTGACAGAGCTCACTCATGTCCAGAGATCCCAGACCAGAAATGGAGAAGAACAGAGTAGAAAGGCGACCCAGGAGATGGAAAGGAGGCAGAAAACACCACCTGCGTCCCTGGACCACCTGGCGCCCATGCATAATTGCACCCAAACAGAACTGCTTTTAGGGCTTGAGTACTCACAGAATCCTGATCCTAAAATATCTGAAAATTTACTCTGTGTGTGTGTGGTGTGTGTGTGTGTGTGTGTGTGTGTGTGTGTGTAGAAATAAAAATCCTTTTCTTCCCCAAAGCTGTGAAGAGATCTTTGGTTTTATTTGCTGAGGGAGACTTGCCCTGACGCTTTCAGCGAATCATTCCTTTGTGAAAAGCCAATTAGGGTACTTGTTAGCATTTCCCCTGCCTCAGGTCCTCAGCTCCTCCCATTAGCCCCCAGATCCACCCATACCTAGTGAGCCACTCCTACTCACCATTAAGACCTACCTACTTCCCCTTTGCCCCCAGAGAGAAGCTGCCACCTGGATAAGATGCAGACGCCATGTTGCTCCCTCTCCCGTGGGATCTATGGCCCCACTAATAAACCCCCTTATGAACCTTCTTCTCCTGTCTGTGATTATCTCCGCATGGTCCCCTGGGATGGCAGGGACATATCCTTTCATCAGTGCCAAAACCTGGGATAGATTCCCTGGGTGGATTTGCTCCCCCATTTCTGGGGGGGGGGGTCCAAGCTGCCCCCTGGGACCTATTCTGTTGTCCTAAGCCCACCCAGAGGACCACCGAGGTAACTTCTCCTGACCAAGAGCTCTACTTCCATCTACCACAATGACGACAGATTTGAACCTCCAACCAGGGTGAGCCATCATTTAACCAGGGGCTTGGATCCGATTTACCGTAGGTCACAGGGCCAGGGCTTCAGAGCCACACAAAGAGAAAAAATAAGAAAAAAAATCCTGGCGCCAAGTTCTGAGCCCACTCCCAGGGACCATAAGTCACAGGGCTAGGTCAAGGGAATCAGCAATTGTGGGTGACGACTCCAATTAGCTGTGTATTCCCTCACAGTCCACTCCATTTCAGAGTCACCTGAACAGAGCCCCACTGGGACGCTGGGGGTAGCTCTAGTTCAGCTCCGCTGGTCACTCATCAAGTGGGGGACAGTCTAAAATGCTTCAGGAAAGCTGCTCAAGTTTGAGCCCAATCTTAAGCCTCATACAATCAAATTTGACGCCAAATTTGGAACTCCATGTGGCTCCTTCATGGGACATAGGACCTCTGATATTTTACAGGACTTACATAACTTCTATGAGCGCTCGGGGAGATGGAATTTCTCTCTCTCTCTCTCTCTCTGCCTCTCTAAACTCTACCTGCCTGCCTTCCTACCTGTGGTACAAGATGGGCTGGTACTAACTTCCAAAGGTACCAATGTTTGTTTAACATTTGTTTGAAAGACACAAAGGAAGGTTTTCTATTCTTGTTATTGATGTTTGTTAAGCTTGGAGATTCGGTTAAATTTTGCTTGTTGTTGGCTAAATCCTAAGTTTTCTCTAGCACTGACTGAAGTAGAGTGGGAGTTCGCTACAATGAAACAGGGTCCCCCCCAAGGGAGGGGATTCCTGGTTCCCCCAAGAGTCCACCACACAGTCTCCAGCTACAAGATGCCAAAAAGACAGATTTATTGGGGAAGTAAAAAAGTGAACAAAAAGTGAACTGACCAGCCTTGGTCGCAGCCCAGACTCGGGAGCCAAAACTGCCAACCACGTGTGCAGGATCAGGGCCCAGACCCGGGAGCTGGGACTGCCAGCACGTGTGGCCTTCCAGCCTGGTTATAAGGCAAACATCACAGACAAACTTGCCACATGCAGGTGACCAATGAAGATACAACACTTACAGAGCATGCTAGGCCGCACGCAGGTGGCCAATAGAGTTATAGTCTGTCTCATAGTATCTGTTTGAACCAATCTATCGTTCTAGTTAGAATTAGCGAATGGATTTGGCTGGGCTCACATGATGCAGGTGGATATGCCTACTCATAGGAGGGCACAGGTTCCCTTGAAGCTCACAGGCCTCAAGTAGTCAATCTACATAACTTCTCATAATAAAGGGGAGCTTCCCTGAATAGGGTTGGGGGAGGACTTAGTGGAGATGGAGTTGGCTTCTGCTCTAATCTGAACTAGAGTCAACCTGAAGTTCTTCCACAGCTAATGATGGCACTGGCCAGATCTCACCTCCCTATTACATTCCCCCATTTTTTTCTTGTACATAAAAATCAAATCATTGATTTCTCTTGGAGAGCTTAATCTTGCCTGTACTGTAACATGACTCCACCCAAAGGTTTCTGGGGAGAGCAAGGATGATACAAGAGCCAGTCTGATGTGAATGCTGCTCTTAAGCTTGTACCCAGAAAGAACCTGGTAATCTATGAGGTCCATCCCCAGGAGAGTTGCAGGTGTTCTCACCTGTTTTAAATCTCCATCCAGTTACCTAGGTAACTGGCACACCTCCTCTGAGGTCACACCGTAGTTCATCTGGACACTCTAGTACACTTGGACACATCTTCCACTCCAAGCATTTCCTGGAAGTGACTCTGTAGCATGCCACGCATGTTTTTCTTAATAGAGCTCCTCAACTCCAGTTAACTTAGAGGAGTGGGAAGGTTACCACAGGAAGAATGTCTCCCCAATATCTTAGCTTTACTACCCACTATCACAGATGACTGGCAAGTTCCTGCCCAGTAGATACACATGGGCATTTAGAAAGGCATGCTTACAAACTATTCTTTTAGGACCTCCCGGCTCCAGTTAACTTTTGAAAGGCCAAACGCAGGTGACTCTGAGATCTGACACTGTCTCTGCCATCCAAGCAGTGGCTTGCTGCCTCTGGATGCTCCATTTGTCCCAGGAGTGACTTTTCCACTCTGATGTAAATGCACCTTTGGCATTTCTCTTGGTCCGTCGCTGGACTTGGACTCAGGGCTTGAGTGCTGTCCCTCAGCTCTCTAGCTCAAGACTAGCAATCTACCACTTTGAGCCTCAAAGCAACTCACAACTCTGTTCCCAGCACTTCTGCTGGCCAACTAGAGATGAAGACTCTCACAGGGACCTTTCTCTGCCCAGGCTGGCTTCAAACCGCAGATTTCAGATCAGTGAGTCTTACAACAGGCCACTTTACACCAATTAAGGCAACAAGGTGGTCCATACAGAAATAGTTTTTAAGTATGCTCTTACCTGGAACTTGTTAGGAATCAACTGTCCTCTGTGGGTCTGTTGAAAACTGTTACAAAATGCCTATAGACAGACTGGAAATGCATTTTTGATTTTAAAGCCTTTTCCTCAGTTCCTCTTTTGACAATGCAATAAACCTCCAAAAATTTTGGTAATGCTCAAACTCCGAGTTTAAACTTAAACTTGCCCATTCTTACTCTTTATCAAAGTCACAAGAACATTACTAGCTCAAATGTTTCACAAATGTCCATTTTAGTGGGTCATCACCAGATTGCACCACCTTCCACTTGTCCTCCTTGGTCAGATTAGCTTCATTGATGTGGGAAGCGTGAATCCAAGTCCTTAGGCCGTCTACCTTGACAGCAGTAGGAGTGGTCAGGACTACAGTGTAGGGGCCTTTCCAGCAGGGCTCCAAGGACTCAGTCTTATGTCGCCTTACCCACACCACCTGTCCTGGCACAAAAGGGTATAAGGCTAGGGCATCTTTAGGCACCTTCTCATGAGTGACCTTGATCTGGGAGTAAAGTTCATTTTGGACTCTCTTCAGGGCCTGTAAGGACTGAGAGATGAAAGCAGGGCCATTGTCTGAGCCTATGGCCACTGGGAGTCCAAGCCTGGGAATTATCTCCTCTAGCAGCTTCTTCGTTACAGTCTGTGCTGTTTCCCACTTGGTTGGGAAAGCTTCTGTCCATCCGAAAAAGGTGTCTACAAAAACTAGCAGGTAATTATATCCATACTTGCCTGTTTTTACTTCAGTAAAGTCTACCTCCCAATAGGCTCCTGGCACTGTTCCTCTTTCCCTCCTTCCTTTGACGGCTACTCCACCAGCAGCATTTGTCCTCTGGCACACACTGGCTGGTAATATCCTCTAGCATTTTGTCCATTTCAGGTATATAGTAGAACTGGCGGATTAATTCTGCTAGCTTGCTCTTTCCTAGATGGGTTCCCTGGTGTATTTGCTTAATGAGAGTCCGTCCTAATGCTTGTGGAAGAATAATTCTTCTGCTGTGAGTCTGTTTTCAGTTTCCCTTTTCACTTACATTGTGAAGAGACTGGAGAACCTTTTGATCTTCAGAAGAATACTGGGGCTCCTCTGGGAGGGCTGGTGTCAGGAGAAGGGCTAATGCCATCAGGCCCCTATCTCTTTTAGCCACTTCCTGTGTGGCCTCGTCAGCTCTCTGGTTCCCTTTTGCCTCCTCTGAGTTCCCCTTCTGATGTCCTTGGCAGTGCATTACAGCGACTGCCTTTGGTAACCATATGACCTGAAATAGGCCTAATATCTGTTCTTTGTTTTTGATGGTTTTGCCTTCTGCTGTCAGCAGCCCGCGTTCCTTATAAATGGCCCTGTGTACATGTACAGTGGCAAATGCATACCTGCTGTCCATATAGATGTTGACCTTCTTGTCCTTTCCCAGTGTCAAAGCTTGGGTTAGGGCAATGAGCTCAGCCTTTTGTGCTGAGGTGCTCACTGGTAATGGTTCAGCCCAGATGACCTGGTCCCCTTCCACGACTGCTGCTCGCGCTAGCCTCACTCTGTCCATCACGTAGCTGCTCCCGTCGGTGAACATGGTCTTTTCCACATCTGGTAGTGGGACGTCTGTGAGGTCTGGTCAAATGCTGTGGACATGGGCCACAACCTCCGCACAGTCGTACAGCACTGTCTGATCAGTGTCTGGCAGCAGGGTGGCAGGGTTGAGGGCTGTGGAAGCTCGGAAAGTCACTTTAGGTTGGTTGAGCAACAGGGCCTGGTACTGTGTTAGCCTGGCATTGGACATCCATCGGTCCGGGGGGGCTTCACAACAAGTTCTCAACCGCATGGGGAGTACTTACCACTAGGTCCTGCCCCAATGTTAGCTTGTTAGAGTCTTTGACTAGCTGAGCTGTTGCTGCAATCACCCTAAGGAAGGTAGGCCATCCTGATGCAACAGGGTCCAATTTTTTAGATAAGTAAGCCACTGGCTAATACCAGGGTCCTAACTTCTGAGTTAGCACGCCTTTTCCCACTCCAGCCTTTTTGTCCACAAATAGGTGGAAAAGTTTGTGGATTTCCTGAATGGCCAGGGTTGGAGCTGAGACTAGCTGCTTTTTAAGGGTCTGGAATGCCCATTCCTCTTCTTCTGTCCACCTAATATTTTCTCCTGGCCCTTTGGTAATCTCATATAAGGGCCGTGCTACTTCAGCAAACCCCCAAATCCAGAGTCTACAGTACCCTACAGTTCCCAAGAATTCCCTTACTTGTCTCTTAGTCTTGGGAGTGGGGATCTGCATGACTGCTGTTTCCTGGAGCTCTACCAGGTCCTGAGTCCCCCTTCGAGATCATACCCAAGATATGTGGCTCTCTTGGTGCACATCTGGGCCTTCTGATGGCCTGCCATTGTTTCCTGGGACTAGCTTCTTGGCTTTCCTGAGAATCCTGTCTTTCTCCTCAGTGGTGAAGAGGACTTCCAGGAGTTGTTGAATATCAGCCCAGGTGGGTTGATGAATCACAAAGAGAGTTTCTAACAAAGAGGTTAGTGCCTGAGGCTTCTTTGAGAAGGGAGGGTTCTGCTGTTTCCACTTTAATAGATCATTAGAAGTGAAGGAGACATGAACCTCATAAGGGTGAGCCTGACCCTCTTCAGTGGGTCCCATATTTTCCTGTAAAACACATCTGATAACAACAATAAGCAAAAGCAAAAGCAAGAACAGACACAGGTCGAGGAGCAGTTCCTTGGTGGATTTTGCTCATGCCATGCTTCCCTGTAGAGAAAAATCAATTACAGCACTAGCAAGCAGGAGTAGAAGTGTGAACAGACACAGACAGACAAGACCACGTGCAGAACAAGGTCAGAATTGCTGATCTTTTGACAAAATTTATACATGTCCTTCCCAATGAGGACCTCCAGAAGGGAGTCAAAGCGTCTCTCGACTGCCCCGGCCTTAGAGAGCTCTGCTGCATCCATCTTCTCTCTGTTTTAGGCCTACAGATGGTGCACCTTCAGATTCAGATGGGCCCACTCAGCAGCCCCACAGACGGCCTTTATGGCCAGTGCACTCTCCAGTGCACTCTTACAGACGGGCCCACTCGGCAGCCCTACAGATGGCCTTTACAGCCAGTGCACTTTCCAGTGCACTCTTACAGATGGCCTTTACGGCCAGTGCACTTTCCAGTGCACTCTTACAGACGGGCCCACTCGGCAGCCCTACAGACGGCCTTTATGGCCAATGCACTTTCCAGTGCACTCTTACAGATGGGCCCATTCAGCAGCCCCTTTACAAATGGGCCCACTTCAGGGGCTCTAAAGACCGGCCCGCTCAGGCGGCCCTAGACATACCTCATACCTCCGGAGGTTCCTTTTCTTTACCTGGGCGTCTTCCCCAACAAAATATTGTGGTTAAGGACTTTTCCTGTCAATGCACCAGTATGAAGTAGAGTGGGGGTTTGCTACAATGAAACAGGGTCCCCCCCAAGGGAGGGGATTCCTGGTTCCCCCAAGAGTCCACCACACAATCTCCAGCTACAAGATGCCAAAAAGACAGATTTATTGGGGAAGTAAAAAAGTGAACAAAAAGTGAACTGACCAGCCTTGGTCGCAGCCTAGACTCAGGAGCCAAAACTGAGGACCACGTGTGCAGGATCAGGGCCCAGACTCGGGAGCTGGGACCGCCCGCATGTGTGCAGCCCAGACTTGGGAGCTGGAACCGCGCACGTGTGGCCTTCCAGCCTGGTTATAAGGCAAACATCACAGACAAACTTGCCACACGCAGGTGACCAATGAAGATACAACACTTAGAGCATGCTAGGCCGCACACAGGTGGCCAATAGAGTTATAGTCTGTCTAATAGTATCTGTTTGAACCAACCTATCATTCTAGTTAGAATTGGCGAATGGATTTGGCTGGGCTCACATGATGCAGGTGGATATGCCTACTCATAGGAGGGCACAGGTTCCCTTGAAGCTCACAGGCCTCAGGTGGTCAATCTACATAACTTCTCATAATAAAGGGGAGCTTCCCTGAATAGGTTGGGGGAGGACTTAGTGGAGATGGAGTTGGCTTCTGCTCTAATCTGAGCTGGAGTCAACCTGAAGTTCCTCCACAGCTAATGATGGCACTGGCCAGATCTCACCTCCCTATTACACTGACCACGTGGTCAATTGGTTTTAACAAGTGTCATCTTGGTTCCATCAGGGTTCAAAATAAAAACCCCGAAACTCTGGGTAACCCCCCCCCAAAAAAAAACCAGGTAATGGGTGTACGGAATTTCGTGAGGCAAGGAAGGGTTGTTGAGACTCAAGCTCCCTGTAACCCTGCCCCTACCCTGAACTCAGTATCTGCCACCATGCAATTCAAATATTCATAGGTGAAGGTGTCTTGCTGTGGCCCTGTTAAGGCTCTGACCAGCTCCGCCGCCATTATGCCGTGCCACCTAAGTGTATTCTCTTCCTGTCCTGTCTCCCATCTCCTGGATCTTCTCTGGTCATAGCATCCCACTTCAGCTCCCCATTGGAGCTGAACTGGTTTCTCAAAATGTGGCTTCTCCGTTTCCTTACTGTATAATCTGTGAAAATTTTTGTTTGCTGGAAAAGTTTTTGTTTTCTAACTGACCACATGGTTCTAAAATATGGGCAAAATAATGTCATTTTGCCACTAGAATTCCAGAAAACTTACATGGCCAATTAAAAAGAAATTCTAAGCACACCCCAAAGCTTGTGCACAAGTGTCTGTCTGCTTGTCTGTCCATCAGTAAAACATGTAAAAATTGGCATCATGGTTTCAAAATTACTTGCTTTTGGCTACTATTTTAACTTACTTTAAGTCTTGTGTTAAACTGATCCTTGTAGCCTGTGGATGGAGTCACAGTGAACAGCCTGGAGGCAATCCTGACTCCAATCACCAGACTCTGAGCCAAAAGAAAAAAAAAACACAACAGCTTTAAACCCAAACTGATCAAGTTTAGGTGCAAGCAAATGTGTCTAAGAAAAACTCCAAAAGGTTCAAATATGCAGTATGTGATATAAGTACACTGATGTAAAATCAGTGTTATTCTTTATGTCTATCTATGCTAAAAGTCAAGTGTACATCTGATCCTGACAGTTCTTTGGTATACACTAAGATTTGGCTTCTCAATTTTTCTCTCCTGTGTGCTCATTAACTCTTTAAGATCAAAGGACCAGAACGAGTGTGCAAAGATGGCTGCTGACCTCGATTTTCCTGACCCAGGATTGATATTTTGCTTTACAGGATGCAGGATTGTCAGGGTTTTTAACCCCCCACACGCTCCCCTAACCGGTCGAGCCAAGAAAGGAAAAGGTCCACAGGCCGTCCGCACCCAGCCCTCTCTCACCAGAGGACAATCAGATGGCCTGGGAGTCAAGTCGGCGCAAGATCTCGTTTATTGGGGAAGTACGTGCCACTAATATAAGGCACAGGAGTCAATCAGGTCTAAGATCAGCAGGAAGGGGAGGGATGAGCTGTCCATTAAGGGAGGAAGGCCGGGGCATCACAGCCCACAGAACCGCCTCCGGATTATAACCAAAGACACTTGTAGCAGCTGTGCATTGTTGTTAGGCGCTGCCATCTTAGCCACACATGGCGACTGAGAAACAGGCGGGGCCAGTTGGTTGACTTCCAGGTGTGCCCCACAGCTCTCCCTTTTTGTTTTACTGGGGGTGGGGAGAGATTGACACTCAAGAGGGAGTCCTGTTACTGTGCAGGGCAGCTGTCCTCAATGGAGCTCCTCAGCGCCCAGCAGCAGGTTGCGTCCTCAGCATTCTCCAGGCTGCCATTTCCATGCCATGCACTCCTGCCAGGGCCCCACAGCCGGTTGACGAGCGCCAATATCCACAGCGCCCTTGCGCGCCATGTGCTCCCTCGCAGGCACGCTGGTCCCCAGTGGCACCGCCAGTCACCACTCACCTGCTGCCAGCACATGGGAGGCCGTGTCCCACACCAGGCTGCTCTTGTTCCAGGGGCAGATGCCCTTGAGGCGCGCGAACTCCCTGCGCTTGCTCCCGGGCCCGGCCGGCCCCCTTTCTTCTTGCCCTTCTGGCTGCTGCTTCTCCTCTTGGCGGCCTCCTCCTGCATATGCTTGTTGGTGGCTCTGGTGCTGCTCAGGACACGCAGCAGCTTCAGCTGGCTCTGCTTCTCGGCAGTGTCCAGGCTCCGGGGGCTTGGCCGGCGGTGCTGGGTGTGATGACAGAGGTGGTGGTGGCTGAGAGCTGGTCGCTTCCACTGAGTCCCTGCTCCACTACTCCCCTCTCCTCAGGCTGGGTCGGTTCTCCTCTCCATCTCGTTCCTCTGGCCAGTCCGCTGGGCTCTGCACCACTCCTCCAGGCAGCCGGGTTCAGCTTTCCACTCTGTTCCTCCAGTCCATCTGGTTTCACTCCACTCCACTTCTTGTTCATTTTCCTGTCATCTAAAGCTTAGTGTGAGATTGCCCCATCTTTTCGGGGATACCCTTACCTCGGGTCTAAAGCTTAAACCTACGCTTCCTCGTGCCCCACTTGGGCGCCAGTTGCCGGGGTCTTTAGCCCCCCATGCTCCCTCGACCCACGGGAGAGACGGGGGAAGGCACGCCCCGACCGGATGAGCCAAGAAAGGAGAAGATTCGGCAGACCGCCCACACCCAGCCCTCCCTTACCAGAGGACAATCAGACAGCCTGGGAGTCAAGTTGGTGCAAGATCTCATTTATTGGGGAAGTACATGCCACTAATATAAGGCACAGGAGACAATCAGGCTAAGATCGTCGGGAAGGGGAGGGATGAGCTGTCCATCTAGGGCGGAAGAGCCAGGGGCGTCACAGCCCACACACCGCCTCCGGGTTATAACAAAGACACTTGTAGCAGCTGCGCATTGTTGTTATGTGCCGCCATCTTAGCCACATGTGACCCCAAAACTGAGAAACAGGCAGGGACAGCTAGTTGACTTCCAGGTTTGCCCCACACAGGTTGACATGTGTGCTAGCTGGATGGACTGTGGCAGTCCGTGGCTACAGGAAGCTACCTCTCAAACTGCCTGGTTTCACTACTAGTGATTCCTTATTCTCTCTCTCTCTCTTGCATGGGAAACTGCTCAGGAAATCTAGGAATCACTGGTGGTGTTCCTGTGAAGATTTTGACAAGCCCAGAGTGCTCCTGCCCTGGCTCTGCCTGACCCAAGATTGAGTTGGGTTTATAGCAGGCGTATCTTGACAGACTTGCAACCAAGAGCTCAACTGTGCAGTAAGTTAAGACACAAGTCTGTGACTCTTACTCCAAGGTTAAAAGCATCAGAATTGTGTTTGGTGGCCAGAGGTTTGCATTCGGGTAGCATTGGTGTCTTCCCCCTCCATGTCTCAGAAATTGTTGTGGCTCCTGTGAAGAGCAGACTTGGTTGGCCTTTGGTTTGTGTGGATTTTATGACTAGGAAGATGGTTAAAGACCCAAGCCTTCTAAAATCTTTTTAAAGTTGCCACCCTGCTTAAACCAGTAGGGCACCAGCCTACAAAAGCCAGAGTACTCAGAGTAAGCAACCAGGGAATACTGGGAAATTTCAAATGTCTTTAACCAGCCTGTGTAGAAATTTTCAGGCAACCCAGCAGGAGGTGTGACAATCTATCCAGGGGACTCTGAGAGATGCCACTACAGCCTCGCCCAGATCCAACCCATATGTCCTGCCTGCCTCCATTACTCATGCCTAAGCCTGCTGATTCGGGATGGAAAACAGCCACTTCAGATCCACTGAAGCTGAGACTTTTACATTGTCCTGACCTATTGCCCTCTTGATTATTATTCATTTGTGTTCTCTTCTACCTGCTGGTAATGCTAAATGATATGTTTTTTTTTATGCTATTTTGCAGTTAGATGCATTTTGGTAAATAGCAAAAAGGTGCCAACTTTGGATTCTTGCATAATGCTAGTGGATAAAGAGCCCAATAAACTCTAAAGTACTATCAGTTGTTGTTTGAAGACTCCTAACACATCTACTGAGTTTTGTCACTGCAGAACTCTGGCAAGTATTTGTTGGTCAATTCTCAGCAAGTTACAGGTAAGCTTTACTCCTACTGTTCTCCTGTTGCTTTAATCGGAAATAAAAAGGGCTTTTATGGCTAAGAATCCTTTGATTTCCATTCAAAGCCAGCCCAGGCAAAAAAAATCCCTCTAAAACTCCATCTCCCAACTAACCAGCAATGAGCCAGACTGGAAGCTTGGCTCAAGAGACTCATATCATAGTAACTAGCCAAATACTGGAAATGGCACTGTGGCTCAAGTGGTAGAGCACTAGCCTCGAGCAGAAGTGCTCAGGAACAGTGTCCAGGTCTTGAGTTCAAACCCCATGAATGCCAACTGGGACAAGCTCTTCAAGCAATGAGCACCTAGACCTTCAGGACAAAGTCAATCCTGACAACCAGGAACCATGGAGAGTAGTAAGATGAAGTCCCATCTTAAAATATCCATACCTGTCTACTTTCCATCTGGACAGAAACTTGCATTCTTGCCTTTGTTACTTGCTGTGTGTGTGTGTGTGTGTGTGTGTGTGTGTGTGTGTGTGTGTGTGTATGCTTCTGACTGGTTACTCAACCAGTCCACTATCCTTAAACACTTCCTTCCTGCCCCCAGTCCAGTTATTCCTCTTCCTTGTAATGGGCCACAATTGGGTTTATGTTCCAAATGGAACTTTTCTGGCTTGTGGCCAGGGTGTGTTCTCCTTTCATGCTAACTGGTCCTGTAATCTTGCCAGCCTGTTGCCTGACCTTTTCAAAAGTCTCTTTTAACAGGATAACATCCCTCACCCAGGACACCACCTGGAAACTTGCAGTTCAAGGCCATCCTGTTACTACAGGCAACTGGAGGCTTCACTTACACTGCCCTGCCCAGCACAGATCTGGACCCTGAAGACCCCAGCCCCAGTGACTCCTTGATGTACCCAAGCTGCAGGAGGTAGCCAGAGGAGACCATGACACCCTTTGGCTCTGATAACCATTCTCATGGAAATGATAAGAACTTTTACCAAGCAAATTGTCACTTCTTGGATAGTACCGGGCCAAACGACGAATCAGGAACCCCTGACTAGTTCCTGACTACTTCACCACTTTACAGAAGGAAGTAGCTCCAGAAGAAACAACCTCTGCCCATACTCCTGGCCTGGTAACCCTCCCAAGTTATTAATAAACAACAAATGGGGGAATGTTAGGATTTCCCCTGCCTCAGGTCCTCAGCTCTTCCCATTAGCCCCCAGCTCCACCCATACCTAATGAGCCACTCCTAATCACTATTAAAACCTATGTACTTCCCCTTTAGCCCCAGAGAGAAGCTGCCACCTGGATAAGGTGCAGATACCATGTAGCTCCCTCTCCCATGGGAACTATGGCCCCACTAATAAACCTCCTACGAACCTTCTTCTCCTGCCTGTGATTATCTCCACATGGTCCCCTGGGATAGCCAGGACATATCCTTTCAGTATGCCTTCTGCAAAGACCACAACTAAAATGCATTATTAGAGACTGTATTGATCAAAGAACAATTTTAAAGGAAACTATAAGGGGTCATCTCTATATGTGGAAGCAAGAGATTTCCGAGATATTTCTAAGTAGAGGGTAATGAAAATCTATAATGTGTCTTTGTTTTTGTAAGTACTAATTTCACTCCAGAACTTTCTTTTTTGTATAGCTGAAATTAATTCAAGGATCATAACTCCCAGAAAGTTGGCTAGGAAGCCGAATTTTAGTGTTCTGGCTGAGATTCCGGCCACTTCTATTTCTATGCTCAGAATCTCCATCAGTGCTAATTTCGGAAGTCTCAGGAACCTACCGTTGGAAGTGCATCTCTGGTCTTTTGGTCATTTTAAGTTTTAAGCACTGCTACCCTTCATGCAGATCACCTTCAGATATGGTGCTCTTGATGCTACAAGGTCACCTTGGAGATCTAAAGTCTTCTTTTTCAGCTCCTTTTTATTTTTGTGCTAGTATTGGGGCTTGAACTCAAAGCCAGGGAGCTCTTCATTAGCTTTGACACTCAAGGCTGGAGCTCTCCCATTTGTTCAAAACCACAATTTCAGCTTTTCACTAATTAACTGGAGATAAGAGTCTCTCCCATTTATTTGTCGGAGCTGGCGTCAACAGCAATCCTTAGAGCTCAGCCTCCTTACTAACCAGATTATAGATGGGAGCCACTGGTGACTAGCCCTGTTTTTTAGGATATATTTTCCTGGTTTTTGTGCGTGTGTGTCTGTGTTGTTTGTTTGGTGTTCTGTTGTTTGGTTTTACTGATACTCGGGTTTGCACACAGGACTTGGTGTTGGCCTGGCTCATTTGCTCAGCTGGCTCTCCACTGCTGCTAGGCTTCAGCACCTCTTTATGGCAGCGTCATAAACGCCTTGTTTCCCAGGGTCTTCTGTCTCCATGGAGATCACTTTGTCACATTCTATGACATAGACATGCTCTATCCAGCTGCACCATAAAACCACTGATTCCTGAGATGACACTGCCTTATCTGTGAGTAGACAGTCCCACTTTATGATACAGATGACTTTTCTGTAACTGGGCCATGAATCCTTTATCATGGAGTGCTGGGAACCCTTTGGTGAATGGCTTGGAATGCAGCTTGGGTTTTTGTGCTTCCCAAGTCACTTCTCAGGACCTGTGCACTCTCTCCTTGGTAAGCTGCCTTGTTTGGTTAGGTGGGGAGCTCACTAGCCACCACACCTCAGCTTTTGGGGGAAACTCTAACCATTCAGTCCTTGGGTTTTCTTCTCTCAGGAGCCTCTACAATGGGAATGTTTTATTTTAGAATTTATAGCTCACCATATACCCTCTCTTGGGTAAGGAAGTAGCCCATTTTTTTCCCCTCTAGTTCAATGAGGATGAAAGATAGGAAGAAACACCTGGAACAGTAGGCCATGAATAAAAAATTTTAAATATTACTTTAACAATTTATTAAAATCCATGCTTTCTTAAAATAAACATGGTATTTTTTTTCTCCCACCAACAGCTCTGAATTGGAAAAACAACTTCTATTTCATAATCAAATCATATTTTAGGGAGATAAATACTACAGGTACAGCTGAAAAATTGAGGCTGGTTATGGAGTAAATTATTCCACCAATCCCTAGAAGGAGGAATAGGGATATAATACTACAATGTTACTGCATTGGCTGATTATAAGATTTTTTGTGTGTGTGCCAGTCCTGGGGCACTGTCCCTCAGCTTTTATACTCAAGGCTCCCGCTCTACCACTTGAGCCACAGCTCCACTTTCGTTAACTGTGATTAACTGGAGATAAGAATCTTACAGACTTTCCTGCCTTGGCTGGTTTTGAACCTCAATCATTAGTTCTGAGCCTCCTGAGTAGCTAGAATTATAGGCTTGAGCCACAGCACCTGGCCTCTATTTCATACAGAAATGTCATCTCCATAGTGTTCCAAGTTCAACTTCTTTGTAAACTTATGTCCTTGAAATCAACAATGACTAGTCATAATAAGTCTACAAAAATTCTAATCATATTCATTTCTAAGTTGGGAAGCTTTGACTCTGAGAATTCATTCATTCTCAGTTCAAAAATGCTTGTGTTGAAAAGACTTGGTAAGCCAGGCACCGGTGGCTCGCGCCTATAATCCTGCTTACTCAGGAAGCTGAGATCAAGGATCTCAATTCAAAGCCAGCCCAAGCAGGAAAGTCTGTGAGACTCTTATCTCCAATTCTCCACCAGAAAACCAGAAGTGGTGCTGTGGCTCAAGTAGTAGAGCATGAGCCTTGAGCTGAAGAGCTCAGGGACAGTGCTTAGGACCAGAGTTCAAGCTCCATGACCATCAAAAGAAAGGAAAAAGAAGACTCTAATTTTTTTAACTGTGTGTGTGACTGTGTGTGTGCTGGTCATGGGGAATGAACTTAGGACCTGGGCACTTTACCTGAGCTTATCTGGATTTTTCGTATTGGTTAATTGGAGATGAGTCCCATGGACTTTCTTGCCAAGGCTATCTTTGAACAATGATTCTCAGATCTCAGCCTCTTAAGTAGCTAGGATTATAGGTATAAACCATGGGTGGCCTGATTTTAAGTTAAATTTTAAAATTACATATAGTAGTTGTACAAAGGGGGTTCAGTTTGATATATGTTTATAAATTCAGTGTCAGTACTGTGTTGTGTTTCTGTTCTCCCATTCTCTGTGTACAGTCTTAACCTACAGACTGTCTCACACATGGTGTTTATACTTCTCATAAGGTCAATGAAAAAATATACAGTTTAAGAAAAGTTTCCACTTAAGCAGCCCAGTGCAATGAACTACCTTATTTTTTCCTAGAGCCATAGTGTGTCCTTCAGTTGATTGCTGGAGCCAGTCCCGCAAACAACTGTTAGAAAACCATTTTGAGTCTCATTTGTCTGAAAGAGTTCTGCAGATGGCTCTTTTCCTACAATAGGAAAACTTAATTTCCCATGTCATGTCAGAAAGCTTCTCTCATTACGTGTGTGTGTGTGTGTGTGTGTGTGTGTGTGTAAATGCCAATATGGGGACTTGAACTCGGCACCTCATGTTCTCACTTAGCTTTTTTCCATCAAGGCTGGTGTTCTACCAATTGAATACCTCCTTCTGTTTTTTTGCTGACTAATTGGAGAAAAAGGTCTCCTGGACTTTTCTGCCTGGGCTGGCTTCAAACCTCTGTGCTCAGATCTTAACTTCCTGAGCAGGTAGGATTGCAGGAGGAGCCAGCTGTGCCTGCCTGCTGCCGTGTCTCATTTCTGCATTTGAACCACACCATTTAAATTTTCTTTACTGAATGCTTAAAGCCTTAGTGATCCCAAAACTGTTTCTTGTTCCTCCTTCCTTTCTATTCAGCCAGAGTTTTCAGAGTGAGGGAGCCATGGCTTGCTGCGCAGTAGACAAGAAGGTCCCTCTGTGAGAGATGAAGTTTTTGTTAATAGGAGTAGGTCAGTTAGGTATGTCCAAGGGTCATGGAGTTACTGTACTATTAGGATTACAGAGTACAAAAGCAAAACAAGAATGCATCGAGTAAAGCTGCAGCCACGCCTGGTAGCTCTTACCTGTAATCCCAGCAGAGATCTGAGAGTCACAATTCAAAGTCAACCTTGGCAGGAAAGTTCCAGAGACTCTTGTCTCCAATTGGCTACCAAAAAGCCAAGGTGGAGCTGTGGCTCAAGTAGTAGAGCACCATTCTCAAACAGCCTAAGTTCAAGTCCTAGTACTAGAACACACACGCAAAATAAAAAGTGGAACTTTTGTTGAACCTAGAAATGGAACAAATGTAGAATTAAGAAACATTACAGGCAAACAACTGCACAGAGCTTTATAAACAAGCCAGGAATACATTCCCAAGGCCAGAAATAGTCACACAAGTTGTGGGGTATTGACTCACTTTGGCATTACTTAATGTCACGTGTGGAAAAAAAATAATCACGTGTCATTATTAGACCTCTGCAAATGGAAAGAAATGTTTTTCTTTCTTTCTTGGAACTTTTGAATGAAGGGTCCTCTTATATTCTTATTATCTAATATGCTCAGGAGAGTAGAGCCAGTTATTTCAATGTTCTAGCTGCCAACATGAACATTTAGTATGGATTTGTTTAAATCCAAGTCTATGTGCCCTGTTAGCAGAAATCATTTCCACTAGCTCAGCCTAGAATAATTGACTCCATTTATCCTCGACAGTCTACTGGCAGGCAAGCTGGGTGCGTGCGGGGAAGACACCGTGTGATGTGGGCTGTGTCCCAGTGTCTGTAGTTCCTGGCAACTTTTCCCCGTTGTTACAGCTTGGAACCTCATAACCCATGGAGAAGGCTTTTCTTCCTTGGTTCAGCCTGGGCACAGGGAACTTGGAAAGGAGTTGGAAAATCTGCCTGTCCTTTGCTGAGTACTTTTCCTATCTTTCCCTGCTTTGGTCTCTGAATTCACTCGTTGTCATGGTGCTGAGCTCTTCGGTCTCCTCACAGATGGCTCCATCTGGGATCCTCTGTGCAAGCTGTGTGCTAAATCCAGATCTTTCTGAGTACACTAGAATAATTTTGTTAGCAATTCCGGTGTCTCAAAACATAAAATATGCTCATTTAGAGGAGGCTGGAAATGAGGGAAAGATTAATGATGAAGTAATAGTGCAATAACTCAAAAATGTAATCATTACACATTATTAAACTCAGTGATTTGACCCCACATAAAATTTTAGACCCTTACTATATAACTAATTGACTGACTGATTGGTATTTTATGCTTGTACTGGGGCTTGAATTCAGGGCCTCATGCTCTTGCTCAGCTTTTTCTACTCAAGACTGTTCCTCTAGCATTTGAGCCCCACCTCTACTTCTGGATTTTTGCTAGTTAATTGGATATAAGACTTTTCTGCTTGAGCAGGCTTCAACCCACAATTCTCAGATCTCAGCCTTCTGAGTAGCTACAATGGCAGGCATGAGCCACCAGTGCCAGGCAATTTATTTTTTTCTTTTAAAGATGAAAGTAACGTTTACTAGGAGAGAAACATGGCAGCAGAAGGCAGCATGTGGCATTGCTCACACCCTGGCTGTCTCTTGCAGTTGTCTTGTCTAGAGAGCCTGCCCTTGGGTTGAATAGTGAGAAATGGAGGAGTGATCTCCAACCAGAAAGCATGTGATACCAGAGATTTTCAACTTCCATGATTTAATAAAAATTTAATATTTAATGAGCATGATGGTTTCCTTATCTTACAAGAAGAGGAGTTTATAATATTCTGTAGATTATATTCCCTCAACAAGGGAGCCTGGTTGGAATATATAACCTAATGAAAATGGAGAAAGGCACACAGGCACTAATATATACATCAGTACCAGACGTAACTCATTTACACTGTCTGAAAGCCACAATCTCTCTCACTCCAGCCGAGCCAGATGGTTCTTCTGCTCTACGATTCAATCGAAGTTGTTACAGAGGTCAGTAATGTAACTGCCGTAGGACTATCACTATGTTTTTTTTTAAAGAAAATGTATGTACTTTAAACACCACATGTTTCAGTATATAAAAAGGATAGCAAGAATTTAAATTTATAACAATAAGGAATAGCTCAAGACATTTCTTACAGGGGTTTGCATCTCTTGTGATGAATTATTTCTTCAGTGTTTAATTAAATCAGAAGCTCACATTAGCTCCTAAAACATTTGCTTTGGTCTAATTTTGAAAAGCAACTACTGATTTCATGTCATCATTTGGAAAGTGGGACTTCGCCTGTTAGTATGTTTATATCCTCTAAGAGTTAAGATTTTGAACAAAATACAGTGAAATTTCTTAAAACTTCATCATGACTAGTGAGGCCCTGATGGCTTACGACTCTTATCTCCAATTATTTGCAATGATGCAAGTGGAGCTTTGGCTCAAGTGGCAGAGCATTAGACTTGAGCACAAAAGCATAGAGACTGAACCTAGACCTAGCATCCAAGCCCCAAAATAAGAATAAATAAATAAAAGTCAGAAGTGGAAATGTAGGTCACATGGTAGAAAATCAGCTTTGAGCACAAATGCCAGGCAAGAGCAAGAGACAGTGTGTTCAAGACTTATTGCCAGGGAAATAAATAGATACATAAGTTAGTAAATAAGAAGAAGTCTTCATGACCAAAATAATTTTAGTTTGAATTTTGTATTCTCATAAAAGATTACCACTTATACTAAACTTGGAAAGAATAGAATGTGCAAAGAATATTTCTTTGTATGTGTCAGTGCTGGGGCTTGAACTCAGTGCCTGGGCAGGGTTTCTCATCTTTCTTGCTCGATGTGAGTGCTCTACCATTTGAACCACAGCTCTACTTCTGGATGTTTGGTCATTACTTGGAGGTAAGAATCTCATGGCATTTCCCGCCCTGTCTATCTTGGAACTGTGATCATCCGATCTCAAATTCCTGAGGAGTTAGGATTATAGGAGTTAGCCACTGGCTCCCAGTTCCGCCAAATTTTTGAGATTCTTTTTCCTGCCTGATATTCCAGTACTTCGAATATTTGAGTGTGTTATTTCCGCCAAGCAAGGCCATTGCCAAATATCCACAACATATATCACCACATCAGGAACAAATGGGGATGTATCATTGCCACGCAGATGCCATTTAAATGTAACGGTCCCTACAAGGACTTTATAGCACAGTTATCTACTTCACAATCACAGGTTGCAATTTTCCTAGTAGTAATATTTCCATACTCTTCCCTTTCCTTTGATAACCTTTGACTATTTTTGTACTAGTCTCGGGTCTTGAACCCAGGGTTTTAAATGCACTCTGGAGGTTTGGCTTCACTGTAGAAAACATTTTTTATTACATTTATTTATCATATCAGGTGCATTTAAATGCACTTTCTTGGCTTTTTTTTTTACCTTAGACTGGTGTTCTACCACTTGAGTCATGCCTTCACTTTGGCATTTTCCTGGTTAATTGGAGAGAAGAGTCTCATGGACTTTTCTTCTCAGGCTAAATTTGAACCTTGATTGTCAGATCTCAGAACCCTGGAGAGCTAAGATTAGAGTGTGAGACATGGGCAAACCAGCACATGGTATAGAGTGTGTGTGTGTGTGTGTGTGTGTGTGTGTGTGTGTGTGTGTGTACATATATTGCATTTCTTTTTATAATTTAACTCAAGTGCTGACACTTGTTGGAATGGGTGCTCTACCATTTGATCCATGACCCTAGGCCTTTTTGCATTTGTTGTTTTTCCCTATTATCCTTGGACCCTGACAGCCTCTCAAACCATTGAAATCTCAGGCTGAACCTGCACTGTTGTGTCTGCTGCTGATTTCACATGAGCACTCAATATGGTTTTGCCCAGGCTGGCTTCAGAATGACATCCTTCTGCTCTCCACACGAGGCCAGCTGGAATACAGGTGTTTGTCAATGGCCTGACCCCATCATTTGCTCTTTAATCAAGGCATCAAACCAATGTCTATCTTACCAATTTGATAAGCGAGTTACTCCTTATTTTGGTCAATGGGACACTATTCAATGTAGCTTCTTGGACTTTCCCCTTATTTTTAGAGCCCTTTGGACACCACAAATAATCCAGAGTTAGTTTTTACTGTCTTAGCTAAAGTCTCCCTTTGAATCCAGGGCAGTTCTTGTTTTGATAAATAAATGAAATAAAAAAATGTTTTCCTCAGTGAAGCCAAACCTCCAGAGTGCATCTTCTCCTTTGATATAACACAGTTTTATTTAATAAATGACAGTGCACATTTAACTCCTCTATTAGTTAATCAAAAGACCATGACTACTGTTATCAAGAGCACACTTGGAATTATTCATGAAGGAAGCAGACACACAAAGTAAACAATAATCAACAGCCTTTTCTCAGCTCAAGTTATTCTTAATTTTGTTACAGGACAATAGATTAAAGATTACATCACAGAATATTTAATTTAAAATTTTTATACTGATGATTCTTCTAATATTGTTTTTATTAATATTTTCATACTTTATCATTTTCATATTAATAGTACTTAATGACTATTTGTTATCAGGGTTCCTATTAGGATCATTTTTCCATTACAAAGCATTGATCATTGACAGCAACCAATTTACCTGCTATCATTGTCATAGAATAGTTTCACAGAGTTGGGACAATGTAATAAAGGGAGAGAATTTTGCAAATGTCTTTATTTGTGCTACAATTATAAGGCTTAAGTGGCCATCAAGCGCTCATTTAGTTTGTGTTTCTCTCTCCTCAACAAGTCAGGAACTGGTGTCTCACACCTGTAATCCCAGCTACTCGGAAGGATGAGATCTGAGAATTGCAGTTTGAAGCTAGCCCAGGCATTAGGTCCATGAGACTTCTTTCTCCAATCAACCACCAAAAAAGCCAAAGGTGGAGCTGTGGCTCAAGTGGTACAATGCCTTTTGAACAAAGAAAGCCCAAGGACAGTGCCCAGTGCCCCAGGACGAGGCATCCAAAACAAAACAAACAAATAAAAACTAACACAAAAATAAATGAAAACTTTTGAACAACAGAAAGGCCAGATCTGGAAAATCTGCACTCTGCTGACCTCTTACAGGATGGATACACTGGGGAGACTCTGAGGGGTCTGGAGCCCAAGCCTGAGAGCAGGTCAAAGGGCCACCAGGGCTGTAGGAACAGCAGGAGTCATTTTGCAGCCGTTAGACTTTACAAAACAGTAGATACACACAGCCCAAGAAGCAGCCCAAGTGGGCTTTGCAGTCTTCTCTTTACAGTAGTGGCTAAAATCCGCCCCAAGACCACTGGAGTTTGTAACACCCCTTGCCAATAACAGAGGCCAGACGGTCACTAAATTGGTTATAAACAAGACAGGAATTAAGGCCAGGGAATGGGCCATGGCAGCATCCCGTGAGACCTTGTGGAGAAAATCCAGATCCCTGCAATGTAATCAGGAGCCACCAGGTTCAGCTTACGACTGTGCCATGTAGTAAATGGAGGGAAGTTTGTTTTCAGTGATGGTGATGACTGAATGTGACAGAAAAATAAAAGTTCCCAGCACTGAGAAAATATGATAGATACATGTCCATTAAATTATCCCAGACTCATGGAATATATAAATTATTTGTTCACTTGTCTGACATTGTAGGACAGAGCTGTAAATCCATGTGGAAATTGACTATTGCACTGCATTGATGATCCATATATCCTTATTAAATAACTAGATTATTTTGTGCAAAAAATGTAATAAAACCTGTACTTTAAAATGGAACCATCCTGGACACTGGTGGATCACAGCTGTAATCCTAGCTACTCAGGAAGCTGATACCTGAAGATCAAGGTTCAAAGGCAGCCAGGGCAAAAAAAAGTCCATGAGATTCCTATGTTCAATTAACCAGCAAAAAGCCAGAAGTGGATATGTGGGCCAAGAGGCAGAGCACCAGCCTTGAGTGAAAAAGTCAAGTAAGGATTTGAGATCCTGAGTTCAAGACCCAGTACTGTGCCAAAACAAAACAAAAATCATTACGCAGGGTGATCTCTGCATCCCACACTCTGGAAGATTCAGTCTATTAAAAGGCAGTGTGCTGACGGAACACGTGCTGAAGTTTGGGCTGTGCTTTGACTAATTTATCCTGTCTCTGGGGCTACAGCATAATGGGCACACAGGCAGGACATATTTGATAATGGAACATCATTTAAACACAAGAGATAAGTTACACGATTCCAATGTCACATTGCATTTAGCAGGCCCAATGGCCTCAATCAAGCTGTGGGAAGTCACAAAATAGCCACCCAAATTCAGCTGTTGTTTCAGAGTAAAGGAACATGGGTTTTGTCTTGACTGGGAGATGCCTGCAGGGTTGTATGAAATGTTTGCTCTAGCATATGTTTTCCTTTCAAATTTTGATTGAGTTCTTAAATTCAATTGAAAAACACAAATCTCTCCTAAAACCAGCTATGTCCTACTACATAAGCAAAACAAACTCCCTGCTGATATTAAGAATGAATTAAAGCCAGGCACTGGTTGCTAACATTTGTAATCCTAGCACTCAGAAGGATGAGATCTGAGGATCATGGTGGTTCAAAGCCAGGACAGACAAGAAAAGCTGTGGGATTCCTAATCTCCAATTAGCCACCCAAAAGCCAGAAGAAGAGCTGTGGCTCAAGTTGTAGAGCCCCAACAATTGAGAAAAAAATTTCAGTAGTAGTAGCAGGGCCCTGAGTTCAAGCCCTAAGATAAGAACCACCCCCCAACCCCCCCCCCCACAATCATAATAACAAATTAAGTTCAAAACAAATTCAGCACAGGTGAATAAGAACTGAGGAACAAGGTTCAAAGCCAGCCTGAGCAGAAAAGTCTATGAGTCCTCTCCAGTTAACCAGCAAAAAAAAAAAAACAGAAATAGAGATGTATCTTAAATAGTAGAGCACCAGCATTGAGCAGCAACTTAGAGGGTGGGGCCCTGAGTTCAAGGTCCAGTACTGGCATAAAAAATAAAAGTAAATCCAGTGAATGTAGCTAATTCCTCAACATCCTTATTTCATTGTGCTATTTGAAGTTTTGTTACTAAGTAGTTATACAAAGAGGAGACAATTCTTTAATTCAGGTTACAAAATTCAGGTTACAAATACAGTACATCTTGATCAGTCACTCCATCTATCACTCCGCCCTTCTCATCCCTACCCTCAAGTTTTGTAGTTGAGTTTTTACATAATATACCTTGAAAATAACTACATTTGCTTTTAAAACAAATTACTGCTTTCTCACTTTTTACCTCTCACCCATCATGTCTCCTGAGCCCAGAATTATGACCTTAGCTAATTATATTTATTCAGACATATATAATCAGTGTCTAAATTCTGGAAGGAAATGGGCTAAGTCTGAAAGCTGCTGGAGAGGTCTTTCAAGTTTGACAGAGTTCCTGTCTAGCAAGCTCCAGGGCCTGAGTTCAATCCCCAGTGCCACCCAACTAAGCATGTAATCAAATCAAACCATTACACCAAATGAAGTCATGATGGGCTCTTCACCAGGGCCAGCAGAGACTCTTCATTTAAGCTCTTATGAGAGACCACCTGTCCTTTACATCACCAAAATGAGTATAGCCACAGAATTAGTAGATGTATAAAAAGACGTTTTGTTCCATTTGTTTAATTTTATTTGCCAGTCCTTGAGCTTGAACTCATGGCCTTGGCGCTGTCCCTGAACATTTTTGCGCAAGGCTAGCACTCTATCACTTGAGCTATGGCTTCATTTCGCATAATTTGGTGGTCAGTCAGAGATAAGAAGAGTCTCAGGAACTTCATGCCCAGGATGATTTTAAATCATGATCCTCAGACCTCAGCCTCCTGAGGAGCTAGGATTACAGGTGTGAGCTACCTGCAGGGCCCAGATCCACGGAATTATTTGTAACTAACAGCACTGACACTAACTGGCCTGGCACAAGTCACCAGCTCCATTGCTCCAGGCAGCTCACACCAGCTCCATGTGCAATAATTTGGAAGCCACATAACTGGACTGTAGAATCTATCTCATCAGCTGAAGAGCTGAATAAAATTGTGGAGAGATCTACACCAGGAGCAACATAGAACAGACCTTTTGCTTTAACAACTATGAGAGGATTTTCCCTCCTCCACCTCTCCAAGAGGCATATAGCAACAGAATTCATATGCAATATTAAGGTGATTTTTAAAAAGATGACATGTGAGTACATAGGTATGATAGTAAAACATTTTACTCTATGCGTTTAAATTAGCAGCTTTCATTTTCCCAGACAACTGTTCAGTTTTCTCAGCCCTGACAACATCCAAGTGTAGAAAGGAAGCATAAAAGAACAAAATCAAGTGAGCAGATTATGATTGTGTAGGCACGTTTGTGCAGCACATGTCTCGGGCTCCACACAGGGCTGTGCCAGCCACCCACCCTCCGTGAATGGCGCCGATGGCCTCCCTCCCTCCCACCCACCAGCTGCTCTGTGCATGTGCCTCCATTCCTTATTGGGAAAAGAAGACTTTGTACTTCAAATGTCAAGAAACAATATGAAGTAGCTTCTTTTGAGACCCCTTGGGGATAGCTGGCTTGCAGCGTCTTTATGAATGAGAACACACATGGCACTTATCGTCCTGGGATTCTCCCAGAGCCCGATGAAGGCTGCGGCTCCCTTCTCCTCCCTTTCCCTGCTTCCTCTTCCCTTTACCACAGATCTTTCTCTCCACAGAAACTCAAGGACATGACTCTAACTTACTGTGCAATTCTGGTATGATTCATCCCATAGAATTTGGAAATCTGAGATGGGTGTTAGTAGCTCATGCCTGTAATACTTGCTTTTCGGGAGGCTGAGATCTGAGGATTGTGGGTTAAAGCTAGCCCAAGCAGAAAAATCCATGAGTCTTATCTCCAGTTAACCACCTCAAAGCCAATAGTGAGTGTGTGGCTCAAGTAGTAGAGCACCAATCTGGAGATGAAAAAGCCAAGCAAAAATATGAGGCCCTGAGCTCAAGCCCCTGTACCACCTCCTCAAAAGAATTTGAAAAAAAGCCACACTAATTTGATACTGTTACTTTATCACTATTTTATATTGTTCAGTTGTTAGCTAAGATTTAGAAATTCTGAATAATCAAATTTCATCAAATGAATCTTACAGTTTTCATTTACAATAGGAAGAGTTGAAGTGTATTTCAAGATCCTTTTGTTTAATTGGCTGGTGTAGGTGGTTGGTTATTGATACTACTGGTTGGTTATTGGTACTGGTGGTTGGCTGTTGGTACTGGTAGTTGTTTGTTGGTGCTGTTGGTTATTGGTACTGTTGGTTGTTTGTTGGTACTGGTGGTTGGTTGAACTCAGTACTTCATAGGTACTTCATAGTACTTCATAGGTACTTCATTGTACTTCATAGTACTTTATACTTCTTAGGCTGGATCTATCAGCTACTTGGTATTCTTTTGTTCTGTTTATTCTTCAGACAGGATCTCACATTTTGCTTAGGATAACCTGAGCCAAGAGCTTTTTATTTACAAAGAGTAGTCATTTCTTGTGGACAAGCATTCTTTGACTAGCTGTGATTTTTCTTTTTCTCTGGTACCAGGATTTGAAATTGAGGTCTCAGTACTGTTCTACTGACACTCTCCCACCTGAACCATATCTCCATTTTGTTTCACTGGTAGATGAGAATCTCGTGAACACTGCACAGGTTGGACTGGCTCCAGGTTATTTTCTATATTTTGCTTAAACTGAAGGCCTTAGCACTGTCCCTGAGCTTTTGTGCTCAAGGCTAGTACTCTAGCCCTTCAGGTACAGCTCCATTTCCAGGTTTTTAGTGTTAGATTGGTGTTCAGAATATAATGGACTTTCCTGCCGAGGCTGACTTTGAACCACAATCCTCACATCTCAGCCTCCTGAATAGCTAGGATTATAAGCATGAGCCACCAGCACTCATCTTATTTTTTAAATCATTTTAAAATAGTGACACAAAGAGGTTTTAACTCAACATATCAGTTTGTGAGTGCAAATGCATTGTGTTCAGTGTCACTGTTGTAAGCTAAATTAATTTGAAAGATTGAATCTTGGAGTCTCTATTCGAATGCTAGCAGTCTGTAGGCAGCCAGTTGTTACCAAGGCCTGCAGCCCACAAATATACTTCACACTGTTAGGAAACAGGCAAGAGAGTAGAGAAAGAACAAAAACAATACCAACAAACCAATTCAGGTCCAAGGGAGAGCTGACTTGGGACGCCATGGTGACCTGAGATGAGCCAGGAGACAGGACATAGGATACATGGAGCTATGTGACAAGGCGTAATGGAGCCTGGGCTGGTCTGGGGGCAGAGTCCCAGGAAACTCCCAGTCCCAAGCACTTGACTGACAGGTTGAGTAACCTATAGGCCAAGTGCCCACCTGTCTCTAGGGATTCTGGAACACCCATCACCTGAGAGTAGGACTTTCCTTCCTCTAGGAATTCAGGCACACCCATGAAGACAAGCATGCAGATAAAATGCCAGATCCTACAATTCATATGGCCAAGATGGTACTGGCTGGGTCTGACCTTCTTACTTCATCACCCTTCCATCCTTCTCCCCCATCTCTCCCAACACCATCTATCTTCCCATCGTCTGGTTCCATTTTCCTAGCAGAACATTTTGAGTATTATGCCTATTCAGAGTGGGCTGCTTTTGAAGTGGTTCATAATCCCTCTGAGGCCTAAAACATAATTCCTGCATAAATCATTACCTTGAGATTTATTCAGAGATGTTGAGATGGTAAAAAATGTGAGGATTAGAAGCTGAGCACCAGTGGCTCATGCCTGTAATCCTAGCCACTCAGGAGGCTGAGATCTGAGGAAAGCAGTTTAAAATCAGCCTGCACAGGAAAGTCCATGAGACTTTTATCTCCAATTATTCACCCAAAAGGCAAAACTGGAGCTGTTGCTCAAGAAGTACAGCGTTGGTCTTGAGCAGAAAAACTCAGCAACAAGCCCCAGTTCCTGAGTTCAAGCCCCAGGAAAATAAAAAAAAGTCTGAGTGTTAGCAATCAATCAATCAATCACATAAGTATGTACTGTACTCACAAAACATAAAACATTTTTTACAAGTATAGAGCAGCCTTTACTCAAACTTTTTCAGTTTTAAACTATGAATATGGATATTTTAATATATTTAATAACACATCAGTTTCAGCAGAATTCTAAATACTTTAAATTACCTTCCTAAGAATGTCCTTAGTTAAAACTGGCCTTCACCAATAATTATAAGTTTCAGAAGCCTAAAAATTGTATATTTTGAGTTCCATCTGCAACACAGAGACGTGTATATCGTAGACACATAGTGACTTTTTAGATGAAAGGGTTTTCTGATACAAAAAGAATTTTTTTACAATTTATTTGGAATTTAGCATTCATAGCAAAAAAAAAACATTATGAAGAATTACTCTGCCAAAAAACACTAAAACTTAAATTGATCATAGTGTTCTAATAGAGTTCTTATCAGCTATTTAAGAGAAATCAGGTGATTATAGTCTGAGATCTTGTATCACTGAGAATAAATAAAATAATTTAAAAAAAAAAAAGAGGGCTTAAAGTTAATCACCGGTGACTCATGTCTTTAATCCTATCTACTCAGGAGGCTGAGATCTGAGGATTGTACTTTGAAGCCTACCAGGGCAGGACAGTCCATGACACACATCTCCAATTAACCAGCACAAAGCTGGAAGTGGAGCTATGACTCGGATGGTAAAGCACTAGCCTTAAGCACAACAGCTTAGTGACAGCATCTAGGTCCTGAGTTTCATCCCCAGGATGAGAACAAACAATAAAAATTAATTTTTTTTAAAAAAAGAGCTTAAATATGTGAAGCCAAATTCTGGTAAGCTTAAGTCTATTTTCTCCCAGTACCTACTTCAGAAACACATTTTCCTCAAGTTTAAGCTGTTTCTCTTCTGGAAATGTAAACAGCAAGGCTTCACCTAGTAGAACTCACCTGTCAATGCATGAACGTGGCAGAGCTGGTCCTCACCTGCAGGAAGTGGGCTGTGAGCAGTCACCATGAACTTTACCACTCAGGGCATCATCTGGAGACACTGTTGTCAGGGAAGACAACCAGAAGCCTGCTAGGACACAAGGAATCATTGTTCTGTCATCAGGGCCAAGCAAACATGCAGCTCACAATTAAGGTTGTATAAACAGGCTCAGGATGAATGGCTCACATGGTGTTTTCCTTTCCTGCCTCTTCTGGCAGGTCAGGTGACCCCTGGACCACCTACCTTCATGCCCACTACACACACACACACACACACACACACACACACACACACACACACACACACACACACACACACACAGCTTTAATGGCATTCTACCTTGTAGTTTCCCCAACTTTAAGACCTTATTTTTTTTCAATCACTGAAAGTTAGAGCAAAGCAGGTTGATGAACTGTATTTACAAACTCACATGTGGAATTGAAACCCTCTTGTACAATTACTTAAAGATAATAAAAAATTAAAACAAGTATAAAATAAAACAATAAAAATCTGTTTAAGAAAAAACCAAAACAATTTTACTACAATACCTAAATCCGTAGAATATCTAGAACAGTCATATATATATATATATATGAGAAATGACCAATCATTTTAGTCACTAAAACTCCTGGTGTAATTAAACACACACGCGCATATAAACACACACAAGTAAAATATTCCTTTGGAAGGATGGGTGCAAACGAAAAGGTTGGGAAAAAGGAAAAATGAAAGAAAGTGGATAGGATCAAAGATTATTTACATTTAGGAAAATAGAACAATGAAAACTCCAAGTGCTGGTGGCACATACCTGTAATGCCAACTATTTAAGTGGCTGAGAATTAAGTATTGTGGTTCAAAGCCAGCCTGAGCAGAAAAGTCTGTGGGACTCTTATCCCTAATTAATCATCATAAAAGCCAGAAGTGGAGCTGTAGCTCAATTGGTAGAATGCTACCTTTGAGTGAAAAAGCTAAGGGATAGCCTTGAGTTTACAACAAAAAGGCAACAAAAAGGGGGGCAAAATCAAAGATCATTTGCAAACAGGAAAAACAATAATGAAAGCCACCAATATTCTTTTAAGAAGACAAGAATGGGGCTACATAAAAGCGCTAGTGGGCTGAGTGTGATTGGAGCACATGATGAGCATGTACACAAGTGCCACAGGAAGCTTCCCTGCACAACCAACAAATGGCCATAAAAACTGGTAATAAAAGATAGAAAAAAGTCAAGAAAAATGCAGTGGAATTGGTTGCATGTTACCTGAATCAGGGTATTTCTGAGGACTAAAAGGATCCCAAATACCACTGGAAAATGAGACAGAGAGATGGAAACTGCAAGGGGTGCCTGGACGCCTCACAGCACTTCTGTACACGTCCGCCCTACATGCCTTGATTCTCTCTGTGCATGTCAACCTGCTACAGAACGCACAAAAGAGAGTCCACACAAGCCAGCTTAATCACAACTGTAAAAACATGATGTCTATTGACAGCCAACTTTATTTTATATTTTTATTTTGTTTTGTTTTGTTTTTTGCCAGTCCTGGGGCTTGAACCCAGGACTTAAGCACTGTCCCTGGCTTCTTTTTGCTCCAGGCTAGCACTCTACCCCTTGAGCCACAGCACCACTTCTGGCCTTTTCTATATATGTGGTACTGAGGAATTGAACCCAGGGCTTCATGTATACAAGGCGAGCACTTTACCACGAGGCCATATTCCCAGCCCTTATTCTATATTTTTAGAATTTTAAAAATTAACTACTTTTAATAGACAAATAATTACATGTACACATGGGGTATATAATGTGCTGCTCTGATCTACAAAAAATTATAGAACAATTTAAATGAATTAATTAACCTGCCAACCACTTCATCAACTTGCCACTTTGGGTACAACTTTAGGTAAAATTTTAGCCATTTAAAATATACAATGCATTATAATTAACTAGCATTGGCACATGTGCAATAGATGACTAAAACTTGCTCTACAAGTCTCAGTGACTAAAACTTGCTCTACAAGTCTCAGTGAACCGTCAGGCCGTGTGATGAACTTCTTCTCTAGCCCCACAATTTCTCTCCCCCTTACCCTTCGGCCTTTGAATTCTGTGATCCTGGGGAACTTACTCTTTTAGAGTCCACATAGAAGTCAGGTCAGATTGTATTTGTCTCTTCAAACCTGGCTTATTTCCCTCGTCAGGATGCTCCTGAGGCCCCACCTAGATTGGATAAATAAAATGTAGTCTACATACAGAGCAGACAGCAGATTGTATAATGACAGCTCTGTCAAATAAGAAGCAAGGAAACATAACCAAAATCATTCATCTACAGAACTTTAATATGAGGGGAAAAGTAACTGGTCTTAAAGCAACATGAAGAAGATGGGAGAGCGAGGGGCACACAGCAAAGCACCTGCTCGCTCAGCCACTCACTCACTATCTGTGTCCTCAGATGACCAAACAAACTTGGTTCTAAAATCAGTAGTCAGCAACTAAAGAAAAAGACATCACTCCAATCCCACTGCTTTCTCGGGTAGTAATTTTCCTTGTACTTTAAACCTTTGTGCCAAATAAACTACAGTAACAATTGCTACTATGGGGTGCTATCTGTGATATTTCCCAGCCCATCAAGAGCAGCACATTCACCTCATTTCAGTTACATTGTCTGAGGAGTGAAGCTGAGTCTTGGAGATGGAAATGGTTGTACGCATCAGTGATCACCCCGCTTTGTTTCCTAGACACCTTCTCTCCCTCAAGCCCACCGTCCTCCCTTTTCTATAAAACTGTTTTAACTCCAGCTTTAATTTGCATTTTTCAACACTGAAAATTAAAAGTAGAGCAATTTTACTTAAACAACATGGATTCAAAAGTTTCAAAAGCATGCACTGGTCTATCTGCATGGATCGAATGTGGAGAAGGATTATATTCCATCTTATCAGCGTTTCAGGCTGGTTGTGCAGTACTGAGTGAAGGCGTTTGTGATGTGGGTTTATTTAAAGCATGGGCTGGATCTGCATAGTACCTTAGCATGTACTATCTCTCTTTTACAGACATCAGGTTAATCTTCTTATGAAAGCTTTTATAAGATAACGTTTCCTGAGCAATTGTTCTCTGTGGAGAACTGGAAGCTTGGTAAGTATTTCACAGAGTTCTCTTCAAAGGAAGATAAACCCTAAAGGTGATAATAGTATACATCCATTCAGGAAGATCTGTCAAACGTTAAAAAAAAATGTATAATAACCTACCTTTGTGCCCAGAGATACTTCCTGCTTTCTATCTGAGATGTGCTCCAATTTTATAGCAAATTTCCTTCTAAATAGTTTAATGGGATATTTCTCCCTCAACCTGTAGGTTATAAAAAACAAAACAAACAAAAAATAAAACAACCCAGACACTGTGAACTGCACAAACTGAAATGACTTTTCCAGACAATGAACAAAGTTTTGTTTTCTTTCACAGGGGAAGACAGGGCTTTATAAAGAACCCTGGAAAAAGACATGTTTTACAAAATGGCCAATCCAAAGAAGATGAAAATAAGTTGTGTTGAGAGAAACCATCCAGACCACCGATCTGGGTCAGCAGACTTGACTCATCCCGAATAGACATCGCTGGGCAGAAACAGGGATGCTGAGTGGAGAGCAACAAAATCCGCTGGCAGCAGAGGAAGGAAAGGGACGCCAAGCACATTGGGCCACTCAGTTAAGAGGAGACCAAAATCAGTACAGACACACAGATCACTTATTTCATAGCAACATAAATGGTGGAAACTTCTTTTCTTCCCATTCATATTTTATTTCATGGAAGAAAAACAAGAAGATGAGGGAATGGACCATTTAAGATTGGAGATCATCTGTTTAATTCCACTGTAAAAATAAAATAACATACCAGAAACTGATTTAAAGAAAGAAAAGGGGAGATGATGGTTCTCTGAGTCTCCCATATGTATCTTTCCTAAACAGATATACAATACCTAGATATAAGTCAGTAAAGTAAACAAATATTTAAATAAATATTTCTATTTACTATGAACATTTATTGCAACACTTGTAAAGAATTCTTAATTTTAGCCACATGGCAATACAGAGACAAATTAACATACATGTATCACCTTAAAACTGTGTTTTACTTAGCAATAGTACCTAAGGCAGTCGACAAATTCAATGCAATACCCATCAAAATAGGATTCTTCACTGAGACAGAAAAAACAATCCAAAAATGCACGTTGAACCAAAAAGGCCCCTAGCAGGAGCTTATGTACCATAGACTCAATCCTGGGTAAGCCTGGAGTATTAAAGGACAGAGCAATAAGTCAGAATAAGAGGTTACCCAAGACTCAGTTGTAGATATGCTCTTAATTCTCATAAAAAAATTAATTTGGAAGTAATCATTTTCCTCTTCAAGCTTGAAAAATGCTGAGATAGTTTAAGCAAAATACAATTACAACTTCTCTTTTGTGCCAAGTGTTAATATTTATTTTATGCAAGGGATTTTTCTTAGCCAATATTTCAATAACACATATGGTTCTTTTTCTGTAGAAAATGCTTAATATATGTTTTTAGATATTTGAAAATAATAACAACAAAAGCAATGTATCAACTGTGTGTTTCCATATGCTCAAAAGGACACAAATAGTTTTCTTAAATTTTGTACAGCTGTTTTAAAATTCCAGATTTCATTTAGTGTTGGCAGTGTTACATTTTGATTCATTGATTTTATTAGTCTTTTTATTTGTTTACACCATTTTTTTTCATTTTTCTGTTTTGTTTTTGTATGTGTATGTGGTGATCTTGGGTCTTCAACTCAGCCTTGGCACTGTCCCTGAGCTTTTGTGCTCAGGTCTAGTAGTCTTCCACTTAAGCCATGCCTCCATGTCCAGCTTTTCTGCTGGTTAGAGGTAATAGTCTCGTGGACTTCCCTGCTCAGAGTGGCTTCAAGCCATGATCCTCAGGTCTCAGCCTCAACAGTAGTTAGGATTAGAGGTGTGAGGCATTGGTGCCAATGTTGCCTCATTTCCTTATTCAAAAAATAAATGTTGAGCTGAACATGTGTCTTGATGGTAGGATGCCTGCCTAGCAAGCTCAAGACCCAGAGTGAAACTCCCAATAAACGTCCAAATAAAAGATGAGAGGGCACAAACATAAGAAAATCATCCTCTACTTTTAAAAACACTTAAATGAGTAAATACAAAAGTACACGTGTTCATTATAGTTTACAGGTGGTGTATCTTATTATAAGACTAAATATTTCTACTTATCAAAGTTAAACAAAATAAGGTACAATAGGACCATAATAATTTTTAACTTTTGAACAAATATAACAGAGAATTTCACCCAGAAAAAGGTTTTATAGAAGAGTAGTACCTGGGCCCCAAACTCAAGCCCCAAAAGCAATAGAATATAAAAGCCAATAATTTTAAACATATGAAAACAAAATATTATATAATTGTATGTAACAAGGGATTCCTCAAACAAAATTCCTTTACAATATTCCTTTACAAATGTGAGTTGTGACAGGCACCAATGACTCATGCCTATCTACCCAGGAAGCTGAGATCCAAGGATTAGGGTTTCAAGACACATGGTCAGATGAATGCAAGAGATTCTCCAAGTATTTATCAAAAACCCCACAGAAAACCTAGAAGCGAGGGGTGGCTCAAGTGGCAGAACATCAGCTTTGAGCAGAAAAGCCAAGGGAGAGCACAAAGCCCTGAGTTCAAGCTCCACAATCAGCAGAAAAGAAGGAAACAAACACGCATCCAGCATTCACAATAATTATGTATCAGTGGCTAATTTGAATAATATACTACAATGTACTGTTATTTTGAGTCAAAACATAACAGAGTGTGTGGGTGTCTGGGTATGTCTATAGTTTGAACAAAGGACTTTTGGCTCTCCCTTGGATTTTTGCTCAGGCTGTCTTGAGCTACCACCTCCATTTCTATCTTCTTGCAGGTTAGTTGGAATTAAGTGTCTCATAGAGTTTTTTTCTCATGCAGCTGGATTTGAGGCCTGACCCTCAGATTCCAGTTTCCAGAGCAGCTCGGATATAAGCTGCCAGTGCCAGTATTTTGCAGTTTAATCCAATATTCTTTTTATTTCCAAAAGCAACTTAAGAACCATCCTTCTTTAATCGTTATAAACTACATAGGAAGCTGAGTGCTGGTAGCCGGCTCACACCTGTAAGTTCATTTGAGCACTGAATTCTTAAGCAGTTGTCCTCCTATCATAAGTATATTTCATTTTAATGCAAGATATATCAATAGGTTACAAAGTAAAAGAAGAAGTTTGAAAAGATGTGAAGTTAGGTGCTTCAGACTCAGGGGGAAAAGGAGCATAAAAGAAAGGAAGAACAGAGAAGGCAGGAGAGGAGGAAGAAAGGAAGGAGAAGAAGAAAAAGGGGGAAGAGGGAAGGAGGAAGAAAGGGAGAACGGAGAAAGGGAAGGAAGAAGGGAGGGAGGGAAAGAATTATAGGCTCACACCTGTAATCCTAGCTACTCAGGAGGCTGAGAACTGGGGATCAGGGTTTAAAGCCAGCCCAAGCAGGAAGTCTATGCGATTATCTCCAACTGACTAGCAAACTGTTGGACATGGAGGCACAGTTGAAGTGGTAGAGTGTAGTCTTTAGCAAGCATGGGGCTTGAATGCCTAGCAATTTACTTGTTGCTGAACGAAGGGCCCAGGTGCTGCCCATGAGCTAGTTTTTGCTCAAGTCTTGTGTTCTCCCATTTGAGCCACAGCCCTGCTCTTCCGGCTTTGTTGTAGTTTGTTTGTTTGGATAGTTAATTGGAGATAAGCATTTCTCAGATTTTCTTGCCAGGCTGGTTTCAAACTCAGGTGTGGGCCACCGGTGCCTGGCTTGGAGGCCTAGAAACATTGGAAGTCACTTTTTAAAGCTGCTTTTTTGGCATTTGACTCAATCCACACTCCAGGAGAGGGAAGCGCATGGGGGAGCTGCGGGCAGGGCCAGGTCCTGGGCACTCGGGCCAGGCCTCGGGATGTTCTGCTGGAGCTGTGGTCCTGGCCACACCGGCAAAGAAAGGGCTTGGAGACCCTGGCCGGTAGGAAATGCACGAGGCGCACGATAATTGGCCTCCAGAACGAATGCTTAGGAATGATTGCTCCAGGCTGCTTGGAGTTTGCACAAGGCAGGAGCCCCACCCAGCAGAGCTGGGCCGGGCCTGGCCAGGCGTCCAGAGGAGGGAAAGGGGAACAGGGAGCTTCCTCCTGAAGGGTCCCGCAGTTCAAGCCGCTCCCTGCCCTCCACCCCCACCAGCCATGAAGGTTACCTTGGAGACAGTCCTGCCTGCCGACAGCTAGAGAAAGGTTCGGATGGACTGCGAAGCGGGACGGGTTTTATTAAGTTTGAAACCAAACTAGATGACACATAGATTTTGGGGGGGGGCTGGGGGGGGGGGGAAGTTGGGGCGAGTCCTGGGGATGGAACTCAGAGCTGGAGTGTTGTCCCTTAGCTTTTCAGCCCCAGTCTGGTGCTCCACCACCTGAGTCACAGCTCTGCTTCTGCTTCTTGGTGAGCTGAGCTGAGAGGTGCACTGACTTTCCTGTAAGTCACTTGCTACATATCGTTGGTTGCTTTGTAATCTAAAATATGGAGGGGAGTGGGTAATGTGTGTCACTATTCATACCTTTAATATGGCATCCATCCAAGAATGATTGTAAGAGTTATAAGTACTAGTTATAAGGAGCTCTATTTATAATCATTGTAATAATGGGAAATTGTATAGCTGCTACACTTTTGAGAGCAAATGCACATAGTTATGTGCTAATTATTTACATTTGTGGAAATAGGATCAAATACGTGGGCATATTTTCAAGCAGGTAAAAGTGAAGTGATTCAGGCAGCAATTGATGCTTTTCTGGAAAAAGTGAATACAAAGGGAAAAAATGAACAACCTCAACTATTGTTGCTGTTCTATGTAAAAAGGTAAATTGCGAACATAAACTAATAAGATTTGTCTTATTATAAAAGTCAGCATAAAACAGTATTGAAAATTCTGGAAGTTAGGACTTTGAAGAGTGAAGCAGTCAGAAAAGAAAAATACACTATACAAACACCCATTTATGAGTGTTTAGAAAAATAAATAAATGAGATAATAATTAGATAAAAATACCCAGTACTGTGCCAGATGCCAGTGGCTCACCCCAGTAACGCCAGCTTCTCAGGAGGCTGAGAGCTGAGGATCCCAGTTCAAAGCCAGCCTGGGCAGAAAAGTCAGTGAGATTCTTTTCTCCAATAAACTACTCATAAAAGCCAGAAGTGGAGCTGTGGCTCAAGTTGAAGAGTGCTAGCCTTGAGCAAAAGAAGACAGGGACAGGACCCAGGCCGAGTTCAAGTCCAGGACCTGCACACACAAACCCACATGCACTTGCACATACAAAACATACACATACATAAATAACAATGTTGTCAATTAAGTAGTTTTCTATGCTAAGAAAATGACCTTAGTTTACAAAGATCATTTCCAATGTTAGGTGTGTTTAACTTTACATTCTTTTGAGAGATTGAACATTTAAGTTTGGAACTGAGGGCTCACACTTGTTATCCTAGCTACTCAGGAGGCTGGGATCTGATGATCAGGGATAGAAGCCAGCCTGGGCGAAGTAATTTGAGAAGAACTTACCTCCATTCAACCAGCAAAAAAGCAGAAGTAGAGGCATGGCTCAAGTGGTAGAGCACCAGCCTTGAGCAAAATGCTAAGTTCAAGCCCCAGTACTGGCACACAGAAGAAAAATTAGAGGAACACTTAATTCAAAATGAAAAAGAGTATGTGAGAAACTATGGATCCTATTTTAGTTTAAACTATAATGTAAGTAGAATGTCAGGTGTTAAAATCTTTTACGTTCAGACTAGACACTGAGTTTGATCTTGTTTATATCAGAGTTCTCTTAAATAATGGTAAAATTTCTACTTCAGGCTCATCAAAAAAATGATATTTATTCACCTACACATTCACTTTTGCAAAACTGTTTAATTAGATAATTGCAAAAAATCTATCCTATTAGATGTTTATGACCCTAGAATATCAAAAGTTTTGGAAAAAATTGAAAACTTTGGCTCAAATAGTTTAACAGGAAAAGCACTGTGTAATGTAAAGCAAGTCTTTTTTCACTTATATTTGGCAAGGGTAAATCATCAACAATTTGAATTAATTTTCTCAGAAAAATATAGGAAATAAAATGTCAAATAATCTTACTATTTTGTGTACTAGAATTCCATCCAAACACATTTTACTACAACTCAATTCCCTGGTGTATAGAGAGATGTAAATGAGAACTAAGACAGGTCTTCCCTAATATTTTCTTTTATTTGTTTCTTAAAATATTTTTATTGTCTTTAATGTCATTTTTTGTTTTATTATGTTGTGAATTTCATCAAATATAACCATTTAGGACTTTTTTTTTAACCATATCAGGTAAGATTACCATAAACAAGTAAGTTTACATAGACATTATTTTCAGTGTTCTCTGACTACCATAATTTCAAGTTAGGTTCTGTATATCATCAGTGCTGATATGTTCAGGATATATAGTATAGTTTATGAGACAAGTTTAGGCCCAAACGTCTTACTTTGAGTCCTATGTCTATAGACAAACCAGCCTATCAAAACCTTGAGTCTATAACCATGAAGGACTATTATACAACATACCCTGCCTATTTCACAGGGATGCCTTGTGAATCAAGTCAATATATGTAAAATTCTTTTGAAGTCTATAAAGTACTTAGAATGACAACTACAGATCAACCAGTAAAGTTAGCCACCAGAATCATATTCATGCCTGCTGTAACCAGAAGCTTTTAAATGATCAAGCTTAGCCATGGTCAGGTAAGTAAATGAAGGCTATAGGACACAGTATCTTTCTAACCAACTCTACTGAGTCTAATCATTAAGAAGACTTAATTTATTTTAAGGGAAAAAACCTGTTAATATATCTGTTAGTGTCTATACAAACAAGATGCAACCACTAATTCAAAAGTAGGAGGGTTTCCCCCCCCCTGAAAAGAGTGCATTCTTTAATAGAACTATATTTGAGGAAGAACTCCATACAAATAACATACCTTAACACAGGAGAGTAAGAAAGGACTATATTACATTACAGTGAACATTCAGGTGATTTGCAAGTTATCCCTCCCTCCAACCAAATACTTGTGTTTTTTTTAAATATATATTACAGATGTTGCATTCCGTTCTGTATATGCCATCAATCAGTTTTTACATGTAGTCATGTGAAGCACACCTGTCGATGTTGTCTTTGTTTCAGAGAAGTTGGAGTGACTGAATTACTGCCTGTGTTTCAATGTTTCCACCAGCCATTTCATTGCCTCATCAGGTCCAGTGCCTTTGGTTGCTGATGTTTTGAATATCTGCCATTTCCAATCCTTCAAGGCAGGCAGCCCAAGTGAATTCGCCATCTCTGAGGGCATCATGGCCTGCTCCATGTCCTGCTTATTTGCAAACACCACTAAAATGGCTTTTCTCAGCTCTTCTTCCTCCAACATAGCAGCTAATTCTGACTTGGAAATGCCAGTTCTGTCTCAGTCACAACTGTCTACCACATAAATGACTGCATCTGTGTGTGAATAATAACACCTCCAATATGGCCTGATACTTGTCTGTCCTTCTAGGTCCCAAACTTGGAATTTAAGGTTTTTGTATGTCACTGTCTCTACATTAAATCTGGTAGTAGGAATAGTAATAATGACTTCTCCAACCTGTAAAGGGTAGAAAATTGTGGTTTTTCCTGCCTAATCCCAATATCAAAATCCTCATTTCCTGGGTTCCAAAGAGACTGGAAAAAATACTTGAGAAAAAGCCCCCTTGGTGAACCGCCTGTCCACCCTCGCTGATCCTCACAGACCGGCCTGGGCTCGGCAGCAACTCAATTCCAGCCCGGACGCCAACACCTGCGCTTGCCTCAGTCTCCTCCAGCCCAGCCCGCCTGCAACTTCCACGTTGGACTCTCGGACCTAATATTTTCTTAAGACATAATTTAATATTTTGATTTTTACTGTTCTTAAAATTTTAAATCATCTTTAGTTAGTTGAACAAAGGAGTTTGAATTTAATGTATCAACTTACAGATAGTCTCCCAACCCCACTCTCTCCTCAAGTTGCCTGGTTCCATTTTTCACATTGTCACCTTGAATCTAATAACTGTATTCATCCATCCATCCTCTCTCTCTTCGTTTGCCACTCTCATCCGGACCCCATCCCCATGACAAAACACGTTTCAGTTTCTTGGCATTTATTTTGTTAAACTATGAGTTAGTTAGTTGAGAAGTTACGTCTTAATCCAGCATACACAATATGTATGTTGAATCATAGTTCATATTCAAATGGAAGTATGTAGTGCTCAAACTGAAGGTAGTCTGAAGAAACAGTCTCTAGAATAGGCCTTCTCACATACGTGTTTCCATGTGCTTGAGTTCTTCTCATGTGCTTCTCACCAATTTGCCCAAATACTAGGAATCATTCTATTCATTACCCCAGAAAGTGACAGACAATAGAAATAAATCTGATTGTGTTTGTTCTCTTACTATTCCATCAGGCAAAACAAAATGATTAGGTTCCATGAAAGACTCTTTAATGAAGTTTGGAGAAATTGCTCTGGTTGTTCCTCTCATGTACCGTGTTATGGAAAAAGCAAAAGTTGGAAATGGTGTCTTCTATCAAAGAATTTACCATCTAGTGGAAGAGACACACATATAAACAAAAAGAAAAATAACATATAACAGAAGTGACTCAGATGCAAATGAAGGAAATTTGAATTCCATTAATATAGTCAGAAAAAAATAGCAAATTTAGAGTTTCACCAATTCAAAACATCCAGGACTGGCCTGACTTTAGGTCTGACTTATTCAAGGCTCAGCAATGGGCTATGGACTGGAGATGTTTTGTTTCTTGGCTCCACTTTCTAAAATGCTGGGTCTGGCTTATATCATCATTACTACAAAATAGTTTAATTTGAATGTTCCCATTCTGTCTCAGTCACTGGATCTAGTAAGTTCTACCCCATTCAAATGGTTAAATATAAGAGGCAGAGAGTGGGGGCAGGGAAACAGAGAGAAGAGACAGAAAGACAGAAAGACCGACAGGCAGAGTAATAGAAATACATATAATCACAGAGAAAGACAGAGAGAAAAAGAGAAACACATACACAGAATCAAAGACACACACACAGACAGATAAAAACCAGGACAGAGGTAGATACAGAGATAAAGAAATGAAAAGAGACAGAAATAGAAACACAATCTCAGAGACAGAGACAGAGACAGAATCAAAGAAATAGAAACATTTGATCACAGAGTAAGAGAAAGAAACACAATCAGAGAGAGAGTATTCTAAATGAAACTCTTGGAATTGTATTGATGGAGGAATTGATTGAGTGACATAAATAACTAACTACATAAATAAATAAGAGTGCTAGGCAAATGCCCCAATTTAAAGGACAGAATGATTGTTCAAGTGGATTAAATCCCAAATGCTTGTTTAAACTAAGAGAATGCTCAATCCTTATGAACCTACTGCTCTCATGAGTGGAATTGTAATGACAGCTGGATTGGCTGGCATAATCTCTGTGAAGAGCTAACACTGGTGTCGACAGTACCCATCCTGGTTCACAAACATACATTCACTGAAGCTCTTGTTCATTAGGTTTCTTCCTCCTTTTATGTTTCATTAATTCTGCTTCTATTGTTTCCAAAGATCATTCAAATGCAACCAATTTTAATTCCTTCAAGATTTTCCTTTTGTCAGAAACCCTTACTACCTAAGCAGGCACTAGTGGCTCATGACTATGACCCTGGCTACTCAAGAAGCTGAGATCTGAGGATCACAGTTCAAAGACACCCTGGAGAGGGGAGTCTCTGAGACTCCTATCTCCAGTTAACCAACAGAAAGCCAGAAGTAGAGAAATAGCTCAAGTGGTAGAGTGCTAGCCTTGAACAAAAAAAACTAAAGAGGGCTGGGGATATGGCCTAGTGGCAAGAGTGCCTGCCTCGGATACACGAGGCCCTAGGTTCGATTCCCCAGCACCACATATACAGAAAACGGCCAGAAGTGGCGCTGTGGCTCAAGTGGCAGAGTGCTAGCCTTGAGCGGGAAGAAGCCAGGGACAGTGCTCAGGCCCTGAGTCCAAGGCCCAGGACTGGCAAAAAAAAAAACAAAAAACTAAAGAAACAGTACATAGGACCTGAGTTCAAGCCCCAGTACCAGTACAAATTTTAAAATTATTAAAAAAATGAAAAGAAAGAAAAAAATGCAGAAATGAATTTAGATGATGGTGTTCTGACTTCGGTGTGTTCCTAGGGCTGCTCTTCCTGGCCATGCTGCTGCTCACATGCTTCTGTGTATTCTAGAACTAGTTTCCCAGCATTTAAACACTGATTGCTCAGCCCAGTAGCTCTGTCTGTTGAACTCAAGTGCAGTTTGAGCCATAAGCCAATTTTGGAAACTTTAGAAGAACATGTCACTCCTGGGTGTTGTATTTCCTGCCTGTGGTCTCTGAGCTTCTTGATTATTTAACCCCAGGAGGAAATAAAAGTAGTATTATACATCGTTAAATTAGTCAATTTGAGATAAAGATGAGAGTCCCTTAGAGCCTTCCTTATATACCTAACATGATCGATTTAATAAGTATTCAAGCCAGGCTCATCAAGGTAACCCTAGCCACTCAGGAGGCTGATATCTGGGGATCTTGGTTCAAAGCCAGCCTCAGCAAGAAAGACTGTGAGACTCTTATCTCCATTTAACCAGCAAAAAGCCCAAAGTGGAGTTGTAGTAAAGTGCTACCCTTGAACACTAAAGCCCAAGGAAAGCACCCATGTTCTGAGTTCAAGCCCCAGAACTGACACACATACACACACACACACACACACACACACACACACACACGTACAGAGGGAGACAGAGACAGAGAGACAGACAGAGACAGAGACACAGAGAGAGAATATTCCTTAAATCTTAATTTCATTAAATTGAGGGAACTGAATCTGAATGAAATGTAATAATTACAGTGGGATTAAAATCTAACTGAAACAAATAGAGCTGATTTGAATAAAGGTGAATAGAATTAAGTGGAATTGAATGAACTGAATTGAACTACAGGAGCCATCCACACTCGTCGTGGTGGTTATTCTGTGGGACCACTAGGAGGAGATGCAACTCAGAACATTGAATTATTGCTGGCAAATCACCAAGCAGCCTCGCCCTGAGCCTTACTTAGCCAGGACATCTAAACCAAGATCTTGACATCCCAGAAGATGAGAATAGAAGGTGTTGTTTCTTTGAATAACAGGACTCTATGCCGAGACACCATTGTAGGGAGATAAATGTTCTGGGAAAGACCTAGAAAATGGACCTACCACCCAAGAAAGAGAATGGTGGCCTCTCTTCTGATGGTATTTTGAAAGGATGGGAAAATCCCACCCTGGTCTCAATTCCCCATAAACAAAGAAACAGGCAAAATCCTGCCTGATTATGAATCATAAAATGATATATACAATACAGACGAGGGTAAGGAAAGATGCAGCTGAATGGTTCTCCATTATGGCAAAGTTTAAAAATGTGTAATTGCTGCACTATTTTATCTCATTCCCTTCTGTCATTTCCATAATATGTCTAAGACAAACAAAGAAATGCCTATAATAAATTACTCTAAGAGTCTACTTAGTTTTCTCAAGCATAAATCGGATGAGAATGGAGCTTTAATGATCCTGACTGTCTATTCAGTCCTCATGGAACCATTAGATCAACAAAGCCAGCTGTTTCTAAGTTCCATTAGGAGTCAGTATTAAAATCAAAGTAAATATTAAGTCTGATCCTAATTCTATTCTATAAATATTGTCATTAATTTAAAAAGAAATACATTGCTTGATTTTTTTTCATTTCACTTCTTCAACTTGACTGTAAAATGTATTTTTCTTCTCATTTTGTATATCAAATCATCTGCTACTTGCTGAAAATAAGATTTTTGTACTATACTCAGCACACTAGCCAGCATCTCTGACTTCTGTGGCTCCCAGCACTCAAGTGCCTCAATGTGCTTCACAGGCTTCTGTCACACATTTATCTCAACCATGTTTAGGAATTCTAAGTGGTGCCAGGCACTCGTGGCACACAGCTGTCCTCCTGAGATCTGAGATCTGAGGGTCACAGTTCAAAGCCAGACAGAGCAGAAGAGTCTGTGAGACTCTTAGCTTCAAGTAACTAGCAAACAAAATGGACATAGCCCTGTGGCTCTCATGGTAGAGTGTCAAGCTTGAGAGGCCCGGTGACAAGCCCAGACCAGCACTCACCCACCAGCCCACACAACACACACAAATTCTAAGAATTGTGTATCAGGTATTTTAGTAGGAACTGCAGGATTCAGGGTGGTTTGTAAGAATTGGGCACAAAGAAACTCTTGCTCATACCAGCCAGATCAGATTTCAAAAGTAGAAATGGTAGCTTTTTACTGACAACACCTGATGCACAGTAATTTGTTTTAGGTTGGAAAAGAATAATGTTGGCTGGGAATAAGGCCTAGTGGCAAGAGCACTTGCCTCATATACATGAAGCCCTGGGTTCGATTTCCCAGCACCACATATATAGAAAATGGCCATAGGTGGCGCTGTGGCTCAAGTGGTAGAGTGCTAGCCTTGAACAAAAAGAAGCCAGGGACAGTGCTCAGGCCCTGAGTCCAAGGACCAGGACTGGCAAAAAAAAAAAAAAAAAAAAAAAAGCATAATGTCACAACCTACTATTATAAATTATAAGTGTTAATAATGAAGAAATGTTACTGCTACAACTCTCTGTGTGTTCAACATTGTAGATGGTGTACATAATTATTTTTGAGCCTGCGATTTGCCATACCATTTATTTTCTTGAACAGTGCTTCAAAAAGGTCCTTACCACAATTTTATGAGAAGGAATAAATATATCTACTTAAATAATACTAGATTTTGTAGAGTTGAATACTACATTATTGACAAATATAGGAAGTTTTATATCATGTAAACAATGTATAGGTTTGGTTTTTTTTCAGGTAAGAGGACAATGACATATCTGTGACCCAGCTACCTGAAGGAGGAGATCAGAAGAATCATGGCTCAAATCCAGCCTGAGAAAGCAATTCAGGAGTTTCTCTTCTAATGAGATAAACTGCGCATGGTGCTGTTCATCTGATATCTCAGCAAAGCACAACATAGGATGGTCAAGGTCCAAGCCAGTCCAGACCAAAAAAAAAAAAAGAAAGAAAGAAAGAAAAGAAGATAGAAAACCCACCCAAGAAGCTATCTTTCAAAATAGCCAGAGGGAACAAGGGCTGGAGACATTGTTGGAGTAGTAGAGCACCTGCCTAAAAAGTGTGAAGCTTCGAGTTCAAACTCCAGCACCCCAAAATAATAAATACATAGATATTAAATAAGATATGTTTATATATTTCAAATACCAACTTTAGCTGAGAGCTGCATACCCACGGACGGTATACCTTCTACATACGCAGGATTGTGTGGAAGTCATGGTTCTCTCCTGCAGGGAGTGTGTATTTCTCGCCAGAATTCACTTTTTAAATTCTCCTAGAGATAATGGGCTCAGTTTGCTTCCTGTGGAATATCTTTCTTCAAAGTGATTGTGATTTCAAGCCATTCCATTGTTTCCAGCTGTCTGTTTTCACTCAGTGCATTTGAAAAGTCAGCCATAATCAGAAAGGAAATCTGCCTTGTTTACCAAAGTTTCCACCATTCTTTTCTGAAACAACAGAGACTTTTTAAAAGCAATGTCATCTATGACCATTTCATTGTATTTTTTTTATTACCAGTAAAAGAACAAAATGTCAGACAAGACTATTGTCTGATCCAGCTGCTGCTATATTTCCTCTACACAACCTGTACACCACACACAATATTTCAACTGCAAATGTTGTTTAGCTTTTCAAACAATTGCCTATCAAAGCATCCAGGCCTCATTGATAATGGAGCAAAGCCTTTCCTGTAATTGTAAGCCAGGAAATGCTGGCTCCTGGCAAGACTTGGAGCTTCTGAGATTTGTAATCCCTCTCCCTCCTTGCTTGTAGTGTGTTATTTTTAAGCAGCTAGATTTAACAGGAAAAGAAAGTTGTTACTTCTTTTCATGTGACCAAGGTAGGAGGTTTGGGAGTTGATTAGTTTTTACAAACACTTCTGAAGTATCACAGAACAGCTGTGAAGACATAATCCATAGTAAGTTCCCTGTTCCATAGCTCAATACATTTTTCAGCTTCTCCTAACTGAAAAATCAAGACACAAACTGTATTCAAGGTGAATAGACCTCCATTGTTCTATACTTAGAAAGATTAAAGAATGTGTTTCATTTTGCACAGCTGCTCTGAAAATAAATCATCTTAAAGTGAACCACAGAAAGGCTGACACGTTTTATTTCATGATAGCTGAACATTGAGCTAATATTCAGTGGAATATTTTACTACCAACCATAAACAGATTGCATAATTTGGAAATGAAACCTGCTCTCAAACTTACCTATGTAGAAAATGGCATTACACAGGCAAGCTGTCACATTGTCAATTGTACAAATGAGCCTATGTCTTCACTTAGTTCTTATTTTTTTAGCTCTCTTAAGAGGTTTTATTTTAAGGAAATAAAAGTTTTACCCTACAGTGGTAACTCACACCTGTAATGCTAGCTATTCAGGAGACTGTGATCAGAGGATCATGACTCAAAGCCAGTCCAGGCAGGAAAGTCTGTGTGGGACATTTATCTCTTGTGAGAAGCAGAGTTCTGGCTCAAGTGGTAGAAGCACAGGGACAGTGCCTGGGCCCTGAGTTCAAGCCCTAGGACCAGCACAAAGAGAGAAATGAGGAAATGAAAATGAATGAGATGAAAAAGGATGTGCTGCATATAAAAGGCCTTGGTCCTTACTCTTGAACAAAGCTCAGTGTGGTGGTCTTCCGTCGTGACAGACCATTGCTGCAACCTCTCTTTCATCATCAGGATTTGCTGCAAAATAAACTACCGCTGACTGCAATGGCAACTCCATTTTGTTCCATACTTTGTAGTGTGTGTGTGTGTGTGTGTGTGCGCGCGCGCGCGTGTGCGCGCGCACGCGCGCATGTGAGGTAGCCCTGGGACTTGAACTCTGCACCTGGACCATGTCCCTGACCTTTCTCAAGCCCCAGCTGTCCATTCAGCATTTCCAGGGTTATAGGCATGAGCCACCAGTACCTGGCCCTACTTTGTATTTTTATAGTTTTTCACATCCCTGTTTCAATCTATCCACTTGTTTACTGGTTGTATATGTATTTTTTAAAAAGTCAACTCATGTGAATAGAGAGTGTGGTGCTCGTGTGACATACTGAGTGCTGAAGAAAGCAGAAAGACAGACAGCACCCACTGAGTCCTCAATAAACAAATAGACTGAACGCCTGGATTTCTAAAGACCACTTTTTGATGTGTATTAGAAGAATAACAACTGCACTCAAGTTGAGAGGCAGTTAGGCTTCCTGGCTGAGGGGAAGAGGGATTCCCGGGCCTTCTCCTGCATGGCAGGGTGCTATCTCAAACAATGCCCATCAGGCCAGCAGGCTCTGCATCACAGGCAAGGGCCCTTCACATATGAGGCCTTGCATGCATCCTAGCTTCCATCCAATCAAGAGCTCCTTCCTTACACATGGAGATGGGGATCCAATCACAAGAGATGTGCCTTGTGATCTAAGATGAGGAAACCAATCAAAACACTCCCTGTAGCACATGTCTACCTATCCACCAATCAAACTAGGAGCATGCCCTTAGGGGGAGGAGACAAGGGACCCTATAATAACAGGCTCTGGAGAAGGACTGTAGACATCCAGCTATGGGGCCCTCCCTGCACAAGGCATATATTGCCCTCTTTCTTTGCTTTCAAATAAACTATCTCTGTCTGCTTTAAACACTTTCTTGTTCTTTATTTAATTGGTGGATAAGACAAATCCAAACTCCAGATGATATCAAAGTAAACACATATACAGCATATCAAAGAAGTTCAAATACATGGGAAGCCATGGTTTTATGTTCTATGAAAATCACCACCAAGATTTGCAAGTCTTGGGAAAGTCGCAGAGGAAATGATTATAGTGTATGCACAGACTAATAGAAGCAACCTAGTAGTGAAAATTACTGTATTTGTTGTTACTATTCCCTCCACCCATTCAATTTTTTTGACAATTTATCACAAGGCTAGGTTATACCTACCAGGATGTAGATTTGTCTTTGTACATCAGAAATCTGATGCCCTTCAACCCCACAGATTTTTACTAACATTTAGAGTCTTTTCGTATCTACTTTATAGTGGCAGTGATTTCCACTCTGTGTGAGTAGGCAGGCTAGCCCTGTGGCTTGAATTCATAAGAGTCTGGGTGCTTGTTCTCCATGACTTTTTGTGCTGAAGGCTAGCTAGAGCTCTACCACATGATCCACAAATCCACTTCCAGCTTATTGCTCGTTAATTGGAGGTAAGAACTTCATGGACTTTTCCTCCTGAACTGGTGTTGAATTGCAAGCCTCAGATCTTAGTCTCCTGGGTAGTTAAAATTCCAGGCGTGAGCTACGACACTCAGCAGGTGTCCGTTCATTCTTTAGGCAGTTCATACGTGTGTTCCAGCTCATGTTGTGTTTAAATCCGTGTCTAGCATCTCTCTCTTCAGCCCACTGCTACTACTTTTTAGACTGTTGTAAAAAAACAAAATAAGCAATGTAGAAAAGTGTGTGACTTGTGGGGAGGAGGTAAGAGAAAAACAAGGGAGGGGGTAACAAGTATGAAAGAAATGTACTCACTACCTAACATATATAACTGTATCCCCATCCGTACATCACCGTGGCAAGAAAATTAAATTAAAAAAAAGAAAAGTATCAGGTAAATTGTGAAAATTGGCATTCCTACTTAAATTGTAAACTTTCAGTCTTGGAAAGGGAGGGAAGATCAGGCCATGTTGTTTGGAAATGTTTCCTCATTTCAAGTCACAGGTCTTGTGGTGCAGTGGTTGACTGTAGTAACTCTGCCTGCTCTACCAAAGTGACTCTGAGAAAACATCACACTGAGAGTGTAAATACAGTGCCACACAGGTGGATGTCAATTGAGGGAAACTTTACCTTCCTCACCTTGTCAATTTTTTTCTTCAATTGTCTCCATTAGACTGAGACTATTTATAGAAGGCTTACTGAAATCAGCCATCCATAGAGAAAGAACTTGAGATAAGGGCATAAACCATTCTGACCTTTCTTGTGAACTTACACAAATGCATCTTCCATGGACAGAATCAAATCTCCGGACTCATTACTGTTCTGTAATAATGGGCCTCAGCTCTTTCAAGCTGGTTTTTCAGAGGTAATTGACTTACGAGTCAACAGCTTGTAGATGTGGTATTAACCCAAGGGAAAGCACACCTGGAAGAGGCAGACGCACCTGTAACCCTAACCACGCAGAGAGGGGAGGCAGGAAGATGGGAAGCTGGAGATCAGCTCAGGAAAAATCAGTAAGACCTTATCTCGAAACAAACAAGGGCTGGGGAAATGACTCAAGTCTCAAGCAGTGGAGATTTTTCCAGCCCACTGGAAATCCTGGGTTCAATCTCCAATTCCCCAGCACCTTCCCTCCCCCAAAGCTGTGTGTGTGTGTGACAGAGAGAGGACACAAGAAGAGAGGAGGAGATGAAAGGAGGGGAGTGGAGAAAAGAAGAAAGAAAAGGAAGGGAAAGGAAAGAGAAGAGGAAAGGGAAAGGAAGGATAGGGAAGGGAAGGGCAAGGGAAGGACAAACCTGAGTGAAAGCACACTCATGACTTTACCTAATATTTTCATAAGAGGCTAGATTGATTTTAAAGAAACTGAGGAAAGATGACCATGTTTTGACAAAGACGCAGATTCACCAAGTCTGAATATAAAATGCTCTGTACTCTTCCTAGACATGCTGCCTAGCACCCAAACCCATGCTTTATTTGCTTACTGTCTCCTTACTATATTTCCCTACACCTTGGCCAGACAGTTTTAGATTCATCTAGCTAAATAATCCCTTGTTGTCTCCACTTAGATGTCTTACCACCACCTCAATTCAACATGTTTCGAACTAAGACCTTCATCTTCCTCCTCTCTCCCAAACTGTTCCCTTCCTGTGCAATGTGTAACTCAGAACTAAGTACCCCGCTACACACAAAGGTGCTTTATCCAGATCCTAAGTCATTCCTTACTCTTTTCTCTTCCTTATCACATGCAGATTCAATCACTAACTTAAGTTATTTATATTTTTTGCATTACACAACTCTACCCAATTCTTTATTTGCTCATTGCTAAAACTTACTTCAGAAATCATTTTCTAAAAAAAAAATAAAATCAGCATTTAGCTGGAAGCTGGTGGCTCACGCCAGTCAATCCTAGCTACTCAGAGGCTGAGATCTGAAGATCACAGTTCGGAGCCAGATGGGGCAGTTAAGTTTGTGAGATTTGTATCTCCAATTAACTACTTAAAAAATGAAAGCGTAGCTGTGGCTCAAAGTGGTAGAGTGCTAGTCTTGAGCAAAAAACATAAAAAAGCTCATCATCATCATCACCATCATCATCATTATCATCATCACAATTTCCTGTTTTATTTCTTAAATTCAGTCAGTATAATAACATCCATAACATTTATTTTATAAATATAAGTCATAACCATCAAGGCATGCCATGTCACTGTTACTTCTTTCCCCTTTTCTCTGGATTCATGGTCCAGAAATTCTTAACACTGCCTACAGTGCCCTCCATGCCCTTGTGCTCTCTACTTCTAATTCCAGTCTTCACACAGTGTGCCTCCCAACAGCATCTCTAACATAGATGCCAATGTCCCCATCCACCAGCAGTGCCACCCGGTCACCTAGGCAACCAGCAGGATAGGTGCAGAGGTCAGAGCCAGCATGGCCTCCTCCAGGAGCTCAGGTGCTTCCAGGGAAAGGACCCCAGCCTAACTCCCAGTCTTGGTAGTTTATAAATAATTTTACCTGATTCCTACTTTCCAGTATACTACAAGTATTAAGAAAGCAATCAATCATGCTAAGATAGTCACTTTGTTGTCCAAAACTATTCAGAACTTGGTTCTTTTCATGTATCATTTTCATTTACTTTATACTTTTACCTATGACATCCCCAAATCATAGAAGACATGTAGATATTCAGATTTCCTTTTCCTTACTCTTTCTTTTCTCCTCCTTCCCTTCCTCCTTTCCTCCCTTCCTCCCTCCCTCTTTCTGATTCTTTCTTTCTTTCTTCTCTCTCTCTCACATTCTCTTTCTTTCCGTTTCTTTTTTTATTTTTGTGCTGTTCCTGGGGGTAGATCTCAGAAGCTGGGTCCTCTCCCTTAGCTCTTTTGCTCAAAGCTAGCACTCTACCACTTGAGCTTTTTGGTGATTAATTGCAGATAAGAATCTTAAAGACTTTCCTGCCTACACTGGCTTTGAACTGAGATCTTCAGATCCCAGATTACTGAGTACATAGGATTAAAGTTGTGAGCCACTGGTGCCTGATAATTTTTCTCTGCTCTTAAATGAGTTTTATTTTTAATCTAAGGAAAATGAAAAACTTTTCAGTTAATAGTTCTATCAGGTAGCAGCTGAAAACAGAAGAAAATAATAAATTGCAAAATATAAAATGACCACAGCTAACATGAAAATTAAAAAAAAACTGTCATCTAAACATTCTTTGAAGTTTCAATCTAAGAAAGAAGTAAGAACAAACATTTTACTGAGAGGATAGCAAAAGGAACACTGGATTTAGTATGTTTTTTGCAAACTATTTCAACTATCATCTTTCTGGCTGAAGGAAAGAAATGTAGTAAAGCTGAAGAGCTTACCAATAGCAATGTGGATGAAATGAGGCTGGAAACAATCCTGATACAAACTTTTCTTCTGTCACAAAGGAGAACCTCCCACTGGATCCTTGCTGTGGGCAGGGACTGGCTGCTGCCCTGCTGAGCAGCCAGAGCAGCTGCTCGGGAACAGCAGTGCACACAGACAATCTCACCAGGGAGTCAGGTAGGGCGGCTCATGTCTGTCATACCAGCTACTCAGGAGGCTGAGATATGAGGATTGCATTTCAAAGCTGGCCAAGCCATAAAGCTTAGGAGACTTACCTACAACTACCAGCAAAAAAAAACAACCCAACAACCAGGAAGTGGAGCTGTGGCTCAAGTGGTAGAGTGGCAGCCTTGAGGGGAAAAGCCAAGCACCAAGACTGGCATAGACAAAAGGAAAAAGAAAATTAAGGAAGGAAAAGAAAAAGAAACACACACTGGCAGAATTGATAATGTCTGCTTTCTTCTCTTGTACAGAAGACCATATCCCTGATGTGCTGATATTGCAGATACAAAAATGTAAAAATAAACTAAAGAGGAGGAACTGAGGCAAATTTATTAAGAGAAAAGGAAAAAAAAGTCCTCAACTACCAGTGAAAATTTAGGAAGCTCAGCATGGAGATAATTGAAAGAAAAGGAGGAAATGGTAGACAGACAGTATTCTAATTCACATGGTTTAATTTTCTACTGATAACACATAGCCCAGCCTTGACCCTGAAACATTAGATTAACAAGCAAAAAAGAAGCTCTGCAAGAAAGCAAGGGCTCTCATAGGAAACATGGTGATTAGCTTAGTTTGGTAAACATGTTATGTGTGCCAATTAATTTTAATTACTTTTTTATCATTAAGCATTCTGAGTCTAATTTGGTTTCCTAACTTCAAACCGTTGATAACTTCTTGCTGTACTGGCACAAAGCAGCACCAGGGCGGCTCCCTCCAGCTGCGGTGGTCAGGAGAGCACCCATCTGTCCTGGTTTCTTCCCACACTGAGGCTGAGGTCCTACTATGCATGCAGGATCTGGGGCCTCACCTGAGCAAAGCATGTGGGTGCTTCGAGTGTTTTACCTTCATGGAAGAAACACCCACTGAATTATCAATAGAACCAACAATGCTGAAAGGAAACTATCAAAAAACATTTTAAACAATGTTGGCTCTAGCAATAAATGTTTCTTCCTTCCTATCCTCTCTCCTTCCCTCCCTTCTTCCTTTTGTCTTTCCTTCCCTTCCTTCCTTTCATCCTCTCCATCCTTCATAAAGTCTACTCACACCACTTCCAATAATACCTATAAAGCTCAAAGACTGAGAATTTTGCTGATATTTCAAAATGTCGGAAATGTACTATCTAAAACAAAAATACATATAAACTATTTGGCTAATGAAATCACAGGTACTGTTAGGACTCTGGTGGGTTAGTAATAAAATTCAAAATTGAAAAATCACTAAGTTATAATGGTTATCGAGACTAGTACTTTTTCCAATTTAATTTTATGAGCTACCAAAATTCCAGGGAAGAGTAAAAGCCATAGCTCCTCCTTAATGAATCATTTTCTTTCCCAGATCATTGAATTATTCATGTTCTGTATCCATCCATTCTTTCTGAAATTGAGTGCCCTCTTACTAAAAGATTCTTTCCTGAGGACCTTGTTATAGCCCTGTTGTATTTGTTATTTTATATGTTCCTTATCCTACTTTATTTTCTTCATGTCTCTCACTGACCAACTATATATTTACTAGCATCTAAGCTGTCTGAGTTTTTCTTCCTCTTTCAATCAATGCCATAATCCTAACACATAAACAATGCCTGACACAGATTTGACTCTCAGTCAATGTCGTTTGAAGGTATCTCATGGATGAATAATCTTTCATTATGGCCTAGAAAAAAAATTAAGTCCTATTTCTGTTTTGCTTATCTCATCCTGTGCTCTTTCCTGCTTGATTCACCTGTGCCTTAACTTCCATCTCTTTCCAGAAGAAAGCAGGTCCTTACCTCGACTCCCAGACCTGGGATGTGCAGTCCCTACCAACCTTCTCCTCTTCCTCAGTCCTGGAGGAACTTCTGTCATTCTCCAAGTCCCACCAGGATTATTAAATATTCTGCCTGAGCAAGTTTTCGTGGCTTGTACACTCACCATCTACCCTGTACGAATGTCACTAAATCATTACGTGCAGAATCTTTCCTTTAGTGCCTGCTTCTGAGAGTAATACAGCTCCTGGAAGCAGGTCACTGACACATGCAAACACTCAATAAAATATTTTAATAAAATATTAAAAAAAATGGGGGCTGGGGATATAGCCTAGCGGCAAGAGTGCCTTCCTCGGATACACGAGGCCCTAGGTTCGATTCCCCAGCACCACATATACAGAAAACGGCCAGAAGCGGCGCTGTGGCTCAAGTGGCAGAGTGCTAGCCTTGAGCGGGAAGAAGCCAGGGACAGTGCTCAGGCCCTGAGTCCAAGGCCCAGGACTGGCAAAAAAAAAAAAAAAAAAATTAAAAAAATGGACAGACCAGGAAAAATATATTAAGGGAAGTAAGGCCCAGAGAAACAAAGGACATACATTTTCTCTCATATGTGGAATATAGATATAATTTATAAATATATATGTAACATATACAGGGTCATAATCATGTGCACAAATGTATTAACTAGAGTATGGTATATACAATGGAATTCCAATTGTATAACTCCAGGGAACAATGAACTTACAGTCTAACAAAATGAATACCAAGAAGCTGGAACTTGAAGTGTCATGGAAGCAGGATGAGATCAAAGGTAGTGGGGTACACAAATGATGAGAGGAAGAGTACAAAATGCTACCACAATATCCCATGTTTATATGTGAAAATAGAGCTCAGAAAATTGAGGAGATGGGTGGGGTTGGAAGCAATAGAGAAGAATGAGTGAAGAGGGACATTGATCAAGATGCATTGTACCCACAAAGTGAGATGTTGAATTGAAACCCTTTGTACAGCTACTTAAAGATAATAAAATTATAATAAAAAATGCAATGAGCCAAGCAAATAAATCTTAGAGACTGCCCTCTAATGGTTTTTCTAAATATAAAAGTTGGAGCATAATAACAAAGTTACTTGGCCTAGCTTGAGCAATCCTTGCTTGCACCTGTTGTCTCTGAATTAAATTCTAATGAGATGGCAGAGATCGCTCATAAATATTCATGACAATGGGAGCTTGGCACAAGTTGGCAATGGGTTGCCAACCCTAAGTGATGTTATTTCATGTTTGGTGGCTTTCCAGCAACACAGCCAAGAGATTCATGTAAAGTGGTGACAAAACTGGAGCCACGGAAAAAGCCTTTTTCCCTCAAGCTTGATTAGAAAACTAAAATTCAAAAGATTCAATATTTCATTGAATCACTGACTCAATAAACTTCATTTTATCTAAAAACCACTAATTCCCAATAAACAACATGCTGTACAGGAGATATGGTATATATAGAAGCAAGAAAAAAGGACACATTTCTTTCTCATTCCTTTGCTTTGCAACCACAATTACGGCACTGATGGCAGATCTTAAGATTAAAGATTCAAGACAAACTGCCCAGATAAAGAAGAATTTGTAAATTCTAGCACCAGTGCAAGCTAACAAAATCATCATGTTCAAACATGTCAAGAAGTATCACCTTCTAAACACCAGTTATCTCTGAGAAAACACCTCCAGCCACACTAGCAATGGAACTATTTTCTTACTTAATGGCCAGCTTCACTGGTATCTGTTCAGTTGTGATTGTGAAAGAATTCCCAGTTCCTTTCATGATTAATTGCCACTCCCTTTCTGTGCAGTCCCAGCATTTTTCAGGAGATACTGATGAATAACGACGGACTCACATTCTCACTTGTACACAGAATGGAAGACCCAAATATACTAGAAAAACCACTCAAAGAAGCTTAAGTAGATTATTATGGGGTTTAATGTCAGATCACTCTTTGGCAGAAGACAAATCATTGAAATAACACATTACTACTTGAAAGAAATATTCATTTCCATCCTACACTAAAAATACATGAGAATCTCCTGAAAGTTGCAGAAATACTAGTAACTGTAAAAGTGGCTAATTTCTTTTTGTTTTGTTTTCTTTCTTTATGTTTTAAAAGGTTTTGAGCTCCTTCAGAGGGCTTTATGGTAAAGACAAAATGCTGCCCTTGAAATATTTGTTAAAAGATGATTAAGCCTCTAAAAATACTAGTTATTTCAGACAAAGATAAACACTGATAACAATTGGTTTGTTCCTGAATTTTTTTGTAGTATATAGATTTTAACATAAATTCCTCATACCAAATAGCATATATATGTACATATATGTACATATATATAATATGAGTGTGACAGGGTGATTAATAGAATCACACACCTCGGGCTGGCATTCCATCCATCACAGCACGCATGAGCCAGCTCTGCTGCTCAGAGGGCTTCCATCCTGTTTATATGCATACATGTAATTGCTGCTAGCTGCCGTCCTCTGTGTTTTCTATAATGTGATCACTGAAGCAAAGCTTAATTCTGCTCTGGATACGCACTCATGCATACACACCCCTTTCCACAAAGCTAGTTTTAGAAAAGTCAGGCAATGATTTTTTATGATAATCTATCTACCTTGGACAATACCAACAATTAAGTCTGTTTCCAATGGGAAGCAGTGATGTCATTTTTCAGCAGCTTGACAGCAAGTTCTAAAAATTCTCTTTGGTTTGAAAATGCTCAGAGAGCTCTTTTTATTTCTGCTAGTCTAATCAGGAGTAGGTTCATCTATGAAGCAAGCAAGTGCCACACAACCACTTAGAATTAAAAGCAGAAGAACCAAACCTATACGGTCTCACTGGCTTTAATAGATTCAGTGAATACACACCAAGTTGGGGGGGGGGGGCAGCTAGCTCTCTAGGTAGGAGGAAATGAAGAATGAAAGTGGAGGGAAAGAAAGATCATATTAGAAAAACAGCCACAAGTAATCGCAGGAAATCAGAACATAGTCTTCTTATGGGGTCCAGAAATCGACAAGCAATGAGACACTCAGAAAAATTTTAAAAAAGATTTTATTGAGCAAGAAGGTGGTCAGGACCGCTCTGGGATCTCAGGGAAGGCCTTGGGTGCCGGTCAGCGTGGGGCCAGGAGGAGGAGAGGATTCAAGCGTGGGTCCAAAGGCTCTTTGTTTGTTTTAGCCAATGGTTGTTTTAGAAGTTTGTCTAAGTTTATCAGGAAAGAGCAGCAGCAGAGTTACAGAAGCCAAAACAGCTTGTTATCAACCAAGTCTTTTTTAGAGGCAAAGCCGGAACACTTCAGGTGAGGGTTGCAGTTCAGTTTTATAATTATAATAGCACAGTTGTAACCATTTTAAAAAGCATTTACTTTTTTAAAAATAAACTGGAACTCTTAATTTTTAGCATGCTGGTGCATAACACATAACCTAAGTCAGACCCCGCGGCACAGTGACACTGAGGGTCAGAATTCGAAGCAGTCCACTTACCTACCTACCACAAGGGGGGCGATGACCACATACATAGCAACCAGGGAAGACAGATGACACTGACCAGGAAGTGAAACCTAAACATCTATAACGAGCTAGGCCAGACCCAAAGAAACATGGACTCTATGGTCTCCCTCATAGGGAATCATGAGCACAGGTTTAGGCTAGTCACAGAAAAGGATCACAGAGCCCAATAGCTATACCCTTATGAATGCAAAAGATGATGCTAAGTGAAATGAACTCCATGTTATGGAAACGACTGTTATATCACTGTTGTAATTACTTTCAACATGCCATGTGAAACCATAGCTTCTTTTGTTGATAATCCTCTTGTATCCCCTTCCTGTGGTTGTACCTGCACTATCACTGTATCTCATCTGAGTACATTGGAAAATGTATATACTGGTATTAGAACTAGGAAAGTGAAAGGGAATACCAAAATCGAGACACAGTATAAAAAGACAAAGGACTCCAAAAGCAATACTTACAAAACCATTTGGTGTAAATCAACTGAACAACTCATGGGGGGGGGAAAGAGGGAAACGGGGAGAGGGAGGGGGAATGAGGGAGGAGGTAACAAACAGTACAAGAAATGTAGCCATGGCCTAAAGTATGAAACTGTAACCGCTCTGTACATCACTTTGACAATAAATAAGAAAAAAAATAATAACGGGCTAGGAACACCTTCTCTTCTGGTCACCCGTTGAGGGGGGTGGGGGGGTCCACCGCGGGGCTGTGAAGAGGACCGGAACACGAGCCGGCAGCAGGGCGGGGCACCTGGAGGGATTCAGGTCCTTCCGCTGGGTCTTCCTCCCTGGCCCTGACGCCATCCGCGGTTCAGGTTTTCCCCACCAATTGCAGGAGTGGAGGGCGCGAACGTTGGAAGCAGATGGGGCGGATGTAGGTGAAGGCAGAAGCGGCAGCGAGAGAATTACAGAGTCGGGAAGGGGTCTCAGGACTAGATGTCCACCGGGCTACCCGGCCTGCTCTGGGCCGGATGCCTTGGCTCCTCCCCCTTAGGGCATGGCCCCGTTTTGATTGGTCGAGGGGTGGCGCTGTGCAGAGCGGAGTCTTGTCATTGGTTCCTCTCTCTGCTGAGTCATCGCCCTGGGGACACCCTGTGCTTTGCTGAGTCACACTTCCGGCCATTCCTAGCCATAGTCTAGGAGCGCCCGGGGAGGCCTGCTTTCGGGGAGGCTTGCTTTCAGCGCGTCCCAAACTACGAGCTGAAGTCAGTCCTTCCTCTTTCTAACGTGATTCAGTCACAGATTGTTATTCAGGCACCGGGAAGCCGACCAACGCACACGTCAGGCGGCTCTTCTCACCCCTGAGGCCCCGGGCCGGGCTGAGGTGCAGGGCTGGGCCTGGAGGGCTGGGGTGCAGACCTGGGGTAGGGCAGGCCTGGATTGGGATGCAGGGCTTGGGTAGGGCAGGCCTGGGTTGAGATGCAGGGCTGGGGTGGGGCAGACCTGGATTGGGGTGCAGGCCTGGGGTAGGGCAGGCCTGGATTGAGGTGCAGGCCTGGGGTGGGTCAGGCCCGGCCAGGGTACAGAACTGGGGTGAGGCAGGCAGGGCTGGGATGCAGGCCTGGATTGGGGTGCAGGGCTGGGGTAGGGAAGGGGGGGCTGGGATACAGGACAGGGGTGGGGCAAGCCGGCCTGGGGTGCAGGAGTGTAGTAGGGAAGCCCTGGGGGTGCTATCAGTGGAAAGTGACCAGAGATGCTGGGGACCACTCTGAAAGTTGTGCTACTTCTGAGAGAAATCAGGTTCTGTTGGGAAGTGAACTATACAACCTCTGTGACAGACCAGATTAAAACAAAAAAAAAATATTTTTTTGGTGCTTGATCTTTGGCCTGGGCTCTGTCCAGTAGCTTTTGCTTTTGTGCTCAAGTCTAGGGCTCTACCACTTGGGCCACAGCCCCACTAATGGCTTTTTGGTGGTTAATTGGAGATTAAAAAATCTCCTGAACTTTATTGCCCTGGCTGGCTTTAAAGGGTGATCCTTAGAATCTCAGCTGCCTGAGTAGCTAAGATTACAGGTGAGGCATTGGGGGCCTGGCTCAGATGAAGAATTTTGCTGTGTTCCACATCCCCAAGCCTTTGGAGGAGGAGGGATTTTAAATTGTTGGCTAGGTTTGTCTGTTAAAAGGTAACACGTTTTTACAGGGAGCAACACGGGCATTACCAAAGCTTTCAGGTAAATGTGCAGTGAGAATCCAGAGCAAAAGTAGTCCAGCAAGATTTGAAAAAGCCTGTGATAAAATGGTTGTGTAGTAAAGTATGGCCAATGGGGGATTAAGAGATTAGCACCATTAGAAAGAAGTGAGGGATTTTACACCGGGACAAGTCACTTCAGGAACAACGATATAGGCATATGCTAGTTGGTTTCCAAGAGTCTGGAGCAGAGAGTCCTAGCTGTGCTGTCCATCCAGCACCCATGGGTGAGGCTTTGCCAGAAAGACATTGAAAGGCCACTGTTGGATTGTTTCAAGCGGACCCAGGACAGCTTGCTCTGGTGACAGGCTTTGCACTGCCTGTCTGATGCTAATTTTGCAAACATGAAGAATATCATGGAGCCTTCCAGAACAATTTCAAAGGAAGCCAACCAACATGTACCAGGTCCAAGCATTTTTTTGTAAGTGTTTGTGCCAGTACTGAAGCTTCAACTCAGGGCTTAGTGATCCTGCTTGGCTTTTTCACTCAAGGCCAGTGCTCTACCTCTTGAGCCACAGCTTCATTTCCAGCTTTTTGGTGGTCCAGTGGAAATAAGAGTTTCATCAGCTTTTCTACAAAGGCTGGCTTTGAGCTGTGATTCTCACATCTTACTCTTTTAAGTAGCTATTACAAGTATGAGCCACCAGCACCGGGCCTATAAGCCTCTCCTCACAGGGCAATACACAATGCTGAAGGTACAATAGAAATCTCCAGAAGTTAGAGCTTCAAGAAACAGATATAAAGTATCTGCTGAGGAGAGCTGCATGCAGCATACAGATAACAGTGTCAGACAGACAGACAGATCACGTGGGCCACAACCAGCAAGGCTATAGGAACCGGAACAGCAAAGTCTGTGGGACCCTTGCTCAAACACAGTTACCCCAGATGCTGGAAATGGAATTTTAAGATTTACCATTTGCCCTGCTAGATCCTTTTTCTTTTTCTAATCCTTCTTTCACTCTAATCCCCTATTGGGCTAGGAATATTTGTTGCCATTCATTCAGTGTGTGCTACTGGATCCTCGAAGCATGCCATGTGTTTGGTTTTTAGGATCACCTTTATTAGGGTTTAGCATTGATTTTGCCCGAGTCTCAGTGGGTAATTTGAACTTCGACTTTTGGACCCTGATGGAATATATCTCCTGGAGACCGCGTATTTTGTGAGATGGACAGCGGGTCCTGGCACTAGGCCTGAACTGCTGTAGTGCAGATGTGTAATGTCCTGCAAAAGCCACTGCTCAAGGCTTGTGTGCCAACCTGGCACAACTGGGAAACTTTTGCTGCCATCCTGCAGACACCATGACAGCAGAAAGAGAGGCAAAGAAGAGTTTATGGCCCCCAAACTCTAGAATTGTCTCCATCCTCTGCTTGTAAGGAGTCAGAGTATATGTTAGTTTGGGGAAATTTTGGTTTTCTGATCAAAGTAACTGGGATTATAGGCATGAGCACCAGTGCCCAGCTTTGGTGACCATTTTATGTTGCTCTTTCTTCCTCACTTTGTGGTTATAAAACTGATCTAGTATTGTGGAAATTATTTTTTAAGATTTGTATTCATATTCTAATAATTTGGACATTTTGCTGCTTCTATTTTATTTAACTAGTTTTTGTCTCTCATTTACATACTCACTTAGAACATTCTTTTTTTTTTTTTTTTTTGGCCAGTCCTGGGCCTTGGACTCAGGGCCTGAGCACTGTCCCTGGCTTCCTTTTTGCTCAAGGCTAGCACTCTGCCACTTGAGCCACAGCGCCACTTCTGGCCGTTTTCGAACCCAGGGCCTCATGTATACGAGGCAAGCGCTCTCGCCACTAGGCCATATCCCCAGCCCCAGAACATTCTTAAATTAAGGAGCACATGGTTCTTTCTGAATACTCAGAAATGCCATGGCTCTTCTCCCAAGGTTGCAATCCACTCTGCTTATTGGCTGCCTCCTTCCCTTTCTTCATGATTTTTGAGGTACTAAAGGTGGGCTTTAGTTCAAATTAATGCTGTAACCTTCACTCCTTTCTCTTATTTAACATATTGTGCTGCTGTTCCACCGAGATTTCCTTAATATTATCACAAAGGCTTTCTTTGGAAGAAAGCTTTATTTACACTATACAACCAATTTTTTGTTGTTGTTGATCGTGGGTTTGAACTCTGGATCTGGGCACTGTCCCTGAGCTCTTCAGCTCAAGGCTAGCACTCTACCATTTGAGCCACAGCGCCACTTCTGGTTTTCTCATGGTTAATTGGAGATAGGAGTCTCAAAGACTTTCCTGCCTGGGCTGGCTTCGAACTATGATCCTCAGATCTCAGTATCTGAGTAGATAGGATAACAGACAGGTATGAGCCACTGGCACCCAGCTACAACCAATATTTTGACCAAACATTATTATCAAGTTGCTCTAAAAGGCCAGTGTGCTTAGTAGAAATCTTGCTTTGGAGGACAGACATGTTCTAGGTTTATCAGTGTTGTTTTTGGTGACATATCCATGTTTAGTATCCTTTGTGATGCTTTGCAACTAGAACAAGATTTAGTCTCTAGAACACAGGCCCAGAGTGAGCGTTTCTTCCCATTGCCTGTGAACAAGGCTTTGGAACAAACACTAGCTCCATTTCCAGCTCTTGTTGATATCTCATTACTGATACCATGTAGGACTGGGTTCTTAGTCTCAACCAATTAAAGAGTGAAAAGGCAAGAAGACTGGGTGCTAATGTCTTACATCTACACTTCAGTCTTAGCTATACAGGAGTCTGAAATCTGAGGCTCACAGTGCTAGCCCAGGGAGGAAAGTCCATGAGACTCTTATTTCTGACTAACCAGCAAAAATCTGGAAGTGGAGCTGTGGCTCAAGTGGTAGAGTATTAGCCTTCAGTGAAAAAGCTAAGGGACAATGTCCAGACCCTGAGCTCAAGCTCCACGACCAGTACAAAAACAAAGAAAATGCAGGAGCATATTTAAAGCTGACAGAGCAAGTTTGAAAGCAAAAGAAAGCAGTAGATTCTCCTGAGAGAGGCCTCAAAGATACAAATTCATAACCCCTTTGTTTGGGCCTGGCAGATATACCATCCCCCCATTCTGCCCCTGGGGGTTTACTTCTGGCTTAATTGATTATGTGCCAGGACTTGTGCTGCTGGGACTCTCATGCCAGGCTGCCTAGCAAGAGAGCTTTCTTTCATTGAGTCCACCGCTCTGGATCAGGAGAGCTGAAGGGGGCGGGGCTATGTGCTGCATCATCAATGCACTCAGCTGCCTGTGCAGGGCCCAGTGGGAACAGTGCAGCATTCTGCAGAGTGGCACAGTTTGCTGTCTTGTTGACAGTCTCTAACTACTCAGCCTGGCCAGCAAACTCTCTCACAACTAGTGCTTCATTCAACCTTATTTTTCTACCCTAGTATAATCCACTCTCATTTTTGTACCTGGGTTATGCTTATTATTGTCCTGCAAGATTGTCTGGTTAAGATACCCTAAAACTCTCTAGATTATAACAAGGCAAGTGAATTGTATTGATTAAAACTAGTCAACATCCGGGTGCTGGTGGCTCATGCTTGTAATCCTAGGTACTCAGGAGGCTGAGCTTGGAGAGTCAGAGTTAGAAGCCAGCCTGAGTAGGAAAGTCCATGAGAATTTTATCTTCAATAAACCACCCCCAAAAAGCTGGACATGGAACTGTGGCTCAAGTGATCAGAAGTTAGCCTTGAGCAAAAGAACTTCAGGGACAGTGCCCAGGCAGCAAGTTCAAGTCTCAAGCCCAGCAAAACAACAACAATGAAACATATTCAAGAAAGAAACTTCTAAGAGGAAGTTTGAGATAAAGAACATTCAAATGTGGTCTGGGAATATGGCCTAGAGGTAAAGTCCTGGCCTCGTATACATGAGGTCCTGCGTTCCATTCCTCAGCACCACAGATACAGAAAAAAACAGAAGTGGTGCTGTGGCTCAAGTGGTAGAGTGTTAGCCTTGAGCAAAAAGAATCCAGGGACAGTGCTTAGGCCCTGAGTTCAAGCCCCAGGACTGGCAAAAAAAAAAGCCTCACTTCTTTGGAGGTTTTGTGATATCTAGATGAGAAATTGGCAGGTCAAAAGTAAATATAATTTGTTTGGAATCTGGTGGCACACTCTTTCAAATAAGGTCTATGGTGCTTTCCCCCGGCAACACTGCAGAGCTGGAAGAGCAGGGGTGTAAGGGGTAGAACCTCAAATATTCAGAATACTGTGCATTACCATCAGTTTCTGTTCTCCTGGTCTACCTGACTATATTACCACCACCCCAGATTGTTTTCAGCTATTAACTGTTGCCCGGGGAGGCTCCCAAGCTGGAAATTTGTTTTTGTATCTAACAAAGAAATTCTTGAGTCTGGTTTCCCCATCAGTATTAATTACAGCACACTCATCTGGGACTGAAAATGCCTACCCACTAGAGGTACTTCTATATTAAGGAATGTGTACCAACGTAACTCCCATACTTACTTTGTGGGGTAAATAAACTACTCAGACAATATGTAATCGATTTGTTATGTAACCAGATAAATTCCATTTGCACAGAGAAAATGTCCAATTTTCTTCATGGACTAACACAGCGTACTGTTCATATACTTAAGAAACTCTTCTATTTAAAAAAAATAAAAGAAAATTAAATTTGTTCAGGATACCCAAATTTCTCTTGTAGAAACAAAAGGAGCAACCTCTGTTTTGATCAACTTAATCCAACTACAATCCTGAAGAAAGCTAAGCCATCTTTTTCCACTCATACCACGAGTCCTGTCTGCCTATGAAACCTAAGGGGAGAGATTTTGTTACTAAAGAAAAGCTCCAATCTGTAACACATATGTGTATTTCACTACATACTATCTGCTTATTTTTCATTAAATTGCATTAACTGCTTCAATATGGGCAGCAGCATCTTTCTTAGGAAGCGTTTACTCCAGGAATTTTTTGTGTTATCCGTGGGAATCCCTTTACCACGTATGCATGGCATTCTGCCCTTACAAGGCTCATTCCCTCCTCTGGTATATTTATTAAGATGGGGGAGTTTTTCCATTCCTATTACATATTTGCTAGTGTCCCCAAGGGCCCCAAGCTACTGTTTTTGAACTGAACGCAAAGGCAGATACAGTATATGTAGAGGGGGTGGGGAATTGCACTCCTAAAATGACTGCATACCTAGATTTGAAGGATTTTTTTTTTTTACTTAAAAGAAACAATGTAATTTTTTTCCCTCATTTTTGTTTCCACAAATTGCTATATGTTATAGATAACCTACAACCTCAAAAAGCAAACTAAAGTCAATGTTTTCCAAGCTGGAGGAATTCATAATACATACATATCCACCATAGCTAGTGGAAATGAGTTATTCTTTTCCCATGCATTTCTATTCTCTGTTACAAAACTTCAAATCTATATATGAATTAAAAATTAGCTGATCTTTAAGATGCATTGTATCACAAGTTGACACCTCTAATAGAAATCCCTTTGCAGAACTACTTAATTTAATTAAAAATTCTATCTTAAGACTTATTTTCTATATTTAGCCTTCTGAGGAATCTCTGTACTGCTTGCCAGAGTGGCTGAACCAGTTTACATTCCCACCAACAATGAAGTAGGGTTCCCTTTTGGCCACATCCCCTCCAACAATTGTTATTGTTAGTTTTCTTGATATATGACATTCTTACTGGGGTGAGATGGAATCTCAATGTTGTTTTGATTTTCATTTCTTTTATGGCCAGTGATGTAGAGCACTTTTTCATGTGTCTCTTGGCCATTCTCATTTCCTCATCAGAGAAGTCTCTTTGTAAGTCTTTAGCCCACTTGATGAGGGGGCTATTGGTACTTTGCGGTTTTGTTTTGGAGGAAGGTAATTTTTTTAGTTGTGCATATATTTTAGATATGAGGCCTTTGTCCATTGAATGGCCGGTAAAGATCTTCTCACAGTCTGTGGGTTTTCTGTTTATCTTGCGAGCTATGTCCTTTGCCATGCAGAAGCTCTGCAGTTTGATGCAGTCCCATTTGTCCAACCTTTCTTTGATTTGTAGCCTTTCTGGGTCTTTGTTAAGAAAGTTCCGTTCTGCGCCAAGGAGCCCAAGTGTTTCTCCTACTCCTTCCTTTAGTGTTTTCAGGGTGTCTGTTTTGATTTCGAGGTCTTTAATCCATTTGGAATTGATTTTGGTGCAGGGTGATATATAAGGATCTAGGTTTAGTTTGTTGCATGTGTTGAACCAGCTTTGCCATAACCATTTGTTAAAGAGGCTATCTTTCTTCCAAGCTATTGTTTTAGCTCCTTTATCAAAGATTAAGTAGGCATAGTTCTGTGGGTTCATTTCTGGGTCTTCAATTCTGTTCCATTGGTCTTCAGGTCTGTTCTGGTGCCAATACCAAGCTGTTTTTATTACTATAGCTTTATAATACAGCTTGAAGTTGGGTATTGTAATTCCTCCAGCACTGTTCTTTCTGCTTAGGATTGCTTTTGCTATTCTAGGTCTTTTATTGTTCCATATGAATTTCTGGATTGCTTCCTCTATTTTATTAAAAAATGGTGTTGGGATATTAATGGGTATTGCATTGAATTTGTAGATAGCCTTTGGCAATATTGCCATTTTGATTATATTAATCCTCCCAATCCAGGAGCATGGGAGGTTTTTCCATTTCCTTAGTTCTGACTTAATTTCAGCAGCCCCACTTTTGGGCATCTATCCAAAAGAACACAAACGAAATCACAGTAAAGCCACCAGCACAACAATGTTCACTGCAGCGCAATTTGTTATAGCTAGAATCTGGAACCAACCCAGATGCCCCTTAGTAGACGAATGGATCAGGAAAATGTGGTACATGTACACAATGGAATTTTATGCCTCTATCAGAAAGAATGACATTGCCCCATTTGTAAAGAAATGGAAGGACTTGAAAAAAATTATACTAAATGAAGTGAGCCAGACCCAAAGAAACATGGACTCTATGATCTCCCTTATTGGGAATAATCAGTACAGGTTTAGGCAAGCCACAGCAGCGGCTCACAAGAGCCCAGTAGCTATACCCTTATGCTCACATAAGATGATGCTAAGTGAAGTGAACTCCATGTTATGGAAACGATTGTTATATCACAGTTGTAACTACTTTCAACTTCCCATGTGTATCTGTAGCTTTTATTATTGACGATGTTCTTGTATCACCTTCCTGTGGTTGTATCTACACTATCTCTGTAATCTTATCTGAGTATATTGGAAACCATGTATACTGGTATTAGAGCTAGGAAATTGAAAGGGAATACCAAAATTGAGAGACACAGAGTAAAAAAAGAAAAACAACTACAAAAGCAATACTTGCAAAACTGTTTGGTGTAAGTGAACTGAACACCTCATGGGGGGAAAGGGAAAGGGGGAGGAGGGAGGGGGGTATGAGGGACGAGGTAACAAACAGTACAAGTAATGTATCCAATGCCTAACGTATGAAACTATAACCTCTCTGTACATCAGTTTGATAATAAAAATTTGGGAAAAAAAGACTTATTTTCTACATACCTTGATTATGTTGTTCCTGGAAAAAAATAAGTGAAAAAGGACTTCAACATTTAAATATTATTTTACACATATATTTAATAAACATCCAATGATATACAATTGTTTTCTGCTCATTTATTCTGACTTACCAATCCATTTTGTTGCCAAATTGGAATGTCATATATAAGCAAAATTTATTTTTAATCCAACAACTTCACAGGAAAAGATCTCTAATTTCCACTTTTCAACTTCAATAGCTGAACCTCACCATCCAAATTATTTTAAGGAGAAATAAACTACTTTTGGAAATATAAAAATAAAAAATATAGGCTCATGTTTATTTTTTGTATTAAGAAAAGGTGAATCCAACATGAAACAAGTATTCTAAATTAAATTCTATTATTATCAATTTTTTCAGCTTAAGGGTGCTTCTGAAGATAATATAAACTCCTAAGAACATAAGCATATGGTGATCTATAAGCATACCAAAAATATATCTAGCTGGAAATCAATGCGGTGCAAAGAATGAAGAAATGGTGTGCTCCCATCTGAATGAGTCATTATAACAAGAATAATCACAAGCACAGGTTAACAGTGTGTGTTAACATTCCTCCTAGGTCTGTAAGCCTGTCACTTCCCACGCCCTTCTTAAAGAGGGGAGCTTGGGGAAGTGGGGGAGTGAAGGCTGCAGGTCTGACTTGCTGACTCACCCACCCTCACTCAGGGGGCCGCCACCCTGGTCCGGTTCTTGCTGTAAGGAATCCTGACCCAAAGGCAGGAAAGGAAAGGATGACCTGCCAACGTCATCTGTTTGTGCCCGCGCTGCAGCATACAAGCCGTCTCACTAGGTTTATGTGGGAAAATTGAAATAGTGATTAAAATAATACATTTTTGTTTTACCTAAAGGTTGGCTTCTAAACTAGTTTATTTATGTAGAAATGATACATCATTGGGTACCAGTGCTTAACACCTGTAATCCTAGCTACTCAAGAGGCTGAGATCAGAGGATGGAAGTTTGAAGCCAGCCCAGAATCCATGAGACTCTTTAAGTAACCACCAAAAGGCCAGAAGTAGAGCTGTGGCTCAAATGGGATAGTGCCAGCCTTGAACAAACAAACTTCAGGACAGCACCCTGAGCTCCAGGGTGGGCAGTCACACCAGAGAGAGACAAATCAGAATTTAGATAAGAATTTGTTGTCTGTAGTAAGGCTAATGCTGATAATTAACCACATACAATTAATAGCTATGTCAGGAACTACTCTAAGCAATTTACAAATAATAAACTGGCCTACTTTTCAACACTTGACACCAAATCTCAAATAAAAAGATTATGAGTAGTTTCTTAAAGGTCACAGAGAAATGATAAGTAATCTTTATTTAGATACAAATCATCAAATATAGTATTCTGCCTCTTAATCTTACCCATATAATATTTCAATATCCAGTAGAATATGTACATATATGTATACTTATATATGCATACATGTATGTAAATGTATATGTAATATATATATATATATATATATATATATATATATATATATACTTGAGAATCTCAGTTATCCAAACTCATACAGGAGTCAAAAAGCCACCACAAAATTAGTAAAGAGAAAGGAAGGAGCTATGTGTAATTCTCTACCAAAAATAGACCAAAGCCACTCGAAGAAGCTGTAATTCTCTACCAAAGATAGACTAAAGCCACTCTCAATTAAAATCATTGAGAGGAAAAGAAAAAGATAAGTTGCAAATATCATTATAAACTCGGGAAATACCATTATAATGTGTAAAGTTGCAAAGGCACAGAGCTTGCTACATTTAGCATTGGCAAGATGACCTAAAAGAGAGAACACTTTAAAAGGTGAATTTTCATTTAAAATCCTCAAATTGAACTTTTAAGGAAATCTTAACTTTAAATGGAAAGGTTGGCTAAAATGTACTGATTTAATCAACAAATGTCTACTTATGTGTCCAGGCATATGAATTAAGACAGATTTGATTAAATATGTTCTATTTATTATAAGCCTGCAGCACTTTAAGTGAGAATACAACATTTGGGAATGAATCTAAGGCTTATGAGTTTAAAGAGGTCTCGGCACACAGAGTGGCAATGCTGATCACTCGTGCCCACTCTGTACCTCACCTGTCACACATGGATCAATTCTGAAGGACAAAGCCATTTTGCAATCTGGAATTTCACTTGATTTTTTTCTTTTGTGGTTAAATCATTTAAAAGATGTATTCTTTAATCCCTATGTCAAAATATGTTTACCCCATTGCCAGAAAAACAGGAAATGAACAATATTACCAACTTCACTGGTCTTATACAGCTGTATGGTAAATTAAATGCATAGCTAATTAAGACCAATTAAATTTAAATTGGTTTATCAGATGAATCTTGACCTAGAATGCAATTGCATTCTTGTGTGTGGGGTTTACGAGAAAAGGCAAGAGACTTGTCCCTGTAAGAGAATGGATACACACTACTTCCAAGGCAATATTTGCTCAGGGTTGTGCTTGGGGTGGCACTTAATCTTGACATGCGTGTTTGATTCTAAAGGCTCACTATAGTAAGCAAAATGCATAGAATATGGGATAATGAGATGAAGGAAAAATGAAGGTGAAAACCTTGATATATTTTATTTTTTTCTTTAGAAACACAATTTTGTTGCATCTGCATTTAATTTCAAACATGGTTGCCATCAAAATTTAATTCTTGGAAAGATGGGAAAGACAATTGGTATCTCTTTAGATTGCAAATATATATATATATATATATATATATCCATCTGCACATTTTCTGGTTATTGCAAAAACCAGGAATATTTGTTTTGTGTGGTGTAAAGAAATACAATCTGATCATGTTATAGGTGGCTAAAAGCTGCTTTTGTTGGGAACACTATTTCCTTAGGCCCATAAATTAGCTGAGGACATGGGCCTGAGCCTTTCAATATTTGTGTCCTTTCTTCTAAGCCTTTCACTTGGGAGTTGCCTCAGAATCCAAGAAGAAACAGGACTGAATTGATAACATCTTCATGATGAAGAACAGAAACTCTCCCTAGGGAGCCTGGCAAGTCAGAGCCCTTCCCCCACATTCCTAAATAGTGCAGTAAACCACTGGACTATGGTTGCTTGCCTGTAGTTCTGCTAGTCAGGAGGCTGAGATCTGAGGGTCCCAGTTTGAAGCTAGCTCTGGCTTTGAAAGTCCATGAGCCTCGTATTATCTCCAGTTATCCACTAAAACACCAGAAGTAGGTCTATGGCTCAAGTAGTAGTGATAGCCTTGGGCAAAAAAGCTCAGCAACAGTGCCTAGGCCCTGAGTTCAAGACCCAGGCCTGACAGACATCACACATACACACACACACACACACACACACACACACACACACACACACACATTTCTTATTCATTTTTCTCAAACATTAATTCTGATTTTAAAATAATTGTATGCCATTTAAGATTAAGTCACACAGATTCAACTTCTGAAATTGATGCTAAGAGAAAATTTCTAGAAATATTATATACATTTGGGGAAAGATGATCTCTCTTTCCTAATTTTTTAAATGATTACTTCAGATCAAATTTCCTGAGAGAATAAGGACAGTACCTATACTTAGTATGGCTTCATCAAACATCATATTTTCTCACTTAATTCTCCCCTTACGGTCTCACAATTTCAAAAAGTTTAGAAAAGGCAGCCTTTCAATGTTTATTTTAACCCATTTACTAAACTCTGCTATACCAAGTCATGAAGAAAAAGGAGTAAGTAAGGAAACAGAAGGAACATGGATTCACACATGTTTTCCAGAAAAAAAGACAAACTGTGTAAATGTGAACCGGTGTTTTTGTTCCCTGTCTGGATCTTTTCTTAGCCTTTTATCCCCTGGCCTTCTCCTTTCTCAACTCTGTTCTCTCCCTGAAACACAGATGTGAAAGAAAAAAAGAAAAGAGTAGATACATTCTCCTCACTTGTTGATTAAGATTAGCAGGTTCCAATCCACTGCAACCATAACAAATGCTATAAAGCACAAATACATAGTGGCTGTGTGTGTGTGTGTGTGTGTGTGTGTGTGTGTGTGCCTGTCTGCCTGTCTGTCTGTGCCAGTCCTGGGGCTTGAACTGAGGACCAAGGCACTGTTCATGAGCTTTCTTTGCTTAAGGCTGGCACTCTACCACTTTACCACTTCAGCCAAAGCGCCACTTCTGTATTTTTGGTGGTTAATTGGAGATAAGCATGTCAAGGACTTTCCTGTTCAGGCTAGTTTTGAACTGAGACCCCCAGATACCAGCTTCCTGTGGAGCAAGGATTACAGGTGTAAGCTACTAGCACCTGGCTTCCACTGTAGCTTTCCAAAGAAAGCAATAGAAGAAATTTTTCAATTCTCTGAGACATCTAGAAATTGGATTTTTGACCAAAGTTATAGAGAAATATTTTTTAATCTTTATGTTTCAGATTACATTTGAGTCCTTGAGTAGATCTTCTGGTGTGCAGCTGGTTTTATTAACCAATCCTAAATTGTTTCGTTCTCTAAGAATTAAAGACATAATTATTTGTATATTTAATCAAAGTCTATTAAAAGTAAGAGTGCATGTTTTAAATTACTTTTAGACTCAAAACTAAAAGATTAAGTTGGCTGTTATTTCTGTAAAAAGTTACACAAATCTGAGTCGTTTGAACAATAGATGGTTGTTTTATCATTAGAGAAGTTTTAGACTCCAGGCCCAAACTCATGGATTTCATATATTGTGGCCACTCACCCCAATAAAAAGACAGACACTTCACTACCAGAGAAAGGAAATTTAATTAACACAGAAAGGCATCCATTTCAACCCGTCTGACAACAGAGCTTATTTGAAAAGGTTCCTACTAAAAGAGCCATCGGCTACAAGTTCTTGCTAGTGCTATAATTTTTATCTGGATAATCCTAGAGAGTTGCATATGTTGTACAAGTAAATTAGAATTTCAAGTAAAATAGACGTGGCTCAGAGATCTGTTCTAGGCACTTGTGTGGCTTGTGGTCTAGTTATCTGATTTATACAAAAAGTGCTGTGAGTGTAATTCACTTACAAACAGTATCAGTTTCTGACTGAGGTGATACTTCTTTAATTCATATTAATATTTTCCTTCAGGCAGTGTATTTTGCATCTGTTATTTAAAATTATGTTAATGAAACACAAAGTACCAGGATTGTTCCTTGTCATCCTTCTGTGGGAGGAGGGACTCAGTTTATCTAAACTACAATCAAATATGTGCCTGATGTTTATGTAGGCATGCCCTCTGGGTGATGGCTAGCTCTGGAACCAGGACAAGATCTTAATTGCTCTGGGGAGGTAATTGCTGATAGCACCTGCAGAGCACAAATTCTGCTGTCTTTCTGATATTAGCTAACAATAGCCAATCTCTAGAACAAGCAATAGTAAGGAGAAAAGCCATCTCCTTGGTAGAATGCATTCTTTCCTGCAAGAGAAAGTGGGGGGGGGGGGGAGGGCTTTGAAAATCCAGTGGTCCTCCATGAGAGCAAGAACCAGACAATATTGTAGTTTAGATGGGAGAGTTTCTAGGGATACAGTGATTAAAACATAGCTTTCACCTTCTAAGGTTTTAGTATTCAGTTAGAAAACAAAATAAAAGTATCGTATTATTGTAAACGCAATAGAAGAGCAGTGGAAGTGAATGTTTAAACAATCACTAATTTGAGTGTGTGTGTGTGTGTGTGTGTGTGTGTGTGTGTGTATTTGCTGATCCCGGGGCTTGAACTCAAGGCCTAGGTTCTTGGCCTTAGCTTTTTTACTCAAGGCTAGTGCTCTGCCATATGACCCACAGCTCCACTCCTGGCTTTTTTGGTGGTTAAGTGGAGAAAAGAGCCTCCTGGATATTCCTACCTTTGCTGGCTTTGGACCATGATCCTCAGCTCTTAGCCTCCTGAGGAGCTAGGATTTTAGCCGTGAGCCACCAGTGCCTGGATATGATTTTCTATTTTATTAAAGCAAGATTTATGAAAACTTAAAGTTTGTTTGTTTGTTTTTTGCTCAGTTTTACCTTTAAATTTTTCCAAAAATATAATATGCTCTAAAATCTATTCAGCAATACATTTAGCATGTATATTAACTATTTTATAAAAGGGAATGTTTAGTTGACAGATAGGGCCATATATCTTTGCTTCTTGGTTTTCAGTGTCACACAGTACAACTACCTTACCTGGCTGAAGACAAGGCTCTTCATTCTCCAGTGGACATTAATTCCAGTCTTGTTGAAAGCAAAACCTCCTGGAAATTTTAAGCTAAACAACATGCGTATTTTAACAATTGGCAGAAAATTGTACTTCTATTCTAACCAGATCTCCAAAATAATGACCAAAAATTAATGAGTGTTAGTTATTTAAAGGGATAACACCAAACTCCATGCCAAGCTCTTAAAGTATTCTTTAGTGATTACAAAAGAACAATCACAATGACTCAGAGCCTCATTACCCATTTTGTCCCTGGGCTCATTTTTTGACTAACTTCAAATAAGTCTGAATTTTCCTTTTTATTTTTTTTTCAGGAATTTGCTTTTCTTAACCAGCCCAGTCGAATTTTCCATAGTTGCTTTCTTCCCAGAATATCAAATCATTTTTCACTTCAACACGATTCTCTGAACTTCTTTTCTACTACATTCTACCTCTAATGTTCTGCCCATAATCACTAAACCATCTAAATACTATTGTTTATCCCAACATCCAGCTACAGTCATGATCCACTACCCAAAAAGAAGACCAAAGGAAAACATAATTAAGTACATTAACTTATTTTACAATGCTGAAATTATATCTTACATAAAGTAATACATTACACTGAAAATATCATGTTTTCTCCTACATTATGCAAGTAAACCTATTCAAATTTTAGCTTCTGCCTCTTCCATCAGCCATTGTCATCTCTGAAGTCACTTTATGGGACATCAAACATATATTTTGTGTCGAACTGAGGCTTGAACTCAGGGCACCCAGCTTTCCCTTAGCTTTTGTGCTCAATCCTGGTGCTCAACACCTTGAGCCACAGCTCCATTTCTGACTTTGTTGTTGTTGTGTTGTTGTTTACGTGGAGATAACAGTTTCACTGACTTTACTGCCTAGTCTGCCTTCAAACCAGGTTCCTCAGATCTCAGTCTCCTGAGTGGCTAGGGTTAGAGGCATTGATTTAGGGTTATGATTTGCTTTTATTTCATTCTAAACTGTTTAAACTCTGGCAATTTTTAAGGTACTGTGTGTTGCAACTATAAATTTTAACTCATACCACAAAATAGCCATTCCTACTTGTGAACTCCACCAACTCTTTTCTGAATTGATTTTTCTGAAAATGACTATTAAAGAGTGCTATTTGCGGCTGGGAATGTTAGCGTGCTCGCCTAGCATGAATGAAGTACTGGGTTCGATTCCTCAACATCACCTAAACAGAAAAGGCCAAAAGTGGTCCTGTGGCTCAAGAGGTAGAGTGCTAGCTTTGAGCAAAAAGAAGCCAGGGACAGTGCTCAGGCCCTGAGTACAAGCCCCAGGACTGGCAAAAAAAAAAAAAGGGGGGGGTGCTTTTTGCAGAATATAGCATTTGAAAATTATTATAAATCTGCATTGAAATTATTTTATCCTTTTCTTATAGTGTCTTTGAATATAGGTCTAAATATACTGTGAATATCTAAGTATATTTATCATGTAGGTTTAGTAATACAGATATATAAGAATAAATACGTTTGCAGATACAGTGGTTATAAATTATGCTAGTCTCTCCTCAAAAGTAGTTTGAACTGGGCACTGTGGCTCACACCTAGCTACTCAGGAGGCTAGAATCTGAGGACCGGTTTGAAGCCAGCCCAGGAAGGGACGTTTGTGTCTCTTATTTCCAGTTAGGCTTACGAAAGCCAGAAGTGGGTCTGTGGCTCCAGTAATCCAGCTCTAGTTTTGAACAATAAAGCTCAAGAACATTGCTCAGGTCCTGCATTCAAGACCCAAGATTGGCATAAAAATAAAAGCACCTTCTACTTAAAAAAGAATTCAAGAACATCAGAGATTTGAGATGCAAATGCTAAAACATCAGGAATTTGACCTAAGGATAATATTTCAAAAGTAATTATAGAAAGGCACAACTTAATTTGTTGTGTGACATATCTGCTGTAACAAATTTGACAATTACTTCAGCTATGATATAATGTGATGGGATTATGCTGAGCCTTGGTAGCTTCTACCAGTGATCATAATGACCTCAGAAGCCTGAGATCTGAGGGCCATGGTTTAAAGCCAGCCCAGGCAGGAAAGCCCATGAGACTTTTTATTTTTATCTTCAATTTTTATCTTCTTTTATCAACTTTTTATCTTCAATTAAACACACACACACACACACACACACACACACACACACAAGCTGTGACTCAAGTGGTAGAGCTCTACCCTTCAGCACAAAAGCTCAGAGACAGTACCCAGGCCCTGAGTTCAAGCCTCAGGACTGGCATAAATTAAATAAACAAACAAATAAATAAATATATGTTGATAAGTCTCCAACACATGGATTATTATTTCTTAGTCTTTACACATACAGTAAAATTTGCAAATAATGAGTGGATGGACACTAATCTACTCGATTTCTATTTAAATGCTCATGCAAGTGAAATTACGAGGAAGGCATTACATAAAAGAACTTTACTATGGCATTTACTATGACTTTACTATTTCTTGTCATGCCTTTCTCATTTTTTGTGCTGGTACTGGGTCTTAAATTTAGACCTCATGCTCTCATTTAGCTTTTTCTACTCATCACCTCCACTTCTGGCTTTTTGCTCGTTAATTAGAGTTAAAAGGTTCACAGACTTGTAATATGGAGGTCAGATCTGGCCAGCGAAAGAGGGCTGAAGCTGACTCCATCTCCACTGTCTCCCCAGCCCCCTCTGTTCAGAGACCCAGGAAGATTCTCTCACCTTGTAAACAATAGTGCCCACACCTGCCCCGCCCCCTGAATCAGCATGCTAATTCTTGATGGGCGTGCCTGGATTCCTACAGGAAGGGAAGCCCATCCCCAGGTAATGGGAGTTCCTGAACCCCAAGAGACAGGGGTGGGCACATGGCCTATAGGTTTCTAAACCTCTCAGTCAAGTGCTTGAGACTGGGGCTTCCTGTGACCCAGCCCCTGACCTGACCCTATCTAGGGGCAGGCAAGCTCAGGCGCCATTACGCCATGCCTCCTGTTCAAGTCTGGTGTCTGTCATCCCATGGCGTCGTGCTGAATTGGTTTGTTGGTACTTGGAAATCCTCGGGAAGTAAGTCTCTGTGCCACTGTCATGTACTGTGTTATATGTTTCCCTGAAACTTGGGACCAGTCCATCCGGAACTTCCCCAATAGATCCATCTTTTTACTTGAGACTGTCTCTGAGTGGTGGACTCTTGGAGGCATGGGGGATCCCCCTCCCCTCAGATGCCATTACAACTATGGCAATATTATGTATCCATAATTCTGTACTCTGGCTGATTTCTTTTTTTTTTTTGCTCAAGGCTAGTACTCTGCCACTTGAGCCACAGTGCCACTTCTGGCCGTTTTCCATATATGTGGTACTGGGGAATTGAACCCAGGGCTTCATGTATAGGAGGCAAGCTCTCTTGCCACTAGGCCATATTCCCAGCCCTCTGGCTGATTTCTTGTCATGCCTCTATTTGTCATTTTTTGTGTTGGTATTGGGTCTTAAATTCAGACCTCATGCTCTCATTTAGCTTTTCTACTCATCACCTCCACTTCTGGCTTTTTGCTCATTAATTAGAGTTAAGAGTTTCACAGACTTGTTTCTGGGCCATCTTTGAACCTCAATCCTCAGGTCTCAGCCTCCTGAGTAGCTATGATTATAGGCTTGAGCCACCAGTACCAAGAATTGTCTCTTAGTTTCTTATATTCCATTTGTTATTCATTGGGAAATTGAGAAATCAATTACAGACTGTTTTCCTTTCCTCTTTTGAATTGTTCGACTCAATTTTATGCAACTTCAATAGCATGAGTGATTCGTGTATCAGTATAATTGATATTAATGATACCTTTAATTCGAGTCATACAGTGCATCAATCCACCACTGCCATCTCCCTGCATTTTATTTTAAATTGCAAAATTGAGGGCTGAGTCAATATAGACCTACCCTATGACCCAGCCATACCACTCCTAAGCATCTATCCTAAACAGCAAACCCCAAGATATCAAAAAGACATTTGTACTTCTATGTTTATCGCGGCACAATTCACAATAGCCAAAATATGGAAACAACCCAGATGCCCCTCCACAGATGAATGGATCCAAAAAATATGGTACTTATACACAATGGAATACTACATAGCGATTAGGAATGGTGAAATATTGTTATTCGCAGGGAAATGGTCAGAACTCGAACAAATAATGTTGAGCGAGACAAGCCTAGAACACAGAAAACAAAGGGCCATGATCTCCCTGATATATGACTGTTAACAAAGGGAGACAGAGACAGTAGAGACCAAGTCTGTGAAACAAAAACTGCTTGTCAAATAGTATTCCCCACAGGATTGGGGCAGCGACCCAACAGTATGTAACTAAAACCAAACAATTACTCAACATATAAAGGTCAAAAATTGACCTCTTAGGGGAATACAATAGCTCAAAAGCTAGGTATGTACATTCATATAAGACTACTGTTGACATATGGTCTAATATTGACATTACATTTAAAGCCCTAGGCGAACTTTCTTGGGCATGGCCACGTGGCTATGTTCTTGGTACATTGTGTATTGTATATCTGTCTACCTGACCTAGAGAAGAGAAAGAAAAACAGGGCGTAAGATATCACAAGAAATGTACACACTGCCCTACTATGTAACTGTACCCTTTTTGCACAACACCTTGTCAAAAAATTTGCGTTCAATTAATAAATAAATTTTAAAAAATTGAGGGCTGAGGATGCAGCTTAGTGTTAGAGCACAAAGGGATAAAAACTTCGGTTGACAAAGAAACATGGACTCTATGGTCTCCCTCATAGAGAATAATTAGCACAGGTTTAGGCTAGTCACAGCAGAGGATCACAAGAGCCCAATAGCTATGCCCTTATGAACACATAAGATGATGCTAAGTGAAATGAACTCCAGGTTATGGAAACAATTGTTATATCACTGTTGTAACTACTTTCAACATGCCATGTGAAACCATAGCTTCTTTTGTTGATGATCTTCTTGTATCACCCTCCTGTGGTTGTACCTGCACTATCTCCGTATCTTATCTGAGTACATTGGAAACCATGTATACTGGTATTAGAACTAGGAAACTGAAAGGGAATACCAAAATCGAGAGGCACAGGACAAAAAAGACAAATGACTACAAAAGCAATACTTGAAAAACTGTTTGGTGTAAATGAACTGAACAACTCTTGGCAGGGGGGAAGGAGAAGGGGGAAGAAGAAGGGGGGAATGAGGGAGGAGGTAACAAACAGTACAAGAAATGTATCCAATGCCTAACGTATGAATCTGTAACTTCTCTGTACATCAGTTTGAAAATTTGACGACAACAACAACAAAAACTTGGGTTCAGTCCCCAACTACCTTCCTACACACATACACACACTCACACAAATAAACACAATTTCAATGCTAAGTATACATTGTCATAGTATTTTTTAATCTTTGTTGTGTGTTATTTTTCACATTGCAGCAAGGATTATATAATCCTATGTAAAATCAGAATCAAGGAAAGTAATTATAAAGCATAACAACACATTACATTATATTCAGTAATGCTGATAATGGTTTGGAATTCTTTTCGTGTGTGTGTGTGTGTGTGTGTGTGTGTGTGTGTGTGTGTGTGTGTGTGTGTTGGATCTTGAATTCTAAGTCTGGGTGCTGTCCCTTAGCTTGTTTGCTCAAGTCTAGCATTCTACAAGTTGGGGCAAAGCTTCACTGGCAGGCTTTTGGTGGTTAAATGGAGATTAAGAGAATCATGGACTTGATGCCCTTGTTGGCTGAGGACCTTGATCATCAGATCTCTGCCCTCTGAGTAGCTGGAGTTCCAAGCCTGAACTGCTGGCCGGGGTTTCTCTTCCCATTTTTAAACTGTGTCTACTATTATGATTTGGAAGGATAGGCCACTTCTCCATTTTCTGATTTTTCATTCCGGTGAACAGTTTTATCATCAGATGACCTGTCAGAGACAAGAGGAAATGAAGACAATTGTAGCAGAGTTTACATGTCACGTCCCAGTGCCAAATGCTTTACGAGCCTTTCACATGTCTTCTGGTTCTTTGCTAATGCAGCTACAACATCTCCAGGGCCTTAAATATCCTTTCTTTCCTTTCTCAAGTGGCCTATAAATGATGGTTAGGAGAACATAGAATTTAAAGTTTAAAAAAAAATAGCCAGAGGGGTTTTCTGGTCATTTTTTCCAGTTAGATCATTTAAAACAAATTCTTTTTTCCTTTCCATTGGTTCTGCTTATTTTAGAGGAACACAGTAACTTTTACAGAAACTCATAGGCTTACTAAATATCTTTTAAAAAATGTCACACTCCCCTGTGTCAAGAGTGATGGCAAGGGTCTCACAGGCCTGGGCAGGAATCTTCCTGCCTGGCCCTAAGCATTTTATTAGCATCTGGAATATAAATATGACCCACTTTTAATTAGCAAAGAAAATAAGGCTAAGAACTGCCTCAAGGTCAATCAGGTATTATTTAATTGATCCACTTTGGAGTTATTCCTCTGTTGTTTTTTTTTTTTCCTTCTCACAGCTTTTAGCTACAAAATTTATAGTGTCTGCAGACATTGCTTTTTACAATGTGTGTGAAAACCGTGTGGGCCATATCCTTCCAGATTGCTTTAATGGTGCACACAGAACTATTCAGTCCATTCTGCTCCAGAATGAGCATTTCTTTATAAATGGTCCTGCTATTAAATATGGAAGCGGTTATATTTTGTTTCTTTTATTATATGTGCCTCTCCTGCCCCCTCCCCGTGTGTGTGTGTGTGTGTGTGTGTGTGTGTGTGTGTGTGTGTGTTTATTTTGTGCTTTATGTTTTAGGTTGAAAATAAATGGAATGAAGGTACAGCTCATCTATAGTAATATCCAAAGACACTGTTAAGAAAAAACTCTTTAGACAAATTAAATTTTAGAGATTTTCTGAGCCAAGAACAATTCATGAATGGACATCATTCAAAACCAGACTGGGTTCAGTGAGCATATTGCATCTCAGCACAAGCAGTGAGCTTTTACAGACCAGGCAAATAAGTGAAGAAATATTCTGATGAGCTATAAATAGACATGGCCTATGATTGGACAAGGTGTGAACAGGATTTTGCCTTATATGGATATGGTCTCACGCAGTCACTAGTTATATAACTAATCAGCTGTTTCTGTTGGTTGAAGCTCACCTTGTTTTAAGAGTTAAGAGGTTTTCTCACACTAGATTCCTATTTGTTTAAGAAAGAACTCTTGGGGGATTGAGGATTGGGGGATTTGTTTGCTTTAATTGTTCTTTAAGACCTGTTATAAAAAAATCCAAGATGTAGATTGTTTTTCCCAAATAAGAATATAGGTCCTATGATCTGGAAAGCTATGGATATAAATTTGACCTAATTATACTAAGGAGCCTCAGTCCACAAGAGTCCTAAGCAAAAGCCCTCAGTGAGGTATATTGCTTGCATACAGTTAGTAAACATGAACCAACCCCTTGATTTTATTTTTACTCTATTCAATTATTATTAATTTATTTTTATGTCTTATTATATTTAAGTAACTGTACAGAATGGTTTCTTTTCTTTTTTGCTATGTTTAGTATTACATTGATGCTGAACATAACCACATTATTGATGAAAAATAAAACTGTCTTTATCACAGAGGCCATAAAAACTTGTCAAACAGTGCCAGCATCATAAAAAAAAACCCAGTCACTACAACAAGTGAATACACTTAGCAATACCATAGGATGAAAAGTCAATGTATAAAAGTTATTTTTATTTCTACACCTTTTCAATGAGCAATTAAAATATTATATATAAAAAGTAACATTCACTGTGGTGTTTTCTTTCTTGAAATAATTTACAACTATTTATTTAAGGTAAAAACACTGTTGATAAGTCATTAGTAAAGATTAAATAAATGGCAGGATATGTTTTAAAGACAGGATTACTCAATAGTATTAAGATATAAATTACAATAAAACAGATCTATAATTTCAATATATTCAGAGTCAAGAATTTGTATGCAGTTTGCTAAGTACTGATGAACTGATACTAGAATCCTGTGGAACTAGAAAAGACAGAGATAGACACCTATTCTAATTCTATAGAACTAGAAAAGACAGAAATAGACACCTATTCTGAAAAGGATAGTTATTTCAACTCCTACTCTTTGATTTTAGGGTCTTAAGTTACAGTAATCAAAACAGTATGATATCAGCATGTAAACAAATGGATTTAAATATACATATATATCAATAACAATTGGGCAGAAGGGTTCTAATTCAAGATGCCAGTTTATGAATACAATGAATTTGGATCAATATCACACATTATTCTCCTCCATCTCTCCCAACCCTGCCCATTTCTTTCAGGTACCTGGTTCTATTTCACGCAAATACATTGAATGTTATGACTGCATTCATTCACCCTTCCTCTCTCCATTTGTCTGCCTCCTTCCCTCGGATTTTCCCCACTCCCTACACCTCATTACCTTACAAAACCAAACAGCCTGATGATGATGGTTCACACCTGTAATTCCAGCTACTCAGAAGGCTGGTATCTGAGGATGGTTCCTTAAGCACAGTCCAAGCAAAAGATCCATGAGAATTTTATCTCCAATTAACCAAATTAACAAAAAAAAAAAAAGATGGAAGTGGAGTTTACAACCCTGAATTTAAGCCCCAGTATTGCTAAATGATAAAAGCTCAAAGTTTTAAATATCCAGGACTAATTGCTATCTGAGATTATTCTTTCATTCTAAATACATTATGCCATGAATAATATTTCAAAGTAGGCTACATTTCTAACTCAAATTATTTCAAATGATTCATTCAGTAATAACATATAATATATTAGATACCTATAGCAAAACTTTGTGGCCTAAAATGGAAATATATGTGTGCACTCAAAGTTACTGTAGCCTAGAAGAGGCTTCTCTGCTTATGCTATGGGAATGGTGTTGCTGGCCATAGAGTTTGCTGGAGGTAATGAAGGTGCTTATATTCAAGCTGAACAGGATTCAAGACAACAAAGTTTCAAAGTAAAGCTTACTTTAAAACTTTTGTTGTCTTCCTAAGAATAAAACTCAAGTCCATTCCAATAGCCAAAATCATAATTACTGGAAATCATCCCTTTCTTATTCACAGCTGTTTTTGGCATATCACATTGTTAGAAAGATCCTTAACAGAATTGTTTTATCTAGGTGAAGGAATGCTGGACACCGAATTAAGTTTCAATGGAAGATTTTATATCAGTGAACTTTGTTTGAATTAGTCATCAGGGGATTTTTATGTTGACATTTTTACTTGGAAAATATGAAATAGTTTTTTGTTTTTTATTTCATTTTATTCTTGTTTTATTTTATTTCATTTTGTTTTGTGGGTCATGGTGCTTGAACTCTGGACCTGGGTGCTGTCCTGGAGCTCTTCAGCTTAAGACTAGAGCTCTACCACTTGAGCCACAGCTCCACTTCCAGTTTTCTATTGGTTAATTGGAGTTAAGAGTCTGATGGGCTTTCCGGCATGGGCTGGCTTTGAACCACAACCCTCAGATCTCAGCCTTCTGAGTAGCTAGGATTCCAGGTGTGAGCCAATGACTTCCAGCTAATTTAATTTTATTATAACACAATATTTTATTTTTCCTGTATCCCCCAAAATTATTTCTGAAAACTATTCACTTTTTGTACCTCAGATTCTGAAAAATTAGGGTTGTCAGACAAACCTAGTCTATCATTAGTTGTAAGCTAAGATTACTTTTTAAATATTTTTTGCATTGGCTGTGAGCTAAGATTATTTTTAATGGTTAAAAAATTCAAAAGAAAGATAATCTATACTATATGTAAATTATGTTCTACACAAATATGGATGCACGCAGAATTCACTGCCATCCCCTAGGTTCAGTTTGATTTGGCCCGTAAAGCAGCAAGGATGAGGAGTTGAAGCAAGTGTGTAGCCAGGCTGCAAAGGATCTTCACTACTGTCTTGAACTTGACAGGTAAGGTTTGCTAACTGCTCTCTGCTGTTAGACTCTCATATGGCTAAAAGAAGCCAGCTGGCACCTACAGCATTGGTCTGGAAATCATTTTACCCAAATCCCCCAAGTTTATTAGAAACATATCTCTTGGCATGGTCTTGCCCATTGTTTTGTGATTTTACAACGTGAGACTCCAGCCTCCAAATGCAAGCCCTTGTCACCTCTCTCCCTCCACCACGTACTCGCTGGCTACTCCCTGATCCACTGCTGCTCTCAAATCAACGTTTCACATTTTCTTTATTACCACTCTGTGTCTTTGTGACCATTTCTCTTTCAATTCTCTGCAGTGTACAATAGAGACACAAAACTTGGCATCTTAACCAGGCGCCAGTGACTCCCACCTGCAATCCTGGCTGCTCAGGAGACTGAGATTGGAGGATTAAGATTTGAAGCCACCCTGGGCAGAAAAGTCCCCATAAGACTCTTATCTCCAATTAACCTAAACTAACGAACCAGAAGTGGCTCTGTGGCTCAAGTGGTAGAGCCACTTGCCTTGGGCAAAAAGAGGCTCAGGGACAGCACCTAGGCCCTGAATTCAAGCCTAATACTGCCCCCTCACCCCCACCACTAAAAATGCCCAGCATCTTAAAACAGTAGCTCCTAAAACGAAAGATGAATTGGACAATTACTATCACTAGTGCTTGTAAATGAGCCTGTGCTTTTACATGAAATTTGTAGATCAGACAAATGCTTTCTTTGACTTCTTTCTTATCTGGCTGGCTGTCGGCTGGAACGTGTAGACTGTTGGCAGGGTGGGTGGCAGTCCACCCATCAGGGTGTGTGTAACTGCCAAGTGGTAGGGTGGGGGGGGGTAGGGGGAGGCCTAGCCTAGACATCAGCACTCTATTACTTTCTCTATAGTCTGTTAATAAAAACAAGGAAGCTTAGGGTCCATAACTAGAGACAAGTATATTATGGCCCTCAACAAAATAATAAAAAAATTGTATAGAATCGTACTGGCAAAATGTTGGTATATAGCATACACAGATGTATAGAATGTATTGCCAGATTTGTCTTTGTAAGTAGTCTTCAGTTCTCAGTGTTTTCTATGCAAAGGAACTGTTCTTTCACTGCTAGAGCTATCATTCTGTCATAGCAACATTGTTTGTGAGTGGCTGGGGTTTGAACTTGAGGCCGCTGCTTCCTGGGCAGCAGCTCTGACATCTGAACCAGAACATCAGCCTTCTTGCTCTGGCTTCTTCTTGCTCTGTTTTCCCCGATAGTGTTCTGCATCTTTGTCCCAGGGCCAGCGTCAGATTCCAATCATCTGACCTCAGCTCCACGGTGAGGAAGATGACAGACGTCTGTTAGGACCTCTTGCTTGTTGGCTGAGATGAGGTTTCATTAACATGTTGCCCAGGCTAACCTTGAACTACACTCATTCCAATCTCACCAATCTCCAACCAGTGATTACTGGGATTACAGGTGTGAACCACTACCCTGAGCTCAGCATGCTGATAGGATTATACTTCAGATATGGAGTAGGGATGGAGTTTGTAAAATAACAAGGGAACTATCCCTAGATTGCTCCAGATACTGCTCCCTAGTGGGCGGGATGAGGAGTACAGCGTGACCTGGAGTCACAAAATGACCTGGCTGGAAGTGGCTTCTTGACATCTGTCCCTTTCCCTCTTGCTGGGGGACAGTCCTCATGCTGGTTGCTCTTCAGCTCCTTCCCGTCCTCCCCTTCAATAGGGCTTAGACTCAGCTTTATGCGTTGATTTAGTGAGTCTCCACAATTTCATTCACAAGTGCTAAGAACAAGGAGAGAGGACCTTGCACCTGCTTGGTTCAAGATGCTACTGGGATGCCCTGAGAACTCGAGGAGGACTAGGCCAAAGATGGGCTGTGTGAGGGGCCTCCTCACGCTGCCTCCAGGCTTTTATGCTGTGGAATATCAACGGGACGTGGACAATCGCAGACAGCTTTTGTGTGATCTGTGAAAAGCTAAAGGCAAACTCTGAAAAGCTATTAGGACAGCTCTGGGTTGGACCAGAGACATAAGGTCAGAGGGTAGGCAAGTTGGCTGATTATCTACCCCTCCCCCTGACCTTACCCTCACCCTAGCCCCTACTACCAGCCAGCCCTCTGGTATTCATTTGGTTAATCTGTAAGCTAGTTGTTCATAGGAGTTACGCCATTAAATCCCCCCTTCCCCTCGCCATATTGGAGTCATTGCATTCATGTGTATATGCACAGGGCCCTGCATAGATGTTTGCATATAGATTTATAAATGAAATCCAAGAACCACTTTTAAATTTAAAAATATGAATTTAACACAATTTATGACAAAAGCTATTTTCAGACAGCAAACATCTTCTTGCTTCTTTCTCCAGCTTAGAAAAGGACAGAGTAAACTGGGAAACCCTGAAACAGAACCTCCCCAAAGTGAATAGATGGCCACCAACATCTTGGCATTTGATCTTTGAACTTCTTCACAGAGGGGAGGCACCATTAGCCTTGGAGGCTGCGGGACACGAGGGAAATCAGCACCTTTCCCCGGCGCACTGTGGATCCCATAGACACAATGTTCATCACAGCAGAAGGAGACAGGATGGTGGATTCGCGCTGCTTCTGAGACTGCCCTCCAGTGCACACACCATCGCTACTCAAGAAAAAGGCAAAGCAACCTGTAGCTTAGAGCAACACATCTGCTGTGAGATGCATTCTTGTAACTGTCTGTGTAACTCATAAAAGCCTCTTTCCCTAACAAGGCACAATATCTGCAACTTGAAGGTACTTGAGTTTGACCTGATTTTCTTTGTGTTTTCTATTTTATTTTATATGCTTATACATTTCGTGTTTATGCATGCATACATGCATGCATGCATGTGTGTATTTTGGTGTATTGGGGATTCAACTCAAGGCATCATGTGCTTACTTGATTTTGCACTCAAGCTGGAGCTCTATTACATGAGCCATACCTCTACTTCTGGTTTTTTTAAACACTATTATTATTACCATTAAGGAGTTGTACAAAAGAATTGCCATTCAACAAAGCAGTTTCTGAATACAATGCATCTCCATGACCCCTTTTATCACCTCCCATCCCTCCCAATCCCACCCCTACCCTCAATTCTCTTAATTTTATAGGATATGCACCAAATTTCTGGTTAGTTGGAGGAAAGACTCTCATGAGCTTCCTTGCTGAGTTTAATGAGATCCATAATCATCAGCTTTTTGCCTCCCGGGAGCTTTGATTACAGGTGTAGCCAGCAGTGCCAGGCTTGACCTGGGCTTCACCAGCTCAACACTAGTTGACTTTTGCTCCTCTGTGGACTGCTTTGGGCACCCCATTTTCAACACTTCTGCAGACCTTGACAAATTTCCCCTGGAGAGGTCAAAGTCACTTAATTGAGATCTGGTAGGTTAGAGTATGGGAAGAAAACTCAGGAGAGATGGCTCAGATTGTCTGTGGCAATCAGGCCTCCTGCCTTCAAGATCTCTCTCTCTCTCTCTCTCTCTATCTATCTATCTATCTCTCTCTCTCTCTCTCTCTGTCATTTTCTATTACCTCACATTCATTTGCTTATGATAAATATTATCACATATCTTCACTTCCAAGAAGAGACCTAAGGCAATATGAACATAGAAGGAATGTCTTAGTCAGGTCCTACTATAACACTAAGAAGTCATGGCAAGATTAACCCCAATTTCACAAATGTTAAAACCTGTGCACCAGAGAAAGGAAATGACCCTTAAAAATAATGAAATAAGATGGGCACTGATAGCACAAACCTGTAATCCTAGCTCTTCAAGAGGCTGAGATCTGAGGATCATGGTTCAAAGCCAGCCCAGGAAGGAATGTCTGTGAGACTCTTACCTCCAACTAGCCACCAAAACAACAACAAAGCCAGAAGTAGAGATGTGGCTCAAGTGACAGAGCTTTACCCATGAACTAAAAGGAAAGTACCCAGGCTCTGAGTTCAAGCCCCAGGACTGGAACACAACAAAATCATGAAATATAAACCCATCTGCAAGCAAATATTTAAAGCCAAACAATCTTCAGTGACCTTTTGTGTGCAAGGTCCTCTGACTTACTGATAGAATTCCCCTTTCTCCTGGATCAACAACCTGCGGCCACTGGCTATTGAAAACAGACCCAGCAGACAAGTTTACATTTTCTAATATCTGAAGGAAAATGAACTTTTCAGGCAGGGATTTTCCAAACCAGCCCTAATAAATAAGATGGAGATAATAGGACATGATGCGTTGTCTCCTTTGGGAGAGCCACTGAGTTCAGGAAATGTGTGTGTGAGAACATTCTGTCTTCCCATTATACCTCCACTTACTTTCCTTCTAACCAAATTCAGAGACACATGCATTCAATTAACTCCATCCACCCCCTTCATCCCTATATACTTGTCTTAATCTGGAAGGTCATCTAACTCTTGAAAAATATTTCTGTGAATATTTCTTCTATCACCTCTAGGTACAATTTTATTCAGCTTAATGGAATCCTAAGAATTTTAACTTGATTTATGACCTCTGTTTATTCAGAAGGCTTATCAGATTCGTCAAATGGAGACTAATTCATTGCAAGTACAGTACCACATCCATTTAGGCTAACCTTCATTAAGAAGCTTTACGTGGTTCCATTTTTCTGCACGTGTACACTGGATAGGAACCCTGCTGTGGTATACTTCTTCCATCTCTATGTGTCTGCCTGTTAAGAAGAATTAAATAGTCAAGATCCTTTTTTTTTTTTTTTTTTGGTGACATTTTCTTCAGTAGATAGTTGTAAAACTCAGTAAAAAGAACAGGTCTGTTTGGTGTAAGTGAACTGAACACCTCTGGGGGGGGAGGGAAAGGGGGGAGGGAGGGGGGCATGAGGGACAAGGTAACAAACAGTACAAGAAATGTATCCAATGCCTAACGTATGAAACTGTAACCTCTCTGTACATCAGTTTGATAATAAAAATTTGAAAAAAAAAAAAGAACAGGTCACCATGTTTGCTCTAGCTCTATCTGAAAGGGTGCTAGTATGTATAGTAAGGTATTACCTTTAAAAAGAAAACAAAAAATATTCATTTTTTTAAATTCAGGGTTAAACATCTACTAAGTGATTTGAAGTATATATAGCAAATGTACATAAATAGCACCTATTTCATAAGTCTAGTGTTTGGTTAATTTTCAGAATTTGGATGCACCTATATAAAAAGCATCTAGATAAACTAGAGAACTCTAAGGACTTCAGGGGTGCCTCTTGCTCACACTCCCTTCCAGAACTTACTACTCTTGAATGGTAAAAGAAATCTAATATGGAGGAAAATGTGGTGAGGGAGACATTGTAGTCCTCTAAATGTTATTTTCTTTACCTATAAATGTTGGAACAGTAAGTCTCCTGAAAATCTGCTTTGGTAAGTGTGATCAAGTAGGAAAATGTTCCTTTGAATGATAGTAGATTGTTAAGAATGTGAAGTATTATTTTAATTTCCTATCACTACCAAACACCCATTGCAGAATTCACCTTGGAAAAACAATCAGGCCTGGCCTGACACCACAAGGAGAGAGAGAGAAGTTTTCCTGCCAGCAGGCTGCTTTCCAAAGGGCGTCTCACAGTCCTCTCATTCATTACCTGGTTCGATTTGCCTGGCTCCATGTTGACTTTTTCTTCAGCCTTTCCAGATTCTAAAACGCTAGTTGTCTATTTCTAAGAGGCCTGCATGATATCAAATAAGCTCAAGGGACTTCTTTTTAAAAGCCTAAACCCTGATTTATTAATTTACAATGAGGGGAACCAGCCATTTGGGGCTTCTGGCCAGAACATTCTCTCTCCACTGATATTCCTTTCTGGGAAGCCATACTGTATTTATTAGCCTGCTCAGAGATCATGGCTACAGAATAATAAAAATAATAAAAATAAGGGTGAAAATGGCAAGAAAAACTAGGTGCCAAGAAGCTCTTCCTAAACTGTGATCTTGGTGACAGATGTAGCATTCAACTATGACACTTCTCCTCAGACCAACTTAGGCATCAGCCCAATGTGCAAGTACATTGGGAAATGTAAAATGGCAAAGATATGTTGAAGAAATAAAAGACAAACAGAGCTCTCACTAGATAGGAGGGATCCCAAGTGAGGGCACTGCCTGGGGTATGTTGTGCATGGTTAATAAGGCATCTCCAGGAGAGAGTTACGTGTCTCAAGATCATTGACAGCCAGCAGCTATAGGAGACTCCACACCCAATCGTAGACTCCACACAGCCTGTATAAGCTCACATTCATCCTTCAGGCCCTCTAATTGGTGCTCCTTCCATCACACACCTCTGAGATCCAGTCTGCTCCCTGATCACGTGGAAGTCTTCCAGGGACATGAGCTATGACCTGCTGCCCAGGGTTTTCTGCAGGTGTGACTTCTGAAGCCCATGGTGATGAGATGTCCAGGGGTCTGCACACAGGACTGCTCAGAGCCATGGTGATGGGATGTCTGGTGGTTTGTACATGGGACTGCTCAGGGCCATGGTGATGGGATGTCTGGTGGTCTGCACACGGAACTGCTCAGGGCCATGGTGATGGGATTTCTAGGAGTCCACACTAAGGGTACTGCTCAAGGCTAGGGTGAGGGATGTAAATCCTCTATGAGCAGGGAGTTGGCCCTGATTGCCTAACTAGGCTCTTTTGCTACTCCCAATTTCATCACCCCTTGGCCTGTAACTAGTAGGGAAGATACTTCTTTAAGGATGACAGGAATGGCCAGGCTCAGGTGGCCCACGCCTATATTCCAAGCTAATCAGGAAGCTGAGATCTGAGGACTGTGAGTTGAACCCAGCCCTGGCAGAAAAGCTTGTGATACTCTTCAAAAGCAAGTTTTCAGAATCTCTACTTTAAAATAATCAAGTGTGGTACCGGTGGCCCCTGCCTATAAGCCTAGTTACTCTGGAGGCTGAGACCTGAGGAGCATATCAGGAAAAATCCATGAGACACTTATCTCTAATTAACCAACAAAAAGTTGGAAGTGGAGCTGAGGCTCAAGTGGTAGAGTCTTAGGTTTGAGCAAAAAGAGCTCAGGGACAGCCCAGAGCTCTAGGCCCTAGAACCAGCAGAAGAAAGAATTCCAAAATGCTTCACTATGTATTACTTTCTGTATGTTATTCTTCTTATGTATGAGTGCCATAACTTCCCAATATCAGTTAAAATTTATTAACAAATGCATTTTTTTTGCACTTTCAAAACTAATAAATTGGTTGTTTTCAACTCGGGATTCAAAAGAATTAAAATCCCAAAACAAAGGCAATTATTTTTCTAAATCTGGAAAATATTCTAAATCTGGAGATGAGTACACTAAAGTGCTTACAAAATCCACTAAGTGGTTCAGGAACGGTTATTTGCAAATAGGCTAGTACTAAAAATGTTAGTTGACACATCTTAAATCTTTAAATCAGAGACACTCAAGTAACTCACTTAATATTCGATCACCTAGGCATCTTTCTCCAGTCTTGTTTTGTTTGGAAATAGAATTTCACTGGTGGGATAATTTGAAAAATGTCTCATCAGCAATTTTTGAACGAGTCTTCAGTTGTTATGAAAATTGGCAGGCAGGGAATGGGATGAAGTTCCAGCATAATTGATATAGACAACAGAAGCAAGAATTTAGACTCCCAGTGGGCAAGCCACCTGTGCAAATAACTCTCCTCACTTGGTTCTGAGGTTCTGTTTCTGCACATTCAAAGGCTTTCATTAATGGAAGAAATAGCTGCAGGCCTGAACAGAGCTTTGTTTGGTTTGTTTTTATTTTTGTTTTTGTTTTTTGCCATTGAAGACTAAGTTTCCATAAAAATGACAGTTGCTATGTTTTGAATGAAGGAAGGTTTTTTAAAATCCAAATTAATCCATTCCATTTTAAGATATTACTATATGTGATTTTTCTGTAGAAATTTTAAATATTAATTTGTCTTGAAATCTGCAGCGTGACAGTTTTAGAGGCAGGAAAAGAAAGGGGAAAGTTCATCATACTTGAGTCAAGAAAAGATGGGAGGCTATCCAGGTGTCACTCCTAGATTGTCACAGACAGACAGACAGACAGGTAGACTATCTGACAGACAGACTGACAAACTGACACAGACTGACAGACTAACAGACTGACAAACTGTCCAGTATCATTACAGAGACAAATTATTTCTATAATGTTTTTTCAGCATTTAATTGCACTTCCTATTATTTATAATGAACTGACTTAGAGCTCCTGCCTCATATTCTCAGGGACAGAATGATTTGGTTTGGTTAGATTGCTTTTATAAAAGGATGGGGATTAAAATTTATTATTATTATCACTACTATTAGTATTATTACAATTTGTGCTCTGCTGGTTCTGGGGCTTGAACTTGTGACCTGGGCACTGTCCTTTATCTCTTCACTCAAGGCTAGCACTTTGCCACTTGAGCCGACGCTCGGGTTTTTCATGGCTAGTGATAAGAGTCTCAAAGACTTTCAGGCTGGCTTCAAACCCAAATCCTCAGATCTCAGTCCCCTGAGTAGCTAGGATCACAGGCATGAGCCACCAGTAGCCATCATTGTTATTTCCATATATATGTATATGTGTAACTCAGTGTGTGGAAAATACTAGAAGCTTACCCCGAACACATTGTAAAGGGAATTCGCTGGCTCCTCATTGTTGCTATTGTCACTATTCTGGCCCAGAGACCACCACTATGCAATTAATGGGATTTACTGACTCATCTACCATTAAAAAAAAAAAAAAACATGAGAATACGCAAAGCAGATTTTTGAAGAATTTGAAGGTGACTGAGAAAAATAGGCTACTTCAATGTGACTAGCCTTTGCTTTCTAGTGATCTGTTCTTATAATGGGGGTCATGGTCCCTGGTCAAGGAACCTATGTGGTAGACATATTTGACCATTTCAATCAACCATATGATTGGATTGGCAGAATTGCACATGCTTTACCATTACCATGGGCTTGTTAGCACTATCATACCATTAAAAAGTCAAATAATTATAGCTGTTCAACTTCTCTCAAAGTCTACATTATTTAACACAGGAGTCTCTCTTTTCCATTACAAATTCATGGCCCTCAAGGGTTCCTGGCATTTTGTGACATTCACTGTGACATTTGCTCCGAAGAATATTGTCCCGTTTTCCCTTGTGTCAAAAATGATAGAACTTCCACATGTGAGTTGAAATATTTGAAATAATCTATGACAAACTATGTCTCCTCAAGAGACGGCTGTCCTTCTTCTCCGGCTTAGCAGATAGCAACTTTGCAAGTGACAGAAAGCTGTAACAAGGACCAGCTCCTAGGAATCCCAGGGAGGAAACTGCCCCAGGCAGCATGGCCTCCGGATCCCTGCTGTCCACAGTGATTTTGCCATTGCCATCTCAAGTCACTCTCAATACACGCAAAGCTTCACTTCCAATTAGGAGTGATCAAGGAAGCAGAAGAAAGCAGTGCCCACCGTGAGCTCCTAATACAGAAGGCTGAAATGCAGAGATGAGGGTCAGAGGTGCACACAGGCTTTGATGAGAGAGAGGAAGGGCTTGGTTATTTGTGGTTGAAGAGAAAGAGGACAGAATCTGTCTAGCGACTGATTGCTGAGAATTGGGTCAGGTGCAGGCATTTGGGTCAGGCGTGGACACTGATCTTATTGTAGTCCTGTTTCAGGTGCTCTTCCCTTCCACAAGCAGCGTTCTTTAGTGTTGCTGTAAACTCATCCTACAACTATTAACTTCCTAATATCTTAAAGGATTTATTTTAATACATGGTCATCAAAGCTGTGTTATTGAGGAAGTCATATGTAAAAAGTTTTTTTAAAAATAATTTTTAAAAATCTGATGGTATTTATATTCTCTTTATTATGTAAACAAACAGGAAGTTGGTGGATAAATGAAAAGAGGAATGGTGTCTAGACACAGTCATAGTATTTGATGTGCATCCATGAAAACTGAAGTAGGAAATTGGCAGAAGAAATTGAGGTTTCAATTCAGCATGTATAAGTACCATGAATTCTTTTTCTTTTCTTTTTTTTTTTTTTTTGGCCAGTCCTGGGGCGTGAATTCTGGGCCTGGGAGCTGTCCCTGAGCTTCTTCCACTCAAGGCTAGTGCTCTACCACTTGAGCCACATGCTACTTCTGGCTTTATTTGAGTAGTTCATTGGAGGCCTGGGCTGGCCTCAAACCAGTCTTCAGATCTCGGATTGTAGGCATGAGCCACCAGTGCCTGGCTAGGATAATGGAATTTTATAATGTTTATCTTAAAAGATATCTTCTGGAAAATCAATTAAATGGATCTTTTATGTTATGTCATTATAGAAATTCATGCAGACACAACAAATATGCCCTTCTTTAGTATCTACCTCACAAATAAAATCACATCCAGGCACTTGGGGCTTATGCCTCTAATTGCAGCTACTCAGGAAACTGAGATCTGAGGATCAAAGTTCATAGCCAACCCAGACAGAAAAATCCATGTGACTCATATCTCCAATCAACCACCCAAAAGCCAGAAGTGGAGCTGTGGCTCAAGTAGTAGAGCACCAACCAGCCTTGATCAAGAAAGCTCAGCAATGGTTGCCCAGATCCTAAGGTCAGCCTCTGAACTGGCAAAACATAAAATAATACTAATAGTAGCAATAATAATAACATATAATGTTATTATGTATATGTTAATTTCTGAGTGAACCTATAAAACCCAAAAGATTAAATTTAAAGATACATTCTTATCCTATATGGCTATAAGAGATTGTATCTTTATATATTATAACATCCTAAACAGCAATGGACATTATACTTGCCATTATCCCAGAGGTTAATTAGGCCTTCAGCTTATTAAAATCACTTGTAAGTATTCAAAATAAGCATATTAAGATGCTGTTATGTGTTGAAAAAATAGTTGGAAAATCTCAAATGTTTACCTTTGCAAATTGATTTTGAGTATGATTCATTATTAATATCATTTTGTGTCCCTTAGGACTTCTTTTGAAAGTCTTCTTTCTCCTAGAAAGATCTCTTTTAGAAGCATTTTCATTGAGCAATGAGATTTTTTAAAATAATTTTCCTTTAAGAAAAGGCAATAGTCAGCTCAGAATTTTGGTGTGTGTGTGTATATAGGGTGTGATAATTATGTGTGTGTTTGCATAATCTTCTTTATCAAAACGATTTCTTAATAATCTAAACAACATTGCTTTGTAAGTGAATTAAAAATGTAAGAATGCCAAATACCACCTGCTCCAAGCTGCTACTATTCCCTAGACCTTTGCAAAATCATTTTGATTTTCTGCTTACTTCTATATTCTTGGTGTTCTTACAAATTCAAGACAGAAAAAAAAAAAGATAGGATTCTTCTCTTTAAAAATTTCTCACAAACCAGGTTAGAGTAAAGCTACCAGCACAGCCGAGTTCACTATAGAATTGCTGACCATAGCTAAGGTATGGAAGCAGCCTCAAAGCCCCTCATGGATGAATGGATTAGGAACAAGTGGAGTAGATCAACAATGGAATTTTACCCACCCACGAAAAAGAAGGATATTGTGTCATTGGTAAGGAAATAGAAAATCTTTGGGGGGAAAAAATCTATATTATGTGAAGTAAGTCAGGCCCCATAGAGACAATGATTGAATATTTTCCCTCCTATGTGGGAGAAAATATGGTGAGTGGAATGCAATTGTTTACCTATGTACTAACTGAAATATGGTAGATAAGAGAGAACACATAGAGTGTAATTCCTTAGAAAGACAAAGCCCCAAAACAAGCACCAGGAAATGAGTACTTGGAAGTTGTGGGATGGAGTCAAGGGATGAGGAGTAAATGAATAAAGAGGAGAAGGGGGCCAGAATGTAGTCAAGAATTCAATGTATATACCACAAAACTAAAAAGGTAGGGAAGGGATGGGCTGGGAGGAAAGGGAAAGGTGTGACCTTGACACAAATGCACGGCATTTATAAACTGCATTGTTAAGTGGCAATACCTTTGTATAACTACTTAAAGATAATTTTAAAAATTAAAAAAAAATTTCTAATCATTTCCAGTTCCATTTAGAACAAAGCCTTCAGTTGGCTCTCTGGTTAAGACTACTTGACTGAACCTCTCTAATTTCTGTTCTTACTCTATCTGTTACTCTCTCTTTCTGTTTCTCACAGAAATATTTCTGTCTCTTTCCTTCTCTCCACTATACACACTGATTTGTGGCCTTACTCAAACATTTCAAGTGTGTTAGTGTCAGATATATTACGTGCTCTACACTCTTACCTGGAACACTCTTCTTTTTTGGTCCATGTCATTAGTCCCTTTAAAAATATCTAGATATTTTTCCCCTTAGGAAATTAAATTATATGCTAAGCATTAACATAATGTTTTATAGAGGTACCCTTCTAGTTACTTTTTCCATGATATACGCAATCATTACAAATACCTGAAATCATAGTACATTATTTCTAGATTCTTGTATATTATTATTTATCTTCTGATCTGACACAGGCATGTTACTAGGACTTGAACTCAAGGCCTTTTGATCTTGCGTAGTTTTTTGTTTTCCTCTCTCTCGGGCTTGCACTGTACCATTTTAGTCACACAACTACTTCTGGTTTCGTGCTGGTTCATTGGAGATAAGAGTCTCATGGACTCTGCTGCCTGGGCTGGCTTCAAACCTTGATCAGCAGATCTCAGCCTCCTGAGTAGCTATGATTAAATGTGTGAACCCCTGGCCTCCAGGCCCTAGACTCATTTCAAATTCCCCCATTTCTCCATTAAACACTCACATTTATGTGAACAATCATGGGCATATTGGTCACTGCCCCTGCTTTATCTTCCTCGTCAAACTTCTTAAATGAGATGTCCATAATTAGAGTACCTCTTTCTCTGGTGGTTCCTGGCTTTAAGCATGCTCTTAATAACTTAAGATGCACACAGATCTCCATGTCAGTGTTCTGATTCATTTCATCTGTGATACCCTTAATTTTCCTCCCTGTGAAATTGAGCTGGTAATATTGACTTATTTTACTGAATGTGTTTCTTAAATGAGAAAGTGAAAATATTTGTGAAGGGAAAATGTCATTCAAATTAAAATTGTGGGCATTAAAAATTATACCCAGGTGTTTCCTTAAAGCAAAAGATCTCATAAAGCTCTCAGTCAACTTAATAGAAAAAAATATCCAATAGTTGTGTTAATATTCAGCTACCATCAGCTATGACCAACCCTTCACACATCTACCTTTATGTGCTGGTGAGAACACTCAAGCTACCCTGGGGTGTAGAAAGTACAGTATTTCCCTTGTTAATGAGTTTGTTCTCAAAACACACTGAGTATTTATTTTGCATCACTTTGCAGCCTATGCATAGTACAGAACTTGCTTCAGGCTATTTGACATAGTTTCAGTACCACAGAGTTAAAAATCACAGTGACCAGGCTCAGCTTGTGTGTGATCTTTAAGAGACTCTTGCCCTATTTGCTTTCAAAGTCAACTGTCTGAAACAAACTCTGAGCACGGGGCCTGAGCAGGTGGTTGTCTGCCCTCAGGTCAGTTCAGACCTTTCAGCAGTGCTGCTGGCGACCTTTCCTATGAATGCTGGGACTGCAGAGCTGTCACATGTATGGTGTCTTAGACATCCTCCTGGAGGAACCACGCCCAAGATCTTCAATAGTGATGTTCAGGGGTGTGTGTGTGTGTGTGTGTGTGTGTGTGTGTGTGTGTGTGTGTGTATGTGTGTGTGTGTGTGTGCATGCTGGTACTGAGGTTTAAACGCAGGGCCTGGGTTTTCTCTAATAGCCTTTTTCATTCAAGGCTGACACTACCACGTGAGGCACAGCTCCACTTCAGTCATGTTCTTCCTATTAACTGGAGATGAAAAGTCCCAGGTACTATTCTGCACTGACTGGCTTTGAACTTTTGAACCTTGATGCCCAGCTCTCAGCATCCTGAGTGGCTAGGGTTGTAGGCATGAGCCACTGGTACCCAGCTCACCACTTACTTCTCAACAGTGAATAAAAATCCTTAATTAAATCAAAAGCAATAGCAGATAATGATAAGGAAATAAAAAAGAAATGCTATTTTGTCTTCAGTACCACAAAATAGACCTTTAGAGGTTTAGGTATTTTTTTTTTACCAGAAATAAAAGCATTGTTTTATATGAAAATACACTGAAAGTTCCATGCAGCATTTTGTGCTTGTAAGACCCCACCCACCCAAAGCACACGCATGGTAGATGGTGGAGAGGTCACTGGAGAACACAGGCCAAGTATGTGTGGAGATGAGCTCAGACCTCCGCAGGAAGAAAGAAGGAAAGAGGAAAAGAGAAGGAAAGAAAAAGGAAGGAAGGAATGAACGAACGAACGAACGAAGGAACAAACGAAGGAAATGAGAAAATACAGAATGCATAATTTTAAACTCAAACTAATTCAACTTTCTAAATGTTAGTATTATAATACTAACATATAATACTTTAATATTCTGTTAAGATAAATAAGAAAATATAAAGTAAGATGAACAATCAAGAACAATACAAGTTTTAAAACCTCTAAATCCAAGCTGACCAGGTTGTTGTTCTTTGGACTAAGACACACACAAATCAGTTCAGGATGGTCCAGCGAAGTCAGAACTACAGAGGCCCAAGTCCTTTCCCTTTTTCTGTCTTTCGTGTTTCTGGTTTTTGCCTTTATCATTGCACACAAAAGAAGAATAGTTAAGGAAAGAGTCATTAGCTGTCAGAGTCTTACATCCCTTTGAACTCTGCTAGACCTATGGACAAGGGATTTTTACTGACTACTAGGTTATTCTAATTTGATATCATTATCTATCTAAATAAAACAAACTTACATTGATTTTTCCGAAATGCTGATGTACTAACCATGTATCAGCGAGGATTAATAAATACATTTCCAGTATCTATACACAAGAGAGGTGATGTGTATCAAACCCACAGCTCAGTCAGTACTGTGCTGCAGGTGATTATTTGTCAGTACTGATCCTTGAACTCCGGGCCTGGGTATTGCTTCTGAGCTCTTTTGCTCAAGGCTTGTTCTCTACCACTTGAGCCACAACTCCACTTCAGATTTTCAATTTTCAGTGTTTAGTTGGATATGAGTCCTCTGAATGTTCCTGCCCAGGCTAGCTTCAAACTACAAACCTGATCTCAGACTCCTGATTAGCTAGGGTTACAGGAATGAGCAAGGATGCTTGCATCATCATTCATATTTAATTTCCCACTGTTTTTGCTCTTTCTTTTATTTACCCTTCATATTTGCCCTTTATTTTTTTTATTTATTTTTTTTTTGGCCAGTCCTGGGCCTTGGACTCAGGGCCTGAGCACTGTCCCTGGCTTCTTCCCGCTCAAGGCTAGCACTCTGCCACTTGAGCCACAGCGCCCCCTCTGGCCGTTTTCTGTATATGTGGTGCTGGGGAATCGAACCTAGGGCCTTGTGTATCCGAGGCAGGCTATATCCCCAGCCCTGCCCTTTATTTTGATTCAAAATAAAGGACACAAAATAAAGGACATATTTGTACATATTCAACAAATGTATGTATTCAGCATATTTTACATATTCAATATGTACATATTCAATAAATTGTGTCTATAAATGAATCAAGCCTGAAAGAACTTCAGAAATACTCAAGTAGAGATTCAAAGTATTATTGATCATTATGAATATGACTCCTATTGAATTTTGTATTATTCTGTGGAGTAGGATATGCAATTCTTTAAAAAAAAATATATATACGTGCAGCTAGCGAAGTACTGGTGGCTCGCTCCCGCGGTCCTCATTACTTACGAGTCTGTAATATGAAGATTGCAGTTCAAAGCCATCCCAGGCACAAATGTTCTTGAGACTCGTATCTTCAATGAACCGCCAAAATAGGCCCAAAGTGGAGTTGTAGCTCAAGCTATGGTGTGTTAGTCATGAGAATAAAAATAATTCAGAACAGCATCTAGGCCCTGAGTTCAAGCCCCAGGATTAGTAATATAATATATTTATAGTTTAAATCATTCATTGCCACAAACATATTGAACTTGCACAAGTACAGACAGAAACAGAGATTGAACCTGATACACTAAGTCTTCCCACAAATACTTTAAAGCATCATAGTTATTGACCGAAAGGTATGCCTTTTCCTTTTTAAAACTTTTTTAGAACCTGCTTTTGAGTAGCTATACAAAGGAGTTACCATTCAACAAATAAGTCTGAGTACAAGTACTTTGAGTGATAACATCTCTTCTTTTATTTTCCCCACCCCCTCCTCTCAATTTTCTTAATTTCATAGAATATGCTTTGAATATTATGACTTCATTTTTCCTCTTCCTCTCTTCATTTGTCTTCACTCCTCTTTCCACATATGCCTCAAGTACCAGCTTTCTGGTACTCATTTTATTAGCTGTGAGTTAGTTTCTCTCAAGAGTAACAGCATTTGAATTTTCCCTTGCATATGACATACTTCAGTTAATACATTTGTGAACATTTACATAGAACCCCATGTATATCTATTTATATATTCATAAATTAGACGTAAGTTCCACATGCAAGAGAAAACAAACTTCTTTTGTTTCTCTGGGTCTGACTTTTTGTGCTGGTACTGGGCTTAAACTCAAGGCCTGGGTGCTGCCTTTTAACTTTTCTTCTCAAGGCTGGTGTTCTACCACTTGATCCACACTTCCACACCTTTCTCAGTAGCTACAATTACAGGCCTGAGCCACCAGTACCCAGATTCCTTGCCTTTTTAGCTCTCTTTACATGGTGCTTACCTTTACATGGTGCTGGACTCAAATCTCCCATGAGTCCTTCAGGGGTCTGAAGCACAGTCGGTATCAGCTGATGCACTGACCTTGACCACCAACTTACTTTGATTTGCTGTGATTTTCCTAACAAATCACAGTAGCAACAGCATGAAAATTGTTCCCACTGGAAAATACAGCAATGCTAGGAAAACATTGCTCATTTTAGAGACTCGTGCTCCCTTTTCACAAATACTGCAGTCAGAATCCTGGCATGAAAAGCTTGCTTGGGACAGCGAGTTGAGAAGACCTGTATGGATCATTAGCAAGCAAAGAAATCTAAACAATTCTGCCAAGTAACATGAGACAGTACCAAAGGACCTGTGTGTCCCTGAGCTTTTCTTTTTCTTTTTCCAAACGGTTGGGAATCCCTTGGCATAGACATCAGCATGGAGGTAGATGTGGAATTTTACTTAAACTAGGTTTAAGTTTAGGGAAGGATTGACCCTGCAGGTGTGATATTTGGCAGCTGAGCTACATGGAAAAGCCATATGGCCTTTCAGAAATCCAGACGCCAGAGAGAGGAGTGTGTCAGGGTAGCATTCATGCCGGTGCCACTCACAGCCCCAGAGGCTTCCGAGGTGGCCAGGGGATGTTTGCAGAGATTAGAATATAGTTTCATACTTGCCCTGTGATGTGGCCATATAGCTCACTCCTGTCTGTGACTAAAGGATCCTTTCTATCGAAATGCCATGGTAAGCCAGGCACTAGTAGTTCACACTGATAATCCCAGCTACTCAAGAAGCTGAGATCTGAGGATCCAGATTCAAAGCCAGACTAGCAGGAAAGACAAGAAAGCCAGAAGTAGAGCTGTGGCTCTAGTGGTAGAGTGTTAGTGTTATAAGGTAACAAGAAACAGAGAAGCCACATTTTGAGAGGTCTAATTGGGCGTCTTTATTGGAAAGCCAGAGAATGCAGGTAGCCCTCCAGCCCCACAAATACACGTAACACTATTAGGAAACTGAGCCATGAGATCATGTACAGCTTGGTGGAGGGAAGAATTGGAAAGAAGGGAAGGTGGGAGAAAAATGAGGGAGGAAGTAACAAGTTTGACAAGAAATGTACTCACTACCTTATGTACATAACATTGTACATCACATTGCACATCACATTGACAATAAAATTAAATTAGAAACAAAAGAAAAGAAAGAACAGAAAAACAGTACCAACAACCCAGATCAACCCCAAAGGAGAGCTGAAGTAGAATACCATTTTGCCTGGAGGAGAACCAGGATACAGAACACACAGCAAAGTAGGCTTGGTGTAATGGCACTTGAGCTTGTCTGGGTCTAAACAGGGTCAAGTCAGGGGGCAGGGTCACAGGGAGCTTGAGAGTTCATGACAAAGACTGTCAGGTAAAGTCAACTATTGCCCAAGCTCCTGCCCCATTCTCTAGAAATTTAGGCATGCCCATCACCTGGGATGTGAGACTTCCCCTCCCTCCACCATGAAGACAAGATGAGGCCAGTTAAAGCCAATTCCCTATCCACTATGTGGCCAAGACAGCACCAGCTAGACCCAGCCGCCCAAATTCACTAGCTTTGAGCACAAAAACCTCAGGTGTAGGCCCCAAATTCAAGCCCCAGAAATGGTGTGCGCGCACACACACACACACATACACACACACACACACACACACACACACACACACACACACACACCACGTTGAGGATTTTTTGAAAAGTGGACTCTTGGTTGGAGTACCAAATGTTCCTTCTGGCCAGGAGAAAGCACGCAGAGAGAAGTAGAGGTGACTGAATGAGAGTTTATTGGGGTACGCTCCCGGGCACCCCTCTGGTAGGGATCAGAGAGGTCGCGCCCGGACCTGGCCCAGCCAGGGTTTACATAGCCAGGACCAAAGTGGAACTGTCGGTCAGTGGGGACTTTGGGCCAGCGGTGGCAGTTTGCTAGTAGCTCGTTCTGCTTGTCTGGGTGGTCCAGGTGGCTCAGGCTCGTGCTTCTAGGAAGCGCTGGTAAAGACGGTGTTGCAATTTGAAGGGGGTTTGTTCCCGGCTCCTGTGAGCCCCCCAGCACCCTGACACTTTCCCTGTGCTAGAAACAAATGAGAAAACAAGAAAGCAGAGAACGTCTTGTGGAAGGTGGAGGTGTAGCCCACGTGATAGAGTACAAGTCTTCTGTGAAAAAACTAAGCAAGAATGCAAGTCTCTGTGTTCAAGCCCCAATGCTAGCACAACAGAAAGAAGGAAAGGGGGGGGGGAGGAAAGAAGGAAGGAGAGAGAGAGGAAGGAAGGAAGGAAAGAAGGAGAGAGAAGAGAGAGAGGAAGGAAGGAAAGAAAGAAGGGAGGGAGGGAGGGAGGAAAGGAGGGAGGAAGGGAAGGAGGGAGGCAGGGAGGGAGGGAGGGAGGGAGGGAGGGAGGGAGGGAGGGAGGGAGGGAGGGAGGGAGGGAGGGAGGGAGGGAAGAAGAGAGGAAGGGAGGAAAAAACAAAAAAGTTTGGTTTTGTTTGTTTGCTTGTTTGTTTTGCCAGTCCTGGGCCTTGAACTCCAGGCCTGATCACTGTCCCTGGCTTCTTTCAAAGCTAGCACTCTACCTCTTGAGCCACAGAGCCACTTCTGGCTGTTTTCTATATATGTGGCTCTGAGGAATCAAACCCAGGACTTCATGTATATGAGGCAAGCACTCTACCACTAGGCCATATTCCCAGCCCTAGTTTTTTTTTTTTTTTTTAAGTGAACTTCAAAAGGACTTTTCAGAGTGCACCATGACCAGCTAAATATTAACCACTGGCTTCCAAATAGAACTACTCAATGAATATCTGTTGAATTAAGCTGAATTCCAATACAAACAGTTCTGCTGTTGTTATTCAGCCTGAGAACTATTTAGGCCTATTGCCAACAATAATACAAGGCAATACTTAAATTTGTCCTAAATGGATGAGAATTGCATGAACAATATGAACAAGCTTAGGACCCGAGTTTGAGAGCAGTAACACAGGCTTAGAATGGGGAGAAAGTCCTCAATGCAAATTTTGTTCTCTTTCAGGTTTGCTTTTGAATCATAACACAAGCAATTGAAACAAGAACAGATCTCAGTGATTAAATTGGAGGCCAGTACTTAGGGGTGAGAGCAGAAGAGGTGGACGCACTTCTGTGTATATTCTCAGTGAAGATAAGAGTGAGAGACAGTGGTCCCGGTCATTCTCTCTCACATGCTGGGTCTACACTTGACTCTGATGTGACCCCAGACATCTCTTGCCATATCTAATTATATCTTTCAGACCACCAGAAAGTGTGTGAGGTATTGAATCAACCACTCCACACACTGGAAATCTACTAATCAGGGAGACTTGAAAAACAGTATTTGATAGACAACACAATTCTGTGAAATTGCTTGTTGCCTATGACTTGTTCAATTTGGGGCAGATAATAAGGTAATTCTTCCTGTCTTGTTCAGAAACATTAGATTATTATTAAATAAATGTCAGAAGTTGGTAACGCAGATAGAAAAGTTCTGAAATTCAATGGGTACAAACAACTAGCTCTTTTTCCTATGCTTTTTTCTTTTTCAAAATAAACATAGCTTTTATATTATTAAAAGGAATAAAGAGTTGGGCACAGGTAGCTCATGCCTGTGATACTAGCTATTCAGGAGGCTGAAATCTGACTATCTTGGTTCAAAGCCAGCTGGTGCACAGTCTGTAAGGTTTTTATCTTTAATCACCAACAAAGCTGGAAGTGGTGCTGCAACTCAAGTGGTAGAATGCTAGCCTTGAGCCACAAATCTCAGGGACAGTGCCCAGTTGCTTAGTTCAAGACCCAGGACAGACAGACAGATACACACACACACACACACACACACACACACACACACACACAGGAAAAAAGAAAATATAGGAAGGACAGAGTACAAAAAATTAAGAGATAAGCTGGACACTGGTGACTCCCACTTGTAATTCTAGCTATTCAAGAGTCTAAGATCTGAGGATAAGGGTACAAAGCCAGCCCAAGCAGGAGAGTCTGTGACACTGTTATCTCCAGTTACCCACTAAAAAGCCAGAAGTGGAGCTGTGGGTCAAGTGGTAGAGAAACACATTTGACTGTGAAATAAGGATACTGGGTCTAACTGGCGCCATCTTGGCTTCTTGGTGGGTGCAGGTGAAGTCTCACCCCCAGGTGGATGTGCCTGAATTCGTGGAGACAGGGGCAGGAAACAGACAGTAGGTTACCCAACCTGTCAGAACTGAATCATGGACTCGAGAGATGCTTTGAACTCTTGAACCCCCTGACCATGACCCCATTAAGGACCCAACCAGCTCAGCCACCATCTTTCGCCATGCCTCGTATCTCCTGACTCTCCTCAGGTCACCGTGGCATCCCTCTTCAGCTCTCCATTATTGTTGATCAGGTTTGTTGAGACTGTTTTTCTGCTCTTTCTTTGCTCTACTCCCATCATGGCTCAGTTTCTTAACAGTATTAAGGGTATTCGAGGCTGCACTTTTTTGATGACATGTGTCTGCCTGAAGTTGCTGGCTTTCTAATAAAGACTCTGGATGCGACCTCTCAACATGTGGCTTCTCTATATTTTGGGATTGAATTCCCATGTAGCAGCTGCAAAAGCTAAGAAAGAGGACCCAGGCCGTGAGTTCAAGTCTCAGTACCTACACAAACTAAAATAGTAAAATAAAATAAAAAGTGCTAAGTAAGAAAATAATGTACAAAGAAACAAAAAGGAACTGAATATGGTACTGAAAATATGAGAAGAGAAATACTACAGATTCCTTCGGAGACCCGGCACATTCAGAAGTTAGGCTAACCAGTAGGAAGGTCCTATTACTGGCATGGAAAATAAAACAGGAATTTTATCCAGGTGTGGGTTGGTCACACCGGTAATCCTAGGTACTCAGGAGGCTGAGAGCTAAGGATATCAATTTGAAGCCAGCCCAGCCAGGTAAGTCCGTGAGATTCTTATCTCCAATTAATCACCCAAAAAGCTGGACGTAGAGCTATAGTAGAGTGCAAGTGTTAGAGAACTAGCCTTGAGCAAAGAAGTTCAGGAATAGCACTCAGACCCTGAGTTCAATCCCCAAGACACACACACACACACTATCACAGGGATTTTGGTAATAGCTATTAAGAAATGTTTTGTTCTTAGCCAAACTCTAGCCATACTATTAGAAGCCCTTTTTTGGCCTATGAAGACTCCAACAGAAAAACAAACAAACAAACAAACAACAACACCAGATGTTTCTAACATGTGAATATCACATCTTTAGGAAGCTTAGTGTTTATTGCTATTATTTACCAAATTGCTATCCCATCATAGTAAGTTATCTGAGTCCTCTATAACAACAGTACTTCTGAAAACATGGTTTTATGTTCTGACGGATTATAAACTATAGAAATCTCAACCAACACATCAACTTCTATTTGTTTCATAGGAAAGCTGTGTGTGCACACACACATGCACATGCACACACACATGTGCACACTCGCATTGGTACTAGTGCTTGAATTCAGGGCCTGGACACTGTCCTTTAGCTTTTGGCTTTTTTGCTCAATACTGCTACCAAAACTTCATCTCCTGCTTCTTGGTAGTTCATTGGAGATAAGAGTCTCATAGACTTCCCTGCCTGGGTTGGCTTTTAGCTGTGGTCCTCAGATCTCAGCCTCCAGAAGAGCTAAGATTATTGGCATGAGCCATCAGCTTGCAGCTGAACCAGTTTTGTTTTTTTTTGTAAGCACACATCTTTGAGAAAAAGTTCATCTGACATGTCTAATTTTGATCTCCATAACTTCTTTGAGCTCAGCAATTGTGAGGCATAAAAAGTAGCAGATGGAAAAGTTATAGAAGGAAAAAACTGGGATATGTTGCACATAATTCTATTTACTATAATAAAACCTAGTGTTAAAAGAGTGGCCTGTTTATTTTTACTCTTCTCACTGAAAAACTTAACAAGGAATGAAGCTGACAGAATTTCCTAAGGCTTGAGAATGAGTCTGTCTTGCATAAAATTGCACTTTTGTGTAGGTTTGAATCTCAACAGATCAGAATTTAAAAATTTAAAAATATATTGGTTTCACAGAAGTATAAAAATATTTATGTCCACAATTCAGTAATTTAACAAATGGAAATTTCAAACTGTCACCTGATGTAGTTTATTCTAAAAGCTGAGAAAATACACACACACACACACACACACACACACACACACTTTTTTTTTTGTGAGAGTCCTGAGGCTTAAACCCAGTTCCTAAACTTTTATGTTCAAACCTAGCACTCTAATATTTGAGCCACAGATTCTGTTCCAGCTTTTTGGTAGTTAGCTATAGAGAAGAGTCTCATGGATTTCCTGCCTGGGCTAGCTTTGAACTATAATCCTCCGATTTCCTGAGTAGCTAGGATTTCAGCCGTGAGCCACTGGCTCATACACAATTTTTTTAAAATGCTTGATCTGACTGCCAAAGTCTCATGCCTACATTTTAGCTACTCAGGAGCCTGAGATCTGAGCATCGCTGTTCAAAACCAGCCAAGGCAGGAAAATCTGTGATATATTTTTCTCAACCACCAAAAAGCCAGAAATGCCAAATCCACCTAGTCTATTCAAACTATCTATGACATTTTTGAAAATAAGCCTTCATTTCATAAATACAGTTAGCTATACCAAAATAACAACAGTATAGTATTAAAAAATATTTCTGGCTTAGTTAAGGCAGTGTAAATATTTGAGAAAGAAATTGGTCATGGTTACTTTAGATGCCAGTCGTCCAGAGGCTGGAAATTTAAGCTAAATATGTCATCTGGCCAGTGTCAATTCACTTACTTCACTAAATTTCTGCTAAAACAACTACCAAGATAGAGCAAAGAGAAAAAAACACATTGAAAATTAAAGCCAACAATGAATTGATTTTTGTCATCTAGAAGAAAGTTTAGCTAATGACAAAGCTGAAAATATGAATGAAAAAATCTCAATCCATTTTAATTGACTGGCTCTATTGTGCAACAGCACGGAGGCAGAGCTCCAATGAAAACCCTTGGATCTTTCTACAACTGAGAAGTCTAAATCACCAATAGTGACTCTCCCTGTGAACAACTTTTATATTCTTTCATAAAACATTGCTTTGAAAGCCAGGCACCGGTGGCTCAAGACTGTAATCTTAGCTACTCAGGAGGCTGATTTCTGAGGATCATAGTTCAAAACCAACTCTGGAAAACAAATCTTATCTCCAATTAACCAGCAAAAATCTGGAAGTGGAGGTGTGGCTAGAGGAGATAGATTGAGAAAAGCTGAGGAAGATCAAGATACCTTGATTTCAAGCCCCAGTACTGGCAAAAAATGGTGGAGAGGGGTTGGTGTCTATAAGATAACGAGAAAGAAACTACCTCTTCCTTTCTACTGAGGGGTAGAAAAACCCTAACGTTTTACTTGTTAGAGTAAAAAGGGAAAGACAATACATTCCTCTATAGAAACAACAAAACAACATAATCTGATGGCAACACAGACAACAGTTAAGTATTAAAATCATATAAATGAATGTTTTGTTATAACAATAACAACTATACCAAGAAGATACATTGCACTTTTTTATTATTATTAATTGAACATAAATTTTTTTACAAGGTGTTGTGCAAAGAGGGTGCAGTTACATAGTAGGGCAGTGTGTACATTTCTTGTGATATCTTACAACCTGTTTTTACATTGCACTTTTTTTGTGGTACTGGAATTTGAACTCAGGGCCTCACACTTGATCATCTTGTGCTCTCCCAATTGCATCACATCCCCAACCTGGGTTTTTGATAGTTACTTTAGAGATGGACTCTTTCAGCTTTATCTACCCAGGAGGGCTTGTAATTGTAATCCTTTTGAGTAGCTTTAATTACAGCCATGAGTCACCATTGCTGAGCTCTAATTTCCTTTCAAATGGCTCAATGAAGCTTCATCAAAGAGATAAATATTATAAGTGACAAAAATAAAAATATTTGCAGAGGAGAATTTCAAATAGTCAAACTCCTAGTCTGGAGTTTCCATCAGGGAAGATCCAAGTGGGAAAAAAAAGAGTTAGAAAATTCTTAGGTTCCAAATGTAAAACACTAAGCAAACACATAACCATACAAATATACATGGACCTACAGTTCCAGAAAAAGCAGAGGGCTCTCGGGAAAAGCTGAATGAGAACCAAAATTGTTAGATCAGAGCACTTTACACAACCCCTGTACTCAAGCTTTTAGTCTTTTTATATTTTTATCTTTGATTTACATATGTATGTGTGTGTGTGTGCACGAGTGTGTATGCTTGCATGCATGTGTTTGCACTAGTACTGGGGCTTTTTTCACCAGAGGTTGCTACTCTACCATTTGAGCCACACCTCACCTCTGGCTCTTTGGTGATTAATTGGATTTAAGAGTCTCATGGACTTTCCTGCCCACTTTCCTGGCTTCTAATCTCCATCCTCAATCTCAGTCTCCTGAGTAGCTTGTACTACAGGTGTGAGCCATGGGTGCTTGGCTTTTTGGTTGGTTTTGTGTGTGTATGTTTTTTTTTATTATTATTGTTATTTAGCAGAGGAATGGAATGTCCCAAGCTGGCATGCTCTGTCTTCCAACACCACCACTTCTGTCTTCAAACTTCTGTTTCCCATGCTTACTAAATGCCCACTGGTGCTGTCCTCTAGCCCAGCCCTGAAGTTCACCAGCCTGACTCCAGCCTAACTCACCACATGTAGCTTGATGAGTTCACCCCTCGCTTTGCCCCCCTCCACCCCAGTGCACCACTCACCTGAAGCTTTAACAATAATTCATCTGCCAGGCTCCCATGGCTACTCAGGAGGCTGAGATCTGGAGATCACAGTTGAAAGCCAGACAAGGCAGGAAAGTCCACGAGACTTCTAGCTCCAATAAACTAACCCACCTAAGCCAGAAGTTGAGCTGTGGCTCAAAGGGTAAAGTGATAGCCTTGAGCAATGAAAGCTCAGGCCCTGATTTGAAGCCCTAAGACCATCACGCGCGCGCGCACACACACACACACATTCATTCTAGTTCCCTCTTTTAACTCTAATTTGGTTGACAATCACAAAAAATATTTTCACTATTTTTGTTTGAATAAATCCCAAGTATTAAATTGCAAGCTCAAGTGGACACTTAAATATAATTGCATTGTACTTGTGCATTAACATCCGTGGATTCTGTGTCATGTGCTTCTGTAGAAAGTGGAAGTGTGTGTGGTGTGTGTGCCTGTGTGCCACTACTGGGGCTTCAACTCAGGGCCTTGTGCTCTTTCACTTGACACTTTCCTGGAGGCCACTGTTCTAGCACTTGGGCCACAGCCCCATCATTTTACTGGTTAATTAGAGACATGAGACTGCCTTTCAAGAATGATCTTCAGATTTCAGCACACACACACCCCCAATAGTGAGGATTGCAGACATGAGCCACCACTGCTCACATTAGTCCTTTAAATACATTTACTATTATTATGGTTGACAATAAAACTAGGGCCTTGCTGTGTATGCTAGGCAAATGCTCGCCAAGGGCTTAATTCTTTTATTATTATCATCATCATCATCATTATCATTAATATTAGTAGTATTATTACTTGCAGCACCCCCCCACTCAAGTTTTAAATTTCAATTATGTTCATGCACTTTATAAAATTTACAGAGAAAGGAAAATATTTCCACAACTTCTCTCTCCTTTTCTTACAAATTGAGAATGATAGAATGATCTCTTCCTTTAGCAATTCCCTGATTATCATTATCTGTTTTGTGAATTCCTCTGGTGGGTTAGGCAATAGTAAACCTATTGTCACAGATTATTTCAAACTACTAATTTGTAAATCAGAAGGCCTTATGGTCCATAATGAAACTTGATCAAAGTATCATGTTTGAGCCAGGCACCAGGGGCTCAGACTTGTAATCCTACTTACTCAGGAGTCTGAAACCTGAGGATGGTGGTTCAAAGCCAGCTCAGACAGGAAAGCCCATGAGACTCTTATCTCCAATTAAATAGCAAAAGATGGAAGCAGAGCTCTGGCTCAAGAGGTAGAGCTCTAGCCTTGAACAAAAAAGCTCAGGGACTTTACCTGAATTCAAGCCATGGGACCAGCACACACACACAAAATCATGTTTTGCTAGTGATCAAATCTCTGTCCTTATAAAGAAGGCACTCTCAAATCAAAGCTTCCCCATGATCTGAGGACAGCGGGATGAGTAGAGGAATCCAAATTTTCAGGTAATTAACAATTAATTGCTGTGTTTCATGTCCTAGGAACTTGCATGATCACCAAAGCTACTTTTCCAAGACTTTATTACTCCCACTAATTTACCATTTTTATGCTCTTTCATATCTTTGCTTTATTTGTCCTTCCCAAAGTATGATTTTTCTATCCAGGGTGAACATAATTGCGTTTCATACTTGCTTGTTGCTTCATGTTATATACTATAACCACACTTCTTGTGAACCATGGAATGGGAAAAAGCTGATTGGCTGGTTCCTTTTTTGATGTGAAATGCTTATTGTACATGACTGAAGTGACCCAACTTATTTTTTCCTCTGATCATGTCACACATAATAAAACCAGTCACACTCAGTCTGGGGCACAGATTGGCTCACATAATTTATAGGAGGTTGTCTTTATGTGAATTTTACTGCTAAGGTAAAAAAGTAAAAATTGAGAATTATTTGCCGTTTCCCAAGGCTGATTCAATTAGAAGAAAATCAGAACCATTGCACATAGTTCACATGTATATGAAAAGGAACACACATCTTCATATATAGACCTAAACCCAGGTTTATTTCAAACATGTAAACAACAGAATTTTAAAGAGAATCGCAGCACTTGTGACAAATACCTGTTAATTATATAGGAGCCTTTGTTCATATAGAATCAAACAGAATAGAATTATTTAGATAGAATTGTTATTATTCATCTAGAATAAGAGTAATGTATTAGTAGAAAAGACTGAGCGTGTATATATAGGACTAAAGCAAATACTGTAGAAAATATTTGTGGATAATATTTCATTAATATATGGAAATAAATTTGTAGGATCAATAAAATTATGGACAGACACATAGAGTCACAACACAGACACACAGACACAGCCTTATACACAGATATACATACATACACAGAGACACAGAAAGTCAGACTAACACTTGATTTTCTTTCTTTGTTTTATTTTATTTTCTGCCTGTCTTGGGGTTTGGACTCAGGGCCTGAGCACTGTTCTTGGCTTCCTTTTTGTTCAAAGCTAGCACTCTACCACTTGAGTCATAGCGCCACTTCCAGCTTTTTCTGTTTATGAGGTGAGCTCTCTCTCTCTCTCTCTCTCTCTGTGTATGTGTGTATACACACACACACACACACACACACACACACACACATATATTCCCTGTGAATAATTTATATATCAGGGAAGAGGAAAATAGCCACCAGTCAGAAGAAGAGAATAGATTTCAAAGCCTAAACAGATAATTGGCATACTTTAAGTGATTTTTTTTCAAGATTCCATTTGCTTAAAAATAGCTAAACAGACTACAAGGACTATGATACAACAGTCCAGTACCATGTCCAGGTGTATATTTATACATGTTCTGATGTGATACTTTTGTTTAATTGCCCATAGTTTCAGGCTTGGTGAGGAGAGGCTTGCTACTTTGGGTCCTCGGGTGGGATAAAACTCATTGATTTTCCTGTCAGAGGCAAGAGACCACAGCCAGCAACTTAGTCACACATGTCACAACCAAGGGACAAAGAGAACTGATAGCGGCACTAGAGGCAAGATTTTAATATCAGTGAGATGTGATTATGGTGAAAATGCTATATTAGGAAAACTGATCTACAGATTTGATGTAATCCACATCTAAAATACAATGGTGTTCTTTACAGAAGTGGAAAATTAATTCTTAAAACATTATCCTCAAATTTATATGGAAACATACAAGACCCCCAAATAGCCAAAGCGATACTGAGGAAAGTTGGCTATGGAAAACAATGCTGCAATGAAAATGGGTGTGCTGGTGGCTTTAGTGTGCCCTGGTTTGTGGTCTATTGGATAAATGCCCAAGAGTGGGGCTGGTTGGTCATAGGGAAGCTCTATGCTTTCCAGAGTGGTTGGATAAGCTTATACTTTGACCAACAGTGTAGTAGACATCCCTTTTGGCCACATCCACATTGTCACTGTTAGTTTTCTTGATATATGTCATTATAACTTGAAAAAAGGTTTTATGAGGTCAAGTAAGCCAGACCCGGAGAAACATAAGTCACATCATTTCCCTCAAGTGTGGCAGCTAGAATGTGCCAAAAAATCTACATGTAAACACATTGGGTGGTAAGAAAGCAGTTACAAATGAATTAACTGATGTGTAATAGACTCTATGAAAGGTACAAATAGTCTAATTCCTTAGAAAGACTAAATCCAAACCCAACAAAATAAGAAATAGGAAAGGGGTACTTGCAAGAGGGGAAAGTGTCCAAGGAGAGGGGTAGAAGCACCGAGGAGGGATAGGGGAGCTCGCAGGCAAGAATTGACTGTATATACCAAGGGGAGTGAAGATGTTGAAGAGGTGACACCAATCAAGATGCATTGTATACATAAACTGTTCTGTGAAAAGCCAAAAACAAATTCAATACATACCTAAAATTAAGATAAGTAAGGGAAAGGGTGGGGTGGGAGGGGTGGGTGAGAATGTTGAAAGGGGGACATTGATCAACATGCATTGTATTCATAAACTGCTTCAGTGAATCACAACTCCTTGGTACAATTACTTAAAGAAAATAAAACATTTCAAAATAAATGTCAAACACAAATAAGCAAATTCTAGTACAGATCCACAGTAACAAAACTCACAGGACATTGGCACAAGATCAGACAAATAGACCAATGAAATAGAGTGGAGATTTCCCCCCCCCCCCAAAAAAAAACACACACGGTGAGTCACTAGTCCTTGAAAACCTGCCCCAAACAAATAGTGGCAAACTAGGCTTCCTGAACTCATGTGCCTGGAGAAACTGGATATCCACACATGGGCTTGTGAAACTAGAGCCCTGACTCAACTCACACAAAAATAAATTTAAGCCCAGTACTGGTGGCACATGCCGGTGACCCAATCTATTCTGAAGGCTGAGATCTGAAGATCTCAGAGGCAAGAAAGACCATGAGACTGTTATCTCCAAATTAACCAACAAAAAGTTGGGAGTAGAGATGAGATTCAAGTAGTATGGCATTATATGTGAGCAGAAAGACTAAGGGACAGAGTCCAGGTCCTAAGTTTAAGCCCTAGTGTTAGCACACTTACAAAAAGGAGTTGTATCCTTTTCATATTAAGTACCTTACTATAATTTCAACTTACTTGAGAAAATGTCTTAGGAAAGAAAGATATCACATTAGAGCTGACACTGTTAAGAGGTCATTTAGTACTAAATTTTTGTGGGGCTTGAACTCAGGGCCTGGGCTCTGTCACTGTGCTCAAGGCTAGTACTCTACCATTTGATCCACAGCACCACTTCCAGCTTTTTCTGAGTAGTTTATTGGAGATAAGAGTCTCATAGGGACTTTCCCATCCAGGCTGGCTTCCAACTATGATCCTCAAGTCTCATGAGCCATCAGTGCCCAGCAAATTCTCTTTTTTTAAAAGAAAGAAAATTACTGTTGTGTGTAGATTATTGGTTGCAAAATTTTCTTATTGTAATGAGGGCAAAATTGTTTCCAAGATTTATTAAAAATCACTAATTTTTTCTTATCTAGAGTATTTAACAGAATGGACCCTTTGTTTCACAATCTTGCATTAATTATATTAGCAGTAATCTTGAGAGAATAAAAATGATAGCCAGAGCTAACTAGCAACTCACCCCTGTAATCCTAGGTACTCAAGGGGTGGAGATCTGAGAATCATGGTTTGAAGCTGGTTCACACAGGAAAACCTTTGAGATTCTTATCTCAGGTTAACCACCAAAGAACCAGAAGTGGAGCTGTGGTTCAAGTGCTAGAACAACAGCTTTGAGCAAATATGCTCAGGCTCTGAGTTCAAGCCCTGAGATCAGCACTCATGCGCTCTCTCTCTCTCTCTCTCTTTCTCTCTCTCTCTCTCTCTCTCCCTCTCTCTCTCTCTCTCAAATTTAGCCAGAAAAGAATTACTGTCAATCAATGAAGAGTTTCTTTTTGGAACTTCATAGATGGAATTACATAAAAAGTCAAGATTCGACTAATTAAAATGAGAAATAAAGGGGCTCACACTTTTATACTATGTGAGTGAAAAGCAGAACAAAACTACTACTACATATTTTGTTAAGCACTAAAAAGTATGTGGCTTCTGTCTTGAGACTTCACATTTGAAATTTTGTCACAGCCCTTATCAAAAGTGTTCCTCTTACATTCAGGGCCAGTAAGGACTATAAACATGTTTAATAGTCAATCTTCATTCCAGGGCAAGGGAGCACTAGATTATTGGCTTCAATCTTGACAAGTCTCCTTTATGTAAAGTTTTGATGCACAGTCTTAGTCATCAGGAGAAGCAAAGGACAAATATTACAAAGTTCCTTTGCAAAATAGATTCCAGAAATAAAAAACCTTTTCTTGGATTTGTTCCTTTGGGATATTTTTCATGTGCTTTTTTGGGGGGGGGGGGCTGGAGGGAGAAGAGAAGGGGTTTGTTGCTATTTCAGGGTCTTGAACTCAGTGCCTGGGCAATGTCACTGAGTTTGTGTGCTGTAAACTAGTGCTCCATCATGCAAGCTATAGCTCCACTTCCAGCTCTTGGGTGGTTAATGGGAGAGAAATCTCACAGACTTTTCTGCCCTGGCTGACTTTGAACAGCCATTTTCAGATCTCGGTATTATTTAGCCCCCGAATAGCTTGATTACAGGCATGGCCCACAGTCTCCCAGCCTTTTCTTGCTTTTTTAAATGGCCAAAGTTTTTAAAAGAAAACAAAAGCCTCTTAGCCATCATATAGTATCACAGATTTGCAGACACTCAAATTTTGTGTCTTCTAATTTTACACATATCAAATTATTGACTTATATAAGATTACTGTCACTGGATTTGAAATATAAATTGCTGGGTGAAACATCAAGCAGTTCTGAGCTCTTGAGTAATTATTTCCAAGAAAAGATTATATAAACCTTACAACATCACTGAGAATTTCTCAAGTAATTTCAGGTAGTGCATAATGTTTTCTAGAGTATGGGGTGTGTGTGTGTGTGTGTATGTGTGTGCATACCTGTGTTATCAAGATGTGCAAAGACAATTTCTCTGGCTTGACCCTTCAACTCCTAAGATCCTGTTGATCTTTGACCCCCAAAGAAGTTAGAATTAGAAGAGAGTGTCAGTGGCCCCTGGCTGTGTTAGTTATCTTTCGTTCAGATAGAGTATAACAGTTTTGCCAGGGCCATCCTTGGAACAGAATCCTCCTACCCCTATAGGAGATTACAGGCAAGGGCCGCTATGCTCAGTCATTCCTCATTCCTTTCCTCTACTTCTTATGTAGACTGAATAAATCAGTGGTTTATAAGTCTTCTCCTTTTTAGTCTGATTTTGTACCCATGTATTAGTGAGTTCTCTATTAATTATCAATGAAATAAAATATAATACTATCAGAAATATTCAAATTTAATGTTTGGTGGACTAGAAATTGTCCTAAACCTGAGGTGGTGGTGATTTGTTTTTTTTTGTTTTTGTTTTTGTTTTTTTTTTTTCTTTCTCAAATTTTTATTATCAAACTGACGTACAGAGTGGTTACAGTATCATACGTTGGGCATTGGATACATTTCTTGTACTGTTTGTTGCCTTGTCCCTCATGCCCCCCTCCCTCCCCCCCTTTCCCTCCCCCCCAGGTGTTCAGTTCACTTACGCCAAAGAGTTTTGCAAGTATTGCTTTTGTAGTTATTTCTCTTTTTTTACCCTGTGTCTCTCGGATATGGTATTCCCTTTGAATTTCCTACTTCCAATACCAGTAAACACGGTTTCCAATATACTCAGATAAGATTACAGAGATAGTGTAGGTACAAACATAGGAAGGTGATACAAAACATCATCAATAATAGAAACTACACATACACATAGGACGTTGAAAGTAGTTACAACTGTGATATATCACTTGTTTCCATAACATGGAGTTCATTTCACTTAGCATCATCTTATGTGTTTCTAAGGGTATAGCTATTGGGCCTTGTGATGCTCTGCTATGGCTTGCCTAAACCTGTACTAATTATTCCCAATAAGGGAGGCCATAGAGTCCACGCTTCTTTGGGTCTGGCTCACTTCACTTAGTATAACTTTTTCCAAGTCCTTCCATTTCCTTACAAATGGAGCAATGTCATTCTTTCTGATAGAGGCATAAAATTCCATTGTGTAAATGTACCACATTTTCCTGATCCATTCATCTATGGAGGGGCATCTGGGTTGGTTCCAGCTTCTCGCTATGACAAATTGTGCTGCGATGAACATTGTTGTGCTGGTGGCATTACTGTGATTTTGTTTGTGGGCTTTTGGATAGATACCCAACAGTGGGGCTGCTGGGTCATAGGGGAGTTCTATATTGAGCCTTCTGAGGAATCTCCATACTGCTTGCCAGAGTGGCTGAACCAGTTTACATTCCCACCAACAATGAAGTAGGGTTCCCTTTTGGCCACATCCCCTCCAACAATTGTTATTATTAGTTTTCTTGATATATGACATTCTTGCTGGGGTGAGATGGAATCTCAATGTTGTTTTGATTTGCATTTCCTTTATGGCCAGTGATGTAGAGCATTTTTTCATATGTCTATTGGCCATTCTCATTTCCTCATCAGAGAAGTTTCTTTGTAAGTCTTTAGCCCACTTGATGAGGGGGCTATTGGTTCTTTGCAGTTTTGTTTTGGAAGAAGGTAATTTTTTTAGTTCTGCATATATTTTAGAGATGAGGCCTTTGTCTGTTGAATGTCCGGTAAAGATCTTCTCCCAGTCTGTGGGCTTTCTGTTTATCTTGAGAGCTATGTCCTTTGCCGTGCAGAAGCTCTGGAGTTTGATGCAGTCCCATTTGTCCAACCTTTCTTTGATTTGTAGCCTTTCAGGGTCTTTGTTAAGGAAGTTCTGTCCTGTGCCAAGGAGCCCAAGTGTTTCTCCTACTCCTTCCTTTAGTGTCTTCAGGGTGCCTGTTTTGATTTCAAGGTCTTTAATCCATTTGGAATTGATTTTGGTGCAGGGTGATATATAAGGATCTAGTTTTAGTTTGTTGCATGTGTTGAGCCAGTTTTGCCAGCACCACTTGTTAAAGAGGCTATCTTTCTTCCATACTATTGTTTTAGCTCCTTTATCAAAGATTAAGTAGGCATAGTTCTGTGGGTTTAATTCTGGGTCTTCGATTCTGTTCCATTGGTCTTCAGGCCTGTTCCGGTGCCAATACCAAGCTGTTTTTATTACTATAGCTTTATAATACAGCTTGAAGTTGGGTATTGTAATTCCTCCAGCACTGTTCTTTCTGCTTAGGAGTGTTTTTGCTATTCTAGGTCTTTTATTGTTCCATATGAATTTCTGGATTGCTTCCTCTATTTCATGGTGGTGGTGATTTGTAGCAAAAATAAAAATAAAATTCTGAGGTGCAAGCCTCCCTAGCTGGGCAAATTCAATTATTGAAGTACTCCACTTCCTAAATTTGGAGAAAGTTAAGTTGGTTCGGCTCACCAAGGCCTAGCTTTGAGTTGAGCTCATACCTCACTGAGGTATGAGCTTATCTTTCAGATCTTTTATTTCTTCACCTAAAACCTTGGAAAATATGAAGGCTAGGCCCCCATGCCTGACGTGGAGCTTACCGAGCTCTACTCACGAACCTTGCGAAGGGCAGTAAGCACTCGTGTCCTGAGCCCAAGCCCAGGGTTTTATTTGGTTTTCTTTTTTGGAAATAATTATCTCACCTCCGGCATCTATGGGCACTCATTTGCACCATGGTAGAAAGTCGTTTCCAACTTCTGCTAGAGAACAGTCTCATGGACTCTCCTGCTTGTACTGGGTCTGAACTGTGATCCTCCAGATTTCAACCTCCTAAATAATCAGGATTAAAAGTGTCAGTGAACAGTACCTCCACTGTTTGTTTGTTTTATCTAATTTATATATTTATATGTTTGCCACTAATAATTACTCTTAAAATGACCTACTTTTAAAAATGTCTAATTCTGTGACCAAATCATTATTTCTTTCCTGTTTAAAGCACTATAAAAATATTATTATACATTTTTTTTTCTGGTTATATAGGTTTGGACTTGAAACTCCTTAAGTAATGTAAACAGATGCCACTTATAGGTCTGCTCAAGTCTTAGTACACAATTTTGGAGAAGGAATAAGGCTCTTTGTACCCAGTTTTTCCTTTTAGCCCACTGTTAGCAAACAGTGATCATGTACTTCACTCCCTTTTGCTTTTTTACTTCTGTCCTTAAAATATGGCTCTTTTAAAATATCTATGTTATTATGTTACCCTCAAAGAGAATAAACTCATGCACTAGGAAGAATGGAATGCAATGTGTAAAGAAAATTGAAGGTCTGCCGGTCTCTAGAGCCTGGCTCTTATTGGGTGAGTGATTCCTGGTGCCCTGCTCTTATTGGACGACTGAGTCCTGGTGCCTGACTCTCATTGGGCAATTGATATCTGGAGCCTGACTGTCATTGGGTGATACTGAGAGTCTGGCTCCCATTGGATGATAGATCTGTGGGGGTAGGAGGTGCACATAAATTTCTACTTACCACAACATGGCAAGTTTCATACAGACACTTAATGGGTAGGCACCAGCAATACTGATAAAGAATACATGGAGCAGTCTTGTCTAACAAAGGAAGACAAAAATTGAAAGTATCATTTGCACCACAAAGGGAAAGATTGAATTTCTTTCTGTGCAGTGCCTCGTTTCTGAGAAGGTTTAATTTTGTGTAGCCTTGCTAGCCATGGAAATGGATTGTCTTGTTTGTGCCAAGACCACTAATACCAGTCACTACTGATGAGATAGTGTTTTCTGGGTTACTAAAAATAGCCCATTGGCAAAGGTAAACTAACGTTAGTACTTTTTATTTTTCATCAAACTCTAATTGACAGGAAATATTCTTTCTGCCAATTTGTTTTCTTTAATCATGTAATTATATACAATCGGCATATGAAAATTATGGTCCTACTTTAGAAATCTTGTAAATGTTTGCCCTAAACACATACCAGCATTATCTACATTACAGCTACAGCTAGGCAGGAAGATAATACTTGCTTTCAAACTATAGATTTGGTGTGCAGGGTAGCATAACCAGAGATGGTGCTTTTGAGACGAGGATGTGGCAATGTCCATGTTTTATGTGTAAATGTGTGAGAAGAAAGCCTGTTTCCACCACATCATGCTGTGACTCTCTCTCCAACATTATTAGTATGAATATCAAAATAAATGAGTCATAACAAATATGAACACAAGCCATATTTGCAATCAATGAGAAATTATATGATCACCCACAAGTCCTTTTCCATAGAGGGCACTACCTAACATTCTTTCTGCTCTAATTCATATTCTCTCTCTCTCTCTCTCTCTCTCTCACACACACACACACACACACAGACACAGACACACACACCCTTCTCTTGAATGGATATACTGCAAAAATTCTATGACGTACATATGCAGTAAGGAGACTGGGTCTATGCTTCCCCTAGATAATTGGCCCTTTATTTCCTCTGATTGTTTCCCTAGGTGGTTTATTATTATTTAACACTTTTGTTAGTTTTAAGTCCTCATCTGGTTTGCTTTGCTCACATATCACACTTTCATTGGGTTGGGCACCCCCCAAGACTTGTCAGGGCTGCAGAGTTTTTCTGTTTCCCAAACAACCACTTTGTAGATGCCTGACCTGCCACCCAAAAATCTTTCTGGAGCCAGGAGACATCCATTCTGATGAGAACGGGGTGCTGGTTCTGTTTGTCATGGTCGGAGGCTTTGGGGCCAGGCTGAATGGGTGTCTGGTATTATGCTACTTCTCTCATACTGTAGATACTCTTGGCTGTAGGATTACACCAGAGGTAGGAGTGGTCCAACCAGCCACCTTTGGTTTTTGTGTTTCTTTCTGTCTTGGGGATTCTTGTTTCCTAGGTCTCTGTTCTTCATTTGGACATCTCTGGGGAATTAAATTCCGGCCCCCAGCTGGGCCTGGCCCCAGGCCTGCTATAGCCCCTCCCATGTGGAAGCAGTCAAGAGGCAGGGCACAAGTTGTCACAGGCCTGGTTTGGGCCTCTAGCATTTGGCTAAAGTTACAAACCTCAGGCCACATCCCCTCCTTGGGAAGAAAAAGTACTTTAGTGAAAAACTGAGTGAAAACATAGGCCACCTGGTGGGCTAGGAGATTAGCTTTAGGTAACCCTTCCTTTCCTCCATCTGATGGTTTTAAAAGGTCAATTGCTATGCTAATGTGCTTTGGTAAAATGTAGGACCTGGAGAAATTAGGCCCAGTTAATTTGCTTTGTTAGAGAAATTTGCATAAATACCTAGATCTGGGTCATCTCTAAGAGTAAGAGATTGTTTGTTAGCAAAAATATCTCTTACCACTAAAAATTCCAGAAATATATAACCTATATTCATTTTAGTGCACTTAAAGATCTTTGTGTACAAATGTGTGTGTGTGTGCGTGTGTGTGAACATGTTTAAAATAAAAACTGTTAGCATGCTGTGGAAAAATTGGGTGGGTTTAAACATAAACCATAAATGTCAATGGGTGAATTTAAGCTTACACTCTAAAGAAGATCATCAGGTTTGGGTGCTACTAAGTGTCTGAAAGGATTATTATATTGTTAAACTTTAATTCAAAAGTTTTAAAGAATTCTTTTAAATGCAAATTAACAATGGGGAGTAGATTTGGAAAGGAAATTAAAAATGGCCTCTATAAAGTTATCACTGTAATCAAGAGTTATCTGTCTTGGAAAAAAATGTAGATCTTGTGAGGTAGGGCTTAAAATTGGGGGCTAGGCACCAGAAAGTATTAACATTTATTTCAAACTGATGGTTTTGTGGGTAATGTAATCAGTATTACTAAAAACTTCACAGTGCCAGTACTTATCATTCTTGCATTAAATTGAAGTCTAAGGTTTCCTGAGAGAACTCAGGCTGCAGGAAAGCACACACATACACACACACACACACACACACACACACACACACATACAGTCAATGGCAGCTTAAAACCCAGACCCCAGAAAAGTAAATGGGTGTTACCTGTTTCAAGGTTTCTAAAGGATCATTTCAATGCACATGAAAGCTAAAGTATGAAGAGCTAAAGGGGAAGTTAGTAGAAAGGCTGTGGAAAGAAATGGATTCCTGGATACACAAACCTGGAAATAAATTTGTCCTAAATATTTTTTTAAAGTGGAAAAAGGAAAAATTGGAACTACCAAAATGATTGTATAATTGCATTTAAAAATTTTTGCCTTTACAGGTTGCTGTAGCAATTACAGGTGGGCCCACAGACAGATAGATGATTCTTACAAATTTGTCAGATGTAACTTGTCTCTTAGTAAGTTTCAGTTAAGACCATGCTTGGGTACTGTTTCTATTTGATCTCCTTGTTGCTGCAGTTGGAGTAAAAGGGCTTTTGGTAAAAACTCTTTGACCTGAGGACTGACTATAGTTCAGAAGCGAGTCCAGGCAGAAAAGGGTCCCCATGAGACTTTCATCTCTAACTGGCCAGAAGAGTATGGAAAGAAGTGGGGTTGCTCTGTGGCTCAAAGCGATATTGCACTAGCCTTGGGTGGGAGAGGTCTGGGACAGGGCTCAGGCCCTGAGTTCAAGTCCAGTGGCCAACCAAGGGAAATGCCATGAGGGCAATAATTATACCAGCATGGAGAAGACACTCCTGGCTTGTCTTGGCAATGACAGGCATCCAGAAGCTTGGATGACAGAGATTGTGTCAGATCCTGGAGTCACTTGTGCTTGGCCCTTCAAAATTAACCAGCACCAGGAGGTCATAGGAAAATAGTCTGTAAGACTGTCTATCTGATGTCTGTATCTGTCTACTTTGTAACTGAGCAGAAACTTACACCATGGCTTGCTAGTCTGTTACAGTAGGTAGTAAAATGCTAGGGTTGTAAAAAAGGGTATAGTTTAAAATCCCAACCCCCATATCTGTTCAAAGACCTAACTGGCAGTGAGTTTCGGGCTAACACTAGCCACATAAATTCATCTGTTCAAAAGGTTTGTACCCAATAGAGCATGGACCTGAAATCAGGTTCCTACTGAGAGCTATCTAAAAGTCTACACAGGTAACTTAGGCATTGATGGGGTCACCAGAGATCAGGTTCTCCAAGTAGCCAGGAAAATGCTTTTGCAAACCAGAGTGCTAAACAGGCTACACTGTAACCCAAAAAGGTCTATATAGTTGTTAAGTTAAATATTCTATCTACTTTCCAGTTTGGAGTAAATATTGCTCTGGAGTAAATATTGCTGACCCTGGCGACCCCTCGTAGAACACGCTGGCTAGGCAACAGTATCCCTGAGTTAGCTTGAAGAAGTTACAGAAGCTGGATCTTCCCCCATGAACTGCCCTTATGATCCAGGAACCAAAGTCATTTTTGGAATGGATGAGGCAGGATACATTAAAGAAATAACCACGGAAAACTGGTATCATTATAGGCCCAAGCCTTCTATATCTGCCTTTTGTATCCAGGAAATCCTAGACTTAACTAAAAAACTCTGGTTAACGAAAGTCATCACCCTGGTAAACTGCCCCAGGCCACTGACTAAAAACTGTCTTGAAAACCAGTGGGCACCAGCCTGAAAAGGCCTGTGTCCTCAAAGAAAGCAACCGGCAAAACACTGGGAGATTTCATCCAAGTCAGACTCCTGCCTTAAGTCTCCATAGACTGTGCAGAACTAACTAACAAGCCGCTTAGCAAGAGATGTGCAGTCGGGATAAGAGACACTGCTACGATCCTGCCCATCCCTTCCAACCAGAGATTCCGTTTGGGTTAAAAATGGACACGCACATTGTTAAAGATGGACACACGCCGGCCTGGAAAGGACCTGACATCATTATCCTGACCACCCCTACCACGGTGAAGATGGATGGGATCCCCACCCGGCTCCATCACAGGTGACTGGAGCCTGCTGATTCAGGATGGAAGACACAAGCCACTTCAGATCCACTGAAGCTCACACCTCTGTATCACCCCACCCTTCACCCTCTTCTAAGAGCCCCCAAATCTATGATTTGATTGCATGTACATAAAACCAGTGGGAAATGAGGTAAGGAGACTGGGTCTATGCTTCCCTTTGATAATTGGCCCTGATTGTTTCCCTAGGCAGTTTGCATTTCTATTAGGCTGAAGTGTCCTCATCTGCTTTGCATTGGTCATATATAACACTTTTGTTAGGTTTGATCCCACACACTTTATGTGGTCTCGACCTCAATAAGCTTTGGCTAGCTGCATTTGGGGCTGTTGGTCCTTGAGACAAGAGTCCACCAGCAGTCCTCTGCTCTCCAATAACGACTCACAATTTGGCCTCTTAAGTGATGACTTCTCTGTTTCTCAGGACTGAGTTTCCTCACAACACATAGTGTATGAAGTGGCCATTACATAGAATAGATTACCATGACACAAGGGATAGAATTTTCACCTTGCACATGCCCCAACTCCAAAGTCAAAATAAACACAACCACATTTCTTTTTTAATATATGTGTATTTATGTATTTGTGTTTCCATAAATGTGATGTACAAAAGGGTTACAGTTACATAAGTAAAGCAAAGAGTACATTTCTTTTTGGACAATGCCATCCCATCCTTCACTCTCTCCCAAGTTTTCCTTCCTATCTACAAACATATTTCTAAAAGACCAAAGAAACTCAGTTTAGGAAAATGTGTGTGTGTGTGTGTGTGTGTGTGTGTGTGTGTGTGTGTGTGTGTGTGAAGAGTATAATTTGACTATAGCAAAATCCTGCCAGGTCTTTCCTTTCATTTTTTTCTTTTCTTTTCTCAAGACCAGTGCTCTACCACTGAGCCATAGCTCCAGTTCTAGCTTCATTGGTAGATAATTTGAGATAACTACCAAACTTCCTTGCCCAAGCTGGCTACAACCCCAGTACTGAGACCTCAGCCTCCTGAGTAGCTAGGATTAAAATTGTGAGCCACCTGTGACCAGCACATGCTTTCAATCCTGGGTTGGGAGAATGAGATTTGAGTAGAAATGAATGAGCCCATCAGTCTTGAAGGAGCCCCCAATACCTACTCTTTCCCATTTATGGCCTAAGACAGATTCCCAGGGTAAGGCTGTACCCTGGAAAGAAAAGAGTCTGTACCTCATCTGATCAATTCCCCTATATACCAAGGGTCCCCTACACAGAGGATCTCCTACAAAGTACCTCAGTTCTAGTGCTTTCTGTAATCTGTTTTGATTTTTGGTTTGGGAAAAGTATAACATAATTAAATCAATAACACATTTGTTAGTAGTTGACACAGTGTGAATGTATTCATCTTTGCATAACTATTTTTTCAGTTCTATCTTCAGTTTTATCTTCACTGGAGCAAAGATAAAGGTTTTCACTTGAGTGTGACTTAATTAACACATAAAGACTTTTTTCCAGCTTATACATGTTTTCTTATTTGCCTCCAAAATTATTTATTCCAAAAGTTTATGGTTTGGGCATCATTTAAAATTTCTTACTCTACGTCCAGACACCTATCTTGGAAACATTAAAAATATGTAACAAAATGTTGTTATTTTTGTGTGTGTGTCAGTACTGAGGTTTAATTTTTGGTGGTTCATTGGAGACAAGAATCTCATGGATTTTCTTGCCTGTGCTGACTTTGAACAGCAATCCTCAGATCTCAGCCTTCTGAGTAGCTAGGATTACAGGCATGAGCCATTGGCTCCCAGCTGCTTTTATTTATTTCTCAATGTCATTGTAAAAACGTTCCAGACAAAAAATTATACTAAGTCAAGCGAGCCAGACCCAAAGACACATGGACTCTATGGTCTCCCTCATAGGGAATAATTAGCACAGGTTTAGGCTAGTCACAGCAGGGGATCACAAGAGCCTATAGCTATGCCCTTATGAAGACATAAGATGATGCTAAGTGAAATTAACTCCACGTTAGGGAAACAAGTGTTATATCATTGTTGTAATTATTTCCAACATACCATGTGAATCTGTACCTTTTTGTTGATGTTGTTTCTCTTGTATTCCCTTCCTGTGGTTGTACCCCCTGCTATCACTGTATCTGATCTTAGTACCCTGGATATTGTATATATGTGTATTAGAACTAGGGAAGGGAATGGGAATATCAAAATCGAGAGACAAGGGATAAAAAGGCAAATGATTCCAAAAACAATACTTACAAAATGATTTGGTGTAAACCAACCCTACAACTCATGCGGGGGAGGGAGAGGAGGGAAATGAGGGAGGAGGTAACAAGTTGAACAAGAAATGTACCCATTGCCTTACATATGACACTATAATCCCTCTGTACTTCACTTTGACAATAAAGAAAAAGAAGAACTGGCAAACTAGTGAGAGAATTGTAAGGAAATTTTTCTAAAAATGAAACCCATTCATTTACCTTTTACTATCAAAAAGTAAAAAGAAATATGGACATGATCCATTTGGAGTAGAATACCACCGATTTAAGAAGTTGTTTAGAGCATTTGAACTAGAGGACAGAAAAGGAGTTATATGTATGGATAATCATGGCTGGGCATAGTCATCCACCTGTAATCAGAGCAACCTGAAGGAGGAATTTATATTTGAAGCCAGCCTGAATTATATAGCAAGATTCTTTCGTAAAATAAAAAGAAAAGGAAATAAAATAATAAAGCTTTATTCTGCTGTTACTCTTTTTTTTTTTTTTCAATCATAATGTTTGAACTCAGAGCCTGGGTGCTGTTCCTGAGTATTTTGGCTTAAGGAGAGTGCTCTACCAATTGAGCCACAGCTCCATTTTTGTTTTTCTAGTGGTAAATTGGAGATAAGAGTCTCATGAGATTTCTTGCCAGGGCTGGTTTCAAACTGTGATCTTCAGATCTCTGCCTCCTGAGTAATCAGGATTACAGGCACAAAACAAAAAACAACACCTGGCTATTATTTTTATGAAGCCTATTCACTATATTATAGTCTACTAGGTCACTTTATAATTCAAAATGAGGTTTATTTTGGGTTACTAAAAACAATTAATGAACCATCTTATCCAAACGTGTGTGTGTGTGTGTGTGTGTGTGTGTGTGTAACTCAGTGCTCTCCCTCTATTACTATGCTTTTTTGTTTTTCCATTTCCTCTCAGAATAACAAATATCCATTATTATTGGTTATAAAAAGAACTTTTAGGGAAGATTTATAGTCTATCTCATCCCCATCACAATATTGAAAAAGGGTGTTAATTTGGGAGAAAATTACTTTTATTATGGTAGAAGAATTCTGCATATTAAAACCTATTCCATGTATTCTGCTATAATGAATCATCCTGGACAAAAGAAGAAAATCTCTTTTTTCTTATGTAAAATTCCTGTAGAAGATGGAAAACTTAACTAATTTAATAAAATCCATAAGCCTGGAAAAAAAACATTCCAGACATCACTTCCTACCCATAAATATATAATTATTTGTCAATTAAACCAATAAATTAAATTAACTTGTCAATTAAACCAATACAATTAAAGGAGAAGTAAAATTGAAACCCAGTAACCACCACTGAAATCATTTGCTACAGCAGGAGAAAATTTGCATGTAAGTATATTTCAGGTATTTCACCTCCTTTCTGCAGTGTAATGAAGTTGGGTTGTATGCAATTTGAGATGGAAAAGAAGTCAGCGGTGGGCCATTTTTAAAACGAGGTATCTGATCCTGAGTGGACAGCTACTGAGCATCTTGCTTACGCGTGGAAATAATGGTTTACACAGGTTCTTGTGTGTGGAAGTTCGCTGCATAAACAAATGGACAAAGAGGACATGAGAAGGGGTCGCCTGGCCAGGAAAAATTAGATGTCAATATAAAGAGAAAATAGGTAAAAACTGTGCACAGTGCAAGAAAATCTTTTCTGCCACAAGAGAACAAAGAGAGGTGGAGGCCACCAAGGCCGGGTCTAAACCCACCCAATCCTAAAAGGTATCCTATATTACAATTACCCAATAGAAAACTGGGAAGCAGAGACAACAATCCCCACGAGTGGACACCCGCAGGGCTCAGCCAGCCAGGAGCTGGGGACCGGGTGGCCTGCGTGTGTACGTGCAGCAGGGATACGTGTGCTGGGCTTGCTCTACTTCCTTTGTGCCACGCATGCCCCGGCTTGCCAGGCTGCCATTAGCCATCCCAGCTGGCTTTCTCGTGCTCAGTGTCTGTGGCTTCCTTCCTCGACCTAAGGTGAGTAAGTGGATTTCTCATAGCCACATGATTCGGATTCTATTCCCTGGAGGGAAGCTAGCCTCCAGGCAAAGAAGGACTCTGTGCACACTCGATGTATAGGCAGCTTATCAAGAAACATGGACATCATTTCTGACATGGACATCATTTCTGACATCAAGTCCTAGTAAGTAACCAAAATGCTGTCATGTGATCAGCCATGATTGTTTTTTTTCTCAATACATTTTTTTTTTTTTTTGGCCAGTCCTGGGGCTTGGACTCAGGGCCTGAGCACTGTCCCTGGCCTCCTTCTGCTCAAGGCTAGCACTCTGCCACTTGAGCCACAGCGCCACTTCTGGCCATTTTCTGTATATGTGGTGCTTGGGAATCGAACCCAGGGCCTCATGTATATGAGGCAGGCACTCTTGCCACTAGGCCATATCCCCAGCCCTCAATACATTTTTATTCTCAGTAAACCTGGCCGTTTTTATACTTCATAGAAGAGCTTTAACATCTTGCATCTACACAAGCCAGGCAATAACTTAGTTATTCTGACACAGTTGATTAGACCAGGCGTGGTGTGTCAGCAGAACTGTCTCACGCTGTGCCCGTCCTAGGGCGCTATGGCCCCAAGGTGCTCAACTAGGTCCTGACAGGTGTAAGCAATCAGGGGCAGCTTCCCTTGCTGCCCCGAGGGCTCTCCTCTATTGTCAAGTCTGTGAGCTCTGTCCTTCAAATGTACTGGGAAAAGTGGATTTCCAGGGACTCAACTAATAAGTCACAAATATCAGGGCATCACAGTCCATTTAAATATTTTAATTTGCATCCTCCTATATAATCTATTGCTTTCGTTCAATAAATATCTATCAATTGTGTGACAAAAGAATATTTCGTGGGAACAATTATCAACTACTGACCGACTAAATCAAGCCCCCTTTCCCCGTATGCACATCCACACAAAACCCACCTGACTTTCATGACAGCTGCAGGACAGAAAGAATCACCAGAGCTTTAAGAAGGTGCTCACTAGGTACTAGCTCTTGGTTCTTCTCCTTTGCTTCTATAATGGGTATGTGTTGCTACTGTGTGTGAACAGGAACCTGTTCTTCTGTTTGTATTTTGTACTGATACATCTAACTTTGTCTCTAATCCCAATTATGCTTTCCTAAAGAGCAGTATGATGTGAGGGAAGAATATTGGATTGAGATTTAGAAAATACAATTTCTTGTTTTTCTGCTATCACTCATACTTAAAAATTATCCACACGAACTTGAAGGCTTGTTTCTCACATTTGTAACTTATTACATAATTTCGATAGAACACAAGTGTCCCTCTCAAATTCTATTGTAAAAACAATTAAAGAAAAATTGTTTTAATCTGTATTCAACTAAAGACATAGTCATTTTCCAGGATCATTTTTCTTCACCAAGAAGCTCATGTAACAATTATTACTTTAAAATTATTATTATTTAAATTAATACTACACTACTGTAAGTTTATTTTTAAATTATATATAAATGGAAAATTATGTATTTTCTTATGCCATATTTTTATACTTTTTATTATGTTTTTACTTTTGCTTCTACTTTTCTATATAGACTAAATGAGTCCTGCATTTATTTTTTCCTATTATTGTCATAGTAGCAGACTTATATACATCTATGCCAGGGAGATTTGGGGCAAATTACATCAATTATACAAACTACTTCAATTATACAAATTATTTCAATTATACAAAAGTTATTATATAATGACAATTAGGAGTTTCATTGGGCCATACTGTGATTCAGATTATTGTGAAATTATGCTTATTTTCTGGCTTTGTCTGCATGGGAATTTCAAGTTATAAAAAACCAAAATCAGGAAGGAACTGTTTTTCAATAACCCCAAACAAGTGGATGTTTAGCTTCCTCGAATTCACAGCCAGGCCTGGGCCAAGTTCATTTGGTGAGTCATTTGTCATAATATACCACAACCATATTGATAAATCAATGTTATTGATGAAGAATGTAAATATAAATTATATTACAGCTGAAGCTATATTACAGCTGAAGCATTTAGGTTGTGGTGGTAATGTTTTCTGAATTCTGGTTTTGGTTCAGTGCCTCAGTAGAGACCTCTTCTCAATTTGAAAACATGTCGATAAGCTTTATTTTTCTCTGCCACTGATTTGTTTGCTAATGAGGAAACCAGGGAGGTTTCTAATCTGTTTTAAGCCACGAGGTGATCATTTAGAATATATTAAGTAGCACTGGTGATGCTAATAAAAGTAGACATGGCCAGAAAAACTGTACACACATATTAAGGCAGGATGCCCAAGGGGAAAAACGATGGCTTAGAATTTCCATAAGGAGATAGTAAAGCACAATTGAAGAAAATCAGTGCTTCATCTGCAATGATAAAACTACAGTATAATTGAATTTAAAATTTAATTTGGTACATTTGAAGATAACTCTGTGATTAGCCCTGATGTAATCAGGCAATTATTTGTGAAATGGTGCTGTTCTATTTTGGATGAACCAGTGGCATTCTTTAGCACCTAATAAATCAGACAATAGGTTGGCAAACTATTTCTGCACATGTTTGAATGTGTAGCTTTGCTCCTCTCTAAAATGTTACCATTTGGCCAAACTTTTAAATAATGAAATAATAAACAATGAAAGTCTATTACTGTTGATGGAGATACTAGAGACAAAGTAGAGATAAATGAAAGAGAAAATATTCTTTTGTACTAAACATTAAATCCTTGACTCATAATTATTTGTGGAACTAAAAACCTAATAAAAATGTTGTAGAATATACATAAAGTGAGACCAAAAATATAAATCAAATATGGATTTTCCAGGTTGGAGATAAAAGCTCTATACCAAGTACTTAATTGAGGGATCAATTTGTTAACAATCAGAGATAGTCATAAGCATATTCACTAGCAAAAATTTGAATTGAACCATGAAAAATATAAAGGAAGCAAAATATAAATATCTTCAAACATTTTGGAATTTGCCAAATAATTACCAAATCTAAAAAGATCTTGTTTAATTAAAGACATTGAGGAGAAACTGGTATTTTGTGATTTTTAAAAAATATATACTGTGTATCCAGGACCTAGGTATGAAGCCAGCCAGAGAGGGAAGTCTCAAAACCACAATGTCTCAATGTCTCCTGTCAGCAAAGCTAAACTACCTTATCTCCTTGCAGAATTTCAAACAATAGCATTCTCTGTGTCCTTTAGATTCTAACTCCTACCACAGGCCTTCCAAGCTTTCGGCATGGAGTATCAATCTCAATAACCTTTCTTTCCTTTGTTTGGCCTCTGCACACTGTCTGCCAGTTTTAGTTTAACTCATCATAACCTACTTCAGATCACATTTCATCATGTATGTTGGTTTTCCAAACCATATTTCAAGCCACCAGGAGGTAGGCTCTTTTCTACTCTTGGCTGAGCTGGGTGTGGGCTGGATGGGAATACCCGAGCGTGATCTGGGTAGACAGCTGTCAGTCCATTGCAGGCAGAGTCAGTTTAACCCACCCTGTGGCCATGGCTGGATCCTGATGGTTCTACACAGATCTCTTATGGCTGCTTGGCTAAATAGGGAAACGTTTCAAAAGAAGGAAAATAGACATTTTAGTAAAACATTTCAATGGAGTGATAATGAGATCATGATAATGTTATCATCCGTTCAGTGATCATTTAAATGTGAGATGTATATAGTGTGTCACAAAAAGTACCAAAAATACAGAGGAGACAGGAAAGGTGTGACATGGCTAAGAGAAGTGCAAAGCACTGGCATCTCGTGTAAGTCTCCACACATATGCACACTTATTTTATATCAGCTAGATGTGCATGTCTCACCTAATACTTGTCCATACACAAATGTGGGATTTAAGCACAGGGATTTATGTATATGATTGTAATACTGTAGTTTGTGCGTCACCTATTGAATGAATATGACTCTTTCAGAGTGGGGAATTGAGATAAGTATTACTAAACAAATTATAAAGGGCTTCTGATTGGGGAGAAGGGAAGGTGGGAGAAAAAATGAGGGAGGAGGTAACAAGTTTGATAAGAAATATACTCATGGCCTTATGTATGAAACTGTAATCCCTCTTACATCACTCTGACAATAATAAATACATAAATAAAGGGCTTCTGAGAGCCTGCATTAGATATTGTAAATGTGTGTGTATTCCACATCTGATCAAAGATCATTTGCATTGTCTAGCTTCAATAGCCACCTGCAAAATATGTACTTGGAATTAAGAAAGAGTTGATAGTATTATTATTAACTAATATTACTATTATTAAATCATACTTTAATAATATATTATCCTAGTAACAGTAATTTTGAACAATACTTCAACTTCTCTGGGGCAACTTCTAAGTCTTAAGAGAAAGAAATATCTGACAAACCAAGCTAAGCATCGGGATGCTTGTTTTAGAGCTTTAAGTACAAGGACTTTTATATATATATACCTATCTGTAGGTTGCCTGGAATTTGGTTGGTGCCCACTACATAGATCTGTGAATGGGCTCTGAGTTCAAAATAGTTCGACACCTGCAGTTTTACTCAACTGGTGGTGGGTATGACCAAGTTTCCATGGAGGGTGACAGAGGCTGATCTCTTCAGTAAATATATTTTCTTATGTACACATTCAAATCATGCAAAATTATAAAATAATAATGCCAAACTGGAAAAATCATCTCCGAATCTGGAAAACGTATGAAAATGTGAAAGCTGAGTACCCAGCAGAATTTAAGGAGAAAATCATACATCCCTATGTTAAGAAGCTATTTCCCTTAATTGGCAATCTTTCCTGGTGAGCATCTTTTTAATCATTCCAACAAAGCATGAGTAAAGGCCTGGATACCGGGAAGTGTTGGCTATGCACCTGCCAGGACAAACAGACAGATGAAGGGCTGGCCAACCCTGGCTGAAGTCCGGCACTCCACCCAACCAAGAGACACGACACTTTTACATCTTTCCTGAACCAAACGTTGGGCTTCAGTAAGAACATTGGGGTTATAACTTTAGGAAGCTGCGGAAGATGTAGGAGTCATCATTTGTGGCCATCTCCTCCAAGAAACAAGTGATTTCCATTATTGTGAGAGACCATTTTCAATTGAAAAATGACTTCAGTTGGAAAATTGAAGGGTCAACACCATTCAAATTTCAAAATCTTCAAATTAAACAAGCCTCAGGATGGTAGCCTCTCCATCGGGGAGCCAGGAGGTAGCACGGGTAGGAAAGACTCGCTCTAAATGGAGCTGTGTGAGGAGACAGGCCAAGGGTGGTGTAGAAACACTCACTCTACATACAACAAGGAGCCATGTACAAACACTCACTCTACACACAAGGGGCCATGTACATATCCATTGTATACAACAAGGGGCCGTGTATAAAAACTCACTTTACATACAACAAGGGGCCATGTACAAACACATTGGAAGATTCTGAAGAATCACACGCCAGAATGACCTGGACTATAGGGGCAAAGGCCAGGACTCCATGTCTGATATTACGAGGCCGGATCCATGGTCTTGATGTCACCACTGTGCTGGCCACAGCTTCTCTCCATGACCCTTCTAAGGCTCGTGACAGCCATTGCTTCATGGGGCACCACAGAACCCATCTCTTTGCCCTGGATTTTGGAGGTGGTCTTTTTCTCATTCACATTCCAGGTCTTGCACAGGAGGGTGTGGTTTCTACCCAGAACTTTATCCCTGATGGCATTTGAGACATTCTTGCTGGAAAAGACTAGAGTAGAGCAGATAAAATACTATCCATCACACAGGCCTGGTTCCCGACTGCGAATACTTCCAGTTCCCGTTTTTACTTTTACATCTTGCTTCTGCACCTTACTTTTTCCTAGAAATTATTGATAAAAATCTGAAACACTACTGTACTCTACTGGAAGAGACCTAGGCAAAACTAAGATCAAGCATGCATCAAGTTCTATAAATGAGTTCCTCGGGGTGGGAAATATATCAGTACCAGACACCACCATTTGAGCTAAAGATACAAATCAGAGATCCGGTACACAAATCAAATCAAGTATGTTCTAAATTAAGGCTTTCTATGCTGACAAGTAATAGCAATATTTGAGTATAACCTTTTCAAAAATGTATCATTTAAGAAGAGGAAGGAGTCTTACACTTGTAATCCTAGCTACTCAGGAGGCTGAGTTCTTAGGATCGTGATTCTAAGCCAGCCAAGGATATAGAGTCCACAAGACTCTTACCTTCAATTAACCACCAAAAGGGCACAATGGAGCTGTGGCACAGTAGCAGAGCACACACACACACACACACACACACACACACACACACACACGAAATGAATGCTAGTCATTAATATTGAAACATAATTGATATTCATAATCCCTCACTTCCAATATTCATTCTAGATGTAACTTTTTTTCAAAATTGATGGTGCCCTACACAGCACTGAATTCCTAGCCAAGACTTTCATCCTAATAAAGTGAGGAAGTTTCCTCCACGGGATGCTGATGAAACTCAAAGTACAACTAACAACATCAAAGGCTCTAATGTAGTTACCATTTGCTTTCATAAATCATTTTATTACAGAACAGTTACTATGATTCCTTCAAGCATTTTCCCAAGTCCTTCTCCCGTAATAACTCAGAATTAAAAGAATGATGTAGACATGTCTTCTCTCATGTACTTACGATGTGACTTCTTAGAATAAATGCTTGCTTCTTAAAAATAATAATAAAGAAAAGAAAAGGAAAAAGACTAGTGTTTGCAACCTCTGTTGTTTCTACATATTGTATCTAAACCCTCATTGAACTAAAATCATATTTGTGTTGTCTTGGCGATATATCTATTGAAACAATTACTGCATCGTAAAAATACATTCTTCCACTGAGGGACAACTTTGGTTTACTCACCACATGTCAATAAATGAGGCATTTCCTAAACTATTGGATGATAATATGGGCAGAAACACTGTAGGCATGGGAAGAAAATTCTATCTGAAATAGATACTGCCTTGTTGAGCTCACAGTACTCTCAGAGTTGCAGTGGGCCCTGAGCACTTTAACTTGTTTTAAGCTTTCTACGTTTCTTGTAGGAGGGTCCATATCAGAGACTCAACCTGCCCAAAATAATTTATTATCTAGTGACCAAAGCGAGGTTGGCTTATTGAGAGAGAATCCTCATGGTTGGGACTGCCATGCCCAGTCTCCATTTTCACCAAGCTGTGACTCTTGAGCCTCTGCCAGAGATTCTGTGTCTTCCATTTTGCTGCCCAACACCTATTCTGAGGTGGCACTCTCTGTTTACACTCATGACTCTTTTTCTGTGTTTGCTCACCTAGGAGGGAAAAGTCTGTGTATGGACTCCCTACAAGATCTCCTTGTCATCCATTATATATTCTCCAAGATTCCATGATTTCTGCAGCCCATGGGACCCCATGAGTATTGTTTCAGAGCTAACAATGAAGGAGACACCCAGGGACTCTTACAAACAGGATTTCCTCTCTACTTCCTCTTCACACATCCATAGCTCGTCACCCAGGGATTCAGATTTGGCATCAGATAGATGCTTGTTAGAATGACAGAGCTAACAAGCGATCCTCTACAACTTTATGCCAAACCTGCATTTTAACATGATTTAGAGGTGATTCTCATACAAATGTTATGGAAGTGTGGAAACTCACTTTGACAGGCTGTGTGTTGGATATTGCATTGGATTATAAATTGACAGCATTAATTCCAGTTTGGTCACAGATTTTTGCTTTCTCTGTATGGTTCTCCAAAGACTTTCAGGCTCTTTTATTTGACACGTATAATTTTTATTTCAATGAACTCTTGTTAGAACTTTTATTTTTCCCACGTTTCTGTAAAGATTGTATAGTATTTTTGAAATATGTAACAATGAGTTAACTTCTGTGCCAGTGCTGAGGATTGAACCTTCAAGCTCTTGCTTAGCTTTGTATTCTAGGCTGGTGCTCTACCCTTTGATCCACAGCTACACATCTGGGTTTAAGCTCATTAATTGGAGATAATTGGATAACTGGCATTAAGTGTCATCAGATTTCTGAGTTTGCCAAACTTGTGACACCACTGCATAACTGCATAAATCCATGATCTCATCAGCTCAGATTAATCTTAAAAGTTAAAGGGAAGCCAGGTGCTGGTGGGCTCATGCCTGCAATCAATCCTAGCTGCACAGAAGGCTGAGATCTGAGGACTGAGGTTTGAAGCCCACCTAGGCAGGGAGATCTGTGAAACACTTATCTCTAACTAATCAGCAAAAAACAGAAATAGAGATGAGGCTCAAGTGGAAGAGTACTAACCTTGAGTAAAATAGCTCAGGGACAGCATCCAGGCCCTGAGTTCAAAACTCAGTACCAGCACACAGAGAAAAAAAAAAGTTAGTAGGATTCCATTACATAGTAAGTATTTCCATAGTAAGAACTTAACTACAAGGTATACGCAATCATATACGCAGTAATAATACTTTCTCTTTTTGCCCAGTACTGAGGCTTGAATTCAGGACCTGGGTGCTTCCCTTAGCTTTTTTTGCTCAAGATTGGTACTCTACAACTTATGACACAACTGCACTACTGGTGTTGTGCTGGTTAATTGGAGATAGAGTCTCATAGGTTTGTCTGCCCAGTCTAGTTCTGAACACCTATTTTCAGATCTTAACCTCCTGTGTAGCTAGGATTACAGGTGTGAGACACAGACACCAGGCATAATACAATTTTTTGAGATAAGGTCTTGCTTGCTGTGTAGCCTAGACTGGAGTAGATCTCAAGAGCTTCCTGCCTCAGTTTCTTGAATGCTAGGATTATAGGCACACTGCTTATTTTCCAGATCTTTATTGTCTAATTTTTTCAGTGTAAGAAAAGCATTGGAATGGTGTTCTTGGATATCATCTAAGCCCTAAGAGTGAATTATAATATTTAAGGATAACCTAATTTATATACATGTTTTTTTATTTAGGTTTTTTATGAGCTGTGTATTGTTGGAGGAAATCTCTTTAAATGTTAGATTTTAAAAACCACCTTTGGAAAACTTAATAGATTACTAATAATGATTTATTTACTTTAAAGTAATTTATATAAACTGGGGTTAAGCTAAGGAATGAGATTTCTCTTCTTTCTTTCCTTCTGCTTTTTTCCATCTCTTTTTTTCCTATTTATTCTCATTTTTCCTTTTGATTTTTGAGCTTTTAAAAAAGAAAAAAACAGAAAACTAAAATGTAATTTCTTCGGCAGTATTTTGTGTTGCCACTGAAGTTTTGGCTAGGAACAACTCTGTTTTAAGCATTCGGGAGTGTATGTCTGTTTTCAATATGAACTAAAACTTTAGGGAAAACATTTCAGACTTATACAGCCTTACATGAAGCTGCCTGCCAGCAACTCCACACAGCTGCAAAACTCACTAAGGAAAGCTGGGATCGTTCTTCACAGAAACTACTATCAAATATCTTTGCACATGGAGGAGAGAGGTGAGGGGAAATTAACAAATGCAGAGTGAAATGATGTGAACTCCCCCCATGTCTCATTCTTTCCAACCATCCGAACAAAGAGAAAGAAAAGCCACTCCTGTGACCTTCAAAATGGTGGGTGCAAGAGGTCGGTGGATGCTCACTCGGGCCTTGTACACGCAAATCCATCCCATTTCAGATCTGAAAAGACACAGTATAGATTTTAAAGCTGAGATGTTCAAAGCTGAGGAAGAACTGAACCAGAGTGTGACAGTATACTGCACTGTGAGGAATGATGGGAAAGGTTTCGAAGTGAACATTTATTTGGTCACACATTCACATATTGTTACAGGGTAAGAAATGTTATGGGGTTCAAGGGAGGGGATTCCCCGTTCCTCCAAGAGTCCACCACTCAGACATAGTCTCAAGCAAAAAGATGGGTTTATTGGGGAAGCAAAAAGCGAGCTGACCAGCCAGGGATGCAGCACAGACTTGGGAGCTGAAACTGCGACAGTGAAAAGTGGGCTGACCGGCCAGGGACACAGTGTAGACTCGGGAGCTGCCACCGTGACCCCGAGAAGTCCTCAAATTGGGATTCATAAAGGTAAAAGCATAGCACAGATGTAGGGGCTTGACGCAGGGGGTAGAGCACTCAATGAGTTCACAGATGGAGGAGGTTGACATGGGGCAAAGCAAACAACAAGTGAAGCAAGCCATTTACAGAAGCAGAATTTTGGGGTCCGGTTGACCTAGTAATCAAGATGGAGGCAGCTCTATTCCCCCCAACATTTCCTACCATGTTTCCCTAATCAAGATGGAGACAGCTCTACAACAATATAATTCCATTTCTAAGACCATAAGATGTGTTAAAAAAAAAAAAGCAAAATACTCATAGTTCATCTGTCTTATATAATTAGTGGAGTAATAAGACACAGTACATTACTTTTGTGGTCCTGAGTTCAACTTCCAGGACCTTGGGTGTGCCAGGCAAGCACTCATCCCCTGAGCCAGTGGCATAGTAGAGAGCTGGCGGCCCACGCTGTAATCCTACCTACTCAGGAGGCTGACATTTGAGGATGGAGGTTAGAAGCCAGCCTGGGTAGAAAACGCCACAAGACTCTTATCTCCAATTAGCCAGAGAATGGAGGCAGCAGCCTTGAGTAACAAAGGCAAGAAAGAGCTGGAGGACCTACGTTTAAATCCCAGTCATACTGGCACTAAAAAAAGAAAAGAAAGAATGAAAGGAAAGGAAAAGGAGCTTCTTCCATCTAAGATTTATTATTATTGTTGTTGTTATTATTATTATTATTTACCTGCCCTGGAGTTTGAACTCAGGGCCTGGGCACTGTCCCTGAGGGTTTGTGTTCGAGATTAGTGCTGTATCACTTGAGCCACACCTCTTAACTTTTTTTTGGAAGTTAATTGGAGGTAAGAGTTTCCTAGACCTTCCTATCCAGACTAGCTTTGAGCCACAATCCTCAGATGTCAGCCTCCTCAGTAGGTAGGATTACAAGCATGAGCCACCAGTGCTCAGCTAAATGAATGTATTTAAAATGTTCGTCACAATTTTAAACTCATGATGCTGAGAAAAATATACCATGGAAATTATTAAAAGATTATTTCAAGTTTTTAATCCTGAATACTAAAATTGAAGGACAGAGAATGCAGAAACATTCTACAAGATACACAGTATGATAAAATTGATAAACTATTTAACTAATAAGACATGAGCCAGAATTAACTGAGGTATAGCCAAGAAATGACTCATTTTCAGCAACCATGTTTACAATTTACGTATCTCATCAAGATTTCATATTATTCCAAGCACACTGCTCCATGCTCCTTCCAGTACAATGTACTTCATGGGTTCCCATACCGTAATGTGTTTTGAGGTTAGTGAATCATCTGATTACAGTGTAGATCCTAACTCAGTCAGTCTGAGATGGAACAGAAATTCTGCCATTAAAAATGCTCCTATGTGACATCAGGGCTGCTGGCTCTGCTAAACTTTGCATAAGAAGATCTGAAAGTTACTGAATAATTTCACATGGGATTGAAAAAGAAAATATTAGGTTACCGAGTAACAGAGTTTGGGTATATTTGAAGCATGAAATGCAACAGTTTTTAGTGTGAGGAAATAAAATACTTTGATTTTCTTCAAAGCAAGTGAATTCATAGTTTCATATCTGTGAAATTAAAAGAAAAATGGGCCAGGTACTGTTGGCTCATGCCTGTAATCCCAGCCACCCAAGAGGCTGAGATTTGAGGATTGCACTTTGAAGCCAGCCTGGGCAGGACAGTCAGTGAGTCTCTCATCTCCAATTAACCACCAGAAAACTAGAACTGATGCTGTTGCTCAGGGCAGTAGAGTGCTAGTAGCCTTGAGCAAAAAGAGCTCAGGGACAGTGCCCAGGCCTTAAGTTCAAGCTCCATGAATGAGAAAAAATACAACCCTCCCCCCCCAAAAAAAAACCAAGCTCTCCTCCAATAAATAGTTCTATTATCATGATGTCTACATAGGATAAGCATATGTATATGTAAATATGCATGTATGTAGTCATATGCATGTATATATACATATACACACATTTATGATATATATGACTCATATAGCCATTTTATAAAAATAAAAGCATAGGTCTAGTGTAATATTTGTCTACAAGCTTGTGTTTCTTCTTCCCAAACCAGACCAAACAACTTGCTTGAGTCCAGTCCATGGAGGAACGGGGTCCCAGGCCAAGGAATGGGGTCCCAGGCCATCTCGCCTCCACCTGGCCACAAGCACGGGCCTTCTGCATATAGGCCCTTCACCTAAGCAGGAAACAGACCACGATGAACAGTATTATATCAAGAGGCCAAAGCTTTCTGGATAAATGCTGGAGTTATTACCTGAAATTTAAGTGATAGCAAGACTCATGCTTCCACGAAGGGGATAGTCTGTTAAAATGAAGTGTGTGGTCATTTTAGAAACGAAATGGCACTGATTGTTGAACACACAGGACTTCAAGAGGGAGGTTAGCTTTGAGTGGATGAAGTATTTATATGAAGTATAGGGATAGGTAGAGGGACAGGCTGATGGTGAAGTCCTGGGCCTGGATCCATGAACCCGCCATGGATAGAAGATCAGAAGATAGCGATGGGGCCAAGTGCAGAAGAGCCACTCACATGTGCATTTTGTTCCTGAGTGTGTTGCTGGTACTGGGACTTGAATGCAGGGCCCCATGCTCCTTCCTGTTTTTTGTTTTTTTCCTCAAGGCTGGTACTCTACCACTTGAGCCACACCATAACGTCTGGCTTTTTGCTGGTTAAAAGTAGATAAGAGCCTCACAAACTTTTCTACACAGGCTGGCTTTAAATCATGATCCTCAGATCTCCGCCTAGGATTACACGTATGAACCACAAGCCTCTGGCTCTGTTTTTTTCTTAACACTAACACATGCGTTAGACGCAGTATACTCACCTGCCTAGTTTAGACAGATGTACCCTTGTATTTTTCTCATCTTTGGATCTCTCCCAGAAGTCAGAAGAACAAATGAATTTAACTGCCATAATCCAGGTGGACTGGGTGTCGGAACAGTAATTGTGCTGTATCTCTGCCAGGACCATCCTACTTCCTCTGACTCCGGGACTACAGCCAGCCACCATTGTCACTCACAGGTCCAGGGGACTGAGCTGGAGCTTCATGTCCTCCGAAGTGTGTCACCCTCTTGAGTGACATGGGAGCAACTTCCTTTCTGCTGTCAGAGAAGTATTTCTCAAGATGATTTAGTGAAGACACCCTTGGAGCGAGCTGGCTTTACATCTACTTGCAGGAGCATGTGTTTGGTGTTTAGAAGATGATCGGTTGCCTCTTAAAAATGAGATTCGTTGGGTGGTCTCAGTGCCAGTGTCACTTTCCTTCCCTGAAGCAAGTCAGAAAGCCACAGGATCTCATGATTGAAACTCCCCAAACTCCCCAAATGATATTGTAATTTAAATATTCGCTGACAGCAAAAGAAGAAAGGACTTCCCAAAAGGAATTCTAGCCACTAGACTTAGAGGATGGCCATAAAAGCAAAAAATAAAAGGACTGTGGGAATGGGGGAGGGTGGCCCAGGATAATCGGAATTCCTGGGTTAAAAAAGTTCTTGAGGGCAGCTAGCCATCACACCTGAAATCCAGACTCGCCCTGCAATCTTAGCCATTCAGGAAATTCAGAACTGGAGGATTTCAGTTTAAAGCCAGCCTGGGTAGAAAGCATTGGTAGACTCCATCTCCAATTAATCAGCACAAAGATGGGCTAGAAGTTGGGTGCAAGACCTGGGGCTTGAACTCGGGGCCTGTGCGCTGTCCCTGAGGTTTTTGCTAAAGGTTAGTGCTCTACCATTTGAGCCATAGCTCCACTTCCAGATTTTTGCGTAGTTTATTGAAGATAAGAGTCTCACAGACGGTCCTGCTCCGACTGGCTTTGAATAGCGATCCTCAGATCACAGCCTCCTGGTCAGTGATGATTACAGATGAGAGCCACCAGCACCCAGGAATATAGCCCTCTCTGGTTGAAATTGTAGAACAACTAGATTTGCATATCTCATTCTTTAAAGATAATTTTAAATTCTATTACAGGATAAAACAAAAAAAGCATACATTAATTGTTCCAAGTGTATCCCTATGGAATTTCACACAGGCACCCACAAAGCTTCAATGGGATCGACAAAGCCCTGCCTGTCCTCCCTACCCCCACTCCCTGTACCCCTTACGTTCAACAAGCACTCAGTGAGTTCCACATGGTCACCTCTGTTCACAGATAAGATGGGTTTCCGCACTGTTCACCTTCTAATACCTTGTCTCCTCCTCTAATCCCATCATTTAAAGCCATAATTACAAACCATGTTATTTATGCATGTTCAAACTATGTATGTGTGTATGTGTACATATATATTCACACAGATATACACATATATATTCAGATATACACACAGGATTCTGTGTATGTTTTTGCTTATAGTTTAGGTCTAATATCCCCTTATGAGAGAAAACATAAGTAAAAGTGGTAAAAGAAAGAGGAAGCGTGGGGAGAAGACACTACAAAAGTATATATTGCTGTTTTTGTAAAACCACAAAAATATACAGATAAAGGTCTGGGATAGAAGACATGGAATCATTCTATGTAAAATTGTGTGAAAAGGGTAAACAAATCAATTTAAAAATACATGAGACAAACAACAAGTTATGCCACCAACCAGAAATATATCAGGGATGACTTGGGTCATTGTTACAGATTTTATTTACAGTCAGAGATTGCTCTTCCTGTTTTTTGTTTTTTTTCTGAGTGGAGGAATTATTTACAAAACTGTTTTTGTAAAACAGCATCAATTCTTGATTGTGTATGACTAGGTTTATAAGTGTGACAGTGTCTATATACCTACCATCCTCTATTTTATGCCCATTATTTATTTTCATAACTTTATCTGGACTGATATATTTCTCCAAAAGCTGCTGGTATTTACTTTTTCCTGTCTATTTCATCTCATATCAAATTTAATTTCTCTTTTCTGTCTCCTTCCTTCCCTTCTTTTTTCTTTTCCTTCTTTCCTCCCTCCCTCCTTCTCTCAGTCTCTGTCTCTCTGACTCTCTGTCTGTCTATTTCTCTGTCTCTCTCTGTGTCTCTCTGTCTCTCTCTGTGTCTCTGTGTCTGTCTGTCTCTCTCTCTTTCTCTCTCTCTCTCTCTCTCTCTCTCTCTCTGCCAGTCCTGAGGCTAGACCTCCCTGGGAGTTGTTTCTGAACTTCTTTTCTCAAGGCCAGCACTCTACCATTTGGAACCACAGCTCCACTTCTGGAGTTTTGGCGGATAGTTATAGGTAAGAGACTTGAGACTTCCCTGCATAGGCTGGCTTTGAACATAAATCCTAAAATATCAGCCTCTTGAATAGCTAGGAATATAGGCATGAGCCACTTGCACCTCACTAGCTTCACTTTCTTTTATGAAAAAAAATGTACATAGCTATTGAACGATTGTGATCTTCTGCTAGGACTATCCTAGATGTGTACTTACTATTCCCAATGAGGGGAACCATAGAGTCCATGTTTCTTTAGATCTGACTCACTTCACTTAGTATGATTTTTTCCCAAGCCCTTCCATTTCCTTACTAATGGGACAATGTCATTCTTTCTGATAGCAGATAGAATTCCATTGTGTATATGTACCACATTTTCCTGATCCACTCATCTACTGAGGGACATCTAGGTTGGTTTTAGCAATGACAAATTGTGCTGTGATGAACATAGTTGTGCCGGTGGCTTCAGTGTGGTCTTGCTTGTAATCTTTTGGGAAGATCACAATAGCTCAATAACTATGTCCATATGAACACACAAGATGGTACAAAGCAAAATGAACTCCAAGTTATGGAAACAAGTGGTTTATGATTGTTATTTTCAACATACCATGTGATAATATGTCCTTTTCTTTTGTCGTTCTTCCCCATGGTATTTCCCCTGATATCACTGTAACTGATTTTGGTAGCCTGGATATTGTACATATGTGTATTGGAACTAGGGAAGGGAAGGGGGATATCAAAATTGAGAGACAACGGATAAAAGACAAACCAATGCAACAGCAATACTTATAAAAGTATATGCTGTAAACCAACTGTACAACTCATGGGGGGGATGGGGAGGGGAATGGGAGGATGAGGGAGGAGGCAACATGTTTGATAAGAAATGTACTGCCTTTCATATGAAACTGTAACCCCTCTGTACATCATTTTGACAATAAAGAAATAATTTTTAATTAAAATATTTTATCTTTGAATATATAAACATTAATTCATTTAAAATTTTAACCTCTGACTTTAGAAAGTAGATTTTGTTTTGTTTTGTTTTAAAATTTTGGTTCACTTTGTTTTGGTGGTATGATATTGCATTTGGACTCATAACTTCATGCTTGCTAAACAAGCACTGGTCCACTTGAGCCACAACTTCAGCCATCTTTGTTGTAATTATTTTTCAGATACAATCTTGTGCTTTTTTCCCAGACTGACCTCAGATGGCAATTCTTCTACCGCAAACCCATGCAGGCAGGCACCACCACACCTGGATGGCTGTTTGAGAGCCAGTCTTGATACTTTGGTCTCAAAGCTGGATTCTTCTTTGAGAGTTCTTTTAAAATTGTCTGGTGTGAATTCCACCAGTCAGCAATTAACCTGACTCTTTTCTGTGTGTATTTGCCTGATACAAAGTTACTCATTGTACCTTTTCCACACTTCAGTCTCTGTTTTTGGTTGCACTTGTGAATGTCCCCCAGTACTAAATGGTGCCTTGTTATGGAAATGCTTTTCCAGTAAAAGTGGAGACTCTTCAAGAAACTGTGAGATGCTTCATCAACACATCATTTAGTATGTAACTGCTGGCATGAACAACAGGCTTTGTAAGGGCATAGATATCCATGTAGATTTCCATCTTGGAGCGTGTGTGTGTGTGTGTGTGTGTGTGTGTGTGAAAGAGAGATTATCAGTTACACTACCAGTATCAAAAATATCTCTTCTAAATCGATGGAGGTCTCAGAGATTGCAGACACACTTTCACTTATGGGCCATTTACTGTCTGTGAGTCAGGTATCCTATTGGTGTGCCTGGGATAGCCTGGCTCTGAGGCTGGAGTAGCCTGGCTTGGTGGCTAGAATAGCCTAGCTATGTCATTGGGATAGTCTGGCGCGGTGGCTGGGGTAGCCTGGCTCTGTGGCTGGAATAGCCTAGTTATGTCATTGGGGGTAGCCTGGCTCTGTGGCTGAGGTGGCCTGGCTCAGTGGTTGGAGTAGCCTGGCTCTGTGATGGGGTAGCCTGTCTCGGTGGCTGGAGTCTGTGGAGTCCTCTCCCTCTCCCACTCTTTTGCAGAGGAGGTTTGTGTGTAGCACTTTCTCCAGCCTCTGGGTGGATTATTGTTCACCTGTCCCGAGGACCAGAGGAAATAATATGACAGGATGAAGGGTGCTCGGGAGAACCTCACACAGCTCCCGAGACCCGATCTCCTGACCTCAGGGTGGAGGGGCGCTCGGGAGAACCGCACTCGGCTCTCAAGAGGAAGCCTGAAGCCCCTGCCCCAGCCGCGGAGCCCCACACTCCAGGCCCCCTGCCCAGTCTTGCTCCTTCGGAAGTGTCCTCATTTTGCCTGGCAAAAACTATGTACATTTAGTTCTTTGTCTCCAAAACCTTGATCTCACTATTTGTACGTTGGCATCGAGCTCCAGGACCAAATTTCCGGTAACCAAACTGATGGCTATGAAGACATCCAGGGAAGATCTTCACCTTGAAATCCTGGACATTGAGGAACAGGGGTTTATAAAAATCACCCTGTGTCCAACTCCGGGGCAGACTCATCCAAAAATGTCCACAGGAGAGATATAACTGAGTGCTCCACAAAAACAATACAGTAAAAAACAAAAACAGAAAGTAACAAATAAACATACATACATACACATATATATGAATATATAGATTCAGGCATCAGTGGCTCATATCTGTAATCTGTAGTCATCTGAGGATCACAGGTCAAAGCTAGCCCAGGTAGAAAAGTCTGTCAAAAATGGAGGTGTGATTTAAGTGATAGAGCACCATCCTTGACTAAAAAATCCAAGCAAGAGTGTGAGACCCTGAGTTCAAGCCCCAGCACTAGCACAGAAATGATGAAAAGAGGCTTTGTATTAAACGTTGGACCTCTCACAGCTTTTCAAAGCTGACCGGGGTCCAGCCATGGTTCCCTCACACTAGAGTGCCAAAAGTATCTGTCCGAGGTGCCTCTACCGCAGCCCAGAAAGGAGTGAGTGGCAAGCATGGGACAACCCAGGGCTTACTCTGAACGAAAGTCACAAGAAATGGCTGGATAAGTCTACTAAAGTACTTTTATTATTTATTTTTCTTGTTCCTTGTGGGTGTAGGGGCTTGAACTTGAGGCCTGAGTGCTGTGCCTGAGCTCTTTTGCTGAAGGCTAGTGCTCTACTACTTTGACCACAGCACCACTTCTGGTTTTCTGATGGTTAATTGGAGGGAAGAGTCTCACAGACTTCCTGCCTAGGCTGGCTTTGAGTAGCGGTCCTTAGATTTCAGCCTCCTGAGTAGCTAGAGTGACAGGCCTGAGCCACTGGCACCTAGCTCTAATTTCCTATTGTCTTTGAATCCCACCAACAGTATAAAAGGGTAACTTGCTGCCCAACCCTTGACAGCTTCAATACACTACTTGGATTCCATTGGGAAAAAATGTTCCACAAAATCAAATAGCTCTAGGTGTTAGGCTGGCTGAACTAAGGAACTTGCATGCAATAGGTAGTATGTTCTGTTATAATTGTACCAATACATTTTTTACAAAAATATTTAGGAAACAAGCTAGTGACTTGAGAGCATCCCACACCCATTTTGGATAGTCTGAAGATCAAATTGAGAGTTGGGTACTTTCTAGTTTGTTTCCAAGATTACTAATGCTGTTCAATCTGTTCTTCCCATGGTCTCCATTTTAATGTGATTATGGTGTGCATTATAGGTTCAATCTCCTATTTTTCCCTTTATTACTTGGGTGGGTATCTTACCAGGGCAAACTATGCCAGTGCCCATCACACCCACTGGAATGACCGGCAAAGCCAGCCAGACTTACATAGAAGAGCCTCCAACAACACGGACTGCAATGCGAAGCAGCCCTTCTGTCACATCACGCTTTCTGTGGAATAACACACAGGAAACCTGACAGGAGACATTTAGCTATGCTCACCACGGCAGTCTTAGCTCAGTTACTAATCAGGATGGTTTTAGTGACACAAGTTTTTAAAACAGTGTCTTCTTCTTTCCTTCCTTCCTTTTCTTTTCTTGTTTTGTTTTTGGTCTTTCGTGGAGCTTGAACTTGGGACCTGGGTGCTGTTCCTGAGCAATTTTGGCTCAAGATTAGCTCTGTACTACTTAGACCCACAGTGCCAATACCAGTTACATGGTGGTTAATTGGAGATAAGCATCTCACTCTCCTGCCTGGGCTGCTTTGAACTGTGATCCTCAGATCTCAGCCTCCTGAGTCCCTAGGATGACAGGAGTGAGCCACCAGGGCTGATTTTACTGTTTCCTTTTCTTTCTCACTCTACTGTGTGTCTGTTACTCCCCCACACCCCCACCCCAAATTCCACCATATGAAGGGACTCAGAAATGGCTGAATAGCCCCGGTCAGTTTCAGCACACTGCTCTCCTTATCCTGTCGGCCACAGGAGTGAGGGAACATTGGAGAAAACAAAGAATAGCTCTGAGAAGATCAACACCAACCCACTGGAAAGTGAGTAGGCCATCACCCAGCCTCAAGTCCTTTCCTATAACAACAAGTAAATAAACAAAAACTGCCCTTGCCTCCATTTCTCCCAACCAGGATTTTGCTTCTTTCAAAGACAATAGCACATAGTCCTCGTTCTTTCCTGGAAAGACTAAGAGACCATTATTTGCTTTTCCCCAAATTGACATGAAGTTCACGGGACTGAACGTAGTTCCACCTGTGTAAATCTCTCTTGTAAGGAGTGAGATACATTGACCCAAATATACAGATTGGGTGGGGTGTGATGTGTACTTGTCAGAAGTAATGACATTTTGTTTCCTTTAAAAAACAGAAGAGAGGGCTGGGAATATGGCCTAGTGGCAAGGGTGCTTGCCTCCTACACACGAAGCTCTCGGTTTGATTCCCCAGCACCACATATATGGAAAACGGCGAGAAGGGGCGCTGTGGCTCAGGTGGCAGAGTGCTAGCCTTGAGCTGGAAGAAGCCAGGGATGGTGCTCAGGCCCTGAGTCCAAGGCCCAGGACTGGCCAAATAAATAAATAAATAAATAAATAAATAAATAAATAAATAAATAAATAAATAAATATCAGAAGAGATGGCCAAAGACCTGGTGACTCATGCCTGTCATCCAAGCTACTCACAAGGCTGAGCTCTGAGCATCCCTCATGGTTTGAAGCCAGCCCTGGCTGGAAAGTCCGTGAGATTCTGATCTCCAACTAACCAGCAAGAACCAGAACTGATCTGTAAATGGTAGAGTGCTGACTTGGAGCGCAAAGGCAGGGGAGATGGAGAACCCTTGAGTTCAAGCCTCTGCCTGGCACAGAAATGTACCCCAGAAGAGGGTAAGAGGGTAAGTTATCTGCAGTCTAGGTTTACATCTATCCAGTCAAGATCTGCACCTCAAAATGCAAGACAGATTTTGGTCAGCAGCAAGAGCCTCTGGGAGTTCGTCTTTCAACATTTTTGTTTGTTTTAAAGAGAGGAAGAAAAAAAGTTTCACAGACAAAAGTAGCATTTATTTGTGCTTTCTGGTTGGTTTTTTTTCCTCTTTAATCGATTTTTCTGTGATTTGTAATATCATAGCAAAATAAATACAGATTCTTGCAACATAACACAGGGCAACAGCCCTACAAATTCTCTACAAAAATCAAATTATTGTTTCAGAGATCATTTTGATAGTAATCAATCCTTGTAAATTGATCAGCTCCAATTAAAGTGGAATTTAGCATTTATTTCTGGGTATGCAAAGATGTTTGGGTTCACATAAAAAGAGTGCTATTTTTTCAATTACTTGATTTGGTTGAATGACTTTTTAAAAACTGATAAAGAAAAAGAAATAGACTATTTTCAACTTGATATGTTTTGTTCAAATACACTAAGCCCCTTATTTAAACAAAACAGTGTGTTGAGAATTATTATTCTTTCTTTTGTTCCCTGACGGAACAAAAATAATAAAACCAAATAACAGGATCTTTGGACTGTGGCTTCTTTGCATTTCTTGGGATTTTTCAAGTGAAAGGAAAAATTCTCAATTTTTGAGAAATGAAATGTTTAATACCTAAGTCCCTCGTCATTGGAATCATCATGGAATGACTTTAATCACATACTTATCCCTGTATAACCAAGCGATATTGGAGGAAACAGTAACAACCCTTTGATATTAAAATATAATGAAATCAAACAAAGAACATTTAGGGCATAATCTGTGGGGAATATTAGCACGAAACTGTGTCCTTAATAAAACTGAATTCCATAATGGTAACTTTCTGAGAGAAATATTTTTAAGTCATTCCACTAACTTTTTTTTACTTTTTATTATCATTATTATGATACAAGTAATGTAAGTTTAGGGTTTTGTTTTGTTTTATTGAATTTTTTTTTTACTATTTACTTGTTTCTGTTTGTTGTTTCAGCATCTTTCTCCAAAAATCACAATGCAGTGTTCAGCTCCTCTCACAATAAAAAGAATTTACAATTTATTTTATTTAAAAATAGGAAAATAATGCACCAATAGCTCACATCTATTATTTTAGCTACTCAGGAGGCTGAGATCTGAAGATTGCATTTCAGAATCAGCCCTGGCAGGCAGTTCTGTGGGACTCTCCCTGCCCCCGCCCCCCCCCCCCCACCATTTCTTTATTGCCAAAGTGATGTACAGAGGGGTTACAATTTCATACATAGGGCAGTGAGTACATTTCTTATTTAACTTGTTACCTCCTCCCTCATTCCCCCTCTCCCCCCATGAGTTGTGCAGTTGGTTCACAGCATAGTTTTGTAATTTTTGCTGTTGCAATGGTTTGTCTTTTTATCCTTTGTCTCTCAATTTTGGTATTCCCTTTCCCTTCCCTAATTCCAATACACGCATATACAGTATCCAAGGTAGTAAAGTCAGTTACAGTGATATCAGGGGTAAAACCACAGGACAGAAAGACAAAAGAAAAAGGGCATAAGTTCACATGGTATGTTGAAAATAACACCACCAGTGATAATCCACTTGTTTCCATAACTTAGAGTTCCTAACTTAGACTCGTATCTCCCATTTGAAAGGATATGTCCCGGCCATCCCGAGTCCCTCCCACCACCCCGATCTGCCCATGACAATCCACAGGCCTCTGCTAAGGACTTAGGAGGTGGCACCCCTGGCGACCTGCCTGAGAGGAGCCTGCCTCGCTCCCCTCTCCCATCTGAGGGCGCAGCTTCACGACTGTGGCATCTCGGGTCCTGAGCCCTGTGGGCCAGTCTGCCCATCTGGATCTCATGTTCTCACTTGACTTATCTCCATCTCACCTGGAAAGAGATGTCTCAGCTTGGTACAGGCTCCTAAATTGCATTTCTAGCTAGGAGGTCTGAGGCCCACCTTAAGTGTCGTCCCCATAAGTAACCAGATTTTTTTTCTTTATGTGTATTTTGGGTGATATTCGAATTTCATTTTCTGAATGCACTGCACATGTGTGTGTGAAATTTTTGCCAAACTATGGTGACATGAATAATTAGAATGCCATTTAGAGCTTGTAGTTAGAAAAAAATTCAGATATTATTTGTTCAAGCATCCACTGTCCAATGAATCCAAGGGAAAGCTGAAAAGAACACAGCTGGCAAAATGGCCGACCTCTAGTAGATCACAACTTCCTCAATGTCTGGAGCTCTGTTCTGGCTCTTTCTCTCCCCACCTACCAACCCTTGCTTTTCAGTTAACATGTGTGTTATACATATAGACTTTGGACTGGTGTGTGAATTAATGAATGAGTGTTCTGAGACAGATTCCATTATTCTCTTTTAAAAGTATTTGTGTCTGAGAAGATTCGCTGAAACAGCTTAGCCTGTGTCGAACTTAGTGTAACAAGGCATAAAACTAGTTTTACAGGTCTAAACATTAATTCACATAGTTATTACATTGTAGAGGAAAAAGAAAAAAGCCTCACTAAAAGTCAAAGAAACACTCATTCCAAGGATTTTTTAAAATGCAATCTTAAAACTTTACATTTCTACCCTTTTTAACTTCATATGAAGCAAATTACCTTAGTTTTCAAAGTCTATCAAAATCTTAATTTCTAGCCAGACACTCATAACTTATAGTCCTAGCTATGCAGAAGGCTCAAATCTGAAGATCATGATTCCAGGACAGCCTGAGCAGACAAATCCAAAAGACTCTTATCTCCAGTTATCCAGTAAAAGGCCAGAAGTGGGACTGTGGATTAAATGGTAGTGTTGGCCTTGAGCAAAATCCTCAAGCAAGAGTGGGAGGCTCTGAGATCTAGACCCAGCCCTGGCAAACATATACACAAAATTAATGTCTAGAAAACATGCCAAGTGAACTAGCCACAACCTTAATGTTTTATTCTGTGCATAACCCTTCTAATTAACACATTCATTGACGATTTTGCATTTTATCTTGTGCAAGTACATGTGTTGTTCAATTAGTACAAGTTCACAGGCCACTTCTAGAGAAAATATGCCAGTCATTTGTGAACATGTTAACAAAACTCTTGTAAAGATGGCCTATGAGCATTTCATGACTGTTTGTGAAGTTATTTATCTATTGAATATTTGCCAGAGATGAAGGAACATACACCTCTGAGATTTCTAGTCATAGTTAAAATTTCTATGATGAATCTGGTGCTGATGGCTCAGAGCTATAATCCTGTCTGTCTACTGGGGAGGCCAAGACCTGAGGAGAGTGCTTCAAAATCATTTTAGGCAGCAAGATTTGTAAGACTGTTATCTATAATTAACCAGCAAAAAAAATGCCAGAAGTAGAGATCTGTTGCAAGTAAGGCCAGCCTTGAGCAATTAAGAACTATAGCAAAGAGCCCTGAGGTCAAGCCCAGTGCTGGTACATGCACATAAAAAAGTGTCCATGACAGTCCTAAAATCCCAAAAGTTTCTATTATAGAATTAAACAAAACTACTTCTGGAGGCTATGAAAACAAAAGCATAGTTGATGGCAGTATAAGATTAAAATTTTCATATTAGTATGAAAATTTATTTTATATAATCTCTAAAATTTAATACTTCAAATAGATATTTTTGTTTTAAAATATTTATCCATCACTTCAAAACTGAGACCTAATGTTTCAGTGGATATGAAAAAACATTCTTATCCATTATATTATATTTTTTCTTTATAGTTTTAAATATTTATATGAAATGTCTTTATATATGTTTAAAATTGATAGCATCAAAACAATATGTACACCCATATATATAGTTTTGAGATAAACTGTATGATGTTACATTTCTCTGCCATATTCCGAATGTTTCTGTACATAATATTTTATTTCTTGGTAAGAGGTTCTCTATGACGGATTTTATTTGATAATTTTATTCAGATATTTTGCATCTAGTGTCAGCGTTAAGACTCACATAAAAGTTGTTTTTTTTCCCATTCTAGAAGTTCAAATTCATGAAAAGGGCATGTGTACTCAAAGTCATCATCTTGACATTAAGTGTGTGGGCAACGGGATGAGTGTAGCACACTCAGGAACAGTGTGTGAGCAAGCAGTCTCTTCATAGATGTGTTAGGCAGCTTGCTGTGACTGTAACAAATACCTGAGATTAACACCTGATGAAGAAAGGTTTCCTTTGGCTCCTGGTTGTAGTCCACGGCCAGCTGAGGAAGACAGAGCAGAATGACAGTAGTGTGTGTGTGTAAATGCAGCTGCTCACCCCACTTCCACCCTGCAGCTTCCCCCCCCCCCCCGATTCTGGGCCACTGGAACTCCTCCCGCTGGGGTCCCTGTAACATTTCCACCATCACCTGTGTGTGCCAGGATGGAGACCAGTCCCCAGCACACAGGGCCTTGAGAAGCATTCCAGAGCCAAATTACAGCCATCCAGAAGTAAGGGAACAACCAAAATGGTATTTTCAAATTCATGCACACTGACATATGCACATGCATGTTGTATATACATGTGTGTCTATGTGTATATACATGGATATATGCATGTGTATATGTGTATACATATATCATATATGCAGATAATATATAATATATTATACCAAATATATAAAATATAAATATATGCAGTGCATATATATTATACATAACATATGTATAATATGCCATTGGTTTTCTAGGTACATAGCTAGGATTATGATAAAATGTGTACATAACACACACACACACACACACACACACACACACACACACAAACACACCCCAAACCAAAAACAAGCTAGCATTCAAGTCCCTGAGCAAAGGCCCAAGTTTTGGCACCACAAAAAGGGACTGGCTTGGGAAGGAAGTGGATGGGGTGGGGTGAAGTATAATCAGGGTCAAAAGCATTATACAGCTAATTAATATCATTGAATATGAATCCTGAAGTGTGCATGCGGACCCTGCCCTTTTCTCTATCTCCTTACTTCCTGGTCCCCTTGGGGTGACAACCTACCACCTGGACATTCTTCCTTGCAAGTGTCCATAGTGACCACAGACTGAAACTTCTGAAACTTTGCTGTGGGACAGGAGTTCAAACCTAGGATCTTACCTGTGCTTAGGTAAGTGCTCTAAAATGGATACATTTCCAGCCCAACTCTCTTCCATCCCTTACCTTGAGCATAAAACCTCAGGGACAGAACCCAGCCCCTGAGTTCAAGCCTCTCACAACAACAACAACAACAACAACAAAAAACCCTGAGTTCAAGACTCTCACAACAACAACAACAAAAACCCCACAAACACAACCAAAAGCAACCACTACTTTTTAATCCTGAATTGAACCCCGTGTTTTTCTGAGATTGTTAGGCTGGAAGAAAGCTGTTTTTCTGAGATTGTTTGTCAGAGATGGAAAGCCAACTAAAACAACTACCAAAGGGAAAAACCAAAACCAAACCAAACCAAAAAAACCTGCAACTGTCTTCCCAACTCTTGAAAGCTGAGCTCTTTTTTATTCTTATCTTTAAGTAGATGTATAGATGAGTTGCCATTCAACAAAACAGTGTAAGACCATAATGCATCTATTTGACGTGTCTCCTTTCAAAGCAAAGCTCAGAAGGGAAAATAAGTTGTCACAACCAGGAAAAGATAAGAAAGAAGACATTCCCCATTGAGCCTAGGCCTCCCTGAAGCACCGTTCGCCAAGCCGAGAACAGGCTGGGGTGGAAAGGATGACACAAATATTTGGAAGAAAAGCATTATGGTTTGTGTTTGCTGAGGAGAGAAATCTTAAGGAAGAGAGGCTCAGCATCTCTGGAAAGAACCAAACACAGATAAATTAGTGGACTTGGAGGATTGAAGGGTAGAGAATTCTACCTACTAGGACAGGAATGTGTAAGTGTAGACATGTCACCTGACATCCTGGCACTGTAGCATAGCAGGAAAACTAGTCGACGAGAATGAAGCTCACAGGCAGGGCTGAGCAGAGTGAGCAACTGCACGGGTGAGAGTGACGCCATTGCTGGGGGAGGGGGGTCATACATCAATGACTGGGATGCACAGTGTTCTGGAACTGTCTGTACAGATGCTGAAGAGGACCAGAAATGCAGAGTGTGGTATGTAATTGATGTCTCGGAGGCATACTAATGGTGTAGCAATGTTTGATATTGATCATTCTCTAATATCCCTTGTTCACTTGCCCCAGACACTGCTGCCCTACTCAGAGCATCTCCTAAGAACAACTTATTTAACTACTTAACTTATTTAGCTAAAATTGCTCTTGCCTGTAATCCTAGCTACAGAGGGGCTGAGAGCTGAGGACCAGGATGAAATCGGGGAAGAGGTAAGTGTGTGAGATTCTGATCTCCAGTTAACCAGGAAAAAAAAAAAAAAACAGGCAGAAGTGAAACTGTGGATCAAGTGAAAAATCCCTTTCCTTCAATACAAAAACTCAGGGAGAGCACCTAGCCCCTGAGTTCAAGTCCCAGAACTATCTCAACAACAACCAAAATCCTCACAAACGCAACCAAAAGCAACCACTAGTTTCTAGCCCTGAACTGAGCCCCATGCCGGTTGCCTTTATGGGAGCATTTGTAGCATAGACTCATCACACTGAACAACACAGGACTTGTCTTGCACTCCTGTTGTTCAGCGTTTACCACCACACTGCTGACACCATTCCTAGCACTAGAGAACTCAGTCATATATGATATTCTTTTTTGTATGTGTGGCAGTCCTGGGGCTTGAACTCAGGGCCTGGGCACTGTCTCTGAGCTTTTTCACTCTAGACTAACATTCTAGCCACAGCTCCACTTATGCTGGTTCACTGGAGAGAGCCACACAGATAGACACTCTTACCAAGACTGATTTCAAGCCACTCCTCAAGTAGCTAGAATTACAGTCCTAAGCCAGTGGCACGTGGGAGTTATTTTTTTAATTTTTTTAAAGTAGTGACCATGACCAGTGGTCAAAGTTTTGAAGAAATTAAAGGAAGAGAAGGCAGTGCACTGGGTGGAATGCTTGTTTCATCTAGCCTTGAGACTTCAGAGAGAGAGTGAAAGTCTCCCTCCAGACACTAAGGATGGAAGGTATTTTTATCAAGTGAAATCAGTGTAACTGGATTTCAAAGATAACTTACAAATGACTTTGCTTAAGAGCCAGATCTCCGGCTTTATCTCCTTTAGAAAATAATGGTTTGTGATGAGAAGCCCAAGGGCAGGGAGTTGGGAAGTGAGAAGGACAGGAAAACAGAAAGCTAAGAAAAACAAACTTGTAATTTGCCTTGAGGGAAAGGAAAGGGAGGGGAAGGGAGGGGAAGGGAGGGGAAGGCTGGGGTGCAGGAAAGTAGGTAACTTGCAGACCCCACACAGACTTTCTTTGACAAGAGGAAAAAAGCTTTAGGATTTCATCATCTCAAAGATGTAGATGACATAAAATAATGACGGCTATCTCCACTCTCTCTTCTTTGTACAAGTCATTACACCAGCCTCAGAGGCCAAAAAAATAATAAAACTTAGCATTTTCCCAAATCAAAAATCCATTTGCATTTGGAAAAAAATCTGACTTAAAAACTTTCAGACTGATACTTTGTTTATGCAGTGGTCAAAGATATGCTGTTCTCCAACCTTCTTTGTCAGACCAGCTGCACAAATCCATGGCAAGTTATTTGTGAATGTTCAAAGTAATGTAAAACTTAAGGGTATAAGATGTAAGGGATATAACTCCCTAGGAAAAATGAATAAAATCAATAAGTAATTTATGAGGAAAAAATACAATTATGTCATTTGCAAGGAAAAGGAGAAATATGGAAAAAAATGCTGAATATATATGTGATACTTATTTCTATGTATACAAGTATATATAAATATATAATATAGATGTAAGACATTATAACATAGGTATATATTTGTCAACATTAAATATACATATTATATATAAGTATATATGCATACTGATGTATATACATATAAACTATGTACATATACATATTAAGTATATATATGTACTTATTAAGTATATGTACATAAGTATATACATGAATCTATTTCCTATGTATATATATACATACATGCTTTATAAGTATATAGGCATATACACATACACACACACACACGCAAGAATGTCTGTGAGACATATCTCCAACAAGCTACCTAAAAAAATAAGCAGGAAGTAGATCTGTGCCTCAGTGATAGAGTGCCAGCCTTGGGCAAAAAGCTCAAGGACAATTCCTAGGCCTCAGAACTGGCATAAAACAAAAATTAACTAATTAATTAATTTAGTAAAAGGAAGGTTGTGGGGAAGGCTGTTTGAAAGCAAAGCACAAACAAAGCCTTGGGATCGTGTATTATAGTTCCTTCAGTGTTTCCATAGGTTTGCTCTAAGGCGAAGTCTCTGGCTCCTGCAGGAGTAAACTGCGGCTTTTTTCTCTGCCAGGCTACCTGCACTGTGATATTAAATATGAGGTTTTCCTGTCTCCCTGGAAGACCAGTAGTGGTGCAGCCAGGATCAGAAGAACTACAGTCTGAGTTGCTGAGGTGGCCTCTGAACTTTAGGGAGCCATTTTTATTTAAAGCCAATCCTTCATTATTCTCTATAGAAAGGAAGAAAATTTTCTCAGTACACACATGTGCAAACACACACTGCAACAAAATTTTCCAAAACCCTTACCTAATCTTTATCACATTCAGTACACTATTGTTTAATAATTCTACTCAATTTCATTTACAAAATGTATCATTCACATTCTAGTAAGTTTAGTTTATTATCTCTCAGGTTTATGGCATTGCATTATGAAAGGAAATACGCTTAATGAAGCTCTAATTCATGTCACAACTTTCCTCCATCCTAAATGGATTCTAATATCCAAGATGTGGACCAATGATCTCAGAGACAATTAAATCACTCACCATAAAACATAAATAAAAATGAATTATGTGTAAAACGATCTCCTCTATCCTGTTGCCTCTGACATGCACATATACCTCCTAAAATGAAAACAAGGAGGGAATATGGTCAAGTAAAAGCAAATAATTACCAGTTATGCCCGGTATCTAGAGAGATCTGTGAGCTGAGCACTGAGGCCACACATCTGTAATTCTAGCTCCTTGGGAGACTGAGATTGCAGGGACTCTACTTCAAGGGCAGCCTAAGAGGAAAAGTTTACAAGAACCCTCTCTCAAGCAACACCTGCACAGTGGCCTTTGATTCCAGCTACATGGAGTCTGAGATAAGATGGGTCAAGGTTTGAGGTAAGCCTCCGTGATCATCTCAGCTGTGAAGGAAAGCCTAATGGGTGGATCACAGTCCACCCATCCTTGCACCCAGTCAGGAAGTGAAGCCAACCTCAGAACAGCACGTGTGTGGGAGGACTGGCAGCCTGAGTCTGTCTGTGATAGTGCTTGTTCAAGCAAGACTGAGGCCCTGACTTCAACCCTCAGCAGTGCTGAGCGAGACACACACAAATAGCATGTATTAAATATAATAGGTGAAAATAACATAATGAAATTACTTGGTAATTTTACTAGAATTTATTGTACAAAGATGTATTTGATATAAAAGACAATTATATTTTCATATGCCAGACAGCTGAAAGGATGATTAGCAAAATGAATAGTCTTCTATGAGCTCAGGGAGAAGACACTAGAAATTAACACAAACTGGAGGTCTTCGCAGACTCGGAAAATGGAGTTGTTCCAAACATTTATCTTTTCCACTTTTAATTGAAACATAAATAATGCTCTGGCATTAAATTAGCAGCAACAGATAAAAGGGAAACAATAATTTAGACATCAAATGTGTCCGTCACTGATGGTTTTGTTCTTTTATAAGCAGAGTATTGGCATATTGCTCTGTGTGATATGGCAGGCTGATTTCGAAATGGCATAATTTCTAAATTAAATTTTTGATCATATCAGCAATATGATCTTATAGTTTTCCTTCATTTTTTGTTTTTGTATGTGTCAATTGTAGGCCTTGTCAGGGCCTGGGTACTTTCCTTGAGTTTTTTAGTTCAAGGCTAGTGATCTACCACTTTGAGCTACAGCTCCATTCCAGCGTTTTAGTAGTTAATTGGAGCTAAAGTGTCTCACAGACTCAGTTTTCCCAGGGCTGGCTTTGAACCATGACCCTCAGATCTCATCCTCCTGCTTAGCTAGGATTCCATGCTTGAGTCCCCAACACCTGGCTCGAGTCATTTTTTGGCATATTTTTCCCAGTTCAAAAGCTGATATGAGTGGAGTATCATTTTTCAAGTTTGACACTGGCCTACAAAAAAAAAAAATAGAGAGAAAGATGTTATTTCTTTGTCAAATTCAGTCAGTTTTCAAGAGTCCCAGGAAGGAGTGCACTTTTTTTTGCTTCATAAAACAGGATTTGATGAGGAGATTAGGTCAGAACTATTATTCTGCAACTCAAGGGAGAGCTATGAGGTAGAACTGTGTGTTCAAGGTAGAAGGACCAGCAGTTTGGCCTCTGCCTAGGTGTCCATTTCCATGTGTTTCCTGTGGGCTGAACCCAAAGACGGAAGCAGATGCACACTTCAAAGAGTTTGCGCAGCCAGTGTTGAGATGAGAAGGAAGGACTCCGTACACCTGGTCACAAAACAGACTGTCACATGTGATCTGATTCCTTAGTCTAACAGCCATCACTGACAGAGTCTGAGATTTGAAATTTACACCCAAGGCTGTATACTATCTGCAAACTTCCAAATGCTTTCTCTCTGACTATTTTTAGTTTATGTACATTTACATTCAATCTAGACAAAGTACTTTCTGTGCTATTGAGTTTGACAATCCTATTAGGAACATTTTCCTTGGAGATTTTAACTATAACTAGTGTCACTGAACTTGATTGAATACTAAAATAAGAAAAACATGTGCTTTGTTACATTTCAATCCCATCAAAATATTTTCAGAGTGGAATTGTACAATTAACATGCATGAATATTTTTAGAGGACTGCAATTAAATTATTTTGAATTTTTTTCTTTTACCTTAAAAGGAGAAAACATGAGAATTACTATTTAAAAAGAAAAAAAGCTATTTATTCAGGTCCATTTTTTTCCCCACTTGGACTCAGATAAACAATAATCTACTCATGAAATTAAACTTACCAGGATTAAATTTAGGAAAAGACATAAAAAATTGTAACTAATCCCCACCAATAATCAAATACTTGATTCTTTTGTTTTAGTTTTTCCAAGGTTTTATGCCAATTTTAAAAAATTCTTCTTAAGGCATTTCTTTAACGGATTAATCAGGGAGTTTTGCTAATCTTATTGTTCAAATTTTCTTTTTATACCTGTATAGCAATTACATACAATACATAGATACTATGTGTCTATTTTTAGAACATGTGCTCACCATTTGTGGAAATTGAGATTTCATTGGGACTATGCCAGCCAACATAAGGACTACATTTCCCAGTATTCTCTGCAACTAGTAATATGCATATCCCCCCCCACCCCCACACACACAGGCACATGCTATGCAATGGTGATTCTCATGAGTGAAATTTTGTCAAGCTTAAAACATGATAAGCACTATTTTGAGTTTTTTAAAGTATATAAATGACTTGCAGGTCTTGCTTAAACAAGTGGGTTTCACTCCACAAGTTCCTTATTCTTTTTACTAATATGAAGACGGCACACTTGGAACCCAAGTTAGATCACAATTAGCCACGTAAAGTCAGGAGCAGAGACAAATACCAGCTCTGTACTCCTGTCTGTCCCCAAAGTCCTTCATGAGAGAGAAGTTTCCATCATGCAAAACCACAGATTGGCCACACCTGTGGTACTTATTCTATGACTAGTTTATATTGGTTGCTAATAATTATTCTTTAAGAGAATTAAAGTGAAAATTAAACTAGTAATACTTAATTTATATATCTACTTATATTTATATATTTCTTATTTATTTATTAAATGTTCCAGTATACCCAAAAATATTTTACTTAAAAACAGTTTTGATTCTGATTTCCCCTAGGCCATAATTTGGAAGGACAAACTCAAGCACCAGCAGTTCTAGTACCCAGCTCAGCGTCAGAGATATTTCCTGGTATTTCTTGTATTATATTTTATATTACTTCCTTGATTTTTCTTTTATTCCACCCAGAATAGTCAGTTTTGTCAGACTTAAGTGAACAACTAACCTCTGATTACCACCAAAATGTCAGAAGTGGAGCTGAGGAACAGTGTTCCCGCTCTGAGTTCAAGTCCTAGGATTGTTAGGAAAATCCAAACTAAAACCAGTAACAAAAAATATGCTGCATTTGTCTTGATCAGGGTAAACATACACTAATTCTGTCAACTGATCCACCAATATTATAAATGTTTCTAATCCAATCAAATGTAGAAAACCAGAAATTGACATTGTAAGGAAAACACACAGAATACCATATCAGTTTATTGGAGGAGGGGGAGTGTTCTTTTATAAAAGTACAAATAAGAGTACCTGATACCAGAAGAAAATATAAATGCCAAAGGCCATAATTCTTTGCAAAAAGTACTCTTACTTAGAAATTCAGAATTCTATGTAGTCAGTCAAAGTTGTATACAAGAAAAGCTAAGAACTAGGCTTATTGTGGAAAAGAGTATTTAAAAAGCTCACCAGACCATCAATTCAGTCACAAAAATTCTCTTGTTTGCTGGCCACTGGATTTTCCTTGCAAAACAAATTTTAAACTAGATTCAAACATCGTTTCCATACAACGTACCTCTGGTGTCAGCATGTGACTCAAGCTTTCTGTATCCTGGGCAGCTATTCACACTGGCCTCCTTCTCTTTGCTCCCCATTCTCTCCTTCTTCCCCAGGTCTTTGGTTTCTACTAAGCCTTGGCCAAATAACAATTCTTGGTGACACTCTGAGCAGTCTTGAGGAAGTCAAGTGAAACCTGCTTATACCCCTCCAAGAAGTCTTGGAGATGAACACTTGCTAATTCTGTTAGTTCAAATTAAAGGAGGGTCCTCAGCGTATTCTGCTACAGAATGCCAGGAACATGATTATGAATACTGTTAGTGATCCTTTCCAAGGTGAGCTTGTTTTGTTTCTGTTACTGTTTTTGGTGCTTGGGATGGGACTTGGGAAGCCTGGCAAGTGTTACCGTGTGTTCCAACTCCTGAGTTACACTGTCAGCCCCTGCTTCTTAATTAATAGAGGTTTTGTTCATCATTTAATTTTTAGCATCATTTAATCATTTAGCAATGATTCAAACTAATGAATTCTCATTTTTAATAAACTTTTAGAAAGTTTCACAAACTATTTCTACATAGCTAAAAAAATCTTAACCTGGCAAAAGTGTAACTTGCCCAGTAACACAAAAACTTATGATTTCCTTGAGATTATGCTAAAACACTTCAAAACCATCATTCTGCCAGGTGCCGGTGGCTCCTGACTGTAATCCTAGCTATTCAGGATACTGAGCTCTGAAGATTGCAGTTCAAAACCAGCCTAGGCAAGAAAATGTATGAGACTCTTATCTCCAATTAACCACCAGAAAACCTGGGAATGGAGATATGGACCAAGTGGTGGAGTGCTACCCCAGAATTAAACCTCAGGACTGGCACCAAAACAAAACATAAAACAAAAAATAAAAGTTCCTTTAAGGAGCTAATCATGCTGTTGTATTGTGGATCGCAAGACAGAAGGCCAATTAGACTGAGCTACCTCACCTTAAGATAACTTACTTGGCCTGATTTTGTGTGTGTGCGTGTGTGCCTGCGTGTGTGCATGCACGCGCGTGCATATGTTGGTACTTATGACCTTGCACTGTCATTTGGCTTTTTCAATCATACCTGCATTTCTGGATTTTTGCTTGTTAATTGGAGATAAGAGTCTTTTGGATTTGTCTGCTTAGGCCAGCTTTAAACACAGTCTTCAGATCTCAGCCTTCTGACTAGCTAGGAGTGCAGGCATGAGGCACCAACACCTGACAAGAATTTAGTTCTTAATAATATACATAATGATTTAATGATACCCAAGTAATTATGAAACTCAAGAGTCTTTTTGTTCTCACTTAGAATGTGTGTGTGTGTGTGTGTGTGTGTGTGTGTGTGTGTGTGGTACCACGGTTTGAACTCAGGAGTGCGTTCCAGTATTGGGGCTGGAATGTGGAGCCTGGTTCTGTCCTATGGCTTTTTTGCTCCAGGCTGGCACTCTACCACTTGAGCCTCAGCTCAACTCTTGTTTTTTGCTGATTAATTGGGTAATGATCTCTCAGATGTATCTTCCTGGGCTGGTTTGGAACCACAGTTCTTAGATCTTCACCCCCTGAGTAGCTAAGGATTACAACATGAGTCACTGGAGCCCAGCAATGAATTTTTTAAGATATTGTGCCACTTGGAAATTTGTTGTGACCTACAATGGTGGCCTCCTAATAGAATATTTGAGTTTTTCCAAGTAGTTTCCTGACACTCAGCGTGCTCTTAATCCACATTTTAAAATGTATTTTAGAAATGAATGAACCACTTCCTAGTGAATACAACAAACTTTTTGGTTTGAGGGCTTCACAGTAATGACCTTTGGAATTGGAATCTCTTTGTATAATACTTAAGGATAATTTTTTTTAATCCAGAAGCAAAAGTAAAAGAACTAAATTTCCAAAAGTAAACTTTTTGATAAAAATATCTCTTCTGATCTCAGAAACATTTTGTTAATGTTAATTAACAACTATTAATTTAATTTAGCTCTTTCTCCAACACTGCTATTATTGGTCTCCATCTGGTCTAATTAATAAAAATTCTCGTTCAAATACTTCTGACCATCAGCCAGATTTCATCTTTTCCAATCTGGCTTGGTTGAGAAATAGTGTGAGACCATCTGCAAGAGCCTTCCTTTTCCAGTGAGCCAGAAACACAAGGACAACAGATTCTAACATTTTATCTGCGTTCCAGCCCGGACTCGCTATCCCCATCTTGCTAGTTGAGAGCTGTGAAAGGTTGAAATCCACCAGTGTTTATTCCAGAATAAAGATTCCTACACTCAACAAATATAACTTTAGGTGTTTAGAACTTAGAGTGATAATTTGACATCCTAGTAGTTATTAGTATAGAAGCTATAATCAACAACCAGCGACTAGCAAATAAGTAGATTTTGGATGCAAATACAGCTGTCACATAAGAACTTACAACTGTATATCTACACAATTATATATGTATGTATATGTGTATATATATACACACACATATATATACCAGTGTGTGTGTGTGTGTGTGAATCATCTCTCCAAACCCATGTTGAAATGTGTCATTGCAAACAATATTGAGAAATTGAGACACGCACCTTTTGTGTTTTTGTTTACATGAGGCTTGAATTCTGGCCCTGGGCGCTGTTCCTGAGCTCTTCTGCTCAAGGCTAGTTCTCTCCCATTGAGCCACAGAGCCACTTCTGGCTTTCTGGTGGTTAATTGGAGATAAGAGTCTCACGGACTTTCCTGCCTAGACTGGCTTTGAACCACAGTCCTCAGCTCTCAGCCTCCTGAGTAGCTAGGATTACAGGTATGAGCCATCAGCGCCTGGCCATAAATGCAACTGTATGAAGCGAGTAAGCCATGAGGAAGAATTATTCAAGACTAGATTACTAGAGGGAGGGGAGCAAGCACTGTTATGGGAGAGGCACCTAGAGCAGGCGGCATTCAGTCCCTCTCTGTCACTCACCTTCCCCTTGCCTTTCTGCCTCGCAGTCTGCGATGAAGTAGCAGGAAGAGCCTCAGTAGATAGCCTTTCATCCTGGACTTAGATGCTCCTAGTCAGTGAGCCACCAAGTTTCTGCTAATAGTAAATTACACATAATAGGCATAGACAACAGATTTTTACAGCAATTTGTATTCCTTTAAAGAATTTCCAATAATATAGTCATTTAGAATGAGAAGGTTCACATTATCTTAATAGCTAGCATATATTTGTAGATATGTACATTCATCCACATATGTGCACATATGTGCATAACATGCATGCATATGTGCATTATATACATTATATTACATGTCACAAGCATATATTATATTCATGTATATGTACTATATTATATACATGTGTGTGATGTGTATAATACACACATGCATATGTCTACACATGTACATGTAGGTGTGTATGTGCATATGTACATGCATATTTGTCCTGTTGTTGAATGAGTTTTACTAAATCATTGTTTCAATCACCAAAAATGTATGATCTATGGAAAAATCATGAATAATTTGGTTAAATTAGGATTGCTTTAGACAGCTACAGTTCATCGCCTTATCCCTTTCATCTTGTCTGTGACATCTCTTCACAAAGGCTTCTACTACCCCAAAATATTTCTTAGGTGAGAGAATTCCTTCTGCGCCTGACAATTCCTCCATTTTCTTATTATTGTGGCAATTGTTATTGACTTTATCATTCTTTGCATACCTTTCTTTGCATACCTTGTCGCACTGGCAAAATAAGGGATATATATATATATGAAACCAGAAAGTCACTTGGTCTTGTTTTTTGCTACTTCTTGGCATCTGGAAGCACTTTGGTAAGTCGTTCATGATTAGTACATACATTTGAGCCAAAGATATATTCCGGGAACCCCATTGATTCATTTTTGTCACTAGAGTAACCTGGAGGGTCCAGGAAGGAGGGAAGATGTGCCTTGGCTCCAGTTTCAGATGGCGAGCTCAGTAGTGAGGCGAGCATGAGGGGAAAGAGAACACCATGGTGGACACAGTGGGCAGAGCAGACTGCTCAGCTCATGCTGGCCAGGAAGCAGAGATGGAAGGAGGAAGAAGGCAGGGGCAAGGTACCCAAAGACACACTCACAGTGCCACTACCAGGACTTTAGCTCAGGGCCTTGTGTTCCCACTTGGCTTTCACTCAAAGCAGGCGCCTCTACCACTTGAGCCATATCTCCACTTCTGGCTTTTGGCTGTAAGAGGGGCTGGGATTTGTCTGTTCTGCCTGGCTTTGAACCTCAGTCCTCCGATTTCAGGCTCCTGAGTAGCTAGGATTATAGGTTTGAGCCAATAGCACCTGGCTACATTTCACATAGTCAAAATTAAAATGCCAGCATTTTACAGTGCAGCTCAGTTAACTTATTATATTACCATATTAATTTGACAATGAAAGGAATGTATTTGCCAAATAGGAAGATAATTAGTTTTCCTCTGCTATTAATTTGGGAAGCACAAAAGAAGGATGAATCCTATTAAGTGAAATACAGAAGCTACGTAAGAATTTTATCCTAAGCCTTCCTACAAAAACTCTTAAGGTAAACTTGGATTACTCCAATACTTGTTTTCGAACTTTGCAATACAGTTTTTGGTTATATGATTATTTTTTAATTACATGTTGTTTTTGTTGTTTGCATGCTAATGTTGGGGCTTAAACTCATGCCCTCAAACTCTCATAGGGCTTTTTCACTGAAGGCTGGTACAATACCACTTGAGCCACAGCTCTACTTGAAGCTTTTTGCTAGCTAATTGGCTTTAAGTCTCATGGACTTTGCTGCACAAGGATGCCTTTGAACCTTGATCTTCACATCTCATCCTCCGGAATCACTGGCATTATAGGAGTGAGCTACCAGCACTGAGCTTGTGTTTAGTCCTTTAAAAAGATTTCTCTGCTGTGCTATTCACAAACATTGTTCCAAGGGCCAAGGAAGATTGCCCACTTCTGTGAATACGAGAAGAATTTGACCTTGAGACCCACCCCTGTACATTCTTACATGTACCCTGATTTTTTCAAACTTCACGGAAATATTCTGCTAGCTTTCCTTCCCCTTGACGTTGCAGAAGAAAACAGCTCCTGATATCAAGAGATAAAACGCAGGAAAGAAAACATGTCTTTCCCACCTCTCACCCACACAGGCCCTGAAACACACTCGCATTCTAGTCTCCTCTACGTGCTTGTGTGAGAACTCTGCACTCACATTGCTTTCTCGTTTCCCCTCACATGTCATGTCCAATACATCAGCAAATCCACTTGGCATTGCTTCTGACACTTGTCAAGGTTCTGGCAGCTCCCTCCCTCCTTGACGCTAGTACTGGTGTGGCCCACACCTTGCACCTGCAACATGGCTGCTTCCCGTGTTTTCCTGTCTCTCAATTATTGAGCAAACACTCAGAGTGTTTCCATTTTAATGTTTTAATATATGCACACTTGCAGGTGGTAGCACATGCCTATAATCCCAGCACTCAGGGAACTGAAATGAAAGAGTCAGGAACACAAGGCCAGCATGTGGTATATGAGATCACATTTCAGTATGTAGATTATAATGGATTTCTGCTGAAAATCATCTAGTAGTTTATCACCTAAGAGTGGAACACAACACCCTTCACATGCCTCAGACTCCTACAGTGCCCAACCCCCTGTATTTCTCCCAGTTTCCACCATTCATAATCTTCTCTTATCTATGGCTGGCCACTGACTCCTCTCCCAAAGGGACTTTGCTTCTTCTACGTGCAAGCACTTCCCTCAAGTTTCAAATTAACTTTATGGTTTCCATACCTTCTACAACTCTGCAAGGATCATCTATCTATGCATCCAGCCATCTATCCATCCATCTATCTCTCTATCTACCTATTTATCTATATATCTATCTCTCTCTATCTATCTGTCTCTCTCTATCTAGATCTGTCTCTCTACCTACCTACCTATCTGTCTATTTTATCTATCTACTTTGCCAGTGCTGGAGCTTGAAAGGCTAGCACTCTACCACTTGAGTTACAGCTCTACTTCCAGGTTTTTCTGTGCTTAATTGAAGACAGAAGTCTCATGGAATTGTCTTGAGGATATCAAACCACAATCCTTAGATCTCAGCCTCCTGAGTAGCTAGGCGTGAGCTACTGGCGACAACTCTGCCTTTCCAAGGAGCCTTATCAACAAGCCTGTTCTTTAACAAGTTTGAACTCTCGTCATTCATCTAATTTTTTCAAGACAAATATAATCACATTCATGCACATATTCTCGCATACTCACACACACGCTCACCTAATAAATGGTTTCTGACTACTGCAGTATAAGGGCATTGTTGGAATGACAGACTAATCACTTTATTGCCTATAGCCATACTTATTGTTACAACAATGCTTATTATATATAGGTAGCAGGTAAATACTCATTGAGTGACTGAGATTATATCTACTCCCACCATGGTTAGAACTGAGAGACGCTGACCTGGCCCTTCCCTTGGCTTCATCATATTCTGGCTGGGATTGCACTCTTACACCATGATAGTTCTGTAGCTCTTGTTGGCTTTGTTTCTGTGTTTTATTTCACATGGTATTGCTTGTGTGTGTGGTTGTGTGTGAGGACACAGAATGGTCAAGGTCTCTCATGATCCCTTAGCTTTTCACTCACCTGGTATTCTATCACTGAAGACACAACTCCACGTCCATCTTTCTGCTGGTAAGTTGGATATAAAAGTTGCTTGATCTGTCTCTCTTGGGTTATTTCAAACCTTGATCCTCATATCTCAATCTTCTGGGTAGTTAGAATTAGGTATGAGTCATCAGTGTCTGACCTAATTTATTTTCATTAAAATTAGCCTTGGTTTGTTTCTTTTTCAGAATAGCAACACTCAGAGACTTAAACTCAAAGACTTAGGCTTTCCAGCCCTGCTTTCCAGTTCTACAAGAAAACAATCTGAAATACAATTATAGATTATTATGTCTATTAAGCTATGCGCATTTTGGCATTTAGAAATAAGCCTACAGGGCTGGAGGTATAGCTCAGTATAGACGATCTGGAAACCGTAAATTTCTGAGTTTAAACCCCAATACACCCCCACTCCCCAAAAAGGGAAACAGAAATCTAAATTATGACCAACTGGTTTAGAGGAAAAAATACAGTCTATGGCATTTTATGACTACTAATTGTTACTAGTTGGTAAGTAGATAGAAAAAGCAGTATTTAAGAAAATATTTAAAGTAATAGAGGTTTGTTGTCTAAATTTCTGAGCATATTAAAATATTTTATAGAAAATTGAGTTGAGATAGGGTTAGAAGCAATGGGTAGTAGAGCAACTACCAATGAGCCAAGATGTCAGACACGGAGTCTGAGTCTTGGTCTCTGAACAAAAATAATAAAAAGCAGAAGAAAGAAAACTGAGTTGAGAGAAGGTAGTGATTAATGATTCTATTCCCCTGAGAGAATCCTCATTGAGACCACAATTTAATGGAGCTAACAAAAACTTAGCAGGTCAATAATTGATTGCAAGAACACATTTGCTGGAAACTTAATAAAATTAATGTACCTCAGATGCAAGAACAACCTAAGAGGCCACTCTCAATTCTGCTCTGAAATGTGTGTAATTCAATGTCTACCTTAGTCTGAGTACTCTTGTGTGCCAGTACTGAATCTTGAATTCAGGGTTCGTGATCTTGTTTGTGTTTTGTTTCACACGAGGCTGGTGCTTGACCACTTGAGCCACATTTCTGCTCCCAGCTTTTTGATAGTTAATTGGATATAAGAATCTCAGGAACTTTCTGTTGGGCTGGCCTCCAACCGTGATCCTCCAGTCTCCGCTTTTTGAGCAGCTGGGGTTACAGGTGTGGGCCAGCAGCCCCCAGCTGGCTTCACATATTCTTGCAAGTGAGTCTTGCCTGCTGTTGTTGACGTGGCCCTACACAGGTGCAGGCATGCACAGGCCTGTTCACACAGTTCACAGTGTGATTGTGGCCTTCTGTGTATGCAGCCACACACCTGAGGGATCACGCCCACCTCAGGAAGGACATGTGCACAAAGCCTACACACAGCAGAGCTATGATGCTGAGTCCTTGAGCTCCTGAGACCTCCCTCCATCAGGAAGCTCAGAGGAGAGGCTCCCAGCCCAGGGAACCTCATGCTGGATACAGCCAAGCCTGACTTCCATTCCATGAGCAGATAACCTTGTGACGAAGACATAAATATTTGGCAGATTCTCCAGTGCCAGCATACATTAGAATGTCATTGTGTATAAATGACTTCTATAGTGTAGATGATAATGATATTAAAACTTCTTAGCTCTGGTCAGTATATGTAAATACTTGGCTTCTGAGGCATAGCATTAAATCGGAAGGCATAACAATGTCAGGATTGTTTTTTCTAAGACAGTGTTTTATTTAATATTATAGTTCCAATGTCAACAATATGAGTGAATGTTGAAATGCTAATTAATAATCATAAATGATAAACTAGTGATACATTTGGTAAATAAAAACAAGAACATCCCTTTGTGCATAAATTGTGTTTTCAGTTTATAATCTGATTAAAGTTAAATATTTGAGAATACAATATCTCTAAAGATAAGATTTTAAATGTGGAGTTGGAAAAGAATGTGTGTTAGATGCAGACTTAGCAAATATTTTATAATGTATATGTTAGAGCGCATATTTGAAGTAAATAGAACATTAATGGTATTTTGTTGTTTTGTATATTCATATTTATTGATTGTGAAGTACTGGAGTTTTACTCTAGACCTGGCTACATCTCAGCTACTGTGGTACCACTTGACCTTCACCTCCAGTTCAGCTTTTTGCTGGTAAGTCATCAGTCTGGTATATTTTTCCTCTTGGGCTGTCCTGGAACTGAGATTATCCAGAAATCAGCCTCTTGAATAGCTAGAATAACAGATATGATCCTATATATATGTCATATATTACATATTACATACATATATACCTGCCTCTAACACACATACTATAAATATTATACATGTCATATATAAATAGAAACAAAAACACACTGTTAAGTACAAAATATCCATTTTCTAGAACTGTGTGAGCATCTTTTAAATTCTCAGTAAATTCTGTAACATAAACTTTGGTGAGGTGCAGTTGTTTGCATTTTTTTTTGTTGTTGTTCATATTCTTAACAATGCCAACTCAAGTAGATGAAAGAACTTACAAATTTTATGCCCTAATTTTAAATGGGTTAAATTGAATACAATATCAATGAATATGAAGTAACAAAGTATGGATTTACGTCCACAGAAGTCACGAGGCTGCTACCTAGCCTGCCACGCAATCCTCCGAGGCCCATTGGTCTGGGGGCCGTTGAGCGGCACAGCAGGCGGTCTGTCAGAACTGGTTTTGTGCCAGGCACTGTGGGAGGCAGAGGACACAGGAAAGCTGCTCACAGAGGCCGGCACTTGCCCTTGGTGCATTCTGTACAGCAGGGAAAGCGGATGTCTAAATCATCATGTTACATGAGTGAACACACACACACATTTTCCACTCTTCACATGGGAAAACCCATGGACACACATGGGAAAACATGGGAAAGTTAATATTGTTGTAAGTTTTTGTATCAACAGTCACACTGAGCCAAGTATCAGTGGCTCATATTGGTAATCCTAGCTATTCAGGAGACTGCAATCTGCAGATTATGGATCAAAGCTAGGCTGGGCAGAGAAACCCATGAGACTCTTGCCTAGAATTGACTAGAACAGCACTACAATGGCAATGTGGCTCAAGTGGTAGAATGCTAGCGGTGGGTAAGAAAACGGAGTGAAAACCCCAGCCTATGAGTTCACACCCTAGTACTGGGAAAAAAAAAGTCACATTAAAGGCTTCCCAAGTTTATTTCTCAGAATGATGTAGTGGAATTGACATCAGTCCTGTGTTTTGGAGGAGAGAAGAGAAGAAGAGAAATTTAAAGTAACATGCTCAAAAATCACTAAAGTCATCAGCTGTTAATTTACATGCAATCTATGAAACACCTGAAACAGGAAAGATAAAGTGTGCTCTACTAATCTAAATATATTAAACTTTTTGTGGCAAATTTTGGCTATTAGATGTTCACAAAAGTATTTTAACAAATAGTTAAACGTTCCTATTCAGAATGATCAAGAAAATATACAGAATACAGGTTTTCTTTCTTTTTTTTTTTTGGCCAGTCCTGGGCCTTGGATTTAGGGCCTGAGCACTGTCCCTGGCTTCCTTTTTGCTCAAGGTTAGCACTCTGCCATTTGAGCCACAGCGCCACTTCTGGCCGTTTTCTGTATATGTGGTGCTGGGGAATCGAACCCAGGGCCTCATATATACGAGGCAAGCTCTCTCGCCACTAGGCCATATTCCCAGCCCAGAATACAAACAATTGTCCTATACAAATTAGAATATTTACATTTGTATAAGATATAAAAACAGGTTTTACATCTAGTATCTGTGGTAACATAAATAATATGACAGTCAATCTTCAAATTGATAGATTTATGCTTAAAATAATAAATTATAAGGAGCAATATACTTTTCTTTTTGGTGCTGGAACTGAGGCTTGAAACAGGCCCTATGAACTGTCTTTAGATCAAGGTTAACCCTCTACCATTTGAGCCTCAGCTTCAGCTTACTTCTTTCTGCTGCTTAACTGCAGATAAGCATCTCACGGACTTGCCTGCCTGGGCTGGCTTTGAATCATTATCCACAGATCTCAGACTCCTGAGTAGTTCATGTCTCCTTTCCAAGGAAAAGGATAATATACTTGTTTCTTTCAAAGTATTTCAGCTTTAATATTTTAGAGCTCTGGAACATGCCCAGAATCTCAAACAAACACCAAGAAGCAAATAATTCTAAGCAGCAATTAAAAAACCTAATTTAAGGCTATTAATATTAATACAACAATTACACTTGGTTAATGATCTAGGATGCTTTATTCTGAAAATAATTCAAGTGCCATTTAATCTATTTATTTTATGGACATAATATCTAGTTATTTCTTAAATCACTTGATAGGGTTTGGTATTTTATTCCTAAGTGGGTGAATCTTTACCTCGTTGGATGTTTTAGCTTTAAAATTGTCAAGTTTGATGAAACTTTAAAATCCAAGTGTTTTTATTTATTATTATTATTATTTATTTATTTATTTATTTTTGGCCAGTCCTGGGGCTTGGACTCAGGGCCTGAGCACTGTCCCTGGCTTCTTGCTCAAGGCTAGCACTCTGCCACCTGAGCCACAGCGCCACTTCTGGCCATTTTCTGTGTATGTGGTGCTGGGGAATTGAACCCAGGGCCTCATGTATATGAGGCAAGCACTCTTGCCACTAGGCCATATCCCCAGCCCCATCAAGTGTTTTTAATTATACAAGGAGAGGTCATAGAGTTTGAAACAGTTACTCTCCACATACAATGGTGTATCAGCACCCTTGATTATGTACCTGGTGGGGTGCCTTCAAGTAGAGTAAATCAAATAACTGTCATATCGGACAATAACTGAAGGACTAATAAAGTAGATGGAAACTGGAATGAAGCCAAAATAGGCTTTTGAACAAGAAAAACGATTACTACAAAAGAACCATGTGTCATCCTGTTTAGGTGTAAATATCTGTTTATCCCTATTACATTGTAACAGCTTGTTATTCAAATACCACCAAAGGAAGACTATTGAGCTAATAGTTCATTTTTTTAAATTCTCCCCTCCCTCCGATAGTTCATTTTTTAATGAACACCAAAGATATAAGATAGACATTTTAATCTTGTACAAACCATCTGCAGTTGATTTATCTGACAAGCTGATGGAATAAACTTGTATGAATAAACTTCTGTGATACTTTCTAATTTGTGATCGCCCCCCAGAAGCCTAAACATATGCTTACTTTACACCTAAGTGCTGACTACTTACAATACACCTGAATTCCGTGTCAAAACATAACATATTGTCCACATAAAACACATATGCACACAATAGTAAGGAGCATGAATGTCTGGGAAATATGACATTTAAAAGGGGGAATAATTTATTTTTACAACCAGAGAACACATTCTGGATTAAATTACTGAGCTCAATAATTCAATTTAGTTGCACAAAATCAAATTAATAGCTCTGATTCAGTCCATTGCTCCACAGAGCATTCATTATTTTACTTTTACAATTCACATTGAAATCTAATGAAATTTTCTGAGAGGTCTGTGGCTTTGTTGTGGTGACTGTCAAGTTCACGGTTATCTGCCCTTAAATAAAGAGACCTCATCTTTCTAATCCTTTAAAATGTGGAGGGATTTATGTTAGTTCAAATACCGCAGGGCTGCGTAGCCGAGGGCAGTCATTAAGCATCTTGGCTTTCTCTTTCTTTCTCAGCCTTCACATTTTGTCACTTCTTCCTCCCTAATAGTTCTTCAGATGTTCATATTTCATTATCAGTGATATGTTGTTACACATTTGGCCACTTGCTTGTTGTAAAAAGAACGTCATTTCCTTTATTTTCCTCTTTCTTTCCAATAGAAATTAGGTAATTCTCAGAAATTAAGTCCATACCTTTTAGTGTTTGTGTGTGTATGTGTGTGTATATATATATATATATGTGTGGGTGTGAGAGAAACAGAGAAAGAGAGGTGGGGGAGAGAGAGAGAGAAAAAAAAAACTCAGAGCTTGAGCTCTGGCCCCGGGCCCTTTCTCTGAGCTTTTGTGCTCAAGGCTAGTGCTCTACCAACACTTCCAGATTTGGGGTGGTTCATTGGAGATAGAAGTCTCATGAACTTTTCTGCCAGGGCTGGCTTGGAACTGAGATTCTCAGATCTCAGCTTTCTGATTAGCTAGGATTACAGGTGTGAACTACTGGTGCTTGGCTCACAACTTTTAGTCTTACATTCAAATTATTCCTCAAAGAAGCTAGGTTATGCTAATAAATTTACTTTTAAATTTTTTCTGAGATCTTTTGTCCCTTTTTCCTTTGTACATTTGGTAGTAATGTGTTTTGAACCGAGGGCCTTGTGCTTGCTAGGTTATAACTCTACCATATCTCTGTGTGTGTGTGTGTGTGTGTGTGTGTGTGTGTGTGTGTGTGTGTGTGTGTGTTTGCTGGTCCTAAGGCTTCAACTAAGGGCCTGGGATCTGTCTTTTAGCTTTTATGTTCAATGCTGGTATTCTGCCATTTGAGCCACAGCTCTGATTCTGGCTTTTTCGTTGTTAGCTGGAGATGAGTCTCCTGAATTTCTTGCCTAAGATAGTTTTAAACTACAATCCTCAGATCTCTGTGTCCCAAGTAGCAAGGATTACAGGCATGTGCCCTTAGATCATGGCTTGTTTAAAAGTTGAATTATCTGCCAAGTTTCAGGTGAGACTAATTTGTGACTGCAGCTAAGCTCAGCCCCTTGGCTGGGCTAGGGGCCTGGTTAAGGGCTAAGCTCAGCCCCTCAGCTGGGCTAGGGGCCTGGTTAAGGAGGGGAGCCCAGCCCATGATAGGCACTTACTCAGTGGTTTAATTTTCAGCTCTGATAGAAAGATAAGCAACAAAATGACAGTAACCATAGAAAAGGAAGATTATAGGTGGAAGTGACATAAAAGAAACAAAAGGTAAAGGAAAAAATAAAAGGAAACAAAATATTTTTGTTCAGTGTTTAAGAAGATAGAAAGTAAAATGCAGCCATAGCAATGCCAGTAATAGAAATGGGAGGGTAAGAAAATATAGAAAAATAAAAACAGATTTTATTTTTTTAAAAAGGAGGGTGGTGGGCAAAGTAGACAGGAGAAAATAAATGCATGAGAAAAGGAGAAAACAGAAAAAGGAGAGAAAATTAACAATTAAAAGGAGGAGACATAAAGTTGGGTGAGGATGGTTCACTCCTGTTAATACTAGCTATGCAGAGTGCGGTTCAAAGCCAGCCTAGGCAGGTAAGTCTGTGAGACTCTTATTTCCAATTACCCACCAAAAGCCCTGGAAGTGGAGCTGTGGTTCAAGTGACAGAGCGCTAGCTGTGAGCAAAAAGCTGAGGGACTGAGCCTAGGATCTGAGTTCAAGCCCCATGATGGCACAAAGGAGAGACAGACAGACAGACAGACAGGATAAAATAGAGCAGTGGCTTAAAGCCTGTCACCTTCCAGTTCCTTCCACTGTGGTGCTTGCCCAGTGAATAATGGGTAACTTGTGGCTGGAGCTTTTACAAGCTGCCCAGGGCTCTTTGCAGTGGAGATGGAGCTGAAGTGGAAGGTGGCCAGCGATCTCTTCTCCCTCCCTTCCATTATACTCTGCAACCAGCCTGCACCTGGACTGGGGCCATGAACCTGAATGAGCCCCAGGTGGAGTTAGGAGTGTCTAGAGCTTCCTTCCACAGCAGTGCTGCCAGGGAGGGAGAAGCGTGGGGCTAGGAGTGACAAGAGAGAACCACAAAGGCCTTTTCTGAGAGGGATAAGTGGCTCCAGCATTCACCAACTCTGAGCTCCCAAGCTTGGACCATTTTGTTTATGTGTATGCTACTCCTGGGGATTGAACTTAGGGCCTGAGAACTGTCCCTGTCCCTTAGTTTTTCTATAGGCTGGCACTCTACAACTTGAGCCACACTCTACTTCCAGCTTTCTGGTGGTTAATTGGAGATTAAAGACTCTTATAGACTTTCCTTCCTGGACTGGCTTTGAACCATGATCCTCAGATCTCAGTACCCTGAATAGCTAGGGTTTAGGAGCGAGTCAAAGTGTCCAACTTGGATCTTCTTTTTGAAATTCCATATGGCAGAATTTCTCTCTGGGCTCATTTCTGTTCATAGCCAATGTAAAAAATAAAGTGCACATTTCTGCAGGTCTCGTGTGTGTGTGTGTGTGTATGTGTGTGTGTGTGTGTACCAGTTCTAGGACTTGAAATCAGGTCCTGGGTGCTGTCTCTGAGTCTTTCCTTTTCTTTCTCTCTGTCTGTCTTTTTCCTTTCAAGGCTAGTACTCTATCACTTGAGCCACAACTCCACTTCTAGCTTTTTGCTGGTTAGTTGAGATAATAGTTTCATGGACTTTCCTGCCTGAGCTAGCTTCAAATCATAATTCTCAGATCTCAGTCTCCTGTGGAGTTAGGATTACAGGTGCAAATCACTGGCACCCTACTTAGTAGAATTTTTTTTTCTCACCCCACGAGCCAAAACTGGGTCTCAACTGACTTTCTGCTAAGCAAGGCAGAGAAAAGGACTTTGGATCATGGAAAGAGAAAACCACAGGTGCAGTTAGTTCAAAGAAAGGACCGTTCCCAAGGTGGACCCTGCTACCTACCACATGACCACTAGAAAATTCAGAGAAAACCTTTCATAGCACCAGCTCACCATGCAGCTCGGCGTTCTGTTATGTTTAGGCATATTGCTTCTGCAGTGTGCCCCATGTTTGGTGCTTGTGGAGGTGTGCATCCCCAGGCTCTTCCCCACCCCCACCTAGCCTCCTCAGTGCTCAGGGCTGAGGTCCCTCTTGCTTTTCTGTAGGCCAGCATTTCTGGGACTCCCCTGACCACTGGCTTTCTCCTTTGAATTCCATGGCTTTTCCTAAGAGATCCCTCCTCACTAGGCAAGCGCATACCTGTTGTCTGGTTCTCTTCTGAAGAGCAGAGGTGTGCTGGCTGCCTCCAAGTCACCATCTTGAACCATTGCTTCCTGTGTAGATGGAAGGAATTGCAGTGCTCTGTAAGCATCGCAAGTAACCAAGGGTGCATTCCATCACTTCATGAGGAGAAAAACAAAAATATCAATAGCTGTTGATGCATCTGTAGAGTAATGGACGTTAGTGCCAGTCAAGTATAGGAAAGCAAACAAGGAAAATGTCCATCATTTGAATGAATAAACAAAATTACCACTATTTCAATATCCTACAACCATATGTCTTGAAATTTTATTTGCAAGGATACTATTGGAAGTAATGTATTATTTGCAAAATGGGACTAGCATTCAATATAATGTCTATTTGTAAAGTTAACCAATAATTATTTGAATAACAAAAGGACTACTATATATGATAAGTTATATGTATATAATATATACATGACATGTAGCATATATCTGATATAGAGCTTAATTATACATAATTATACATGATTGTTTTGAAATGCTTTATATAAGTAACACTTGTTTTGGCAGAAGATATGAAAATAAAAACCTCTAAGTCCTCCAAGCAAAGGAATAAAATATTTGTAGTAGAAAAATGACAAGGGTTAATAACTTATGCCTGTAATACTAGCTACTCAGGAGGCTGAGATCTGAGGATTGTGGTTTGAAGGCAACTCCGACAGGAATGTCCACAAATATACCCAACTAACCACCAAAAATCTGGAAGTGGAGCTATGGTTCAACTCCTTTTTTTTTTTTTTTTTTGCCAGTCCTGGGCCTTGGACTCAAGGCCTGAGCACTGTCCCTGGCTTCTTCTTGCTCAAGGCTAGCACTCTGCCACTTGAGCCACAGCGCCACTTCTGGCCATTTTCTGTATATGTGGTGCTGAGGAATCAAACCCAGGGCTTCATGTATATGAGGTGAGCACTCTTGCCACTAAGCCATATTCCCAGCCTCTGTTTCAACTACTTTTAAACACAAAAGCTAAGACAGTGCTCCAGTGCTGAGGCCCTGAGTTCAACTCCTAGAACTCTCTCTCTGTCTCACACACTTGCACACACACACACACACACACACACACACACAGGTAATATAGGTGTGGTGGAAGACATCTATAATCACAGTTACGTAGCAGGCTCAGCAGGACACTAGCCCAGGCAAAATGATGAGATCAGACGGCTGGGGTGTGGGTCAGTGTTAAAGTCTCTGCCTTGAGTTCTAACCTCCGTTCTGCCATATTCACGTTTCCAAAGCTCAGATATGTGACAATGTCCAAAATGCTACTCAAAAATTGATACATAACAAATCACTAAGAATAACCCAGACAATATTGAAAAACAAAAAAAAATTTGATGACCTCCAATGAAGTTAAGTAATCAAATTATCATAGTATAATACAAAAATAAGCAAACAATTTAGCAAGCAATATAAATAATGAAGATACAAATTCACAGCAGTAAAGGTAAGATAGGAAATGAATTTGGCACTGCACAGGCATAAAAAGAAGAGGCAGCTGCATTGCTCAATGTGTGATACAGGGAAGCCAGAAACAATTTCCCTGTAGTAATCAGTCTGTGATCATCTGGAAAGGTAGTTGTCATTCAAAGAAATCATTAGGCCCAGCATCTTGTTGAATACCTGTAATCCTAGGTACGCAAGAGGCCGAGATCTGAGGATTCCAGTTCAAAGCCAGCCCAGGCAGACAAGTTCAAGAGACTTTAAACAAGCAAAACACAGAAGCAGAGCCATGGTTCGCATTGCAGTGCACCTAATGGACAGTGTTCCAACTCTGTGTTCAAGCCCCACTGTCCCCCATTAAGGACACAAAAAGAAAGAAAAGGCACAATCACAGATGAAATGGGTTCCTATGCATAACAGTGAAAATAGTGATGAGACAGGTGAGAAAAACACAGGGTAGACCTTGGGCTTATGAGCATGAGACACAGGGAAACTGGGTGTGGCTGTTAGGCCTTTAGACTAGGGGTTGTTTCCACAGTACAGGGCTTTCCACTCTGCGATATTGCTCATTCGCACAAAACTTGTGCAATGTTTTCTGCAAGATTTTCTGAATTTGTTATTAATTTATTTCATAGCATCATCAAAATGCCCGGAAAGCAAGATTATTTGTACTCCAGTGACAAAAGAATTAGCAAGTAGGGCTTTATTTTATCTTTCGTTCTTGTTTTGGTTCCAATTCTGGAGCTTGAACTTGGGGTTGAGTTTCTGTGCTCAAAGGTGGTGCTCTACCACTTGAGCTACAGTGTCTTGTCTGGCTTTTGGCCAGTTTATTGGAGATAAGAGTTTCACAGACTTTTCTGCCTGAAAGGGCTTTGAACTGCAATCCTCAGATCTCAGCCTTCACAATATCCAGGATTACAAGTGTGAGCCACCTGTGCCTGGCCTCAAGGAAGGTTTTTGAGAATGATCGAGGTGGGAAAATTCATCAGGTAAGGGCAGAGTTCAAATAATTCCCAAGAGAAGAAATGGAGGTACAAACAAGGAATGCAAGAGTGGTGACAGGAGTAAGAAAGCGAGGGAGGGTGGGAGGGAGGGAGGAGGGAAAGAAGGAAGGAAGGAAGGAAGGAAGGAAGGAAGGAAGGAAGGAAGGAAGGAAGGAAGGAAGGAAGGAAAGAAGGAAGGAAGGAAGGGAAGGGAAGGGAAGGGAAGGGAAGGGAAGGAACCACCCCATAGGTAGTAGGCAGTTATAAGCACAGCTGTGAGACTGGCCAGAATAGGCAGAGGGAAATTTATTTAAAAGGTCTCACACTTATTTTGTTGGGCTTTGACTTTGTCTTTCTAAAGAATTATGCTATTTGAGCTCTCCATAGAGCCTACTGTATTTCATTTAATTCACTTGTAAGATTAACTCAAAGCCCTCCCCAAAATAAGTACCATTAAATGAATACTTGCAAGGGAATAGGGGTAGAGGAGGGAAGGAGGGAAGGAGGGAAGGGGAGAGAATCGAGTCAAGAATTCATTGTACATACCACAAAATTTTGTGGTATATTAAGAAGAATAGGGGAAAGGGTGGGTAGAAGGGTAGTGAAAATGTTGAAGAGTTGACCCAGATCAAGATGAGTTGTATACATAAACTGCTTTGTTAAATGACCAAAAACATCAATTCCTAACCTAAAAAGTTAAGCAAAGTGCGGAAAAGGGTGGGCTGAAAGAGGAGGGTTGGAGGGGTGGGCTGTCAGGGGCTGGTGTATTCATAAACTTCTTTGTTGAATAGGAAAAAAAGAGAAGCTCTCAGGCATCTTAAGTTTGCCCTGGGAAAATAGTTACCCATTTTCTAGGAATATTAACAAATAGAGTCTACCTCCACGCTGATAAGAATACACAGAGAAAAGCCAGGTTTCCTGGGTTTCCTGTGCCTGTAATCCTAGCTATAGGAAGTAGAAATAGGAGACTCACAGTTCCAAACCAGCACATGCCAAAACATTTATAAAACTTTTATCTCCCATGAACCAGCAAAAAGCTAGAAGTGGAGGTAACAAGAGTGAGAAGCCCTGGGTTACAGTCCCACTACTGGCATAGAAGGAAAGGATAAAAGAGTACACAGAAAAAGGGAATACTCTCTGTGTAAAATTCAACAATATTTTCTTTGCAAATAGATGAACCTGTACTGGTGGCTAATGTCTAAACGTCAGATGGTAAAACCAGCCAGAAATCCCAGCAGCCTGGCCCCAGAGTGCTAAGGGAGAGAAATGGTAACAATTCAACTTGCAAAGCAAGGGTCTTATCAATAATCAAGCCTGCTTTACAGTACAAATAGAAAAGGAATGCAAAGAGCAGAAAAAATGATTCCTCTGCTAAGTTTAATTAGCTCTTTGTAAGTGCTGTTATATTTGGCAGCATTCAAACTGCTGACAGCTTCGCTTTCTCCCTCCTCTCTCTTCTTTTTCCCTCTTGCTTCTTTTAAAGGAAGATCAAAGCTTTTATAGCTCAGTGAATGCTAATGGTGCATACATTTACTTGAAAAGCTTAAAGTCCTTCAAACTCTTGCCCATAGATCAGTTGTTTCATTCCCCAATGTCTGTCTGTAAGTGTATTTGACACTATTAGCAGGAATTATCTGTGCTTTCCCTCCCCTCCCTGGTCCTTTGAAAAGAAAACAAGCCTACTTTAACACTTTGGAAATGTTGATTAAAATGAGAGTTGTATAACCTTTTTTGATCATCTCCGAAAGAGGTATTTGGAGCTACTGCTTGCAACAGAGTTAATGAGTCTCTTCCTCATGCTGAGGACTGGGGTGCACTGCCCTGTGGGGAGGCCTGGCCTGCCACCCAAGCTTGGGAAAGTGGCGGCATGCGCAGCCCTCTGACAGGTGGGAGGTGGTGCTGGGGCAATTTGTAAAGAGAGAATGGAATTTTTTTTTCAGTTGGACAAAATGATTTTTACATGGGCGGGGGGAGTGGGGAGGGAGGGGACCGCCTCTGGATTCTTCTTGGAATAGTAAGATTTACTCACGTTAACTTTGCATGATCGATTTGGAATTTGGGACATAGAAGAAACTAAGTAGCAGAGCTGGTGAGAATGAGTTCGCTGGAGAATGCCTATGACATAGAGGAAACTAAGTAGCAGAGCTGGTGAGAATAAGTTGGCTGGAGAGTGCCTGTGCGCAGAGGACTCTCTGGAGCTGCAGCCCACTGGAGACACGGCTCCTCCAGGTCCGCATTCACAGGGAAGCACAGAGCTTGTGCCTCAAGACTTTCCCGTGAACATTGCAATGCCATAAGTTATTAGCTGCTTTTCTTATTACGTTGGTTGAAGACAAAAGGAGGCAAAAAGAAGCCAGCTGAAGGTGCAAAATACATACATCTTTTAGTGACTTACTGATTTCCCAGACTGCTTGTAGTTACACTGATTTTCTTGTGTTGTCTCAGATTAAACAATGGTTGTGATGTGTTAATGGATACTTTACTAATGAGACAACTTACCAACAATAGTAATATAGCCCATGTGAATAGTTCATTACTTCAAGAATAGGAGAACAAAATTCAAAACTGACTTAAAATATCAGGTCCTTGTGCTGTCTGAAAAGACAGACCTCAGCCAAGCACTGGTGGCTCATGCCTGTAATCCTAGCTACTCAGGAGGCTGAGATTTGAGGATCATGGTTCAAAGCCAGACCAGGCAAGAAAGTCCATGAGACGCTTATCTCCAGTTAAACCAGAAAACTGGAAGTGGTGTTGTGGCTCAAGTGGTAAAGGACCAGCCTTCAGCTGAAAAGCTCAGGGCCAAGATTCCCACTCCCACAACTGACAAAAAAAAAAAAATAGGCAGACTTCAACATAGTATCTACAAACCAAATAGACAAATGTGAGAGATTTCCATCTCCAATTACCAGAAAAAAGACAGAAGTAGAAGTGTGGCTCAAATGTTAGTGGACCAATCTTGAGCAAAATATTATAGGTGGAGAGTATGAGCCCTAAGTTCAAACCCCAGTACACACACACACACACACACACACACACACACACACACACACACACACACACTAGCCGAGGTCAAAATTGAGGAGACAGGATTGTTGGAAACTTAGTATATTACTTCAGAGTAAGTTTACTTTGTCATTGAAGCTCACCCACCAAAGACATACACAGAGCCAGGCACTGGTAGCCCTGCTTGCTTGCCTGTAATTGTAATTCCTCAGATGGTTGAGGTCTGAGGATCACAGATTGAAGCCAGCCTGGGCAGAAAAGTTCTTAAGACTCCAATTAACCACCAAAAGCCAGAAGTAGAGCTGTGGCTCAACTAGTAGAGCACTAGTGTTAAGCAAAAATGTTTAGGGATAGTGTCCAGGCCCTGAATTCAAACCCTAGGAGTGGGAAGAAGGAAGAGGAGGAGGAGGAAGAAGAGGAAGAAGGAGAACTAAAGAAAATGAAATCAACTTTTTGTTGTTGTTGTAGTTTTTGTTTTGTTTTGTTTTGTTGGCCAGTTCTGGGCCTTCAACTCCGGCGGGCCTAAGCACTGTCCCTGGCTTCTTTTTGCTCAAGGCTAGCACTCTGCCACTTGAGCCACAGAGCCATTTCTGGCGAGTTTCTACATATGTGGTGCTGAGGAATCGAACCCATGGCTTCATGTATACGAAGCAAGCACTCTTGCCACTAGGCCATAATACCAGCCCAAGAAAATGAAATCAATAAAAAGAAAGTTGATAGACAGTAGGAAAATTTCCTCAAAGGGTCTTTTGACTATTATGCATTATAATGTGCCAGATACATTTGTGTTATAATAAAAATGAATTACATAAATTATGTATTGATAGTGGTTGGAGGATTAATGTTACCAAAGGATAGTTTATTATCTGAGGAAATCCAAAAGCATCTCTTTTGTGTGTGTCTGTGTGCCAGTACTCAGGACCTGGGCTCTGTCCCTGAGCTTTTTTGCTCAGGACTGGCACTCTACCACTTGGGCCACAACTCCCCTTCTGGCTTCTTGCTAATTAATTGGAGATAAGATTCTCATGGTCTTTCCCTCCCAGGCTGGCTTTGAATAGTGTTCCTCAGATCTCAGCCACCTGAGTAGCTAGGATTACAGGTGAGAGACACCTGTAATCTTACCAGCACCTCATCAGAAAATATTTCTTGATTATATTCATCCCAGAGGGCAAGAACGATCCCTGTAGAAGATCTATTTATGTGCAATTATTTTAGAAAATAAGGCAGTTTTCAACCAGAAATACCACAGTGCAATGTGCAGCTATGTGATATGTCAAGAACCAAAATCTGCCTAATGGCTAAACTTCCACAGTCCTCCATGTTTGAAAATCCCATTATGCTCATTTTCTGCCAAAAGTAAATCTAAATCCAGAATTTAAACAGGGGGCTTTGTCCTCTGCTCAGAGTGGAGCAGTGTTTGTTATTTAATATGTGTCTCTGTGTCTATGGTGACACAGGCATGTTTTGACAGTGATTGCTATGGCTCTAATGATTGAACACTGATAAGAATTATTATTTTTTTAATTCTAGGCCCTCTGCCAATATTTTAGAAACCCATCCTTCTTCTTCCCTGTGATTTTTATTTAAACTGGAAGATTTTGTTTTTTTGTTGTTTTTTTTTAGAGAAGTCTTCTTTACTGAGGATTGTTACTATGAAATGCAGGAGCATTTGGAAAGATGTTGGCAAATAACTCATGTTACTGGGTTTTCTTTATTAAACTTTAATTGTTCAGAGCTCGGAGAAAAGATAAAAACCCTATAATTATCAATATGGATGAATTACTAATGTGTCAAACTCTGAGCTCAGCTCTTATATGGATTTTCTCTTTCACTTTTCCATGTTTCCAGTATTACCATCATGGAATTGTAAGAAAGAAAATGTGTTCTTGTTCTGAGTTTCTGAGTATATGTTTGTTTCCTGTGATAGGAGTCTGGGTTTCTATAAATCTGATAACATTCTTTGTTTTGTTTTATATTGTTGATACTGGGGTTTGAACTCATAAGCTAGGCTACTACTTAACTACCTGAACCCTTTCTTTTTGATAGTACTGAGGTTTGAACTTAGGGTCTCTGCATTGTCCCTGAGCTGTGTCCCTCAAGGCTGTTGGCTCTATCCCCTTAGCCATATCTCTACTTAAATTTTGTTGTTGTTTTGCTGGTTAACTGAAGATAAGAATATCTTGGATTTGTCTGCTGTGGCTGGCTTTGAACCTCAATCCTTACATCTCACCCCTCTAAATAGCTCTGAGTGCAGTTACCAGCACCCAGCCTAGAAATCATTTACAGTACGCTGCAGACTTTTCCAGTCAAGATAACCTTTCTTCTTTATGACTTTACTGCAAGCAAAGTAGCTAACCCAAACACTTGCCTTTTCAATGTGATATTTGCTATTAGAGTAAAAAAGAGTGATTATTACCCAAGTATTTCATCTCAGCTTGCACAGTCTTAGAAGACTCCAGGAACTTTCTTGAGTTTTACTTTTCTCTTGACATCCCTATCCAATCTGTGCCCCTTCTCTAGCCTGGAATTCAGTGGAAATTTGCTGTTTCATGGGTGTGGTATCTGTCTGTAGCTACCCAGCTCACTGATATGGTATTAAGTTCAAGCCTGCTCCTTTCCTTTCGAGAAGAGCATAGATAATTTTGTACAAGCAAGGGCAACTTCTGTCAACTAGCCTGCTATTGTACTTTACATAATGAGTCTTCATGATTGGTCTAGAACTGGCTTAGTCATAAGTAGAAGAGCTCTAAGTGGAAAATATGAAACTAGGTGGGTTGAAGTTTATGTTAGGATAAAAATGAAGTAATTAATTTGTTCTTTTCTATTCTACTTGGTCTTTTCCAGACAAGGAATTTCACCAGAATTTTTATTCTTTTTCTAGATGAATGGTTTTCAACTGGCTAGATATTAGAGGTCTTGGTGTCTACTCTGGACTAGGTAGGAAAGAGTAAATCTAAAGAAAAGGAATCTATGTTGTTATGTATTCCAGGCACATCCTGAGGATAGCGCTGAGGGGCTGGGAGCTGTTGCTGAGCTTTCATGCACAAGCCGGCACTCTACCACTTGCACCCCAGGTCCACTTCCGGTTTGTTGCTGGTTAATTGGAGATGAGACTCTCTCAGACTTCCCCGAAGAGAAGTCTCAGGGACTTTCTTACCCAGGAGGGCTTTGAACCTTGATCCTCAGATCTCACCTTCCTGAGTAGCTAGGATTACAGATGTGAATCACCCGTGCCTGGGGCATCTATATTTTTAAGGGATTCAAGTGTTCACAGTAAGCTAAGTTGGGACTCTGTGGTGATTTGAATAAGTACTTAGGTAAATATTAAACTGCAATCATTTCTTTTTTCATCTCATGAAGAATCCGTGCAACTCAAATTGTTTATGCCATAAAAGATACCTTGTATTATTTCTCGATTCATAACTATAGAATTTGAGTCATCAACTGATTATTTTTTTCAGGATTATCAAAGGGCTACATCTGCAGTGACACTGAACATTTGACAATGTATTATAGCAATTAGACAATGTCATTAGACAACGTATTATATCAATAATGTTTGATTTCTAGAATGTTCCTACTGAAGAGCAGCAAATGAAGATTTTTTTTCTCTGTGTAAAAGACCAACTTTCTATAATGTATATGTTCCTGGAGAGATCATTTTTCCTGTAATAGCTCCCCTTTCAAACCTTCTGTAATAATTATAACAAAGAAAACAAGTTTTGCCACCAATTCAATGTTCCCTTTAAGGAATGTCTGTTCTATAATTTATAAGCGATACACCTGTGGACAATACATTGGAGGAGACAATGGCACCCTTCCTATGCCAGAGCACCATCACAAGGTATCCACAAACCACACAACAGAAAAAATAATCCTGGCTGTAGAGATGCAGGCTCTCTAAACACAAATTAATCTCCTTAATGTATTTTCCTTACCTTCATGAAAAATAAATTATGAACTCTCAAGTCACATTCAGCATATTGTTAGGGTTTTATACCATAGGGGCTTGGCAAACAGATGATTATTTTTTCACACTGTGGGTAAAAAAGAACAATGAGCTGGATGCTTTGGAGCCAAACTCTTTAATCACTAGGTAAAAACTGGTGACCCAGAGACACTTCAATATTCTTAAATTCCTTCTCTCTTCAGGAGGCTCTTAAATGCTATCATAAGTCAATAAAATAAATTGCAAGAGCAAGGTGTCATGGCTCACCCCTATAATCCAAGCTACCAAGAAGGCTGAGATCTGAGGGTTAAAGTTTAAAACCAGCCTGATCAGGAAAGTCCATGAGACTCTTACCTGCAATTAACCACTGAAAAAGCCAGAAAGGGAGCTAAGGCTCATGTGGTAGAGCACTAACTAGCTTGAATGCAAAGATCAAAGGAGAACATGAAATCTTGATTTCAAGGCCCAGTACTAGCACACATGCACATGCGCACAAATACACACACACATACACACACACAGCTCCTCATTACACTAGTGCAAGGGTAACCTTTTATATAAGACCCTGAAAGACTTGGGAAAGCTGACATTCCCCACACCCCTTAAATCCTCTTTCGGGTCACTGGCTTTTCCAATAGGCTCCCTGTTAGTGTCGTATAGTATAGTATAGTATAGTATAGTATAGTATAGTATAGTATAGTGTAGTGTAGTATAGTACAGTATAGTAGCTACACACAGAGTTTCCCCATGACCCAGCGATCCCACTCCTGGGCATTTATCCAAATGACCACAGACAAGGCCACACTAAAGCCACAAGCACACCATGTTCATTGCAGCATTGTTTACCATAGCCAAGATATGGAATCAATCCAGATGTCCCTCAGTGGATGAATGGATCAAGAAAGTAGGGCTGGGGATATAGCCTAGTGGCAAGAGTGCCTGCCTTGGTATACCCGAGGCCCTAGGTTCGATTCCCCAGCACCACATATACAGAAAACGGCCAGAAGCGGCGCTGTGGCTCAAGAGGCAGAGTGCTAGCCTTGAGCGGGAAGAGGCCAGGGACAGTGCTCAGGCCCTGAGTCCAAGGCCCAGGACTGGCCAAAAAAAAAAAAAAAGAAAGTATGCTATATATACACAATGGAATTCTTGAATTTCCATCACAAAGAATGACATAGCCCAATTCATAAGGAAATAGAAAGATTTGGAAAAAATATATACTAAGTGAAGTAAGCCAGATCCAAAGAAACATAGGCTGCATGGTTTCCCTCATTTGTAATAATTATAATGTGCCTATAAATCTACAAGTAAACCCAATCGACAGTAAAAGAAAAATAGTTACACTTGGGCATGATTGATTAAACATCAATATAAATATTCACGCAGTGAGAACAAAGGAGGATATTCTTAGAAGTGGATCACAAGGGCTCAATAGCTGTGTGCATGTGATCATATAAGATGATGCTTATGGAAATGAACTCCAAGAAATGGAAGTAAGAGCTTCTTTTTTATTATTATTGTGCAGCTTGAGGTTCTTTTATTCTTTTCTTTTTTTCCTTTTTGTATTCCTTTCTGTCACTGTCATTTCTGTACTCTTTGTCTTGTATATAAGTTTATCTGATTTGGGGAGAAGGGGAAGCACAGAAGTGGTGGGACAATGGGTGAACTAATTTAGCAATGATACTCACTAGACACTATGTTGGAAATGAACTACACAACTTTGGAGGGAGAGAAGTTGGGAGAAGTGATACTATTCAAAAGGAAATGTGTTCATTACCTGATGTAACTGTTACCCCCCTGTACATCACCTTTACAGTAAAAATTTTTTAAAAGAAGAATCGAGAGTTTGATATAAAGTACTTCACTCAGCTCAGGCAGCCAACCTCGCCAAACTGCCAGCCGTGGTGTTGCCAGTGGTTGAATTTTCAAAGAATCTGAGTGTGCCTTTTCCACCAGAGTCACCTTCCACCAGTAAGGACCTTCTGAGGAGGGAACGACTTCAAGGTTTCCATTGCTTTGGTCTTGGAAAGGCTGAAAAGTGATTCCAGATCATTTTAGGACCCAACTTAGAACCTGTGGTAAGCAGCTGCCTCTGATACCCAGCCTCCATGTCCCTTCAGCCACTGGCGTGAGTGCAGATGACCAATAGCTTGCTGTGCTCAGCTCCCCCAGGCAGCATCTCAGTCACAGGTTCTTTGTGGAGTGTGGCTGGCAAAACCTGCCAGAAGATCATCAATGTGACACTGTTAGTGCAATGTACACAAATAGAAGCACTGCCACAAACGCACATGATGCTCTTATTTATGTAACCAATTAAGAAGAACCAAGCTTCTGGATATTCTATATTTATTAACATATCTTGGCATAGGATTTTTCACTTACTGTGTGTGTGTGTGTGTGTGTGTGTGTGTGTCCATCTTGGGACTTGAACTCAAGGCCTGGGTACTCCTCTGAATTTTGTTGCTCAGGGCTAGTGCTCTACAACTTGAGCCACAGCTCCACTTCTGGCCTTTTGGTAGTTTTGTTGAGATAAGATTCTTACAAACATTCCTGCTTGGGCTGACTTGAACCTCTTTCCTCAGATCTCAGCTTCCTGAGTAGCTAGGATTACAGGAGGCATGAACCACCAGTACTAGGCTACTGTTCATTTTTAACTCTGAATTTAAAGAATTGTTTGACTCTTTGAAAATTGTAAGCTAAATTTTTCTTCAAAGAAATAGTTTGTATGTTGGAATGTATTAACAGTGTGTAAAGATTGTAAAGTGACATTATTTCACTTTTTGATGAATTCTTCACCAGTTAGTTTATTAATATTATTTTTGGTGCCAATGTAGAGACTGGAATTTAATGTCTTGCAATCTCACAGGGATTAGTTGGTTGGCTGGTACTCTACTATTTATGCAAAGCTTCCAGTCTCACATTTTGTTAATTAGAGATGGAGTCTCACAGATTTTTCTGCTCAGGCAAGCTTCAACCCTTGGTCCTCTAGGTCTCAACCGCCTGAGTAGCTAGGATTTCAAGTATAAGCCACTAGCACCCACCTTGTACCAAGTTTTAAAGTATATCTTTATGCTTTCAAAATGATATGTAAAAATATTTCCTCTTTTAATAGGAATATTTTTATATTAACTTGAATTTTTCCAAAAATATACTGGGTGTCTACGTTTAAAAATTTGGGTATTTGTTAAACTGATCTTATTTCTTGAATAATGATCTAAAACTCAGGAACTCTTTCCCAGATTGTGTGTAGTAATTGCTAAGTTATTATGAAGCTACAAAAGCTCGCTTAGGGGATTTCATCTTACACACACAGTATTTGAACACGATTTCTCCATGTGAGATCCGGATGTGATGAGAGCAGATACAATCTGCTGGGCAGTCCTGGCATTATATATTGACTTGTTCTTTCCAGTCCTGGGGACCAAATCCAGGATACACACAAACAAGACTTGTGCTTGGCTACCGTGCCATGTTCCTCCCCTTAAAACTGGACTTTTCATAAGGACAAAACTACCCTGGCTGTGGTGCCTGTACCCTCTCTTGGCACTAACATGGCAGAGGCACAAGGAATGAGAGCTCAAAGCCAGCCAGGGCTGCAGACAAAACTCCAGGGTGGATCCTCAGCATAGTCTAATAACACAAAGCAGAGCCGAGGAACAACAGTACAGCAAGTGATAAGAGCCTCAGGTATCTTACATTTTTCCCCCAATGTCTCTGAGTGAAGTTTTGAATCACACAATTTTTAAGTATCTTTTTTTAAAGCAAAACATATTTTAGAAACAACCATTTTCACAAAGTGACCTTTGTCAACATCAAAGAGAAAGACAAAATAACAATCATAAGGTATATAAAAGGTACACATCCCTGCAGAGGAAAAGCAACTGCATTTTCTGAGCTTGTTCATGATCAAATGTGAAGGACTCTGTGATTATCACAAGTGACCCTGACTTAAGCTGTTCCAAATGAGCTAGCACATCTGCTCACCAAAATATTTCCATGTGACAAAACCTTCAGAATGGCACCTAGCCCAATCCTTACAATCCCAATGCACCTTACCTTGGTTTCAAATTAATTTTTGTAAACATGGATTACTTTAGAAAGTCAGTTCCAATCTTTAAAATAAAGGAGTACAGGAATTACATCCCTATCATCTTCATTTTCAGAGCTCAAATTCTGTCAACAAGTAGCTATTTTGGCCAGTATGTGTCCATAATTTTCCTACTTTATGACTTTATTTCAGGATATGCTGTTGAGAACTAGTAGCCAAAAGTATTTAAATATGTTTGCAATTTCAGTTTTCTTACATTATTAGGAAGTTTCATTTTACCTTTCATTGAGTATATAGATTTTGAATGTAAACTGTATGGTCAATCACAATATTAAGCCTAATAACCTGTGTAAAACTGGTTAAGACTATTCAACTCATCCAAGGAATCCCTTAAAACAGTTTTGCTGATTATAGCAACCTGTGTGGATAATCATTACTAAATAAACATTATGTCTTTGTAACAAGAAAAGAAAAGAAAAAAAAAGAGCCTCAGGTCTAGATCTTTCCATCGAAAAAGCATAAGGATCCAGGAAAGGGGACAAATGTCTGAATAGTCAAATGGAGCCTGACAAGGCTCACACCTGTGAATCTATGCAGGGGGCTGCGATCTGGGGATGATGGTTTGAAGCCAGTCCAGGCAGAAAAATCTGTCAAACTCTTATGTCCAATTAACCAGGAGGAAGCCAGAAGTGGAAGTGTGGCTCAAGTAGTTGAGCTCTAGCTCAAGTAAAAAGCACATGGGCAGTGTCTAGGCCCCAAGTTCAAGCCCCAATATTGGCTCATCTGTGTGCCTGCACACCCCAATACACACATTAATGTGTCATAGGAACATAGGCTATTTTGATACTTACAAAAAATGTATAATACGTCCAAGTATGCATTCTCAAATTATTCAGTTTGCTTCTAAGCCATCCAAATTCAGCAGGCTCAAATTTATCTTGGAAAAACAAAGTGACTAACAAGTGAACTAGAAGAAGAAAGGAAAATCAATTGGCATTCTCATTAAATTGTCTTCTGGATTCGTAATGATCTTGTGTGAAAAATGAAATTGAAAAACACAGGGAATTGTCATTCAAAAATATTTTCCCCAGGTCATCAAAAATATAATACACCATGATCAAACTGGATTCATCTCTGGGATGCAAAGTTGGTTCAATATACGCAAGTCAATTAATGTAATCCACCACATCAACCGGAGCAAGGTAAAGAATCACATGGTTATATACCTAGGTGCAGAAAAGGCATTCGATAAAATCCAGCACCCATTTATGATAAAAGCCCTGGAAAAACTAGGATTCCAGGGAACATTCCTGAATATAATAAAGGCAGTTTATGACAAACCAACAGCAAGCATAATTCTAAACAGTAAAAAGCTAAAGCCATCCCCTTTACAATCAAGAGCAAGACAGGGATGTCTGCTCTCTCCTCCTCTCTTCAACATAGTACTAGAATTCCTAGCCAGAGCAATTAGGCAAGAAGAAAATATAAAGGGGATCCAAATAGGAAAAGATGACATTAAACTTTCTCTCTTCGCAGATGACATGATCCTATACCTAAAGAACACCATACACTCTACTCCCAAGCTACTAGAGCTGATCGAAAACTTTGGCAAAATAGCAGGATATAAAATAAATCCTCAAAATCAATGACCTTTCTACATGCCAAAGACCCAAAGACTGAGGCAGAAATCAGGAAAGCAACTCCTTTTGCAATAGCCTCAAAAAACATAAAAAACCCAGGAATAACCTTAACCAAAGAAGTGAAAGACCTCTATGATGAGAAGTTTAAAACCATGAAAAACAAAATTAAGTCAGAACTAAGGAAATGGAAAAACCTCCCATGCTCCTGGATTGGGAGGATTAATATAGTCAAAATGGCAATATTGCCAAAGGCTATCTACAAATTTAATACAATACCCATTAATATCCCAACACCATTTTTTAATGAAATAAAGGAAGCAATCCAGAAATTCATTTGGAACAATAAAAGACCCTGAATAGCAAAAATAATCCTAAGCAGAAAGAACAGTTCTGGAGGAATTACAATACCCAACTTCAAGCTGTATTATAAAGCTAGAACAATAAAAAAAAAAAGCTTGGTATTGGCACAGGAACAGGCCTGAAGACCAATGGAACAGAATTGAAGACCCAGAAATGAACCCGCAGAACTCTGCCTACTTAATTTTTGATAAAGGAGCTAAAAAAATAGGATGGAAGAAAGATAGCCTCTTTAACAAATGGTGCTGGCAAAACTGGTTCAACACATGCAACAAACTAAAACTAGATCCTCATATATCACCCTGCACCAAAATCAATTCCAAATGGATCAAAGACCTCGAAATTAAAACAGATACCCTGAAAACACTACAAGGAGAGGTAGGAGAAACACTTGGACTCCTTGGCACAGGACGAAACTTACTTAATAAAGGCCCAGAAATGCTACAAATCAAAGAAAGGTTGAACAAAGGGGACTGCAGCAAACTGCAGAGCTTCTGCAGGGCAAAAGACATAGCTTGCAAGATAACACAAAGCCCACAGATTGGGAAAAGATCGTTACCAGCCATACTATGGACAAAGGCCTCATATCTAAAATATATGCAGAGCTAAAAAAATTACATTCCTCCAAAACAAAACCGCAAAGAAACAATAGCCCCCTCAACAAGTGGGCTAAAGACTTAAAATGATACTTCTCTGGCTGGGAACATGGTCTAGTGGCAAGAGTGCTTGACTTGTATACATGAAGCCCCGGGTTCAATTCCCCAGCACCACATATGTAGAAAACAGCCAGAAGTGGTGCTATAGCTCAAGTGGCAGAGTGCCAGCCTTGAGCAATAAGAAGCCAGGGACAGTGCTCAGGCCCCGAGTACAAGACCCAGGACTGGCAAAAAAAAAAAAAAAAAAAAGATACTTCTCTGATGAGGAAATGAGAATGGCCAAGAGACAAATGAAAAAGTGCTCTGCATCACTGGCCATAAAAGAAATGCAAATCAAAACAACATTGAGATTCCACTTCACCCCAGTAAGAATGTCCATTATCAAGAAAACTAACAATAACAAATGTTGGAGGGGATGTGGCCAAAAGGGAACCCTACTTCATTGTTGCTGAGAATGTAAACTGGTTCAGCCATTCTCGAAAGTGGTATGGATATTCCTCAGAAGGCTAAACATAAAGCTCCCCTATGACCCAGCAGCCCCACTTTTGGGCATCTACCCAAAACACCATAAACAAGAACACACTAAAGCCACCAGCACAACAATGTTCATCACAGCACAATTTGTCACAGCTAAAATATGGAACCAACCCAGATACCCCTCAGTGGACGAACGGATCAGGAAAATGTGGTACATATACACAATGGAATTTTATGCCTCTATCAGAAAGAATGACATTGCCCCGTTCATAAGGAAATGGAAGAACTTGGAAAAAATTATACCAAGTGAAGTGAGCCAGACCTAAAGAAACATGGACTCTATGGTCTCCCTCATAGGGAATAATTAGCACAGGTTTAGGCTAGTCACAGCAGAGGATCACAAGAACCCAATAACTATGCCCTTATGAATGCATAAGATGATGCTAAGTGAAATGAACTCCATGTTATGGAAATGACTGTTACATCACTGTTGTAATTACTTTCAACATGCCATGTGAAAACGTAGCTTCTTTTGTTGATGATCCTCTTGTATCCCCTTCCTGTGGTTGTACCCTCACTATCACTGTATCTCATTTGAGTACATTGGAAACTGTATATACTGATATTAGAACTAGGAAAGTGAACAGGAATACCAAAATCAAGAGACACAGGATAAAAAGACAAAGGACTCCAAAAGCAATACTTACAAAACCATTTGGTGTAAATCAACTCAACAACTCATGGGGGAAGACGGAAACGGGGAGGGGGAGGGGGAATGAGAGAGGAGGTAACAAACAGTACAAGAAACATACCCATGGCCTAACGTATGTAACTGTAACCCCTCTGTACATCACTTTGACAATAAATAAATATTAAAAAAAAATTTCTCAATGGAGTGGAAGTGTGACTGGAGTGGTAGAACACCAATCATGAGCACAGAAAGTATTTCGGTTATTGAGCCCTGAGTTCAAGCTCCAGTACAGGCATAAAAATACAACTTTTTTGTCAAAACATTACTGTACTTTTGCTGTGTTTGTGTGCACAGTGGTAGTGGTTTGAACTCAGAACTTCACTGGCTGGGCTGGCATTCGCCCCCTTGAGCCGCCAGTGTGGTTGCTCTATGCTGGTGGATTGGAGATAGAGTTCAGCAGACTTTGCTGCCAGGTTAGCTCTCAATCTCAGGCCTCTAGATCTCAGCCTCCTAAGTAGCTGGGAATACACTTGTGAGCCACCAAGCTAGAAGTTAACTTTTTGACCCTCTTTGTTGTAAGTCTTCAGTCCTCTGAAATTTTAAATAACAAATACAATTAATTTAAATCTCATTTTATGGAAGGCACAGTCTCCACTCCAGATTCATTGTTGCATTTGTGACTGCTCTGTCATTTATGCAGTCACTGGGGAAATTTGTATCTCGGGAAACAAAAGAAATTCTGTAATTTTGATTCTTCACCAATGAAAGTCTGAACCTAATGACAGTTCAGAGAAACTTTATATCCATAAGGACCTATAATCTCTTGGTCTGTCTGAATTAATTGTTAAGTTCAGGAAAGCAGTTTCTTCTGCTCCAGCCTAGTGTACTTACTAAATTTTGGAAGTAGTTACAAGCATTATTACTTCACATAAAACACAGGCAGCTAATTAGCCTCTGTTGAATATGTTAATGTGTTCCTCTGTAATACAAACTTTAATGAGAGAAATAAATTAGACTTATATTACAGGAAGAAGGAGAATCTACAGTCCGTTAGTTTTCAATTGTTGCCCAAGGTATTGTAACAATCTCCCATGGATTCACACACAAAATTAATAATTCAATGGACAGATGGCTATGTGGACCAGTGAAAAATGCTGAAAAAATCATTCTCTCTCATCCATTGGGAGATAATAGTAGAATTACAACTCTATTACTAACTCTGAATCTTATTCCTCATAGGCAAGGATGGTGCAGTGGAACAAAACAATATAAGGAAGAAGATAACATAGAGGATTATTCTACCTCTTTTTTTCTGTATTTGATTTTGCAGTTTTATGTATCACTTGGTACCAGTACTCGGCTTGAACACAGGGCTCTGCTCTCTCTGGACTTTGGCACTGCAGGCTGGTGCCCTACCCCTTGAGTTATAGCTCCATTTCTAAATTTTTGCTGGTTAATTGGAGACACAGGTTCATTGTGCTTTGCAGCACACTTTGTCTCTGAACCTAGTCCTTACACTTTAGCCTCCTGTGTAACTACAATTACACAATGAGCCACCAATGCCAAGCCAAAATTGTTTATGTTTACATTTTTTCTTCATTATCCTTAAGTCTCCGTGCAAGGGATTAGATTTCAACATGCTAGTTTATGACTATAATGCATCTTGATCAATGTCACCCCTTCTATCATTTCTCCTCATCTCCCCCAAAGGCCCCAGCCCCAGTTACCTGGTTCCATTTCCTTATATGTACATTGAATATTTTGGCAGAATGTTCCCTTCCTTCCTCTCTCCAGTCTTCTCCTTCGTCACTCCACCCCACAACACACCAGGCCCCAGCTTTCAGGAGTTTATCCTGTGAACTATAAGCTCGCTGTTCAAAGGAAGGGGAATCCCGCCTGCATATTGCATGTGTGAGTCACTGTGTGTGTGTGTACATATGCAAGTGGTCCTGGGTGTATTGTCATACACATTTATACCTTAGATCTAATGGCCACATATGGGAGAAAACTATGGGGCCTTTGTCTCTCTGGGCCTGATTCACTTCATTTAGCATAATTCTTTCAGGACTCACCCAGCAAATGACATAGTGTTCTTCCTGATGGAAGAACAAAATTCCATTGTGTGCATATGTACATGCACACACGCATATGAGAATGTTTGCTTGCATATGCATGCATGCATCATGTGTACACACGTACACATATACATCTATACATACATTCACATGCATACATATTTCTCACTTTTTCTTGATTTGTTCATCCATGCTAAGGAAGTTTTCTAAGCAATCTTAGAATCTGACAGCTAATATTCAGAATAACTCAAATCTCTGTTTCCCTAGCTTGTTGGCATGGGTCAGCAGTCAGTAACTCTGCTGGTGACAAATGTACCCATGACCCCAGGGACTTGTAGTGGCTCCCAAAGGGAAGGTTTCCTTCCCAGTCACACTAGCCCTTGCCTCTGGCCTACACCAGCTCTTCTCATGGCAGCATAGATGGTCCTGCACATTTGCTGCTTGGAGTCACCTTTACCTGACCAGAGGTGTGCCCGTGGCCAAGCCGGGCCAAGCCAGGCCAACCCAGGCCAAGCGAAGGGGATGAGAAGTTATCCTGATTCAGCCAGATCCCTACCAGGAGCTACGGCAACAAATAATATCATGCGTGGAACAATCCCTGGAATATTTCCCTAAAATCAATTTACAATGTTTTTCCTGAACCTGGGATACAGAATGAGGAAGAATGACAAAGTAGGTGACTCTGATCAAAACACATTTTACACATCCATGGGTGTGTTCAAATGAAGGCTCGTTCTACAACTAATTGGTGCCAATAAAATGTCTATCATCCTAAAATTAAGAAAGATATTTAGAAAGTGGTTGAGTAGATATGGCAAATCAAAAAAAGACACATTTAACTGTTTTTGTTAACTCCTACATATTTGCATATCTCTGAGTTTGGCTCAATTTCTTAAGAACCAGGTACCAGTGGCTCCAACCTGTAACCATAGCTCTTCAGGAGGATGAGATCGGGAGAATTCTAGTTTGAGACCAGAGTGGGCAGGAAAACTTGCAAGATCTCATTGCATTGATAGAGTGGGAGTACAAGGCACTGAATTTAAACCCTAGACCAACCAAAAGAAAAAAAAGAGAGAACTGGATACAATCACCCAGATATCATCTTAAAGTCTAATGAAGGGGCAGATTGTGTGTGTGTGTGTGTGTGTGTGTGTGTGTGTGTGTGTGTGTGTGTGTGGTCCTGAATCCGGAAATCATCAAGGTTTGTGTGCTGTCCCTGAGCTTTTGTGCTCAAGGCCGGTGCACCACCATTTGAGCCATATCTTCTCTTCTGGCTTTTCTTGGTAGTTTATTGGAGATGCGGCTCACAGACTTTCCTTCCCTAGGCTGGCTCTGCATTGTGATCCTCACAGCTCCACCACCTGAGTAGGTAGGAGTACAGGCCTGAACCACTGTGCCCAGAGGGACAGATGATTTTATTCTATTCTTCATTCAAGCTTGTTGTGAAACACTGTCATCTTAAGATTGTAAAGTAAACCCATTTACTTGCTCCTCTGATTATACACTCAGCTACATAGATAAATTTGTGGATAAAGTGCCTAAATGAATTTATGCATTATTTACAAATAAGCTGCGAAGTTTGGAAATGTAGAAAATGATATGCCTAATATTGAAATTAAGGAAGCATTCATAAGAAATCTTTGTAACAAACTCATTTCAATTCTGAGTAAGTTCCTTTAATATCATTGGCAACATTTTAATAACATCTTTCTGTTTACTAAATCCAAAGTATTTTCAGAGCAGAACAATACTGTTCCAAGTATGAAGTTATCGCTGCCTCTGACAAAGACACCATGCAGAGCAATCAGGAATCAGGGATTCTTTTCCAGCTCAGAATGTATGATTGGCAACAGGCTATCACCAAAGTGAGGACGGAGTTCCAGTAATTCATTCCCAGCCAGTAGGAAACATCTCCTGCCAACCTGCATGCCACTTTACACACGTAAGAAGAAATGCAAAATAGCAGGGTACCAGTGGCCTGTCATCCTGGCTACTCAGGAGGCTGAGGTCTGAGGACTGCAGTTCAAAGCCAGCTCAGGCAGCAAAGTCCATGAGACTTCAACTAACCACCAGAAAACTAGAACTTTTCGAGTGCTAGCAAAAAGAGAGAGAGAGAGAGAGAGAGAGAGAGAGAGAGAGAGAGAGAGAGAGAGAGAGAGAGTCTGTCTACTTCCTTGACCTTGCTGGAATATGAACGTCATCTCCAAAATACTAACAAAAGCCAGACACCGATGCGTGGCTCAAGTGAAAGAGCACCACCTAAGCAAGCACTTCCACATATTGATTGCTTATAGGTGGTGCCGATCCATTTGAGCCCCACCAAGGCTAGACTTTTTTTTCTGGTTATTTTAGAGAGGGAATCCCGCAGACTTTTCTGCCATGATTGGCTTTTAACTTTGATGCTCGGAATCCCAACCTCCTAAGTAGCTAGGATTACAGCTATTGGCACCTGGCTACATGTATGTTTAAATTAATAGCAAATATGTGAAAGTTGTTGGGTTTTTCTTGTCAAATACCCTAGTAAACTTGGCCTCTATACTATATTTTATTTTTATCTGCTTTATTTTCTTTCTTTGCTTTCTAAACACTAAACATCTTTATTTCATAGTCAAAATAAAAAGAAAATAAATATAGTCATTACTGGTTTTTGTTTGTTCATTTGGCTGTTTTGAGATCATTTCTTAATTTAGTCCTCACTGTTCTAAAAATTGCTATGCAGCGCAGGTTGACCTGGAATGACTGACGTACTAGTTTTGTCTTTTGGATGCTGAGATTACAAGAGTATTCCTCTATGCCTGGCACACATCGTATTTTAAAATACCTTCTTTCTGTTATACTTAGAGAACATATATTATGTAGCTTGAGCAGTAAATCACACTAAAAATTATGCATTTTCTATTTTAACATTTCTCTTGACACCCATAAAATATCCCAAGCAGAAATATGCAAGTTGTTACATTGAGGCAAATTCTAAATAGATGTCTTAAAACTATTCTTTCAAAATGAGAAATGAATTCTGTATTCTTCAGAAATGTTGTGTGTGTGTGTGTGTGTGTGTGTGTGCGTGCGTGTGTGTGCCATTTCTGAGGCTTGAACTCGGAGCCTGTGCACTGTTCCTGTTCTTTTTTGCTCAAACCTAGAGCTCTGTGACTTTCTGTTTTTGCTGTTAAGTTGGAGATAAGAGTATTACAGACTTTTCATCTCTTGCTGACTTCAAATGTCGATTCTCAGATCTCAGCCTCCTGAGTAGCCAGGATTACAGGCACAAGCCAGCTGGCAGTATGAGGATTTATAAACTTCACACTTGACAACAGTATTAATTGGCTTCTCCAGGAATCATTATGGTCCTAATCCCCCTCACCATTTCTGCCTCGAGTAGAAATTTTCTAGCTGCAAACTACAAGAGAAATTCTTTTCATCTTCATATAAGGTAAAACTGGGTTGTAGAACATTAAACAAATGCTTAAGCCAGTGAGCACCAGGAAGCTGAAGTGTTGTGACAGAGGAAAAGGGAAACTCAAGGGTAGGGGGATGGATGGATCGTGAGAGGAAGGGTGGGGGAATGCAGTTATTTTATTCAATATATACATATGTGAACATGGAAATGGGTACCTTGAGGGGAAAGTTGAGGTGGAGAGAGATGTGGGCACAGTTAAAAGGGTGACTTTGTTCAAAATGTATTGTACTCATAAACTGATGTGTTGAATTGAAACGTCTTTGTGCAACTATCTGGTGATGATTTTCAACAATGTAAAAGAATGTGCTTGTAACAAGAAATATTTGGAACTGTAAACCCATTACTCAAGTCCAGTGGGATATCTCAGGAATCAGATGGAAACCCCTAAGCTTCCCCCTTCAGAACAGAAATCCAGACCTCAGACTGAGCTCACTGGAATTGCATACTACATGTTCTGCAAGAATGACTTGCTCCATCCTCCTTATTGAGAAAAGACTTGATTACCTAGGAGGCCCTAAGTTTACATATTTCGTGTATTTAATCTTCAGCTTCTCTGCAGTGGGCAGGATTATCACTACTGTGGAACTCCTAAAGGAACAGGAGACATGACTTACTGGGCTGAACCACCCTGATTGACAATCAGCTTGTTAAGCAAAAACAAAGAAGGTAAACGTCATACAGCTGAACTATGCTATGGGAATATAGTAAGGATACACCATGTTAATAACAGTAGACAAATATTAGGTACCAAGTAACTGGGGGGAGACAAGCATTACTGGCCTGAACATTATTAATGTATGTAATAGTAAACTTGACTTTTAACTCAGACTTTGGTTTAAATTCAAGGTCTATTGTTTATCTGTGATGACTTTGATCTCAGATTTATCTATGATATCTATAGATATTTATGATATCTTTGATATCAGATATATCTATGCCTATAGATTTAAATTCTATTCTTCATCACTGATAAAATGTTTATTTATTTGGTTGTTTTGTTGGTTGTTGTGCCAATCTTGGGGCTTAAACTCAGGGCCTGGCCGCTATCCCTGAGCTCTTTTGCTAGCACTCTACTACTTTAGCTACAGTTCTACCTCCAGTGTTTTGGTGGTTAATTGGGGATAAGAGATTCTTGGAGTTACTTATCTGCTCATGATGGCTTTGGACTGTGATCCTCAGACCTTAGCCTCCTGAGTAGCTAGGATTATAAGCATACACCATTAGCACCTAGCTAAGAGGGTTTTTTGTTTTGTTGTAAATATGAACAAATGACTAATTAAGTTGAATAGGATAGCATGTGTAAGGCATTGGCATGCTCTGGTTATTTACTTTTTGCATTATCTTGCTGGTTTTATCTCTATGATGATTTATTTTCTTTATAGCTTCTTTAGTGTGGGTTCCTAATTTCAATGACCTGTGCTATTGCCAAATTAATGTAACAGTACTATGATTAATATGACTATCCCTTAAAGATTTAATGTCACATGGTGGTGGGCCAGGCCATGCCTCTAGTCTAGTCTGCTTGGGAGGTTAACAGGAGGAGTGTGCAGGAAACTTCACTGTGTGGGTACAGCAGTGTGCTCCCGGCTTCCTAGCTGTAGGAGAGGCTGAGGAGCAGAAGGATGGTGGTTCCAGATGAAAAAGCTGGGAACGCAGTCCTCTGTGGAAGACACTGGGCATGGTGGTAGGTGCCTATTGTCTCCGCTGGGCCTGGAAGATAAAAACAGGCAGATCAAGGTCCAGGTGCCTGCCTAGGCAGATGAGAAGACCTTGTCTCAAAAATGACCAGCACAGAAGGTACATTGAAATTCAGTTCCAGCCCAGGTTTGAAAGTTCTTGAAATTTTTATCTCCAATTAGCCAGCCAAAAAAAAAAAAAAAAGAGCCAGAAGTGGAGATATGGCTCTAGTGGCAGAGTGCTAGCATCAAGGGAAAAAGCTAAGGGACAGTGAACAGGCCCTGAGTTTAACCCCCAGGACCAGCACACACACACACACACACACACACACACATATACACACACACACACATACAATATGCATGTGTGAAAACACGACCCAGCAGTTGAACTCCTATATAACAAGCTCTAGGCCCTAAATTTATACCACAGTACTTCCTAAAATGATGCACATTCAGCCTTTTCTGCATTTCAATTTTTTTTTTTTTTTGGCCAGTCCTGGGCCTTGGACTCAGGGCCTGAGCACTGTCCCTGGCTTCTTCCCGCTCAAGGCTAGCACTCTGCCACTTGAGCCACAGCGCCGCTTCTGGCCGTTTTCTGTATATGTGGTGCTGGGGAATCGAACCTAGGGCCTCGTGTATCCGAGGCAGGCACTCTTGCCACTAGGCTATATCCCCAGCCTCAATTTTTATTTATTTATTTTTTGCAGGTCATGGGACTTGAACTCTGGGCCTGGGCTCTGTCCCTGAGCTCTCAGCTCAAGGTTAGTGCTTTACCACTTTGAGCCACAGTGCCACTTCCAGTTTTCTGGGTATTTATTGGAGATAAGAGTCTCATGGACTTTCTTGTCCAGGCTGGCTTTGAACTATGATCCTCAGATCTCAGCCTCTTGAGTATCTAGGATTACAGGCATGAGCTACCAGCGCCTGGCTCAATTTTTAATTTTTTGTTTTGTTTTGTTTTTTTGGCCAGTCCTAGGCCGTGAACTCAGGGACTGAGCACTGTCCCTGGCTTCTTTTTTGCTCAAGGCTAGCACTCTGGCACTTGAGCCACAGCGCCACTTCTGGCCATTTTCTGTATATGTGGTGCTGAGGAATCAAACCCAGGGCCTCATGTATACGAGACAAGCACTCTTGCCACTAGGCCATATCCCCAGCCCCAATTTTTAATTTTTTGTACTCCATTCTTAGTGCTTGAACTCAGGGCCTGGGGGCTGCCTAAGATTTCATGCTCCAGGCTAGTTTTCTACAATTTTAGCCACAGCTCTACCTCCAGCATTTTGGTGGTTAATTGAAGATAGAATCCCCTGGACTTCCCTACCCAGGCTCTAAGCCTCCTGAGGTGCTAGGGTTACAGGCATAAACTGCCACCCAGCTCTTTCTCATAGTTTGTCGGGATAGAAAAGTACACTGAATGTGGGGTTAGAAACTTAGGTTAAAAGAGTCTTCAGTAATACAATAAATTTTAGACTGGGACTCGGCCAAGTCTCATTCTATCTATTTGCTTCTATAAAATCTGAAAATTATTATTGTTCGGTCAGGCCTACAGACATGATGCAAATTAGACCAGTTGAGAAACCTTTGACAGTTGGAAATAAATGTGTAAATACTGAATAATAGTAAATGAGTGAGCTTTGAAATCTAGTACAAATTCAACAAAACCCCTGGCTTTTATTCACATTTGAGAATAAGAGTCATGTGCTACAGTTCTCCATATTTATAATAAAATTAGAAAAAAATATAAAAATCTTCTTCCTGTTTAGTTGTTATTTTGGAATAAGTGACTTATTTCTACACATCAAGTTGAGCTGAGGGCTGGTGGGTTATGCCTATACCTGTGGCTCAACAGGCTGAGGATCATGGGTGCGAACACATTCTTGGCAGAAAAATTTGAGAGACACATGTCTCCAATTCCAGCAAAAAACTGGAAGTTGAGATGGAACTCAAGTGGTATAGGGCCAGCTAAGAGTGAATAACCTAACAGACAGGATCCTGGCTCTGAGTTCAAGGCCCAGTACCAGTGTGAAAACAATTTTTTTTAAAAAATCAGGGTCAAAAGTGGTGATAATGATAGTCACGAAGCAGGCTGGAAAACTAATGATCTACAAGTGTGTATTAATTGTAAGCCATTAGCTTAGGGTAAGTTAAAACAGTGTACTAACTTATGATAAGTTTTGAGAGCTTATTAACGTATTGTCTTAACTTAGGGTAGCCTGCCTAAGAAAACTAATTTTGTAGCTGTCACATTGGTGTACCTTTTACATTTTCTGAGATTTGTTTCTATCTATATGTCCAGTGTCTTCCACGAGGCATTGTGTTATATTTACTTATAGCTATTGAAAAGTAAATTGTAAAGCAAAGTGGACAAACATCATTTCATAGTTATATTTTAATTTCATGACTCTCAGAGAATTTATAATTGGAGCCAATCATTAAGATAATAATTTCTTACTTAGGCAGATGATTTGATAGTACTGTGGTATACACAAATTAAGTGTTTCATGAATAATCAATGAGCATGTGAAAGAAAGATATTTGCAATAAAGATTCCTAGTGTTTATGCTTCAAAATCTAACTCATCTCAATACATCTTCTTGCACTTTTGTAAGCATAACTCCATGAGTTATTATCAATCCTTACATCTCCTAAGATTTTTAAGAAATGTGACTTTCAACACTAATGATACGGTCAAGGAGTTGGGAGGCATGGGAGAATTGGGGAAGAAGTCTGGAAGGAAAGGAAGACATTGATCAAAAAGCTTCATACTCGTAAACTGACATGTTGAGTTGGAACTCCCTGCACATCTTCTTGCAGTTAATTAAAAAAAATAAAACAGAAACTAAAACAAAAAAAATTCATTTCACTCATACACATGTGCTGAATTGAAACTCCTTTGTGTAACTACTTAGCTAATCTTAAATCATTTTAAGTATGATTCTGGTTCAATGATCTGCATTGTCAAGAATATGCAGGGTGAATTAGAAAGATCTGGGCATCATACAGAAACAGGTATGTGCAACTTGCTTCCTGCTCCTCCCATCTCCTCTTTCTCAGATTCTCTCTCTCCCTCCCCCATTCTCTCCTTCTTTCACTCCCTTTGTGCATATATACACTGCTTTTTCAGGATCTCTGGAATATAGTAGCTTTTCCTACTATAGATGCTGACATACTTTTTTAGCCCCCTTTGAGACCTCAGCTTGCACATTCTCTCTGCACAGAGGGCCTGCCCTTAGCCCTTACTTGTATGTAATTTCCCTACCCTCCTGGTGCCAACTCTGAGACTTATCCCTCCTCATTGTGTAACTCAGAGAACTCTTACTACACAGACGAAAATTCATTCCCTTTAAGTCTGTGTGTTTGTGTTTGCATGTCCTGGGGCTTGAACAAAGGGACTGGATGATGTACTTGAGCTTTGTGGCTCAGGACTAGTGTTCTACCACTTGAGCCACACTCCACTTTCAGCTTTCTGGTGTTTTGATTGGAAATAAGTGTCCCATGGGCTTTCTTGCCTAGGCTGGCTTTGAACTGTGATCCTTAGCTCTCAGTCTTCTGAATAGTTAGGATTATAATCATGAGCCACAGTCTGTAGGCAAAGTCTTTTTTTATTATTTAAATAATGGAATATTTGCCTATGTGAGTAGCACCACATTGTCAAAAATATTAAGCTTCAACTTAAAAAAATACATTTTGTATGCAAACAACTGTGAGTCTATATCTAACATAAGAGTTCCACTGCTGGCTAGCAATCTAAACTATCTTCTCTTCCTCTGTAAACTATAACTGTGTTTCTATACTGATATTCTAAATCAATTTCGATATTGGACAAAAATCTTAAAAGAATCTGTTGAAATCTGTTAATGTCTCTACAATTGATCTCTAAATCTCAATAGAGACCCATTATGAAACACATTGTGAGAGCTACAATTTTAAACACTTATTTTAAAAAGTCTCTACCACTGAGCCCTAGTGGCTCACACCTGTGATCCTAGCTATCCAGGCGGTGAAAATCTGAAGATCATGATTTAAAACCAGCCTGGGAAGGAAAATGTGTGAGACTATCATTTCCAATTAATTATAAAAAAAAAAAAGAAGCCAAAAGTGGAGCTGTGATTGAAGTGGAAGAGCTATAGAGCACCAACCTTGAGCACAAAAGCTCCTGACAGTGTCCAGGTCCTGAGTTTAAGCCCCACAACTGACAAAAAAACATGATGACAGTATGCATTGCCTGGTTACATTACACTCATTATTCAGGTTTTCATGGTGATCCTAGAATTTATATAAAATACCTTGGCTAGCTACTCCATGAAATATATGTGTGACTTGTTTAAATAAAATCATGAGGTATTATATGAAATTAGGCTATGTCAGAGGAAATATTCAGGAAAAGCAGGACATGTAAGAGATGTTTACCAAAGTAATGTTACCAAAGTAATGTTACAAAAGTAATCAGAGAAAACAACAGAAAAACACAAAAGTCAGGGGAAAAAATGAGTCATTTGATTATTTTCCTCATGGTTTTGAAACCCTTCTTTCCATAGAACACAGTTTAGAAAAAAAAAAAAACACAAGGTCTTGTAACAATTTGAATGGAGCCCAGAAGAATTAAAATGGAAAAGTGGCACTGTTGGAGCTGGAGGAAAGGGGAATCTTGACACCACATCTGGATGTGTCAGATGTCATTATTCAGTACTGTCAACCAGGCTAGGCATTTGCCTTTTTAACCACAAACTCAGCAAAATGTGATCAATCTGGGAAAACTCATATACTTGTTACTGGAGAAGATACCAAATTCTGTGGCAAAATATTAGCTGACAGCCAGCTAAATAAGTGACGCCAACATTATTTAATTCATGGCAATGACTTTTGAATATCAGGAATTTCAATGAAGTCTTAAGTCATTGGAAAACACGAGGACTACTGAAAACATTATGAATGTTTTATCATAAATTTTTTAGTCTTTATTGTTTTATTATTTGTGTGTGTATGTGTGTGTGTGTGTGTGTGTGTGTGTGTGTGTGTGTGTGTGTATGCCCCTGTGTGTCAATACTGTGGCTTGATCAGTCCCTTTTGCTCTTGCTTTGCTTTTTTGTTCAAGGCTATCCCTCTACCACTTGAACCATAGCCCACTTCTGGTTTTTTGGTGGTTACTTAGAGATAAGAGTCTCTCCGATTTTTCTGCTGGCTTCAAATCACAGTCCTCCGATCTCAGCTTCCTGAGTAAGCCAGGCTGACAGGCGTGAGCCACCTTTCACAGTGGATGGCCTGGGGTTTTTTTAAGCTACAAAGCGTTTGCTGTTAAATACAACTTGATTGTCAACTTTCCAGTGGTGGCTCAACCAACACAGAAAAGGAGAAGTCTCTGTTTTATTTTGTTTACCAAAGGCATTTATCCATTACTTAAAAGGAAGAATATGCCCGTCACCCTATTTTGTGGCTGGTATTTTCCCAGATTCCGTCAGTACACAGTAACTTTCTTTTCCCTCAGACTGCAAAGTAATAAGCACTTTTCTGAAGTAGACTGTAGAGTTCATTGTCTCAATCATATTGTTTTTTTAATTTTACTTTTTGCTCTTAAAAGGTGATTTCCTACAGTGTTTCATTTTTTTTAGATCCAAAGATTTTGATGGAACAACTGTTTCCTAAGGCATCCCGACTCAGAAACAACAAAGAAACTTGAAAGGAGACTAAAGGGAAGATGAAGGGAGCAAGCAAGACCATGTAGTCTGGGAAAATGGAGTCTGAATTTGATCAGCATCTGTACCACATAAAATATGGTTTCAATTTGACATGGAGAACCAGGCAACATTGCCAAGGAACTTTGTACATCAATGGGTATTTCATTTGTTCTAGAATGTTACATGAATTGTGATCCTTATTTTCTACCAGGACACCATGGTGACTGACTTATAACTTTGTAACCTGATTTGGGAGTTGGCAGAACTTCAGAGAATCCACATGGATCATCTGAGAATCACCCACCTTCACCCAGTGCTGCTTAAGACACTATTTCTCCTCATTCCTGCACAGATTCATCCCTGTAAATCAACTTGGAATATTCAGTACTTCCTGAAGATTTCACCAGTCTGTCCTTCGATGATCTATATTTGTTTCCATTTACACCTTAAGAACTTGTAATTGCCAATGTGAATTCTGATACAATTATGGGTTCATCATTAAGACTATACAGATAAAAGATTTTCCCCAAGTGTTTTCAGGGTTAATGTTAGAAATATATGTTTATATCACGACTCCATGTTAGCACACTTCACATAGATTCTGAAATAACAATCTTTGAAAACAATTTATTAGTGATACAATAATTGAGCTACTTATAACATCCATTCAAAGCTATTTGGGTGTAGTGGTCCATGCCTGTGAATCACTTACCTGTACCACTCGTACTGATAAATCGTTAAGACATGGACTTTTATCTCCAAACAAACAAAATCACTGAAAAACAAAAAAAATCGAGCAGCTGGGGCTCACGTGGTAGAGTGCTAACCAGCTAGCTTTGAGTGAAAAAAGCTAAGAGACAGCACCCAAGCCCCCTGAGTTCAAGCCCCAGGACTGGTAAACACACACACACACACACACACACACACACACACACACACACACACACACACACAACTACTGGCCATTTCCCAATATAAGTTATTAATGGCATGGCATTTTATTCAAAATCTCTTTAATGGATATATGCCTGATTAGTGGCAGATTATAATGTTTGATTGTACACTGAAAGGCCAAATAATGTGCTAAAATACATTCCATTTGTAGGTTTCCTTTTCATAAAGGAAAGTAATTTCAGTCATCTTGAAGCTATGACCCAAATAAAGTGGGGAAAAGAAAAAATTGCATTACTGAATTACCGACTCAAATATTTAAAATTCATTCTGAGCATCACAGATTTATCATCATGTGGAATTCCAGATAAATAAAATGCATTTATGTGAAAATAATGATTTACGCTTGATGGAATCTCAGGAATTAATAAAGTTTTGTGGGGATGTAATTTAGTTTCCCTTACAAATAAAATATTTATTAAAAAAAACCAACTTTCCACACTGTAAACATTATGTTTCTCATCAGTCTTGTTGTGGGTAAAGCATTTTGTTAATATTTTAACTGGGGAGTTGTGCTCCAGGCTCTTCTAGTTCTCCATTTGTTAAAGTGGTTTTAATTTATCTTAATAAACTATCAAGGAATCAGCTCATTTAGAAACTTTTAGAAAAGGCTTGAGAGCCTCTGCAATGCTCTTGGAAGGAACCAAGCAGAGTTCACTGACATTGTCTCTTTCACGTGATCTGCTCCTCCTGGATATGATCACGTGATCAGGACACCCTACCTGGGGTATTTTCAGTTTGCACTTGAGTACAGGCAAGGTTTCTCTGGGAGAAGATGCAGGGGGTTGAATGAGTGCATGGACACTAAGAGATCCCAAAACAATTTCCAAGTGGCCGGGCTCCATTAGAATTCTAATGAGCTGATTTGGAGTGTGAACCCCAGTTCAATCTCACCCATTTATTATTTGTTGAGATTGTTTCTATAATGCATCCCAATAGTGTGCATTATGTCACTGTATAACTCAGTAAATTAAATCTCCATTGTTTTCTTTTCTTTTTTCTTTTTTTCTAAGTGCTGGTATGGAGGGTTGAACTCAGGGCCTTTAGCTCTCACTTAGCTTTTTTTGCTTAAAACTGTTACTCCATCCCTAGCTCCACAGCTCTCTACTTCTTTTTGATGGTTAATTTGAGATAAGCATCTCAGGGACTTTCTTGCCCAGCTGGCTTTGAATGGCAGTTCTCAGACCACAGCCTCCTGAGGAGCTAGGAGTACAGGTGACAGGGTCTGTGCCTGGCCAGCTCCATTTTCAGTGAGATCTTTGCTTTGTACATTTCTGATCTATTTTGCTGTAAGCACTGTTCGTGCTTCAATGAAAAAGATTCCATGAAGAGGAAAAATAATATACTAGGTATTTTCCTATTAGAACACGATCTTGGTCCTGAACTCAATTCCATATTGGAGAGCATTTGTTCTATCTCACAAAGCATTCTTACAGAAAAATAATACAGCAAAGGCTAGGCATCAAGTTAACTTCCCTGAGCCCTTAGATACCATCAGGTCTGTTCTGAATTAAAGAGTTTATAACCTTGAGGACATTTAGATGCTTCGGAGTTTCTCCAGGAAAACAAAAGAAAAAAACAGCACTGTTTTGAGTTACACAAAAAAATCAACATGTTCCCCGATTGGGGGAATAAACTCATGATGCTGAAATTCACAGGGATATAAAAAATTGAAACCATGTTGGCTTATCACAGGTGATCAAAAAATAAGAGACAGAAAATTAGTGTCCAATACTCAGTGCCTAAGCAACATTAAACATTTACTATGATGAAGAAAGAAAACCCATTGGACCACTTATTCATCTGAAACAAACGTAATTATGTCAACATTGTGAAGTGCCAAAATAATTCCGTCCTTTATCTCAACTTGGTGTTGATTTTTAAATATTTCCATTGCAAAATGTTTTCCATATTGTTAAAAAATAAAAACCTCAGCATTGTGCAGTACAGTGATTAGTGTAGAAACATGTTGTCCATAAATATTGAATTTGATAGATATCTGATTATAAAATATTCTGTGGTTGCATGGTCTTTCAAGCAACTTTGACACCTCGGTGAGGCTACTTGCGACACAACTGTCTCGTTTTCTCTGCCCTTCTCTTCTGGTTGTTTTCACCACTCAGCACTATTGGAAAACAGATTTGCCGTAAGCTATGCCTAGGATGCGCTCAGCCTTTCTGCAACAGGGAGATCCATAAATTCCAGATGAAAACATGGAGAAGAGCCCTGGCTGTTATTCCTCATCTCCACCCCAGGACTCCACGGGGTCCTGGAGGAGATCAGATCTAGAGGCTTAGCCAGAATTAGTTTGGATTCGCCGCTGCCTCAAGGTGCTTTCAGTGAAAATACTGTACAAGGAACTTGCAAATATCCAGTAGCTGAATGTTTTGTGTAGATCCTGGGTAATGTGGGTCTTGTGAGACGGAACTCTATAGATGCTTCACATCCCAGGGGAGCCCAGGAGCCAGCCCCCTCCTCAGTGGGAATGCTCTAAAGTGACCTTGTACTGTCTCTCTGCACAACGACCCACAGTCCTGATGACCTGTTAACCAAGACAGATCACCCCCACCAAAGCATAGAAGGAAAGATAACATCACACCACCAAAACAGCCTATTTTAAATAAATATTTAATTCTATCGTTGGCATTTACAAAGTAGAAAGGCATACCATATGTTACAAATATCAAAATGTGGCAAATAGGAACGTTACATAAGTAACAAATGTAAAAAAAAAAGTCTTTTCTTACCTTCCCTGAAAGTAAGAAAATCATTAGGCATAGGAAAATATCAGTATCAAAAACACAGCTCAGGTGTCAAAAGCAAAACCCAAACACTTTACACACAGTATTAAAAACACAATCTACAAACATCACGGGAAGTACAAAGTATTGCCGCTGTCCTTGACATAAATTATCTTTCCTTGAGCCTGGGTGCTCGGGGCGAAGGCTGAGTGGGTGACAGGTGCCGTCCAGTCACAGCTTCGTTGAAGTCGATTCACTGAGTGTTGAAAGAATACAACTTTTGTTTCTTATTTCAATAAATAACTTAAAAGTTCCACACTGGGAAAGAAGCCACGTGGGGGGCGGAGCACAGTTCCAGGGTCCCCCGCGTAGGTGGGCAGAGCACAGTCCCGGGGTCCCCCGCGTGGGGGGGGGGGTGGAGCACAGTTCCGGGGTCCCCGCGGAGGACGGCGGCAGGCGGCGCGGGGGTCCGCACCCTAAACGAGTCAGAGAGCATCGACTTAGCCTCAGGACCCCACATCGTGCTCCACGGAAGCAAACACCAAGCACCACTGCACCCGCCATCGCTACTTCTGGAAAGTGTTAACACTAAAGGCTTTCCTTCAGGAAGGGAGAAGCTCTTTTCTATACTTTACAAGGACAGGGCCGCCTCCCCGGGGTCACGATTAGAAAACAACACCACGGACGCCGCACTGCGTCCACTGCCACTTCTGTTCATGGTGACAGATTATAAAAATTACCCAAACCAGACGCATCAGCCAGCCATACTGCTCACCGCGCACGCGCAGGCCCGGGAGGCTCAGCGCACGCCCCGCCCTCCCCGCGGCCGCGCGCGCGAGCGCGAGCGTGCGCGTGCGTGGGGGCCCCCGCCCGGGGAAGGGAGGCTCAGTGCGCGCCCTGCCCTCCCCTCCACCGCCCCGTGCGTGTGCGTGCGCGTGCGCGTGTGCGAGCCCCCTCCCTGCCCCCCCCCCCCACCGCGGGCCGGCGGGCCGGCCGTGGGTGCGCGCCTCACATGCTCTGCTCGGCCTCGCCGCCGTTGTCGGGGCCCGGCTGGGGTGGTGGCCCCGCGTCCTCCTTGGCCACGGCCTTCTCGGGGAGCGAGGCCAGGTCGATGAAGACGTCGGCATAGTGGCCAAAGCCCGGGCCCCAGCTCAGCAGGCTGTCCCAGCCTAGCGCGCCCGCCTGCGTGGCGCCCAGCCTCAGCGCGCCGTCCGCCCCGGCCCCCGCCCCCGGCGCGGCCTGGGCGCCCACGGGGCCGGGGCCGCCCTCCGCCCGGCGCCCGTGGAGGCGGCGGGGCCGCAGCCGGGCCGCGTAGGCGTCCTCCTCGTCCGCGTCCGACTCGTTCACCTGCGACAGCTTGGGCACGCGGGACATGTAGGCCAGGGGCTTGTCGCGGTCGTACTCCATCTCGGAGCACGTGAAGGACTCGTGCGAGTCGCTGTCGGAGGACGAGTCCGGGGCCGGGAGCCCGTCGGCCGGGTTCCTGGTGCGCGACAGCGGCCGGCGGCAGTCCTCCTCCGACGAGGAGCGGCCGTGGTCGGCGCTGCAGATGCTGGGGTTCCGGGGCCGCGGGGTGTTGAGCCGCTCCACCTCCTCGAGGCTGAGCCCCACGGGCGGGGAGGCGTCCAGTGGCAGCGGCCCCGCGGGCTGCTTGAGGCGGCTGCCGGGCCTAGAGCCGGGCGGGGCCGCGGCGGCCTGCGGGCTTTTGCTGCGCCTCCCGAGCCGCGCGGCGGCGGAGGCGGCAGCGTAGGGGAAGAGGCCGGGCGGGCCCGCGTCGCGCTCGCCCGCGTCCCGCAGGGGCAGGTGGAGCTCGCGCGCAGGGCTGTGGCTGTAGAAGGCCGAGGCCGCCTTGGAGAAGGGCGCGGGGCTATGCCGGGACAGCGGGTTGGGCGTGGGGCAGGCCGAGTGGCTGAGCGAGCCGCTCCGCAGCCCGGGCCCGTGCGCCGGCGGGTAGGGGAGGCTGCCCGCGCCCAGGGGCAGCGGGGACTGGCGGGCGAAGCCCAGCGGGCTGTGCCGCTGGATGGAGAACTTGGGCGTGTGGCTGCGGAACTGCCGGTAGTGCTGGATGATGTCGGCGTCCGAGGGCGCGATGCTGCTGGCGTTGTCGATGTCGTAGTGCTCGATCTCCTGCTCCGGGGAGGCCAGGGGGGCGCTGGGGACGGTCTCCGCGCCGTGGGGGAGCCCCGTCTCGTCGTAGATGAGGTAGGGGTTCTCCCGCTCGATGATGTCCGGCTTGGGGTTCCCCTCGGGCTGCTTGCGCACCGTCAGGTCATCCGCGTAGGAAGGGATGTGGTCCGGGTCGTCGAAAGCCACGTTCTCGCTGCCCTTTTTCTTTTTCTTCTTCTTCTTCTTCTCCTTGGGTTTCTTCTCCTGCTTGGGACCCTTGGCTTTCTTCCCTCGGCGGCACTGATTGCATACGATGAGGCTCAGGACCAGGAAGGCGAGGACGGTGGCGCAGCCGCCCACGATGGCGGGCACTGCCCACAGCGGGAGCGAGATCTCCTCCGGGCCGGGGCTGAGCACGCACACGTGCCCGCCGGGACTCCCGGCCTTGCACGCCTTCCCCTGCGGGCACAGCACGCCCAAGCAGGCCACCGCGGTCTCACAGGTCCTCCCGGTGTGGGACTCGGGGCAGCTGCAGGTGAAGCCCGCATGGAGGCCCGGCTCGCAGCTGCCCCCGTTCTGGCACGGGTGGGAGGCGCAGTCCCCGGGGGGCACGCACTTGTAGGCGTACCACTGGTTCAGACACAGCAGGTCGCCCCAGCAGGGGTTGCTGGCACAGATGTTGGGCCCACGGCAGCCGATCTTCACCGAGGGATCTGTTTTCGAGATGGACGCCAGAGTATGCTTCCCACTGAAAGGGAGGCTTTCGCCTCCGTACAGCACCCACGCGATGCAGCCACTGAGCCCTGCAAGGAAGAGGAACGGGAGATGGTGAAGGGAGAGCGGCCCGGGGCATCCTGACAAGCGGCTCTCCTACTGCGAGGCCGCCCAATCACATCCTGAGGAGCTGTTAACACACCGAGAAGCCACCCAATCACATCCTGAGATGCTGCCCCCACAGTGAGAAGCCGCCCAATCACATCCTGCGAAGCTGTCCTGAGACACTGAATTACACTGAGAAGCTGCCCAATCACATCCTGAGAAGCTGCTCTCCTACTGAGAAGCTGCCCAATCCTGATCCTTAGAAACTAGAGTTAGTTCAGCCCTCCAGCTGAAAGACAGGAAATCCTTGTGTATTGTGAGTTGAGTCAGCAGGATGAGTAAAGTTTCCCAAAGTGAAGAATGGACACAAAGATGCCATGAGGAATGAGCCAAACAGATTGCATTGTTTTTCTCTCTCTTCTCTCTCTTCCTCAGTTTAATTGTTTTCTGGCTCTGCTTTTGCAATCTGTCTACTTTGAGTTACTACATAGAACTCAATCAAATTCTGGGTGCTGGTGGCTCATTCTGTAATCTGAGCTGTTCAAAGGCTAAAATGGATCACTGTTCAAAGCCAATCTAGGGAAGAAAAGTCTGTGAGACTCTTATTTCCAATTAACCAGCTATAAATTGGAGCTGGATGTGCGGCTCAAGTGGTAGAGCACTAGCCTTGAGTGGAAAAATCCAAGAGGACAAGGCTTTTGAGTTCAAACCACAGGATGGGCACACACACACACACTCCAAATTATTTTTTATCACTGATAAGACACCAAAAAGAAAAAAAAAAGTAGGCCAACAGCTTTAACTACAGTATCAACACTGCAGTATCAACAGTAGGTGGAACATCCAAGCATTACAAAAAAAAAATCACTAGTGATTCATTTAATTTAACTTTCTAGAATACGTCATGCTTCTCTCCTTTGTCTACTTTTTTGTGTGGGGTCCTGGGGCATGAACTCAGGGCCTGGACACTGTTACTGAGCTTTTCTGTTTAAGGCTAGCACTTGAGTCACATAGCCACTTCTGGCTTCTTGCTGATTAACTGGAGATGAGTCTTTTCTGTCCAGGCAGGTTTGAACTGCTATCCTCCTTTCCCAGCATCTTGAGTGGCAACGATTACAAGCATGGCCACCAGCACCTGAGGTCATCATTCACATTTAAGTGTACATAGATTTCCATTACTGCCTTTGCATTCATCCTTCACATCATTTTTGTTATGTTAAAATAATATATTGATGTGTGGGAGTTTGATTGACATTTGTGTCCCTTTTCTCGCCTGCCCCATGGGGATTATAGCTATGAATGAATGCAGGAATGCATAAACACTTGCTTGGCAGACAAGTGAAGCATAAAAACACCATGGGCTGAATTAAGAACTTGGTAGAAGAGATGTAAGTGAATAAAGGAGATGACGGCTGGTATTTATTACTTTCTAGGCTTTCTAAAGACACTTGAGATGATCTTCAAGTCATCTTCATTGGTACTAGTATCAGAAACCCAGCTACTTTTACAAAACCCTTTACTGCAGTAAATCATACTGGGTTGGATGCTCCTGCTAAGTAAGCATATTCTACCTGCTTGAGCCCAAAATCCCCATCTGAGAAGAGGATTTTGACTTTCTTTCATGACTGCACTCTGGCAGTTACCTGTTTGGGCATCTCTGTGAGCTTGGTTGGGTGGGATTCCTCCAAGAGATATGGTGAGTACGTCGAGACCACCGAAATCCTGAGTGGGGTGAAGGATATCTCTGCTGTACACTCTGTCGATGGACAATACCGTGACACTTCCATTCTTCCCAATTAAGAAAGTATGCCAGTGTCCATCCGCCACATAAGCTTCGGGAATGTTTCTTTCCACTTTCCCAGCAATCCCTGCGTCAGAGGTGAAATGCACTTTGCCGTTCTTGATCTGTCAAAAAAATGTTAATTAATTAAACATAAGACCAAATACATGTTTGATTATATATACTTTATAGAACTGAATGTGTGTGTGTGTGCATGCGTGCTTGTGTGGGGCTTGAACTCAGGGCTTGGACACTTTCCATGAGCATTTTGAACACAACTAGCACTCTATCACTTGAGCCACAGCTCCACTTCTGGCTTTTTGGTTGGTGATTCATTAGAGATAACAGTCTCTTGAACTTACTTTCCAAATCTGGCTTTGAACAACAATCCTCCCATCTCAGCCAACTGAGTTGCTAGGTTTATAGTCATGAGCCACCAGCTTAGCCCACACACTCTCCTTTTGCCTTATTCTTCAAGACCTCTGCTTAATTATCAGAGGGACCGTGCCTACTTCACACATTTGCATCTTCTGTCACACTGCTGTATCTTGACCTCTACCCTCAAATTCTAACCCTGCAGAATCCCGTGAGACATGGGGGAGGGGTATAAAGGAGAGAGGGAGGGGAGAAAAGGGAGAGGGAAGGAAGAAGGGCGGGAGGAAGGAGAGAAGAAGTAGGAAGACGAAGAGGTGAAAGGACAGGAGAAGGAGGGGAGAGGTGGAAGGAGGAGAGTGAAAGGGAATATGAGGGAGAAGGGAGGGGGTGAGAAAGTGAGGAGAGGAAAAAGAGGAAAGGATGGGAGGGAAGGAGGAAGGAGGAAGAATAGGAGAGGAAGAAAAAGGAGGAAGGACATGTGCAAGAGAACAGAAGAGGGCAGGAGGGAGGGGGAGAGAAAGGGAGAGGGAGGAAAGAGGGATGAGAGAGGGTAGGAGAAAAAAGAAGAAAAGCAGCCATCTTGGTCATGGGGAACCAAATGCCAGCGCTGCCTTCTGGCCAGGCCCCCGGCCTTTGAAGCAGATCACAACTCTGTCCTGCAGACCCTCCCCATCCTTCTTGTTTCCTTATCCAACAGCCAAACGCCTTAATCTCAGAAAAGCTGTTTTCCAAAATGTTCAGACCCAAAATGTATCAAGTAATTTGTATTAGATGTTGCTATTCATTAGCAATTATATTACCTTCTGAAAAAATTATCTAATTGCTACCGATACAACAAATATTGAAAAGATGGAAAAGAATTTACAAAAAGCATTTACAGAAAAAAAAGAATCCTGACATTCAGCTTCTTTCTTAAGAAGAAAAAGGAATCAGTCTCTGACACCTTTGATCATATTGTGTTTTGACCGAATTCCTTGGCTTAAAGTTGTAACATCCTGAGATATTTCAGATGCAATGTAAATGGCAAGTGGACTTGGTAGCAGCTTAAGGGATAATAGAGACTTCAATGTCAAAGCCTCTCAAAATATATTAAAATAGATCTCATGGCTGATTCAGGTCAATATCCATCTCCTTTACCTTCTTTGCTTGTAGTTATAAAATTTCTAAAAATTATAAATACCAAATTAGAACATAATGCAAGAACTTATATGTTCTTTGTTTACATTTTTTTATTGTTAATACTAAGGAGTTGTACAAAAGTGTTACATTTCTATAAGTGTGTCGTGTTTTGCAAATGTTTTATTCATTCTGGAATTGGGACTTTTGTTTCAATAATGAAGATGTTATAATCAGAAGAAGGTGTTGTGTTTCAAATTCAGATTTATGGTCATTGTTCTTTGTTAATATATTTTCGGGTGTGGGGGGCAGTATTACCAAGACTTGAACTCACGACCTCACAATTGTTTGGCAAGTGAACTAGCACCTGAGTCAGGCCTGTAGCCCATAGTCAGTGTTCTTTGTTGAGGGTGCCATGGCCATTACAGGGTGTTTAGCATTGTTCCTGACCTCTTTTCTGCAGATCCCAGGTCACCCTGCTACCCCAGCTATGACAATCATCCTGTCTCCAGAGAATTCCAATGGCCCTCTCAGGATCCATGTTTAGAGATGAACAACTATTTTTACTTTTTAATATTATGCATTAATTAAATCTGTTGGTTTCCTCTATGCTTCTTTCTCTTTGTAAACTAATTTTTAGTAGTTATTAAAATATTGATTGATAGGTGAGAAGAATTTATCGTGTAGTTCCATTTTTTAATAGTTTACTAAAGTTCTAGCCAAGCACCTGTGGCTTGTGCCTGTAATCCTAACTACTCAGGAGGATGAGATATGAGGATTGAGGTTTGAAGACCACTCAGGCAGAAAGGTCTGTGAGACTCTTCAGTTAACCAGCAAAAAGTCAGAAGTGGACTCAAATGGAAGAGTAATAGCTTTAAGCAAAAAAGTACCTAGGCCCTGAATTCAAGTCCCATTACTCACACACACACAGATAAATAAATAATTCACTAAGGTTTACATAGAATTATAGAGCTGGTACTTTATTTGGAGAGATGGGGTGAATTGATTTCAAGAAATTTTATATACATGTAATTGCATAGGTTGCCTAGCTGGTGAATTGAACATATACTCCTGAATAAAGTCCTAGAAAGTCATCTAGAATCTTTATTCTAACAATATAACAAATAACATATTATCCATATTTAATTCTTGGAAATAAAAAGAGCTTTCCATTTCAAAATCACAGCATGTCTTCTTTTAAAATAGCTGTACAATTTTTGGGGGTGGCTTCAATTCCATAAGTCAGCACTGTATGTTTTTCCTTAGCTTTGCTTAAAACTAGGCTAAGTTCCACTGTTAAAAATTTTTATCAAGTAAATAGACTCCCACAAAGTCCCATCCTGGGGCTTGAACTCATAGCCTCTTGCTCTTAACTTGGTTTTAACCTCAAGCCTAACACTCTACCATCTGAGCCATGTCTCCACTTCTGGCTTTTAGCTGGTCAGTTGGAGATAGGAGTGTCGCGACATTCAAAGCCCAGACTGGCTTTGAACCATGATCCTCAAATCTCAGCCTCCTGAGAAGCTGGGATTCCGGGGGCGAGCCACCAGTGATGCAGCTTTGCCACAAAGCTTGGGCTTCCTACCCAGCATGGGGCTCTGCTGTCAGCCAAGACCAAGTTGTTTCAGAAGCAATTCTTTTAGGTCTCTGTTGCTCTGGCAGATGCATGGAGTCCGCCCTTGGTGCACTCTAAGCACTGGTGAAGGAAAGGCTAGACATTGTAGGAGGTGAGCCACACCACGGGCAGTGCCCCTAAAGTCACCAGGAGCCTCCATCCTACCTTCACGGTGGTGTAATTGCTGCTTTCTTGGATGTGGATTAAAATGCCATTCTCACTTCTTGTCCTGAATTTGACCTCGAGACTCTTCACACCATAGGGCTCGGCGGGGGCCCCGCGCAGGCTCTGCCGCAGCAGGTACTCCCTCTTCTCGCTCTGGCTCATGTGGTAATCTAGGCGCCCCTTGCCTTCTAACGACAAGGCTGTGTCTGCGGTCATAGCTGGGGAGAGTGAGACAGAAACACGAGGTTCATGTATAACCCACTTCTGGCTGCACTTTCAGTTATGAAGCAGGGATGGTGGGGGTGATGTCATCGTTACCTCTATGCCTAGTTATGCTGGACTCCATTCAACCTTACCCCCTCCATTACATGTCCCCTCACCACCCCAAAAGCCACCCCCATTAGATTTCCCTCTATTGGAACACTCTATATACTGACAACAATTAATTAGAAGGACAATAGTAATCATTCAGTATAAATTCAATTGCTGGAAATATGCACTTAACAATTCCTGTGGCTCTTGCCTGTAATCCTAGCTACTCAGGATCAAGGTTCAAAGCCAACCCTGGCAGGAAAGTTCAGGAACTCATGGTAGAGCTGTGGCGCTACGGGTAGAGGGGCAGCTTCTAGCACAAAGCTCTGGGCAGCACCAAATCCTTTAGCTGAAGCCCAGGACAATCACACACTAAAACAGAAACCAGACACTCCCACTGGACTAAGTACTAATAACTTACTTGAAAAAGTTATATATATACATAAGTGTGTGTGAGTATACATATATATTCTTAATGAAGAAAGGCTCATTAGAGCTTATTAATGTAATATACAGCTGGAAACCACAGAATGTCATTTTCCAATGATAGTTTAGATATTATGACAAGAAAATTAGAGCATAAAAGACAAGACTGATGAAACAAGTTATTATTCAAAGTGATTCCAGTTCATTGCAACTTAAAATGGATATCTTGCCTTTCATATATTTTGTGACTATTGTGTACTAGTTTTAACTCAGTATGCAATGATTTAGTCAATATACTTAACTATATATATATATATATATATATATATACCTAAGTATAAGGTAAATATACATATATAATATATCACATGCATTATATATAATCCATATTAGATAAATACACTAGAGAAATAGTCTCAGATGACAGGCACATTATAGCATGGCCTGGACATTCTTTTAAAATTCTGAGCATTCCTACAGATAACACCCAAAGAAAGTAATTATATAGTCATAAAGAGTAAGATTTAGTGGCAGTTCTTTAAGAGGCGTCACTCTTTGTCCCAGTATGTGAGCAGTGGCTGCACGACGCACCGCGAGCTCGAGTCCCGTGGGAGGGCCTCATCCAGCTGGCTGCGAGCTTGCGGTGCGCAGGGCGGGTGCTTACCTTTCTCACAGTGCTTCCCTGCCAGGCCCTCTCGGCAGCGACACTCCTGCCATGACCAGTGGTCCACGCAGACGCCACCATGCTGGCACGGTGCCCGCGTGCAAGCTCCTTCCAGTCTGGGGCATCTAGAAGACGAGCACAGGGAAGAGCCATGAACCACACACAGGAAGGAAGAGGCGACTGAAAGAAGAGAGAGGGCAAACAGGAAAAGTGGAGCTGGGCACCGACGGCTAATGCCTGGAATCGGATCAGGAGGCTGAGACCTGAGAGCCGTGGCTCGAGCCTCTGCATGAAGGCCTGTAGGATTCTATCTCCAGCTAACTACCGAAAAGCTGGGAACACAGCTGTGGATCGAGTGGTAGAGCAGGAGACTTGAGCACAAAAAAGAAAGGCTTAATGACAGCACCTAGGCCCTGAGTTCAAGAACCAGGGCTGGCACGCTTGCGCACACACACAGGAACGTGGGATGAACTTATGCCAGATGCCAGTGGCTCACACCTATAATCCTAGCTACTCAAGCTGAGATCTGAGGATTGCAGTTCAAAGCCAGCCCCAGTAAGAAAGTCAGTGACACTATAATCTCCAATAATCAACTACTCAGAAAAAGCTGTATGTAAGTGGTGCTGTGGTAGAGCGATAGATAGCCTTAAGCAGAGAGACTCAGTGACAGAGCTCAGGGCCTAGTTTCAAGCCACAGAGCCAGAAAAAAGGAAAAAAATAGAAAACAAAGATGAATTTATTAACCTATTTAATTCCCAAGGCTCGGTTACTGAAGTTCAACTTACAACTACATTCAAATCTTGTAAAATAGAGTTTGCTTCATATTAAAGACACAATTAATTTTTTAAATAACTTATAAAGCAATAACAAACCAGGTAGTGATTTCTGTTAAATACATCCCTTGTGGAGGTTTAGACTCAGGGCCTTGAGCTCATATGAATGGCACTCAACAATTTGAACCATGCCTCTTTTTTGTTATTTTGGAAATGGAGTCCCCCCTGGTTTTGAACCATGATCCCTAATGGCTGTGCACTGGCTCGATTTGCTTTCTCCCACTGGGGCTCACCACTGGCACTTAAATAGGGCTTCCAGTTCAGCACTTTGGGGGTTCCTTACAGATGGAGATTTCTGGACTGTTCTTCCTGGGCTACTTCAATTTCAATCCTCTGAATCTCAGCTTCCTAATAGCTAGGATTTACAGGTGTGAGCCACCAGTACCTTGCATAAATTAATTCTTATTAAAACAGCATATCATGGTCAATGAAATCTTTTTTTTTTTTAACCATAATCCAGGGCTCGGAGTTTGATAAGATTTGTGTGTGTGTGTGTGTGTGTGTGTGTGTGTGTGTGTGTGTGTGTGTGTGTGTGTGTGTGCCTGTCCTGTGGTTCCAGCTCAGGGCCTGGGCACTGTTCCTGAGCTTTTATGCTCAAAGCTACTGCTCTCTCACTTGAGTCGCAGCTCCATTTCCAGCTTTTTATAGTTAACTGGAGAGACAGGACTATCACAGACTTTCCTGCCCAGGTTGCTTTGAACCGCAAGCCTCCTAGATCTCAGCCTCCTGAGTGGCTTGAGCCACCAGCATATGGCTAAATAGTTCAACTGGATGACACATCTCCATAAGCTATCTACACAAAGTTTAAAAAGAACACACCTTCATGTTCCAAGTGTTGTTGCAAGCATAAATGTAAAAGCAACAGATACCACACACTTGCCTGTAATCCCAGCTATTCAGGAGGCTGACATTTGAGGATTATGGTTCAAAGCCAGCCCAGACAGGAAAGTCCATGAGACTTAACCGATTAACCACTAGAAAGCCAGAAGCGGAACTGTGGCTCAAGTGGTAGAGTGTAAGCCTTAAGCAAAAAAGCTTAGGGACAGTTGCCTGAACCTTAAATTCAAGACCTACAACAGGCAGGAGGAAACAAAAGTGATAGAAAAAGAGATCCAAGCATTCATGGCATATGTCTTCTTTTCCTATCATGACAGTGAGGAAAAATAAGTAAATAAATGTGTGGCTTATAGAAAAGAGGAACATCTTGTGGAAACTTGAGGATGTGTAAGGGGATTTTTTTTGGGGGGGAGGGGGGTTATGGATCCCCAGAGAAGGAATCGTCTTTATTGATGTGAAGACAAAGTAGAAGGCCTTACTACAGTAAAGTGCTCATTGGAGGCAAAGAAACAGCAAGTGAAGCCCAGGAGTGCACCTGCTGCCCGGAGGAAGACCGGAAGAGGCCTGTGCTTGGAGCTGACTGGGAGCTGACAGGGAGTCGGTGCCAATGTTCAGGGAGGAGAGATGTTAACAGAAAGCCTTGTCAGGTAAGGACTCAGATCTTTCTGTACACCACACAGCACTGCATCTGGAAGCATTCAAAGGGCTGGGAATGTGGCCTAGTGGCAAGAGTGCTGGCCTCGTAAACATCACAATGTGACAATCGTTTTCACCCTCTGACCTAGCTGCTGACCACATTCAGTCTTTACAATGAAGTGCAGTGAGGTCGAGCGTATGTGTGCATGCCTGTATACTTCCATATAGTCCAAACATATCATTACAACTAATACTGCATTTTATGCCAATTAAATCTCAGCTACCAATAAATATTTAAAGCTTTAAACACTTAAAACTGAATCAAAATGTTTCAGGATTTACATGCAACACTTATTAATTTTTTGTGCTACTACTGAATTTGAACTCAGGACCTGGGTGCTGTCCTTGAGCCTTTGTGTTTAAGGCTAGTGCTCTACCATTTGAGCCATAGTTCCACTTCTGGCTTTTTGGTGGTTAATTGGGGATCAGAGTCCCATGGACTTTACTAACTGAAGATGGCTTTGAACTGAAATCCTCAGATCACAGCCTCCTGATTATAGGCACGAGCAACTTCATCGTTTTTGATGCTCAATTACCACACACTTATGCATTTTTTTCCTTTAAAACATTAGACACGATGTCTCCTTACTGGTCTAGGAGGCCGTGGGCGGCCAAGGCCTGGCTGGGCTCCAGAGGCCTTCCATTGACAGCAAACTCCATGATGCAGCCCACAAAGTCGTGGCTCTCCACGTGCCCAGGCCTCTGCAGGACGGGCTCCAGCGAGCGGAGGCCGCCCACAGTCACGCGGTTCGGCTGCACATCCAGGGTCCTGAGTGAGAAAGAGAGGAGTCCATGACAACTGAGCAGATTATGACGAAACAACGCATTTCCAAAGGATGAGTGTGCCACGGCGCGCTGGTGGCTCACAGCCATTATCCTAGCAACCCAGAAAGCTGGGGTCTGAGAATTGCGGTTCAAAGCCAGCCTGGACGGAAAAGGTCATGGGACTCATCTCCAATTAACCACTAAAAAGCCAATAGCAGGTTTGACATGTGTCACCATGTTGAATTGGCAAGAATTAGCTAGTAGTGTGTTGTCAGTGAGAAGGGCAAAGGCCCTGTGCACACCCAACAGAGAACACAGGGAGGCCGGTGTTCACTATCACCTCCATCTTACCTAACACTCCTCCATCACTGCTCCTATTTGAGTCACCGTGTGTGCACATGTGTGTACAGGTTGTGGGGGGGGGCACGTGCATGAGTGCGAGCACGTATGTATGTGTGTGTTGGTACTAGGGCTTGAACTTGGGGCTTCTGGGTCACACTTATTTGCTCATTCTGGGACTCTACCACTTGAGCCGCACCTCCACTTCTGGCTTTTTGGGTGGCTAGTTGGAGATGAGTCTCTCTGGCTTCCCTGCCAGGGCTGGTTTGAAAGCTTTCTCCTTAGATAGTGGCCTGCCCGCATAGCTGGGATTCCAGGCGTGGCCTCCAGTGGGGGGCTCCCGCTATTGTTTGGATAAGCTAACACTGTGTATCAGCTCCTGGTGTCTTTAAATTAAGACAAAAACGGATATTAATTGTCGCACAACCTTGTAGAGAACGTGTTTAAAAGACTTAGCACCGTGACCCACCCTGCGCTCAGCACTCATTTTATTTCACTTGACTCATCTCATCTCTGTGCTAAATGCACAATAGTAACACTGAATTACAGTAGTAACTATTTTCACTGACAACAAGAAAATTCCTTTGAGGAGATTGAATTATCTTTCCTACTTATGTAATAGTTAGAATAATATGGTTACTTAATAAGGTATGTGATTTTAAATTTGAAGTAAGAATAAAGTTGAAAGTGTGAGTCTCACGCACCAGTCATCAGAGACGGCCACGTTGCTGACGGTGCAGTACCCTGGATCCTGGTTCTCCGAGCAGGAGTCCACAGTTAAGGAGGCAGCCTGGGGAAAGAGAAGGACATCGTCACCAGGGTTCCCTGGAGCCTTTCCAGCTGGCTCTGCCCAGAACTCACTTCTAGTTCTATTTACCTGCGCTTGAACTCGGGGCATCACCCTCTTACTCCCTCTCACTCCCTCTCAGCTGGTAGTCCACACCTCCGGTCCAGCTTTTTGCTGGAGATGGAGTATCGTAGACTTTTCTATCTGGGCTAGCCTGGAACTGTGAGCTTCAGATCTCAGTATCTTGAGTAGTTAGGATAACAGGATTACAGGAAGCCAGCCCCTGGCTATTCTTTTTTGTGTGTTTTTTTAAGTTTTGAGATGCAACTAAATCCCTGAATTCATGATTTATTCAAATAGTCACTCATTGTCATTCAATCTTCAGGATCAAATGTTACTGTCTAAATTTTCTACTACTTCCAATTTTAACTGAGAAATTTCTCTCCTGTATATGACTTAAAAGTTTTGAGCAATGATTTTGCCAGTTTTGAACCAAACTTTTGTTTTGAATTGTAGGGAGAAAATCTCAAAACAACAACCATGGACTCAGAATCCCATAGGAACCTTCTCTGGATATTTTTTCTCTAGCCTGGCTTCAAACCATGATCTTGCAGATCTCAGCCTCATGAGTAGCTGAGATCACAGTGGTGAGCCACCGGTGCCCAATACTTTTTACTCATTTGGGGCACAGGTGACATAAGCAAAACAAAAGTATTACTTGCAAGTCTTTATTTGAAGTTTATAATTCCATTCATTAAATAATAAGTATAATTCCATTCAACTTGTAGGTTCTTCTATACTTTATTTAAAGGATGAATTTAGCAGATACACAACAATAAGATGAGTTTATTGTAAAGTGAAATCTTACCATTCCTGCTCTCCGGGCAATAACAGTGTGAAATTGTCCATCAGACACCTTCTTCATGGTGGTGAGCTTATAAGTGCCACTGCCTAGGTTATACGAGAACCGTAGTCTTTCCTCAGCGATTTCAAGGGCCAGGAACTCAGCCCTCTCTCCAGTCTGGTTGTCATAGTTGTAAAGCAATAATGCATGACTTTTGATAGTGGCAAATTTGACATAAATATAGTTGTTATTGGGATCCAAGCTTGGAAACTCCATGTATGACAATTCCTCAAAGCCGTAACTGTTCAGCTCACAGTGCTTGCCGAAGACACCTGCCCAGAAGAAACCACAAATCCACACACTAAATTCAGACATGTTTTAGTAAATTATTGTGTCAAATATGTTAATGTTTTGCAATAGTGAAACACGCTAGTGACTATTGTCTATTACCCCTGCCCTCCCCCCGAAGAAGTACTATTTGAACTAAATTTGATGTAGAATAAATTCTCTCTGAAGCCTAAGCCAGATAAGATAAACTTTCATGTAGTCAGATAAAATTTTAAATCTGTTCCAGTTTTTACAAGTGAGGGCTTTGTGTCATGGAACATGTCTAAAGTGATTTTTGTCCTTGCAAAAAATTTCAAAATTAGTTTGTGTTTGTAAGCTGGTATATGGTAGTGTCGACCAAGATACTTTCTTTATAGTATATAGTGCTTAAAAACAATTTTACTGCAATTGATGATGTTAAATAAAATCAGGCCCCATATGAAGGGTATTTTTATGGGTCACAGAATAAGGGGAAGGAATTATTAGTCTTACTTTCCATCTCTTGTTTTATGCTCTCTTTCGGAATCATTTGCAACAAGATAGTTTTAAATATAACTTTAAAAATAACTTTGTTTGTTGTTTGTATGTGTATGTGAAAACCTTTATATTTGTGCTGATCTTTTTTTACAACATGAAGAATTTGTTTTATTGCTATTATAATGCTTTGCCAAAAATCCTTTTTCAATAAATATTAGGAGACTACATACAGCAAATGATTAGAAAATTAACCCACAAGAATAGAGCTGAATTCTTATTCATTTTCAAAAGGTTCTATTCCTTTATTTTGTAAATGCACTAATTTTAAAATCAAAGGAATTATTCAGCTCAAAGGAATCATTGTATTATATAACAAAGTATTCAAAATTTGTCTGTTTTCCATGGGGAAAAGAGAAAAAAAATGAAGCCCAATATTCGTATGTGGTCTACTAGCATTGACTCTATACATTTTATATCCAAACACTTTCTTAAGTAGCCTATATGCCACTGTAAGAGCTGGCATCATTTATTTATAATTTTCTATCCAGGATAAGATCATATTCATATTCATTACAAATAATTAATTCATATCCATCAATTTATCTGCATCTACCTATCTAAAGCTTAGTATCTTAATCTTTAATTTCAGTTCAAAGAAATATGAAATACATTATATAGTACAAATATATTTGTAAATCATAATTTCATATTTATCATAAAATATTTATATTTCATATATAATTTATAAAAGCTCAGTAAAATTATCATGGTTATTTAAATTATATATTACATCCTACATTCAGGAGCAGTAACCGAAGTTAAAGAAAAGGAAAGATAAAGTATATGACTTAAATAGATTATTGGAAAAAATGCTGTGCTATGGATTTCTTTAAGTCTCTTCTAATTGAGTTGCAATCTGTCCACTAAACAACTGAATATAAATATATGTACAAAGCATATGGATACTGCAGAGATGCTTTACATTACTATTCAATTTGATATGTATTTTAAATATAAAAATATAGGGTTTCTTTAAGGGGTTTTTATTATTGTTTCTATAGAAAAGTTGATACTTGCTTTTAAAAGTATTAAGAAGTTTTATTATTGTTTCTAGATATAATTTGTTTTTTGCCTTTAAGTATATTGATAACATTTAATGAGATCTTTTAAATGGGATGGTATGAAATAATACTAGAATGAAGGTCAAGGGAAATTATAAATGTGCTCTAAGAAGGACAATTTTCTTTATTAGAGTCATTTATAAGCATACAACACTTAATGATTATGTATATATGCACACTCATATGTTGTATGCTGTTGTGTGCATACACATAACAAATGCCATATATAATTCATAACTATGCAGTATCTCTTATGAAAGTAATTTTATATAAAGTACACAATGTGAATATACACATACAGTATTTGTGCTTATGTATAATATGTATTTGGCAATGCAATTATAAGAACTGATGATTACATAGACTCAGCTCTCCCTGTAAAGTCTGAAGCACATTGCTTTTTCTAAAATATTTTTTAAAACATCTAAGCCACTACAAATACTTTTCACATCCAAAGAGCAAATCTTTTAGTGATGGAAAGGTAAACAGAGCAATTTTTTCCCATCTCAGAAATACCAGTTAAAATACAGTTTTATGAGCTGTCTGGGTAACGACCACAGCCCTTTCAGGCATTCTACCCGCTCTTCTTAGTCCTATGGTTCACCCACATTAGATTTGTTCTTTTTAATGTAGTCTTTGCAGTCTCAGATTAAAACTTGGTATTTCGGGTGTTTGTTCTCTTTCCTAGCTTGGCAGCTCACAATGTCTGAATTCAAGTAATGCCACAGGGGTTTGCTTTTGCCACTGGCAGATAGAGGGGAGAAATCAAAGTGGGCATGAGCTGTCGGTGTCCACTTTAAATTAGAGGGGGTGGTTTCTGTGCCCCTGGAGTGATGGACAATGAGGGGGGTGGGGTGTCTAGCAGTGAGGAAAATGACATTTATTTTCCTTTTGGCATATCTTGTACTAGCAAATAAGCATTTGTATTTGGCAGTCCTGGGGTTTGAACTTAGGGCTCTATGTTTGCTAGAAATGTGGCCTCTTCCTTGAGCCAGACCCAAGCAATTTTTGAGTTAGTTATTTTTTTTTTTCAGATAGGGTCATGTACTATTTGCTTGGGCTGACTTCTAACTTCAATCCTTCTACCTAAAACTTCCCAGTGGCTGTGATTTTAGACACATGCCATCTCGCTGAGCTTGCTGGCTGAGAAGGTGTCTCACTAACATTTTTCCTATGCTACCCTTCCCATCTGCACCTCCTGAGTAGCTGAGACTACAGGTGTGAATCATTCCCTTGGCTTTATAAACATTTAGGATGAGACTCAATTTAAATTTATAAGGAGGGTTTCATGGATATTATTTTTGGCTGCAAATATTAAGATCTAGTCATCATATCATCTTAAGGAATTTGTATGATAATTCCATTATTTTGACTTTGGGTAAATCCATTAGTTTCTGTGCCTCAGAATCATTGTAATATGAATTTGGTCCACAATTACCAATAGGTAGACAAGAGTCATAGTTTTTTTTAAAAAAAAAATAAGTAGCTGTATTTTATTAGTTACTACAAGCTGGTGTTATAATATTTTTAACCAAAATAAATGTGCTTCACTGGTCAGGTCTTATTACCATGGTAAAATGTACAATGAAAGAGAAGAACATGGGTCACATGGAGATGTCTGATGGCTGTGTGTGGTGAGGAGAAACAGCTTTCAGTCAGTGGAATCAGCACAAATTCACGGAATCGTGGTGCTGCTGAGACTAAAGCTGTTCTTGCAGCCTAGTAAGATTTGGTGAAAACCTGGAAAAATAATCCTTTATTTCATTCCACAAAGATGACTCAATGTTTATTTGGGTAAAATTCTCTTTAACAAGTCTTCTTCAAGAGAGCACATTAGTCAAAACGTGTGCGTGTGTGTGCATGTGTGTGTGTTTGCTCGTGTGCACTTTAACGTGGGACCTTGAGCTCTTGCGTGGCTAGTTTGCTCAAGGTTGGTGTTCTACCATTTGAGCCATACCTCTACTTTCAGATTCTGGCTGGTTAATTGGAACTAAGAGTCTCATAGATGTTTCTGCCAGGGTTGGCTTTGAACCTCCTCATTTCTGAGACTCCTAAGTAGCTAGGATTACAGACAGGAGGCACCAGTGCCTGACAGCATTCTGAATCTTTCCTAGTTATGCCAATTATCTAAGAAGAACCTCCCATGAAAAATGCATGTCAAGTCACTAAACCCTTGTAAGATGTGTAATTTAATTAATGTAAGAAGGAATAAAGAACAATTTCAGCTGTTTTTAGAGATGTCACAAAGTCTCAGAGGAATTTTCCATGAATAAGTTCTTGACTAAAAACAAATATCTGTATATCTTTGAAGAACAATGTTCCCAAACACAAATGGCACTCAATTTTCTTGAATTTTTTGTTTTCTGGTAATAGTGGAAGCAAAATATCCAATAGTATTTTTGAAGTGCTAAACATTTAAGATTTTATTTTGTTATAATCACCTGTGTAAAATGGTATCTTCTTAATTACTGATGGTAATAAGGAAACAAAGCTGTTGACCTGTGTGTCAAAATACCTTCTTTATTTGTGCTTGAACTCAAGACCTCACCCTCTCCCTGGACTTTTTCTCTCAAGGCTGGTGCCCTACCCCTTGAGCGAGAGCTCCACTTCCAGCTTTCTGCTAGTTCATTGGAAATGAGTCTCACAGGTTGGTCTGCCTGGTCTAGCTTTGAACCTTACTCCTTGGATCTCAGGTTCCTGAGTGGCTGGGATTACAGATGTGAGCCACCAGACATTGCTAGATGAATATTTTATTTCCCCCCCACATTTTTAGCATCAATTATTTGTACAAGGGATTTTTTTTTTATTTTGACATGTTCCTCTATGTATCTAATGTATCTTAATCAGGTTCTTCCCCTGAACCACGATCCCACTCCTCCCCCCCATCCCCCATCCCCCCCCCCACACCCCCCCCCCCCCGGCCCCAGTCACATGTCCATCCTTCCCTCCTCAAACAATCTCAACAATTTTCCCTGTTCCATTAAAACGCAAATGCTAACTGGGAGAGAGCAGGGGAAGGGGTGAAACTACCCCAAAGGAAATGTACTCTTTACCTGACTTATGTAACTATAACCCCTTTGTAATAATAATTAAAAACTTAAATTAATATATATATTTAAAAAACAAATTGTACTCACCAAATGGACAGTGGCAGTAGTATGTATCCATGCCACTTTGGCAAGAGCCACCATTGAAGCACGGATTGCATTCACAATAATTGACTGATGACTCACACATTTTCCCTAAAATACATTATATTTGTTGTTTGTTTTTTTAAAGAAAAGCACTTATACATAAATAAATTAACATGATCACAATGTAACTCTATGTAAAACCCTAATCTGAGAGAAAGGAAACATAAGAACATTTTACTTGACATGAGGAAATCAAAATAATAATTCAGACATCAGAAATTTATTTGGTTGATGTTTGAAATATGTGCATCATATTTACAAAATAATATATAGCAACATCTTGGGAAATGATCATTTCACGAAAGTGACATAGTGAATATATTTAAATAGTTTCACTGAATTTATTGGTGTTCTAGCATCTTTTATACTATATACTGGGTAGATTTCATTGAGTTGACTTTTTCAAAGGTAAGAAGAAATATTATTTAGCTAGCCAAATTATATTTTTCCTCTCCTCTCAAGCGCTGTCACTTATCTAAGCCCTGTTGGAAGCAGAATGAATAAAAAGGAAGCACAGGAAACATACATTGAAATGTTTGTTAATTTCCTTATTGTGAGCTAACTATAGTTTGCCTTTCTCTGAAATTATACTTAGAGATTATATTTTCCAGTATGTAAAGACTTTTCTTACAGTTCATCGTGTGTGCGTGTGTGTGTGTGTGTGTGTGTGTGTGTGTGTGTGTGTATGTGCCTACAGGGGGGGTACCCACATCATGAACTCATAGCCTCATACTCCAGTGTGGTACTTTTTATTCTAGGCTGGCTCTCTATGACTTGAGACACCCCTTGGCTGCTAACTAAAGGCTGATAAGTTGGAGATAAGTCCCATAAACATTTCTACTTGGGCTGCTCTGAATATGGCTCCTCAGCGCTCAGCCTCTTGAGACTCTAGGAGTACAGGTGTGAGCTACACTGCACGCTGCTCTCAGCCTCTCGAGACTCTAGGGGTACAAGTGTGAGCCACACTGCACCTAGCTTGCAAGGCGCATCAAGTCAAATTAATCCATGTCATGTTTGTTCTGGGATCACCAGTGTACAGCAAAGAGCAAACTGACACACATGGTGTTTCCACTATATGGGAAGTAATCCAAAGTGAAGAAATGAGTGTACTTCAAGAGAGGAGGTAAAGAAACCCTTAGACTATAATAACTTGCTTGAAGATCATAAAACTAAGGCACCAACCAATGCAGGTCCTGTGCCTCTGTATTCATGTTCCCAAGTGAGGACTGAATGTTTGATCACTTCTTAGACAAGACTTATGTTATGATTCCTTTTGATATTTTTATTGCTTTATATAATTAAAGTATGTTGTACTATCAGTGATGTATAAGCAAAGGTTCAAAATTTTATATCTATCTATCTATCTATAAATTGGCTTTTGGCTTTGTTTTTTGCTGGTCCTAGGGCTTGAACTCAGACTCTGGGTGCTAACCCTGAGCTTCTTTTGCTTGAGTCTGGTGCTTTACCAGTTTGAGCCACAGCTCTACTTCCAGCTTTTGTGGTAGTTTAGTGGAGATAAGAGTCTCATGGAATTCTCTCCTTGGGCTGGCTTTGAGACCATGATCATCAGATCTCAGCCTCTTGAGTAGCTAGGATTACAGGTGTGAGCCACTGGTGCCCAGCTTATTTAATTTTAATATAATGTCTAGTTTCCCAGTTCCAGGAAAGAGTCAGATGCTATAGTTCTTAGCTAGTGTATATTGATTGATGGGAAGCTTTTAACGACTGTATTTTTTTTGTTTCTACTTTCCAAAAATGAAGTGGGATGTGTGAAATGAGTCTGGGGCATGGGGGGGGGTGGATAAGGTTGAGGGAGGATGATGGAAACAGTGACTCGGACCAAAAAGCCCTTAACACTTATATGGACACGTTAAAATATGACCCCTTGAACAAATGTTTGAAGTTCAAAAAAGTAAAAATTAAAAATAATAGCACTAATAATGTTATATATCTGACATATATATATTTTTTACATACCCAGCTAGGCTTCACTTTGAACACAAGAATACATTGCATCAGGAAGTGGCAGTGTGGCTCAATTGATAGAGCGCTCATCTTGAGCTGAAGAGCTCAGGGGCAGCGCCCAGACCCAGAGTTCAAGCCCCAGGACCCATCAAAAACAAAAACAAGAACACATTGCATTACAATTACTTTGCTGTAAACATCACCTAACTTTTCTTATTTTTTCACTTAGTTGTGTTTCTGTGGCTGGATTCTGTAGCCACAATTGTTCTGGTCTGAAATTATAAGCATGAGTCAGGCCTCGTGACCATGCTAAGTCAGCCCGTTTCTGTACATTACTGGGTTTTGGGCAAATGTTTTCCATTTATAAATGTGAATGGCAACCTTTGCCAGGGAAACACTGAGCTATGGAATTTCAGAATACCCTGCTACTCTAAGGGGAGATCATGAAAATAAACAGGTTCTTAATTTAGAAGTCCGGGAAATTAGGTTTTAAGGATAGTAGCAATGTGAGAATCAGGCCAGATAACTTCACTGAGGGCTTGTGTTGGATTTTACACTAAAAATATCTACATAGAATAGTAAATACCTCTATTTATTATTCTACATATGTAGATAGATACATAGATATAGGTAGGTGATAGATACAGGTTTAGATATGTAAATATCTTGATAATTCCTTTAATAATAATGTGAAACATTCAAACAGTGTAGAGTATACACTTACTACCAAATTAATTTAAATGGTCATAAGCATAAATCTTCATAAAGAAAGTATAATGGAATTATATCTGTTAAAAGGTAATTAAGGGCTGGGGATATAGCCTAGTGGCAAGAGTGCCTGCCTCAGATACATGAGGCCCTAGGTTCGATTCCCCAGCACCACATATACAGAAAACGGCCAGAAGAGGCGCTGTGGCTCAAGAGGCAGAGTGCTAGCCTTGAGCGGGAAGAAGCCAGGGACAGTGCTCAGGCCCTGAGTCCAAGGCCCAGGACTGGCAAAAAAAAAAAAAAAAAAAAAAAAAAGGTAATTAAACTGTCTAGATAGATATATCCATATCTGTATCTATATATCTACAGACAGTTATATCTCTTCAATAGATAACTATATCTGCATATATTTAGAAACAGGTCTACCTAAATCTTTATGTAGAAATATAGATATAATAATTACCTTAACAGATACAACTCCATAATAGATGTTTTTCCTCATGCAGATTTATGCTGATAACCACTTAAATTAATTTGGCAGGAAGTAGCTATTTTTATGCAGTAGCTAACTATTTTGCATTATTAGGAGAGGTGTTTTCAAGATATTCAGTTCATCCAGGCACTGGTGGTTCATGCCGATAGTCCTAGCTGCTCAAAAGGCTGAGATCTATCTGGAGGGTCCAAATCTGAGGTTGGCTCAAGCAGAAAAGTTTGCCAGACTCAATCCGCACAGCAGCTAGTAAATCGCCAGGCTGCGCAGGCAGGCCTGCTCCCTGACTGAGGGACCACCCAAAACAAAACAACAACAAGGTGTTTAGTTCAATTAAACATTGTGCTAAAATCATTATGGTTTCTGACATCATTTTTTTTGATGGTACTGGAATTTGGCCTCAGGGCCTTGGGCTAATTGGACAGGTGCTCTGTCCAGCCCAGACTGCGACCCTCCAGTTTGTGTTTCACTGAATCACTGGCATGACAGTGTGAACCTTGGCACCTAACCCCTGTGCACTCCCTGGAACTGGGATAATAGGCATGTACCACCTAACTCAGCCATTGGCTAAGATGGAGTCCAGTGAACGCTCTGCCCCCGCCCCCACCAAAGCTGTCCTCAAATTATTATTACCTCCTGAGCTCTGTCTCCCAAGTTGCCAGGATTACAGGCTTGTCCCATGACACAAAAATTTTCACAATCAAAACTTTTTGGTTGCCAGTTGCTGGTGAGCCACCATCTACACAGGAAACTGAGATCTGAGGATCATGGTATGAAGCCAGCCTGGGTAGGAAAGTTCCTGGGATTCTTATCTCCAATTAACCATGAAATTCCAGAAATGGACCTGTGGCTCAAGAGTGCTAGCCTTGAGCAAAAGAGTGCAGAGACAGCACCCAGTCTCTGAGTCAGGATCCAATGCTGGCACAAAAAATAAATAAAATAACCAGAACCCAAAGGGCTTGAGGCCTTCATAGTAGAGTACTATCCTAGCAACTACAAAATCCTGAGTTCAAATCCCAGTACTACTACTAAATATTAAATAATTAAATAAGGTTCTTATTTGGTTCTTCATGTCATGAGGGTGAAAGTTCACGAAGCTTCCCAGAAAAGTCCCTGTGCCCAGCCTGTAGTTGACTTTGAACACCAAGAGTTGGGGATGAGCCTCTATTGTGCCAGTGGACAGAGGTGATGAATGGGACAACTCCACATTCCCAGGAAGCGCAGACTTCCTAGACACACTGAAAAGACTTCCTGGGTCATACAGACCCCACCTGGTGCCAGGTGCCTCTTGGCCTGGCAGCTGAAGGGAGCCAGGGAACCAGGCTCAGAGGTCTCTGTACCCTCACTTGACAAGCAGTCCTAACTCAGAGGCGCAGACAGCAGACATCCCAGACGGAGCAGGCCTCAGCTCCCTTCTGGCTTTTTTTTCTTGTCTTGTCTGTCTGTCTGTCTGTCTCTCTCTCTCTCTCCTTCCTTCCTTCTTCTTCCTTCCTTCCTTCCTTCCTTCCTTCCTGCCTTCCTTCCTGCCTTCCTTCCTTCCTTCTTTCCTTCCTTCCTTCCTTCCTCCCTCCCTCCCTCCCTCCCTCCCTCCCTCTCTCTCTCTTTCTCCCTTCCTTCCTTCCTTCCTTCCTTCCTTCCTTTCTTTCTTTCTTTCTTTCTTTTCTTTCTTTCTTTCTTTCTTTCTTTCTTCTTTCTTTCTTTCTTTCTTGCTTTCTTGCTTTCTTGCTTTCTTTCTTTTTCTTTCTTCCTTCCTTCCTTCCTTCCTTCCTTTTCTTATGCTTAAATTGAGATAAGTAGTTTCACAAACTTTCCCGCCAGGGATGGCTCCTAAGTAGCATTTTCAGATCTCAGCCTTCTGAGTAGCTAGGATTATAGGCATGAGCTACTGTGCCCAGCCTCATACTTGCATCTGTACAAGGTATTTTTCATACAAAACCCTTGTGCAGCAAGGACTCACTCCCTGTGGGAAGCTCAGTCCTCTATACTTACACACTATATGCAGTGGTATATGTGAGACAGACAGACAGAGAGAGTGACACAGACACAAAACTCAAGAAACACAGAAAAACACTGAGAGAGGGAGAGAGAGACAGAGAGAGACAGACAGACAGACAGACAGAGACAGAGAGAATAACAGGGACAAACTGAGACAGAGACAGAGTGGCAGAGGTTTAGATCCAGGCACTTACAGAAACATCTAAGCAGTTTGATTTGTAATTTCACAGTCTTGGGAAATCATAGACAAAATGCAAGTACAAGTCCACAAATAAAAGTAGAATATTTAAAAAAATGCAAATGATTTAAAATAATTCTGATGACCAAAAATACTTGCTGAATATATGTAAACTCTAGAAAGATAAGACTCCACCAATCCATGGTATTAAATTCATATAAATACCAGGAGTATTTCCCTATTACTCACCCTCCTCTTCTCTATCTACTTCCCAGAAATCTCAGGTCTACTTACATATCTGTAACTTCCAAATAAAAAGAGAACAGGATAGTGAGATTTGCCTAGTGTGCCTGGCTTATGTCACTTAACCTAATGTCTTCTAATTCCCAAAAAACAGTTCAATTTATCTATGTCAGTTAGAAATAAAAATAGAGCAAGTCTAACTAATATGGTATTCCTCAGAAATTCATTTTGTAAGTCATGTGTAAATATAGCAATGGAGCTCAGACTATGACAAGCTCTTAGAGATATTTTGGTGCTGTTAGCTCCATCTTCCTGAGTGGCACTGTCTGGCCATTGTAGCCCAGAGCTGTACACTTCACTTTGTCAAAGGCCACATTGACAAAGACCACTAAACAAGTGCCGAAACTCAACACACTTCTACCTGTCTTCCTTCCTTTGCTCCAGTCTGTATTCCTTCTTTCCTTCCTCCCCTTCCTCCCCTTGTTTCTTACTTTCTCTCATTCTCCTTCCTTCCTTCCTTCCTTCCTACCTTCCTTCCTTCCTTCCTTCCTTCCTTCTTTCCTTCCTTCCTTCCTTCCTTTCTTCCTTCCTTCCTTCCTTCCTTTCTTCCTTCCTTCCTCTTTCTTTTCTTCCTTCTTTCTTTCATTCCTTCCTCCCTCCCTTCGGTCCTTCCTCCCTTCCTTCCTTTCGTTCTTCCTTCCTTCCTTTCTTAACACCCCCCCCCCCATCTTTGTGTGTGCAAGGACTGTGGTTTGACCTCAGGGCCTGAGTGCTCTATGTTAGCACTTTTTGCTCAAAGCTGATGATCTACCATTTGAGCCACACTTCCAATTCCATTTTTTGAGGGTTTTTTTCTTCTTGGTTTTGTTTTGTTTTGCGGGCTAATTGGAGAAAAGAGTCCATGAACTTTGCTTAACAGTCTAGATTTGAACCTCAGTTCTCAGCATGAGTTGATAGCACCTGGCTTATCATCCAGCTTCCTGTTAGATTGGAAAATAAGGAAATAAAACCATCAAACTTTATTTCCTAGATGGGATGTCCACATAGAATTTGAAATAATGAAGTGTATAATTTTTAATGTAAGATTCTCACTACTCATTTGATTTTATGTTTGTCTTTATAAAAGTTGTTCATTTGTATTATCTCCAACTACGCAAATGGAGACAGAAACAAACTCAGAGAAGAAGTGGGTGCAACTAATTTCAAGTTCGAAAAAGCCTTTCTTACAGAAAGAATTCAGGATATACTCATGGACAGTTTAGCCCTGAGGAAAGTAGGTACATTTCCTACAAATATTAAAATAGGAATCTTAATAAGATCTTGCAGTGACCGATGCCATCTCTTCTTTTTGTTACTATTTTTGTTTTCTGGGACTATGGTTTCAAACCAAGATCTCACACTGGCTTGGCTCAATTGCTCAGCTAGAGCTCTACCTCATAAACCATGCCTCTAGCCTAGCATTTTGTTGGCTATTTTGGAGATAAGAGTCTCAAGGACTTTTCTGCCAGGCTAGGTTCAAACCTCATTCCTGTGGATGTCAGCCTCCTGAGAAGCTGTGATCCCAGGAGTGAGCTGTTGGGCCTGCCTGGCTCACACACTTCTCTATACAAGTATTTTTCCTATCTTTCTGCGCTTCCTCCAGCACACCATTGGCTTGTAAGCAGCGGGTGAAAGGGCTATGGGTAGCAGAGGAAGAGGAAGGAAGGCCAGCAGAATCTCTGAGTCTTAGAAGGTGACAGGCCAGGGCAAGGCCTCCTGCTGCCTGTGTCAGGCGACTTCCTCTGACCTGCTGCTTGGTCAGGGTGCAGATCCTGCCAGCCTGCACCTGCTCCTGCCTCAGGCTCTGTCTGGAACACTCTCCCACAGGTTCCCGGGGTGGGGGGGGGGGGAGGAAGAAGCACAAAGGACACCCGATTTAAAAAATAATAATAAACTATCAAGAACTCCACTCGGGTTTTCTACAGCCAGCACAAATCAGCTTGGGAGGAAGTGGGGTGTGATGGGCACACAAAGGCCAGGGCTCTGGACTCCAGCTGATGGGGGCTTTCTCGGCCCCAGCTGGAGGCAATGCCCTAATCTCCTTTAATCCCCTAACAGCAGTGGGTTTTTTTTTCCTTGAAAGGAGAATAATGATTATATCCATCTCACAGAGCTCTGAGAATGCAATATAATAGTGTCGGGGGGGGGGGGCAGGAATTTGAAAGCAGTTCTTTATATACCCTCTCAATAATCATAATCACTATCATCTGTCTGTCTGTCTATCTATATTATCTATCTGTGTGTCTGTTTATCAATCTACCATGTATCCATCTATACATCATCTGTCTATGATGGAAAGAAAAGCAGTCTTATAAGTTTAAGATACGACATTTAGAAAAATATACACGCTTAAAACAAAGCAAGAAAGGAGTGAGGAGAGAGGCCAGGAGTGCCTTGGGCTCAGTTCCCTGGGGCCTTACATACAGTGGAGAGCCCAGCCCGCTCCTTTTCAAGATAAAATGCATCCATTAAAGACCAACTTGCTTGAAATCTATGTTTACATAAGCAGACTATGTTACAACGAGAATAAAGAAGAATTTAGGAGGTGGCTGAAAAACGAATGAGGGTAGACTTACGTGCTACAAAATCTTTTCAAATTTAAAAAGCTTATAGGAAGATGTTTCTTCTCCCCCCTTTTATTTTACAGCAGTGCTGAGGCTTAAAATCAAGGCCTTGTTTTTGTTGTTGTTTGGTTTTTCTTGTTTCTTGGCCTTCTCCACTTACCACTAATACTCTACCATTTGAAGCATTGTTCTACTTCTTGCTTTTTTGTCTGTGACAGTCCTGGGGCTAGAACTTAGGCCTAGGTGCTGTCCATGAGTGTCTTTTGCTACAGGCTAGCATTCTACCACTTCCAGATTTTGTTGTAGTTTAGTGTAGATGAGGCCCTTTCAGGGCTGGGAATATGGCCTAGTGGTAAAGTGCTCACCTCGCACACATGAAACCCTAGGTTCAATTCCCCAATATCACATATATAGAAAACTGCTAGAAGTGGTGCTGTGGCTCAAGTGGCAGAGTGCTAGCCTTGAGCAAAAAGAAGACAGGGACAGTGCTCAAGCCCAGAGTTCAAGGCCCAGGACTGGCAAAAAACAAACAACAACAACAACAAAAAAACCCCGACTTTTTCAGGCATTCCTACCCAAGCTGGCTTTGACCACAATCCTCAGATCTCAGCCTCCTGAGCAGCTAGGATTATAGTCATGAGCCATCTGTGCCTGGCTCACTTCTAGCTTTATACTGGTTTACTGCAGATAAGAGTCCAATTTGTCTCTCCAGGCTGGCTTCCAACCTCAAGCTTCATATCTCAGCCTCCTGAGTAGTTAGCCAAAGCCAAAGCCACACAGTCCAGAACACACCAGACAAACACACTGACTATTTAAACTCTGTAACGAACTGTGTAGAGTTGAATCATATGACAGTCCTGTGAATTAACATAGTGGACTTTTCTATACATCAAATTTCACCTCTCTGAAAGCTGAGAATTACCCTTCTCTCATGGGTTTTCTTATGAGAAGAAAATAAAAATCAACCTATATCAAGGAGTAGACCAGCATTTGATGAACAGTGAAGTCTTGAAAATATTTACGATTATGTTCGCTATCAGGAAAGGACATTTTAATATGGCAAAAGTCACCTAGTGGCTCCTCCTAGCTTCTGAGGAGGCTGAGATCTGAGGATCAACATTGAAAGCCTGGGGGGGGGGGGGGGGGGTAGAAAAATCTTGAAGACTCCATCTCCAATGAACCAGTAAGAAGCTGGGCTGGAGCAAGGCTCAAGTGTTAGGGCACCAGTAGTGAGCAAGAAAGCTGAGTGAGTGAGCCTGAGGCCCTGGGTGCAAGACATGGTTCTCTCTCTCTTTCACATGCGTGTGCACACACACACAATTTTTTAAAGACACAAACGTGTGTTTCTGCTATTCCTGACCTAACTAAAGTCTTGGGTTTGGGGAACAGAACGAAACGGGCTCATACCTGTATATCCCGTTTTGCAAGCACAGCTGAAGCCTCCTGGAAAGTTCTGGCAGATGGCTCCGTTTTGGCAAGGGCTGGGCAGACATTCGTTGATGTCTCTCTCGCAGGCCCTCCCGGTGAAGCCTTCTGGGCAGCTGCAGGAGAAGCTGCCCACCAGGTTGTGGCAGGTGCCGCCGTTGTGGCACGGGGCAGGCAGGCACTCGTCGAGGTCCGTCTCGCACCAGCTGCCCGAGTAGCCCGGCAGACACCGGCAGAAGAAGGGCGGCAGGGGCTCGTTGGCCACCAGGATGACCGGGAGGCTCTCGCGGCTGCGCAGGGCGGGGCTCACGGCCAGTCTCCGGACGCAGCTGCCCCCGTTCTGGCAGGGCCCCTGGGCACACGCGTCGTGGTCGGTGGACTCGATCCGGACCCCGCTCTGGCGCAGGAGCAGCTCCTTAATGCTCTCGAAGAAGGTGGCCACGCCACTGGGGTTCACGTACTGGTTGCCGGGCCGCTTCACGGCCGCCAGGAGGAAGGTGCGGTTGTTCTCCTCGTAGGCTGCATACAGCTGGACGGCGGTGCCCAGGCCCGTGAGCTGTGCGCCAGCCACGCGTAGGAAGGGCAGGTAGTGGCTGGCGAGGAAGTCGCGCAGCGTGGGCACAGCCAGCCGCAGTACCACGCTGTTGTCCACTGTGGCGTTGGAGAAGGCGGCGAAGAGCACGCGCACGCGGCTGGTGACGGCGCCGTGCAGGCCGTCGCTGCTGAGCACCGCCAGCTCGAAGGCCCCGTCCGAGGAGCGTGGCTGGGCGCTCAGCTCGCAGCCACCCGCGGGGATGCTGAAGAGGCTGCTTGCGCCCGACGTGAGGGTGCAGCGGAAGCTGTCCAGCACGTCGGGGTCCTGCGGCTTCACCGAGCCCAGGAGCCCGCCCGGGAACACCGCCCCGAAGTAGTGCACGAAGATGTCGAGGGCACGCGGCTGCGAGGGGTTGTCGTTCTGGTCGCGCACGGCGATGCGCACGGTGCCCGTGGAGGACATCTGCGGGACGCCCGAGTCCCGGGTGAGCACCAACAGCCGGAACTCGGCTGTCTGCTCGCGGTCGATCTCGCGGGCGGTGCTCAGCACCCCAGCGGCGCTCAGGTGGAAGTAGCCGTCGGTGGGGCCGGCGCTCAGGAGCTGGTAGGTGAAGGGGCCCTGGTTCGGGGGCAGGTCGGGGTCGGTGGCGCGCAGCGTGAGCACCTGCGTGCCGGGGCGCTGGTTCTCCGTCACCTCGCCTTCGCGGGTGGACAGCCGCGGCCCGTTGTCGTTCACGTCCTCCAGGGTGACCAGCACGGCGGCGCTGCCCGTGGCCCGGGGCGAGCCCGAGTCGGCCGCCAGCACCGTTAGGTTGTAGACAGGGAGGGCCTCGCGGTCCAGCTCGGCCGTCACCGTGATCTGCCCCGTCTGGGGGTGCACCGAGAAGGCGCCCCCGTCGTTCCCGGACCCCAGGGAGTAGGAGAAGCGGCTCCAGCTGGGGGTGGAGTCGGCGTCCGAGGCGCTGACGAAGGTCACGTGCGTGCCCACGGGAACGCCCTCGCTCACCTGCACCCGGTACACGGCTTGGCTGAACACTGGGGGGTCGTTGGCGTCCAGCACCGTCACGTTGACTGTCACCTCGTCCACGTCCGCGCCCCGGATCACGCCCGCGTTCTTGGCCAGCACCTTCAGGGACACCCGCTCTTCTCTTTCCCGGTCCAGAGGCCCGGACACGTAGATCTGCCCCGTGTGCTCGTGGATCTGGAAGCCCTTCTTCCTACTGCTCCCGAACAGCAGGTAGTGGACCTCCCCGTCCGGGCCCAGGTCGCGGTCACTGGCGAACACCTCGCCCACCGCGGTGCCCCGGGGCGCGTCCTCCGAGACCTGGAAGCGGTAGAGCCTGGACACGAAGCGCGGCACGTACTCGTTGGCGCCCTGCAGCTGCACGCGTACCGTGGCGAAGCCGCAGCGCTCCTCGTCGGGCACGTTGAAGGCCTTCACGGTGAGCTGGTAGCTCTGCTTGCTCTCGAAGTCCAGGAAGCCCTGCGTGGTGAGCACGCCCGTGTTGGGGTCCACGATGAAGAGGTCGCTGTCCGAGGCCTGCACGCTGTAGGCCACGGCGGCGTGGGCGCCCGAGTCGGCGTCCGTGGCGCGCAGGCGGGCCACCGTGGTCCCGCTAGGCGCGTTCTCCACCACGGTGAGGGAGTACTCCTCGGGGTCGAAGGTCGGGGAGTTGTCGTTCACGTCCTCCACCTGCACGGTGACCCTGCAGAGCCCGGTCCTGGCGAGCCAGCCCCCGTCGGTGGCGCGGACCGTCAGCTCGTGCACGTGGCGCCGCTCGTAGTCCAGGGCCTTGGCTAAGCTCAGGAGCCCCGTGGACACGTTGATGGCGAACGTGCCGTCCTCGTTCCCGGAGGAGAGGCTGTAGGTGACGGCGCCGTTGGGGCCTGCGTCCCGGTCCCGGGCCCACAGCGCGCGTACCGCCGCCCCGACGGCCTGGCTCTCGGGGACGCGCACGCTCACGTGGCTCTGGGAGAACTCGGGTGCGTGTGCGTTCTCCTCAGTGACGGTGATGCGCACGGTGGCCTGGGCCGACAGCGGGGGGCTGCCCCGGTCCGCGGCCGTCACAGTGAGCACGAACTCCTGATCCAGGTCTGCGGTCAGGGGCGCGGCCACGGATATCCACCCCGTGGCGTTGTCCAGTGCGAACCGCCCCGCGGGGCGCTCGGCCGACAGCGCGTACGCCACCTGCGCGTTGAGCCCGAAGTCCCGGTCGTCCACGGCCGTGACCTGGAGCAGCCGGGTGCCCGGCTGGGCGGTGCGGGCCACGGGGGTGGCATAGGCGGCGCGGAGGAAGCGCGGCGCGTGGTCGTTGCTGTCCAGCACGCGCACGGTGACGGTGGTCTCGCTGCGCAGCGCCGGCGCGCCCCGGTCGGACGCCGTCACCACGAAGCTGTGCCGGTTGACGTTCAGGTTGCCGGCGCCGCTCACGTTCTGGAACCGGAGCGGCTGCTTGTTGAAGATCTCCCCACTGCTGGCGTTGATCCCGAAATACTCGGAGCGGGACTTGATCAGGTAGAACACCTGGCCGTTGGGGCCCTCGTCCGGGTCGGCGGCCAAGACGCGCGCCACGCTGGCGCCCGGCGCCGCCTGCTCGGGGCAGTCGAGGTGGTAGGACGGCCGGCTGAAGCGCGGGGCGTTGTCGTTCACGTCTGTCACGAAGATGGCCACGTCGGTGCTCACGGTCCACCCGGAGTCGTGGGCCGAGACGCGGATGCGGTAGCGGTCGGCGTCCTCGCGGTCCAGGGGCCGGCTGACAAGGATGTCGCCGGTGGCGGGGTGGATGGAGAAGGGGAGGCTGGGGTCGGCCAGCGCGTACCGGCTCACGGCGTTGGCGCCCGTGTCCTCGTCGGACGTGGTGACGCGCGTCACGGTGGCGCCCAGCGGCGCGCTCTCGGGCACGCGGGCCGTGAAGATCTGCGAGAAGCGCGGCGCGTTGTCATTCTCGTCCAGGACGCTGACAAGCACGCGCGCCGAGGCGCTCAGGGCCGGGGCGCCCCGGTCGCGGGCGCTCACCGTGAGCGCGTAGCGCGCCCGCCTCTCGCGGTCCAGCGCGCGGGTGCTCCGGATCTCCCCGGTGGCCGGGTGGATGCTGAAGCTGCCGTCCGCGTTGCCGTCCACAATTGCGTAGTCCACCTGGCCATTGGGCCCGCTGTCCGGGTCGAGCGCAGACACGTCGAGGACGGCCCGGGGCGGGAGGTTCTCGGGGACGGCGGCCTCGAAGGGGTCTCGGGTGAAGCGGGGCGCGTTGTCGTTGACGTCCAGGACCGTGATGTCGAGCTTCTCGTAGGAGGAGAAGGGCGGGAAGCCCGCGTCGCGGGCCTCGATCCACAGCTCGTAGCTCTGCGTGCGCTCGAAGTCGAGGGAGTGGCTGACGGTCACGCGGCCCGTGAGCGGGTCCACGCGGAAGGCGCCGCCCAGGTTCCCGCTGGCCAGGTAGAAAGAGAGCGCACCGCCCCGGGGCGCGGCGCCCGAGGCTGTGGTGGCCAGCGTGCCTGGCGCCTGGCTCTCCGGGAACACCAGCGTCCGCTCCGCAGCCTGCACGCTCGGGAAGTCCGCCTGGCTGGCAAACCTGACGGTCACAGTGGTGGAGTCGGCCTTGGGGGGCGACCCTCCGTCCTTCACGTGCACCGCGAAGGTCACCTCGGGGCCCCCGCTCAGCGGCACGGCCGCCGTGATGGCGCCGCGCAGGGGGTCCACGTGGAACTGCTCTGAGCTCCTCCCCGAGAGCGAATAGTGTAGCTCGGAGTTGGGCCCGAGGTCGGCATCCGTGACGGTCACCGCGAACACGAAGGTGCCTAGCAAAACACACGAGGGGCGGGGAGGTTAGAACCGGGGGAAACCGAGTCCAGCCCCCGCGCCCTCGCAGGGCCTCTCCATCGCCCGCGGCTGCTCTCCACTTCCCCGAGCAAATCTGCTGAACCACAGCGCTCGCAGCCTGTCCTTGAACTTCCCCACTCTGGCCCCACCGTCTGTCTGCTGGGTTTAATATTTTCCAGTGTGCCTTAGAGAGACGCACAGGGGCCAGAACTGGCTAATCCTTCAAGAGCATGGCTCCCTGGAGGAAATCTGCACAAAAGACAAGATGCCCGCCTGCCAGTGTGGCAATTTGTGAGCTCTGCAGAGAGCTATGCCATCAATTGGTGTGAAAATGTTCTTGTGCTCTGAGATGCCTTAACACTCCCTGGTATCACTAAATACACCACCTTGTTAACAAAAATGTTGCATAAATGTGCTACTGTTACATAGACCAAAATTCTTCGATTTGTGAGGTGCTCTTATGCAGAGATAAAACATACATATAAATAAATAATGTCTATGTATGTAAACATATACACACAATTAAAATAATTATGAAGTAATAAACAGAAACCAAGGGAGGATACTAAATTTAGATTTTGAAACATAGTACCTAGAATGAATGCCAAGGCAACAGATTTTAGCAGAAAAATGAAGAAAATCTTCCCTGAGGACATACCTTAAAAACATTCACGCACTGGAGAGCTAGTGATCAAAGTGAAACATATTAAATTTACTTTTTAAAAGGCCAGTGATACTGATTGATAATGCAAATGCAATGAGGAACAGGGCCTAAGTACCCCTTGTTTTATGTAGGAGGCTCTAGGCCACACAACTACGCATTGGATGCAATTAGAAGCATGCCTGCCAGCACCATTCTACCTAAAGACTCTCAAGAGATAGACTGCACTTTGCCATTGGCATTTCTTTTGGAAAGAAAGTTGACCATGAGTTCACAGATGCTTGGTGCTTTCAATGAACATTGAGTAGGCTATTGTCAATGTAAGAGAAGATCAAAGAGCACTGAGAAGAAAAACTAAATCCCTTTATATTTTCCAATTAAAATTCTTTTTCTAAGCAAAGAAGATTCAGTTAAACCTGAGCTATATGAGACCATTTTCTTGTTTAAAAAGTCATTTTAAAATTACATATGGGAATGGGCTGGGATGTAGCTTGGCGGATGTGGCTTGCCTAGCAAGTATATCATCCTGGGTTCGATCCCCAGTACCAAAAAGAAAAGACAAAAAGAAAATATAGGCAAATATGTATCATTTTTGAGAGCATGTCACTGTGGGCAAATTTTATCAGACTACAAGTGAAAGATACAATAATCCAGATGTATATTTTTAATAAAAAGTGGTCCTTAATGTTAAAGAGGCCAACAAAATTTTTTTTCTTCTAGCAAGACTGGACTAACATGTATCATTTTGGATTATCCCGTTATTAAACAGTTTTCTTAAAAAATATGTAAAGTATTGAAGTAAAATATTTGTTTTCAATGAACATTATGGTTGACTGTCTAGTACCTCCAAGATGGGATCTGAAAAAAATAGAAAGAAAATTCTCTCCACTTTTACAAAATAAATTCAGAGTTTAGGGCAGAACCTACATCCACTGGGAAGTAACATCTAAACATTTACAGTGCTGAAGAACTCTTAAGGAACATTAATATGAAAGATGTGGCTTTTTAGCAATTACACATGCTCAACTTAAATAGAAGTAAAGATCACTACTGCCTCTACATTCTTTTATAAAACTTTGGGGATAAATGACTTGATTTGTTAGAATGAGATTCAAATTTTCTTCCATTTTGTTGGGAAAAATAACCTAAACTTTAGATTTCCAAAAGTATACTCTTCCAGAGACACCGAATAAAGAAAAATATGCTCGTAGGAAACGTGTGCTACCCAGCTTGCCTGGGTCCGGGGGCCTTGGGGTGAGTGGATTACCTGGAGGAGTGGGAGATGGGATGTGTGTGACGTATGGGTGGTGCTGAAACCTCGGCGGGTTATCATTGACATCAGCCACAGTGACCAGCACACTGGTGGAACTGGAGAGAGGCTTCGGGGACCCGGCGTCACTGGCCACCACCACTAAAGTGTAGTTGTCTTTGGTTTCCCTGTCTAGCAATGCACTGGTGATGATTTGTCCTGTAGATGGGTTGATGGTGAACTGAGCGTTTCCACCCATGAGGCTGTAACTAAAGCAGAGATGAGAGAGAGGTATCATTCTTTTAGTTATGAGATGATAACAACTTCTTTATAAGGCTTTAAGCATGGAGGCGGAGTACGGAGGGAAGCATTGCAACAGCATGAAGGAATATGAAATGACTACTTCAAATTTTGCGTGACTATCACATTGGCAGTATTTATTTTAAAAATGTCTAGTGCCCTCAAACAATTCTCTGGAAGGGTTTCAGGTCTATGAAGTCATTCAGGGCCACAAAGGAAACCCAGAACACTGCTGTATTTTAAATAAATGTTGTTGGAAGTATAAGACATGGCTTTGTCCTGGTATGATGGCTGGGGGCCAGGATTACAAATGACTATATGTTAAATCAACCTTAAAAATGAATTTTCTGCAGTATACCATATTAAACAGGGAGAAATCAGTTGAAGACCTTGTTCTTTAAAGGAAAAACACTATATTTGGCAGTGCTAACTATTCAGAACATTTAACAATCCAATTATTTATACAGAGACATTCCTGGATACTAATTCTCTCATTGGTCATTTGCCATATGGCTATGTCAGGAGCATTTGACACCTCCGTGAACAGTTTGATGCTAGCCAGACTGGTTAACCAGAAGGAATTTCTACTGAGAATATCTTTGTTCGTCTTTTAGGAGAATGAAGTTATCTATACTTATTCCTGGTGTTGCGTTAGAGATGAGATTCCCAGAGGTAAGTTATTAAATTAATAAATAAGCAGCAGCTCAACTTGAAGGAGTAAGATCATGTATGATCCTTAAGTTCTAAAGTTGGAGGGCAGGAAGAAAATAGACGTACTTAACATTTTTTCTCTTTATATCAACAAAGATAATGATATTTCAGATGGAGCTCAGCATATGTGTTTTGGGAGGAACTAATAGAAAATCAGCAAAGAAACTATAGTCCAGCCCACAATGTGTCCATGCCCTCCTAATACTCACAGATGAACACAAATATGTCAGCATTTTATCATATTTTATTGAAATAATAAAAGCTAGAAGTTGATTTAAAAAATAGAATTACTAAAAAGTTATAACTCCAAAAAGGAGAGAAGGAGTTTAGTTAAGAAATGACATCAGTGTTTATGAAGCTCTTCATATTGCACAGATTTTTAACACTTTCGGGCAGAAATGGCGTTTTATAAAGTACAATGACTGTATACTGATAAATGATAGCTATTTATCAAATTAAAACAAAAAATCTTGTAATAGTAGATGCAGAAATTCATAAATAAATGATTAAAAGGATTCTTAAAGCTAGGACTATGTAACAGCTTTCTGACAACAAAGTTCAATGAAATACTTTTTTTGCTTCAACATTTATAAGTAATAATAAAATATGCAAGTGTGTGTCTGGATGTTTTCCATGCATCAAGAGTTTTACTGGTCTATGCCCACTTTTCCACTGGCCATAGAGAAACTAATGGATGAAAAGCAAATGGCAAATGAGGTGGTATCTGCTGCAGGTCTCACAAAATAAGCATATAACCTGGGAACATTTATTTTTTGCCATTACTGAGACTTAAACTTAGGGTCTCACTCTCACTTAGGTTTTTGCTCCAGGCTGGTACTCTACCAATTGAGCCACACTTCCACTTCTGTCTTTCTGGTGGTTCATTGGAGATAAGTGTCTCATGGGCATTCCTGTCTGGGTGCTTTCAGCCACAATCTTCAGTTTTCAGACCTTGAATAGATAGACTTACAGTGGTAAGCCACCAGAGCCTGGTAGGGAATTTCATTCTGTAAATTCGCCTTCTTTATTTTATGCTATTATGCAAGTTAATATGATTTTTTGTTTAAAAGTAGGTGACATATTTAAATGTTGAAAATTAAAATAGTTATGACCTTTTTCTTGGCTTTATTAAATTGTCAGGTGCATAAAATGTATTTTAAATGTAAGCCAGTCTATAATACCACATAATTACAAATTTATAGTTTTAAGTTAAAGAAAGAGTGAAAAGAAGTAAAATCAGCTCTGTAAATGGACTCTAAGCTACAGCCTATGTCCACGTTTTAGCCACCTCTCATATGTGGAATTTGACTCACTTCTCATGACTGTAGTCTTTTTGTCTATTATTGGAAAGCTTTAAACTTTATTAGATTTCATTGTGATATCTCCATCACAGTTAAACATCTATGGTGATCTTTAAATATTTCCATTAGATTAAAAACATTTTAGTTCATACTGAACATACTGAAGATATAAGTACATGTGTGTATATATGTATATACATATATATAGCCTAGAATATATGGATAGATTTATATAGGAAGAATATATAAAAATCAATTTTATATAATTTATATGTAAATACATATTTATATAAGTATATAGAGAGAATACTACATATATATATATATATACATATATTCTCACGTTTAAAACTCATAATAAATGAGTTGGGCACCAGTGGCTCAGGCCTGTAATCCTAGCTACTTAGGAGGCTCTAATATAAAGACTGCAGTTCAGAGTCAATGCCGGCAGGAAAGTTCATAAGACTCTCACCTAAATGTCCAAAAAGTGAGAAATAGAGCTGTGACTCGACTGGTTGAGCCACTAGCCTTGAAAAGAAAAGCTCAGAGACAGAGCCCAGACCCTGAGATCAAGCTCTACTACCAGTATAAAAACAATCTCCCGCACCAAAAAGCCTAAGGATTTATTTTCAGCCTTGAATTTGTTGTTGATTGTTCATTTGTTGTTGTTTTTTTTTAAAACATACTGAATCTAAATCTAAGGAAAATTAACAAGAAACACACAATGGATAACTGGCACATCTGGAGTGCGATTTCTGTCTTTATGACTTCAACATGCTCTTTTTTCCATTCCACTGTGTGGTAAGAAGGTCTAACACAGCTGAGGGGCCTGAGGAAAGATAAGCAGCGCTCCACATGGGCTGGGGGCAGTGTGCTTGCGCTTATAGCGTGCAAAGGCAGTACGGCTTTACAGTGCCTCATCTCAATGAAAAGCACCAGAGGTGTTCATCTACTTGTGGAACAGTAAGGCATTGCTGTTATACACAGACTGAGATTTGTCACCACTCTGACACTCATGTGCTGCGTTCGTTCAGGTAAGTCATCTCCAGTTGACATCACTGCCTCTCTAAGATCAAATAAGGTCCTAAAGCATCATGTTCCATGCTGGGTGAATACTGACGTGGACTAATGAGGAAGAGGCTGAACTTTTATACACAGTTCACTTGGGCATAAAAGTTAACCTCACCAACAGCACTTAACTTCATCAAAATTCTTACCCTCTGTTTTCTCTCTGTGTCTATAAAGTAGTTATCACATTTATATTCCTTTCACTGGGAGTTAGGAGCATTGATGGAATTCTTTTATCAAAAGGAATTGGAAAAAAATGGGCACGTGGTAAGTGCTCCAAAATATACTTTTATACACATAAAAGCCATATGTAGGGTGTAGTTATAAAATAAAATCTATTATATACAATGTATTATATTCCATCTATATATTTTGATAGGTAAGTGGATAGGCATACTAAAAACATACATGGATAAGTAGGTTTTAAAATATTGTTTGAAGCTTAGCTTCTAAATGGAGAAAAGACATATAGAAAGTAATGAAAAGGACACCTTTTGAAGCGATTAAAAAGTGCTAAATTGAGACTGTAGCAGACATAAACACTTGACTTACATGATTAAAATTAAGGCTTCTTTGGAAAAGATAAGGTTAGAGTAAATATTTTGTGTGTATGCTGGTCCTGAGGCTTGAACTCAGGACCTGGGTGCTGTCCCTGAGCTATTTTGCTCAAGGCTTCTGCCCTACCACTTGAACCACAGCTCCACTTCCAGCTTTTTGGTGGTTAGAGTTAAGGGTGTCATAGAGTTTTCTGCTAGGGCTGGCTGTGAGCTGGGATGCTCAGATCTCAGCCTCCTGAGTAGCAAGTATTGAAAGTGTGGGCCAGGGCCACCCAGAAAGGGCAAATTTTTGAATGGCTACTTACCTTGGAATGTTGGTTGTTGCAAAGTGAAGAAACTATGCTGTAGGCTAGGGATGGGCAAAGCTTTTCGGTAAAGTTACCAAGAGTCAACTTTCAGCTTGGTGTGTTAGAAAATCTGTTACTATCTGCAGCACACCATGGTGAGGGCAGAACAAGCGACAGTGCACAGAATGATGGGCATGGCTGGGGTCCAATCACACTTCATCTACAAAAGCAGGCTCTGGGCCAAATTATGTCAGCAAGAAGCATTGCCCTCTCGGCTTTAGAAAGATTTTAACACAGCTCTAAGACTCAGGAAAACTCTGATTCCTTTTGCAGGAGCAGAAAGTGATCGGGTGAGGATAAAATTTTGGCTATGTGTTTGAAAATTGATGTAAGATAAGCAGTGGAAGACACAGTGCCATTTGTAGGGTGAACGGGATAGGGAATGTGGGCATTATGTCACAGACGAGTTGAGAGATCATTTATCATCTGTTTATTTAATTTTGTGTGTCAGTGACTAGGGCTTGAACTCAGCACTGGGACATTGTCCTTTAGCTTCTCTCACTCAAGGCTGTCACTCTACTGCTTGAGCCACAGCTCAACTTTCAACTTTTTTCTGGTTCACTGGAGATAAGAGTTTCTCAAACTCTCCTGCCTAGTCTGGGTTTGAACTGCAATCCTCAGATCTCCGCCTCTGCAGTAGCTTAATTACAGGTTTGAGTTACTGCTGTGGTTGATAACTTGGGAGAGTGAGGAGAGGGAGCTCACTGTGGGAAAATGGAGCCAGTGGGTACAACTTAAAACAGCTTTGTAGTGTGGCCACAGACCCTCCAAGCACGGAGTCTGCCTTGAGTGCCTCTAAATCACTACAACATCTAGAGACGATCATGCATCCCTATTCAGAAATTAGTAATCATTTAAGTCCATCTTGCTTGATTCATAAGGCTCAACTTTCAACACTAGAGATTTTAGACTGAATCTGTTGGGTTATGGATTTCACTGTCTGCACTTTGCATAGAGTGTTTATAGGCCTTTTGAGGTTTATACCCAGGAAAAGTTCCACCATGTCTTACTCTTGGATATGCTAAGCTCAATATCACACAGGCATATAGATGACTACAGACAGAATTTCTGACTTTTGGATTAATGTCTGTCTATAGTCAGTGATGAATTTCTTTATTCTCTAGGGGGGGAAAATCTCACTTATAGTTGGACCCTGGCCTCTGAAGGGAGCTTGTGTGCTACTGCTATTCCTTTGACAATGAGAGTAAACAACACTTGCCGGATTTTTTCCTCTATCTCTGGCCAGCCCTTCCTAACTCCTTCCTTTGGTGAAAAAAAAGTCCACCATTGACTTATTGAAGTAATTGCGAGGACAAACTCCAGTCTCTTTCTCTCACTACAGTTTCTGCTAACATATTTCATTCATTTTCCTTGTTTCAAATGTCCCCTCTCTCTTTTCTCCTGTTCTCTCTTTCTCCTGTCCTCATCTTTCTCAATTCCACTCTTCTCAAATTCTTCTCTGTTTGTCCCTACTCACTCCTCTCCTATCCTCTTTCTCTCCCCTTCCCTTCTTTTTCATCTTCCTCCTCCTCCTCTCTTTCTCCTTCTCCTCTGTCTCTCCCTCTCTCTATTCAATGCAGAGAGTTTGTTTTTCAATGGCTTTTCAAACACCCCTATGGATTCCTACATCAACCTAAAGTTAAAATCCTAATTATTTCCCATAATCTGGAAGCCCTAACATGATCTGTGTGACCTGGTCTCTGTCTCTTTTCTCCTTTGGATCCAGACACTCTGACATTCTTAGATAAAAGCACCAAGCTCATCCCTCACCCTTCCTGGTACTTTACCTTAAAGATCACTCCCTCAGACCAGTTCATTTACTATGATATGTAGGTGTCTTCCCAATCCATTGATTGCTAATTGTTGGAGTTCAATAGTTGGCATGATAGTAGTAAGAGACAAGGTTTTAGGGTGTGAATAAGTCATAGCCGCAGAGTTTGCATGGGTCAGATAAGGCCTCTCAAAAGGGAACGTAAAGGATTTGATTTTCTGCAAGTGAAGATCCAGCCTTTACTTAGCAGTGGTGGCTCACCCCTGTAATCTTAGCTACTCCAAAGGCTGAGATCTGAGGATCTTGGTTTGAAGTACTCCTGGGAAGGAAAGTCCAGGAGCTTCTTATCCAGAAGTGGAGCTGGGGCTCCAGTGCTAGAGCACCAGCCCAGAGCAAAAAGTGCTAAAGGAGAGTTTCCAGGACTTGAGTGTTCAAGCCCCAGAACCAGCACACACACACACACACACACACACACACACACACATACACACACACACACACACACACACACACAGACCCTGCCTTCATCCCTACTGTAGAGGATGCAGAAAAAGACCTGATCCTCAGAGCAAAAGCTGCTTCATCCACACAGGAGGCTGGCAACCCTGTGCGTAGGTTCCCAGCAACCACTACAGCTGTGCTACTCACCAGCGACTTAGTCTTCAGTGCTAAGTTGTCTTTGATGCACTACTGTACTAGGTTGGGCCATCCTGGTTGTCAGCTTGGTGGATCAAGTGACGAAGAGATTAATAATGTTCGCTTCAGGGCCTGCGCATAAGGGTGTTTTCAGAGACATACGTCCCAAGGGCTCAGATCTAATCAATGGTTTCCTCCCTTAATGGAGTAAAACGGTGGCAGGATGTTTCTAGGGACAGGTCTGTGGAAGGGGGATGCCTTCTCAGAGCTTCACCCTGGCTCTGCTCTGACCCCATCTCGGGACCTCTCCCAGAATCCGGCTACTATGAGATGACCATCCTCCTCCTCCACAAGCTCAACCACCACGACGCAGCACAGAACCACAACACCACAGACTGAAGCCTTGGAGACCATAGCCAAAATAAAGCCTTCCCCCCAATAGAACTCTCTTAGGTGTTTATTCAGCAACAGTAGCAAAAACTGATGAATACTGACACCACACACAAGATCGAATCTAAAAGCCTTCCTTGGTAGTATCTATTTCCTTACACTTTTTTTTATTATCTTGTTTAACTTTATTGCCTGGTTGCATTTCCCAGGCTATCATTATCTGAACTCATCCTACTTATTTGCATTCGCTTTTCTACCTTACAAAGAATGAAGTGTTGAAGACAACAGAAATCTTACCATGCTTGGCACATGCTTTTGTCAATAACTCATAAAGTGTTCATTAATTGAAAAGAAAAAGCCTCAAGCTGCCTACTCCAACTCAGTCATCTTTGCCAATTGCAAAACACTAATTAAAGACAGTTTTCCGAAATGATTTTCTTAATTGGAAATTAGTAGCAAGGAGCAAAACCATCAATCAAATTGTTACCGTATTCATTCATATTCCATGCTTGGCTACCATTTCCCACCCTCTAGACACTGTTCCACTTTGAACTTTCTGACATTCGAACTTAACACACACACACACACACACACACATACACACACACACACACCACATACACAAGGCATGTTCATGCAAAAATGTTTGTATTGTAGATATTTTCTCTAGAAAACTGGAGAATCTTTGTATGTGTGTACCAGTACAAAGTCAATCTCGGGGCTCCACACTATTTCTTGGCTTTTTCCCTCCAGTCTGGAAACATTTTTGTTCAGGCTGGCCTTGACTCACGATCCTCAGATTTCAGCCTCCTGAGTAGCAGCAATGAGTCACAGATATCCAGCTTGGAAAACCTTTTCTTATAAATTTAGATTGCACATAGAACAAGACAAACTAGTACAGCCAACTGAAATGATTCAGCTGTATTACTAGTCTCCTAATAATCCTCAATACCAAGATCATTTGCACAGAGTCAAATAAACTTTTACACTAAGAAATGTTCTTATTATATTTAGCAGTAAACTGGAAATAAGCATTTGTCTCATAAGGAGTTACTGTATGCATTTTGCCTCCCAGTGACGCTGGGCTGGCAATGGTGGCTTTGCCCAGTTGGTACTGCCAACTTGACATGAGGCGCCTTGTGAGCCCAACAGGCCCTGCAGCATTTCCTAGACACCCACTGGTAGAAAGAGCAAGGCTGGAGGAACTTGCAATGGCTGGATGTCAGCTGCTCATATGCGTGACCTGAGCTACTCAGGAGGCTGAGATCTGAAGATCACAGTTTGAAGTGAGCCTTGGAAAGGAAAGGCTATGAGACACTTTCCTCCAAAAGCCAGGAATGAAGCTCTAGCTCAAGTGGTAGGGTCAAGCCTTGAGCAAAATAGCTAAGGGAGAGCACTTAGGCTCTACCATGAGCACACGTGTGCTTAAACACACACACTCAGAGCAAAGTTTACAAAGTCAAACGCACTGACCTTATGACTGCATTTGTTGATGAGTCTGCATCTGAGGCATTTACCAACAACACATCAGTTCCTGTGGGTGCATCTTCAGGAATCTCCGTGAAATACATTTTGCTGGCAAAAGTGGGGACATTGTCATTGATGTCATCTACAATAACATGGATCGTTCCAGTTCCGGTCAGGGCAGGGGATCCTAGAAAGAACAGAAAGTCAACTCTGAATCCTTTAGGAATAGCTCACTACAGACAGAATTCCAGGAGAGATTTCTGGAAACATCCAAGCAAACTTCCTGCATACCTAAGACAAAGAACTGAGTGATTTTTTTTTAAACTTCCACTACAAGAACAAGGTTTTCATTGATGACCTACGATTTGAACTGTGCCTGCTGAGTCAGCTCCAGAAGTATAGCTCATTCTTGTTCTCTCTTTCCTAAAGCAGTGATCTGATAATACAGAGCAGGATGGTATTATCAAACACCATGAAGAAGACACTACTGGTCATTTCTCTGAAATCACATTAAAAAGTAGAACAGACCTGCAGCAATCCTGGACTTGGAATAAATGGCCAGCAAACTGAGTGTTAAACATGGAGTTTCTAGCAATGACCATCCTTTACTATCAGGATCTCCCAAACAATCTCTGATGGTATTAAATCTCATTTTCTGTATTCAATTCATGTTAGAAAAGAAAGAATTGTATTTTATCTCTATATTGTAATTTCTCCACTTTATGACACTATATTTACATAGATGAGCTGATACAGAAGCATTATTCTGTGTATTTAATACTTAATGAAAGAATTCATTTCTTTTGGTTTTAGATCTATTGCCATTGACAACATACAGTTAAAAATCCAACTCTTAACAAAGTTTGGAGCTTACTCTCTACGACACAACGTTAGCCAACATATTCTGTGGTGAAGGCCAGACAGAGTTCATATTTGGCAAGAATGCTGTGGGCTGGCCTCCTAACTATGGGCAAGAGCACATCCTTGGTTTGCATGCTCAAAGCCATCCACAAGCCTTAACTCTTTGGAGTAAAAACAATTAAAATAAAACACAGATATATTGGTCTTCTCTTTATGTTGATACTTTACCTCCCATAAAGTTGTAGCTCTTTATGGAAAGCTTAAATCTTACTTTCTTCTACCACTCAGTTTCCTACAAATAAAGACATCCGGATGCTCACACATTTGTAAGGTGCTTATAAAATAATGTTCTTAACACAGAACAATGCGGAGATCCACAGCCTTGCAAGATGGTTATTTTTCTGATAATCTTGTGATTTTTCTGATGCTTCCATTCTCACTACTCAGGCATTATTTTTTTTTCTCACTGGAGAGTGTAGTTACTGGTAGCAAAATACCAATCAGCTTTTATGCTCAGATGAATAGGAACCCACATCCTAGAAATGTACAGAGCAGAATGCTGGGGTGATCAGGCACTTGAGTCATTCCTACAGTACTGGAATCTTAGATTTCACATGAGAGAAAAAAACGTGATTCACCAGCTGAGGTGATACTATGAAAAAGTTGGTATTTGTGCAACTAAATTTAGGTTACTGGTTGATCATTAAATGTATGTGTGTGTGTGTGTATATATACACATATATTTGAGTGTGTGTGTGAGTATGTGTATATATATGCCGCATGATTGTGTATATGGAGAGAGATATGTGTGTAAGTATAATGCCCAGCATTGAGTTAAAATGATTCATATTCCTGCCAGGTGCCGGTGGCTCAGTCCGGTAATCCTAGCTATTCAGGAGGCTGAGATCTAAGGATCAGGGTTCAAAGCCAGCTTGGGCAGGAAAGTCTCTGAGACTATTATCTCCAATTAATCACAGAAAAAGCTGGAAGTGGTGCTGTGGCTCAAGTGGAAGAGCACTAGCCTTAAGCAAAATGGAACTCAGGGACAAAGCCCAGGACCTGAGTTCAAGCCCCAGAATGAAGAACTCCATAAACTCTTCAACCCAGTCCTGTACCAATATTGGGGATGCTGTTCTAAATCGCAATTCATTCCAGGGATCACACTGTAGTGTCAGAGTTTAGCTCACACACAAAAAATTCAAAGCATTTTAGAAAATAGGCTGAATCAGAAAATTCTCAAATGAAAACTTGAAGAAATTATTGTGGAGGCCACACACTGGAGGCTCACCTCTGTGATCTGAGATACTCAGGAGACTGAGATCTGAGGATTAAGATTTGAAACCAGTCCCGAGAGGCAAATCCATGACCTTCCGTGTGTCTCAAGTAGTAGAGAACCAGCCTTAAATCGAAAAGCTAAAGGCTCTGAGTTCAAATCCCAGTACACACACACAGATTATAGTGTGATTTTTCTGGGGGTAAAAGCTGATTATTTCTGATGGGTGTATTATTCTCTATCTCTCATATCTACTTGTTTTTGTTTAAAAAAAGGAGGAAAGGAAGGAAGGAAGGAAGGAAGGAAGGAAGGAAGGAAGGAAGGAAGGGAGGGAGGGAGGGAGGGAGGAAGGAAGGAAGGAAGGAAGGAAGGAAGGAAGGAAGGAAGGAAGGAAGGAAGGAAGGAAGGAAGGAAGGAAGGAAGGAAGGAAGGAAAGACCCCGTGCCTGGCACCAGCAGTTCCCACCTGTAATCCTAGCTACTCAGGAGGCTCCAATTAACCATCAAAAAAGCCAGATGTAGAGCTATGGCTCAAGTAACAGAGTGCTAGCTTTGAGCAAAAAAGTTCAGGGACAGCTCCCAGGGTCTGAGTTCAAACAAAGCAAGTAAAAATTGCCACCCAGAGGCTCCATCCCATCCTTGTGTCTAAGTGTCTGCCACACATGTGGAAAACCGTGCATGGAGATGACTAACTGCCTTGCTAGCCAACAGCTCATGGCCGCCTTGTCTGTAGTCTGTCTCGCATTGCTGCTGGTGGGTTTTCTCAGTTAGCAAACAAACAGGGACAATTTGGGGTTTACACAGGAAGATTTTCAATGAGTTTAACATCACTATCTTTGTAGCAAAAATAATATTTTCCAGATAAATTTTCAAGTCCCCAGGAACCACACATGACCCTGACGCAAGATGTGATCCCAAAGGGAATGAAAAAATGTCTGTAAAAGCTGCATGTTTCTGATATGCATATTATTCGCTGATTCTTGATGCTTATACTCACTTAAACTTATGTGGGGCTGACCCTCAAGCCCAAAGCTTACCCCCTGTACACTTGTACGCACCCGGGCACCAACATTCTTCCCACCTCAAGAACACATCAACAGGAAGGTACAATTTCTCCAGCCAAAGATGTACCCATAACACATGTTAATTCTCCAAGAAAAACCTTACAAAACTCACCCAAAGTTCCCAAGTCTTTGATGAGATCTTACTAAATTCCACTTCTTTTTTGTAGTTTTTTGGAGATAAGAATCTCATGGACTTTGCTGCTCAGGCTGGCTTTGAACTGTGATCCTCAGATCTCAGCCTCCTGAGTAGCTATATGTGAGCCACCAATGTCTAACTCCAAGTCTGGATTCTTTAAAAAAGCATTTCTGAATTTATAAGTTCTGATAAGAACTAAGAGGCTCTTTTTTAGAAGCTTGAGTCTGAATTATTGGCAATACTATATTTCTGACATATCTTCTATTAAGTCATAATCTAAGGGAGAGCAGGAATAATTGTTTATCTCCGTAAAAGCCTACAATCCATCGCAATAGAGTCTTCAAGCTTCCTCTGTGCCTGTTCCTTTCATTGGACCTATGGAATCTGGCCTTCTGATCACACAGTTGAATGTTCAGAGATTGAGCCCACTGGAGCCACACAACCTGGGAACACAGACTTAGCCAGAGGCTAGGGCCTGAGGACAAACAAAGGTCAATGTTTTGGAGATAGTAAAGCTACTTGGAAACAGAAGGTCTCAATTAATCATGAATCCCATGAACAGATGAAGAAAACTAGGGGCCAGTGTTCAGCATAAGTTATACATGTAGGCTGTACTAGGGAAAGACTTTCCAATTTCATCTGGGATTGATTGATGAGAACCAGATGCAGCCAAAGAGAAGTGTGTGTAGAAACACACACTCCTGGGAGAGGAAAGGGACAGAAGTGACAAAGGCCTCAGAGATGGGTAACGACACAGGAGGCCACGGTGGACATTCAAATGAGAAATCATCAGGATTGCATTCATCATTCTGAAGCCCGCTGTGATTAGTCACTGAGAGGTGGAGGGAATTTCAAATCTTCATATTTGACTTTGTAAAATTATATATAATATACATATATACTGACGTATACACGTACATGTTTATATATGTAAACACACAGATGTATGTATATGTTCATATTCTTTTTACATGCATATATAATCTCTCTATATACATACATAGGTTTATATATGTAGACACATACATTTATGTATTATATATTGAAATAAGTAAATATACATTTAGATAAGTAATTATATGTACACATAAATATAAAATAAATGGAGTAAATTTATAAAATTATTTTCAACTTTTAGTGTAAACAAAACCATTTTTAATGTAAGCAAAAAAATAACGTAGTGGCTGGGAATATGGCCTAGTAGCAAGAGTGCTTGTTTTGTATACGTGAAACCTTGGGTTCGATTCCCTAGCACCACATATATAGAAAACGGCCAGAAGGGGCGCTGTGGTTCAAGTGGCAGAGTGCTAGCCTTGAGTAAAAAGAAGGCAGGGACAGTGCTCAGGCCCTGAATTCAAGCCCCAGGACTGGCAAAAAAAAATTTTAAAAAATAACATAGGGGCTGGGGATATGGCCTAGTGGCAAGAGAGCTTGCCTCATATACATGAGGCCCTGGGTTCGATTCCCCAGTACCACATATACAGAAAACGGCCAGAAGTGGCGCTGTGGCTCAAGTGGTAGAGTGCTAGCCTTGAGCAAAAGGAAGCCAGGGACAGTGCTCAGGCCCTGAGTCCAAGGCCCAGTACTGGCCAAAATAAATAAATAAATAAATAAAAATAAAATAAAAAATAACATAGTAATTTTGATGTGTACATGTGGGTCGGTGTCTCCATACTGGAACTTGAACTCAGGACCTGCTTCATGCCACCTGCTTCTTCCCCTCCTTCTACACAGTGTAGCAGGAGAGCTCATAGTTTCAGCTTTATAGCTTCTAGAGCCTTCCATGATTTGTGTAGCTGTACACATTAGTGACATTCTTGCTACACTGATAGGTATAAGAAAAAAATTATGTATATACATATCCTGGGGCTTGACTTCAGAGCCTAAGCACCATTCCTCAGCCTTTCCTCTCAAAGCTGGTCCTTGGCAACCTGAGCCACAGCTCCACATCCACATTTTGCTAGATAGTCATAGATAAGAGTCTCATGGGCCTTCTTGCCTGGCTGGCTTCAAAAAGGGATCCACAGATCTCCCCCTCGTGAGTGTCTGGGATTACAGGGGTGAGCTACAAGCAGCCAGCTCTGTATATTTAAATTTGAATCAATATATAGAAATACAAATATTTAAAATATAACTGTTGTAGAGCTGACTCCATCTTGATTAAGGAAACATGGTAGGAAATGTTGGGGGGAATAGAGCTGACTCCATCTTGATTGTTAGGTCAACTTGACCCCAAAATTCTGCTTCTGTAAATGGCTTGCTTCACTTTTTTATTATTTGCTCCACCCCGTGTCAGCCTCCTACATCTGTGCCACGCTTGCTTTGTTGCATGCTCTACCTCCCGCGTCAACCTCCCACATCTGTGAACTCATTGCGTGCTCTACCCCCTGCGTCAAGCCCCTACAACTCTGCCACACTTTTACCTTTATAAAACCCAATTTGAGGACTGCTCGGGGGCATGGTGGCAGCTCCCGAGTCTACACTGTGTACCTGGCCAGTCAGTTTGCTTTTTGCTTTCCCAATAAATCCATCTTTTTGCTTGAGACTGTCTCTGAGTGGTGGACTCTTGGAGGGATGGGATCTCCCCTCCCTCGAACCCGGTAACATTTCTAACTGCCTAACAATAACTATATAAAATATAAGGGTATAAAACAAAACAACAAGTAAAACATTTTGAATATGATCAACAGCTCTGCATTTGAAGATTTTTACTTTTTATAATACTGCTATGCTATTACTAGTTCTATAAATAAGTTTAAGTAACTGTGGTAGACACTCAGGTTTATTCATTATCAAAACAACCCTGAGGTTTCTGCAGCAATGTAAGTTTTATAGCTTTATGTGACGGAAAATAATTTTAAATGGCTTAATTATGTATGGTATATTTTATATGAATGATTTAAAAATTAACAAATAAAATATAATACAAGCTAAGCATTTCCCCTACAAAAAAGCACACTGGAGCAAAATTACTCTTCCCAGGAAATTAAAAAATAAAACAAATTCTGAGTTACTAAAGATTGCCACTAAGGATACTAAACCTATGCCCCTACTCTTTAGTGAAAACAAAAAAACAAACTACAGATTCATAGAATCACTACCTAAATGAGATTCAGCCACTTTTAGCAAGGGAACATTGGAGGAACAAAGTCTTGAACATGAAATTACATCCATTGTGTGCAGCGATTACTTTTTAGGCTGTACAGATTTCATATTGGCAATACCGAGGTACTTCACTGCCAAATCAGCCCATACCTCACAGACACAATCAGACTGTGGCTCATTTCATATCAACGAGTAACTTGCTGAAAATCTTTTCTCTGGGCCTTGGTGAAGTCCGTCAGCTTTTTCTTCCTCAAAGACAACCCTCTGCCTCATGAGCCACACCTCCACTGTCAGCTCTTTTGCTGTTTAATTGGAGGTATGAATGTCAAGGGCTTTCTTGTCCGGGCTCAGATCTTCACATCTCAGGCTCCTGAGTAGATAGGATTATAGGTGTGATCCACCAACACCCTGAAAAAAAATTCTTACTACTAAGGAATAACTGATTTAAGCCATGTTACCTTAATAAATTATTCATAACAATAGTTACATTACTCGCACCTGTGATATAAAGTTTTATTAGAAATAAGAGCAAATAAAACAATAGCCAATTTATTAACAATACAAACTTCCTATGACCAAAGCACCAATGGAAACAAAGGGAGCTACTTTAGATTCAAATATACAAGCAGGTAAATGCAATTCATTTCTGATAATTGCAGGCAACTCTGGAAATGTTAGATTTATAGGATCATTGGTGCCTTATGAAATATTTTCAAGTATTTTCATTGTTAAAAAATCTTTGACCGTGCTGAGTGCTGGTGGCTTTTGTTTATAGACCCTAGGTACTCAGGATGCTGAGATCTGAGGATCTCAATTTTAAGCCAGTCTGGGCAGAAGTCTGTGAGACTCACCAAAAATCTGCACGTAGAGCTGTGGCTCAAGTGGGAGAGAGCTAGCCTTAAGCAGAAAAGATCTGGGACAGTGCCCAGGCCCTGAGTTCAAGCCCAGAACCAGCATACACATACACACACATGCGCACACACGCACACACACAAAATTGGCTTGATATACAAAGTAAGCTTTTCATAAAAATAAAGTGCAAAATTTCAACAAAATGCAGTCTTTGGGAAATGAGTCTTGAGGTATAAGATATCACATACACAACTGTACCCTCTCAAATCGCAGCCCTACGTAATGCCAGGGACTCTTCTTCTAGTAAGCCATGTGACAGATTGTATTAATCAAAATGTCACCATATGTTCCCCAAGAAAATAAAGCACATGATTAGTCATTTTAGCTTTTAAAATTAAGTCTTGCAAAAGCACTAGTTTTTCCTTCCATTAAAAAGTAATTTCCCATCCTGCAGAAAGATGCTGTTTATTCTTCTTTCAGTTGGATGATAAATGCCCTTAATTAGGAATGCTAATAATGGAAAACGGCAGACCTATCAGTTATGCAGACCATGAACAATGCATATCTGGATGTTTTAGCTGATTCTATATTCAGAATCTCTTTAGTATACTAAACAGGGATATAATAAATAAATGTAGGAAAATGCATTTCAGTACAAATTAATCTCCCAAGCCCATATTAAACACACACACACACACACACACACACACACACACACACTCCAACCAAATGCACTTAGTATGTGTATGTATATCCCATGCACATTGTATGATCTTAGTATGAAATCTAACATTTACTTTGTATTTTACATACTCTGAGGCCACTGAACTTATACTTCTGAATTTAATGAGTACAGTAATTTCTAATTTATTAATATTTTAACTTTAAGATCTATTTTAGCTAGGTGCCAGTGGTTCACATCTGTAATCCTGTCTGAAAAGGAGGCTGAGATCTGAGGATCAAGATTCAAAGCCAGCCCAGGCAGTAAAGTCAGTGAGGCCCTTATCTCCTATTAGCCAGCAGAAAACCAGAAATTGGGGCTGGGAATATGGCCTAGTGGCAAGAGTGCTTGCCTCGTATACATGAAGCCCTGGGTTCGATTCCCCAGCACCACATATATAGAAAACAGCTAGTAGTGGTGCTGTGGCTCAAGTGGCAGAGTGCTACCTTGAGCAAAAAGAAGCCAGGGACAGTACTCAGGCCCTGAGTTCAAGGCCCAGGACTGGCAAAAAAAAAAAAAAAAAGAGAGAGAGAAAACCAGAAATTGTGGAGCACTCGCTTTGAATTAAAAAAAAGCTCAGGGACAAACCAGAACCAGCAAACACACACACACACACACACACACACACACACACACACACACAAACTGCACAGAGTAATAATAATAATGGTAATAATAATAAACAAGAATTGTTTTAATGACAAAGAACCACAAAAATCACATCCTAATTTAATGCTTGTCTTTTAATAGTGGTACAAACGGGTTTCCACTCAACAAAACATTGTTTTACTTGTTTGTGTGTGAGAGATACTTTGGGTTAAAGTCAGTTTTTTTCAATGAATTCAGAGGCCTCAAGTTCACTTAGCTGTTTTGCTCAGCTGGTGCTCTTTCCACTTCTAATCTTTTTTTCCCCTGGAGGCCTCAGGACCCCCAGATGAGAGGCACACTCCCCGCACAGAGCAAACAAACATCTTTACCTCTGAAATTGTGAGGGGTCCTGGGAGGAACCTCAAATACAGGGTTGCTGAGTCCCTGGCTTTTCCTGTCTTTCAGAACTGTCCACTCTTTGGTCAAACCTGGTGCTCTATAAACTGCTCAAGTTTTAACTTGATGGTGAAATCACCAGCGTCATACAAAACTTACATAAAGTGTTATGATTCCATCTTATTTAACTTTGTTTTTCCAAGTCTAGCCACCAAGATTCTGGCAAATGACCCTAGTATGATTAAGAAGAAAAGATTTTTTTTTTTTACAATTTCACATGGCATGTTGAAAGTAATTACAACAGTGATATAACAATCATTTCTGTAACATGGAGTTCATTTCACTTAGCATCATTTTATGTGTTCATAAGGGCATAGCTATTGGGCGCTTGTGATCCTCTGCTGTGACTAGCCTAAACCTGTGCTAATTATTCCCTATGAGGGAAACCATAGAGTCCATGTTTCTTTGGGTCTGGCTCACTTCACTTAGTATAATTTTTTCCAAGTCCTTCCATTTGCTTATGAATGGGGCGATGTCATTCTTTCTGATAGAGGCATAAAATTCCATTGTGTATATGCACCACATTTTCCCGATCCATTCATCTACTGAGGGGCATCTGGGTTGGTTCCATATTTTAGCTATGACAAATTGTGTTGTGATGAACATTGTTGTGCTGGTCCAAAATTCTGCAATATTCAGTGTCGTCTCTCTCAGAGACTAGAGTAATAAGCTCTAAGGCATTCCCTTTCTTCTTTCTTCTTTCTCTTTCTCTTTCCCTTCCTCTTTCCCTTTCTTCTTTCTCTTTCCCTTTCTCATCTTCTTCCCCTTCCTCCTCTTCATCTTCTTGGCTGCAGACAGCCTATTATTTGCAAAATCAGATCCTTCCAATCCTCTATTTGGATAAAGTTAAATCTCTCTGGCCTCCAAGGCTCCCATGAGCCACATTCATGAACTCATTTCAAGGTTCTTCTCCACTTCCTTGTAGCCCAGCCTTCCTTATGTAAGTGTGACTCTATTTACCAGAAGTGCCTGACCTGACCCTCGAGGAAAACTGTCATCTACACTGTGGAACCACACAGAGGGCACTTATATTCAACACACGTATTGCATTTCCTCTTCTAGAGAGTGCATTTCATTTTGCGATAACCTACTGCTGACTCCAGTCCAGACTCTACCAGCACAGATACTTTCATTCTTATACAGTTTCTTCAATAACTAGAAGCAGAGCTAGAAGAGAACAGTTTCCTCAGAGCTGAGAATGTGGTCTAAAGGCAGAGTGCTTGCCTAGCATACATGAAGCCCTGGGTTTGATTCTTCATCACCACATAAACAGAAAAAGCCAGAAGTGGCACTGTGGCTCAAGTGGTAGAGTGCTAGCCTTGAGCAAAAAGAAGCCAGGGACAGTGCTCAGGCCCTGAGTTCAAAGCCCCAGGACTTGCAAAAAATAATAAATAAATAAAAGTTTCCTGGCCAATCAGCACAAGATGTGCATTGTTATGCCATCAATGTATGGAGTAACATGGTCCCACACACTCATCAGAACTTCTGAGGTATATGAAGTTTGCATCATAGTTTTGTGGGGGGTGGGCTGTACACACACATCATATTCCTAGGGCTTCAACTCAGGACTTTGTATTCCCATTTTGCTTTTTCACTTAGAGGCTGGTGCTCTACCACTCAAGCCATGCCTCCACCTCCACCTTTATGCTTGTTAATTAGAAATAAGAGTCGCATGCACTATTCTGCCCAGACTGGCCTTGAACCACAATCCTCAGATCTCAGCCTCCAGAGTAGCTGGAATATTAGGTGCCTGTGTACTTGCACACAGCTATCTTTAGATTTGAACAAATATGTAATAATCAGCAGTTATGATCAGCAATGTAATTATCTACATATAAAATCTAATATATTTTTTATATCTTTCACCAATTTAACATGAACAATGCCTAAGGTTAAGCTTATTTTGTGAACTACCAGAAAGGTTTTCAAAGGCTTTTCAACAGTGAAATTACTGATCTTCATAATTTGGTTTCACCTTTAAAATGTTTTGAATTATGTATTGATTTGGGAAAAGTAAAATAAAAGTAGAATGATTTGTTCATTAAAGTACAATCAATTAGTTATGAAAATAAATTCTTTAAATTGTGTTGTAGAAAATCTACATGACTTAAAAGAAACAGATTTCTAAGGAACATTCTGATTCGCTGAAAACAAATAGTAAATATGGTGTGGGTGACTCAGAAGTTGATCAGTGGAGGAAATCTTGAAGGCTATTCCTGACTTGACTGCTATTTTGAGCTATAAGTTGTGGCAGACTGCTCACTTATCCCATGCTGCAATTCCCTTATCTGCAAGATCAAGGAAATGGATTGGCTCAGCTCCAAGAAGTCTCTGGCAAAGATTTTTTATTTTTTTTTTAAGTCAGTACTGGAATTAGGACTTAGGGACTCACATTCTTTCTTGGCTTTTTCACAGAAAGATGGTGCTCTATCACTGGAGACACGCCTCCACTTTCAGCTTTTTCTTTTTTTTTTTTTTTTTTTTTTTTGGCCAGTCCTGGGGCTTGGACTCAGGGCCTGAGCACTGTCCCTGGCTTCTTTTTGCTCAAGGCTAGCACTCTGCCACTTGAGCCACAGCGCCACTTCTGGCCATTTTCTGTATATGTGGTGCTGGGGAATCGAACCCAGGGCCTCATGTATATGAGGCAGGCACTCTTGCCACTAGGCCATATCCCCAGCCCCCACTTTCAGCTTTTTAACGGTTAATTGGAGATAAGATTATCACAGACATTTCTGCTTGGGCTGGCTTTGTACAGCCATCCTCAGATCTCAGGCTCCTGATTAGCTAGGATTACAGATGTGCACCATAGGCATTTAGGTATCAACTATCATTTTAAATGATATTTTTCTGACTTAGCACTTTCTGTATATAACTTTCTTTCAAAAGACCTTCATACAGAAATGACAATGTGGATCAAAGTGGTAGAGCACTAGCCTTGAGTGAAAAAGCTCGGGGACAGCGCCCAGGGCCTGAGTGCAAGCCCCATGTCCAAAAGTAAGTAACTAAACAAGTAAGCAAATAAACAAACAAACAAACAAATAAATAAATGTAAGTTTATCTGTTTGGGGGAGGGGAAGGGGAACCACAGAAATAGTGGGACACAGGGTGAACTAATTCAGCAGGGATACTCACTAGACACTGTGGAAAATGAACTTGGAGGGTGAGGGTTTCCAGAGGGAATAATTGGGAGAAAGGAAGGAAGAGATGACACTTCAAAAACAAATTACTCATAGTACCTTACCAATGTATCTGTAACTTCTGTGTACATTATTTTTACAATAAAAATAAATTTAAAATTAAAAAAGACATCCATACCACACATTGAGTTATAATTGTGACATAACTCAGCTCCCTGAAAGCGGAGTGGGATATTTACATAGCACAGGCTTTGCTGTCCCAGTCAGGGTGCAAGTTCAGCCTGTTAGAAGAGAAATCCACAATCCAGGGGCCAGTGGTACACACCTCTAATCCTGGCTACTCAGGAGGTTGAGATATGAAGATTCTGAAGTTTGAAGCCAGCCCAGAAAGGAAAGTCCATGAGACTCTTACCTCCAGTTAACCACTAAAAATACAGAAATGGGGCTGTGGCTTAAGGGGTAAAGTGATTTACTTGAGCAAAACAAGCTAAGGAATGGTGGATAGGCCCTAAAAATGAATAAAGAAAGGAGGGAAGGGAAAGGAAGAGAAGGGAAGGGTAGGGGAAGGGAAGGGGAAGGGAGAAAGGAAAAAGTAAAAAGTCTTGGATCAGAGTAGCTCTCCTAAATGCATATCTATCTGAACAGTTTATGGAAACCCCGTTTCCATCAGCAAATGTATAATAAGCAAATGTGTCATAGTAAGTAGATGTGAAGAATGATACACGTTCCACGTGAACCGGCTCCTGCTCATGGGTGCTGAGGCAGTGGAGGGGTATGCCAGAGACAAGAAAGTCCATGCATTTTTGTTTTCCTTTAGGATGTCTGGGTTTAAAGAAAGTTCAGATGGTCCAACTTTTCAAAAGCATACTGTTTCTGCTTAGGCAGACATTATCCTAATTTAAAAGGTGTACTGTACTCATAAATTGACATATTGAATGGAAACTCCTTTGTACAACTACATCAAGATAATACAAAATGAGAAAAAAAGAATAAAACAGCAAAGCACAGAATAGACACAAGGCCTGTGTAGGAATGTCTACTAGATAACAAAACTGACTGAGAGCTAGTACGTTCAGGCTGTCGTGAGAACGCGGCTCAAGCAGTAAGTTAAGCACTTGGAGCTGAACTAAAGCCATAAAATGCTTCAGTGGCTCCTCACATCAGATTGAAATTTATGACAACACTGAACTCTCAGAGGCCAGAAGGCTGCTTCTGATTTGCAAGAAGGGGTCAGTTTGAATGTCCACAACCAAAGTAGCAATTCTAGCTGTGATTCCAGCCATGAAGTAAAGGAGAAAAGATTTGCATGTTTCCTTTCCTAAATCTCTTCACTGAATTTGCAAGTGAGAAATATGTTGCAGTAAAATAAATACAGTTGTGATGCACCAGTAGCTCACACCTGTAATGCTAGCTACCCAGGAAGTTGAGATCTGAGGATCACAGCTCAAAGCCAGCTGTAGCAGAAGAGTTTGTAAAACTCTTTATCTCCAGTTAACCAGCAGAAAGTCAGAGCTGTGGCTCAAGTGGCAGAGTGCTTGCCTTGAGGGTAAAGGCTAAGGGTGGCAGCCCAGCCCTGAGTTCAAGCCTTAGTATCATCACTAAATATAAAATAGGCCTGGGAATATGGCCTAGTGGTAAAGTGCTAGCCTTGCATACATGATCCTTATCACCACATATATAGAAAAAGCCAGGAGTGGCACTGTGGCTCAAGAGGTAGAGTGCTAGCCTTGAGCGAAAAGAAGCCAGGGACAGTGCTCAGGCCCTGAGTTCAAGTCCCAGGATTGGCAAAAATAAATAAAGTAATAAAATAAAATGTAAAATAAAATAAAAAGTATAATAAAATTAAAATAAAATACGAAGTACAAAAGTAAAATATAATATAAAGTAAAATAAAAGTAAAATACAAAATGCAAAATTAAATATAAAATGCTAAATAAGATAAAAGGTGGCATTGGTGGATCACACCTTTAATCCCAGTTACTCAGGAAGCTGAGATCTGAGGACTGTGTTCAAAACCAGCCCAGACAGCAAAGTCCATGAGACGCTTATCTCCAATTAACTACTAAAACAGCAGAAATGGCGCTGTGGCTCAAAGTGGTGAAACACTAGCCTCAAGCACAAAAGCTCAGAGACAGCCCCCACAACCTGAGTCCAAGCCCCAGAACCAGCACAAATGACAAAATAAGTAAATAAATACATAAAAAGAAATATAAAATGCAAAATTATAATTAGTATAACAAGTTGATGAACCACAAATGATCATCATTTCTCATAATATCCAACTCAACAAACATCAACGAATACTTAAGGAGACTTTGTCACAGGTCCTCTCCTGGGTGTTTCTAGGAGCACAGTATTGAATGAGGCTGAGGAAGTCTGCATTTGACTGGAAGCCACAAGCTGAAGTGCATTCCCAGCCAGGTGGGCCTGTTGTCTGAGTTTTACATGGCCACAGCACACATTTCCAGAACAAATACATTAGTTCTATAGGCAACATACTATTTATACTGGCAACATGTAGCATAGGCAGAATATCCATCTTTTTCATTAAAGTTAACAAAATATCTTTAGCTGAGTTGTTAGTCTGTTTAGTCATTGAATCCTTTAGGGCAGAACATGAGCTTAAATGATTGCAGTCCACTCTGGTTTAGGCCGTGAATAATGGGACCTGCAGTCTCTCACACATGTGATAGGGTGAGTGTAGCTTATTTTCAGAAGCAGACAGAAGTGCTTACCGTTTCCAGATGTGCTAGAGTCTCCGCATGTCAGTAAATAAAAATATGATGAGAGTAGAATGCTAATGTTTCCTCCAAGGGAAAAATGCAAAAGATTTAGAGCTTTGCAGGAGGAAAATGCTACAGCTTCAATTCCGACCACATTGCCAGAGCTGGCCTATCTCGGAGCTGCCGATAAGGGTTATAAAAAAAAATAGAGCAAAAGAAAGGTGATTTATGAGAAAAGGAATGAAACTGTGGATGTTTTTCATAAGAATGCTTTGACATGTTCCTGGTCCTTCGAATACCATGGCTTTGAAAGAAACATGGCATCTGGGATCTAAAAGCTACCATATTTTTCTGCATTTTCTCATGTCATCTACCAATTTAACTGGAAAATCACAGCAATGCATATGGATGTTTCTAAGTTCAGTGTCAGGGACTTTATTCCTAAAAAATAGGATTGAATTGCTGAATCTCAACCTAGAGAGCTAATCAACTTCCCTTGCACAGTGTGGTTATTCTTGATGATAAACCTGTGCATAGGAATTAATTGAGTATAACAGTGAGTGTGTGCAGACGTCTCACACCGTGACAAGCGTCAGCCTCGTCCCCCTCATCGCTTCTCCTGGGGGAAGCACACGGGTTAAGTGGTTTCCAGGCTTGCCACCAGCACTTCCCACTGGTGCTCTTCAGACTGCAGCCCGCTTCCAGAGACTTTGGGGAAAGCTTTGTAAAGGTATGTGCTCTGGGCCACTCTGCTGTGGATTCTTTCATACCCAGGACCACCTAAACACTGCAACAGACATGCTGGCATTCCTGTGTGTCTCACCTCGCCTGCGCTACTGCAAGGCCCTGAATGGCACTTCCAAACCCTTCCGCAATCCCCAACTCTCCAGAGTCAAAACAGAGCAGGATCTGCACCCACTGAGTCTACAATTCTCACTGAGCGAGAGCCCAAGGCCTCCAGAACACACTCTGACTTGTACTTTTATCAAGAATCCTCTCTCCCTGTGTTCTTCCTGCTCATGCAGATGGTACTGTGGTGGGCGGCATTGGGGGACGTTTACACCACGTTGGTCCCCCAAACCCAGCAGTAGACACTTAGTAGTCTGCACACTTAGATCAATGCTTTCTTGAATCATCTTGTAAATCTTCCTCCTGACTCAGCCTAGCTCACCTCATCTATCAGAAGAAAGTGTCTAGCTAGGCACTGGTAGTGGAGCCTGTAATCCTAGCTACTCAGGAGGCTGAGATCTGAAGATGCCAGTTCAAAGTCAGCCCAGGAAGTAAAGTCCATGAGACTATTATCTCCAACTAACCAGCAAAAAAGCTGGAAGTGGAGGAGTGGCTAGATCACCAGACTTTTGTGTTCTTAATTCGATTTCTATTACCTTTAAATAGCTGTACAGAGGAGTTATCATCCAACAAATCAGGTTATGAATAAATACATATGGACCAATGTCAACCCTTTCATCATTTTCCTCAATCCTTCCAACCTAATGCTTCCCTTCAATTCTCTTAATTTTGTAGGGCATGCATTGAATATTTTGACTACAGTCTCTCTCCACCTCCAGTCTTGATTGGAAAAAGCTAAGCAAATGTGTGAGGTCCTGAATTCAAGCCCAAATACGGGGACAAAACAAAACTCAAAATCCCATGTAAATGTGAAAATGTCATAAACACACCTATTTGTACAATTAACATATTAATAAACATGTTTAAATTCAAAAAAGTCTTAATTACAAAGTAATTCAAATTGCATGTCAAAAAATTAAGAGAAAATCAGCTTCAAAATTTCAAGGGAAAAATGAGATTTTTAAAAATCACTCCCTGATACACACTTGTATGTAATATCTCTTTGCAAACACTGAAAACTGCCATTTCAGGCTCTTCATTTCCTAGGCCCATCGCACATTGCACAGCCAAGCCAGGGACAGGGCCCTTGAGGAGGCACTATGGGCTTCTGGCAGGGAGGCCCGTGCTTCGGAGCCTAGCGCACCCGTGACCTGTGTCCACAGCCTGTGTGTGCCACCTTGCAGCCTGTGCCTCGGCTGTGTCCTGACTCGAGCTCTAGGCACTCTGGTGAGGCACAGGGCCGGGCTTCCTTCTCTTTCACAGAGACAGTTTTGCTTGTGATGCATTCAAGCCCTAAGCACTTACACATCAACTTCACGAGACAATTTACATGCGACTAATTGTGGAGCTACATGCTGTAACTCACATACTGGGATCTACCATTTACTTTAGGCTTTTAGGAATACCCCACAATTCCCTCATTTAATAATATAAATATTGGCCTGGACCTGGTGGCTTATTCCCATAATCCCAGCTACCCAGGAGGATCCTGATTAGAAGCCAACTGGGACAGGGAAATTTGCAAGACAACTCCAACTGATCATCAAAAAGCTGAAAGTGGAGGTGTGGCTCAAGTGCTAGAATGTAACCTTGAGTCAAAAAACAAAACAAAAAACCCTCAAGGAAAGCATCTAAGCCCTGAGTTCAAGCCCCAGGACCTGCAGCAATAATACCAGCAGCAGCAGCAGTAGCCAGTAGCATGTTCGTTCACTAGCAAAGGAATCATTCAAGCCACCTGAGGAAGTTGTGATGCACTTGGCACTTACCCGAATCTGTCGCTGAAATCAACAAGACAAAGCGGTCCTTCTTCTCCCTGTCCAAACTCTGCGTGACTCTCAGCTCCCCGCTGGGTGACAGCGTGAAGGCCTGCTCTTCGTTCCCACCGAGCAGAGCATACGAGAGCTTGCCGTTGTCTCCCTGGTCGTGATCTGTCGCCACCACCTGTAAAACAGCACCACACGGCCAGTGGGTGGGAGCCAGCCTACCGTGAGGCTGTCCGCCGGAGCAAACGCAGCCCCCGGAAGGGGGTGAGGATGGAATGTCAACGCTATTTTCAAGATCCATTCAGGCACGAAATAAAAATGGCAAAAAAAAAAAAAAAAAGAAAAGAGAGAGAGAGAGAGGACGTGCCATGCACATGGATGTGCGCAAAAAACATTGCACGACACATGCACAATCTCCTGGAAGTTTCATGAAAAATACATTTTCATAGCCATTTCGAGGAGAGAGCTGCTCATAAAATGAGCATTTATGCACGCTACTCATGGCCTGACATCATTTTATGTAAATGGATGCAGACATCATCGCCACCGAGAAGCAAAAGTGTGCAGTGCGCGCGGGCGTACACGTGCACGGCCTGATTGCACACGAGGTAGCACAGCCGAGCTGCGAGGTTTCATCTATAAATAAAGAGAAAGGAGATCCGCAGGCTGTGGGCGTCGGGGGAGCCAGGGGAGCCGCCCGCCCCGCCCCACCCCCCGACGCCCTCCGCCCCTCACCTGCAGCACGGTGCTGGGCAGGGCCTCCAGGTTCTCGGGGACCCGGATGGAGTATGGGGAGAGCTCGAAGGCGGGGACGCAGTCGTTGACGTCCAGCAGGACCACACGGACGGCGGCGGTGGCCGAGCGCGGAGTGCTGCCGCGGTCGGCGGCCTGCACCGTGAGGAGGTAGGCGGCGGTGCGCTCGCGGTCCAGGGCCTTGGCCACGGCCAGGGAGCCGGTGACGGAGTCGATGCGGAACTCGTGCAGGGCGTCGCCGCCTGCCAGGCTGTAGCGCACCTGCCCGTTGGGGCCCTGGTCGGCGTCATCGGCGCGCAGGCGCGCGAGGTCCGTGCCGGGGGGCGTGGCCTCGCTCACCTCCAGCGCCAGCGCGGCGCGCGCGAACACTGGGCTGTTGTCGTTCACGTCCAGGACGGTCACGGCCACCTCGGCGCGCGCCGACCGCGGCGGCTGCCCCTTGTCGGTGGCCAGCACGGTGAGCGTGTGGCGCGCGGCCGCCTCGCGGTCCAGCTCGCCCGCCAGCCGCACGCGGCCGTCGATGGTGCCGATGCGGAAGCGGCCGGCGGGCGGCAGCAGCGAGTACTCGATGTAGCTGTTGGGCCCGCTGTCCGGGTCGACGGCGCGCGCCGTGAAGATCACCGTGTCGAGCGGGGTGTTCTCCGGCACGAAGGTGAGCCGCGGGGACAGGAACTCGGGCGGGTTGTCGTTCACGTCCAGCAGGATGATGGAGACCTGCGCGGCGCTGGTGAAGCGCGGGGCAGGCGGCGGCGGCTCGTCGTGCACCTGCACCACCAGGTTGTAGAAGGACTGGCTTTCGCGGTCCAGGGCCCGGCGCACCGTCAGCGCCCCGCCGCTGTCCACCGCGAACTGCCCCAGGCTGTCCCCCGACGCGATGCTGAATGCCAGCTGGGCGCGGGCACCTAGGGACGGGCGGGCCGAGGGGATCGCGTCAGACGGGCGGGCGGGGAGGGCGGGCAGCCCTGCGCGCCCCATCCCTGACTTCCCACCCCACCGACTCCCTGCGCTCCCGAGCCCCGACGGCTGGAGCCCAGGTGCGCGCCTCCCACCCCACCGACCCCAGAAGCCACGAGCGGATGGTAGCCGGAGGGGTAGAGCGCTGTCGGGCAGCAAACGTCAGGCACGGAGTCTAGACCCTGAATTCCAGCCCCTGGATCAGCACCAAAGAAAACAACAACAACAACAGCACAAGCACAGGCGCACTCCTGTTCCCTGGCCACTTTGGCGCTGGACGGACGTTCACAGTCCAGGCAGCCGCTGGTGGACACCTTGCTATTCACTGCTCCGTGGAAATGTCACAGTGCAGAAGGAAAGAGAAGATGAGGACTGCGGGAAGAGGCAGGGACCGTCTAGGATTATTTCCTTTTTCCAGTGGCTATCGCAGGTTCCCCAGGGTCTGCCACGAGCCCTGCCGCACTCTGCGTTAGGAGCCGCACATTGATAATGTCAGTGATTTATGGAGGCCGACACGCATCTTCAGAGGGGAATAATAAAACCTTCCGATGGGCCACATCACTCATGGGGCACTGAGTCGACTTTTACATTTCTTGTCAGAACCAATAAATACTTTTTAATTCCCATGAAGCATCTGGCCAAGTAATGGCCTTTGAGAAAAATAACCCTCTCAACTTTTATTACATATATACGAAGTTTTTTTTTAAGTCCTCCTTCAAAGAAACGGTAGTAGTAAAATTATACATGAAAGTTTCCAAATATAACTGTTTGTGCCATAATTGGGCTATAGTTAAGAAAAAGTATCTCTTATCCCATAAGAATCTATGACTTTCTAATTGGAAGAAACATTTAAATTCTCACTTTTAAGAATTGCAGAAATTCCTAGAGCAAAGCTTATGCAGAAAATGTCTCTGCCTGTGGTTTTAGTAAGCCATTGGATAGGAAGTTAGTAACAATAGGCAGAGAATAGTGTTTTAGTCATGATCCCGCAGTACTACTGGCTATTTTTATGTATTATTCTAACAATAATGTTTAACTGGTACTAGGGAATGCCCATGGAGTAACACAAATTCTCAGAAATAAACAGCTCCAATATTGCCGAAGTTAATTTCAGATAGTTCAGCTTCCAAATTTCCATCTTTGAGAAATGAACCTCATGCTTTACCAATGGTCTTCTAGACCAATCTCCCTCCATTGCTCAATTTCTCTCTCCTCTCTCTCCTTGCTCCTCTCTCTCCTCTTTCCCTTTTTCCTCTCAGTCTCTCCCAATTTCTTTCTTTTTCTCTTTCCTATCTTTTCTCTCCTCTCACTCTCTTCTTCCTTTCTCCTACCTCTCTTCTCTTATCCCCTTTTTTCTCTCTCTCAATCACTGTCTCAACTTCTCTCTCCTCTCTCCATCTCAACCTTTCTCTTTCTTCCCTCTTTCTCTGTCTCCTTTCTCCCTCCTCTTTCAGATTTTCCTCTCTTCTTTCTCTCCTCTTTTCCCTTTGGCACTGTCAATCTGTCTCTCAATTTCTCTCACCACTTTCTTTTTCTCTTTCCCATCTCTCCTCTCTTCCTTTTTCCTCTCTCCTCCTTTTCTTTCTGCTCTTCCTCCTCCTTTTCCTCCTTCTCCTCCTCCTCTTCCTCTTCCTCCTCCTCCATATTCCATGAATATGGGAGTTAACTTTAGTCCATTGATTCTCTCTCTTTATCCATTTCTTACCCCCTCCATTTCCCTCTTTCCATTTCTCTCCATTTCTCTTTTTATGTCTGTCTGTCTGTCTGTCTGTCTGTCTGTCTCTCTCTCTCTCTCTCCCTCCCTCCCTTCCTCCTTAGTATTCTATGAACACGGGAGCTATCACCTTTTCTAGGGTCTCATAAAAATGTTTTAATGTGTAGGTTGTGTGTTCATTAATTTTCCTTTAAAAAAATGAAGCCACATTACTCTTTTCCTGTAATATCACGGTCTTTACTTAGTGTTCTTTGTCTGTAGGATATGGAGGAAAAATATTTAGAAGATAACTTTAAAGCACTGGTTAATTGATAAAGATTTCTTGAGTAAGCACTGGTTATGTAGATCTTTGGAAAGTTAGTTATTCCACTCAGTATGAGTTATGACTTTTAATACTTACAATGTCTTTTAGACTATTGCCATGTTAACAAAACATTAGAATCAGGAAAAAAAAGTCATGGGTAAATAATATTGATGGAGGACACAGGTCAACCTAGCAGCAGGAGAAAAATTTTAAGACCCAATAAAACAAGATCAACAACCAGCTTCATTCCTTGTCGTAAATCCCACAGGTTTGAGAAATCATGTTTCATATACATTGATATAGAAAGAATATCCAATCTGATTCTGTGTTTGTGGATATATGTGGGAAGATTATAGAATCTAGTTACTTTCAATGACTTTGCAAAGACATTGTCAAAGAAAGCCCAGCAAGAGAGCCGTTGCTCTCGCAACCCAAACTCATTTTGAATACTATTAGAAAAGTTATTTTAAAATACCTGAATAAATAACACCAAGGAGAGAAGATTTTAAAAACTTAGTTCTCTGAAAATATGACTGTTTTGTATCTAAGAACCAAAGAAGTTAGATATACTCATGACATTTTTCACGGTTATAAAGGTCTACACAAATCAATGGCAATCTGAATCATTAAACCAAAGGTCTGAATATCCTGAGCCTACAGGGCTGTGGCTTCCTTAAGTCAACAGCTACACTGCAGCAAGCAAAGAATATGATACCAAGATTTTATAGCCTAATCGTAAATGGCACAGCAATCCCTTCTAAAAGAGGGAAATGGGTGGTGGGACCCATTGGTAAAGGAAGTAATAAATACACAACTTCTACTTGAATTATGAAAATGAAACTGATTATAAATTTAATTTAAATCTATTAGAAAAAAGGCCTTAATAATAAACCAAAGATAACAATTAGCATTGAAAAACAAACATAAATAGCACAATATTTTGCACAGAATCCTGCACCATGAAGAAACAGTTCTTCCATTAGGAAATGAGATTTAGAAATTACAGACCAAGGAAACCCATGGAAACTCACTAGGTTTATTTTATTTTAAAGAAAGGGGCATTGTATACTTGGCAAGTCAAATAGGGAACATTGGCAATGTGTTCCTCATAAAAAAAGTCCATAGATAAATTAAAATTCAAAATTCTACCTTAACATTTGTATTCTATGAAGAAAATAAAGCCTCATCTTCTTATTTCAGCCTTGACTTTTGCATTGAAGATTTGAATCATGAAACAATAAGTGCATTCGTTTTTAACTTTTAGATTTGACCCCAAAATGTTGAAACTTGGATGCACTGGGCTTTTATGGCCCATCAGATCTTTAAACTGAAAAGAGACTGCATTTCAAACCATTTGTGTTCAATTTTCTGAAAATCATTTATGTCCCTGACTTCTCTTGGCAGTTTTATCACTTTGTGTGTGTGTGTGTGTGCATGTGTGTCTTTGTATCTGTGTGTCTTTGTGTGTCTCTGTGCCTGTGTGTTGCCGTGCATGTACATGTACACATGTAGACATTTATATTTGAGTAAGAGTTCAGATCCAAGGATAATAATACATTAAACCTATAAACAGTAAACATCACTGGATTACACCTGTAATCCTAACTACTGAGGAGGCTGAAATCTAAGGTTAGAAGACAGTCTAAGTAGGAAAGTCCTCACTCTTATCCTGTTTACCAAAAATAACACTAATAATAATGATGATGATGATGAAAAGTAAAGGGAAAAAGAAGTGGAAGTGTGATTCATGTGGCAGCACATCAGACTTGAAAAGAAAAAGCTAAGCACAACTAATTCTGAGTTCAAGCCCTAGTGCCAGAATAAGCTAACAAGAAATAAAATAAATAAATACATTAACAGATAAATAGATGAATAAAATGACATATGTAAATAAATACCTAAGCATGTAGATGATAAATTGCATTTAAGAACTATGGATACAGAGCTTTATATTATGAAGTGTACATGTATTCACAACTACAAATACTGCCTTAATATATAGGTAAGAACTGGCACGAGTCCACAGCACTAGTTGTGACAAAGCAGCTCCTGCAGGGCCACTGGAACCCTAGAATATGAATCCTCAACCTGCTCTAAGCATGCAGGATACAATTATTCGGCCATATTAGCATCATTATTATTACCATTAGCAGTCTTAAGATAATATCAACCCTGGAAATTTCCATGATTTTCCAATTTCTTGATATTTTCCCCAGTGCACTTTTTAACTACACACAGTGAAGCTTTGTGATCCAGATACAAATTATCTATTTATGAAACTCATAAAGGATTTGCCTAAGGCTTATGAAATGGTGCTATAATGGTAAACACTAAACTCTTAATCTATCTACAGAAAGAATCTATTTAATATGTTAGATTTTTTTAAATACTGAATTATTTACTTAGGAGATCAGTATACCCCCTCATTATGAACCCCTGAATCAGTGATTAGGATTAATTTATTGATATTTAAATGTCTAATGTTTGTGAGATAAGTAGAGTATCATTGAGTGTCACCGTGCTGGTAATTTTACAAACAAGGTTCTTCTTATCATTATCCTTGAAGTTCAAAAAAAGTAAGAACTGTGTCCTACATTTTAGGTCAAGGTACAGGAAATTACACTGATAAAAGCATTCAAAATGAAAACAATGGGTAAATGTGGCTCAAAACATTTATGCAACACAATGAAAGGGGAAAATCCATTTTTAAAATGTTTTGGAGTTAGCCGTTAATATATACTTGTAGTTATATGTGCGTGGAATACTCCAGAAGATTCTTGACCAAGTTTCTTATCTCCTCACTCTTCTCAGTTGCCCTGCATTTTAAGTTATGAGAATAAATGGAATATATCTGAAAATAGAGACAATGCTTTGAAACATTAGAATCTCTGGCTAGAATGGAAAATTCTTGCCAGAGAACTATACACATATATAGTGTTGTCTATATTCATGGTGAAGGAATAGGGAAGATAAATAAAGGTTATGATAACAGGGAGACATAATCCAAACTAAACATCAGCATCTACTGAGCATGGACATCTAATTGGAGCCAGCCTATACATTATAGAAATACCATTGTTGGGCTGGGGATATGGCCTAGTGGCAAGAGAGCTTGCCTCGTATACATGAGGCCCTGGGTTCGATTCCCCAGCACCACATATACAGAAAATGGCCAGAAGTGGCGCTGTGGCTCAAGTGGCAGAGTGCTAGCCTTGAGCAAAAGGAAGCCAGGGACAGTGCTCAGGCTCTGAGTCCAAGGCCCAGGACTGGCCAAAAAAAAAAAAAAAAAAAAAATACCATTGTCCTGTGTGTGTGTGTGTGTGTGTGTGTGTGTGTGTGTGTGTGTGTGTTAGTCCTAAGGCTTGAACTCAAGGCCTAGATCTGCGCCTGAGAATTGTTTGCCCAAGGCCAGCACTCTACCACTTGACCCACAGCTCTGCTCCATTTTTTGCGGTTAATTGAACTCTGGTTCAATTTGCAGTTGAATTGACTTTCACAGACTTTCCTGCTCAGACTGGCCTTGAATCTAGCCTCCTGAGTAGCTAGGATTACAGGTATAACCCACTGGTACCCAGCCATACTTATTACATTTTTACTACCAAGGATTTATAATCATCATAATGTTAGAGCTACATCTGTTTCATATATATTTCAGGTGCCTGGTTCTACCTATGTTTAGATAAATGGAGTAGATTTCAAATGTACTCAATGAATTCTAAAGATAGCATCCCGATTCTGTTTATTAAAATATACATCAACTACGTCTTTTACCTCAACGTGTTTCTAAGTGGTATGTCTATGCCCCCCAAAGGACAACTAAGCATAGGGAAGAATGAACATTGAGGTTGATTATGGAAATCATCTGTATCAGCAGGAACCAGCAAAGTCTAAGGCTATGGCCGGCGTGTCTGGCTCAGGGTGCAGCGGCTCAGGCTAGAGATGGATTTCTCCTCCAATGTCCTGTGCTCTGTTTTTGTTTTTCCTTTATTGTCAAAGTGAATTACAGAGGGGTTACAGTTTCATATGTAAGGCAGTGAGTACATTTTTTGTTCAGCTTGTTACCTCCTCCCTCATTTTCCCCCACCTTCTCCCTGCCCTTTTCCCTCTCCCCCCATGAGTTGTTCAGTTGGTTTACACCAAATAGTTTTGTAGGTATTGCTTTTGGAATGGTTTGTCTTTTTATCCTTTGTCTCTCAATTTTGGTATTCCCTTTCTATTCCCTAGTTCTAATACACGTATATGTAGTATCCAGGGTACTAAGATGAGATACAGTGATAGCAGGGGTAAAACCACAGGAAGGGAATATGAGAGAGAAAAAAATGTACTACGTGAAGTGAGCCAGACCCAAAGAAACATGGCCTCTATGGTTTCCCTCATAGGGAATAATTAGTACATGTTTAGGCTAGTCCTTTTATTTTTCTCTGTGTTCTGTTTTATGGACTGTGAGAATAACTATCTTGACCAAATGAGAAGGAAAACAAGATATGCTAACTAACTTTCTGAATAATTCAGGAACACACTGATAATCTATGCAGTATTGGCATCAATAATGCTATATTATCATATACCTGCATTTATAAGATAGGTCATAGAAGAAAGAATAAGGGATAAAGCATTAAAAAATCTAAGCATCCCAAGTGCTCTGACAGTAAGTACAATTGAAATGGGTTTAAGAGTACATTCTTTGATTTTATCCAAGAATCTCAACTCAATTATAAAGCATAAGTTAAAGAGATCAGAAGCTTCTCTTCTAGCTAAAGTATCACTATAATTTAGGGCTGGGGGTTTCACTCTAGTGGTAGAGCACTTACCTAGCAAGTTTAAGGCTCTGGGTTCAATCCCAGTACTCAAAACAAACACCATATACATGTGCTCTACTATTTGAGCTGCACCCCCAGCCCGTGGTTTCCTTTTGCTTCCTAGTTTTATTGTCTTCCAGTTTAAGTAATATATGCAAGCATAAATAATTTTTATTTACTTATCTGAAATCTACTAAAAATTATTTTATGACTTCTACATTGCTAACTTGCAATATTGCCATTGATCCAATGTGAAAACAAAATATAACATTCACAAAATGATAACATGGTTGCTGCGTAACATTATTAAAAATATTTACATTGTTTAGATTTTAAAATTCTTTATAGTTAAATTATAGTCCCACTTCTTCCCATTGTGTGTGTGTGTATGTGTTCCTATAGAATACATATTTAGGGCAAATTAACATATAGATAAATATATAAATACGTAAATATAACATGAACCTACAGACACTGGTGGCTCACATGTATAATTCTAGCTATTTGGGAGGGTGAGATGTGAGGATCATGGTTCAAAGCCAGCTTAGACAAATCCATCAAACTCCTATCCCCAAAAGCTTGAAGTGAAGATATGGTTCAAGTATAACACCAGCTTTGAACAGAAAAGCTAACCAAGACCAGGAAGCCCCAAGTTCAAGCCTCAATCTCAGGACCAAAAAGTAAATATATAATCAATAATAAATTATTATTAATTAAGTATTATGGTTATATTATTGCACAATATAACATTGTATATAATAATTATTAAGATGTTTTCTATAGAATAATAAAATATATTATATAACTCTATTACATTATATATAATATATTTTATTATATGCACTTATATTGCATATATAATACATGTATGCATATATTACATATATTACAGCATACTATATATTATACATACATATGTATAGATTCAATATATGTATGTATGCACAGGCATATACATGTATGTGCATCTAAGAACAGTGCTTTAATGACATTTTAAGCTACACTTAGTAAACCACATACCGTCATCTGCATCAGTAACGTTAAACACCAGCACAGTGGAGCCCACAGGTAGATTCTCCATCACGGAGGTGCTGTAAGAACTCTGGCTGAACACGGGTGGATTATCATTGACATCCAGTATGTTGAAATAAACTCTGACAGTAGTGAATTGTCCCCCGCCATCTTCTGCACGAACACTGAGGATATAATACTGCTGTGTTTCATAATCTAACACTCGGGTCAGATTAAAGACTCCAGTAACCGGGTTCAGAAAAAATATGCCATCTTCATCATCTTCATCCACAGTGTATGTAATTTCTCCATTCACACCAGAGTCATCATCGGTAGCTAAAATAGCTGCTACCAAGGAACCTGTTAAGAAGAATTAAATGAACAGAGCCAGGAAAACTGAGAAATAACGAATGGAATATTTAGAGTTTTCAGCAGCGCAAACCTCCGCCCCATGGTCCACGCCAGCCTTCCCACGCCAGGCCAGGTGCCCAGTGGCCTGGGCTTTCTGCTAAATGTCTTTGGGAAGGAATCGTACTTCTGTTTTCCATTGGGCACTGCCAAATTTTTCAAAATCTTTTAACGATCATTAAGTAGTTGCACAAAGGGGCTTCAATTCAACATGTCAGTTTTTGAGCACAATGCATCTTAATCGATGTCACCCCTTCTATCTCCTCCCTGATCTCTCCCTGCCCTGCCCCTTCCCTCAAGTCACCTGGTTCCATGTTCACATCTGTACACTGAACACTGTGACTACATTCGCCCCCCCTGCCTCTCTACACTGACACTACCAAGTTATAAATTTAAAAATAAATTCACTGTCTGCTTATGGAAGCTGTAAGAAACTGTAAATACTCTGAGTAGAGTACACCATGTTTTCTCTGGTTGTTGTTATAATTCAGATAGGAAGTCAACAAGAAGGGCATCTCTCAAAGGAGGACGTGCGCAGAGTCCTCTGTGTGCTCAGTAGCTTTGTCAAATGGAATGTCAAAAACCAATCCCAAAGGTAACTCAGAATAACATTTCAAAATTCAGATAAGATTTTCTACTCCATTGTTATGGCAACAAGACACACACACACACACACACACACACACACATACACACACACACACACACACCCCACTGGAAATAAGGGTATGGAGTTCTTAGACTGTACAACACAATATGTTGCAAGTTAGAGTCCAAGAACATTTATTGACTACTTGTTTATCTCAAGCCCCAGGAAAGCAAGCTAAAGAAATGCTTCTCTAAACACTACGGGGATTATTGATTCCATTCAACAGTGCAAGCACGTAAAGCCATGAGAAGTGAATTCATTTGCCCTGGACCACCTAGCTGGAGTTGATTCCTGGTAATTCAGAAATGAATTTCCATATAATTTGCTATTTCTATACATAGAAACACAATCACTTCAGTTTTAAGAAAGTTAATTAAGGGTATCAAGAATGGTTACTCTGAGCACCAACAACTCTTATTTCAAATATTTCTAGGGACAGAAATATCTGTAATTAGTAATCAGATAAACAGTTAACCTCATTTGCTCTCAAACACAACCCTCCCGGAACCTAGCAATTTGCTCAGGAATTTCATCCAAGATGTTAATTAAGAGATTCAAAAATTCAACACATATATAGTATATATAGTATTATAGACATATATGTTATAAGTTATGTATAGTAACTAACATATATATATATAATATTACATATATCTCTAATAACTGGTAGAATGTAGTAAAGCCAGTTACTGGTCAGTAAGCCCTCTGATGGTAGGCAGAGGCGTTTGTTAGCAAGCAGGCTGAAGGCAGGCAGGTCTCCTACCCGGACTGGTGTCTTCAGGGATGTCGAATGAATACACGGGCCGGGAGAAGCGGGGTGCGTGGTCGTTCACATCGCTGACAGTGATGTTGATCCTCATGTCGGAGGACTGCAGCCCATCATCGGCGCGGACCAGCAGCGAGTACTTGGAGCGGCGCTCCCGGTCCAGCCTCCTGGTGGCTACCAGCTCTCCAGACTCAGGGTCGAGGCGGAAGCTATCATCAGCCCCACTAATGATGGCATAAGTGACCACAGCATTGGCTCCCTGGGGGCAAGAATGCAAACAAACAGGCCTCTGAGCCCAGGGAAGACGGACAGCAGAACCAGGCCACTGAGCCCAGGGAAGACGGACAGCAGAACCAGGCCTCTGAGCCCAGGGAAGATAGACAGCAGAACCAGGCCTCTGAGCCCGGGGATGATGGATAGCAGAACCATTGCTTCTCCCATTTCCTCCCACCATATATTTGACAAAAGTGAGGTTGGGGCTTTCATTTCATGGGATAGTATCAGATTTCGAAAAGAAAACCTCAAGAAGGTGCAAGACTGTCCACTGAACATTTATAAAACACGGATGAAAGAAATTCCAGAAGATCCAAAGAAATGATAATGTTGATTAAAGGTGTACCCAAGGGGACCTATAGATTTATTGAAATCCTTATCAAAATCCTAGTGTGTGTGTGTGTGTGTGTGTGTGTGTGTGGTACTTGGACTTGAACTCCGGGCCTCGAGCCCTCACTTAGCCGAAACTAATGCTCTACCCCTTGGACCACATTTCAACTCCTAGCTTTTTGCTGGGTAATGGGAGATGAGTCTCACAGCTATGTCTGCCTGGGTTGTCTTCAAGCTATAATTCTCAGAGTAACTTCAGTTATATAGGTGTAAATAACTGGCACTTGGCTCCAAAGGTATTTTTACAGTGATAGGGATTTTTAATTCATAAGGGAAAAGACCTCCAAGTATATGAAACAATGTTCAGAAAGAAAAAAATGCAAGTATTTTAAAATCAGTTATTGATTTCAAAACAGACACAAAACTACAGTAATGAAAATAGTATAATACCAGCATCGAGTTGGATAGTTCCACCAACTGAATTAACTAGAAAGCCCAGAAATAAATTCTTGCCTAAAAGTCAACTGACCTCTGACAAGGGTACAAAGAATGTACAGTGGCTGGGAAATAGTCTTTTCAAAAAGAGGGTTGGTTTAAATGTATATAAATATAAAAACGTTGACACACAAATCAATTCCAAATGGCTTGAACTCTTCAACATAAGACTGAAACTCTACACCGCATCAGGGAAGGGAGTAGAGGCCTCCTCTCCCACTCAAAGGAACTTGGCAGTGCTTTCGTGGCTCTGACCAGCGCAGGCAACCAAAACAAAGGAGACAAGTGAGATTGTCAAGATACAAAGTTTCTACAATGTAAGGAGGAAAGAAAATTAAAAGGTAAATCATGGAATAGGGTAAAGTATGTCCAAAAATGACATATCTGATAAAAGGTTCATTTCCAAACCATATCAGCAAGAAAACAAACTGACAATCTAATTACAGAGTGAAGTGTTTTCTCAGATAGACATTTCTCCAAACTGAAAAGGCCAACAGGAGTTGGGTGCTTGTGGGTGACACCTGTAATCCTAGCCACTTAGGAGGCTGAGATCTGAGAAATGAGGTTCAAGGCTACTCCAGGAGGAAAAGACTGCGAGACTCTTATCTACAAGTTACCAGCAAAAATCTGGAAGTAGAAGTGTAGCTCACGTGGTAGAGTTCCAGCCTTGAGTGAAAAAGGCAAGTGAAAGCAGGAGGCCCTGAGTTCGAGCCCCATAACCAGCATGTGCGTGTGCACATGCATACACACACACACACACACACACACACACACACAGTTTTCTCTGGGTAAGCAGAGGCAAGGCAGGGCCATGAGCACTCACACCTCCGATAGATCCTTTTACAAATGAGGCACGAGTTAATTACACACAAGCATGCTCCAAGCACACACCTGCCAAAGTCATCTTGTGTCCACAGGAAAAGGAAATTCACCTGCTAGACAAATGTCCAGGCTTCATGGGTAGGGAAGGAGCTGGCTGAGAGGGAGGCCATGCTGAGCTGTTTCGTTTAGGGAGTCTAATGAGATGAGGCAAAGAGCTGGGGTTTTGTAGAAAAGACTTTCTGTTCACCGTGAACTATGAACAATGAGTCCAGTATGGGAGGGGCTTTGTTTTCTCACTGTGGGGGGCTTCACAGTGGAGAGTTTTAATCCATGACAAGAAATGCAAGCTAAACTGGTAAATTCTGGAAACATTCTGCAAAATCTCAATGTAACCCAAATGGCTTGGAAGCTTTTAAGACCCTTGTTATTATTGACTTCAGGAGCTAGAGGAGAGAAACCATGAGTAGAACTTGCATCCGAGAGAAATTGGGGCTCTGTAATCCCAAAATTGGTGGAAGCAGAAGATTATCAGCCCCTATTCTGTGTGACGAAAGCAGAGGTAAGTAACTTCTTCTGTCTTCCCAGGTCCTTGAGATATAAGCCCCCAAACTACAAGCTACAAGGTGGAAAGGTTTCAGTGGAAGGAGAAAGGTCACAGAACATTCATTATGAGTTTCCCCGAGTGCTAGAGTGCTATGCCTGCCGGATTACATCACTCCAAGGGGATTAATGAGGTCAACCTTCCAGGTGCACAGTGAGCTAAATATCATTACCATGCTGTCTTGATGGTAAGTGACTTGGACAAAGGGAGCAGATCCTGGTTCTGTCCCTTTGGAATTCAGAATATGAATCTGTGTAAAACAGCAGGAGTCAGAGGACAAATTGGTAACATGTAATTAGATACAGAAATAACTATAATAATCATTTGTTCAGATTTTCATACATATTCTTGAACAATCAAGTATGATGGGAAAAAGTGAAAGAAAAGGAAGAAATCCACTTAGGTTTGGTATTTGGAGAAGATACTTATTGAGGACCACAGTAGGATGTGCTTGGATACAAAGGAAATTACAAAGTAAAATTTTATTTATGGCCTGTTCTGAGACTGAAGGTCAATGCCAAAGAAATGACTGTCGGAATTTCAGATGTGGGAAGTTCACTTGGAAAAATTATCTGAAGGTCAACTTTTGAAGGTGTCCGTGCCATTCACAAGTTATTGAAAATATAAATATTTAAATAAATAAATAAGATAAGAAATGTCTTGAACATGAGGACTAATATTGATACTTAAAGAATGGGAGAAGCCAAAACAGAGACAGATGCAGGAAGGGTGACCAAGGAAATAGCCCCCCAAAAAAGGTACCAGAAGGCTTGGAGTGACCTTAGCTTCAGCAATGATGAAGAAATTATGGAGAAATAGAATTATAAAACCGTGTGGATTTAGTCATGAAGAATAGTACCTTCACTGTGTTTTGGAATGTTAAAGATCTCTCTCTCTCTCTCTCATTCTCTCTGCGTCTCTTTCTGTGTCTCTGTGTGTGTGTGTGTTTCTCTCTGTCTGTCTATCTCTCTCTGATCTCTGTCTCTCTTTCTCTCTTTCTGCTGGTATTGGAGCTTGAACTCAGAGAATTGCAATCTCATTTGACTTTGTCTGCTGGGGCCCTACCAATTGAGCCACACCCCCACTTCTAGTTTTTGCTAGTGAAATGGACACAAGAATCTCACAGACTTTTCTGCCTAGTCTGGCTTTTAACCATGATCCTCAGATCTCAGCCTCCTGAGTATCTACGATTACAGGCACTCATCAATATACCACTTTCTTGTTGAAATTGTAAAACAACTAAATGTAGGCATCGTGTATGTAAATTATGACTAAAATAGTGTATTAAACATTCAAAATTGTGTTGATTGAAATATAATCCTGTGTGCCTTGTTTTTAGGGTAGACTATTACATTATTACTTGTGTGGCTTTTGGATAAATGTTCCACCAATTTTCCCTGATTAAAAACAAATAGGATTGTAGTTAAGACTTAGTTAATATGTGTGTATACATATATGTATGTATACACACATATACACACATACACACACATATATATAGAATAACCTTTGAGATAGAGTGTAGAGTTATGCTATGTTTTTTCTATTATTCATAAAAGAGAAACATTTGACAATCAAGACACCTAGCAAATGAGAATAAGGGCTGCCTTGAATCCCTAGAAACATACGGGTTTTGGTGGCCAGTTGTAAGAGACCCTCAAAAGCTGCTTTTCACTGAGAAGTTCTGACTCTGGGGATCAGGATAATGTCTAAGAACCCTGGGATGCACCATGCTATGCCGTGTGCATGGCCCTGAGCCCTCTCTCAGCACTCATTTGTGATCACCTCGGAGGCCAAGAAGGTTGGAACTGATCGCTGATAGATCACATTTTGTTGTGGGGGATTTAATCTCTAAGGAGTCCCCACCTGATAGATCACCTACTGGGAAATAATAGTTTATTTACTCTTGACTGTAAACACTCCTGCGGAATTCGCCACACAAGGGCTGTGCTGCCATCCAGCCAGGCCTGCCTGCTGGGGGGTGGGGGGGACCCTTTTGCCTGCTCACATGGCTCACTCCCTGCCCTGCCTGGTTACATGGACCGCTCCTTAATTTACCTGATATGGCCCAGGAGGCCCGAACGTGCTGTCTGCCCATGGCTGCCAGGTGGTAATTCCTGCCCTTCCCGAGGCCTCCTGACCCGCCTGTGGGGCTGTGGGCAGGCCTGGTGGGCCAGGGCCTGGACTGGGGCTACACACTCCAGTCCCACCTTACTTGTAACTAAGTGCTTGATCTTGACATTGAGTTCCACGTAATTTTGGAGCTTTTGACTTGAGAAATTGCCTTTTGATCAAACTGTATTTTATCTAAGCCACATTTTTATATTCTCCATGACTAGCTTAGAGAAGTTTATTAAAGCCCTCAGAGTAATAAATCTCAAGGTCTATTTATGCTGGATGACCGCATCTACACTTCCGGAGCTTTCCCACCACCTATCGCTTGCACTTTTGTTTCTCTTATGTTCAAGGACAAGAGGGAATGATTTCTAATAGTCTAAGGTAAAAATATTCCTTCTTCCAAATTTATAAGGAGTGACATTTGCAGTCTTTTTATTCTGCTTTCTCAAAGCCAATTTTTAAATTTAATAAAGTGAAAGCCTCCCAACTATTTTAATTTAATCACAAAATAGCTAACTTTCACACATTTATCTTGTATATTCAGGTGTACATGACTATCTAACATTTTTGTTGTAATTTTATGGCTTAAAAAAACATCCAACACCTACTTGAGACTGCTAATATCTACTAGTTTAATCTGTTAGGAATATTATTATTATTAGAAAATTCTAGCAAAGTTCAGGTATAACAGATGCTATGTTCAATTCTGATCTGTTCACATGATACAGTCTTGGAAACTGGGTGAAAGCAAAGAAACAAAAACAACTTTAAAGCTATTACAGAACTTCTTTGATTTTTCAAAGGTTCCATTTTAAAGTTATGACAATTCTGCAAAGAAGGAAAAACATACGACTGGATTGATTTTTTAAAAAGCTATGAGGTGGTGAATTAATACCATGGGTGAATGTAAAAATGTCTTGCCAAGAGTAACGATTTCATTAGGACTATTGAAAAGTCTATTTATTAAATACCCTAAGCTTGCTACATCAGCAGCACAAGAAATAAATATGATGTGTCAGCTGCAGTGAAAATAATACTGGAGAGAAACATTTTACTCTCCAGAGGAGACACAAAGAAGGAGTTCTCAAAAGCAAATAGCTAAGAATTACTTGATTCAACATAGTTCAAATGCTCTTTTGTGTGTGTGTGTGTGTGCGTGTGTGTGGTATGTATGTATGTGTGTGGTTTGTGGTGTGTGCATGATGTATGTGTGTGCAATACGTGTGTTGTGTGTGTATGTCTGTGTGTCAGTACTGGGACTTGAATTCAGGGGACTGAAGCTCTCATGTGCTTTTATCCTCAAGTCTGGTGCTTTGCCACTTGAGCCAGACCTCCAGTCCAGCTAGTGCTAGGTTTGTTTGCCCCCAAGGTCTTAATACCTTGACCTGAACATCTCTGCCTCCTGGATAGCTGGCCTCTGGCCTCCATGCTGCTTACGTTCAACACATATATGTGGCTTTTTGAAACGGATTTATTCTTAACCCAGACTTTATTCTCTTAACACTCCGTAACAGTCAAGTTACGTCATTCAGGAAAAGCATACAAATAATAAAAGAGGCATCAACAGTTAATTGGCTGATGATTTAAATAACTTTTGTATTTTAAATAATTCCATTACCAGGATACAAGTGGCTCACATCTGTAATCCTAGCTACTCAGGAGACTAAGACCCAAAGATCAAGGTTCAAAATCAGCCCAGGCAAATAAAACATGGGACTGTTATCTCCAATTAACCATCAAAGCCAGAAGTGGAGTTGTGGCTCAAGTGGTAGAGCATCAGCTATGAGGGAAAAACACAAGGAAGGGTACAAGGAATTCAAGCCCCAGTACCTGGAGACAGAGAGAGACACACAGAGAGAGAGAGAGAGAGAGAGAGAGAGAGAGAGAGAGAGAGAGAGAGAGAGAGACAGAGACAGAGACAGAGACAGAGACAGAGACAGAGACAGAGACAGACAGAGAGACAGAGAGACAGACAGAGACAGACAGAGACAGAGACAGAGAGACAGAGAGAGAGAGAGACAGAGTATAGTATGATAATTACAACTAAATTTAAATCTTCAAGTACAGTTTTATAGTTACATATTGAATACTGTTAGTTATATTGAGTAATCCCACTCTAACATTCCATGGAGTAAAGAGAAGTTTCTGCTTCCTTCCTACAGAGGTTAGAATAACTATTTCAATTATAATTATCTTAGGTGCATTGTTTCATATCCATCACATGAGATGTTTATTGTTACATGCAAATAACCATTTGAGACATTTTATAAATTGATATAAACAAATGTATTTTAACAATGGTGGGCTTTGAGAAACATTTACTAATTGTTATTTCCTAATTTATATTTATAAATATTTACTAATTTATTGTTGATAGAGATCACATATCTATCAATAATGCAAATGTTTAGTCATATAGCTGTCATTAATAGCCACATTGGGATAAATATAAATTTTTCTCTACATAAAATTGCACAGAATTTACTAAAGCTAAAACATCAAATCAAAAATTTATTTCAATTTATTTAAATATCTACACTGTGTTCCCTTTCACTAGGTAGGTTTTTCAAAATTTGTAATGTCTAAGTCATTAGGGTTTTGAATTGGCAGTTAATAGCCTGCTATTTATTTGATCACCTTTATAAAGTTAAAGAAAGAAACCCATGAAGAGTTTGCTCAGAGGGCAAACATGGGATTTTTCGGTAATGTTGAGGTTGTGATCAAGGTGAGGAAAGGCAATTTTTTGTTCTGCGTCAGGCTTGTGTTACAGAGGGTCATGTACAGCTCCTAGTGGTATCTGAGAAGGTGTTTTCTTCCTTCTCAACGTCACAACGTGGATTTACCCCCGAAAAGAACTTGAAGCAGCCCGAGGCAGGCGGCTCACAGGGGTAATTGCAGTTACCCAGGAGGCTGGGATCTAAGGATGGTAATTATAAACCAGCCCAGGTGGGAAGACCCAGGAGATGCCCATCTCCATCAAAAAAGCCGGGGGTGGTGCAGCACCAGCCTTGGGTGAAAGGGGCAAGAGACAGAGCTCAGGCTCTGAGTTCAAATCCCAGTACTAGCACAAAAAGTAACCTCTTAAAGAATTACGACTTACTTGTAATAAAAAAAAATTATAAACTGTGCACATTCACGTGCCACTAAAACACCGTTTTAGGAGATGACTTAAATTTTGTGCTCAACTTCACCATTAATCATAACATTTCTGTTAGGAAGGAACTGGAAAATTATGGGTTTGGCTGGACGGTATTCTTACGTGCACACGTATTTTACATGCACATGTGTTGCATACACACATGACAACTGAATAACGTAGGCTGAGTGGGGCTCACACACACGCAGTGCGTGCGTTCCGTGACGCTCACATACGCAGTGTGCTCTGCGCGCCTGGCTGAGCGTGGCTCGCACATGCGCAGTGAACTCCATGCGAGCTGAGCATGGCCCGCATGTGCGTCGTGCGCTCCATGCGCCGAGCTGAACGTGGCTAGCACATGGGCGGTGCGCTCTGGGCGCCGGGTTGAGAGTGGCTCGCACATGCGCAGTGCGTTCCGTGGCTCGCACATGCGCGGCGCGCTAAGCCGAGAGCAGTTGAGCGCGGCTGGGCACGGGGAAGCGGCCTGCTGGCCTCTCCTGTCTCTCGGTCCTGGGGGGCACCTCGGGCACCAGGACGTCCTGAGGGGGGGGGACACTGCGCCCTAAGCTCGGTGCCTCGGCGTGGACTCCGCCCGCGCTTCCCGCCCCGCGCCCTACCTCGTCGGCGTCCACGGCGCTGAGCTGCAGGATCCGCGCGCCGTCGCCCACGTTCTCCTCCACGGTCAGGTCCAGCGTGTCGGCCGGGAACACGGGCGGGTTGTCGTTGACGTCCTGAAGCGTGATTTCCACCTGCGAGACAGGAGGAGGAACCGGGTGAGGCCGCGGCCCGCGAGGAGGGCAGCCGGACACCCAAGCAGGTGGGGCACAGTGCAGACCAGAAGACACGTGCCCGCGCCGCATCCTGCGGCCTTGCCACCTGCCACCCAGCCCAGCGCGCAGCCCGCCGGCCAGCACCTTGCGGCCTTGCCACCCGCCACCCAGCGGGGCACAGGGGGAACCCTGCCCAGAATGCCCGCCCACGGGCCATGGAAAAGCCACCCGTGTTCCCAGAAGAAGGCCCAGCGCCTGTGATGGACGCCAGTAAGGCCTAGTTGCTCAGGAAGTCAGCTAGACGCTTAACTTCAATCAACCAGGAAAAAAACACTGGACGTGGAGGTGTGGCTCAAGTGGGAGAGCACCTGTCTTAAGTAAAAAAAAAAAAAAAAAATCGAAGGAACAGTGTCCGGGCCTTGAGTTCAAGTCCCTGGACTGACGTGAAAAGAAACAACGAGGAAAGAGAAAGGGGAAAAGGAAGGGAAGGGAAGGGGAGAAAAGAATGGAAAAGAAAGAAATCTTCTAAATTTTTCAAGTCAATGTTCAACTTTGGGAGGAAAAAGGCTCTGCGTATCTTCTCATCATCTCTCAGATCACCACATTATGCTTGTTACAAAAATCAGCCAGTCTATATAAAAATAGATATGTGGGCTGGGCACTGGTAGCACACACCTGTAATCTCAGCTAGTGGGATTAGCAGTGGATTAATGTTACTTTTCTAGCTTGTAGAAGCTACCGTCGTGCTTCACGGTGGTTGTTTTTAAACTATTGATGAGATGTAGAGTGTAGTATCTTTACTCATGTCCACCACAGGGCCAGTAATAAAATAACTGAGCTCCCCACACAGGCATCCCCCTCACTAAACCACTCCCCGCACTTGCCACGCAAGGCCTGCACTGAGATGGGGTGAGCACGGCAGAAAGGCAGTGGGGAGCAGAGTCTCAAGAGATTCTGGAAACCTGCGTGTTTTGCATGAAGACTCAAGTGAACAGACTTGACTGAAATCCACAAAGGACCAGCACAGCCAGAGACCACTCTGTCACTTCCCTGCCCAGAGAGGAAAACTCCACCTTTCCTGTCTGAAAGGAGGCAGGACTGGGGAGCCCCCACACAGGCTCTGTGCTGGGGACATTGAATGGCTGCATGTCAGGGTCAGTGTGCAAGCAAGGGCTTGGTGATTGGACCTTCAACTTAGATCTCAAGGAGGCAGCGGTCACTAGAGAAGTTCGGGAGGGATGTAAGGAGCCATAGCTTCAAGTAAGCAGTGATATGTGGATATAAAGTGTTAGATGTAGAATGCCTTCACAGGGTCTCGCTTTAAATGAGGCCAAAGACTGCCTAATTTACTCCATCCAACATTTCATAGAAGTTCCCAATAACAAATCCCCCCATGTCAGTCTATCACTGTAATATTAGCTAATCAAGAGAGGGAGATCTGAGGATCTGGGTTCAAAGCCACCTTGAGACAGGAAAGTCCATGAGACCCTCATCTCCAATTAACCAGAAAAAAAAAAGCCATAAGTGGAGCTGTGGCTTATTAATGGGAGAGTATAACTCATGACCCAAAATCTGAATCTCAGGGGCAGTGCCCAGGTCCTGAGTTCAAGCCTCAGGACCAGCAAAACAACAACATAAACAACTTTCCACTTCCCATATCAAAGGTATGTAAAAATCCATAAATATTTTAATTACATAACAAAAGGTCTAAGCACCAGCACAAATTTTGACATTCTACATTCCTTTTTGTGTTTGCTTTTGTTTTTTATATGGATGCAGGGGCTTGAGACTTTTTTTTTTTTTTTTTACCAGTCCTGGGGATTGAACTCAGTGCCTGAGCACTGTCCCTGGCTTCTTTTTGCTCAAGGAGCCACAGCACCACTTCTGGCTTTTTCTATATATGTGGTGCTGAGGAATCAAACCCAGGGCTTCATGTATAGGAGGCGAGCACTTTACCACTAGGCCATATTCCCAGCCCTGAATGCTGGGACTTGAATCCAGGACCTTGGCATTTTAACTTGTTTTACTCAAGCCTGGCACTCTACCACCATAGCTTCACTTCTGGCTTTTTGCTGATTAATTGGAGGTAAGAGACTCTTCAACTCTCCTTCCCAGGCTGGCTTTGAACTGCCATCCTCAGATCTCAGTCTCTTGAGTAGATAGGATTACAGAGTGAGCCAGTAGCTCCTGGCTCTACGTTCACATTCACATGTACGCACGTGTGTATGTATGAACTAGCCACATAATTTCACTTGATGGAATCTAAGCCTAATTTTAAATGTCAAGGATAGAGTTAAATCCAGACACACACACATACACACACACACACACACACATTCAACACTTATTTACACTTTAATGTAAGGGTTTGTGCTCCAAGTAATTGGATTTCCCAACAACAGTGCAGAGCTAGAGCCCTGTGAGCAAGCTATGCCAGCATCTACATATTTCTTTGAGACTTGTTCTTCATTTCTTTCCCTATTTGGGGTGACCATGGGAATTCTACTGCCATGAGTCTGGGCGAAATGTTTCACTGCATCCAAAACACTTCATCACGCAGCACGGCCAAAATCTATTATGGTTTTGTAAGTGACTCATATTTTAGTGATGAAGAGGTCCTAACAAAGAGCACAGTTTACATTTAAATGCCTGAAATGTCAAGAATGTAATGCTTAGGCTATGGAGGTATGTAAGGTTTGATCTTACCCTATGAACAATGCTTTTAGGTATTTATTTATTTATTATGGAGAGCAAACCTCACTCCAGAATGGCCTGTGGTATGTGTAATAACAGTGCATCTCCAGGCTCTTCTTTTTTTTTTTTTTTTTTTTTTTTGCCAGTCCTGGGCCTTGGACTCAGGGCCTGAGCACTGTCCCTGGCTTCTTCCCGCTCAAGGCTAGCACTCTGCCACTTGAGCCACAGCGCCGCTTCTGGCCGTTTTCTGTATATGTGGTGCTGGGGAATCGAACCTAGGGCCTCATGTATCCGAGGCAGGCACTCTTGCCGCTAGGCTATATCCCCAGCCTCCAGGCTCTTCTTGATGCATTACTACAAATTTGAAACTGAAATTTTGAAATAAACAGGGGAAATGGAACTTTACAGAAAAGCCTTGTGACCCGTTTCCTAAAGAACTGGTAGGGCATAAGGTGACCCATCAGAGAAAAGCCAAATGAGCCAGTACTGACTATCAAATGATCCGCAATTCTTGTTTTGTTTTATTGCTGGTGGTTCTAGGAATTGAACTCCGGGCCCAGTTCTGTCTCTTAGGGTTTTTTTGTTGTTGCTGTTCAAGGCTGTCAATCTACCACTTGAGCCACACTCTGACTTCCAGCTTTTGGCTAGTGAATTGGAGATAAGAGTCTCACAGATTCTCTGTCCTGGCTGACTTTGAATCTTAATCCTCAGATCTCAGCCTCCTGAATAGGATTACAGCAACACCTGACCAAATCACAAATTCTGTTTTTTCCTACTGCCTTTAAATTATCTTTAAGTAGTTGTACCAAGGAGCTGTCTTTTAACAAAGCAGTTTATGAATATAATATGTCTTGATAGATGTCACCCATTTCAACCTTCTCACCCATCCCTCTGTTGCCCACCTCCTCCCTCTTAATTTTGTAGGATATACATTGGAGTCTTGACTGCATTCTCCCCTCTCCCTCTCTTCATTTGTCTACCCCTTTCCCCTTAGCCCACCCCTTTCCACCCAGTACTTGCTTCCTGGTATTTTATGTTGCTGCTCTCTGTCTTTGCCTTTGTAGGGTATTCAATTCTTTGAGTCACAAATTCTTAACCACATAACTATGTGAATCCAAACTGAAATAAAATTTAAGTGATGACCAGTCTGTACATTTAGAGTACATTTTTTTCATTAGAACCAAAAGAAAGATGTGAAAGTCATTTCTACCATTTTATCCAAAACACTTGAGTAAAAGAATCATAGTATAATGGTAAGATTTGAGGAAACAATAATAAATTTGGGAATTAGATTATTATTTTCTTTCAGAGATTTTTAAGCTAGTAAGTATTTTTCTCTTTAAAAATTAACAGGTCAAATATAAGTTGTTTCATGTACAATCGTAATATTTTGTTATTGTGCATGATATCACTGGTATTGTACTCTTTCCATGAGTCCAAATCAGAAAAAGACATACTTAATTCCTAATTCCTTGGCGAATGTACCAAATATGTTACCAGAAAGTTCAAGGCATCTGAAGAACCTTGGCCTTTGCATCTGACAAGAGGAGAAGTAAGGCAAGATGTGAACTCAGTGACAATGGGAAGTAAGTTTGGGAGGCAGCAGGTCAGCTGAAGTCAGCCATGTTGGCCTTGGGCTGTGTAGAGGTAAATGGAAATCCTGGAGATGACTTTCTGATGGGTGGGGCTCCTTTCTGTTTCCTGTAAAGTTGTGACAACACAGATTTACTGCCTGGTCCTCTTATCTAGCCCTCTGCCCTCATTTCATTGTCAGGTAGGTTTGGCTTTATCAACTCACCCTGCCAGCTCCAAGTTCTATAGGCCTTTTTACCCTAATTAGCTGCTTTTCTATTAACCCCTATCCATATCTAGCCGTTGACCTCACACAAAGAGGGATTGTCCCTGTCCAATTATTCTAGAATATCAGGAGTGGAGAAAGCAAGTACTTTTTTGATTCATTGTAATTTCACTTTTAAAAGTAAAAATGAACTTATAATGAGTTGTAAAGGAGGCCATATTTCTTACCTAAGTTACATGTATGTAACTGTGCCCAATTATATTTTCTCAAACAAAAGCAGTGACATTAATCTCCCCCCAGTAAAATTCTCCTAGCAGTCACAAGCATATGTTTTTGGTATTTCAATGTATTTCTTACGAGGAAAGAAATATGTCTGGATAACAGGCCAGCTTGGAGAGGAGCCAGAAACAACCAGAATGGCTGGAGTGTGGACACGACACAGTTAACTCCATTCTTGAAAAAGAATACTTTCCATAACTCACTAAATGTGTTCTGACATAATAAAAACCTAGTGTTGTTGTGCTTTCAATATTGTTCAAATTAGAACCAAATAAGGATTTCTTTTAAGGCAAAGGCAATCATGTGTAACCACTTCAACTTTTCCTGAAATCAATACTGCATAATTTCTGCATTTTAACAGATTCTTAAGACACCAAAAGTAAATGCAGAAGGAAGGATCATGTTAAAAGTTGTGTGGTTTGCATGTGAAACTTATGGAAATTTTTATTCCATCCTTTACAACAGACATGGTGCAAAATGTCCTGTAATGGACTACTCAATAGATGTGAATCTGAGTCAGGTGGACACACATATCAGAGAAATTTCGCCATAGGTAAGTGAAGATGTTTCATCCATTTTTTCTTCATTGTTCTTGCTTCATAGATAGTGAATACGATGAAACAGAAATGTCTGCTAAGTGTGCCACGACAGAATAGTTGTTGGAGCTGTACTCTGGTGGAATCTGTGGTCTCATGTTGGACAAGAAGGTTCCAGAGGGAGACAGACAGCTGGGAGCAGGGACTCAGCAACACGAACACAATGGGCAGTGGCAGAGAAGGTGAGGCTGGAAATTCTGGACTGAGAGGCTTTTAAGTAAGGAAGCCGGGAAAAGCAACCACTGCACTTGGAACAGCCAATGCAAAGGGCTCGGGGTAGTGCACAGATCTTCAAGGTCCTAGCTGGGACCAGGCATCCCACTAGAGGCAGGGCCCCTCCCACTTGAGGCGGGGCCCATCTCCACACCCTTTGCCTCTTCCACTAGAGGGGGGCTCATTTGCACATTCATTGCCCTGCCCACTAGAAGGGGGGTTAGTCCCCCATCCTCCCCGCCCCCATTACTTTATGTGAAGGACACAAAGTTACCCTCCAGCTATGCTTTAGTCCAGGGCTTGAATTCCCTCATATTTTTAAAACCTATCTCACATTTTGAGATTAAAATTTCATTTTAAGGGGTGCTTTCCTCCTCCCTCTCCTGCTTCCACTCCTCCTCCTCTTCCCTCTCCCCTTTCTTATTTCAAAACTACAGTAAGTTCCATTTTTATGAAAAAGTATCGGCTCATCAAGGAATATAGATTTTCATCTCATCTAAAATGCCAATGGCACCTTCAGTATATCTTGAATTTACTTGTCAAAATACAGTTTTTTAAGGGATCTGCACATTCTGAATTTTATTCAGAAATTCTATTTCAATAAACTCAGAAAGACAACTTCTCTTCTAAAGCTTAAACTAGGAAATACTTAGTTTCTAGCATAATCCTGATGCAGAGTCCATACACACTTCAGTGACTGAAAAGCGGGTTTGACCACGGCACTGGCACATTTTGTTGTTCCACAAAGGAAGCCATCCTGGGCAGATAAAACTCAGAAACTCCTATCTCCAATTATCTAGCAAAAATCTGGATATGGAGTTGTGGAACGACACAAGGCCGTGAGTTCAAGCCCCAGTATGGTATAAAATTAAAACAAAACATTGACAAATTATATACTGGGAAGACATACTCAGAAGGCATTTTAAAAGTTGCTCACAAAATTTAATAATACAAAGTGAGCAATCCAATTTAGAAAAAGGAAGTTCAGTAGACATTTTTAACATGATATATGAATGCCTCTAAACCAATAGGAAGATATGTAAGTCATTACTGAATGGGATACAAAAAAATCAAAATCACAGCAACACAGTGTTTCACATCCAATAGAATGGCTGTTATTTAAAACCAGGGTAAAAACTGGAAGACCTGAGCCCCTATGTACTGCTGATGAGAAGAGATGGATGTGCTGTCCCTCTTGAAAACAGTTTGGCAGTTCTTCAATATATTAAACATGGTGTTATGCCACCCACCATTCGACTCCTGCATACCTTGTAAAACCTCCTGAGCCCAGGCAAAGAGCTGGTAGAGTTTAGTGCTTCTAGTGGTTTCAACTAGAATTACAGATTCTGGTCACTGGATATATTTTTCAAAACATACATTTCTAGGCCAACGCCCTAAAGAACCTCAATCACCAGGATGAACACACCAACTATGATAGCTTGACCAAGTTTGTAAAGAATGGCCGGCCACTTGATGTCACGAATGGACACTCAAGCCAATAGCTTGCTGGAGGCTCAAGTGAATTGGGAGAGACAGAAGCATCGTGACTACAGGTGTATCTATATCCCAACCATGGGAGAGACTGAGGCAGGAAGATTGCAGTTCAAGGCCAGCCTTCATCAAAAGCATAAGATGCTACCAGAAAAGAAGTAACTAAAGAGAAACAGGCTAGCATGTGGATCAAATGGTAGAGTACCACTTGTGTGAGGCCCTGAGTTTAAACCCTAGGATCATAACCAAAAAACTCCACCATCCATACATAGATAGAAATATAGATATGTATTATTATATGTATATTTGTATGTACATGAATGTATAATATTGCTATATTATTATGTAATATTATGTTATATAATTGCTATAATATTATTGTATTATATAATGTTATTACATTATACATATACATATATACAAGTATACAGATACATATACCTGTGTATATGCATGTATGTGCATATGTGTATATGTGTGTATACAGGTGTTTGTGTATGTATATGTGCATACATGTGTGTATGTGTATGTACATATACATATATATACATGTACATATACATATATATATAGTGTCCAGTTTGAAAATGTGCCTAGAGCTAACAAGGCTACAGTAATTTTTATCTGTTAATGTTACAACTAATACTACAACAAATACAACATTAGGCATTTATTTTTCGGCTTCTGAAATTAATATCTGAATACTGAATCCTTTCCTGTGTTTACCATCTGGATTTACGGGGTTATTTGGGGTATGCGCGTGCATTCATCGGTAGTTTCTGAGGCAGTCATGGGCAGCCCATCACTGGTGCCCATGGCTCCAAGCGTGTTGCTCAACAGGCGTCAGAGGATGCAGAAGTCCATTTCAGCAGCATGTGAACACATGGGAAGGTCTGCACTGCTCAAAGGATTGACCTGGGGTGTGCAAGTCCTGTCTTGCAAAAGTTCTTTAAAATAAGAGGAACTTTGCAATTAATGCTTATAGAATAAATAAGAGCATCATCATCTAACTTATTTGTATTGAGATCCTGGTTACCTTTTGGAGTTATTCTGAAGGATATTTTAATGTCGTATGTTAGAGTTATTCAATTATTGTCCATAGAGCAGCAATTTATCTCTTTAGAAAGTAGGAATGCTTGCTTGTCATCAACCTTCTGGAATGCTACAGCTTCAAAGATTTCCCAATGAGACTATAAGTTTACATTCCCCATTGCACTCAGTTTCTATTTACAGCTAAGGAAGCAGAAACAAAGCAAAGTGAAACAATACAAAACAATTTGAAGATCTTGACCAGGATTTTCCCTGTAAGACTCATAATCCACCAAGTGTTAACATGGAGGATAACAGTAAAATGTTAATATTAGCAAGAACTATCATATCTCAGTTGCTATCCTCTAATAATAATATTAAACGTCCCACTGGGCCTGATGGCTCATGATTGCAACTCTTGCTTCTCAGCAGGCTGAGATCTGAGGATCCCAACTGAAAGCCAACTGGGGCAGATAAATCCATGAGACTGGTTTCTCCAATTAACCATCAAGAAACAGAAGTGGAGCTGTGTTTTAGGTGGTAGAACGCCAACCTTGAGCACAAAAGCTCATGGACAATTCACTGGGCTCTGAATTCAAGCCCTAATACAAGAATAAAATAAATAAACAATTGACTAATAAGTATTGAGAAAATAAAAATCCATGAGAAAAAATATTCCTAGGACATGATAAATTATATGATCCCTAGGCATTCAAACAGACTGAGAGCAAAGGAGGATATTGTTAGGCAAGGATCACAAAGATGCAATACCCATGTGCATCTGAACATATAAAATGATATTTATTGAAATAAACTCCAGGAAATGGAAACGAAGGTTTTTTTTTTTCCTTTGTTGATATTTTTGTTTTCTTTTCTCTTGTTTGTCCATTTATCTGTCTTTGGGAGGGGGCACAGAAATAGAGGGACAAAGGGTGAACTCACTGAACACTATGTTGAAAATGAACCACACAACTTGTGGGTGGGGATGAGGGGAAATCTGGGAGAAAGTGAGGGAGAGGAGCACAGTGTCCAAAAACAGATATGCTCATGACTGGCCCTAACTGTAACCTCTCCATATATCACCATTGTAGTAACAATAACATCACCCCAAAACAAATAAAATAAAAAACCTGAAAAAGGACTTGTAGAATTTGACCCGTCATTGAAAGCACGGTTTCTCTATTTGCTATTGCTTATGATCTTAATGACAATGTTTCTTATCTTTCATTGTCCTGACCGCAGATGTCAATGTTATAATATGTTCTTTCTCACTGGAATACATGAGTGTCTATCACCGCGCTTTGGAGTAAGTAAGTACCAGGTGCATATGGACAGTCCATTGCATTTTATAAATCCATTCTGTATCACAAGTCACTGAGACACTCATGTAAGAGGTGCCCTGTCTCTGCCAGGCACCAGCACTCACACCTGGAATCCCAGTTCCTCACATAGCTGAGATCTGAGGAACACGGTTCAGAACCAGCCGCTGCAATGAAGTTCGTGAAATTCTTATCGCAGTGAACCACCAGAACGCTGCAAAGTGCAGCTGTGTGGCTCAGGCTGTAGAGCGCTAGCCTTGAGCAATAAAGCTCAGTGACAGCGTTCAGACTGCGCACGCGTGCGCACACACACACACACAAACATACACAGAGTTGGAGGTTCTGGTCAAGTAAGCAGCGAGCCTGCTAGCAAGGGCAGGGACCTGAGTGCTTTCTTCTGCTCTGCTCTATAAAAACAAAACAACCACAACACTGAATTTAGTTGTTCTGTTTTCAAATCCAGCATGGATTCCCTTCAGACCTGCCCACCAAAGGATGCCTTGAAATACACGAAACTTTCCTAGGTAAGACTTACCCAAGGGTCTGTTTGGGGTCAATAAAGTGTGGTATATATATACATCTAGTGAAATATTATTCCGTCTGAGAAACGGAAGGGAAATCGGACGCCTGTTCCAACATGGATACTCTGAAGATGTTACGCCATGTGAAATAAGGCAACAGCGAATGAACCCCAAGGCTCTGCGAGGGCATTAACGAGGTAGTCAACTCCACAGACAGAGGACACAGGGGGCGGATGTGTGTGTGTGTGTGTGCGTTGGGGGGGAAGTTACCAGCATGGCTTGTGCTCTCCGGTTAGTGAGACGCAAACCTCCAGCCAACGGATGGTGGTAATGAGCTCCACGTGGATGAATTTAATACCAGTTCACTATACTTAAAATTGGCTAAAATGGGCATGTGGAGTTTTTATACATTTTATCAGAATTAATAAAAATTTCTGGGTCATGGGTCGTATTTTCACTCTTTTCTGTTCCACACCTGGATGAACAAAGGAATACAGGTGAGAGTGATGAAGCCAGGAACCACAGGGCAGTCAGAGTCACTTCACCTCCAACTGTTCAGTGTGAGACTCGCCGCGCCCCCCTCCCCGTGCCCCTGCTCCTGCCGTCTGAGCAAGTGGCTCTGAGGATCCTGATGAAGACTGGGCCGTTTCCCATGACCAGTGAAAAGCCACAAGCAGAGCTGTGGCTCAGGTGATTGATCAGCAGCCTTGGGCAAAAATAAATAAATAAATAAATAAATAAGCCAAGTAAAAGAACAAAGCCCTGAATTCAAGCCCCGGTATTAGCACACACACAAAAACATAGCAAAGAGTTTGAACAAAAGGTTTTGGCTTGAGTTTTGCTGATTTTATATTATTTTCTTGAAGTCTTCTCCCACTTTCCTCTCCAGCCAAAATATGTGTCTAGTGAGTATCAGATATAAAGGTAATTCTAGAAGTAAAACGAAAGGCTAGATGAGATTTGTCTAACAAAAAGAGACATACACATCATATATGAAAAAATACAATGTGAACTCCACCATGTGACTCCCCTTGGCATAATCATTCCTAAAATACTCTGAGACTCTGTGGTGCCAAACACAATATTGTTCTTCTGTCAGTTTGCCAGGGCGAAACCTGACCTCTGAAATCTTAAGGACGTCCAACAGCAGGACACAAGCAAATGAGATGTTCAGCTCACCTAAGGAGCTTCCAGGGCCACAAGGGCCACAAGACCACCTTAAAAAGTGCACGGTCCAGAAGTTCCCTGAACAAAGTCTTAGCTGACTCGTGGCTAGAACCCGACTCTCATTTTGTCAAAATAATTTTTTTAAGCATAAAATACAAAAATGAAAGTACAAACTTAAATAAAATATAACAGTATATAAATGTGAATAAAATATAAAATTTCAAGGTAAGGTAAAAAAATGTTTTTATATTATCCTATCTTGATAATGCAGAAAGATAGAAGCTTTGCAAATGTCCTTCCTTTGCATATGTGATATCCTTTGTTCTCTTTAATATGTATGTATGTGTGTATATATATTCCTCCTCATACATGTATGTATTTATATATGTATGTATATATATATATATATATAAATGGAAATATGACAGACTCCCTGGCTTTCCTCCAAAGACTCAACTCTACCAGTAAAGCTTGTTGGCTCAACTCCCATTCTAAGACTAAAATGTCTTTTTAGTTTGCTTTTCTGTGTCTTTTTTAAAACTATTTTAACTGCATAATGCTATGTAGCAGCTTTCCCGTAAGCTGCTCAGATGAAAAACCAGTCTGAATCACGAAGTGATACTGGAAAGAATGACACTCCTGCGTTCGCTCCATCCAGCCCTCCCTCTCTGCCAGTCTGCTTCTGCACTTGCGTGAGCCTCAGAGCGCACGCGCCACGTGGAGCCCCTCGGTGCTCCTTGCCAACGTTTCTGTCTCTAAATACTTAGCACTTCATCCTGGCTCCAGAAAACTAATTTCCAAACTAGTAACAAATACTAAATTGCCTATTAGGAAAGTCCTGTAAAAGCGAAAACAGAAGGAGTCGCAGACACCGCACTGGAAGGTTTCTGTTCCAAACTCTCACATAGGAAATGACCTTTTCCGGTTTTGCTCATAATATCTACCTACATGAGACAGAGTAGAATTTCCATTTACCCTCTTGTCAGAACTCTGGTGAATTTGTTAGCTAAAGTAATCAGCCCAAAGTTTTATACATTCCACTCTGCGGAGGCTCCTGGGGCGTTCACAGGCTCGAAGGCTTGCTCAGTGATCACCTTTGAGTCTCTCCTGTAGAAAACCATTTCATGGATGTGATTAACTTTACTAAATTAAGAGCAATTTCTGCCAGGGGCCAATGGCTCACACCTATAATCCTAGCTATGAAGGAGGCATAGAGCTGAGGATCTTAGTTCAAAGCCAGCCCTAGCAGGATAGTGAATGAGACTCTTATCTCCAATTAACTACCAAAAAATCATGAACTGGAGCTGTAGCTCAAGTGCTAGAGCACCTGCCTTAAGCAAAAAAAGCTCAGGGATAGCATGCAGGCTCTGAATTCAAGCCCCAGGACTGGCACAGAACACTAACACTAATAATAATAACTATAATATTCCAACAAATGGAGCTGAAGTGACAGCACTCTACCACTTGAGCCACAGCTTCTACTCCTGGCTTTTTTTTTTTTTTTTTGCTGGTGAGTTGGCGATAAGGGTTTCATGAACTTTTCTTCAAGGGTTGACCTTGAACCACAATCCTCAGGAGCCTCTTGAATAGCTAGAATCATAAGTATGAATCACCGGCAACTGGCAGAAAAAATATACTCTCTGTGTTTCTTATTACCAAACCTCTAAAATGAGATAGTAAAGGTTTCATAGGATTTTTACAAATATTAATTGCTTTCATGGATGTGTTTAGAGAAATTGCAAATATTTACAGTTCTTCCAAAAATAGTTTCTGATCCATTTTATCTGAAAGAAATGTTATCACTAATAAAATTTGATGTTTATGCGTTATATTTTTTAAAAGGAGGGGGCGGGGAAAGTCAGCCCTGGTGGTGGCTCGCGCCTGGAATCCTAGCTGTTCAGGAGGCTGAGATCTGAGGATTGGGGTTCAGAGCCAGCCCGGTCAGGAGAATCTACAAGACACTTTTCTCCAAATTAACCACCAAAATCCCAGAAGTAGAACTGTGATAGAATGCCAGTTTTGAGGGGGAAAAAAAAGCTCATGGACAGAATCTAGGCCCTATGTTCAAGCACCAGGACCAGCACACACACACACATACACACACACACACACACACACACACACACATTAATCTACTTAAATGCAAAGATTTTCCAATAGCTTTCCTACTAGTTTTAGGCAAATATTATTTTTTCCATTCCCTTCTCCATGTCCTATATTTCTTAAATCTTTCCACTTCCTTTTTCTCAACAGCGAATACTCTCATGCAGAAGGACAGTGGCAATGCTCAACACTCTCCTGCTTCTTCCCCACCACCCCGACCACGAAACCATCCTGGGGTAAAAGAGAGAGGGCTTCACAAACATGAAAAGAGCACAAGACCTACAAATGAGTCCCATTGAAGGAGGGGGGAGGGAAGCAGGAAAGGAAACAAAGGCAGAGGTGGTGTTGGGAGCTTGCAGCCCATGGTACTGAACACAAATGAATGTTCCTTTGTGCTGTATCTGTGCTCAAGGCGACTTCCACAAACTGCCGGCTGTAAGTTGCCTTCCAGTCCATGTGTTGTGCTGTGCATCATATCTCACGCACCTGCTGGACAGAGCTACCATCACCTCACAGCAGAGCTGCGTCTGAGGGGACCCAGCTCATTCCCGCATCTCCACGTGCCCTAACTCAATATCCCCTCAACCGTAAAAGGCAGGAACTTGGGGGTGTTTCCTGTCACTGTGACAAGATACCCAAGAAAAGCAGTTCACAGAGAGAAGATTGGTTTGGCTTGCAGCTTGAGGTTTCAGTCCACAGGTAATGGGCTTCACTGCTTCGGGGCCTGAGGCCCAGTATCGTGGAGGCAGTGAGGGGAGGAGTGAAAGGGGACTGGGGGGGGGGGCATGGGAGAGAGTGAGAAGGAGTCAAAGGGACAGAGACACAGACAGTGAGATAGTCAAAGAAACAGAGTTTGAAAAGGAATCAGAGGGAGGGGACACTGAGGACACAGAGGAGAAAGGAGGAAGAGAAGGAGAGAAGGAGGAAAGGAGGGAGGGAGGGAGGGAGGAAGGAAGGAGAGAGAGGTAGAGGGCAAGAGAGATAGGGAGAGTAAAAGAAAGGAAGAGAAAGAGAAAGGAAAAGAGCGAAATAGAAAGAGACAGAGTCAAAGAGAAGAAAGGAGGGACAAGAAAGAGGAAGACAAAAAAACAAAGGGAGAGGAAAAGAGAGAGACTAAAGAGAGGAGACTGCAAAGAGAAGGGGAAGAGCTACAGAAGGAGAGAGAGGGAGAAGAGAGAGAAGTAAGGGCCTACAACCAAACATGCAGAGGCCTCCAGTGTCCTCTGCCTCCCAAGGCCACTTCCTAAAATGCCATCCCATTGTAAGTCCTTCACTGAAGCCGTCCTCTCCCCTAGCCAGAGCCCATCAGCAGGTGCACCACCTGACTCAACCCATGTCACACAGCATTCTGGCCTTCCCAGCGTCCTTCTGACCCACCACCCCCAGCCTCCTCCTCTTCCTGCGCCTCCTGCCTTCCTCCCAAGCTCCGCCTGTGGCTGACTCCCACCAAGCACATTTCACAGGAATCTTTAAGACACAGATTGCATATCACTTCCATAGTGACTCGTTCATGACCCAGACTCTCCTTCAGGATCTATTCCAATATTTTCAGAAAATCCCCATTGTTTTCTTCTTATCATATGCCCATCATAATTTATTGAAGTTCTTTATCATTGATTGCATGTCTCGATAGAGTGAACTTGAAACAGGGCTGCATTTCCAGACACGATTCCCCATGTGTCTGTAACATTGAAGGAAGAATAGGGAGACTAGTGAATGATCTCACTGGATGTGAACTGTGGCTGATGCTCTGAGAGGAGCCAGGAGGTAGTGGGGAGGAGGAGGAGGCAGGGCCCAAGGAAAGGTCTTTGAGAACCCTGCTCTGAGTCTGAAGGAGGGAACATGGAGTAGGAGGAAGAGAGAGAGATGGGGAGAGGGAGAGGGAGGGAGAGGACAGAGCTGGGTACCTGTGGCTCATGCCTGTAACCCCAGCTACTCAGGAGGCTGATAGCTGAGGATCTCAGTCCTAACCAGTCCAGGTAAGTAAATCCAAAAGACTCATCTCCAATTAATTACCAAAAAGCCAGAAATGGAGCTGAAGCTCAAGTGGTAGAACTCCAGCCTTCCATGAAAAACCTAAGGGACAGCACACCGGAGTTCAAGCCCTAGTATCAACACAAAACCCTTTTTCTGTTCTCCTTTGTAACCCTGATACCCAGGATGGTGCTTAACACACAGGAGATTCTAAATAAATGTTAGTTTAATGAATGGCCAGTGTTAAAAGTTTTGCAGGGGAGCTGTGAATATGGCCTAGTAGTAGAGTGCTTGCCTTGTATACATGAAGCCCTGGGTTTGATTCCTCAGCACCACATATATAGAAAAGGCCAGAAGTGGCACTGTGGCTCAAATGTTAGAGTGCTAGCCTTGAGCAAGAAGAAGCCAGGGACAGTGCTCAGGCCCTGAGTCCAAGCCCCAGGACTGGCAGAAAAAAAAAAAAAAAAGTTTTGCAGGGGCGGGGTGCCTGTGGCTCACATCTGTAATCCTAGCTACTCAGGAGTACTACTTTCCTTCCTCTGCTCCTCTCCTCTCCTCTCCTCTCCTCTCACCTCCCCTTACCTCCCTTCCCTTCTCTCCTCTTACTCTCACTTGGCTTTTCACTCAAGGCTATAGCACTCTATCACTTGAACCACAGCTGCATTTTTAGCTTTTTGCTAGATGACTGGAGATAAACCATGCCCAGATGGCTTTGAACCATGATCCTAAGATCTCAGCCTCTTGAGTAGCGAGGATTATAAGCATCAGCCACCAGCACCCACTGAGTCCTTCTTGGAGAGTTCGTGTATTTTTCCACTACTGTGACAGTGCAATCATGAAGCTTGAGTGGAATCTCAGCAGATCACCCTCAGCGTTACAGGAGACACACCATCCTTCCAACCAAGGCTTGGCATTTCCCAAGCCTCTGTTGGTTCGTGGGCCTTGCTCCTCACTAGGTACTGCGAGACCCTCACCTATTAACTCCGACAAGGGCCGCCTCCAGCATGTCCTACGATAATCACAGCTAGGTGGATCTAGCCACACCTTGCACTGTGACTCTCATTGTGATGTCAAATTAAATCATTTCACCCGTGTAACCTGACAGAAAGTCCCAAAGAACAGAGACACCTTTAATATCTGAGTTCCCGTCTGCATTACCAGGGAGGCTGGCATCTACCACACATCAGTGTACCTCGTGACTCAACTTTGATGGCTGGCCATCTCACAATGAATGTAATGAAAAGTACTTTACACGTGCATGCACATTCGTATATGCATATCCAGAAATATTTACCCTACAGTTAGTGGAATTAACCAAGACCATATTTTATGTTTACCATCTTGGCTTTTGTAAATGGGAAGTGTGTGCGTGTGTGCGTGTGTGTGTGTGTGTGTGTGTGTGTGTGTGTGTGTGTATACTGGGGCTTGGACTCAGGGTCGATGGCTGTCCCTGACAGATGGTTTGGGGTTTTTGGTGTTGTTTGCTTTCTCACAAGGCTAGCACTCAACCACTTCTGGCTCTTTAATGGGTTATTCGAGATAAGAGTCTCATGAGCTTTCCTCTCCAGGCTGGCTTCAAACCATGATCCTCAGATCTCAGCCTTCTGAGTAGCTAGGATTATGGGTGTAAGCCACCTGCACCTGACATAAATGGTAATTTTAATAAACAGGGGTGTGCTTTCTGTATTATATATGCAATACATTCCCTTCCACTGCAGGTACATAGTTCTGAGAGATGACTCCAAACTGTGACTACAAGTAAGTATGTATTTTTTTAGGAAGTGAGAATATTCTTCGGTTTCTGTCCTATCCGCCTGAGAGCCAGCCCCTGGGGACAGTCACTGTGCCCTCAGGCGCACAGACATTAATAGGCTTGATTAAAGAGCTGCTGAGTTCCTTCATTAGGTGAAACATAATGGCCTCCCGGTGACACTGACCTGCTGAGGTGCTGAGAAGGACCCATGTCCCCAGAGGAGCAGTCTGGGCCAAACCCCAGGCTAGGAAAGAACTTGGTAGTCACCATGCAGTCAGATTCTCCCTGTGAGCCAGTGAGCAAAACCATTCTGCACATTGTGGAGATGAAGAAACGGTAGCCAAGGACCGGGAACCGGCAGGCTATGTCAGAGGGATGCGAACTGGCAGTGATGCACACCTTACCCACCATGTGGAAGGGGCAGCCCAGAATTCCCAGGAATTCCATGTGAAAGGGGGGAAAACGTGGAGGCCCATGAGATTTCTAGAATGCCAAACAGGTGGTTAAGGGCAGAACTGAGCTGAGCTGGCATAGAGGAGCTGAGGGAGGTCTGGGCAGGAAAGAAGGGGGAGAATGAGGGAAGGAGAGAAAGGAGAGGGAGAGGGAAGGGGGGAAGAAGAGAGAGGAGATCGATGATGGATAGATAGTATAGATAGATGATAGACCAATAATAGATAGATAAGATAGATGGGGAGGGAGAGGATGGGAGAGGAGAGATCAGACGGGAAGAAGAGGGGAGGGAAGGAAGAGAGAGAAGAAGGAGATAAATAGAGAGAGAGAGGGAGAGAGATAAAGATAAGGAGATTGTAAAGAGAGAAGGGAGAGAGTAGAGATACAAGGTGAGAGGGGGAGGGAGGAGGGAGGGGAGGGAGTTATCAAGGTAGAGTGAAAGTGAGAAGAGAGGAAAGGAGAGGGAGGGAGTGGGTTAGGTGAAAGAACCAATGAGTAGATCGATGGGGGAGAGAAAAAGAAGAAACAGGAGAGATGAAAGGAAAGGGGAAGGATCCAGGGAGAGAAGGGAAAGGAAGGGAAGGAAGGGGGGAAGGAACTCCATCTAGAGTGTGGCTGAGTGCAACACAGTGCGGGGCATTCAGTTGTGTGGAAAACATCGTGGGTCGAGGTCATTGTCAGTAACATTTCTCTCCAGAGACTCAGGCAGGGAGCCTAGGAAAACCAGAAAGATAAACTGGCAGGAAATAAAAACCACACACACACACACACACACACACACACACACACACACACAGCAACAGGCAGGAATGCAAGGACATTCACTCTTGCGGTGTAGCTACCATATAATTGTCCAATATTGATTTTAACCAAGCAGTTCTAGGTTTCCCTTGAAAACTGCCTTTTTCTTTCAGATAGGATGGCATTCTTACCAAAGAGAGGGCAGAGCACAGTGGTATTAAGAGTAAGAATTGTATAATGACTTTTTTTTAGGCTGATGTTTCTTATGCTCTTTGCCAGGGCCATTGTTTCTGTTATTTGCTGAGATTCAGGTGACAAAAGCTGATCATAAATACATTCCTTCCTCAATTGATACATGAATTTATCCAGGATCATTTAATTTCAAGTCTAATCACAAATATACAAAGACTTAAAAGAGCATTCTGATCGTAAATTTAATACAGGCAAAGCAGCAGTGATGGTCATTACTGATCACAATTAACTACTTTCTAAATTAAACAAAAAAGTCATCCATCATGGGTTTTGTTCTTCTTGTTTTTTGCTTTTGTGCTGGTACTGAGACTTGAACTGAAGGTCTGGGCTTAGCTTTTTGGCTTAAAGTTGGTGCTCTACTACTTGAGGCACACCTCCAATTCTGGCTTTTCCATTGTTAATTGGAGACAATGGTGTCACAGATTCTTTTACCCAGGCTGGCACTGAACCATGATCCTCAGATCTCAGCCTCCTTAGTAGCTATGATGATAGGTATGAGTACTAGGTTTCAATGGTGTTTTGTATAATGAACATATTTGATGACTTCTGGTACCTAAGAATGTTCTAGAAAAAAATGTACAGTGTATGTGATCTTACTTCCCACTTTACTTCCTTCTACCAGATGTAATTTTTGGCTCCTCTAACCCATAATCCCATGTGTAATCTTCACAAGAAGCAGAAAAAATGTGCTGTCAATGCTGACATTTCTATTTCTCACTGCATAGCTGGTAATTTGTCTGAAATAACAAGCCTAAATTGTTTTTTTTTAAATATAAGTTTAAATTCAACATCATTTCTCTAGAAAAAAGAAGACTAATATCTGTCAGTTGGACTTCCTTTTCTTTTCTCTAAAATATGTATTTGTCATAACAGCTTTTTCCCTTCCTGCTAGAATTCTAGCTGGCTTTGTGTTTATAAAGGTTATGTTACTACAAAAGAAAATAACACCAGAGGGATAAAGCAAGTAATCTCACAGCCCTCTGAAGTAAACAGCTTGCTTTCTCAAGTGAACGATGTGAGAGCCAGTACTTCATTAATTTGTAGGACTGGAAAAACATGCAGACGTGGCCGGGGCTGAAAGCCGGGGAGCAAGGCACCCACGGCCAAAAACAGGGACACAGGCTAGAGTCTGTGCAAAACCCCGCACATCAAACATGTCCCCTAGAAACGAGCCAGCAGCCCGTGTGTGCTTTAGTGATTGCACTGGAAATCTAAGCTGCAAGGAGATACAAAATATTTTCTTTCTCTTTGGTGAAAGAAGAATGAATGAAGAATTATTTTGGCTCAAAAGAATGAACAACTAAAATAACAGGACTGTTGCTGATGTGTGAAAACCTAAATGTCAAATACACCTCTAATGGGAAATATATTTCACTAAGTTAAATGCAAATGAGAATGTTGCTAACATAAAGTTCCATGGAATTTCTCTATTTTTGTTATTAAAGAATAAAATCTGTCTATTATTGATGATATTCCTGTATCACCTTCCTGTGGTTGTACCTACACTATCTCTGTATCTTATCTGAGTATATTGGAAACCGTGTATACTGGTATTAGAACCAGGAAATTGGAAGGGAATACCAAAATTGAGAGACACAGGGTAAAAAAAGACAAACAACTACAAAAGCAATACTTACAAACTGATGAAAATGAACTGAACAACTGAACAACTCGTGGGGGGGGAGGGGGAAAGGAAAGAGGGAGGGGGAGAGGGGAATGAGGGACGAGGTAACAGTACAACAAATGTATCCAATGCCTAATGTATGAAACTGTAACCTCTCTGTAATTCAGTTTGATAATAAATATATATATATATATAAATATATATTATATATGCTTGGAAAAAAAAGAAAAAAGAAAAAAAAAGAATAAAATCTGAATCAGGTACTGGTGGCTCACACCTGTAATCCTAACAAATCAGAAGGCTGAGGTGTACAGAGGTGTTCAAAGCCAGTCCAGGCAAGAATGTCCATGAGATTCTTGTCTCAAGTTAACCCAGCAAAAAGTCAAAAGTGAAGCTGTGGCTCAAGTGGTAGAGCATTAGCCTTAAACAGAAAAAGCTCATGGACAGGGTCTAAGCCCTAAGTACAACCCCAAGGAAGGAGAAGGGTCGGCAGACCACCTGCACCCAGCCCTCCCTCACCGGAGGACAATCAGATGGCGTGGGAGTCAAGTCAGCGTGAGATCTCGTTTATTGGGGAAGTACGGGCCACTAATATAAGGCACAGGAGCCAATCAGGTCTAAGATCGGCAGTAAGGGGAGGGATGAGCTGTCCATGAAGGGCGGAAGAGCCGGGGTGTCACAGCCCACCGAACCGCCTCTGGGTTCATCCTTAGGTGCCATCTTAGCCACACGTGGCCCCAGGACTGAGAAACAGGAGGGGCCAGCTAGTTGACTTCCAGGTGTGCCCCACAGAAAGAAGGAAAGAAGGAGGGAAAAAAATCAAAGACTTAGTCAAATTCTGTCTATCTATCTTTTTTTTTTTTTTTTTTTTGCCAGTCGTGGGCCTTGAACTCAGGGCCTGAGCACTGATCCTGGCTTCTTTTTGCTCAAGGCTAGCACTCTGCCACTTGAGCCACAGTGCCACTTCTGGCCGTTTTCTGTATATGTGGTGCCGGGGAATTGAACCCAGGGCTTCATGTATAAGAGCCAAACACTCTTGCCACTAGGCCATATTCCCAGCTATCTATCTATGTATCTATGTATCTATGTATCTATGTATCTATCTATCTATCTATCTATCTATCTATCTATCTATCTATCTATCTATCGGTAGATAGACATCTCCTAGTTATTATACTATCCATTATATTTATAATAACAATATAGTATTTTACAAGATTTTAACATGATCATGATGATGATGACGACGACTATATGTGTGCTGGTAACAGAGCTTCCACTCAAGGCCTGAGTGCTGTCTCTTAGCTCTTTTGCCCAAGGCTGCTTGAGCCATATTTTCACTTCCAGCTTTTTACTGGTTAATTAAAGATAAGAGTTTCTGGGATCTTCTTGTTTATGCTGGCTTTAAACCTTGATCCTCAAATCTCAGCCTCCTGAATAGCTAGGATTACAGGCAGTGTGTGTGTGTGTGTGTGTGTGTGTGTGTGTGTGTGTGTGTGTGTATTCTACTTTAATCATGTGATCTATAAAGTTGCTTTTGAAATGCCTTTAGCATATGACACCTTTAAACACATATAAAAGAAAACATGCTTCATGACCCATAGATTGCAAAAGAGAAAGTAGCGCACTTTGGCCTCTATTTAGAGTATTACCAAATCCTTGCTTTTGTAGAAGACTTCCTTTTCTATTTCTGCAGCTAGTCAATTTTTGAAGTCAGAATTGCTTCTATAAACACCAATCTGTACTGCATCAGTTCAAGTAACTGCGTTAACTAAATATTGATATCCGACGTGATCAATCTTTTTAACTTTTCGGGGACTTTGAAGACACGTTCTCTGGGAGGGAGAGTCTTCCTGCGTCGCAGTTCCCATGTTAGGACATGTCAAAGACTAAAAACAAAGCATATGATCCTTACCCAACTTTGCTCTCCTCAAGTTGAGGAATGCAAGCCAGGGTAGGCCGTGACTGCTAGACTACAGAGATAAGACCACCCTGAGTGCTGAGCTCTGCCATGCCCCCTCTCCTCCCTTTGAAATCCTCCTGGGTGATGGATGAAGAAGGGGCTGCTGTTCTCAGCCTCCCGCTTGGGGTCTAGTCACCCCACTGAGGAAACGCTGGGATACACTGCTGACAGAAAACAAAACCTGAGCCACCCAGCAGGACCGCTGCTCGGGTGGGGGTAGGGATACTATTGTGTCAATCAAGGCCACAGCTGCAAGGGGCTGGGCCCTCCAACACATGCATATTGGCACATTTGGGGAGAGGAAGAAACTGATTCTTCTGCATTTTCACTGTAGGTATATTTTCAGTGGCCTACAGCAGGATCATCTGGTTTCATAAAAAAAATAATAAAATTCAGCCAGGAGTTGGTGGTTTGCACCTGTAATCCTAGCTACTCAGAAGGCTGAGACCTGAGGATTGAGGTTCAAAGCCAGCCTGGTAAGGAAAGTACATGACAAGCTCCAATTAGGGGAGCTGTGGTTCCACTGGTAGAGCACTAGCCCTGAAGAAAAACTCAGAAACACACGCACACGTATGTATCTCTGTGGGTATGTACAAATATAATTCTGCAAAATAGTTTACCTGTATCATAAAAACAAATGGGAAAACTTAAGTTACATCCTTTAGTCTTGATAAAAACCCTATAAATTATGTATTTTAGTCTTTATGGAATTCTAAAAGAGCTACTTTATCTACTCACAGATTAAAAGAGTTGAAATTCACACAAATTAAAATAACGACCAAAAGTGTAAAGCTGTAAGAATATCTGAGATTTAAATTAAATCTGTGATATTCTTTGGTTTCATGATATCACCAGAAGTCAAAGAACACATTTTTGTTTCCATGCCTGTAATCCTAGCTATTGAGAAAGACTGAGATCTTAAGATCAAGGTTCAAAGCTAGGCTGAACAGACAAATCCAAGAGACTTTTGTCTCTGATCAACCACCAAAAAAGCCAGAAATGGAAAAGTGACTCAAATGGTAGCACACCAGCCTTGAGAGCAAAAGCTAAGTGAATGCGAAACCCTAAGTTCAAACCATAGCATCAGCAAAAACTTTAGAATTATTTCCACGTATTTTTCCTCAATATACATTTCTATTTAGATGTTTGTGGATTCATATTTAGACTGCTTTCCTTAATGAGAAGGATCCCAAAGAATACTTTCAAAATATGTACAGAATATCATTTACAGATAGCATCTTCCAAACACTTTGTTGTAGCTAGGTAACCCTAATAGATATCTTAGAGATGATTCATTTTTTTATAGACAAAAGTGATTTGCTTGAGATTTATAAATAGTGGACAATTTAACTTATAAATCATGTACTTGGAAATAAAAGGGCTGGGGATATAGCCTAGTGGCAAGAGTGCCTGCCTCGGATACACGAGGCCCTAGGTTCGATTCCCCAGCACCACATATACAGAAAACGGCCAGAAGTGGCGCTGTGGCTCAAATGGCAGAGTGCTAGCCTTGAGCGGGAAGAAGCCAGGGACAGTGCTCAGGCCCTGAGTCCAAAGCCCAGGACTGGCCAAAAAAAAAAAAAAAAAAAAAATTAAAAAGGAAATAAAAGTTCCAAAAAATATTGTTTAACTCTAGGTGATATTATTGATTGCCTTAAAAAGATCCTCTAAAACTGAGTAAGCCAGTATATACATAACAAATATATGTGTATATATTTTGTATATATGATGTGTATGTGTTATGTATATATTATATGTATATAATTATGTTATCCATATATTCTCACACATATGGTATTCATATACATAGTATGTGTGCATACATGTACCTGTGTACACATAGACATATTTAATAGGGAATTATTTGAGAGGAGTGGAAGATTTAAATTATTGGTAAGTAGATAGCATGCTAAATATATTTATATTCATAATCCATTGACAACATATTATGTACATCATAATTAATGTAATACTACATCACTGCATAAACTAAGACATTAGGGGTTCTTGTATATTTCAGGATTCTAACATTTAGAAAATCTCAGAAATCACCCCAGGTATATGCCTTTAGAACTCCATGTTTGTCTAGGCTCTGGTCATGTTCAAAAGTAAACTGTCAGATTTAGTCCCCAACTTATCCAAACTGTCCCTCCCAGATCCTTTCATTAAAATAAATATAGCCGAGTTACAATTCTCCCAACTATGATCTTTCCTTCTTTTTTCAATTTCCACATATTTGATGAACGTGGAAATCCCAAGATAAGTTGGTTTTTTGTTTTGTTTTTTTGCCAGTCCTGGGGCTTGGACTCAGGGCCTGAGCACTGTCCCGGGCTTCTTTTTGCTCAAGGCTGCCACTTGAGCCACAGTGCCACTTCTGGCCATTTTCTATATATGTGGTGCTGGGGAACCGAACCCTGGGCTTCATGTATATGAGGCAAGCACTCTTGCCACTAGGCCATATTCCCAGCCCACCCAAGATAAGTTTCCTCAGGTACAAATTCTGTTAATTCTCTCAGAAAAATGACCACTTATTTTCTATTTAGTGTCTATGAAAATCTCTGTCAAAACTTTCTAAAAACTTCATAACAGGGCTGGGAATATGGCTCAGATGTAGAGTGCTTGCCTAGCATGCATGAAGCCCTGGATTCTACTCCTCAGCACCACATGTACAGAAAAAGCATGTGGCTCAAGTGGTATAATACTAGTCGAGCAAAAAAAAAAAAAAAAGCCAGGGACAGTGCCCAGGCCCTGAGTCCAAGCCCCAAGACTGGACAAAAAAAATTCAAAACAAAACAACAACAACAAAAAAAAATAACTCCTCAGCAATTATGAACAATTATGGTCTAGGGTTTTTATTTTTCCTATACTAGTCTAGGTTGCAATGAGATTTCCCAACTTTATCTATGGAATATAGATACTGACTTCTATTTGCTTTAAAATAGCAAGCTTTTAGTATTTACTTTGTCATCTTACGAGTTACATTCATTTAGAAACTTGTATGTTATCATTAAGTAGCAGTACAAAGTTTACAAGTCCATGAGTCACATTATGCACACAGTACATCTTTATTAATGTCACCCTTTCCATCTTTCTCCCATTTTTCTCCTCTCATCAATACCATCAAGCTTTGTTTAGTTCACTTTTTATATAATATACACTGAATATGACTATTTTGTCACTCAAAAAATGAACTATATTTTTGAAAGACTTTTATGTACATTGTTCCTAGGGCTTGATCTCAAGGTCTTATACTCTTTACTGAGTTTTCATTCAAGGTTAGTGCTCTACTACTCAAGCCCCACCTCCATTTCTGCATTTTACTGGTTAATTAGAGATAAGAGTCTCTTGGATCTGTCTGCCCCAGTTGTCTTTGAACCACAATCCTCATATCTCAGCCTCCCCAACAGCTCATAGAGATTATAGAGGAGAGCAAACAACACCCAGCTTAAAGAGAATTTTGGATAAAATTATAGTTATGTGTAAGGATTAATACTAAATGGGAAGGAAAGGTGATTAATATATAAGTTTCCTGAGGCTTTTAAATGAGTTCTAGAATTATGACTTTGCACATTCTTAGACACTGTAGTTAAAACAAAGAGCCTTCTAGTTGGTCTTCATTTGGAATTTGTAAATAACTGAACCCATTATACTAATAAAATATAACAAGTGGGATTGTAATACATGAAGCTTTATTATAGAAAGAATTCTCCTTTATGCAAAAATAGTACCATTGAGACTTGACATTCTAGTCTTTTACTCTGAAGCAAAATATTCACTTGCATATTTGGGGGGGGGGGGAATTTGCTGGTCCTGGGACTTGAACTCAAAACCTGGGTACTATCCCCAGGCATTTGTGCTGAAGGCTAGTGCCCTAACACTCAAGCCACATCTTCTCTTCTGGCTTTTTGGTGATTAACTGGGAATAAGAGTCTCACAGACTTTCCTTCCCAGGCTGGTTTTGAACCCCAGTGATGCTCAGATCTCAGCCTCCTGAGCAGCTAGGATTACAGGTGTGAACCATTTGCACTCAGCTCATTTGTATCAAGCCTTCAATCATCTAGCAGACTAAGAATGGCTAGGAAATATATTATGAAATGGATTTTCTTTATAACATAATTATCTCACTTCTGGGTCAGTTCCAATTTGGGGCACAATTTTAAACAAAGGCAAAATGAAGAAATTTGAATTTACATCATATTCTCACACAATATAAAGTTGAGCAAGCCAAAATTGGGCAGATGTTAAGATGATATCAACAAGTAATGAATAGTTTCATTGTTTGTGCTGAAGTAATATTTTCATGAAAACTTTGTATAATATCATATGCTGGCCACTTTTCATTGTCAAATTATTGTAAAACTACTTAAATAGAAATGTCATCCTGAGTGAATGCCAGGATTTCTATGGAACTGAATATTCCTTAAAAAATCAGATCTTGTTTGGACCATTTTATGAGTACTGTAGTTCTGCCTTCTGAGTCAATTTGGCATCCCTCTAAAATTTCAGAAGGATTTGAAAACATCTTCAAGTTAGACTCTTATTTTACCATTACTATCAGAAGATGGCTAATTCTGAATCAAAAATATATTTTTCAAGAGGCTCGGATGCACAAGGGACTCCATTGGGGACAAGGCAATATGGAAATGAAACATTTTTTTCTGAAACTACACAACTGTATCCAATAGAATATTATTATCTTTTCAGCCTATACAATTGATGTTCACTTTTTCTTCAATGCAAAGATTGCAGTCTTGGAGGAGCAGAGAAGAACTGTAGTTTTGTTTTAAGATCACTTTATTGTTTTATTAAGGAATTGCACAAAGGGATTACCATTGCATTAGTCAGGAGATGAGGACATTTCTCTTTTGTAGACAATGTTACCCCTTCCTTCACTTTCCCATTTCCTCCTCCCTCCCCTCCCTGCCCACAAGTTACATAGGTCATTTTCCACATGCTCAATACCAAATAGTATGATTGCATTTTCTAGTTAGATTTTATAAAAGGAAAATCAATTCCACACTGGTTTGGGGAGAAAGCGACCCAGAAACAGTGCTGTCAGAAGAAAGCAGCTCGAACAGCTACTTGGCTCTCATTTTAAAATATCCTTCTTACAAAGCACCTAGACAGAATAATTGCAAATGTGATTTGACATAAAACCTAATACCTTTGCTGGCACTGATGGCTTGTGCCTGTAACCCTAGCTACTCAGGACATTGAGATCTAAGGATCACAGTTCAAGGCCAGCATAGGGAGAAAACCAACAAAAAGCTGCAAGTAGAGGTGTGGCTTAAGTGGTATAGCATCAGCCTTGAGTGAAAAAGCTACATAAAAGTGTGAAGCTCTAATTCAAACCACAGTACTACACACACACACACACACACACACACACACACACACACACACACACACACACACACTGCAAACAAGAGGCCCCATTCCAGCACAGGAGATGCAATTCCCACATCTGCTAGCAACCTACATGCTGGAACATTTTCAAACAGAACACAAATCAATTGTCTTTTGGTCAAACAATTTTAGTCTTGAACAATGAACTACTATATTAAAAATAAAGATTAGGTGAAAGAAATCACTTAAAAACCATTAAACTTGAAACTCCCGGGTAAAAATGGTGAGCAGGAGAAAAGGTAGTACTGAGAAAGGTTCCTGACAGCCTTCAAGCCTTCGTAGTACTCACCTAGAATCATTGCATGAGATGATTAAAATGCTTCCAATTTTACTCATCCATTAAAAAGAATAATATGATGTAATTTGCAGGGAAATGGATGAACCTAGAACAAATCATGTTAAGTGAGGTACGCCAAGCTCAGAGAGACAAATGGCATGCGTTTTCTCTCCTATGTGGAAGCAAGATCTAGAATACAACGGGGTCTGATGAATTATATGGCACTCCAGGCATTCACACACAGTGAGACCAGAGGAGGAGGCTCTTGGGAGAATGCGATTGATCAAAATGAATTCCAGCAAATGGAAATGCAAGTTATTTATGTTGTTGGTTGTGGTACTGTCGGTTGTATGTGCGTGTTGTTTTGTTTGTTGCTTTACATTTTCTGCTTCTTGGGTGGGGGAGGGCACGGGGGGAAGGAAGGATAAACAGATGCGGCGTGGTATTCAGTAGACACTATGTGGAGATGAACTATGCAACTGTGCGCAGGGACCAGACAACAAACTGGGAAATAGAAGGAAGGGATGACATTGTTCTAAAGCGAGATAGACTCACTCCCTGACTTGTGAAGTGGAAACTCCTCTGGTGGCTCATGCCTGTAATCCTAGCTACTCAGAAGCTTGAGGTCTGATTATTGCAGCTCTAAGCCAGCCCCCAGCGAGAAAATCTTTCAGATACTCTTATTTCCAATTAAACCCCCCAAATGCCAAAAGTAAAGCTGTTGGTCATGTGGTAGAACAATATCCTTGAGCAAGAAAGACGCAAAAGTGCCCTGGCCTCAATTTCTTGCCTCAGGACTGGTGTGCACACGTGTATACCACACACACACACACACACACACACACACACATACACATGTACATACACACATTTCCAGAATATTTTAGCTAACTTTCATATATAATCAGTAGTATGCTCACTTTTAAGTACAGAACTAAATGTGTGACAGTCTTTATGCTATAAAAACCTGAGAAGAGTGGGGAGCTGATGGCTCACATCTGTAATCCTGACAATTCAGAAGGCCAAGATCTGAGCATCACAGAGTGCAGAACACAGACTCTGATCTCCAGTTAACCAGCAAGAAGTGGAAAGCAGAGATGGGGCTCAAGTGGTAGAGTGCCAGCTGTGAGCACAGAAAGCCAAAGCGAGTGTGCAAAGCCTTGATTTCAATCCCTAGTACAGCACAAGGATAGATAGATATAAAGAGTTAGATATATAGACAGACAGACCGATGATAGACAGACAGACAGATAGATAGATAGATAGATAGATAGATAGATAGATAGATAGATAGATGATTGATAGATAATCACTAGACACAGAGGAGCACATACTTGTAACAAGGTAAGTCCTTGTACAGAGAAGTATTCACTGGAAGCCAGGAATCCGAAGTGGGGCTCACCCCTTGAATCCCAGCTACTCAGGAGATGGAGATTTGAGGATCATAGTTCAGGCCAGCCTTGGCAGGAAAGTCCTTGAAACTCTTGACTTCAATTAACCAGCAAAAAAGCCAGAATTGGAGCGGTGACACAAGTGTCTATATAGAGTGCTAGACTGAGCAAAAAGGTTCAAGAACAACACACAGTCCCTGAGTTCAAGCCCCAAAGAAAAATACTCATTGGAATAAATAAATTATAAATAATGATAAATAACTCTAGTATACCTGATGTTGGTTGAATATCTATTGTAAATGAATTACTCCATGAAATCTTATGCCTCAAGTGTGGTAGTCCTAAAGACCACGTTTGGTCGAAGTTGCGAGTATAGACTTCTTTTTAACGAATGAGGGAATTCCAAAGAACTTCAGAGAACCCCACTTTCCACACTTTGAATATCTAATAGTAGGGGGATTCTAAATGCCAGAGGTTACTCTGGGCCATGACTGATAAAGTGTGGGAAGCACTGGCCTCTGCCTCCATCCTCTTTAGGCCTTGTCTTGCTCACTTAAGGTGCAAAGGGGCTGCATAGACACAACTACATTTGCACAGGAAATCTCTAAACACAGAGAGTGTGTTCCTCGCTCCATTCTCACACTTGTACAACAAGTATTTTGAGCATGTTCATTCTCTCACCCTCCTGCCACTACTCCCACCCAAGACAGGAAACATTGGGCCTTCCTAATGTTTATTTCCTTTATTAGTGCCGGTCCTGGGGTTTGAAGTCAGGGCCTGGGTGTTGTCCATGATTGCTTTTGCTAAAGACTGGAGCTCCACCACCTGAGCCACAGTTATACGTCTGGGTTTTGGGTGGTTAATTAGAGAGAAGAGTCTATGAACTTTCCTGCTTGGCTTGGCTTTGAACCTTTATTCTCAGATCTCACTATCCTGAGTACTTAGGATTACAGGTGTGAGCCACTGGAGCACAGCCGTAAATTTAATTTTCGTTAAATTGCTTGTGAATTTTTCAAAGGGACTTCTCTGTGGCACTTCTCACGTGCATATGTGGTACTCTAATAAGATCTGTGCTCTCCTCCACTCTTGCTTTGCCCATCCTCCCTCCTCCCCCTCCCTCTCCCGCCTGCCCCTTCTTATTCCTCTGCTTTTAGTGGGTTGAAGCTTCCTAAGATTGCTTAATGGAGGGGTCATTCTCAACTACATCATTTGCCTGTTTGGATACATCAAAATGGAACTAATGAAACGTCATGCTAATAATGACATTTAAGTAACAAATGATTTTATCCGGGCTTGGCTTGTACCTGTAATCCCAGCTACTCTAGAGGCTGAAATCTGAGGGCTGCAAGTGGAAACTTAGCCTGGCCAGGAGAGTCCCTGAGAGTCATATCTCCAATTAACTACACACACACACACACACACACACACACGCTCGCGCGCACGCCAAAAGTGGAGCTGTGGCTCAAGTGGTACAATTTCAGCCTTAAGCAAAAGAGGGACAAGACTCAGGCCCTGAGTTTAAGCCCCATAACCAGTACACATCAAAAACAAAACATAAAACCAAACTCTAAGGTCATCTCAAACAAACTTGATATTTAGTTTTACAAAAGAACAGGGCTGGGAATGTGGCTTAGCGGTACAGTGCTTGCCTAGCATGCATGAAGCCCTGGATTTGATTCCTTAGCACCACAGAAACAGAAAAGGCTGGAAGTGGCACTGTAGCCGCTGTGTCTCAAGTGTTAGCATGCTATCCTTGGGCGAAAAGAAGCCAAGGACAGTGCTCAGGCCCTGAGCTCAAGCCCCAGGATGGGCAAAAAATAAAAAAGAACAACATAAAATATATATATTAAATGTAAAGTAAATTGCTAGGTAGATGTTGGAACTTATTTTTACTTCCTGCAAAAGGAATGATACAATGTTTTTTTTAACATTATCTGAATAGTAAAGAAAAAAATTACTTTTGCATGAATTTCATTAGCGTGTGACCTGAAATTAGGAACATTTTTTTAAACAGTCCTAAGAAGGAGTTCCCATTCCGCTTGTCAGTTTGTGGGTACAGTGGGTCTTGATCAATGTCCCATCCCCCACCCTGCCTCTCTCCTGCCCTCCAGACACCTGGTTCCATTGTCACATTGAGTTACTCACTGTTAACCCTTCGTTTGCCCACCCTTTCTCCCTACATTTTTCTTTTGTTATTGTTGCTGGTTGTGGTGGTGGTTGTGGGTCTTGAACTCTGGGCCTGGGAGCTGTCCCTGAGCTTTTCACTCCAGGCTAGCACTCTACCACTTTGAGCCACACCACCACTTTCCTCTGTTCATTTTTTCTCCACTCCCACCCCTCTTAAACGCCTATCCTCCTCAGAAATGAAGAAAAAACAAAAGATTGAATAATCAAAAGCCATCTCATATATTTAGCACTGACAGATATATCTGAATAAAATTACATCTAAGTTCAGCTTTGGAGTTAAGTTTAAGAAAACTGAAGAATAAAAGTTATGCGAAATTTCTGCTAACAAAACATTAAAATCATATGATTAGAATATACAAAATTAGGTAAATTATATGTGATTTTTAAAACTACATGCTGGTGAAATGGCTCTAAACTATTAACAAATATTTTTAAATGAATGACAGGAAATCAGTGCTTTCTGAAGTGTGAGTGCCAATGGGAAGGAGAGGTTGAATGGAAAGGATGAAGTAAAGTGAAAATAGGGTTAAAATACTTTAGCCACATTTGTGAACGTGGGACAGTAAAGCCTGGAGAGTGATTTGGGAACTGAAGAAAGGTAAGTCTGATGAAGGTACACTATGCGCATTTATGACATGTCAAAATTAAATGATGTGTGCCACAGATTGATGCTAATTAAATCTATATTTTAAAAAACAGAGGTTGGGCTGGGAATATGACCTAGTGGCAAGAGTGCTTGCCTCGAATACATGAAGCCCTGGGTTTGATTCCTCAGTACCACATATATAGATAACAGCTAGGAGTGGTGCTGTGGCTCAAGTGGTAGAGTGCTAGCCTTGAGCAAAAAGAAGCCAGGGACAGTGCTCAGGCCCTGAGTTCAAGCCCCAGGACTGGCCAAAAAAAAAAAGAAAATACTCAAAAAACAGAGGTTGTGGTCGAAACCAGAGCTCTTGATACAACGAAATTAAACTTAATATGCTAATAGGAATTTGAAGATTCACAGTATTTCGTGCAAATATAATAATCTGTCTTGGCAAAGGTAAATTCTTAATAAAAAGAAAAATAATTTTATTGTTGTCATTATGTTTAAGGTACTAGGTGAACTTCCTTTGGCATACCCTATGTGGTTACTGTATATGAATTTGGTACACTGGATATTGTAGATATGCTTACCTGAACTAGGGAAGGAAAAGAAAAATGAGGGAAGGTGTAACAAATATGACAAGAAATGTACTCACTAGCTTATTATGTAACTGTACCCCCCTCTACATCACCTTGCCAATAAAATTTAATTTATAAAAGAAAAAATGCACTGCTACAGTTTCTCAAAACTATGAAATTCTGCTTTATTAATAAATATATTACTAATACATCCCAAATTCTAAATTATAAAAGCAAATGCCCAAGAGCACATAGACCAAGACGCATACAAAAACACAAGTATGACACATTTCAAAGGGAATCAGTGCTGGTAGGGGGTTTCTCCTGTCAATTTTGATCCCATATTATGTGGTTCAAAGGTTACAATCATAGATATTTTAATTCTTCCATTTAGAAAATCGTATGTTCCTTTGCCTTTGAATGTAAAGTTATTACATACAGATGAAGTAAAACACTAAAACCAAAAAGCCAGCTTTCACTGTGGTGCATGCACCCCATTGTATAGCCACAGTGCGCTTCAGATTTGCTCCTGAACTCAGACGTTTTCTAATGAAATCTTAGCCACCATCCTCATGCCACTTATCTATAATGATATGAATGCCAAATTGTCTAGGAGGGAAATATGACAGCCCAAACAGCCTTCAGGATCAGACATTACTCAAACTTAGTGGACTATCTTACTGGTAAGGACAATTGGTACCTCGGAAATTTTCTGCTTAGTTTTTGTCCCTACAAACCCCAAGTGGCTTCTGCAGTGAACCATTGCGGGGGGGTGGGGGGGGGAGTGGAGGGTGGGAAGGACTTTCAGGAAAACCAGCAGGAGTTCTGTAAACTTGTTCTGTCTTCTTATGGATGACAGCCAGTACTCATTTCCCCCAACGTGTAAGGATCCAAGCCTTCCTGCAGGCCAGCTCTGGGACAAAGGTGCTTCTCCACAGCTTGTTACACATAGGAACATTCAAACGGAATGAGAAATACAGCAAACAAAAGCAAAAGCCACCAACTCGAAACACTGGCCTGACAGTGCACACTTCCTTCCTAGGCTTTCACGCCTTTCAAAAGCCCAACCGGATTCTTTCTGCTGTACACAAGAAACTAAGCCACCAAAGCTAAGTCATTTCACTTTTTCTCATTTTCTTTTTCTTTTCTTTTCTTTTCTTTTCTTTTTTTAAATCAGCATTAAGGTACAGAATTGTAAAGAAAAATAATCGAAATGAAATAAGATGAATTTTGATTTTTGTACTTGGGAAAAAAAGATAAAATGACAGTGTTTATAAGGCTAACCTCAACTCTGTGTTGTTATTGTGTTTTGCTTTGTTTTGTTTTTTTCTCATGCTCTTCAATTGACATGTCCCAAACAGAGAAAGAGCTTCAAATTTCTCATCTTGAGGAGAAAGAAAGAGAATACTGTGACCAAAGATAAACACACCCAAGCTATTTGTGAATTCAATTTGCTCTGAAGCATGCACTCTACTGAAATGAAAACTTACTATTCCTTTATACTTCTTCTAGAAGCTATCCTGCCCTCCAAAATCATACAAATTATTCACTGACCTTCTGAAGTATACATTTGTGTTAAGCACTAATGACCAAGTTCCACTACGTAGAAATCGACTGAAAGTAAACTTATTTAAGATAAACAGACCCACACATGAAAAACTGACAACACTTGACTGAAGTCTGCAATTACAAATTCAATATGCATGGCTAAAATTTCACCTTTCACTTAGGTCCAGAAGAAAGCACTGTGATTTATAACTAAGTCTGTTTTTATTCAGTTTTTATTGTTTTTCTTCTGTATGAAACTTAGTAACCATCACTCTTATAGCTGACACCAGGTAATAGGCATGTTCCTATACTTTAAATCCAACTTGTGAGATGACATGAAGTCAAGCAAAATGACAACATTCTAAGTAAGTTCATGGTTCAATTCCCAAATGCAATTCTAGGATATGCTAAAAATCAGTACATACAAAATTGTTCATAACACATGCTACATCAATATTTCCACTTGTGCTGTCTGCCTTCTTAGGTCACTGTAAATCTTAAATCCTATAAAGTAAGAAATCAAGATGCCTGATATACTAGATTAAATATTCCATCTAAAATTGTGAAAGGGTGTGAACACCATTCACAAATTATTTAACCCTCTTTTAAAGTTACTGTTTTTTGTTTACCATTATCATCATATACTTTCACAAAGAAGTTTCAATTCAACAAATCAGTTTAAGAGTACAGTGCATTGAATCAATGTTGCTCCTTGAAAGTTGTACTTCCAATCCATTTAATCCCTTGTGATATGACTATAAATTAACTTTAACCTTTGGATTGCTAAAATATACATAATAGGCCACTATATGGTATATATTTTTTCTAAATACCTTCCTATCAAGCCATAAGCTTTACCTATTATTTGTAACATACTTATATTTAGGACACATATAGTTTCAGAAATACTTCTCATCAGTTAATGAATTCCAGTGAAGATAACTTTTATATTTTCTTTCCTAGAATCAAGAGTCAAAATGTCTTTTTTTGTTTGTTTGTTTTGCTGGTCCTGGTGCTGGAAGTCTGGGCCTGGGCACTGTCTCTGAACCTCTTTGTGCTCAAAGCTGGTGCTCTACCACTTGAGCCACAGTGCCACTTCTGGCTTTTTCTGTGTAGTTTATTGGAGATTAACAGTCTCACAGACTTTCCTGCCCAGAATGGCTTGGAACCACAATCTTCAGATCTCAGCCTCCTGAGTAGCTAGGATTACAGCCATCATCTGGCGGCCCCCAGCTAAAATGGTTATCTTTTAACCATAATCTTTTATACCAGACTGGGTAATTTATGACCCACTTTTCACTTTCTTAATTGTAGTAAACAAAACAATATCTTCAGTTCACAGGCCTTTTTGAACATTTATTTTGTCTCTACCTCTTTTATTAGTGGAGAAAATAAGACTATTTTCAAGGATAATAAACATATATACATAAATACCTATTTATATTATATATCTTATATATGTATATATATATATATCTTCATAATCTTCTAGATTCCTTCATATTCCTTAGCATCATGAAATACACTTTTACATTTCTTTTATATGTAGTCAAGTTAATACATGGGAAGCAGGGAGGGGGGAAAATGAGGGAGGAGGTAACAAATTGTGCAAGAAATGTACCCACTGCCTTACGTATGAAACTGTAATCCTGCTGTACAACACCTTGACAATAAATAAATAATTATTCAGGAAAAAGATTAAAAAATAAAATTAATATGTTATCATACATTTAATTTTATAATAGACTCAGCTTCTGCTTCAATCATAAGTAAGATACAATATGTCAACACCATGGGCGGCTGAGCTTAAGTAGCCAGCATTACTTAGAATAAAGCCTGAATATTTATATTTTGCATACATATTCTCTAGAATTCGTACTTTTTACATATCCATGCAAGAAGGATGTAGACTTTCCAGTGTACTGCCTTAATTACAAAATTACCCTGTGGATTTTCTCCCACTCTAATCTTTTTGTCTCAAGTCATTTCCTCAATAAATCATCATTGCCTGAACAGGCCCGGAGACTCAGTAACACATGAGAACGTACAGCTTCCTCTCCCATTCAAGCTGACACATTATCGAGACCTACATTCCATGGAAAACGTGGGGCTTTCCGCATTTCTCTGTTGTTCTCTGAACTTTCAAGCTGTGTCTTCATCACCATTTCACACATCAAATGATGTATTCTAACATAGTTGTGACAAACAGTTTTTTTCCTTACGCATGCTTCTTACTACATAGAAGTGACTACATTAGCTATTTTGGTTTATTAAATAATTAGGGCAGACAGTTATTAAATAGCTTGTTATATCATTATTTTATGGATATAGGAACAGAATTTAGAAAAAGATATGAACTTTTTCCACATCATAGACCTGCCTGAGAGATTAAGGGTCTCTGGATTCAACACACCATTTTTCTTTTAACTCATTCAATGTTGCTATGTTATAATACTTCTCAATTCTATATATCCCAATAGTACATGCAGAGTTTAGTAAGCCTCGGTATGATTATTATAAAATTGCTAACATGGTATTTCTAATTAAAATGACTAATTGAACTAACTATATGTCTAAATCTAAAAGCCAATTAATTTTTGGTTGTACAACCCAGAAGTAAAATAATAAAACCAGAGGCCTTTCCAAGAGTAAAACTTTTAGACAATGTGTAATAAAATCATTTCAACATTATGTGTAATCCATATTAATTTTCATAAATAAATATTTTTATTTTCACCTAATGAACATTGGGTTTTCCTCAATGTCATACACAAATTGACATCCTCACAAATAATATTTGTAGTGCTTAATCAAAGTACACATTTACATATTTCATATATAATATCCCAATTCTGTTTCACATTCATGTTCCAACAAACATTACGTTTTATTTTCTAAATAAATGTTTATTTAGTAGTGGCAATCATATTTTAATACAAACACAACAGAGTTGCTGGACTACTTTTCCCACTGAAAGTATTATTGACATTGACATTTACTTTTACTTCTAACATGGTCTATGGAATGTCAATACACTGATACCTATTATCTCTTTCTTGGATCTTTGATTACATCAGTTTTAAATAGTACCATTAACTGGCTTGCCTTTCTACCTACATGTCTGTATCTCTCTACAGAAAATATATGAGTTAGGTTTTAAAACTGAAAGACATAGAGAGAGAGAACATGTATGTATACATGAATAGCCTATTAGACACACTATATAGTACATATAGTGCTCATCACGTAATGTACATATTATCAGTGATACATACCTATGACTGATGTTCATTCCTTTAATCTATGGGAGCCAAGAGCAAAACATTTCTGAAGCTAAGCAAGGGTAAGAGGCCCTTCATTTGAGCCCCAGTACTGGCACAAAAATAAAACATTTCTTATCGGTTATTTTCATGACATCATTCAAAGGAAGTTTCGTAACGGATTTGAGACTCATTACTTAAAAAGGCTAAAACCTTCGAGTGCTGGATGTGTTAACTCAGATGATGGACATTAATTTTCCTCATCTGACCGCTACCCCAGGATCAATATTATACCTCAAAAACATGTTCAAATATTATGTTGATCCAAAAAGTAAAACTCACTTAAAACAAACATTCAAATAATACATCTGTTCTTTTGTCAGCTTTCAGAAAACTGATAGAAACTATTTATTCCCCTTATTGCCTAGAACAATTTATTCCTGGTTAAAAATGAAAAAAGCCAGGCAATGGTGGCTCATCCCTGTAATCCTAGTTATTCAAGAGGCTGAGATCTGAGGATTACAGTTTGAAGCCAGCCATTGCAGGAAAATCTGTGAGACACTTATCTCCAAGTAAGCACCAAGAAAAGCCCTTGGTGGAGCTGTGATTCAAGAGGTGGAGTACTAGCATTGAACACAAAAGCTCAGGGACAATTCCCAGGCCTTGAGTTCAAGGAGGAGGAGGGGGAGAGGGGGGAGGGGGAGGGGGGAGGGGAAGGGGAGGGGGAAGGGGGAGAAGGAGGAGGAGGAGGAGGAGGAGGAGGAGGAGGAGGAGGAGGAGGAGGAGGAGGAGGAGGAGGAGGAGGAGGAGGAGGAGGAGCAACAAAGCCCTGTACTCATAAGTAGTCTCTGTTCTCCTCCTCCTAGTGACAACTTTAATGATGCCCTCACTTTTTAAACACAAATACCAAGTTCCTAGTGAAAATACTAATATTTTGTCTTTAGATCCTGCTTATAATATTATAATTAATGAATTTCCATAGGATTAATTCATGAAAGTAGACATAGATTAATTTTTGAACTGAAAAAGTATGGACAAAAATAAAGCCTCTACAATTCACCAAGGCAATAACTCAATGCTGAGGCTCTATTTTCCTAGGTGATTGAATGCATACTATAAATAAGAAGACTGAATTCACTGATATGAAGATTTAGAAAAGCAAAAAAATACACTGCCACTAATTCATTAGGTTTGGGAAATCATTTTAATGATATTAGTACTCCCTGCCCTGACCAGCTCAGTCTCAAGGTTAGGCTCAAGCTCAGGCTCAAGTGCAAAGCCAAGGTCAGGCTCAAGGTCAGACTCAGGTCAGATTTTGACTCAGACATCTGCAGTTCTAGACTCTACTTCATTTAAGCAGCCTCAATCCCAGTTGTGCAAGTCCCTGGAGTTGCTCAGTAGTTTTTCTGTCAGTAGCATGGCCTTATTTCGAGAGAAAGGGTAATGCTTTCATGGACTAAAGAAGAGAAGTCAGCCAATGTGCAGACACAGGGCTACTGTTCTATTCACAGCTTTGTTTGAGATCTTCCCTTGTTTTTTCTCAACAAACCGTGGCACAAACCTGCTGTATGAATTTCTCCCATACTATAGCTGTCAGTACCAGGTTGCTGGGCCCCGAATATGCGAGCGAGCTAGAGTCAAGCTTCCCATGAAAATCGAGGCAGTGACCTGCACCCTCCTGCCTGTGAACCGTGAGACAAGCACAATCCGTCACCCTTCCCCATCTTACGTGTTTGTTGTAAATGCTCACTCATGACACTGTAACACACACCCATTCCTCCAAAATGAACTCAGCGTGCAAGATTGCATTAAGGCCAATTGGACATAGTCTTCTTCCACTCCTCACACAGAAAGACATTTAAAAATCAGGAATCTATCTCTAAGAAGTTTTCATTACTACCTAATCACTGGGAAGAACATGAGGTTGGGTCCTAATGGGTTTGATAAGAAAACAATAAATTACAGTCATAGAGTTATTATCAGTAAACTTCTATCCTTAACCCCAAATTTGGTCAAGCGACAAATTCTCTATTTCCCACCCCTAACTGTATTTCAATTTGAAAGAGAGAGGAGAGAGAGAGAGAGAGAGAGAGAGAGAGAGAGAGAGAGAGAGAGAGAGAGAGAGAGAGAAACATAGAACAAGAAGAGGAACAAGAAAAAAGAAGAGAAATATTTCTTTGACTTCCTTTCATTTTGCTATTGAAGTTAGATACACAAAATTAGACACTGTTTTCCCCACCCCAGATTTGCATTTAAAAGATCGAACACAAGCTTCAATACAGGTTGCTTTTCTGTGTCCATAGTAACCTCAGAAAAGTTGGAAAATTCAGTCCACTGAACTTCAAATGACTTTATTAAAGTGTTACTAATCAGAGTTAAAACACACAAGGTTTTAGTGTTTGGCTTAATAAAGTGAATAACTCTCAAAGCCTAATGACCTACTACGGGCAGTCCTTAAAAAATAATCTATTGAAAAAAAGGGTCAAGGGAGGACTAAAAACACATTCAACAAGAAAACCTTCCTTGGCTTCTCCCAAGGAATGATCTTCTAAAGACAAGACCAACTCGGTGAACTGTACCACCGCTGGGAAAAGCCTACGTGGTCCACGCAGCCGCTTGGTCACACAGACTGCGCTCAAACAGGCAGGACCCATGATTCCAAGGCAAAATCTGTAATTCCATTTATGCATCAACTGTAAAGTGTATGTAGTTATATGCATCAACTGTAACCCTTCCAAACTCAAAGTGAATTCTAATTGAATTAAGAGCCACAAAGAAATTGCAGCATGCATATGCAAATTTAAGCATATAAATAATTCATGAAGAAATGGTAGGTAGGAGGAGGAAGAGGAGAAGAAGAAAGTCATTAAATGCTGCTAAAAGTCATCATGAAAATGGGAGGAAGAGCAACAACAGCTATCTAGAAAAAAATCACCAGAAAAAGTATTAGCTAAAAGAGAACAAGGCCAATGCTAGTGTTACCAATTTCTCTTTTCTTTTTAGATGTTCTCTTCTGCACAAATTCCAAGAGCAGCAGACACCAGAGTTTGAGACTTCATTCAGATTCAGGGTTCCCAAATCACAAATATAGAAAAAGACAGACTTAGAACTTGTGTGTGTGTGTATCTGCCACACTGGGGCCTCTAAAACTCCGTTATGTTTTCACCCAAGGTGCTCTGCCACATGAGCCACAGCTCCACTTCCTGATTTTGCTGGTTAGTTGGAGCTAAGAGTCTAGCAGACTCTTCTATCTGGCCTGGTTTTGAACCTGGATCTTCAGATCTCAGCCTCCTGAGTAGCAAGGATTACAAGAGTGAACCATCAGTGCCTGGTGAAGCTAAGCACTTTAACTGCCTCATATGTGTGTCTCTAAGGATTTTTTCATTCCTTCCACTCCAATGTAAAAAAGAAAATGACACTACAGCGAGGAAGCTTTCACTATTTCCTGCAGAGGGCACGAATTCACTACAGGACAGCAGTGTTAAATAATTGTTGACCACCTATCCTGTGTCCATAAAAGTAACAGATTCCCATGGTAAACATTGAACAGAAGAGTTTCCTTCAATTCACCTTATGACAGCATTGCATAAGGTGACAGAATCTAAAGATCAAAGGGGCAAATCATCTCGGAGTGGGGGCTGCAACAGGACTGGGGCCCCTCCTGGAGGGAGCACAGCCCACCCATCTAATCCTTATCTAAGTGCACCAATGCCGGCAGGCAGAGAACAGAGCCAGAGGAGTGAGAAATGAGCAGTCTCACAAGGCATCAATCACCAGTGGGGAGAGAGTTGGGAATGTAAGCAATGATAACTCATCATGATACTCACTACATTTTCTCCCCAGCCCTGGGGCTTGGACTCAGGGCCTGAGCACTGTCCTTGGCTTCTTTTTGCTCAAGGCTAGCACTCTACCCCTTGAGCCACAGCACCACTTCTGGCTTTTTCTATATATGTGGTGCTGAAGAATCGAACCCAGGTCTTCATGAATGTGAGGGAAGCACACTAGACCATATTCCAAGACCCTAGTCACTACATTTTTTATGGGAATAAAACCTGAAGGAATTAAGGAGTTTAAGATGTCTCCCTTAAGCCCCAGGAGTGCTCTTGATCAAAACATTTGAGTAACAAGGAGCAGACTGGGATGGGAATATGGCTTAGCAGTAGAGTGCTTGCCTTTTTATATTTTGTAAAAATATAAAAAGAAAAAGAAGAAGTAGAAGTCTACCAGAGAGGAATGGCAGCAATGTCTACAAGAAAGATTGTCTGTCATCTATTTACCTATGTGTTTATTTATCTGTCATCTATTCATCAATCTAGTATCTATCTACTATCATCTACTTCCATCCATCATGTGTCTACCATCTATTCAATATCTATCATTTCTCATCAATCTGTCATCTAATACTTCTTAACAGTAGATCATCCATCTATGAAACTATGAACAATTATCTATAATTTATCATCGATGTATCTATCATCTATCAATCAATCATCTATCAATCAATCTGTCACGTGTCTCTATCTACTGTTTATCATTGGTCATCTATCTGTCATCAATCTACCTATCATCTACCATCTATCGCTCAACAATTGATCATCAATCTATGAATCTATCATCTATTATCTATATAGCTACATCTATGGATTTATTATCTGTCAATCTATCATATATATATATGTATGTATGCTTTTGTCTCTAAATATGGTTCTAATTGTTTTCTAAGTAACTGAAAACCCACTTGCCACAGGAAAAGATTCAAAAGAATAAAATACACTAAAATAACCCATTTGCTGGAAGTGACTAAAATAATAGAATAGTATAAATATCTTATTCATCCTTGAATAACTTTTCCTAACTATGTAAATTCACTTCAAAGACATGGTAAAAAATTAGTTATGTCAGCAGGAAAATTTAAAGTATGTGTATTGGAAAACATTAATTGTACATTCAAAATAGAATGCAAAGATCATTCCTCTTGGATAGCTTGTGGAGAAGATACTGTTTGTTGTATCAAGCAATTTTCTCTCTCAAGCCAAGAGCATTTTAATAGAGCTAATACTTGCCAGGCATTTGTAACTCATGCCTATAATCCTAGCTACTCAAGAGGCTGAGGCCAGGCCAGGCAGAAAAGTCCATGAGATTCTTTTTACCAACTAACTGGCAAAAGCTGGAAGTGGAGTTGTTGCTCAAGTGGTAGAGAAGCCAGCCTTGAGGAAGAAAGCCAAGCAGGGGCTAAGATCCTGAATTCAAGACCTAGGATTGGCACATAGATAGATAGATTTTATATATATATATATATATATATATATACACATATATACATATATGTGTGTATGTATATGTATATGTATAAATACATGAAGCTGACAACATATACACAATTACGTCAACATGATGGCCATCTTTTCCAGAGAATGCAACCAATCCTCTGCCCATAGAAATGGATTTGACACAATCACAGGTCCTCATATTCTTACATAGTTAGTGTATGTCATTGCCATATGTGTGCATCACATACATATCATATATATCATATATATATCAAAAATATTTTCTTTGCCATAATGACCCAGAAAACTTGACTCTTGAATAAAGTCTTGAATTTAAGAAATCAATATATGTCTTGTATTCAAGACTTAACTCTTGAATAAATGTGGTTCTGGAATTCTCGAATGTAATTGATACTTTTTCTTCAAAGACTATCAATCCTTCAAAAGAAGAATTTTGGCTGACATTTTTATGTTGATAATATATAAGTTTATTTTTTGTCTTTCAAAACAATCTAAAATGTGATTAAGTTCCTAAGGGTCATTTGTAAAATAAAATTATGAGGATTCATGCATCATTTGAATGATGCTTTAATAAATAAATAAATGACCCATTTACAAAGCAGACCATCCTATTCAAACTCTAAATCACAGGAACCTGAATCATTTGGTAGGGGGAAACGTCTTATGAGAAATGCTTTGCTCAAAAAGCATGGCTGCAAGTAAAAATACTTTTCTGAACATCTTACACTCTCAAAGTCAAAAAAAATTCAAGTGACATCCATTTATAACACAACACAGTGAAAAATTACTTTAAAATGCCTAATGTAAAAATATAATAGTTTACCAAAATAAAATGTGAAACAAAAGTTTGAGCTAAGCACAAAACACTAGAATATATCATCTTCAGGATAATTTTATTCACAGTTCTACCAAAACACTGTTTCTTTCAGTGACATATAAAGAAGAAATTCAGAAATACACACAAGTTTTTGTTTTATAAATAACTAAATAGGCTAAATAACTACAAAATTAATAAACCACAATTACAATTATTGGTCACTTAATGCCACCCATAGAAAAAACTACCTATTAATAAGACACACTACAACATATGCCAATGAAAATACTAGATTATATGAGAATGTAAAATATAACTATATTTTATACTGTATATTATATAAAATACTTAACATATAATATATTATAGCTAATACAATTACTGTATAATATAATTATTATAGTAAGCATATAGCACATCAAAATATGTAATTATTACATTGGTATGTTTATGAAGCAATTGTAAATGATTAATGTTATATAGTAATATGTTAGACTAATATATTAAAATATATTCTAAAATACAGCTTCAATACACAGAAGTTTTTTTTTTTAAATTATATAAATACCAGAACGTGAAATGGGGCTCTATCAATCAAAAGTCTAAACTAATTAAATTTAATATGAAGTGCATTTTCGGGTGTTTTCTTGTCTTTAAATGATTTTTCCTTTTTTTTTTTTTTAACCTGACTTCTAACCCAATCTCATTTACATGTACTTACAAAAGATTATCTTATTTACTTGAACACACATATGTACAGACCTCTTAGAGAAGAAATGACAGCTGTTTCTCTGGGGCTTACTCCACATAAAAATTTGCATTAGCTATGGCACTAAAGAGGTCGTTTGTGTTTTTATTGTGTCAGCGGCTGGGAGGTCACTCCTGAAATCCTAGCCAACCAGGAGACTGAGACCTGAGGATCAAGATTCAAAACTAGGTTAGGCAGAAAAGTCCATGGGGCTTCAATGAACCAGCAGAACGCTACAGTGAAAATGTTGCTCACATGGGAGAGTGCCAGCCTGAAAGAGAAAAGCTGAGGCCCTAAGTTCAAGTCCCATTGTGGGCACAATATATGTGTATGCATGTATGTATATGCACGTATATATGTATGTATATGCATATGTGTATGTGTGTATATGTATGTACACATGTATACATGTATATGTGTGTGCATGTGTTCATATATACATAAATGCATAATGTATAGGTGTACATGTGTGTTTATATATTTATGTTATACATGCAAATTTTAACTATACATGCATATGTGTATATATGTATTGTGTACATGTGTGCACAGGTATGTATATTGTACATATATACGTATATGTATATGAATATATATGTGTATGTACATACTTTAATTTTCAGCTGCAAAATATTGACAAAAATCAAATAACGTTCTAAAATTCAAAAGCTAATATAAGAAACCCAATAAATTTTTCTTATTTTATAACAGGAAATGTATACTGTAATCACTTACCTATAAGATTAAATACAATGTTATTCACAAAATACCTTTAAGTTACCTCTCTTGGCTAAAACTATTGTTGGTGCTCTAGGTTTATGATACAGTTACTATGCAGAAGTCTGAATAGACATTTATAAATTAAGAATTACAATTACTTTATCATATGTTTCATTTCATGAAATATAATATTGAAATAATCATAAGTTTAGTCATTCTTTTCTTGGGAAATTTTAGATAGATAGATTTTTTTTTTCCAGTCCTGGGGCTTTGAACTCAGGGCCTGAGCACTGTCCCTGGCTTCTTTTTGTTCAAGGCTAGCACTCTACCACTTGAGCCACAGCGCCACTTCTGGCTTTTTCTGTTTATGTGGTGCTGAAGAATCATACCCAGGGCTTCATGCATGCTAGGCAAGCACTCTATTGCTAAGCCACATTCCCAGCTGAAAATTTATATTGTTTATCATTTACAAATGGTTAGAGCAAAATACTTGGTACTGTTTCCTGACACCTTTGTTTCTAAACCTTTACAGATTTCATTTTAATGGTCTAACACATACACATATAGATGTGTGTATGCATCTATATGGACATGTCTTTATACATATATTGATGTGTATGTTTGTATATATTTTCACAACTTTGTTTATATTTATACATATATTTGTATATTTTACATACATATTATATACTTACATACACATATATTTATACACACACATATATATCATAAAACAAAGGGATGGAAAGGCCATTTAAGGGATCATTAATCTTTTGTGCATAATGGTAAAAGCACACATGGTCCTAATAAATCAATGTCATTGGAAGACACAGATGAATTCTGACTTAATTCAAACTCCTTTATTTAAAAGGCCAAACATCTCTCTGCAGTGCACAGTTCTCCAGACCTAGTTCCTCACTAAACCAGGGGATAATTCTCTTCCCAGCGCTGTGAAGGATCTATGATGAGCAGCAGGTTACAGCCGATTGTCTTCCAGCTACTGAACAATCAATTGATTAGGAAAGGTAAGTGGACTCGCATTCCTAAATGCAAATGTGTTATAGTAAGACTGCAAGCGCATGAAAAGACAGCAGACAATGCATTTGTCAGAACTTTACGTTATTAAGCAAATGATTAATTCTCAAATTATGAAAATGTTCACCCTATCATAAGCCAATCTTCTCATAAATGAAAACTGCTGTGCCCTTCATGGCTTTATGTCTAAGAAAACTTCAGAAAGAACAAACACTCTCGAAATGGTGTGCTGGTGGATCATGCCTGTAATCCCAGTTACTCAGGAGGCTGAGATCTGAGGATGCTGGTTCAAAGCCAGCCTGGGCAGGAAAGCCTGTGAAACTTACAGCTAAGTAACTGCCCCAAAAAGCCAAAAAGCTGGAAATGGAACCGTGGTTCAACTGGTACAGTACTAACCTTGAACTAAAAGCTCAGAGACAGTGCCCAGACCCTGAGTTCAGACCTCAGGAGCAGCACTAAAATAAGAGAAAGGATCAAGAGGAAAAAAAGCCTTTGGGGTCTCTACACGAGTACTGATTCTAAAATTACAAAACTATGCTACAAAAAACTAAGACGACTTGGTCAGTATGGTCAAGTTCACAACCTGTGACGTGGCCATAAACCTCAACCGATGAATTCCTGGGTATGTGCAGCCTGAGGGCATTTTATATTAGTTAAGAAATAATGCATCCACTCTATGCTAAGCAAAACATCCTTATTTTAGTTCATACAAGAATAACTGCTAAGAATGTTCTTCATACTTGAAATTAATACTTAAACATTGTTTTTTTCTGCATACCTTTCTAAAATATTGCTTTCCTAAGAAGCTTTAATCAATTAAAAGCTTATTTAATGCTAATAACAAAATTGATTTCAGGACAAAAAATGTATTGAAACTGAGCCCTAGGCTGGGGTTTCTTAACCAAGCTACATTTAATTGCATAGTGATATTTCACAGGAAATACCTTGAAAACAGGAAGAGAGTAGAGGTAGGCATTGGTTTGCAGGGTTTTTTTCTCAGCATAGAGACCAAGAGATACTTTCAAATACTTTACAATAAAAAGGTAAACTCTTATTTAAGTACACATGGAACTGCTTAAGCAGAATAAATCATCTCAATTGGCACGTCAATTACCATAATCAGTTAATGAAACATGTTTTTCTTGTCCCAACCATCTTCTAATTCTCTGAGAAAGGTTTTGATCTTCCCATTACCCTATTTGTCTCCTGAGGGTCTGGGTCTGAGAAGCCAATGTTTGAATCCCCAGGACTAAAGAACACACTGGCATGATGAATAATGCAAGGAGAAAGGAATCTAAAGACAAATGAATTATTCACGATAAAACATGAGAACGAGGTCCTGGGACTTTCGCTGACCTGCTCTGTAGCTTGGGTCTCTGGTGTTCCCAGATGACCGTGTGATAAAGGCCCTTCGCCTGGTGCTCCAGGGAGGTGGCAGGCATTTAGATCATTGCTTTGCTGCCCACAGACACTGTCAGGAAACAGCCAGGCGGAATTGCGCATCCTTGCTTCTTTCATTCATCACCGAACAAAACTAGACATCCTAAGTAGCTTTCATTCACTGCTATAATGCTTTCAGAAAATTCTCATGTTCATTCTTGTCAAACTGTGAGGATAAAAATGGGAAGTTTTACCTATTTCTCAATGTTGTGTCCTGGCTTCTTCGTCTGACCAAAGGGAAATTGGCATAGATAAAAATGAGCAAGTTCAGAGAGAAAGGACACTTACTTGGGAAGAAGATCATGGCTGTACTTGTTCTGTATTTCAAAGCCACTATGCAGTCAGGTATTAAAGAAGCTACTGGTAATCTGTTACACAAGACAGATTCCATGTAGCCTTCATATTTCATTGAATCTCAGTCAGAAGTCCTTGCTCTTGGCTGGACACCAGTGGTCCACATCTGTAATCTCAGCTACCTAGGGGGCTGAGATCCAAGGACTGCGGTTCGAAACTGGATGGGACATGAAACTCTGTCTGGTTAACCACGAAAAAGCTGCAGCGGGAGCTGTGGCTCAAGTGGTAGAGCATGAACCTTCAGTCAAAGTCTGTGGGACAGCACCCAGGTTCTGAGTTCAAGCCCCACTATCAGCACAAAGAAAAACAAGGGAAAACCCTGCTCTTCATATCACATAGTGCCTGTTAAAAAAAATCCATTTATTGATCTCCAAGCTTCCTAGATGTGAATTCAACCACTGTGGGGTTTTCCCCCTACACTTGCTCTTAAAGGGAACACTAGATGTAGTACCATTACCCTCCCCAAGCATCCGGACTGCCATGGGGTAGGGGCAGCCATTCACCTGAGCAGGAGAATCTGCTGGGCATTGGGGGAAGGGTGTCAGGCAGAAGTTCCTGGGACATTGGGAAAGGGCTTTTGAGGGGATATAGGAAGTCCATCCCTCCTCTTCCTTTCTCCCTTCCTACTTCTGGAGCCAGAGTTGAGCAGATCACCAGGCCATGAAGTGCTGCTTTGCCACAGGCCCAAACACATGAACTGAAATGCTGAGCCAACACACGCCCCTTCTTTTTCTGAGCTGTCATCTCGGGGTTTGTTAGAGAAATTAACAGGTGTCTAGTACCAAGTTGCCAGTACAGTGAGGTAACATGAAATTGTAGTTTATAGCTCCAACTCCATATTATCTTTTGTTCCATTAATGAGTCGACAATAGTTGACGGTAAGTTGAAGTTAAATATCCCATATTTTTCTTTAACGCAGTCTATCATTAAAAAGCAAAACCCATCTTATTTATTTTTCAGTATTTAGTTGGCAGCCGTAGTTAGATATGTCAATAATGTAGATGCCTTTTTCAAGGGGCATCAGTTAATTACAAATGTAAACCACAGAAAGCACAAATTGTCCGTGTTCTAAGCATGTCCTTATTTAAAAGTGGTTAACTGATGCTGGGAGTCAGTGGTTGACACCTGTAATCCCAGTTACTGAGGAGGTTGAGATCTGAAGATCAAGGTTTGAAGCCAGTGGCAGCATAAATGCTATCTCCAATTAAATGCCAAAAAGCTGGGCATGGAGTGGAGCTGTGATACAAGTGGTAAAGCATGAGCCTTGAGCAAAAAAAAAAAAAAATCTCAGGGACAGCCCTGGGTTCAAGCACTACAATCGGCACACACATACACACACACACACACACACACATACACACACACACACACAACTGATTTGTTAACTATTTGTTCTTTGAAGACAGGAACATAACATTCTCCCCCCCAAAAAAATGTGTGATTCAATTTTCCAATTGAACAAATAGTGAAAATTCATCACAACACAAATGAAACTTGATGATCGAATTCTGCTGTAGGCCTATGTTGTCATTTGTGTTTATTTCTGCCTCCTTAATCTTCATCTTTCTGTCACAGAAGCAATTATTTATAATGATTAAAGAACAGATAAGTCTATTCCAAGAAACTAAAGCTTTGGGAACAAATGAATTGAGTCTGGGTTTACTACAGAACAGTATGATCAAAGTGCCTTGCTATTTAATACACCAGTTGCACAATTAAGCTATCATTAATTAGAGAATTGATGAAATAATACTTCTAGGCTCTAACCAGACCACCCTGAACACACTTGATCACACCTGACCACAAGCTAGACAGGGCTGGGCTGATAAAGAGTGAGTGGAAAGTACAATGTTTAAAGATTATAACACTGCAGGATGTTGGCCTCAAAATCCATCTTCAAAAAAAAAAAGGATCAATTCTTCTTTATTTTATTGTTCATGTGTTTTACAGCAACAATTTTTATAACATGGCCAAGCTCGTGTTTAATAATAATAATAGTTTCCTATTGCTGCTGTAAAAAATTCACCATGAACTTGGTGGCTATTTCCTATAAATATTCTCATACTTCCAAAAATAAGAATTTTAAAATCCATTTCAATGTAGCATCTGAGTTTGTAGGATTTTTGGCTTTAAAATTTTTTAAGTATAAAAATAGAACCTTTCTGTCACTCTTTTTTTCCCTTTGTGATCACATCAAATATTTAATTTTTTTTCTAATGAAATTGCCGTGACATCAGAATAAACAGTGGCAGGGAAAGACCTCACTGCTGCTGCTGCTTTGTCTTTCTCCTCTTCCCCCTCCTCCTCCTCCCCCTTCCCCTCCTCCTCCTCCTCCCCTTCCCCTCTTCCTTCTCTGCCTTTTCCTCCTCCTCCTCCCCCTTTCCCCTCCTGCTTCTCTCTCTTCTTCCCTCCTCCTCCTCCTCCTACTTCTCCCCCTCCTCCCCCTGCTCCTTCTCTGCCTTCTCCTCCTCCTCCTTCCCTTTCTTTACCTTCTTCCTCTCTTTTAAGTTTTTGGTGCCAGTCCTGGGGCTTGAACTCAGAGCCTGGGCACTGTCCCTGAGTTCTTTACTCAAGGCTAGTTCTCTACCACCTGAGCCAAACCACTGCTTCTGACTATTCATTAACAGCAGATGTGTCTCATAGATTTATCTGCCTCAGTTCAAACCATGATTCTCAGATCGCAGTCTACTGAGTAGCTAGGATTACAATCATGAGCCACAGGTATTTGGCCTTAATTTCTCCTATTGTAACACAAATTTACCTTACTTAGAAGATCGCAAATAGAATGGAGAGTTTTCAAAATAATTTTCTTAGAATGAAAAGTAATTTAAAATTTTTGAATATTTACAGTGATCAGATATTAGAATATTTAAAACTTTGCCATTATTAAATGTTTCACATGTGCTATTAACTTAAAAATAAAGGTCTTTTACAGCTTAAATATGTTCTTTAGTCTCATTTCTGATATATTTGCTAAAAATAACCCATTCTCTCTATCCATAAGTTTTACCTTTTTCCTAAGTAGATTGCCTGTATTTTAAAAAATACTTTTTGTCAGTATTTAACACATATCAAAACCAAGTGTATAAATTAAACAATGTTCGACATTGACATTATAGTAAAATATTCTTCATTTACCTAAAATGACATTCATTTCCCTCCCTTGGCTAATCACTTCTCAGGTCTTAATTATGTCTTTCAGTATTTAGTCTCTGTCATTAAAAAATTGTTTTTCTATCTGATCTCATCTAATGAGGAAAATTACTAGAGAGTGATTTTAACAAACTTCATTAACATTTTCCTTACAATCAGCAACGAGAATGTCGATGTTGGTTTGATGTCCGTCTTGGCAAGGAACTGGACGTGTCGTCAGAGGTGCCGCAGGGCTGGAGCTGTTTACATTCCCTGGAAACCACTGCCTCTGGCCACACATGTGGTGAACAGCGGAAGGTGACTCCCAGCAGCTCTGAGGAAGTCCTGAGGGTATGCAGGCAAATGTCCTCACAGCTATCCACGGGAGTGGGAAAGAAGACGGCACTGGCACAGTGAAGATTAGCTTCTGTCTAAAGATAACACACTACCAATGGAATTACAGAACCGATTCCGAGGCAAGTATTGGTGGCTCATGCCTGTAATCCAAGCTACTCAGGAGGAGAAATCTCAGGATTTAGGCTCAAAGCTAACCTAGGCAGGAAAGTCTGTGAAACTCTTACATCCATTTAACCAGCAACAAGACAGAACAAAAAGAAACCAAGGAGATGAACCTGTGGATCTAGTGGTAGAATGATAGTTTCAAGAGAAAATGCTAAGGGACGGTGTCTAGGCCCTGAGTTCAAGCCCCAGTACTAGCACAAAAAATAAGAATAATACAGAAAAACAAAACTGTTCTTCAAATTTATTTTATTACTGCTTCACTTTGTAATTCACAACTACATTTAACATTTCTAGTAATATATAAAGTACATATTGAATTATTATTATTATTATTATTTTGCCAGTCCTGGCCCTTGGACTCAGGGCCTGAGCACTGTCCCTGGCTTCCTTTTGCTCAAGGCTAGCACTCTACCACTTGAGCTACAGCACCACTTCTGGCCATTTTCTATATATGTGGTACTTGGGAATCGAACCCAGGCCTTCATGTATACGAAGCAAGCACTCTTGCCACTAGGTCATATTCCCAGCCCTGAATTTATTAATGAAGGGTAAAAACTGACTTCAGGAAGTATTAAGTTATGAAAGTAAATATTAAATTATAGTCTTATTCTTTAAAAGATTGTGCATTACACACATGTGCATGCATGCACACACACATACACATATGCTGGTACCAGGGCTTGAGCTCAGAATCCGAGCCCTGACCCTTAAGCCCTAACACTCAACACTTGAGCCAAACCTCCAATTTCAGGATTTTTGCTGGTCAACTGGCCATGAGAGACTCTCGGATTTGTCTGCCTGAGCTGTTTTGAACCTGGATCCTGAGTAGCTAGGATTACAAGCAAGAGCCATCGGTGCCCTGCCCACTCAATTTCAAATTAACACTAAAGCAATAAATAAAATGTAAACTCCACTTTACAGAAAGCGTCCGATAACATTCTCAAGCACCTGAAAATCAGTGTCAAGCTCAAGGAACCGTGGCAATGATATTTAAGACATTTACTTTAAGTTTCAAGCTCCACGATGGCTACGAGGGATCAGTTCTGAGAATGTTGGGAAGAATGCAGGAGTGACATCACAGGGGAAAGGTCATAGCTGCTGTTGGTCCAAGGCTTCTGAAGAGGGGATCTGTGGGACACAAGGCCAGCTGGGACCATGACAACTTGCCAGGTGGAGTGGGAAGGAGCCAGAGGCCAGGTCAAATGCATCCTCTCAAAGATTTGAAGATTGGTGTGCACGGCCCAGTCCCTGACTTAGCCCCATGTTGTGTTGGGGGTCTCTGGGGGATGTTGGTGTGCACAAGAAGAACACGAGGCTTCTGCAGCCTTGGGTTAGGCACACAAGTCCTTGAGAAGTTCAGGTGTAGGAGCACAGAGGGCTGATCTGTCACTTTCAACTGGGTGTGGCATGCAAGTGCATTGCTAGACATTATTGTTTATCATTTGTACATTAAGTGGTAAATGATCATTGGAGAGTTGCACACTGAGACCAACCGCCCAAAAGCACTGGCTCTCCACCTGTCTCTCCTTGACACACAAGGGACTCCATCGTGGGAAAGGAGAGGGTGTGAACATATGTCTCTCCTATTGTACTGTATTGTATTGTATCATATTGTATTGTATTGTATTGGAGGAGACTGTATCATATCTTCAAAAGTAACACCAGTGCTTGAATAGCAAAAGCAACATATCTTATCTCATGAAGAAATTGTTCTACTTTTTAATAAATGTGAACGATCAAGGCCACAGATTGCTAGAGATGCCTGCCAAGTATTTACCCAATTATACAATGGCCACCAAAAAGAAAGAGGGAGGGAACAGAAGGAAGAACTAAAGAAGGAAGGAAAAGCGATGGAGGAGAGTGGAAGAGGAGAAGGGAGGAATGGAGATAAAAGAAAGGGTGAAGGAAAGGGAAGAAGGAAGAGAAAGGTAGGGGTGCAAACAACAGGGGTAAAAAGAAAGGGTGAAAAAGAAATGGTAAAGGGCAAAGGGTGGGGAAGGAAAGGCAAGGAAGAGATAAATATGAGAAGGAAAAGAAAGACAAGGGAAAATGGGAGAAAGTGCGGGAAGAGGTGACACTGTTCAAGATAAATGTACTCATTACCTGGTTTATGCAAATGTAGAACCCTTGTACATCACCTCTACAATAACAATAAAGTTGAGAAAAAAAGGAGGGGGAAAAGAAGGGAAAGGGAGGGAGGGGAAGAGAGATAGGGAGGGAGGAGGAAGAGGATGGGAGGAAAGGGGAAGGGAACGGAGGAGGGGAAAAGGAGGGAAGGGTAAAGAAGAGAGAGGAAGGGGAGAGGAGGGGAAGGGAGCAGAAGGAGAGGGAGGAGGAGGAAAGGGGAAGGGAACGGAGGAGGGGAAAAGGAGGGAAGGGTAAAGAAGAGAGAGGAAGGGGAGAGGAGGGGAAGGGAGCAGAAGGAGAGGGAGGAGGAGGAAAGGGAAGGGATGGGAAGAAAAGGGGATGGGAAGGGAGGGGAGGGGAGGGGAGGGGAGGGGAGGGGAGGGGAGGGGAGGGGAGAGGAGGGGAGGGGAGGGGAGGGAAGGGGAGGGGAGGGGAGGGGAGGGGAGGGAAGGGAAGGGAAGGGAAGGGAAGGGAAGGGAAGGGAAGGGAAAAATCCCTTTGACCAGATTAAGCGAAACTTTTACTGAAAACTTCCAGAATCAGGTTTTCTCGATGTGCTGCATAGCTGTTACTGTGGGAAAGCCCTGACTAGAGCATTATTCTTATGGTTATAAAATATTAAGCACTACAGGAAAAAGAGCTAAATGAAATAAGAAATCTTTTGATCCATAAATAAATAAGTTGCCAAAACAGTACTTTTGTAAGGCCACCGATTGACAGTAGAAGATGTCACCATGAAGACAAGTTGAGAATCTGTCATTACAAAACATTGTTACCTACAAACTGCTTTGAGCATTTGTGTTACAAATTCTACTTTGCTCCCTAGGCCTAGAATCATCTGTATTTCTTATTTTTTTGCTTTGGTTTTGATTTCATTTCTGTCTGTTGTGTGTATGTGTTTAGTCTCAGAATACCATGACATAAATCGAGTCATGTTTCTGTGTTGAAAGAACCCTGTAGAGTGTAAACATAAATTCAGTGCATTACCTAAGTGGCATACTTCTGTGTATTAATCTAACTATTCAAGTATTATTTTGTAGAAACACTAATTTTTACTTTCTAAAGATTCGCTTAACTATTTTATCCTTTCACTATATGTATGCTTTGGTAACCTGTTTCAAATCCATCACAAATGAAATGAGTATACAAATGCAGAGCCGTTTTGACTCAGAACAGAACTGAGGAAGCTAATCTTTGTAGGATTGAGTATAGCAGTCATTCTCTTTGCTTATTCTGGAATCATCATAATATAATAAAAGTTTTATTTTCAGGAAATATTATAACTACCAATGAAAATTCCCAACTTTTAGAAGATATCACAATTTAGAAAAAAATTAACAAACTATTGAGTATCTTTTTGTCCTTGCAGAAAGTTATGAAATAAATATTTCCATTTTTTAAAGGGGTAAAAAGAGATTTTGGCAGGAATGTAACATAGCTGTGAGTCAAAGTTTTTAAAATCCAAACCACACTCCCCTGTCCCTGCCGCAGTCTGTGTGGAGAGTTTATCCAGCTTAGTGCTCTTACTGCCATTCAGTGCTGACGAGGGTCACAACCTTAAAGAGACGGACGATGCTTAACTTTATTAATGTAGAAAGTCGGTTTTGTCAAAGTAGTATTTTTTCAGTTTCCACAGTAATACTTTTTTAAATTTCCACATGTCCACTTTCATCACCCAGTTTACAATAAGTGTAGGTTTGATTTCCAAAGCCAAGCTAAATGTGTTCTAAAGAAGCAAGAGGTCATTGTAATGGTATGCATAAACAGATAAAAAATATTGATATATATTAGTATATATGTGATATATATCATAATATACATCTATATAATCATAATATATAATATATAAGTGATATATGATATTCACCATGTATCATTATATATCATTAATATATCACAATATGTAATATATCATGCATATTATATATTATATAATACATCATATTTTATTATATATATAATATACCATCATATAGCATCATATATCATAATCTGTATGTCATAATATATATTTATCATACTATATAAAGGTAATTATGATAAATGATAACTGTTCTGTGATATAAAAATAATATATTGTATAGCTTACATGTATTTATTATATATCATAAGTATGATGTATGATAATTACACATCATAATATTGTCTCTACATATGCACTCATATGTAACCTGTTTTACCAAAATATCTATAAAATCATCAGTAGTGGCATCATTGCACCTCACAGATATGCGTAGTGAATGCGTAGTGAAGATTGAGTTACAAGGCTTTGGAGCAGGCAGCACTGTTGTTAGCCAGGAAAATCAGCTCTGCACAATCAACCAGCTTCTTCTCTCATTGCAGAAGAAGCTCTGGATGCCTGAGATTCAGAAGCTGCCCCGCCCTTTCAGCATGGGTCACATGGTCACTCCCAGACTGGACCTGAGCCCAAGCAGCAGAAACTCTCCCCCACCCCCCACCCCAGGGCAGGGGAGCTGGGGATGCTGCAGAAGAGGCACCGCAGAAGCAGGAGGTGGCTTTGCTTTCCAGAGCATGCCTTCTAGAGAGAAGGAGCTGCGGTCCCAGCCATGTAGGTGACAGTGAAGATTAAGGGGTAACAGAGAGGCCATGAAGGGAGGCAGGGCTCCCATTGCAAGGAGACAGAGGGAAGACACCAGCGAGGCATGGCCATAGCCACCCAGGCCGAGGCAGGACCTGTGAGGCGGGAGACCGGGGCTGGGGTCCCTGGTGGGCACTGGGGCTGCGGTGGGAGCTTGCAGGACTGGGCACTGGACACAAAGCCTCCCTGAGCAGCCAGCCGCTCCTGCGGGTCTCCAGCATGCTGGGCTTTGCCTTGTAGATGAGAGGAGAGCGCAGTGAACGAGGTCATCTTAAAGCTTGCAGCCACCTTGGCAACTCGACTCCTCGAGTGTGTGTGTGTGTTTTGGCATTTCAGAGTGAGAGCACACCTGACCTGGTGCACAAGGTGGCACGTGGGGACCTGGAAAGTTGCCCAGAGGGGTGGGGGTAGGCAGCGTGAGCAGCCAGAGGTCATTCTGAATGAGGAAGTGAAGCATGAGCATCAGGTGGAATGAAGACAGGATTAAATACCAGAAGTCAGGAAGCCAACTGCCCTGACTTCCTTGTTATATTAGATCCTACATCACATGACATGTGGAACAGGTAAGACATGATAGAAATATAACAGGAAAGACTGTTCTGTGCAAAGGGAAAACCAAGAGCAGAAAGCCCCTAAAGAAGGAACTGTGTGCCCCCGGCAGAGCAAGCACAGGCCCAGCAGGAGAGGTGATGATGTCATAGACCTGGCCATGATGTCATAGACCCGGGGAGTGAAGACTGCCGGGAGGAGAGATGACCAGTTTCCAAATGTATTTGCAAGAGTTTGGAGAGAAATCTGATCGTGTATAAGATGTAAGCAAAGGGAGGCATCAAAGAGAACTGCAAGACACGCACTCACAATCCTTCACTACTCAGGAGGCTAAGATCTGACCATGGAGCTTCCAAGCCAATTGAACCATGAATAAGTGCTGTGTTTATTATCTATCTAAATATAGAAGTCATGAGGGATGGGGTAGATTTAGTGGTCATGTGTGTGTGTATGTATGTGTGTGTGTGTGTTTATATTGCTGTTAAATATTATGACATTGATTTCATCCTCTGGGGACTGAGAACATACTGAAAAGAGAAGAATTTCAAGAACTGATTCTCATAGCCTTCAAACATTTAGTTTGAGAAATGCTTTTAAGGGAGGCTGAAAAGAATGTGGTCAAAGATATAAAAATAAGACAAAAAGTCACAGATACTGATGATTTGGAAGTTGAAAATATTTAACAGAAGTGAGAAAAACATTAGTTCAAATGTTCTCAGCTAGGTGCTGATGGCTTACACTTGTAATTCTTGCTCCTCCAGAGGTTGAGGTCCAAGGATCCCAATTTAAAGACAGCCTAGACAGAAAATTCCTTGTCACTTTCATCTCCAATTATACAGAAAAAAATGGAAGTAGAGATGTGGTTCAAGGTGTGGAATTATCAGCCAATATCAACCAGTGAAAAAGCCAAGAAAAAGCACAGGCCTTAAATTCAAGCTCTAATACACACACACACACACACACACACACACACACACACACACACACACACACAAAATTGCTCTGTGGGTTAAATCAATGAGCTTGGAGAGGTGACAGCTAGGTCCCGCAATGTGCCAATAATGGCGACCTTGGTAATCTCACTGGAGGGTCAGGAGCCAAGCCTGTTAGAAATGATTTAAGAGATGATGAGAAGAAAAGCGGCAGGCACAGGCCAATTGTTTTTAAAAAAAAAAAAATGCCAAAATTAGGGGGGGAGCGAGTCAGTAGCTTGGAAAAATGAAAATCTATTTCTGTCTTGAGTTTAATAAATCAAAATGAAGAACTGACAGTTATAGGTCTGTTTATTCACGTAAAATCTAAAGACAGAACTAAAAGTGATCCACGTACCAGGCAATCACCTAAATTTCCTTGGCCTCCCTAATCTATCCTTTATGGAATATGTAGAATGATGGAAACTTTGGGGTGGCAAAAACTGTGTGCTATCAGGAGCACAGAAAGTACCAATTACTCCTGAAATAAGGAGCTGAGCTGAGCTGGGATAAAGCCTGGAGTTGGAATATCCACAAGCTTCCTTCTAAATGTTTCTGTGTTCCTCTCTCTCTCTCTCCCTCTCTCTTGCTTTCTCTCTCTCTCTTGCTTTCTCTCTCTCTTTCTCTCTCTCTCTCTTTCTGTCTCTCTGTCTGTCTCTCTGAATTTTCTTGAGCTTTTTTTTTTTATTTACTTAAGACTAATATCTACTACTTGAGCCACAACTCTACTTCTGGCTTTTGGGCAGTTAATTGGAGATACAATTCCCACAGACTTTCCTATCTGGGCTGGTTGGAACCTTGATCCTCAGATCTGTCTTCTGAGTTGCTAAGATTACAGGTGTGAGCCACCAGTACTTAGCTTCAAAGTGTCCTTAAAAGCTTTAAAATGTTCAGTTTTTACTGTTTCTTAAAATTGTGTGTATGTTTGTAAACAAGTGTGTGTAAACAAGAAGATTAGCTTCCTATAGTCAATTCTTATTTACCACATATGTTACCTGGCAGTTCAATATATTTCATTTTCATAATTTGAATGTCCAAATTTGACACAGGCATTCACATCAAGGTAAATGCAACTGTCTTTGCAGACAGGATGTGTGGAAGTTCATACATAATTAACTGTGTACATTTCCTAAAGAACATTTGATCCCGCTCCCATACCCCCCCCCACACACTCTGGCCCGGGGCCCCAGCACTCGCTCTCCTCTCAGGGAAAGGTCACGGCCTGTGGCCCTGCGGGCAGACATGCGGAGATGAACCCCAGCACAGCCAGCTACCCCATGGCCTCGCTCTACATGGGGGATCTACACCCCGATGTGACCGAGGTGATGCTCTACGAGAAGTTCAACCCGGCGGGGCCCATCCTCTCCATCCAGGTTTGCAGGGACATGATCACCCGCTGCTCCTTGGGCTACATGTATGTGAACTTCCAGCAGCCGGCGGACGCGGAGCGTGCTTTAGACACCATGAATTTTGATGTTATAAAGGGCAAGCCAGTGCGCATCATGTGGTCTCAGCGTGATCCATCACTTCGTAAAAGTGGAGTGGGCAACATATTCATTAAAAATTTGGACAAATCCATTGATAATAAAGCACTGTATGATACATTTTCTGCTTTTGGTAACATCCTTTCATGTAAGGTGGTTTGTGATGAAAATGGTTCCAAGGGCTATGGATTTGTACATTTTGAGACACAAGGAGCAGCTGAAAGAGCTATTGAAAAAAATGAATGGGATGCTTCTAAATGATCGCAAAGTATTTGTTGGACGATTTAAGTCTCGTAAGGAACGAGAAGCAGAACTTGGAGCTAGGGCAAAAGAATTCACCAATGTTTACATCAAGAATTTTGGAGAAGACATGGATGATGAGCGCTTTAAGGAACTCTTTGGCAAGTTTGGACCTGCTTTAAGTGTGAAAGTAATGACTGATGAAAGTGAGAAATCCAAAGGATTTGGATTTGTAAGCTTTGAAAGGCATAATGATGCACAGAAAGCTGTGGATGAGATGAACTGAAAGGAGCTCAATGGAAAACAAATTTACGTTGGTCGAGCTCAGAAAAAAAGTGGAATGACAGACAGAACTGAAGCGCAAATTTGAGCAGATGAAGCAGGATAGAATCACCAGATACCAGGGTGTTAACCTTTATGTGAAAAATCTTGATGATGGTATTGATGATGAACGTCTCCGCAAAGAGTTTTCTCCATTTGGTACAATCACTAGTGCAAAGGTTATGATGGAAAGTAGTCAAAGCAAAGGGTTTGGGTTTGTATGTTTCTCCTCCCCAGAAGAAGCCACTAAAGCAGTTACAGAAATGAATGGTAGAATTGTGGCCACAAAGCCACTCTATGTAGCTTTAGCTCAGCGCAAAGAAGAGCGCCAAGCTCACCTCACTAACCAGTATATGTAGAGAATGGCAAGTGTACGAGCTGTGCCCAACCCTGTAATCAACCCCTACCAGCCAGCACCTCCTTCAGGTTACTTCATGGCAGCTATCCCACAGACTCAGAACCGTGCTGCATACTATCCTCCTAGCCAAATTGCTCAACTAAGACCAAGTCCTCGCTGGACTGCTCAGGGTGCCAGACCTCATCCATTCCAAAATATGCCTGGTGCTATCCACCCAGCCGCTCCTAGACCACCATTTAGTACTATGAGACCAGCTTCTTCACAGGTTCCATGAGTCATGTCCACACAGTGTGTTGCTAACACATCAACACAAACAATAGGTCCACGTCCTGCAGCTGCTGCTGCAGCAGCCACTCCTGCTATCCGCACCGTTCCCCAGTATAAATATGCTGCAGGAGTCCGCAATCCTCAGCAACATCTTAATGCACAGCCACAAGTTACCATGCAACAGCCTGCTGTTCATGTACAAGGTCAGGAACTGACTGCTTCCATGTTGGCATCTGCCCCCCCTCAAGAGCAAAAGCAAATGTTGGGTGAAAGGCTGTTTCCTCTTATCCAAGCCATGCACCCTACTCTTGCTGGTAAAATCACTGGCATGTTGTTGGAGATAATTCAGAATTACTTCATATGCTGGAGTCTCCAGAGTCTCTGCCTTCTAAGGTTGATGAAGCTGTAGCTGTACTACAAGCCCACCAAGCTAAAGAGGCTGCCCAGAAAGTAGTCAACAGTGCCACTGGTGTTCCAACTGTTTAAAAAATTGATCAGGGACCATGAAAAGAAACTCGTGCTTCACAGAAGAAAAATAACTAAACATCGAAAAACTTAACTATTATGAAAAAAATTGCAAAATATAAAATAAATAAAAAAAGGAAAGGAAACTTTGAACCTTATGTACCGAGCAAATGTCAGGTCTAGCCAACAGTGCTAGTCCTAGATTACTTGATTTAAAAACAAAAAAACCTACAAAAAATTTAAAATATAAAAACAAATTAATGTTTTATAGACCCTGGGAAAAAGAATTTTCAGCAAAGTACAAAAATTTAAAGCATTCCTTTCTTTAATTTTGTAATTCTTTACTGTGGAATAGCTCAGGATGTCAGTTCTAAGTAACAGAATTGATAACTGTGTGAGGAAACATAATTTGGATTATAAAATTCTTGCTTTAATAAAATTCCTTAAACAGTGGAAAAAAAAAGAACATTTGATTTATTTGTTTGCCTCGTGTGTTTTATACCTCTACCAGAGCTTGAACTCTGGGCCTTGCACACTCTCTGAGCTTTTTCTCTCAAAGCTGGCATGCTATCACTTGAACCACAGCTCCATGACAGCTCCACTTCCACTTTTATGTTAGTTATCTGGAGATAAGAGTCTCTCAGACTTGCCTGCTTGGAACCATGCTACTCAGATCTCAGCCTCCTAAGAAGCTAGGATTACAGATGTCAGACACCGGTGCCAGGCTATAATGCACCATTGTATAACAGGATGCATGTGTCCTTCCACTAGTCCACATCCTTATTTCACATGCTGTTAACAGTGACTGCTGTTGTCAGAAATGACACCTGGAGAGCATTCCAGAACAGTTACCAGACTGTTAGTTTGGTATCCCTTAAGGAACTTTTCTAGTTCATCCTGACCCATGTCCCTTGACCACTGGTATTTCTCTGTTTCCTCTCACAAGCTCCTGTGGAGAGGTCTAGCTGCCATAAGGGAGATGGGAAAGAGCTGAGCCAAGGCTTTATTAATTCTTGGAATAGAGGGCACACTCCCAGGCCCATTAGTCTTCTATGTCATTAACCCAGCAATGCTTCACAACTAATGAGCGTCCTGGGCAGTATTTCATTCTAATGATGACAAAGTGCAAGCCACAGACAAAGCAGTGAAAAACCCATACGACAAAATTCTAAGCTCAGAAGTAATTTCTAGAAGTGTTCCAAGTACAGTGACCTCAAAATCTACTGGGACAATAAATGATTTAAAGGATTAAAGTTTTAATAATAGCAAAAAAAAAAAGGAGCAAGTTCCTTAGAAGATGGGTTTTGCCTTAAAAACAAAATCTATCAGCAGAGCACCAGACCAGATCAGATATATTTAACAGACATTATCGTGTGTGTGTGTGTGTGTGTGTGTGTGTTTGTGTGTGTGCGCGCACGCTAGTCTTGGGGCTTGAACTCAGAGGTTGTCCCTGAATATTTTTGCTCAAGGCTAGTGTTCTACCAACTGATCAACAATCTACTTCTTGCTTTTTAAATGCTTAATTGGAGATAATAATCTTATGAACTTTCTTGCCCTGGCTGACTTCAAACCTCACTCTTCACATCTCAGTCTTGTGAGAAGCTAGGATTTCTGCTGAGAGCCGCAGGAATGAGCACCAGCACCTGGCTCTCCACAGATATTGACTATATGTGGCACCATCTACAAAACACAACCATTTGTGTCTTAAGAACCTGCAGAGTCTGGTGGCTTACACCTGTAATCCTAGCTTCTCTGGAGGCTGAGATATGAAGACCACAATGTAAAGCCATCCCAGGCAGGAAAGTCTATGGGACTCATCTCAACCATAAAAGGTTGGAAATGGAGATATAGTTCAAGTGGTAAGAGCATCAATCTTGAGTAAAACATCTAAGCAACTGCACAAGGCCTTGAGTTCAAGTCCCATTACCAACACCACACACACACACACACACACACACACACACACATACACAGTTTTATCAAGCCTTTTAAGTCACAATATCTTTTTTCCAATGTATTTAAAGTAATTGTGAAGAAATAAAAAAATCAATAAATAATAACTAGTTTAAAAAAATAAGCTAGAGTAGAAAAAACTCTAAAATATCTCCCTTTCTTAATAGTCTCCATTGTTACTCCCTCCATCCCAACATCAGCTCACAGTACAGACAGGTGGCTCACACCTGTAATCCCACCTACTCAGGAGGCTGAGCTCTGAGGACTGAAGTTCAAATCTAGTCTGGGCAAGCAAATCCAAAGAAACTATTACCTCCAATGAAACAGCGAAACACAGACCTGGTGCTGTGGCTCAAGTGTTCAAGGGCAAACCGTGATTAGAAAGGCTAAGGGATAGCACCCCAGGCCACGAGTTCAAGCCTGAGCACCAGCACAAAAACAAATAACTAAATGAACAGTCCACGCTACTGCTTCCAGACTGGGCAGGCTGCCAGGAGGAGGCTGGTCCTGCACTGCCAGTCATCTAGAGAACCCCAGAACATCCTGTCCTCATCGTAACTCAGGGTCTAACTGGCATCACCAAACTACCTCTGGCAATGACCTACACTGGGTACTTTCTCTTATTTCATATAATACAAGATAATGCTTCTTAACAAACACAAAAGTGAAAAAAAAACCAACTGTTTAAAGCATACATACTCTTATATCTCTAAAGAACAGATATGTCTCTTAACTAACCCTGCAAATTGCCCTGGCTTTCTAGAGTAGTGGCATGAATACAAATTATGGAGTTGTTCAGATCTGGGTGAAAACTTGCTTTCTACTAAATGAACTTAGTTAAGTTTTGTTTTTGAAGCACAGAACATGCTATAGTTTCCCACAACCATGAAGTGGCAGTGATATTATTTGTGATTAAATTTAAAATCATAAAGTTGTTTTAAGAGCATTTTATTGTTTGGGGAAAAGTCTACTTACTATGAAATGTAGGGAATGTTTACATATTAAGGCATTTTATATAGCCAAATGTACAACTAGCACTAGTCATAAAGCCCCCTATGCTATGCTCTCTTGACAGAGCAAGCATCGATAATTACTGCTTTTATTATCACATACCTAGCTTTCCCTAGAGTAATACCAGCCTTTTTGTTTATTTGTTTTTTATCCCATTCCTGGGGGGATACGCACATGGCCTGCGTGCTGTTCTGAGCTTTTAAACTTGAGGCTAGCACTCTATCATTTGAGACACAACTCCACTTCTAGAATTTTGGTGGTTGATTGGAGGGAGATAAGAGTCTCATAAACTTTCCTGCTCTGGCTGGCTTTGAACCCCAATCCTCAGATCTCAGCCTCCTGTGTAGCTGGGATTATAGGCATGAGCCACCAGTTCCTGACTAAAATCATTTCTAAGCTGTGTGACCATCACTAACCTTACCAATACCATCCTCATTTATGCTGGAAATCTTTATGATTTCTTTTTAAGAATGATTTATTATCCAACTACTAAAATGTCTCATTTTTAAAGAATCACATTCCATCTACTTAATACTCAAATCCTGACTTTAATGTTGTATTACAAGTGTATCTTTTGTGCTTTCTTGAAGTGCCAAGGTCTCACTAGCAGACAAATGTCTCTATCACTATAGATTGTGCACTGTACCCTAGGTAAACCAGAGCCTGTGTCAGAGGCTCAGAGAACCAGAAATGTGTTCATAATGACAGAAAACACTGCATGCCTCATTTACTGTGCTTACATACATAGGAGAGGTACAGAAGAAACCATTGTTAGCTTACACAAATCAGAATAGCAGCTTTGGAATATTTTTTAGCACTAATTGTATTATTTACTTATTGTCAGGTATTCCCAGTATGAATCAAATGCTAATTCCACTTAAAAAATTGAAAAACAACCAGGCACTGGTGGCTCACTCCTATAATCCTACCTACTCAGGAGGCTAAGATTGGAGGATCATGGTTCGAAGCCAGCCCAAGCAGAAAAGTCCATGCAACTCTTATCTCCAATAAAAATACTCAGGAAAAAAACAAACCAGAAGTGGTGCTGTGGCTCAAAGGGTAGAGAACTAGCCTTGAGCACAAAGAGACTCAGAACAGCACCCAGGCCCAGAGTTCAAGCCCCAGGACCGTCAAAAAAATAATAGCCCAGCGCTGGTGGCTCATGCCTGTAATCCTAACTACACAGGAGGCTGACATCTGGGGACTGTGGTTCCAGGAAAGCCCTGGCAGAAGAGCCCACGAGACCTTTATCGCCAGCTAACCACCAAAAGAGCTGGCAGTGGAGTGTGGCTCAAGTGGTAGAATGCCAGCCCTGAAGATAAAAACTCAGGGACAGTGCTCAGGCCCTGAGTTCAAGACCCAGGACCACTGGAATAAAAAATAATAATAAAAATGGAAGACAGGAAGAAAGAAAACCCTTGAAAAAATAAAATAAAATAAAAATTATATTAAGTCAAGACTACAATCACATCTTTTGTGGCAAAGGCCCAGCGATGCTCCAAAAAATGTCACAGAAAAAGGGTCGCTCTGTACCTAAAAGTGGTCGCTGTCTCACAGTAAAGCATTGCTGGAGCTGTAACTGAACTCGTTTTATTAGTGAGATATTATTCCTACTTGAAAGAAAAACGCTCAGGAACTAATTTTCAATAAACAAACAGACCTGACCATTCAAGGCAAAGAAACGTGAATGTTACTAAGACTGCAGTATACGTTGATGTGTAACATTTCCAGTTCTGAGTCATCTCTAACCATCACCACGAGGTTCAGAGGCAACATACTTAAGGACTTTTCTTTAACCCAAACCTCATGTACTGGCATTGAACCAGCCCTGCACACCAATGGGAAAAAAACAGGCCATCCGCAGATGAATCTACACAGTCTTAATGGAGGCACCGAGAATACACACTGGAAAGGGCAGATCTTCACCAAACACTATTGGGACTACTTCATAGGTGCATGCAGAAGAAAGAAATTAGACCTATATTTCTTCTTTTTAGACCTTTACCTCTTATTCAAAATTTAGCTTGAAGTAGACTACAAGTTTAAAGGTAAAACTTGAAACTATGAAATCATTAGAAAACAAAACAAAACAAAAAAACAGAGAAAATGCTTCAAGACATTGGTTTGGGCAATGACCTCTTTGGATAAGAGCACATAAAGCAAAGATAATAAAAGCAACAATTGACAAGTGGGGTTATTTCAAACTAAAAAGCTTCAGCACAGCAAGAGAAATAACATGAGAGAAAATGTACTCATGGGAGAAAATATTTTCCAACTGCACATCTGACAATGAGTTGCTATCCAAAATACAAAAGGAATTCAAACAAGTCAATAGCAAAAAAGGAATTACTGAATTAAATCGTGATAGCATAACTGAACATACAATTCTCAGAAGAAGACAAAATAAATGAATGTTGAAAAATAAATAACAGCCGCACACCAGAGGCTCACACTTGTAATCCTAGCTACTCCGGTGGCTGAGATCTGAGAATCAAGGTTTGAGCCTCTGAACAGGAAAAGTCCAAGAGATTCTAATCCCCACCTAACCACCAACAAGACAAAAGTAGAGCTGTGGCTCAAGAGGTAGAACACTAGCCTTGATCAAAACACAAAGCTCAAAGACACTGCCCAGACCCTGAGGTTAAACCTCAGAATTGGAAACAAAGTGGGAGAAAACAAGGGAGGGGGTAACAAAGTTCAACAAGAAATGTACTCATTATCTTATGTAACTGTAACCCCTCTGTACATCACCTTTACAATAAAATAAAAATTAATTTAAAATAATATAAATAAATAAATAACCCAAATGTACCCAAGTAGTAGTACAACTTGCAGACCAAGCCAAGTTAACACACAGACTTCCCCGCCCCCGCCCCACCCCCCCGCCCCGCCACCAAGGGCATGCTAGCCATGAATTTTTTTTTTATTTATTGTCAAAGTGATGTACAGAGAGGTTACAGTTTCATATGTTAGGCCTTGGGTACATTTCTTGTACTATTTGTTGCCTCCTCCCTCATTCCCCCCTCTCCCCTCCCCCTTTCCCTGTCCCCCCATGAGTTGTTCAGTTGGTTTACACCAAATGGTTTTGCAAGAATTGCTTTTGCTGGGGCTGGGGATATAGCCTAGTGGCAAGAGTGCCTGCCTCGGATACACGAGGCCCTAGGTTCGATTCCCCAGCACCACATATACAGAAAACGGCCAGAAAGGGCGCTGTGGCTCAAGTGGCAGAGTGCTAGCCTTGAGCGGGAAGAAGCCAGGGACAGTGCTCAGGCCCTGAGTTCAAGGCCCAGGACTGGCCAAAAAAAAAAAAAAAAAGAATTGCTTTTGGGAGTCGTTTGTCGTTTTATCCTTTCTCTCTCGATTTTGATATTCCCTTTCACTTCGCTAATTCGAATACCAATATATACAGTTTCCAATGTACTCAGATAAGATACAGTGATAGTGCGGGTACAACCACAGGAACGGGATACAAGAGGATCATCAACAATAGAAGCTACGGTTTCCCATGGCATGTTGAAAGTAATTACAACAGTGATGTAACAGTCGTTTCCATGACATGGAGTTTATTTCACTTAGCATCATCTTATGCATTCATAAGGGCATAGCTATTAGGCTCTTGTGATCCTCTGCTGAACACACAGCCTTTTGAGGAAAACTCAAGAACCAAGAAATATACACTAACAATACGAGCAGGAAAGACTGGAGAAGTTCCTTCAAAATTAAAATGAGAATGACCATAAGACCCAGCAGTCTTACCATTGAAAATATAACCAAGCCAACATACCGGAGGTATATCTAAATTCCCATGCCACTCTTTTTATTGCTTTTTTAAGTTTAGAAAAGATCAGTACCAGAAAGCTAGAACTTGTGTTATTGGGGGTAGAGGGAGGAGGAAGGGGGAGAGGAGGGCAGATGAATGTCGAGGAGGGGCGAGTGAATGCAGACATCGCACTCAACGTGTTATGTGAAAATGGAGGCAGGTGACTTGAAGGGGGAGGGGTGGGAGGGGGGAGAAGATGGAAGGGGGGACATTGACTAGGATGCACTATACTCATAGACTGGCAGGTTGAATTGGAGAGGCTTTGCACAACTACTTAAGAATAATTTTTTAAAGGGAAGAAATAAAATAGTCTTTAAGTAAGATTAAAGTATTGTGTCTGGGGAAGATGTTAACTAAAGAAGCTTTACATTTTGCTTTATTATTAAAAATAAAAAGTCTCAGAAGTGAAGACATACCTGAGCAGAAGCCCCTTGGGGTGGTTTTGAAGCACAGAAGGGTCCTGCAACTGACAAGTTCTGCTTTTGAGGTTTCAGACAATCCTCAAGTCATTCATTGGCAGAGCAGAGAAAATTACTATGTTCAATTAATGATAGGATCAGATTTACCTCTTCACCCATCCCTCCAGCTTTCTTGTGCTGATTTATTCCCTGTGCCTTTCTGCCCTCCCACTGGGCGAATGCGCTTTGAGTGTCTGTGACCCATCTGGTAACATAAAACTGAAGCAAAGAGCAGTGACAACACCCCTCACCCTGTGAGGGCCCGCCAACACCCTCCCTCGTGTACCCCTAGATAGCTAACAGTTTGTAAAACAGGAATGTTGAGCTTAGTGCTGGTGACGCACACCTGTAATCCTAGCTATTCAAAAGGCTGAGATCTGAAGGTCATGGTTCGAAGCCAGCCAGGGCAGGGTAGTCTGTGAAATTCTAACCTCCAACTAACCACCAAAAAAGCTCACATGGTAGAGCCCCAGCTTTTTGTGAAAAAAGCCAAGGGGCGGCTCCCAGGCCCTGAGTTCAAGCACAAGAAATGTTTGCTAAATTGTTAGTTCTTATTGCATAAGAGCTTAAGACAAACAGCAAATCATGATAGAGACTTTATAGGGGCTACTGCAACAAAAATCAAGACTCTGTGCATTCTTCTGAGAAAAAAAAAAGGAAAAATAAATTTATATCTTAATTTCTTCAAAGGCATTCTTATTTGTGCTACCTCAAGAAGGAAGCTAGGAAGAAGGAAAATTCAGTGGTTTACTTTTTACCTGTTGTCTCTCTGCTTAAAGAACCCATGACCAACCACAACTTGACCAGAGACCTGAGTGAATAATTCTAAATCTTATCAGCACAGATAAACACAAACTTATAAGAGTATTGAACGGTCTGGGCTTGGACATAATTAATAATCTCCAACAACCAGAGGTCATTTATAACTTCTTTTTTGTAGAAGAAAAGGAATGTTTTTCTTATCTGTCTTTAAAAGATATAAGTAATAAACTACCAACTACTGCTATCAATATTCTTTGGAAAAAATAACACATTTGCTTTCAATTTTAGAGTGCCTAGAGCTTCGAATGTAAACTGGGTTTTCAATTTCAGCCCATAAGTTCACAGACAATACCCTGACACCATGTTTTGCATTTTAATAAAATCATATTGAATCGTTAGATTTTTAAATGAATAAATTATACTTTGTATGACAACTTTCCACACTAATGTTACTGGTTGATAAAAATAGGCATAGTATCACCTATTACTGAGAAAATAATTCTAATGACTGTTTTTCCTGCTTCATACCTATCAGAGACAATGCTATTCAAGATACACACTGAGTCAGCCATTGCCTGTCTAATGATCAAAGAACAATGCACAATAATGAAACCAAACATAGATTCTCATTTTACATAGTGTTCTAGAGTATTCTAATAAAATGCAATACACTGGACTAAACAATACCTAGTAATGTAACTGTTTCATAGTTGAACAAATTCATCCCATGTCCCAATTGACTTAACTGTTTGCCTTCAATAAATACTTTGAATTTCCAATTAAACCACTTCATCAAAGAAATCTAGAGGGAAAAAAATAGTAGACACAGAGTTTGGGCTTAAGAAAGGGTAAAAATGAAATTACACATAAGTCATGATAAACCCAGGCCAAACGAAATGCCTCCTATGTCTCAGAATCTTTTTTTTTTTTTTTTTTTGCCAGTCCTGAGGCTTGAACTCAGCGGCTAGATACTGTCCTGAACTTCTTTTGCTCAAGGCTACTGATCTACCACTTGAACCACTGCACCACTTCTGGCTTTTTCTGTGTATGTGGTACTGAGGAATTGAACCCAGGGCTTCATGCCTGCTAAGCAAGCCCTATACCACTAAGCCATATTCCCAGCCTGTATATTTCAGAATTAAAAACAAAGAACTAAATAAAACAGAGCCATGATCAGAGCTGGTGGCTCCTACCTGTAAACCTGTCATGAGGCTGAGATATGACGATTGCAATTAGAAGCCAAAGAATCAAAACCCCAAGCTCAAACCCCAATACCCACACTAAATATAAAATTAAACCGAAACAGCAGAAAAATAAGTAAAAGAAGCTAATTTACATATAAACTTAGGATTACGCATATGAACAAGTAAATTTCACTTAAAATAGTATATCTGAGAGTTACATCTATTAAGGATTCTAGTATTAATTATCTCTCCTTCCCTGTAAGGCATGGCTGTGCTATACAGGCCTCAGCACAGATACAGCTAATTATCATGAAAATGAATGATGACGGGAGCCTTACAGGATAAGAATAAGTGAGCATTTATCATGAAGCAAATTCTCCACCTCCTCCTCAAAGAGAAGAGACCAAGAAAACAAACACACGAGCCTGTATTTCACCAGCATGTTGTGTTTGGGCCATCGCCAAGTATCACAAACCACATTTGATATTTTGTGCTTTTGGCTGAGTGACAAGCTCTAGAATATCTGTGAGGGAAGGTAGAAAAAAAGAGCCTAGCAGACAGCAGACAAGACCTCCCCCAGCACCACGGTACCCATGCAGGACAGGATCAGCTCAACACGGGGAGTGATTCAACTGAACGACTCCATCGACGGGACCACGGAGGCTGCACTGTAGAGTTTTCACAGGAAAGGCCAAGCATGGAATTCTCTTGGCGTGTACCATGAAACACCAAACCCTCACGCATCGGCAGTCATAACAACATGTACTTCTGCATGGCATGACACAGCCCAGTTTGGTTCATTCAAAACCTTATGTGCTTTCAGGAGAGGAGAAATGATGGCCCTGAGTCAGAGGACAGAGCTGAGAATGCACTGCAAATGAAGTCTAGAGACTCCTCCAAAACTTGGCTCAGCCTCTCAAAATTACACACTTTTGGAAGCGTGTGCCAAGCTTGCCAAAGACATGGAAGTTTACAGTGTCCTCTCTAAGGTCTCATGCCCATCTCCAAATCCACTTTCCCCCAAAAGCTATGGCACCTTGCATACTTCTACCCAGGGTCTGCACGGTACAACAGGGAAGGTTTGATTCTAAAATTACCCCCTCCCATCATGGATGTCCTTAGGGAAAGGTGAGTGTAGGTCAGTTCAGTACTTCCGTTCATATAAATGGATTTCACTTAGCCTGATGAGTTCTTTGGGGTGAAGCATAAACTGGAAAATTTTTGATTAAAGTCACCAACACCTTTTTCTGAAGTAGCATGTGTGAGAGAACCATTTTCCCCCTGCTCCTTTTTATTTAAGAAAAACAATCAACAGTAAAAAAATAAAGGAAAATAGCTGGGCACCCGTGGCTCACACCTGTCATCCTAGCTACTCAAGAGGCTGAGATTTGAGGATCAAGGTTCAAAGCCAAGCAGGGTAGGAAACACAGGAGACTTCCATCTCCAATTAGCCTTCAAAAAGCCAGAAGAGGAGATGCGGCTTAAGTACTAGAGCACTAGCCCGGGGCACCAAAGCTCAAGGATGGCACTCAGACCGACCCCGAATTCAAGCCCCAGGACTGGCACAATCAATCCAGCAATCAGCCTAGCAACCAATAGACATAATGATAGGAAGAGCACACAAGGAAAACGACCTCCATAAAAACGGCATCCACCTGCAAGTAGTGAGAGAACCTGGAAGCCATTACCTGTGCTCGCTGCGTCCTGGGTGAAGCCGCCGATTTCTCGATGGCATAGACGTCCAGCAGGTAGAGACAGGCGCCCTGCTCGCGATCCAGGACGGCGGCGGTCTGCACGACGCCCGAGTGCCGCCCGATGGTGAAGAGGCGCCCCACGGTCTTCTCCTCGCAGCGCACGGAGACGATGTAATACTCAACGGCGGCCAGGGCCCCCGGGCTGGCGGCTTCCACCGCGATGACATCGGTGCCCACGGGCTCCCCCTCCTTCAGGATAGTGATGTACTTGGGCTGCGTGAAGGCGGGCCCTCCCGGGCCCCGCAGGATGATGGTGAGCTCCGTGGTGGACCTCCTGCGCTCGGGGCCCAGGTCGGTGGCGGCCACCAGGAGGCTGTAGAGGAGGCGCGCGGGCGCGAGGGCCGAGGCCACGCGCAGGTCCCCGCTGTAGCGGTCCACGCTGAAGGTCCCCGCGTCCCCGCGCACGATCTCGTACTCCACCTCCCCGTTGACGCCTTCGTCCGGGTCGGCGGCCAGCAGCGTGGTGAGCACCGAGCCGGCCACGGTAGCCGGGTCCACCGCCAGCGCGTCCTGCGACACGAACGTGGGCACGTTGTCGTTGAGATCCGTCACCAAGATGGTGACGTTCTTCAGGGCGCAGCGCCGGCTCTCCAGGGGCACGGCCTGGTCGCTGGCCTTCACGGTCAGCTCGAAGAGGTTGGAGAACTCGCGGTCGATCTCCGCGCTGGTGTAGATGAGCCCCTGGGCCTCGTCTATGCGGAAGTGGCCGCCCCGGGGCCGCTGCTGCACGATGGCGTAGGCCAGCCGCCCGTTGATGTCTGCGTCGGGGTCGTGCGCCGTCACCGAGATCACCGGCGACCCCACAGGGATGTTCTCCTCGATGGACTTGAAGATGTCCCCGGGCGGGAAGCTGGGAGCATTGTCGTTGGAGTCCCTCACTTGGATCACCACCGACATGGTGGACGATCGAGGGGGCCTGCCGCGGTCTTGGGCGGTGATATTTAGTTTATACAAAGACTGGGTTTCGAAGTCCAGTTTCTTGGCGAGAAAAATGCTGCCGGTGTTGGGGCTGATGCTGAAGGTGCCGTGGTTGTTGGTCCCCGTGATGCTGTAGTGCAAATCGGCATTGTCACCCGAATCCGAGTCGGTGGCTGTCACCGACGACACCAGCTCTCCAACCCTCATGTTTTCCAAAACATCCACGAGCAGCGTGGACTTGGGGAAGGAGGGACTATTGTCGTTTTCGTCCAAAATCTCTATGTTCAGGATGCAGGTTGAGTTGAGGGAGATGGCTCCCGAATCCACTGCCTGGATTACTAGGGAATAGGCGGGTGTGGTTTCATAATCCAGGGTGCCAATGAGAGTCACCTGACCAGATGTGCTCTCCACAGCAAAATGCTTTTCTTCATTTCCTTTGACAAGAGAGTAATGAATCAGTCCGTTGTTGCCTTCATCCACATCGGAAGCCGATACTCTTAAAACCTGGGTCAGGTTGGCTGCTGTCTCTGATATGGTAGCTTGGTAAAAGTCTTTTAAAAATTTAGGAGCGTTATCATTTATGTCCTTCATATACACGTGGACAGTCGCCTGGTCCTTGAGTGCATGAGGGAGCCCTTGGTCAGTGGTGATAACTGTGAAGCTAAACATTGCGTTCCCTCTCTGTCGCATGAAAGACTCCCTGTCAAACTGTCGTGTGCTTGTGATTTCCCCAGTGATGGCATGTAACTCGAAGTCGGGCTGCACCATCTCAAAAGAATACCTTACTTCTCCATTGGGCCCAAAATCTTTATCGACAGCACTGACTTTGCCCACAAATGACCCGGCAGCCTGTTCCTCTTCAAAGTAAAACGTGTAATTGGTGCTGTTGAAAAGAGGTCTGTTGTCATTAACATCTTCTAGAATCACAGTCACATTCACAGTGGCACTAAGGGGTTCGACGGCCCTGTCAGATGCAACAACCAACAACACGTATCTGTCCTGAAGCTCGCGGTCCAGTTCACTTTTTATGTACAGCTGACCATCTGGGAAGATGCCAAACGCACCGCCCGTGTTGCCCTCTGCAATTGCATATGCGATTTCTCCATTGGCCCCCGAATCCTGATCAGAAGCTTGAACTTGGAAGAACCGAGAATTCACAGGTTCAGACTCAGAAAGAGTGACCTCATAAGAAATCTGGTCAAACACGGGTGGGTTGTCGTTTACATCGTGGACATACACAGTTAGGATGAGGCTCGAGGAGAGCTGGGGCACCCCAGTGTCACACGCCAAGATTTCTATCTGGTAAGGACCAGCGTGCGCATCCAAGGAACTCAGGAGGGTAATCGTGCCGTTCCTTTCATCGATGGCAAACAGATTCCGGGGGTTTTGTTTCAGACTGTAGATCACCAGGCCATTGACACCTTCATCAGGATCCTCTGCTTGGGCTTGGAAAACAGTGTGGCCTGCCTGCCAGTTCTCTACCACATGGATGCTCTCCACTGCCTGGAGGAAGTGAGGAGAGTTGTCATTCAGATCCTTCACTGTTATGTTCACCACCGTGTCTCCGGCCACTGCACCACCGCTGGCCACGACTTTGAGCTGATAAAACGATTGCTCTTCTCGGTCGATCGCACTGGCTGTGGTCAGTTGTCCTGTGGCCTGGTGGATGGCAAACACACCCCTCTGATCTCCGGTGGTGATGACATAGGTGATGTTCGTGTTGAGATCCATGCTGGTGGCGGACACCCCGCCTACCTGGTAGCCCAGAGCCACGTTCTCAAACACCACAAAGCTATAGGCTGCCTGGCTGAACACGGGTGGGTTGTCTTGCGTGTCCAATACTGTGATGGTCACAATGGCCTGGTTGGGCGATTGTAAATTTCCACCATCCGTAGCCACTACTTGCAATTGGTAGGCTGTTTTCTCTTCTCTATCTAGGGCCATGCGGGTAGAAATCACCCCACTCTGAGCATTGATCTGAAACCTGGACCTGTCCCCGGCGGAGATGGCATACCTGACCGTTCCATTGGGCCCCAGGTCTGGGTCGGAGGCAGAGACGGTGGTGACGTAGGTCCCTCCAGGCTCATTCTCTTGGATATGAGCAAAATATTGGACAGGATAGAACACAGGTGTGTTATCATTCAGATCCACCAGGCTTACGTTGACACGGGCCACTGACGTCTGGGGAGGGGTGCCCAGGTCCGCGGCTGTCACCAGCAAAGAGTATGAAGCTTGCTCCTCCCTGTCCAGAGAGGACACGGTGCTCAGCCTCCCAGACAAAGGGTCCAGCCTGAAGGCCCTGCGGGCACCCTCCGGCTCATGTAGGGAGAAGTGGACTGTCCCATTGTCACCCAAGTCCCCATCTGTGGCCCCCACCACCAGCAGTTCTGTCCCGGCTGGTGCATTCTCCACCAAAGCCACCTCGTAGCCTTGCGGCTGGCTGAACACTGGCTTCTGGTCGTTCACATCCCACAGGGTGACCTCCAGCTGGGCGAAGGACACTCTGGGGTGGACTCCCTGGTCGCGAGCACTGATGTTGAGTACCACCTGGGACTGGAGCTCGCGGTCCAGGCCCCCCGAGGCCGCCGTGGTCACCAGGCCGCTGTGCTCGCTAATGCGGAACCAGCCGAGTTCATTGCCCGAGACAATGCTGTACCGCAGGTTGGCATTGAGCCCCGAGTCCCCGTCCGTGGCGGACACCCCGCTCACGTAGCTCCCTGGGGGCGCCTCCTCGCTCAGGTTCACCCGGTACAGCTGCTGGGCGAAGACGGGGGGGTGATCGTTGATGTCGTTGACGAAGATCACCAGGCTGGCCACGGACGAGCGCGCGCGGGTCCCCGCGGCCGGGGGCGCCCCGAAGTTGTCGGACACCGAGACGGTGAGGTTGTAGGAGGGGATGCGCTCGCGGTCCAGGGCGCTGGCCACTTTGATGAGGCTCAGGTTGGGCACTTTGCTGCTCTGCACCTCGAAGTGGCGCTGCTCGTTGCCCCCGAGGATCTGCACGGAGATGTTGCCGTTGGCCGCCGGGGAGTCAGCGTCGGTGACGGTGAGCAAGGCCACCACGGTGCCCACCTGCGCATTCTCGTCCACCGAGGCGAAGCGCGAGGTGGCGGGGAAATACCTGAACTTCACCACGGGCTCGTTGTCGTTCACGTCGAGCAGCTGGATGAGCGCCTCGGCGCGGCCGGTGAGCGCGGGCACGCCCCTGTCCGTGGCCTGCAGCGTCAGCGCGTACTGGCGCCGCGCCTCGAAGTCCAGGGGTTCGCGCACCGTGATGAGCCCGCTCTCGGGGTCCATGTGGAAGGGGGTGCCCTCGTCCTGCAGCCGGTAGCGGATGTCCGCGTTGCTCCCCTCGTCCGCGTCCGCCGCCGCCACCTGCAGGACGCTGGAGCCCACGGCCGCGTCCTCGGGCACCCCCGCCCGGTACTGCGCGCTGCCGAACACCGGCGGGTTGTCGTTGATGTCCTGCACGGTCACGTTCACCTGCAGGTGGCCCCGCCGCCTCGGCTCGCCCTTGTCCTCCACCTCCACCAGCAGCTGGTACTGCGGGGTGGCCTCGCGGTCCAGCCCGCCCTTGGAGACGAGGTGCAGGAAGGCGCCCTCGCCGCTGGGGTTCAGGGTGACGTCCAGGCGGAAGCGCCCCGCCGCATTGCCGCGGACGATGCGGTACGAGCGGTGGTCCACGCCGTTGGCGCCGCTGTCCGAGTCGGTGGCGGTGTCCAGGATCACCTGGCGCCCGCTGCCGCTGTCCTCCTTGAAGGTGACCACGACGGAGGGGTCCGGGAAGACCGGCGCGTTGTCGTTGAGGTCGCGCACCAGCACGCGCACCTCAGTGGGATAGGTGGGGGAACTGGACAGCACCACCAGGTTGATCACGTCGCTGGGCAGGCTCTCGCGGTCGATGGTGGCCGTGGTGTACAGGACGCCGGTGCTGCCGTTGATGGCGAACAGGGCGTGGCTCTCGCTGAGCCGGTAGGTGAAGCCGGGCCGCGTCTGGATAGTGCCCACCAGCGTCCCGGGCGGCTGCTCCTCCAGAACCTGGAACACTTGGCGCTGCTCCGCGCCGCGGGCCCGCGCGGGGCCGGGCAGCAGGCAGAGCAACCACAGGACTCGGAGCAGCGGGGTCGGGGGCCGCGCTGGGGGCGGCGGGCACGCGGGGCCGGCAGCCCGCTCCGCGGCGGGGCTCATGGTCCCCGGCTCCCGGAGCGCGGCGCCGCCAGGAAGGAAGCGCTGGAGACGCGGCCCGGGACGGTCACCAGCGCAGAGGAAGCGGAGCGGGCGATTGGCCGTGGCGGAGACCCCCCACGGGGTGCAAGGCGGTTCCGTCCGGCCCCAGAAACACCCCTGCAGCCCCCCAAAGTGCGTGCTGTTCGCCCGGTGCGCACCGGGCGCAGGGGCCGGCGCCGAGCCCCAGGGCGACCGCGGACTCCGCGGGCCCGGCTGACGCGCGGAGCAGGGGCTCAGCCCCCCGGCTTGATCGCCCGGTGGCCTCTCCTCGCCTTTGGGTTTTGATCCGCAGGGTCTGAGCCCCTGGGTTTGGGCGGGCTGGGGTGGGGGAAGGGGTGCGATCGCAGACGCTGAGCGACCAGAGCCGCCCGGAGAACAACAAGAAAACCTCCAGAAACTTTACAACTTACCCCGGCGAGGGCCCGGCGCGAGGGAAACTCGGGGACACCGAGCTCCCGGCCAATTTGCCGGGGACCCCTGCCCCGCCGACCCGGGCGGCAAAGCCCTCCCTCCAGGCCGGTTGCAGCCCCCGCCGCCCGGGGCCCTGGGCACTGCGCTCCCGGCCCTCCGGCTCCGGCGTCCCGAGCGCTCAGCTCCGGCCCTTCCTCTCCGGCAGCCGCCCCCGGCGCAGCCCCTGCTGCGGCCCGGAGCCCCCGCGCGGACGCTGGCCACCGCCGGCCGCCCTCCGCATCGTTCACCTCCGCGCGGGCGCCGGCCCGTCCATCATGCGCGCATCCGAACGCGGCGCGGGCGTCCCTTTCTTCTCGGCCTCCCCCGGGTCGGGCCGGGGCGGCGCGCGGGCGCCCGCGTCCCCTCCCCTCCGCGCCGCACGGGGCTCTCGCCTCCGGCGCCCGGCGGCCGAAGCCCTGGCCCGGCTGCGCCCCCCGCTATTGTCCCGGGTCAGTTTCACTTTGTAATCCGCAAAGCTTTGTGTGTGGGGCAGGGTGAGAGTCCCAGCTTCGGCGTCTCCTCCTCGGCCACCGGGGCGAGGTCGCTGGGGAGCCCGGCCGGGCTGCGAGGGGCCCGTGTGCGGCTCCGGACCGCGCCTGTCAGCGCTCGGCTCGCCAGCCCCGGCCGGAGGTGGCCCAGCGCCGCGGCTCGGGCTCGGCCGGTCCCTCCCAGCCCCCGCGGCGGCTCCGCGTCCCCGCCCCCTGCCCGCCGCGCGCGCCCGCGCGCACACACGCACTCACGCGCGCGCAAGAGCACGCTCCGGCACCCACGCGAGCGCGAGCGCACACACGCAAACACACACTGATGCACACACGTGCCCGTGCACACGAGCAAGCGCACATGGATGCACACGCTCAGGAGCGTGCACTGCACACACGAGCGCGCACTCATGCACACACACGCGCGTGCACACGCCCACGCAAGCACACACGGGTGCACACGCGCGCTTGCACACAAGGCGCGGGCAAGCACATATGCACACACACTCACACTCACACCCTCGTGCCCTGAGCGGGAAAGGGAGGCCTGCCAGCTGCAGCCCGGCTCGGACTCCCAAACTTTGCTCCGCACTCGGTGATCCCCAGCCCAGGAGTTCTCCACCACTCCCCGGGGCTCCGGGTCCTGTCACCTACAGTCCCGCCCCCGCCGCGGCCTCATTGGGCCGCCATCCCGCTTGCCACACCCCCAGCGGCGGGCGCCTCTGCCTGTCCCGGCCTTCGATTGGCTGCTTCGGATGCTCCTCACCACCCCCCCCAGGCCCGCCCCAGGGCTATGGGCGGCCCGAGTGGGAGCGCAGCCCGGCGGAGGCGCTGAGTGGGGAAGGGGGCGACCGGCTCCCCCCATCCATCTCTCCCTTCGCTCTCTTCCCCCACTTTGGTCAAATCTTGGCCAGCGTCCCCTTTATAACAGCAAAGTGCGGCTGCGGGATACAGGGGGGCGGGGTCAGGTTTGCAAATAAACTTTGGTGGAGGCGTGGGGGTGGGAGGGAGGACAGATCCCAGGCTGCAGGGCCCGCAGGGGTGACGGGGGTTGTGGAGAGAAATCAAAGAAAGGCGGGGGGACGCGGGTCTGGTGAAGCAGGAGGAAGGATTAAGCAAAGCCTGTCTGGGAATGCGCTGCACAGATTGCGTTAACCCTTTCCGTGCCCATTCTCTCCCACTGCCAGAAAGATCTGCACTACAGGGACTGTTAAAAACACACACACACACACACACATCATCATCACCATCACCACCATCATCACCATCACCACCATCATCACCATCACCACCCGTCTCCTGCCTTTGCTACACAGCCCGGGACCCGCTAAAGCCCCAAAGTGGCTCCCTTGCCCCTCTGCCCCACCTTCCTGGTGGCCCGGGACCCCTCAAGGCCTCCGTCTGCCAGGGGTGGGGGTGTGCTGGGCAGTGTCTGCTAGGTGTTGTTTTCCACACACCTGGAATACAGGTGTCGGACCCCAGGCCTCTGGATGTCAGCGATGACAACCACAACCATGCTTCCTTTTACACAAATCATCTTTGGAATTTTGACCCACGATGGAATCATTTCTCCCTCTGGATACTTTGTAGCCAAAGGGAATCTAAGAAAGAATTTGTTCCGTTTGGGGGTCGAAGGGAAGAAGAGATGTACGGAACAAGACACAAAATGAAAGGAACTTTGAATTTTTTAAATTATGGCCCACATGCCACGTATGGCAGGCAGCGCGAACTCTCCTGATCTTTCTTCGCCACACATAGCTTTTGTAAGAGCAACGCGCAATTGCTTCTCCAACGGAGAAAGAATAACTAGGAACAAGGTCGGTAATTTTCCCCTTTAAGGGAAGCAATTTGCAAAAACAGGAATTTAAGCCAGACAATGCAAATATAGGGCATATGTCATACATTGCTTTCTCGCCACAAGAACGCGGCTCCAAACGCAACCCTCTCTGCGCGGTGACATGAGTCAATGCTGCCCTCTGATGGGCGCTTCCGGTCCTGCAGCTCTCGCCCTTGCTCTCTCCCTTAAAATTGAACCCACACTGGCTGGGTCTGGTTACAAGTCTAAGGCCTCCTTGCCTTGGGACAGTGGCAAAGGAAAAGATCCTTAAGAATCTCCTACTGGGGGGATGAGGGAGGGGGCAACATGGTTCAAGAAGAAATGTACTTCATTTACCTTAATTATGCCACAGTAACCCCTCTGTACGTCATCTTGACAATAAAAAATAAATTAAAAAATAAATCCTCAAAAATCAAAATAAAATAAAGAGTCTCCTGCTAGCGTCTTTCCTCATCTAAGGTTAAAAAGACAACAGAGCTGCAGGGTATGGAACAGATTTAAAGCCTGCTCCTGCAGAGGGCTGGGAATCCAAACTTACAGCAACAACCGCAGTTCCTTAGTTGGTATCTTACGCATTCAGTATGCACACTGCATTTGCACCTACAGTGTATTGGAATCAGGCAAGAGAATGAAGTTTAGCCATGTCTGGGTTTTCCAAATCTGAAAACTATTGAAGTCTTTTTAAAGGAGATATTTTAAGTTTTTTCCTCAATTATTTTCTCTCTCCATAAAATCATCACCTTGTTAACATTAGTTTGCTATAATTTGGCAAAGATTTGTAGATTGAAGTCATATTTATTATTATTATTACCATTAATTACAAATCATGGTTATTATATGATTCAGGATCTCTGTATTTTCTTTTTGTTTATTTGTTCCTCATAATTCAGTTCTTTTGATATAAAAGAACAAGAATATATACTTAATTATAAAGTATAGTGAATTTTTGTAGGTTGCTTTGTTTGTGCCCATCCTGGGCCTTTGAACACTGGACCTGAGCACCGGACCCTGGGCGTTTTTTTTCTCAGACTAGCTTGCCCTGTGCACACTTGAGCCATAGCTGTGCTTTCAGCCTTTTGGTGGTTAATTGGTGAGAAGTGTCTCACTTTCCTGCCCAGGCTCACTTTGAACAGAGCTCAGGCTCCTGAGTTGCCAGGATTTCAGGAGACTATTGTTGTTTTGGTTGTAGTTGTTGCTTTCATCATAAATAAACTTTACTTGCTGGTCAGGAGAGTGAATGGGATAATCCTCACATGGTAGTAATTTTGGTTCTGGTCTGTCTGTCTGTCTGATACTAGGGGGTTAAGCTCAGAATGTCATGTTAGCTAGGCAGACATGCTATCACTGAGCCATATTTTTGGCTCTCATTGCTTTTCAGGTATGGTCTCGTGTTTTTGCCCAGTTCCCTAACCCATGTCCTCCTAGTCGATGGGACAACTAGCACTGGGTGTCACATTGATAGGGCCTTATTCACTGAGATGAGTCTTGCTGACATGTTGCTTACTAGTGGAACATTGACCAAAATGCATCCTACTGACATGTTGACTTGGGAATTGAAGCCTCTTTGTACAACTATTTAAAGATAATTTAATTTTAAAAAGAGACAGAGAGAACGAGAGCAAGCGAGAGAACGAGAGCAAGCGAGAGAGAATGAGAGCAAGCAAGCGAGAAAGAGAGAAATAGGAGAGCTGGACCCCCGTGTCTCCTGCCTGCAATCCTAGCTCCTTAGGAGCTTGAGATCTGAGGATGGAGGTACAAATGAGCCCAGGCAGGAAAGTGTGTGGCTCTTATTTCCAATTAAGGAACAACTTGCTCAAAGTGGAGCTGTAGCTCAAGTGATGGAGTGATAGCCTTGAGTGAAAAGGATAAGGGACAGTGCCCAGGCCCTGAGGTGAAGTCCCAATACTGGCACAAAAATAGACAGACAGACAGATAGATAGATAAATGATAGATAAACATTTATCTTTTCAAGGCCTTTGCACAAACTTTCTAGCTTCTAATATTTGGTACTTAGTTTTTCCATTTTTCATGACTCCTTTGAGTGTATGTGTGAGTATCAAGTAATTATATATATTATATAATATGCTATGTACTATATACCACTGTACATTATATGATATACTATATGATATACATGTGTAAACATATGTATGGGTATCTATATCTACATACAGATATATATGCTGATGCTTATACCTAGCTAGTGTTTAATTTTTAGCTAGTGTTTACTTTTCAAAGATTATGTGAAACCATGAGTGTATATAAATAAATCTGAAACTACACAATGGAAATGAGCATATTTTTTAATGTCACACTTCACAGGAGAAATGAAATGAAGGGTTTGTGTTAAAATCCTTCATAATATAGCTCATGTGAGCAAACCCACTGGAATGGAAATGGGTGGTTAACTAAAGTGAGACCAGGTTTCTGAATACTGTGTCAATGGCCACAAAACAACTATGACTCACCATAATTTGTAGAAACTTCTCATTTCAACACTAGGATGGTCTGCTGTTTTGTTGAAGAATTCATCATATTTTAATCTTTAGATGCAAGTATCCATTTTACATCAAATTATATAATCAATATGAGAATGGCTGAAGACTTTGGTTTTCATATAAAAAAGAGTTTAAAAAACACTCAGTACTGAATTGTTTACATAAGTCAGTAGCTTATAATATATTCAAAATGTTTAAAATATAATATTTATGTTTAAAATATATGTTTAATATATTGTATAATAAAATACATGATATAAATATACATAATATTTATATTATATATAACATACACAAACACACACAAACACACATACACACACACACACACACACACACACACTGGTGAGTCACATCTGTATGAAGATCGTGATTCAAAGCCAGGCCAGCAGACAAATCTGAGAGATTCTTAACTCTAATTAACAACAACAACAACAAAATAAAAATCCAGAAGGTTCATTATCTTTCAGTGAAAAAAAACAAGCAAAATCTCTAGGTCCTGAGTTCAAGACAAGCACAAAACAAAATTAAAAAAAAAACTACAGGGGGCTGGGAATGTGGCTTAGCAGTAGAGTGCTTTCCTTGCATGCATGAAGCCCTGGGTTCAATTCCTCAGCACCACATAGGCAGAAAAATCCAGAAATAGTGCTGTGGCTCAAGAGGTAGAGTGCTAGCCTTGAGAAAAAAGAAGCCAGGGACAGTGCTCAGTCCTAGAGTCCAAGCCCCGGGACTGGCAAAAAACAAAACAAAACAACAACAAAAAAAAAACAAAACTATAGGATGCACAGTAGTGAATAAAACAGACACAACAACTATGTCTTTATGGAAATTTGAAAAATAATACAAATATTCAATAAACTTCAAAAGTACTGATTATTACTCAATTATTTTCAGGAAAAAATTCAATTTGTAACTGAAAGTAAAGCAGGCTGTCAGTTGAGTTTTGGGCAGAACAAAGAGGGAAACATATTTGAGTGTTGCTGGCTTTCAATCCTGACCTGTTTAATAGCGATGAGTCTTTTAAATATGAATTTCTATTGTGTTTCTATGTATTTCTTTCTTCCTAAATAATTTACATCACTTGCCAGTATAATCAATTGGAGTTTCAGGTAGATACACACACACACACACACACGCACACACATACGCGTGCACACGATTTAGTTATTGCAGATCGTCGTATTAAACCTATTTTGCTTCCTTCATGAATGCTTCCTTTTATGTTAAGCTTTTTTGTTACACTTTCTTTTACCCAAAGACTGAATAAATGTTCATAGCACTTTGATTCTTTTTCTCTCTGCTTACCCTTGTTCCTCCTTTTCCCTGAACTTTGTTGTATAAGTTGGCCAGAAGCCAGGAAAATAAAGAATTAGTGTTTCTTTCTTTCTACTTAGAGCGATGCTGGAAGTTTGAAAGGTGTCTACTCAATTCCATTCCCCAAAGAGTGCCTACACATTTTAAAAAACTAAATTAGGGCTGGGAATATGGCCTAGTGGCAAGAGTGCTTGCCTCATAATCATGAAGCCCTGGGTTCGATTCCCCAGCACCACATATATAGAAAATGGCCAGAAGTAGCACTGTGGCTCAAGTGGCAGAGTGCTAGCCTTGAGCAAAAAGAAGCCAGGGACAGTGCTCAGGCCCTGAGTCCAAGGCCCAGGACTGGCAAAAAAAAAAAAAAGTTAAAAAACTAAATTAGGGGGCTGGGGATATGGCCTAGTGGCAAGAGTGCCTGCCTCAGATACACAAGGCCCTAGGTTCGATTCCCCAGCACCACATATACAGAAAATGGCCAGAAGCGGCGCTGTGGCTCAAGTGGCAGAGTGCTAGCCTTGAGCGGGAAGAAGCCAGGGACAGTGCTCAGGCCCTGAGTCCAAGGCCCAGGACTGGCAAAATAAATAAATAAATAAATAAATAAAATCATCAGTCTCTTTCTTTAAAAAAAAAAAAAAAAACTAAATTAGAAGAAAATAAAAAAAGCAGTAGTAGAGGGTTTGAACTCCCTAGTCTAAAGCAGTATCTTGGTTATACTAACCAATGTTACCAGGTGAGGTCATCAGAGGACTGGCAAACTTTTAAAATGGCATTGCAGAGGAGGAATTCTGTTTTCAAATTCTGTTTTCAGATATGTCTTTGTTTGTGGTAGTTCTGGGGTTTGAACTCAGGACCTAAGACCTAGGAATTGTGCTGGAGTTTTATATTGTTGTTATTTTCTCAAGACTCCACCACTTGAGCCACAGCTTTACTTCTGGATTCTTGCTGGGGGACAATTGGAGATCAGAGTTTTATAAATTTTCCTGCCCAGGCTGACTTCAAACCAGGAACCTCAAACATCAGCTTTCTAAGACGGTAGGATTACAGGTGTGAGCCACTGGTACCCAGCAGAAAGTTTTGTTTTTAAGTGTAAGATACTACATGGCTTGAAACTCGCCATCTGGGAGAACTGTACAATCTGCTCCCATTGGGCTTTTCTAGTGAGATGCTCTCTCCTTTACGACTCTCCCAGCAATGCCCTACTTTTACCCACGCACCCAAAAGTTGTCAGGCAGACATTCCTCAGAGACTGTCTTCCTTTTTGCCAGCCACTGTCTCTCTGCCACGCAGCAGAACCACAGAGGGCAGCCCACACTACTCTGCCTGTGCTCAGTCTGAGCCTCTTGGTGGGTAACAATTGTGCCATGCACAAATACAGGGAATTTTAGATCCTGTGCATGTGTGTGTGCACGTGTGCAGGCACATATACACCAATATTGAGGCTTAAACTCAGGGCCTCAAGCTCTGTCTTGGTTTTTTTGCCCAAAGCTGGCAATCTGCCACTCTAGCCATACCACCATTTCTGGAGTTTGGTTGGTTAACTGGAGATAAGAGTCTTACAGCCTTTCCTGTTGAGGCTGGCTTTGAGCCACAATATTCAGATCTCAGCCTCCTCAGTAGCTGGGATTACAGGCATGATTCAACAGTGTCTGGGCCCAGAGAATTTGTTTAATAATACCAGGGGCTGCACCCAGCCGTACCAGCGTTGACTATGAGTGCCACGGACTGGTTACATCTCTCTTTCCAATGATCTAGAAATCATCAAATTCACCATAGTAAATGTCTTATTTGAAAAAGGGAGACTACCTTACAATTCTAGCAAAAAGGAAGAGATAAAAATCATTCCACTTTCATTTTTCTTTTAAGTAAAGGAGGGATTATGGGGCTGAAATCAGTATGTTTTATTGCCTTTGTAAAAATGCTTATAGAGAGATGGGGGCCTGCGGAAATGGGGGTCCCCTCTGACATGCACAATTCATCAAGATGGTAGTGTTTGAATCAAGTATGGAATCTTCTTAATAACGAAGATTAGTATCTGAGTCCAAAGTAATGAACATAACACACATGGATCCCAGCATATTAGAAGACAAAAGAAAAATAACAGGATCTCAGAAGTGCTTGATAGTTTATGATACTCAAAGCCCTAATTAAAAGAGTGTACTATTTGCACTACTTAGCTGGAACATTCCAGATGTTCCTTGCCCTTATAAACACATCACAACATCTTAATTCTTTGTTTGTTTGAATTGCTCCTTCGTCCTGTCTCTTTTTCATTCCATTTGCAATCACAGAGTCTGTGATTAAAACTGGCAAACATGTACTTTAAAGAGACACTGGGCTATGATTTGGGTTGTGGGTAGTAATTTTTGAATGGCAGAACACATTAACCCCTTCCTTCCTTTCCTGCTCATGAACTCAGAACAGAACACAAAGAAACAGAAAACACAAACACTTAGAGGACAGGAAAACAAGCTGATTTCCAGATCACATACTTGGGGACAATTTATACACCATGGAGAAACAAAGAAAAGCATCCGTTTTGGATGTACAAAAATGCATCAAAGCCAAGCACTGGCCTTCAAGCCCAGCTACTCAGGAGGCTGAGATCTGAAAGTCACAGTTCGAAGCCAGCCTGAGCAGGGAAGCCCATGAGGCTTTTACTTCCTATTGACCACCAAAAAAAAAAAAAAAAAAGGAAAGAAAAGAAAAAAAAAGTACGCAGCTAAAAAGAGTTTGGGGAGGAGGCCAGATGCCGAATCAAGCACAAAACCCCCCTCCTCCTCCACAGAATCCACGCAGGAGGGAGAGAGGTGGGGAGAGGGGGAGAGGGGGAGAGGGAGGGAGGGCGAGAGGGAAGGAGGGAGGGAGGGCGGGGAACCTGTGAAGTTCAGGCTTGGGACAAGATTTCTCCGCCCATCCGCCCGGGGTGCAGGCCACACCTCAGTAGCGCGCAGCCCCCCAGGTTTCCTCTGCGGGTGCACCACATCCCCCGCCTCCCCGCGGGGGTCCTGAGAGCTCGTGATGGCGCATTTGTGCGGACTGGAGCCTGAGCGCCGCCCCTGCCCTTCTGGAGTCTCCTCCCGGGTGTCTGCTGCGCCACCCTGCTGGCCCCAGCCCACCGCAGCCCCCCCCCCGCCCCGCCCCGCCCCGCCCGGCTCTCCCAAGCCCACCGCGCCCCGCACCGCCCCGCGGGGCGGGAGACAGCGCCCCAGGACCCGGACCCACGCTCAGAGGACTCCTTGCGCCCTTCCTGAGCGCTGACCGCTTGGACGGCTCTCGTGCGGTCCCTGCCCGCAGGATGCGCAGAGAGAGCTTTGCGAAACTGTACAGCAGCAGCACAATGGCTGAAAGCCATGCATGCCCTGAGTCCATGCCCCAGGACCAGAAGAAAGGGGAGGGGAGAGGAGGGGAGAGAAGGAAGGAGGGAGGGAGAGAAGGGGTGAGGAGAGGAATGTGAATTGGACAGCAGTGGCTCATCACTGTCATTCTAGCTGCTCAGGAAGCTGGGATTAAAGCAGGAAAGCTACAAGTCAGGTCAGGCAGAAAAGTGTGAGAAACTCCATCTCCAGTGAATCAGCAAAACAAAGCAACAAACAAAAGCAGGACTGGAGGAATGGCTCAAGTAATAGAGTGTCAGTTGTGAGCAAACAAGACAAGCAAGAGTGCTTGAGGCCTTGAGTTCAAGTCCCAGCACACTCAAAAAATGAGGGAGGATGTAAAAGGCAGATTAGGAAGGATGATTTGCAATTAGTATTGTGCATAGATAACACAAATGTCTGTGAACAACATTCCCAGTACCTGGCAACAACAAAAATTCATGTCAATGACAACTGTTATTCATCACACATGAAGGCAGGGTGGCTCGGGCCTGTGGTCTTCTTTCCTTCAAACAGGATGCCAGCCAAATCACTGAAAAACAGCACTGACAATGCCAAAGGGGAGAGAATTCCTGCAGAACATTTCACCAGTGTTCTTGCCACCGACCTCAGTCACCATAATGAAGAAAAGCCCCAGGTGGTGGTCCCTGCCTAGAACCTCAGTGACTTACAATGCACAGGGTGGGGGTGGGGGGAAGGGGGAGGGGGAGGTCCATAATGAGTTTGAGGCCAGCATGGGCTATATAGCATGAGTCTGTCACAAGAAAATGAAGATGGTACTTTGGCTAGAATTCTTGGCACAGAATCCTGAGGCACAGAAAGGAACTTGTGAAAATGGAGGCAATTCCCACAATTCAGAACTTAGTTCGCAGCAATGCATCCATCTTAGCTTATCAATTGTGACAAGTGTGCCACAGCAATGACAGATTTTCAAAGAGAAGGACTAGTTGTACAGGATCTGAATACGCTATACTGCTTCAATGTCTTTTTTCTATAAATCTAAAACAACTGTAAACAAGCAACAATGGTCAATATCGAAAACAAGAGTTATATGCATATGTAAACAAAAAGTACTGACTTTGTTCTACTCTATTGACTGAAGTATGACATTGCAGTGGAATTCATGGTGGAACTCCTTTGAAGAACTAACAGACTTCAGCAAAATGAATACCAGACACCTGAAAAATGTCTTGGTGAGGTCCAGGGGAGAGAGATGGACAGATAAAGGGAAGAAGGGTGGGGGAATAATCACAATGTCCAATGTGCATGTGTGAAAAAGGAATCAGAGAGAGTGAGTGAGGCTGGAGACATGGGCGTGATGTAAGGGGTGGACCCAATCAAGGCTCATTGTGACTACTCTGGTCAGTAGTCTGGAGGTTCCTCAAAAAAACTAGACACAGATCTTCCCTATGACCCAGCCAGAACACTCCTGGCCATCTACTCTGAACATCACAAGCCAGGATGCCGTGAAGACACCTGCACGTGCATTTTGTTCATTGCTGCACTATTCACAAGAGCCAAGTTGTGGAGACAGCCCAGTTGCCCTATGATAGATGAATGGATCCAAAAACCGTGGTGTCTATACACAATGGAATTTCTTTTACACAGCCATTAGAAAGAACAGTGTGTCATTTGCAAGGAAATGGATGGACCTAGAACCAATCATATTAAGTGAGGTAAGCCAAGTTCAGAGAGACAAAGGACACATTTTCTCTCATATGTGGAAGCTAGGGACATGACCAATTATGCAGGAATCTAAGCATTCACACACAGTGAGAACAAAGGAGGATCTTCTTAGGAGGGCAATACAAAGGTGCAATGCCTATGAACTCCAGGAAATGGAAACAAGAGGATTTTTCTCTGTTGCTGTTTTCATTCTTTTCTTTTTGTCTTGTTTGCTCATTTACCTGTCCTCCAGAGAGTAAGGAGGCACAGAAATGGAGGGACAAGAGATGAACAAATGTAGGAGTGGTACTCACTAGACGTGATGTGGAGAATGAACTATACAACTTGGGAAGGGGGAACGGGAGGGAAAACTGGGAGAGAGTGAGAAAAGGGCTGACATTCCCCAGCAGGCAGCTAGGGCTCCATTGTACAGCTCCATCCCGATAAACCCAGTCCCAAGGAACAAAGCAGCCTCCTCCCTCCCAAGCAGTAGGCGTTTCCTTTCTCCTATTGGTCAGCTTGCAGAGCACTTTGTGTATGCTGGATAACAGTTCTCCATCACATACTTCCTTCTTCTCAAGCTATGGCTCACAGTCTTCCTTTTCCCTCCGTCCCTCCCTCCCTCCCTCCCTCCCACCCTCCCTCCCTCCCTCCCTTCCTTCCTTCCTTCTCTTCCTCTCCCCCTCCCCCTTTCTCCTCTCTCTTTCTCTCTCTCTCTCTCTCTTCCTTTCTTTCCTTCTTTCTTCACCTTTCTGCATAGGTGCCAGTCCTGGGGCTTTTCTTGAGCTCTTGCTTAAGGCTGGTGATCCTCAGAGCTCAACCTCATGACCAGCTAGGATTACAAGCATGGGCCGCTGGTTCCTCTTATACAATATTCATTGGTAATTTGTGCAATAAAATGTATTTTCATGAATATTTTCTGTACGAATACAGTTCTTCATATGAACTTACAATTTGTGGGGAATCACAGCAAACATTATATATATATATTTATTATTAAATATCTATTATACATATTTAATTTATAGATTATATATTATTTATATAACTTATATATAATATATCAAAGCCAGCACAGGCAGGAAAGTCCATGAGACTCTTATTTCCAATTAATCAGAAATAAAGCCAGAAATAGAGTGCTACGGCTCAACTGGAAGCACACTAGCCTTGAGAACAAAATTTAACAAAGGAAAGAAAGAGCTTGGCACTGGTGGCTCCCACCTGTCATTCTAGCTCCTTAGCAGAATAGCGGTTCAGAGCCAGCCTGGGCAGGACAGTCCATGCAACTCTCATCTCCAACAAACCACCATAAAAGCTGGAAGTGGCACTGTGGCTCAAGCAATAGAGCACTAGCTTTGAGCAACAGAAGCTCAGGGATTGTGTTCAGGCCCTGAGTTCAAACCCCATGACTGGCACAGAAGTAAAGAAAAAGAAAGAAAGAAAAGAAATAGATATTTGCCCCTCGTAACTGGCATATGTGGAGGCAGCCATCTCCCCTTGGCAGGACACCCCCCTGGCCCTGCCCTAGGGAAGGCCTGGGCAGGCCAGGCCTCAAGTCCCGGCGTCTCCTTCACTGGCTACCTATTTCAATAACCTTACAAGACGCACTCAGAGCTATCCTGGTCCGCATTGTGACCGGAGAGGCTACCACTGAAGCAAAAGGACTTCGGAATTTTTGAACTAATGAAAAGACTCCATTTTTTTTTTTTTTTTTGGCCAGTCCTGGGCCTTGGACTCAGGGCCTGAGCACTGTCCCTGGCTTCTTCCCGCTCAAGGCTAGCACTCTGCCACTTGAGCCACAGCGCCGCTTCCTGTATATGTGGTGCTGGGGAATCGAACCTAGGGCCTCGTGTATCTGAGGCAGGCACTCTTGCCACTAGGCTATATCCCCAGCCCTCCATTTTTAACTCACATTGCTTTATCCAATTTCGTGTGCGTGTGCGTGTGTGTGTGTGTGTGTGTGTGTGTGTGTGTGTGTGTACACGTGCATACGCTGGTCTTGGGGCTTCAACTCGGAGCCTGGATGCTGGTCCTGAGCTACTTGGCTCAAGGCCAGCCCTCTATCACTGATCCACAACCACACTTCCAGCTTGGGGCGGTTTCCTTGTATGTTTTGGATTTGTTTTTTGTTGTTGTTGTTTTGGTTTGGTTTTGGTTTTTGGAGCGGTGGGGGAAGGGGTAGAGTGGTGATTAACTGGAGATAAGAGTCTCCTGGAGTTTCTTTCCCAGGCTGACTTTGAACCCAGATCATCAGCTCTCAGCCTTCTGAGTAGCTAGGATTGCAGGTGTGGGCGATCAGCACCCAGCCAATTTTTTAAATTGTATTTCTTCTCATTTCTTCTCATTAGGTCCCCCATCCCCCACTCCTTCCTTTCTCCCTCCCCCATGCTCTCCTCCAGTTTTGGGGCTTTGGGTTTTTTGTTGTTTTTTTCTTTTTTTCTATTGTCACTTGTTTTTGTTTTGTTTTTTATACCAGTCCTGGGGCAGGAACTCAGGGTCTAGGTGCTGTCTCTGAGCCTTTTTTGGCTTGATCAATGCTAAGTTTTACCACTTAAGCAACAGCTCTACTTCTGGTGTGTGTGTGTGTGTGTGTGTGTGTGGTTAATTGGAGATAGAGGTTTCACAGACTTTCCTGCCTGAGCTGGATTCAAATCTTGATCCTCAGATCTCAGTTTCCTAAGCTAGCTAGGATTACAAACAGGAGCCCCTGATGCCCGGCTCTCTTGGGTGTTTGGGTTTGTTGTTGGTTTTTTTTTTAGTTTGGTTTTTGTTTTGACCTTTTGTGCAGATACTGGCTGTTGGGGCTTGAACTCAGGCTTTGCTTCATTGCTCAAGGCTAGCATTCTATCGCTTGAACCACTGGCTCACTGTTTGCTTTGCTGGGTAATTGGAGATGAGTCTCACAGACCTTTCTGCCTGACCCACCTCCAAACCCTGATCCTGCTATTTGAGACTCGTGAGGAGTGAGGAGTGCTGGTGTGAGCCACAGGAGCCTGGCCCTCCGACTCTCACCACGGGATGAGCCAGGTCTCACTTGGGTTTTCAAGGTGACCTCTCAATAGTGGCTCGCTGCTGGGGGAGTCTAATGCTCCTCGGTGCCACTGCCTGCAGTTGTGCCATTTGTCTGCACACAAGGAAAACTGCTTCGCCACAACCCCAACTCCCCAGTGCCTGGGATCTAAGTGACCAGGTGACAGTCCCCCAACAGCTCAGGAATGTTGATAGAGGTGGATTCCCTCAGCGCCTCCCCTGGTGCCAAGACGCACGCCATGCACAGCACGCCGCCTGGCACTGGGTCTCCCTCCTGTAAACCCAGCTACCCAGAGCGCCAGATCTGGAGGAGTGTGGAGTGAAAGTAGCCTGGGCAGAAAACTTCTCCAAGTCGCCATCTGTAAAATAACGGCAACAAAGCTGGGCTGGAGACATGACTCAAGTGGTAGAGCATCCCAAGTTCAAACTCCAGTCCCAGCTCCCCTTCCAAAACGGAACATGGGATCTTTAGCCCAGAACTCACTCCATTTCTGTGTGGAGCATGAAACATTGTACCTTAAATCACTTTACACTAGACCTTAAAAAGTTGAGGCGGGATTAAACAGTACGTCTTAGATATAGTGACATGCTTTCTTGTTGTGACTTAGTAACAAAACTGTATTCAAATGTCCATTTTTTCCAATGTAATCTAGCCCACAAGACTTTGTCTGTTTGGTTTGTGTGGTGGTGCCAGCCTTGAATGCAGTGCCTCCAGTCTTCCTCGCATTTTTGCTCAAGGCTAGCAGTCTACCCCTGAGCTACAACTTCACTTCTGGCCTCTTGCTGGTTAACGGGAGGCAAGAGTCTCATAGACTTTCCTGCCTGGACTGGCTTCAAACTGTGCTCCTCAGAGTTCAGCCTCCTGAGTTGCTATGGTTACAGTCTACAGGTTAACAAAGCCTGTTGGTATCATGGAAGAAGATTTAATATAATATTTCCTATTTAATATCTTTATGAGAAGGAGGTGAAAGGATTTGTTCTTTTTTTACATTGTGAAATAATGTATTTGAAATACTTGCCTCTTTGTAACATTGTAAAAAGCAAAGACAAATCATTTGACATCACTTTGGCAAGTGACATAAAGTAGGGACCAAACCATAGAAAATCATTTCTCTTAGATAAAAAGATTTCTTTTTAGCCCGTGGCTCCCTAAGAGAAGGACATAAATCTTAACAATGAGAAACCATCTCTAATCAATGTGTACATTGCTGATGGCTATGGCATAAAATTGGTGATAATGTCCTTTGCTTTCATGAATAACTTGATGGAAAAGACCCTGGATAGGACATCAGGACAAAACTCCTCTCCCCCAGATTCTGCGTCCATCACCATGGCTCTGAGCAGTCCCATGTGCAGAGGGGCTGAAGGACACGGGGCAGGCTGTGTGGAGCCTCTGATCGGCCTGGGGTCTGCCATGGCCTTGGGGTCTGTCAATGATCTTGAGTCATGTAGCTCCCTCCTGGGGACCCCTTATAAACCCCTGCATACCATACCCCAGATGGTGCATTTACTTGGGACCCCTTCTGTCTAGCAAAAGCTCTGCTTACGTTTTTCTTCTGCAAGTCTTTGCCATTTCACGTCTCCCTCTGTGTCTGTGGACTCATTCTTCAAGGCTAGAAAGACAAAAGAAACTGATATAATACTATGCATCCTTTAACTATTAATATTGCATTATACTGTTCATTTTAAGGTAACTTAGTACTGAGTGAAGCCAGAATAAGTTAGTTATTTGACAGACATAATAAATGTCCTAGCCAGGAACTCCAAGGGATGGGGACATATTTAGGTTTTAGTACATCTGGTTGCACTGGGCTTCAAATTGAACTCCATGGTGTCTCAAGGTCTGCCACACTTCTAAGGTGACCTCAGGTGCCGTGATGGAAGCTGGGATTTCTGCTCCAGGCGCAGGTCTGCACTCCAGGAGGGGTAGCAATGTCCGGATTATCTAGGGACAAACAAATGCTTCATGTGAAAAACTCTGCCTAGTCATGTTTTTTTTTTTTTTTTTTAACACAAACTGGCTCTGGACATTGTTGAAACTTTAAACAATGTATATCCTATACCCTATGTTGTGAGGGAGAAAATGGGCATCAAGAGAAGGGGGACAGGGGCTGGGGATATGGCCTAGTGGCAAGAGTGCCTGCCTCATATACATGAGGCCCTGGGTTCGATTCCCCAGCACCACATATACAGAAAATGGCCAGAAGTGGTGCTGTGGCTCAAGTGGCAGAGTGCTAGCCTTGAGCTAAAAGAAGCCAGGGACAGTGCTCAGGCCCTGAGTCCAAGGCCCAGGACTGGCCAAAAAAAAAAAAAAGAGAGAGAGAAGGGGGACAGAGGAGTGAAAAGAGGAAGGATGGGTGAACACAGTCGTAACACTCACTGTAGATGGGAAAATGGAGCCAGGTACCTTGAGGGGAGGGAAAGGGTGGGAGAGATGGGGAGCAGATGGAAGGGGAGATGTCGATCAGGATGCAATGTACTCATAAACTGGCATACTGCGTTGGAACCCCTGTGTCTGACTACTGAAATGTATTAACAACTGAATAAGGAATATGATTGCTTCTAAATGTATTTTTTAACCCCACCACCACCACAAGGGGGCAGAGTTTAACTACAAAAGGATATTCTAGCACTGCCGAGACTCCTAGTTTGTTTGTTTTTTTTTTCAATGTCTTTTAAAAACCAAAACTTTATTAAATGAAATCCAAGACAAGCACTATATGGTGTTTTGTTTTTCTCTTTGCCTCTGTCTCTCTATCTCTGTTTTGCTGTCTCTCTCTCTCTCTCTCTCTCTCTCTCTCTCTCTCTCTCTCTCTCTCTCTCTCTCTCTGCTGAGCACATTATCCAAACTGAGTCACTAATTTCTTGTGCTCTTTAAATAAAGTCTTAGGAGCTTTTGGGACAAAGTCTGAGAGGAAGCAATAGCTACTCACTCACCAGAAGTCTAGCTAAAAATTGTACATGCCACATGTAAAGGACTGAATTAGAATTCACTTACGTCTAGATTTTTGCTTTATTTTTATGAGTATGTTCCTGTGTATGTGTGAACATACACAAAGTATTTCAGCAGTCACTGTTTATATTTGTGATTTAAAGTTAATACTGTTGTCTTTGGGTGGAATTTTTATTTCAGAGAACTGGCTCTCAGCCCTCGTAAGAGTAATTACAGTCAGCTCACAGCAAGGCTGTTAAGAGAATTCATGTGTGGTGGGAACATTCACACCACAACAATGGACAAACTCAACAATGGGTTCCTTTCCCCTATGCCCCACAAGATGTATGTTTTGTATTAAATATGCCAAAGGAAATTTATTACATTTAAAGAATTGTATCTCTTCTCCAAGTAGTTGAAATTCATTAAGCAATTTGACAATATATTTTAAGATTATTGAATTAAATTCCAAGAATAATGTTGACTATTAAATAAAACAATGCAAACGCTTCTTGTAAAGTCTGTTTTATGGAAAGTTCTCACTAAATATTTTCACTAATGATATCTGATTGAATAATTGTATTTGTCATGCAAGCATATTACACGGCATTCTCCTTACCGTATACCCTTCCTGCCTGCCACACTTGTTCACGCACTTACACATGAAGACTTGTACGTGATCATACAAAATGCAGTAAGCCAGGGCAGAGCAGAGAGCTCTAGTTTCTCTCTGTATTTCTTTGCATCAGTCCTTCCACACATTTCCATGTTGGGCTTTTATTGTTGTTATTTGGTCAGACGTGGGGGCTTGATTTTAGGGCCTCGGCACTGTCCTTGAGCTTTTTAACACAAGGACAAAACTTCCAGTTTTCTGATGGTTAATTGGAGATGAGAGTGTCACAGACTTTCCTGCCCAGGCTGGCTTCAAACCACAGTCCTCAGATCTCAGCCTCCTGAGTAGCTAGGACTACTGGCCCGAGCCTCTGGCACCTAGCTTTGTGTTTGGTTTTAATGGGGATATGTTATACCTTTTTCAAAAGTTTCTTTTACCTGATATATGTGGTAATTTTCCCAATTCGTTATTTTAGTTGTTAGTTAAGATTGCTAGTTATTAGAGATTATTGGTTATTATTAACTAATATCAAGTTTTATTTCAGTTAATATTATTATAGATTATGCCCATCAGTGTAACCTAATATATATTTACAAGCCGAATATTCCCAGAAATCCTTGGCACTGGCTGCGTTTGGAAATTCAGAGTTAGGGAAGGTGATTGATGGTCATGCAATGTATCCCCTGAGATTTGTCCCCTCTGCCTTGGGTGGCTCCCCAAATCAAACTCGTTAACATGCCCTCAGGGATCTGAACAGGCACGTGTACTAAAGAGAAACAAAACATTGTGACTACTTCACGTCTAGGAAGTTTAGTTTTATCTCCAAAGTTCACACTCAAGTCACAGAAGAGATATTATGGGTCTTTATGATTTCTTTAACTTAAAAAAAAGTTTAAATTAACTTCAGTTCTCAAAAGAGGCTGCCTTTAGAAAGAAGGGAGATGGGAAGGAATTATGAGCCAGCAGTCAAAGGAGATTTCAACGTGGTGTCTAAATACTCATTAGAAAGATTCATAATCCCAGTACTCTGGAGGCTGAAGCAGAAGAAATGCTATAATCTAAGTGTTATAAAAATGTCAATCTGATTTGTGGTTATAAAGAAAAGAAATAATATATATATATATACATACATACACACAATATAAAAAGGAATAAACAATTTGCTGGGTGCTGATGGTTCACACCTGTAACCCTAGCTATTTATCCGCTTGAGGTCTGAAGATGGTGGTTCAAAGCCCGCCTGAGCTGGAAACTCTGTGATACTTTTAGCCACCAAAAAGCCACAAGTGGAGCTGGGGCTACAGTGGTCGTGTCAGTTTTAAGCAGAACAAGCCACGTGAGAGTGGGAGGCCCTGAGTTCAAGGCCCAGTACTGGCATGGAAGATAAAAAGTGCACAGTGGAGGAAGGCCAGTTTCCCTGAAGCCAGCGGGAGGTGGGTGGAAAAGCCAGGGAGCCCCGGGCTCCAGGGGATCTTCAAAATGAGATCCCCAATTAATAACTCACTGAGCTGCACTCCCAGCATGTGGCCCACGCAGCTCCTTGATGAGACCTGGGCGGCCCAGGGCCTTGTACTCTCCACACGTGGGAGGTGAGGTGTGGGCAGAGCTTGCCAGGTCGCAGGAGGGCGAGGACAGCGTGGGAACCTTCTGCTCCGAGAGGAAGCAAATCCACAGCTGGATAGCGCCTCAAGGGGGTTCCCATCCCAGCTCAGCTCCCGGAGGAGGGCAAGGAAACAGGAAAAGCTGGTGTCTTCAGGTTGCACTCTGCTTCTCGGAAGGAATGTAAAGAAGTGATGATAACTCACAGAAAGGTCGTGAGAGGATGGTAGTTTTACTTGGCAATGTGCTTGTACTAGGAAAGATATTTTTTTGGGCAAGATCAAATGGAAAACGGGGCACCAGTAGCCACGCAAGGCTACAATGCCCTGAGTTCAAGCTCCAGTGCTGGCACACACACACACACAAAACAAAATCCATCTATTACCTAAAGTTAATTAGGTGCCAGGTGGGCAGGATACCAATAAAGGAGCCTGTGACTCTGAGGATTTTGATTTCTCTTGCAAATCATTATAGGCAAAAGAGAATTGGGGAGTTCTTGCTCAGGCATGTAAAATGCCTTCCATGGAGATGCATTTATATCGTAACTTTCATGACTATTTCACGCTCTTTGACTCCTTCAGCACTTAGTGTGTCAATATGGCTTTATATATTTTTAAATTGTTATTGTTATTAAGGTAATGTACAGAGGAGTTATAGTTTCATAAGTTAGGCAAAGAGTACTTTTCCTTTTGGACAATGTCACCATTTACTAATGTATATATTAGCAAAACTGTAAGGTACTTTATAGAAACAAACCACAAGATCATCTGTTTAAAGCCATAACACAGAGGCACCGTTTCTGGGGCCAGGATAGGTGCATTTCTCTTGCTGCTTTTGAACATACAAACAAAGAACAAAACATGAATGTTTGTCAAAATATTTTTTCTGGTGATACCATTTTAAGCTAGCTGTGGTAGAAGTATGAATTGCAGGGCTTCTGGAAGGCAACTTAGAGTATTTAAAATATTAAAGTGCATATTTCATGGAATAGCAGATTTGTAATCAAAAATCTAATTTAAATAAATGAAATTAAAACAATAAAAATCCTTGCCATTGGGGCTGGGAATATGGCCTAGTGGCAAGAGTGCTTGCCTCGTATACATGAGGCCCTGGGTTCGATTCCTCAGCACCACATATACAGAAAATGGCCAGAAATGGCGCTGTGGCTCAAGTGGCAGAGTGCTAGCCTTGAGCAAAAAGGAAGCCAGGGACAGTGCTCAGGCCCTGACTCCAAGCCCCAGGTCTGGCCAAAAAAAAAAAAAAAAAAAAAGTCCTTGCCATTGAAAATGAGCTGTGGCTCAAGTGGTAGAGCACTAGCCTTGAGCAACAAGAAGCCTGGGGTAGCACCCAGGCCCTGAGTTCAAGCCCTCATATCAGCACCAAAGACAACAAACAAAATAAAATTAAAGTCCTTCCTTTAATGACTTAAAAACTTGTTTGTTCATTACTGGGGTTTGACTAAGGCCCTGTCCTTGCCAGGCAGGTGCTCTACCACTTGAGCCACACATCCAGCCCATAGTAAGAGATTTCTATTGAAGTCTTCTATGAATCTTTAAATTACTTAAGGGTAATATGAAACCTCTTTTCACAATGTATGTACACTAATAAAAATAGAGATGGAGAAAAAACAAAAACAAAATTCTGATGGTTTTGGATTTTGCATCAATAGTATGGAGTGCATTCCACATATTGTTATTACAATTAATAATGTTAAAGAGCACTTTATAATCAAGTAAATTAACATTTCTGCAGAAAAATGTATGGATATTAAAACTAAGTAGGTTGTAAAAGGGTTATAAGTAAATATTGCTTTGCATCAGATGTGAAAACACTTAATTCTAGAACTGCAAAACTTGCAGTATTTTTAATTAATAAAAATTATGAAACAATGGCCATACATAATGTTATGCTTCTGTTTAAATATTAATGTTGAGATGGAAGAATTGAATGTGGTGAATTGCATCATGACAAAAGCAGTATTTCTGGGTTGCACGAGGATGTCATCTTAGTTCTGTGAAAATTTACCAGTGTAGTCTACATTTTTAGTTAGTTATATGGCTGGAGAGGAATTAGGAAGCGTGTGCGAAGAGAAAACGATGGTGTAACACACTTTTTTTTTTTTTGGCCAGTCCTGGGGCTTGGACTCAGGGCCTGAGCACTGTCCCTGGCTTCTTTTTGCTCAAGGCTGGCACTCTGCCACTTGAGCCACAGCGCCACTTCTGGCCGTTTTCTGTATATGTGGTGTTGGGGAATTGAACCCAGGGCCTCATGTATATGAGGCAAGCACTCTTGCCACTAGGCCATATCCCCAGCCCCGGTGTAACACACTTTTAAGCACAGAAATACTTTATACAGCTAAGAAGCCAAGCAGGACTTGTTGGGGAAGCCATGCAGATAACGCTTGAGGAAGGGGAGTATTTATAGATTATTCTGGAATTGCTTCAAAATCTCTGATCAGGCAAGCAGTTCACCAATATGTGATTAGTGTGTTGGTGAACAAATGTAAATAACTGCATTATTTAACATCCCAAAGACAGCAACTAAAATGAATGCAAACATGTTTGCATACATGTGTGTATGCACATGTGCATGTGCACACATGTACGTGTGTGTGTGTGTGAGTGCATTGCTGACAACCCAGATCAGCTTCTCTAACTAAAGATACAGAAACTTTTAGGTCCAGAAAGCTGCAGTCTCTAAAGGTAATATATAGTCTTAAAATCACGATACGCTTAAGCATGCCTTGCACATTATATATGTTCTCCGATATGCAATAGGTACAATGCCACACATTCTCCCATGTGTCATACCTATGTGTCATCTATGTGAAAACTGCATATAGCATAATAAATGAATAAAATAAAATGGAGTAAACATTTACTATAGAATAAAATTCTGTTAAATGACCAATGACTTTTGAAAAAACAATAATTAGCTATAAACCTAGCCTCTTTGTTGTTGCTTAAATATTAGTGTAATGGTAAGATCTTAATAAGTCCAACTTTGCGATGTTAAAATTCTGTTTTCAGCCAGACTCTGGTGGTTCATGCCTGTCATTCCAGCTTTTCCAGAGGTTGAGAGGTGAAGATCAGGGTTCAAAGCCAGCCCTGGCAGATACTCCCAAGAAACTCATATCCAATTAACAGTAATAAAAAGTCGAGGTGGGGGTATGACCCAAGTGGTAGAGAGAGGAGTACACAAGGCCCTGAATTCAGGTATCAGAAGCAGCACAAACATGTGGAAAATAGCATTGTTTTGAGCGTTCACTTCTAAGTATTAGACTAAGGATTCATCTATGTTGTATGATCCTAAAAGTCCAAGAGCTGGATCTTTTAAAGTTTTATATATAACACCTGTTACCTATCTTGAAAAGCAATGCCATTTCCAAAGTGTCCTCAGAATGAGTGAAGGGAAAGTGAATGCGACTCACATTACTGCAGGAAATCTCAATCTACTTTTCTCTGCAATTGCCAGATTCTCCTGGGAGGGCACGTGTTCTGTTGCTGTTAGTGTTTTACATCATCCTTAAGTGCTTGTGGAAAAGGACTCCAAGTCTCCCTTTGTGAGTACACAGCACCTTGATCAAGGTCGCCCCAAGGTCATTCTCCCCACCGCCTGCTCCATCCTCACCTTGGTTCTGTCAGAGACCATGCATGTCTGCATGGGGGGCCCACTGGCCTCCTCGCCCCTCCCTTCCCCCTCCCTCCTCCCCGTCACGGCCCCTCCCTCCTCCTCACCGCCCCTCCCTGCTCACCTCCCCCTTCCCCGCCCCTCCCCCTCCCCCTCAGTCCTTCCCCCTTCCCTCCTCCCCCTCACCGCCCCTCCCTCCCCCTTCCCCTCCCCCCTCCTTCCTAGCCTCTTCACTTTGCCTGTGGTCTGCTTTGGGGGGGCCTGACCCTCCCCTTCTGCCCTCAGGTTGCCCTGCAGACCCTGCCCCCTGGGGGGGGGGCTCTATTTCTGGCTTCAAGTCCACTCAATCCCAATCAGGGGTGCAGACTCTAGCTTGCTCCCTCCCTCGCTCCCTCCCTCGCTCCCTCCCTCACTCCCTCCCTCCCTCCCGCAGGGGCCCTGCCTGTCACCCAGGGACACCACACTTGCCAGCGCCCATAGCAGGGACTCCAGGAGCCAAACTTCGGAGTGCAGGTGGGAAGTGTCAGAGTGTGTGAGTGTGCACATGAGTGTGCGAGTGAGTGCGTGAGTGAGAGTGTGTGAGTGCGTGTGAATGTGTATGAGTGTGTGAGCAAGTGTGTGACTGTGTGTGAGTGTGCATGTGAGTGCGTATGAGTGTGAGTGAGTGTGTGAATGTGTGTGAGATGATTTTCTTTTCCCACATGACACAGATGCAGACACGGGGTGAACAGAACCCTGAAAGTGATTTTGGAATAGATGCGAGGAGGTGATAAGCGGTTGTCACGCTGGATCCTGGGGGGGGGCAGGGGGGAAAGCCATGTGGAGGAGGGGAAGCACGGGGGGGGGGGCGGGGGAGGAGGGGCAGGAGGGGGAGGAGGCAGGGTCAGGGACGTCTGGACACTGGAAACCCAGTGATGCTTACTGAGAGCCACAAGTTCCTGGTGATGGCTGCTGAGTGCCTGGCTGAGGCGGGAGTACTGAGGTCAGTACTGGCGGGGGACAGAAGCTGAGTCAAAGCACTAGGACCTCCTATTCCCAAGGAGTTTGGAAGAAAGATGGGGGAGGAAGGAGGAGAGAGAGAGAGGGAGGGAGGGAGGAGGAGGAGGAGGTGGAAGAAGAAGAAGAGGGGAGGGGAAGAGAAGAGAGAGGAGAGAGAGTCTAAGGGGTGGGGGTGAGAAATGGGCAGGAAGTCCTGCGCTGATTCTCAGAAGAGACTTCGTGGAGGGCCGTGGAGGACCCAGCAGGCCGCCTTCAGCAACATTGCAGAGCTGTGTGATGTGTGCAAGTTCTGACCGTTTAGCCCAGTGGTGCTCTGGCTCCCCCTGTTCTCCCGGCTACTCAGAGGCTGACATCTGGGGATCGCCATTCAAAGCCAGCCTGGGCAGAAGAGTCTTTGAGAGTTTTTTTTTCTCCCCAATTAACCAGCAAAAAGCAAGAAGTGGGGGTGACTCAAGTGGTAAAGCTCCGGCCTTGAGTGACAAAACCATGGGAGAGCACACAAGTTCTCAGTTCAAGTCTCCGTCCGTAGTAGCACCAAGAAAGAAAAAGAAAGTAAAAATAAATAATTGCCACTTAAAGACCTTCAATGAAATATACACTCAGGGCAGAGCCAGGGAGAAAAGAGACTTTCGAAGAGAAGTTTAGTCTCCAGAAATCTGTCCTCATTTCTTTCAGCTGGGAGTTATTTGGCCTTGTCTAAATCAATACCTCTATTCTGATACTTCTTACTGTCTGTCTTTTACTATGCTGAATTTATTTGTACATGTCTTATATTCCTTTTCAGATAAGTAGAAGTTTCTTAGGGACAGAGTTCATATCTGCCAAACTTCTGCGATGCCAGTTTTATGCCAGGGAAATGTGTTTCATATAATATAGATTTCAGACCGTTGTGTAGATAAATGGTGGATTTCGCAAACTCTGGAGAGAAACCTCAGCATTTTATATATCTGTTAAATGATAGAAAATAAGAACAGCTGCTCAGAAATCAAGCTGGCATACAGCATGGCATAAAATATTAAAAATGAAATGAGAGTACTACAAATAGTAACATATCATTTAACTAGTAACTCCAGCTAAAATTCTACATGCAAACTTGATCTTTTCTGTAAAATAGTCCAAAGCCACTTTGCATTAGGCTTTCTCATTCTTTTTTAAAGTTTAGTTTTAAAAGTTGTAACCATTTTCCTTCCATGAATGAATAAATTGAGTCCATTTTATTTTAGCTATATAGAATTAATTGAAGCCTGAATGTTGGTTCATCATGCCTACATTACAGAGCTAGAAAAAACTTAAGAAACAAAATATTTTCCTCACAATAATGTATGCAACAAATCATTTATTTTGTAACACATAAGAGTTTACATTTTAATTATTAAAAAGTGTTGGTTATAAAATGGTAACCCCTCTGCACAACACCTTAATAATAACAACACTAAAACTGTATTTAAAAATAAATAACAAGTACAAAAAGGCGATAGTTATATTTCATTTTAAGTATTAAGAAACATTCTTCCCAGAGATTAGAGCAAAGCTGATGAGAATATAGAATATCAGAGTTTTTACATAATAACTAACCTTTACTATTGAGATTTATATACAATGAGTTAATTTTTTTTTAATGTGACTCATACCAGGCACCGTTTTTAGTATTAAGTGTTTGCCTTGTGTACATATGCACATATAGGCATATATATGGGAGTCAGTCCTGGGGCTTGAACTCCAAGCTTAGTGCTCTACCACCTGAGCCACAGCTCCACTTCCAGGAATTTGTTTGTTTTTGCTGATTAATTGGAGATAACAATCTCGCAGACTTTCCCCTCCTGCTCTGGCTTTGAAGCTGGGTCCTCAGATCTTAGCCTCTTGAATAGCTAGGATTACAGGCCAGAGCCACTGGTGCAAGGCTGTTTCTTTGCTCTGGAGAGAGAGATCTCATGCAGCTGTTTGCCTTGTCAATACGGGATCAAGCCATGAACCACCAGCCGAATTCTCAAGAAGCCCCTTTCCTTTGCTGTGACCAAACCAGACTTCCTGCCAAGAGGGAGGCAGTGCAGGAATGAAGACCTGTGCAGCTGAGCTCCTCCTCCTGTCCCACTTCTAGATATCTGGTGACTTGAAGTTCTAGATTCGGGTTTCCATTCTCTGCTTGCTTCCTCTACCTCGTTAATATGAACAGATGTGTCAGGAGAAGTTTTCAAAGGCCCCATGTGTTGCTAAAGTCATTTCAGTGGTTGCTCGTGGGTTATTTTTAATGTTTATTTTTTAGAGTAAATAAGGACTAAATCCTACTTGTGAGTGGAACCTTTTTCTCCCCCAGTCACAAAGGGGAGGAAATGACCTTGGCCTTAGGAAATTAGGACCTGAATTACAAGAGTGAATTTACTTGATTTGAAGGGATTGTTGAAGTTAATCAAGAATCTCAATAGTTTCACCCAGATTTTCTTCTCATCCATGGTCCCGGCCCAGTTTATCACCCGTGAACCCAGGTGGGCAGAGCTTCATAAAAACCTTGTGACTGTCCTGGGCTGATGGCAGAGGCTGGGGGCAATATACCTCTGAGCTCCCCAAGTCTGTGAGTCCACAGGAAGTGACTGGGAACAATACTTTCACTCAGTGGTATTGGTCAAAGCAAGGCCTGGGGCAGAAGCAGCTTCTGCAAACAGATGTGCCACATCTAGAAACAAAGGACTCATCTCATACTTGCAGTTCTATTCAATGCATTCATGTCAAGACAATTCTGTTCATGTGACTTTCTGGGTACTACAGCATACAGATTTAAGGAGAAAATTGATTTGAAGCATACTTCCTAGGCAACTACAAGGGAAAGAGAATTTAAATATACTAAAAGCAATAGTTCTCTTTTCTAAATGCATAACATTTGATTTACCAATTGATTTATACATCCATAGATTTCTTCCCAGGCACACAATTCTCTAAAATCCTCTCTCAAGGAGATTATATTATAATATAGACAGGGAGCTGATACCTTAGCAATGTATTTGGGTTATCTCTCATGCAGCTTTTAATATTCAGAGGTGAAATGTGTTCAGAGAAGGTAGAGAAAAAAAACCTGATAATGTGGGAAAAATACATAGGAAAAAATTCAATATAAGTCTCAATATTAAAAAAAAAATCTGGGAGATTATCCATATGAAATGCATCCCTCCAAGAGAAAAAAAAAATCTATTGTACAAAGTGTGCTGGTTTTTCCTAAGAGAACCCCAGAGATGAACTAAGAAGGTGAGAAAGCTAGCAGGTAGGATGGCAAACGCCTGCAGTCCAGCACTCGGGAAGGCCATGAGCTTACAACTAAAGTACTTGCACTTTAGTGTGCAACATACACTTACAATTTCCCCAACTTTGCTTGCAAATCACACTGTGCAGCTTCATGGCTAGCATGGAATTCTGGTAATAGATCTATGCTACCCTCTGCCCTCCCCATCCTCAAACTGTCCTTTATTTCATTTTGCCATGGACCATAATTTCTTAATATGTTATTGCTGTTGTTACTTTAAATGACCACCTTGTAGATCAATAAAAAGAAAATACAATAACTGTTTCACTGCATCTTTATAGGTGCCTTCTGCTGCACTCTTCTGACACTTTGAATGATGACTTCCAACACTGATTCTATTTTCCTCCTTTCTTTTGATTGTCTGGTTTACAAGAAGTTTACTGTAATTCTTGCCATAGTTCCTGGATTCTCTTATAACAAATACTTCTTCTCTGATCCATTCTATTTTCCCACCTAGTCCTGGTGTTCCAATTACTTCTGTACTTTCATGTCTGTTGTATTTTTCCATTCCTCCCCCTGCCCCTGCCTTTCTCTCTCTGTCTCTCTCTCTCTCTCTCTGTCTCTTTCTCTCTCTCTGTGCACATAGACATGTCTGTGGAGTTTCTGATTATTTCATTGGCTGTGTCCAGTCTATGGGTGAATCCACCCAAACTAATGTTTATATCAATCTCTGTGTTTTTAAATTGTTTTAACTCTTAATTTCAACTTCCTAGAGTGCCGATTCTTCTTAATGCACCCACGTGTTCTTGCCACTTTATTTTCTTTTAGATTGCTTATGTGTTAGAGTTGTTTGAGACCTTTTGTCTATGCTTTTGATTCTGTAGGCTGTAATGAGAGGAAGAAGTGGATGAGAGAAAGTGGAAGGTAGGCTCTATGACTTTAATATGAAATATATTAAAGTCTCCGGTGCAAATGTTGGCAGCTTGTCTCATAGACAATTAAATATAAATGTGCAGAGAAAGGGTAGACTCCATGTTAAAATAATAGTATAAAGCCAGACCCTGGTGGCTCACATCTGTAATCCTACCTACTCAGAAGGCTGAGAACTGAGGATCATGGTTCCAAGCCAGCCCAGACAGGAAAGTCCGTGAGACTCCAGTGAACCATCAGAACCACCAGAAAACCAGAAGTTGCCCTGTGGCTGAAGTGATAGAGCACTAGCCATGAGAAAGAGCTTAGGGACAATGCTCAGGTCCTGAGTTCAAGCCCCACAACCAACCAATAGAAAAAAAGTAATAGTATATTGTTGGACACTGGTGGCTCAGGACTATAAATCCTAGCTACTCAAGAGGCTGAGATCTGAGGATTGTGGTTTGAAACCAGCCCAGGCAAGAAAGTCTGTGAGACTATCATCTCCCATAAACTTCCAAAAAGTCAGAAGTAGGGATGTAGCTCAAGTGGTAGAGCACTACCCTTGAGAAGTAAAAAAAAAAAAAAGCTCAAAGACAGCTTCCAGGTCCCTAAATTCAAGCCTCAGGACCAGCACGCACATACACAAAAGATAGTGTAAACCTGATGTCTTAACATGAACTTTACAGAACAACATAGTCATTTTATTAGGGAGACACTAATTTGGATAAGTGGAAAGACATGTTAAATAAGTAATGTTTGAATAAAATAACATATTCCAGGAGTAAATTACAATATTGTTCCCATTCATTTTTTCTAATAAATATTGGACCTATATATTCACGTACTTAAATACAAAATAAGACTGTGTTCCATGGTTTATGTAACCACATTTTCCCCTACATTATGTAGTTTTCTTCTGATTTCCAAGTACAATGCTATTGTGTATAAGAAAGTTTTAAATCAGTGCTGACTAAATACACACCGTTGGGCAGTGCCTGTAATCCTAACTGCCCAGGAGACTTGGGTCCAAAGCATCACAGTTAGAAGCCATTCCAGTCAGAAAAGTTAATAAAATAGCCAAAGGTTGGCTGGAAGAGTGGCTTCAGTGATGAGAGGCAGGTAGCCAAGAAAGCCAAGTGAACATGAGGCTCTGAGTTCAAACCCAGTGTGTGGGGGAAGGGGAGTGTGGAAAGTAAGTTAGCATGTTTGTTCTTGTATGATGATTTAATGATGTGTATGTAGTCTTAGTCTATACAAAACCTCAGTTCCTATGTGGGTTAGGTGATTGTGTGTGAATTCACCAGTGCCTGCAAATTCACTTTTGGAAGGAGGGGCTTTCTGCAATGACTCTGCTTGCCCCTCATCCACTAGAGGGAGGATGGCAAGAAATCCTTCCTCTTGCTACTTTACACTCTGTTTCACTAGGGGCCACTGTTGTCTTTTAAGTGTATTCCATAATTAGGAAAATCTTTAAATACTCTGACTAAATTTAAACGTAATCAACTTTAGAACTAGGAGAAGGGCATTTATCATCTTTTTACTATTCATTGTGCCTACTTTGAAATTAACAAAATATTTTACAGAAAAATGTGGGAAGTTCCATTAAAATGAACTCATCTTTGTTCATAAATATTTGTTATTCTACAAAAATGCCACTATAATACTCTGAGTTGTTGGTCTTTCATAGTTACAGAAGGAGGAAATTTTTCTTCCAGTGAAACATCTTTGCATAAAGAAGATTGTAAAGGCTAATTGAAATCAATGGTATGGCCAGGAGGTTTAGTTACTTGTGTCAAACACTGTTCTAGAAATGTTACATTCCTACTCAGTCAGATCTCAGAGCAACCCTATGAGTTTTCCACTGGCAGTTTTTAGTCAGATCTAACAGGGCCCTGTGAGTTACCACTGACATTACAGCCAGCTATTACAACAGCCCTGGGGGTTGTCCACCAGTGACAAACAGCCAGAGTGTATCACAATCCCATGAGATACTCACCAAGGAGACACACTCAGGCCTTACAGCAAACCTGTGGAATATTTAACAGTGAAATCTTCTCAGTGGATTTGAGGAAATCTAGAGCAAAAAGGCACTGAGAATTTTAGTAAATGACACACCATTGCATACCACTGAGATATCACAGGATGTATATGTGTGAGTGCTACATATTATTATACATTATAAATATTAAATATTACATATATGAACTCTATTTATAACACATATACAGAATATACATATAATAGACATAAAACAAAATATAACATATATGTAATAGATATGTGATATATATAACATATAAGACCCCGACACATCTATACATATTATATATTATACAATTTATGTATGTAATGTATATTATATTACATATAGTATAATATATACATTATACTATTACATTACATAATATATTATATATGTGCATTATATGTATATTATATGTTATATTTTGTACTGTATATATCTGTAATATCTATAATATATATCTATATATCATGGGTTTCTATATTATATGTCTATATATCTATATGACTGTACTTTATATATGTATGTGCATGTGTATGTGAACCTGCATATATAATATGTAGAATTATTTGTGTACACAAACTTTGGTAGTAACTGTACGCTCAGAATTTTGCTAAGTCAGAAAAAGCAACCACCTCAGAAGCTAGAAATCAACAGCTACCCCATCCTGTGACCTCTCAGACTTCCCGCAGCCCTGTGTCAGCTGGAAAGCCCTCTCCTTCCTCCCAAGTGCCACCATGTCTCCCGGGAGAAACGCTGAGGCTCGAGGATGTATTGCTTTTGCTTAAATTACTTTTTATTTTCTGAAGTTCAGAAGGTTGAAGGGGGAGAGGGGGACTTAAATATGTTCACCTGGCTCTTCAGGATCTTAGCACATAGCTGGGGCTGGCTTGAGGTTGTGATCTCCAGTCCAGCCTCCTGACGGCTAGTGTGCAGGCCACTGGTTTCCATAGTATCCATAATCAAATCAAATCAGACGATCAAGTCCTAGGACTTGGACTGGGTACTTTCCTTCAGCCTTTTCTCTCAAAACTGATGTTCTGGCCACTTGAGCCATAGCTCCACTTACACAGCTTTTTGCTGTTGGAGATAAAAGTTTCAAGGACTTTCCTGCCCAGGCTGGCTGAGAACTATGTAGGATCCTCAGATCTCATCCTCACCAATAGGGAGGATTACAGGTGTGAGCGACCGGCACCTGGCTTGTTGATTATATTTTACAGAGTATAGTTGATTTGGCCCTATACACTTCAGAACATTTTGGGGGGCAGGGGTACAGTCCTGTGGCTTGATCTCTGGGCCTGGGCGCTGTCCCTGATCTTTTCTTGCTCAAAGCATGTACTCTACCACTTGAGCCACAGCACCACTTCCAGCTTTTTCTGAGTAGTTTAGTGGAGATGAGTCTCGTGGACTTTCCTGCCTGAGCTGACCACAAACTGCGATCCTCAGATCTCAGCCTTTTGAGTAGCTAGGATTATAGGTGCGAGCCACTGGTGCCCAGCTCAGGACATTTTATCAGTCAAAAATACTTGAATATGTCTCCATCTGTACAACTAAGCCACCTCAAACCATTGTGGCTTTTAAGAGAAATAAATGTTGAAGAGAAAGAAATGATTCCTTGATGCAACAACCTCATTGGCCATTTCTCCTGAATATGTCATATAAGAGCTAAGAATGGCATTGTATTTCTACCTAAGTGAGAAGATCTCAAAATGAGAGAAGGCAAATAATTGGTTCTTGGATTGCAGGTACGATATATTTAGGAAAGATTCATGAGCAAATTGATTCATTTGATGACATTAAGTAAAGGTTTCTGCACCAGTGGCCCTGGCCTTTGGAAGACCAATCCCGTCAGCTCCCGTTGTGTTGTTCTCACACAGAGAGATTACATCTTAAGCAGCTGGGCCAGACAGCTGCTGCTACTGGAGCTCTGAGGCGATAGTAAATATTTTTGCTATTGGAGGAGATAAAGTGTGGTCTCCAGCATTCAGCATTGGCACAGTGGCAGCTAAGCAGTTATAGGCTAAGCATGAACTAACGGATGTTAGCTTCTGGTTTACTAACTTATTTCCAAACAAGTGGCTACATGGGATTTGTATATGTGAATGGTAATTTCAACAAATGATACCTTGGACCAGTTTCAGCATTCTACCTTATGCACACAATCAAAATGTCAGAATTAACCATTCTTTGGTGGCTCTTGCCTGGTCCTGGCTATTCCCACCTCTGAGATCTGAGGGCCAAGGTTCAAAGCCAGCCTGGGCAGAAACGTCCCTGAGATTCTTACCTCCAGTGAACAAGCAAAATGCCTAAAGTGAAGCTGTGCCTCAAGACGTTGAGCTCCGGTGTTGAGTGTAAAAGCTAAGTGAGAGCACCCAGGCCCCAATTTCAAGCTCCAGTACCAGCATCACAAACAAAGACAGTCTCTGAGAACTGAGACTCCATCTGTTTTTCTTACTCTTTGACCTGAAGGAATTTTGCACAACAAAATTAAGCAATCCAGAAGATTTAATCTAGAATTCATTAAATTTAAAAAAAGATTGTTGATAGTATAAAATAAGTTTGAATAATTATCCAGATTACTGACTCATTTAATACTTGTTTTATTAATAATATATTCTGAAAGTAGACAGGAAAATTCAATGAATTTTATGATAGCTCTCAGAAGAAGGTAACATCTTAAACTTGACAAAATGTCTAAGCTACCAGCAAAATGTACCTTAGATCATCCCAACTTTCGTATAACAAATGTTTAAAGCAGGCACTATGCCTCATGCCTCTGGTTCTATTCAGGAGGTGGAGATCTGAGGACTGAGATTTAATGCCAGCCTGGGCAGGAAAGTCCATGAGACTCTTACATCCAACTAACCACCAAAAAAAGCCTGAAGTGGAGCTGTGGCTCAAGCGGTAGAGGGCTAGATAGCACAGGGACAAACCCAGGCCCCAAGTTTAAGCACCAGGACCAAGAAATGAACCCTCCCCCCTGACCCACACACAGGCACTTTAAGCTAAAAAAATGTTTAAGCTAAAAACCCCTAACCCTACAGTCTCTTTGGCTTATGTACTATGTCCTAAGGGTTCTAAAGCAGAGTCACCCTTCCTAGCACCTGAGCAATAGAGGGTAATCCCATGTGTTCTGATCCTCTGTTGTACGACATCACAATGGGCATAATGAGACCAGTACCAAAGGCCACACTGAACATGACATCATTTATGCAAATGAGCAGACCACATAGACTTGGTGCCAGGGGCAGTGGTACAAGGGAAGAAGAACACCTAAGGAAATACACTCAAACACCAGGAATGCAAAGTACAACCGTCAACATACATTGTTCATGGGGATGAAAGATGAATGGAGATGGCAACAGGAATGCATCTGTGGACACCAGAGCTGCACATTATTAGAGCTGCCAGGGTGCCACCGCCGTGTGTGAAAGATTCCAACGGATGTGCCTTCTTAGGACTCGCATATGTCTCAAGACACTGGCTGTTGGTGGCCATGGCTGGAATTCTACCAGCGCAGGAAGCTGAGTTCTACAGACCACGATGCAACGTGCATGCAGGAAAGTCACTGGGCACCTTCACCTCCAAATAATCAAAAGAGGTGTGGCTTGAGTGGTAGAGCACTGTGAGTGAAGAGGCTACGAGGGAGCGCCAAGCCCTGAGGTCAGGCCTTGAGTTCAAGGTTCAGTACCGGCATAAAAAAGAGAGACTTTTTTTATTTTACTCTCTGTGGTTACCCACCCTCCCTGCCCTGTTTTCCTCGTCTGTTGATGTTTTTGAGTTCTGTATGTTTTGTCTTGCGTGTAAGTTTATCTGATTTAGGGAAGCACAGAAACAGTGGGAGAAAGGGTGAAAAAATTCAACAGGGGTACTAGACACTATGTTGGAAATGAACTATTTACAGCTTGGGGAAAGCCTGGGGGAAAATGAAGGAGGGAATGACACTGCTCAAAAAGACATACATTCAATACTTGACTTGTGCAACTGTGACCCCTCTGTATATCACCTTTATAATAACTTTGTAAACCTCTGCCTATAAGTTATATAAATTAATAGAAACAAACAATATATGTAATATTTATACATGTAATGGATGTACATGTAATATAATGCATATGAATACCTGTTGTCATGAACAATCTTCCTTTTATTTATGTAGGAAATAGGGCCCCTCAGCAAGCAAACATGTATTAATTTCAATCTTTGTCATTGTTCTGTTCTCTGCTACAAGGTAGCTATTCTAAAGAAGGAAAATTTTTTTTTTTTTAAAGACCATCTTTGTGGTTTGCGTACTAGCTGTGCGAGTCGGAATTCCTAGATGCTATCGGGCAGAGTGAGCAGACAGGAGTCTGGCGGGGCCCAGGAAACCTTATAGCCCACCTGAGCCGTGGCCACTTGGACGGGCCAGGCCAGGACGGTCCCCAGCCCGCCCGTGCCCAGACCTGGCACAAACCTCAAGTCAGTCACTTTTGTTTGTCTGTGCTGAGATTGGTTCTCCACCAAATGGATGCCTAGCAGCTGGGAAGATCAAATTTTCCATGAGCTTCTAAGAACAAAAGAAATAATTGTAACAGGCTTTTAAAACCGCAGAGGCAGCCAGCAGGAGTTCCTGTCATATAGTTACAGATACTTGGAGATGACATTGATAGGGATCTGTTTGCTGGACTATCAAAGCCCCGCATTCCTGTCTTAAAAGGATAGAAGTTCCAATCGATCGCAGATATGGGCTGGGGGAGGCTGGGTATAAACACTCAATAATTACAGAGAAAACGCTTCAATCAAGCCAGCTAAATGAAGATGCTTACAAGCTACCTTCCAGGATGTGGAGGAGTTACCGGACAACTGCACCCCCAAAAGTCATGTGGGGGCTCTGGCTGGGGGGGCGGGGGTGAGGTGGCTTTAGCTGTTTGTTCTGTCCCTGGCTTTCATCAGGAAGATGCAGTCCTGAAACTCTGCTAGTTCACAACCGGGTGAGACATTCAAGTGTGTCAGCATGGGGTCCTGGCGTGTGACCCTGGGCGGGGCAGGTGGGCGGCAGCTGCTCTGGGCTCAGGGTTGCCAGCCTTTTGTCCCCAACCCTGAGAGGCCAAGCTTCGGAGCTCAGAAAAGCAGCAACAAGGTAGAAAACACAGTCCTTGGCCTCACCAGTACTTGGCATGAGCAAATGTGGGGAGTGTTTTCAGCCATGTTAGTGTCCTTGGAAACGTGTTTTTCACAAATGCTATTGACTATCTGCTATTCGGAGACAAGGAAAGGGTTTTCCATGTGTGGAGTCTACTTTCACAACATACGCTTGTTTGTGTAGAAACAGCCCACCTGTAGTAAGTACAATAAACTATCTAGGGACATTATAACATCCCAGATTATAGTCTAACACCATTTAAAATCCTAGCAAAATTTATATTTTTAGCTAAAAAGAATGTCTCATTTTTTAAAAATCCATTTGCTTCCTATAAAACAATATTAATGAGTTACTCTACAAATAATGTGTGAATTTGCTTTTTTTTTTTTCCCCCACTGAAGTTCTGAGGAGGAAGTCTGTTTATACATCAAAAGAGATGGAAGAAAATTTAATTCAGGCAATGCACCAGAAAATAAAAAGGAATGAATCTGAATCAGGCACTCTTAAACAGAGAAAGAAATAAGGAGTGTGTGTGAGTGTGTGTGTGTGCACATGCACGCACGTGGTCACCGGTAAGAAGGCTTGAACATAGGGCCTCGTGCTCTCCTTGACTTTTTATACTCAAAACTAGAGCTACACCTCCAGTGGCTTTTGCTGGTTAACTGGAGTAAATATCTCCATAGATTTGTCTGGTAGCTATCGTGAAACTATACCTGACATCTGGTTCTTACTTGCTTGGCTTCAAGTTATGATCCTCAGATCTCAGCCTCCTGAGGAGTTCTAATCACAGGCATGAGCCACCAGCATCCAGCCAGTTCGTACTTGTGAAATGTATGTATGCATGCGTGTGTGTGTGTGTGTGTGTGTGTGTGTGTGTGTGTGTGTGTGTGTATCCTGGGACTTGAACTTAGAGCCCAGACTGTCCCTGAGCTTTTTTGCTCAAGGCTAGCACTCTACCACTTGAGCCACAGCGACACTTCCAGGTTTTTGATGGCTAAACTGGAGATAGGAGTCTCACAGATGTTCCTGCCCACTGGCTTCGAATGGCAGCCCTCAGATCTTAACCTCATGAGTAGCTAGGATTACAGGTGTGAGCTAACAGCACCTAGCTTTATATTAATTTCTTAAGGGTAAGGTTTGCTGTTTCTAGGATCTGAGAAAGAAGTTATGTCTTTTCTTTGGAGTCTTAAGGACTGATATTCCATTTCCTTAGGTTTTCATCCTGCTCATCTGTTCATGGAAAAATCCATTGTCACTCTTACTATTGATCCTTTGAAGTCAACCTTTCTTTTCTTTGCTAGGTACTTGAAGATTGCTTTCAATTTTCAATTGACTTTAGAAGTTTGACTATGATTCACTTAGGGACTGCTTTCTGATAGGTTTTTTAAGTAGGTAGCCAGTAAAGGAGAACGCCACACAGTATGCAGGCAGGAGAGAAAGTTTATTACCGAATTGCTGGCCTGTGGCCGAGGTTATGTGTGGCAGGAAGGGAGAAAAAAGGGTGAACCCCACCCAGCCCAGCCTTATCTGGGGGTGGGGGCAGGTAGATTAGGATGTGACCTCAGGGAAAGGGGAGGTAACTGCCTCCAGGTCTGCTGGTTACCCTGGTAACTGGGTGGAGACTTAACCAGGTGGGGGCATCTGCGTGGAGCCCGGATGACCTTACACTTGCTTTGCAATCATCCTGTGCGTGTACACCTGCACTTGAAGTCAGGGCCTGGGCGTTGCCCCTTAGCTTTTCAAGGCAGGTGCTCTACTGATTGAACCACAGTTCCATTTTCTGGTTTTTGCTGGTTAATTGGAGCTAAAAGTCTCACAGTTTTCTGTGCATGCTGGCTTTCTTCTTTCTTTGTTGTCCCTGGGGAGGAGGAGGGCACCACGGGCCATGGTTTCAGCGAAGGCTTCCCAGAGGAGGGACAATGTTTTTTTTTCTTTTTCTTTTTCTTTTTTGCCAGTCCTGGGCCTTGGACTCAGGGCCTGAGCACTGTCCCTGGCTTCTTTTTGCTCAAGGCTGGCACTCTGCCACTTGAGCCACAGCCCTACTTCTAGCTTTTTCTATATATGTGGTGCTGAAGAATCGAACCCAGGGCTTCGTGTATATGAGGCAAGCACTCTACCACTCTACTATACCACTAGGCCACATCCCCAGCCCTAATGTCATCTGTTATACCCTCTAAGTCCTCCCATTTCAGCACAAGAAGAGTAAGCTCCTCCTTTTTACAGTTGTGTAATACTCCATTCGGTGGTTTTCCATAGTGGATTTAACCAGTGCCCACAAGCAGGTTCGGGTCACGCCAGTTGCTATCACAGCACAAAATTACTCCCCTCCTGAGTGAGTGCATCTGAGGAAGGTAATCCTGGGGAAAAGGACAATATAAACCCACAGCACCCTCTACACACGGGGGCCTGCAGGGTAACCTGTTTCCATTAGGAGATGGGGACAGATGAGTTGAGGCTTGCTGTGTGTGTGTGTGTGTGTGTGTGTGTGTGTGTGTGTGTGTGTAGACAGCAGGTGGCATTTCTTGGAATGCTGGGAGCAGAAATAGAGCTAAAATAAGATTGAGCCCTGGCCTAGGTGGCTCATGCCTGTAATCCTAGTATCCCAGGACTAGAACACACAAGGGGGGTGGGGGAGAGAGCTGGGAATGTGGCTTAGCGGTAGAGGGTTTGCCTTGCATGCATGAAGCCCTGGGTTCAATTCCTGTATCACATACACAGAAAAAGCTGGAAGTGGCGCTGTGGCTCAAGTGATAGAGTGCTAGCCTTGAGCACAGAGAGGCTCAGGGTCAGTGCCCAGGCCCTAGGACCAACTAAAAGAGAGAGAGAGAGAAAGAGAAAGAAGAGGAAAGAGGGGATGGGGTGACACAGGGACCCCAGAGGTACTGTGATGATTCGCAAGGATGCACACTGACTGCATGTGAAGGTCCCAGAACCAGGGGCCACACACGTTGGGACAGGTCTCATGAAGGAACCGAGGCCTAGCAGCCAAGCTCCCAGGCTGAAAAGATAGCATACAGGGTTCCAGTCCTGCCTCAGTGTCCTGTGAGTATCAAACAGGACAGTCATTATAGGAAGAACCTCCCAGGCAGAAGACAATTACTATAGAGCCTTGAGGTGACACCTCTATGGCCCAGGTGCTAATTGGCAGTGACACCTTCATTTCAAAGGCCCTGTCCATGCTGACTTGGAACAGCTAGGATTATCCGTGTGAGCCACTGGAGCTTGGCTCAGCATTTCATTCTGCTACCCTTCCCGAATCCTCTAAGAAAAGGCAGGTGCTGGCCACCTTGAGTCCCAGTCTCCTGGTGACAGAAAAGAAAAATAAGTCAAGGTGAGAGTCTGAAACACTACATTGTTGTTCTTTACTGGGACATGTATGTCCCAAGCTTTCCCATACTCCCCAAAACAGGAATCAAAGCAAAATATGTGCGATAGTAAAACATTCATAAAACCAACACAAAAGCAACCAAACCTCATAGATAATTGTTCATTTCTCCATTAGCAGGCTACTTTGGAGGGACTCATGTTTACAGGCTATTGAGGGGAGCCTGAGACCCTCTACCATCTGGATCTGTGCAAAGGTCTGGAACACCCTCTCCTTCCCCCCAGAATTCGTTTTCTTTCTCTCTGGTCATGAGCATTAACCTTCTCCCCCATGTCCAGTGTGTCTCAAGGGAGTCCCCCTGTTGACCTTGCCAGCTCTGCACACCCTCCTCTCTGCACACCCTCCCCTCTGCACTCCCTCCCCTCTGCATACCCCTCCTTCCCACCCCTTCTTCTCCTCCACAAGAGGAGGTACGTGTCCAGGCTATGCCCATGCCCTTCCAGGAGAGAATTCCAGAGTTCCGTAGAGTCATGAAGCTTCACAGTGAACTGTGGACTTATTTCCAATTAACCACCAAAGAACCTGTAAGGGGAGCTCCAGTCAAGCGGCGGAGAGCAGCCTGGAGCAAAAGCTCAGGGGCAGCGCCAGGATTAGCACACAACATACAACAGCAATTTCACTGTATGGCAACCAGTGATGTTAATGCTGAAGGTGACTCGTTGGGCCTTCGCCACGTGACACGTCGGGAACTGGATGGATATCTGTGTCTCCTCGTAGATAAGTGTGTCTTCCTGCATGCCTGGACTCGGCACTTCCCTGCATCTGATCCTGAGAAGCAGAATAATCCAGCAGGCGGCCCGTTCAGTTCATCCTGGCAGGCTGACAGTCGGAGAAGTCCTGGGAGCAGGAAGGGGCCGCGCTGCATTTCCATCTCTTCTGCCTCTAAATAGCACCTCCTTCCAGCAAGTGTTTGCTGATTGTCTAAACAAGAGAAGGTGACTTCTAATGAAGCCATTCTGGTAAACGCCTACCAAAACTAAGGAAAATAAAAGCAAGCAAGCCACCCCAGTGGATTCAATTAAATGCCAAAGGTCCTTCAACAACCTTCCTTTCAAACTTCAACTCCATTGCTAATTGGCAACTCCTTTGTACAAGTACTTAAAGATATTTTTTTATTTCAATAGAATTATTTTATTGATCATTGAAGTATCACAAATGTTACCAGGATCCTGGCCTGTGTTTCTGAAGATGAGTTATCTTCGATCAGATTTATCAGCCTGTTGAACTGTTCCTTTTTCAGAAACATAGATACCATCCAAACATGTTTCTGATATCTTGTTTTTAACTGTTGTTGCTTGCTGAGTCAAAGCAGCTGCATGTGAGTAGTTCAATATCATTTCCTTCCAGGATTAATTCATCTTTCTAGGCTTGAGATACTGAGCAAGCAACACCTGCCCTCATCCAAATGCCTCTGATGTATTTCTCACCCAGGAAATTCCAGATTTCACCTGGAGACTCATTTTTCTTAATTCACGGTGGTGCTGGGGACGTGAGTACACAGAGCTCCTCGTGTCACAGAAGCTCAGACCAGCAGCCCTGATCACGTTCTGTCCTCAACTACAGGTAGTGCGCGCATGGCCATCATGTGTCACTCGGAGCTCTTTTTCTTTCCAGGGAGACTGAGTTCCACGTTGCTGTGGCTGAAAGCCCTCCGTCGGGGTCCGCGAGGCCCTTCGCGAGAGCGATGTCCACCATGCCCACAGTCCGATCGCTGAGAATGGTCCTCATTCTCGCAGTAGCAAAGCACACGGAGACTTGGAAGTAAAAGAGATAACAGGCAATCTAAGCTTCTCACCTGGAGGTGATTTATTATACACAAATAGATAACTAGTAATCCCAGCTACTCGGGAGGCTGAGTTCAGAGGATCAAGGCCAGCCTAAGAAGGAAAGTCTGTGAAACTCTTATCTCCAATAATCTATCAAAAAGCTGGAAGTGAAGCTGTGGCTCAAGTGGTAGAGCCCTAGCCTTGAGCAAAGAAGCACAGGTACTGTGTGCAAGCCCTTAGTTAATGGCACATGACAGCACACACACACATGCACACACACACATACACACACAACTAGATATCCAGATCACTTTGATGCTAAATGTAAAGATGAAGATGATAGGCTTTTTTTTTTTTTTTAAAGACACCACTTGCAACAAATAGATATGAACCATGAGTACCTGGACATTTTTTATTTCTCGATACACATGTAGACAGAGAGGAACAAAGGGAAAAAATTAAAATGAGTTTATATGATATTGTCATCTAACAAATAACGCTATCCTAGTTCTACCCTAGTTCTTAAGATAGCTCCTCAAGCTCTTTTAGAATCAGGGAAAGCTTTTTCTCTGCTATTTAGCTTTGACAGGGCACAGAGCTTCTAAGAATCTTATAACTTCCTGAATGACAGGAACATCTGCCATAGAATTCTGGAATCTTGCATCGTGGCGGCAGGACCATCATCCGCTCTAATGAGAATAACTCTTGGGCCCCTCATGAGCCAGGCTTAGGACCAGGCTTGTTGCTATGGAGACCAACTCAACAGGTAGTCTCAGCTCTGTCTCCCCACTCTGGGAAGGAGAGAGACCCGAAGGTTCAACTGATCATCTGTGGTCCGTGACAAAACAAATCATGTCTACATACATAAGTCTCTGTTAAAACCCCCAAAAGGACACAATTTGGGGACCTTGCTGATTGCTGAATGTGTGCAGGTGACTCACTGGAAAAAGACACAGGACCAGTACTACTTTGACCCCCATTTGGAGAAGAACCATCCGTGTAAGTAAATGAATCCAGCATCAGCTAAATCAACACAGGTGCGTACACGCACACACATCTGTAAGGACGTTTCCATACTAAAATAATAGTACCACTCTAATCATGGGAGCCAAACAGAAAATAGTTGTGTTCTCAGGACTCTGCTAAGTTTCATCCTACCAGCATGCTTTGTAAAGGCCTACAATCAATGAGGGGAAAAAAGTATTAATCTATTCAGCAGCCTTTAGTGTACCTTAAGCCCGAGGATAAAGTGTGAGGAAGTCCGGTCTGGCAGGTGGAGGGTCATTGGAGGCTTCCCAGACATGCGGCAGGATGGCTGAGGGAGGAGTCCTTCAACTCCAGTTCCACGGAGGAGGTGTTAAGAGAGTGCTGGGTTAACTTTATACTAGGCCACTTTGCCAGAGTTTCGAATCAGCTCCAGTAACTTGGGAGAGGAGCTGATGGGGTTTTTTAAATACAGAATCGTGTCATCTGAGAAGCGGGGTGGGTTTATACTTTTTCCTTCCCTATCTGGATCCCCTTTATGTTTGTCTCCTGCTAGGAATTCCGGACCTATAAGGAGAACCAAAGAAACATAGGCTGTTTTCCTTCATTTCTTGTAACTAGAATGTGCCTATAAATCTACAAGTAAACACACTGGATAGTAAAAGAGAAAAGAGCAACACTTGGATATAATAAATCATGCAGGACTCTGGACATTTGCACAGGGAGACCAGGGGAGGGTATTCTTAGGAAAGGTCACAGGGCTCAATTGCTATGTGCATGTGGTCATATGAAATAACATTTACTGAAACAAATTCCAAGAAATGGAAACACGAGATTGTTTTCCTTTGTTGCTGATTTTGTTTTCTTTATCTTTTGTCCTGTTTGTTACTTTATCTGTTTGGGGGAGGGTCGTGGGCACAGAAATGGAGGGACAGAGGATGAACAAATACAGCAGTGGTGCTCACTGGACACTGTGGAAAATGGACTCTACAATTTGCAGGGGGAGGGAGGGGGAAATTGGGAGAAAAGGAGGGAGGGGTGACATTGTTCAAAAAGAAATTCTCATTTCCTGACTTACGTAACCATAACCCCCCCGTATATCACCTGCACAACAAAATAAAATCAAAGGCATGAAAAAAGTGACCTAGCCAGCTGGTACCTGCTGTGTGGGAAGATTGTCCACACACCTGTGGTGACCAGAGGTAACACATTCTCTCGTGAATAGTGAGTACACGAGCAAGAAAAATAATTTGCTTGTTCCTGTCCCGTGCAGCTAAAACATCATTCAATAAAAACAGTAAACTCAAGAGTTAGGAAAGCCATGGAGGGTTTCACTCTGCAAGGTTTCCAGAAAACAAAACCTTTCTTTTTCGTTCCAGATTTCCTTTTCTCCTTGGAAGTTTGTAAGCAGCTATTTGCTTCATAGCTGGGAGAGTCCCTCAGTCAGGCACACCTGGAATCAAGGGCCAGGCCCTCCGCATTGCATGTGGTCACGTTGGTAACCATGGCAACGAAACTGTAGCTTCTGCTCTGCCTCCCAGAGGCACTGCCTTGACAAAAATCCCGCTTAGCAGAGACCATCTTATACAAAATAACAAAACCCAGTAGGGAGTTACAGGCCCATAACAGAATGCTCCATTTCCCTTGGTGATGTACAGCCTGCATATTGATCACAAATAACAAGCTATATATAAGCTTTAATACAAATTTTATTGAAATCAATTTCTAACGTGTGTGTGTGTGTGTGTGTATTTATATTGGGGTATGAACTTAGGGTTCCACATTTTCACTTAACTTTTTACTGAAGTTTAGCCCCCTATCACTAGAGCCGTAGCTCCACTTAAGGAATTCTGCTGGTTAATTGGAGACGAGAGTCTCATGGACTTTCCTGCCTGGGCTGGATTTGAACTGCGATCCTCAGCTTCATGAGCAACTAGAATTACAAGTGAGAGCCACTGGTGCCTGTCTTTGAAAGCACTGTTTATGTAGCTAATTTATTTTCAATCTCTTTCTCTAAGATATGCAAATTTCTAGACTCACAATACTATTTGTACTCTCTACAATGATTTCCATATCTCTCAATATCTTTATCATTAAACTCACAGTTAAGAGTTCATAATTAGCATCTGTTAACACATTAACATTGAAAGTTCTGTGTTGGCTTCTGATCACAGGCGCCTACCCAATTCAAATGAATGTATCAATGTGTGACAAATATTTTCCTAGAAATTTGGCTTGTGGGTTGGGGAAACTCTGATTTCTGAAATCAAGTATCATTTGTTGATTTTCAACATTTGTTCCTTTTACTCAAGTTGGCTTTCTGCTCTGAACACAGGAACAGATGATATAGACATAAAATGATGGTTTTCTGGATGTGACAGTTGCCTGAATTTATTTTAAATCTCTAGCCTTAATATGCTCACTAAATTACACTCTTGAAAAGGTGAGCAGCGTTTCTTTATAGACACTATTTAGAATTAACTGTAGAATGGAAACTAGCCTTAGGAAAAACAATAATGCTTTATTGTTATAACTAATGCTCTACACTAACCACATTTTGTTGCATTCAAAATAACTTAAATACCGAAGCAAACCAAACAAAACAACAAACAATGAACCTTCATGGGAGAAAAGTAAACCCACATAAAATAGAAAACAGTTCCAGAGATGGCCTGAACCTACAGCTTATGTGCTTCTGCTTATGCAAACTCTTCATGTTGGTGAAGACTAGTCTTAATTATAAGTATAGAAATTAAATGAGTACATTTTCGTAATTTTCCCGAGAGTTATCAGGGAAGAAAGAGTCCTATTAAAACCACTTAACAGGGTCCTAAGGTCTGTTTCTAAGGATTTTCTATTAGCCATCCTGAAAATACCCTTTGCATGATTTCTGCCTTGGGTTGCCTGGTTTGCTATTATAAAGATGTATGGGCTCACAATTATCCTTGCAAAAATACATTTTTATGCATTACTCTAGCAAAAACTACTCATGCAAAATGATCATGTGAACTAGCTCCCTTAAAGAATCAGTATGAATGTTCTAGCTGTTCGTGAGTCAGCACAAACAGGAACTGTGTGTAACCCTGTGGTGTTGTCCCTACAGAGACGCGAATCACTCTGTGAAGGGCTACACCCTGTTCACTCAAGCTCCGCAGAAACACATGGAGAATTGTTTTAAGAAATGTAGTAGTAGACAAATAAAGAGGAGAAGGAAGGGAGAATTTAGTCTTAAATTTTAATGTGTATCCTACAAAATTAAGAAAATTGAAGGGAAGAATAGGGTTGAGAAGGGTGGGGCATAATGTAAGTGGATTCATCAAGATGCATTGGACTCATAAACTGACTTGAATGGTAACTCCTTTGTACAACTACTTAAAGATAGTAAATGTTGTTTTTAATCAAAATGCATTATATTCAAAAATTTCTTTGTAAAATGGCAAGTCTTTTATGCTACTACTTAAAGATAATTTTTAATACAGTAGTGTAAACTGGGTGGCATTGGCTCCTGCCTGCAATTCTAACTAACCAGGAGGCTGAGATCTGAGAATCAGGGCTCAAAACCCCAAGCAGGAAGATCTATGAGACTCTGATCTCCAATTAACTGCTAACAAGCCAGAAGCAGAGCTGTGGCTCAAGTGGTAGAGTGCTAGTCTTGAGCAAAAGAATTCAAGAACAGCACCTAGGCCCTGAGTTCAAGACCCATAACTAGAAAAAAACGCAGTGTTTTATTACAACCAATCACCCTCAGCCCAGTCTTTTGTAGCTTGAATTAGGAGTTGTTCTAGTCATATTGAGAAGGCTGTTATCATAAAAACAAAACATACTCCTTTAGAATATTCTCCCATAGTACAAGTAAAGGGAGTTAAAGCCCCTGAGTTGCCAAAAGCAACAGGCATGTCTGGACTAGACCAGGTGAAGTGTGAGATCAGGGTTATCAGAATTCCTTAGAGCGTAACTTGAAAGAATTGTTACTGACTTTGGCAAACTGTTGTTTACAAACAGTAAAATAAGTCAGGGATGATGATTAAAACAGACATGAAACTGCGTGGATTGCATGAAAATCTCAAGAGATTTAGCATGAATGCTAAATTTTGTGTTTGTGTAAGTCCTGGTGCTTGAACTCAGGGCCTGGGTGCTGTCCTTGAACATGTTTTGCACAAGGATAACCTTCTAAGCATTTGAACCACTGCTTAACTTCTGCTTTGTGTACTTTATTGGAGATAAAGAATCTTACAAATTTGCCTGCCAGGGCTGGATTTGAACCACAATACTCCCGAGTAGCTAGGATTGCAGATGTTTTCCAAGGCAGCCTGGTATGACACTATTTAATGATCATTCTCTTTCAAATGTGTAGCATTGATTGGATAGTTACTCAATGCCAGTTCTGAAAGAAACAATGGCAAACTGTTTATTTATTCTAGTAAATAGCAATTTGATCTTGTTACCATTTTCTCTTACATTGACCACCATGGCATAGAACTTCTTTGCCCTTTAGGGAAATGAAACTGTATTATTTGGGTCAATGTGAAGAAAAGTCTTGTTCTCTCCTGCAACACACAGGACTAGGACCCTCCATAGAAATATGGAATACTTTATAACAATTACCAGCACTCACAAATGTGCTTCAATAAAGCTTTGCAATATCTATTGTTAGGGTAGAAAAATAATTGAATGGCTCTGTGGGTCTTTTGAAGGTGCATTTATTTAGTCTCTGTTTGTGAGAGGGCACTAACTCTAGCACAGAGTCACAACATCTGTTTTAATGTTACAATTTTGAAATTGTTTAGATAACCAGATGTTTGATGGGACATGCTTTATTGTTCTAAATATTACATTAAGTTAGTTCATCCAGACTCAAACAATGGGTGAACCACATGCTCTGGCAAAGGCCATGGCTCAGTCCCATCATTCCCAGCCCCGCGCTCTTGGATAACTGCTGAACTTTACGCTTCAGTTTTCTCATTTGCAAATCAAAAATAAACAATTCAAGCTGCTTTTCACCTAGCAAGAGTGCAGTAATTGGTTATTAGTGCATACTCAAAGAAACATGCATAATGAACAACATTTATTAACATCTTGTTTTTATTTAAATCAATCAGTTAAATTTTCAATCATATTTGTTAGGTTTTAAAAGAACCTTTACTAGCAGTAGGTTCAGAATCTAAAGCAATTATTCTTTACTGATTACATAAAATCTGGATATATAATTATAATGATAACCTAATCACTACAGAAGATAATCGGGTGTTAGAAACTATGATTTCATTCCTAATCTTTTGATTCATTTTCAATTCGTAGTCAGATGCATGGAGAGGAAGAATTCTCCCAGGTGATGGAATGGGTCACTTCTGAATAGATGTGTTTGAACATGGAAAGCAGTAACAAGGAAGGAGAGGAGAGAGAGAGGGAAGGATGGAAGGAATCAAGAAAGGGAGGCAGGCAGGCAGGCAGAAAAGGAGAAAGGGAGAAAGGAGGAGAAGGGAGAAAAGGAAAAGGAAGAGAAGGAAGATGAGCAGGAGGGAGAAAGAAGGAGGGGAGGGAGGGGTGAAGGAAGAGAGCAAAGAAAGAAGGAAGGGAAGGGGGAAGGAGGAAAGAACAAGAGAGAACGAGTGAAGAGAGAAAGAGAAAGAAGGAAGGAAGAAGGGAGGGAGGGAAAGAAGCCTCAGAATTTATTATATTTCTTAATTAACATGTTGCCTGATGTTACATGGGACAATTCTTTAATTTTCTCCAATGTTTTGTCATTTGTGGGAAGGATGTGAAACACACTGGGTTTCAGATGGAAAGTAATATTAGGTTTGGAATTGGACATGGGCTCATGTCTTCATCTGGTGCTGAAAAGTTGTTTTTACCCCTTATTGTCAAAGTGAATTAGAGGGGTTGCAGTTTCATATGTAAGGCATTGCGTACATTTCTTATCCAACTGGTTACCTCCTCCTGGTACTGAAAAGTTTAAAGGTGCTAGTTAGCCCGTTAAAGATGCTCTCAGACCCCTAATTTGTCATAGTGATAGTATATCTGTCATGGGTAATTGCAGATGTTAAATGAGATTAAAGTACAAACAAGTGTGGGTAGGTATAAAGGGATAAAAATATTTTTTTATTATACTCTGGCCTCTGTTTCCTAAAGAAGATAGGCAACTTGGAAGACAAGAATAAAATAGACAAATAGATGTAATCAAGGGATAGTTACAAAAGAATTCCCAGCCATCCCCAAGCCCTATGATGGAGACAGCAGGCATCTTTAGGAACTTGTGCCACTTATCAAAGTTATTCACAGAACACAATGTAACTGTTTTAACTGTTCCCATATATAATATGTTTCTTAGGGCAAGATTTGTTTTATATCAAAATCCATGTAACCCTGCCAATGCTATTGAAAACTCAGATTCATGCTATCACATATAAATTATGTCTGTACATTCTAAGGAGTTTTTAATAAGCAAGAAGACATGTTTATTATTTTATGTCATCTTATGAAAGTAACTCTGAGTCAAAATACGGTTTTGTACAAAACAGAAGTCAAAATCTGTTATTGTTCAAAGATACTTGCACCTGGATTCAGTTAGATTTTCATTTCCAAAGATATTATCATTTTACTCTGTGGCCAGCAGATTTGGGAGCTTGTTTTACTTCTGAAGAATTTTGACTTGGCAACATTCAAACCTGCAAGAGAGACTGTGTAGAAATGAATGCAAAAGGGGAAAATACCCTTCAATTCTGAGCAACCATCAAAATATGTTTTTCATTTAGGTTATCTACCATTTAACAGCCATCATTTTCAAACAATTCAGTTCAGATGACGCTCATAAACGAATCACATTTAATGTCACATTTTGTTTTCTGTTGTGCCTGTTCATTTCACATAGATAACATGTTTTTATACAAAATTTAATTCTCCATACACAGTAAGTTCGGTTTTCCGCATGAAATAGGAAAAATACGAATACTAAGGAAAATTTATCTTAGTTTTCCATTTACTTATTATTCAGACTTTTTGGTTGTTTTCTTCAAATAGCGACAGTAAGAGGTTTCCACATAGCATGTTGCATTAGTGCTTCCTGCTGAGCACGGCGGGGGGGGGGGGGGGGGCTCTGGCGTTTACTCCTGGGGACCCAGGAGGCTGAGGTCTGCAAGACTCTCACCTCCAATTAACCAGCACCAAGACAGATGCGACATATGGCTCCAGTGGCAGAGTGCTGGCCTTGAGCACAAGCCCAGGGAACAGGGCCTCGGCCCTAGGTTCCCTGCGCCTCACCTCTCGGTTCTCCTGGGCCCAGCCGATCCAGCATCGCCCGCCCAGGCGCCCCCTGGGCCGCCCTGTACCCCGCCAGTGCCCTCCAGCCCCTCCAAGCCCCGGGCTGAATGAACAGTGAAGTTTTCTAGTTTTCTTTTCTCTTCCATTTTTTTTTTTTTGCATAAAAACAAATAAGCAAATAAAAAAGAAGAGGAAGAAAGAAAGTGAGAGGAAGGAGAAAGAGAAAGGAAGGAAGAAAAGAGACACAGAAAAGGGAAAGGAAGGAAGAGATCAATGAAGAAGGAAAAAAGGAAGAGAAGGAAAGGGGAAAGAAAGGAAAAATGAAAGAGGGAGGGAGAAAAAGAAAGAGACAGGAAAGAAGGAAGGAAGGGAATGAAGAGAAGAGGAAGGAAAATAGAGAGAGAAATGAGGAAGGAAGGAAGGAAGGAAGGAAGGAAGGAAGGAAGGAAGGAAGGAAGGAAGGAAGGAAGGAAGGAAGGAAAGAAGGGAGGAAGGAAGGAAGGAAGAGAAGGAAGGAAGGTAGAGAAGAAAGGAAGGAAAGAAGGAAGAAAGGAAGGAAGAGAAGGAAGGAAGGTAGAGAAGAAAGGAAGGAAGAGAAGGAAGGAAGGTAGAGAAGGAAGAAAGGAAGGAAGGAAGAAAGGAAGGAAGGTAGAGAAGGAAAGGATAGATAAACAAGAGAAAGAAAGATGGAAAGGGAAAAGGCAGGCAGGCAGACAGGCAAGCAAGCTTTGAATTCCTGCTGAAGAGGTCATTCTTTGGTCCAGAATCAGAATGGTTATTTTCATTCTCTCCTGGGAGCTGCCACACATCCCTCTGGGTGACATTTCCTAACAGATGTCCCTCCAGCAGATTGGGGCTCCTGTACCTAGTGGCTGGTGGCACTGGAGCACTCTACTCTGAGATCTCAGTTTCCATGGGAATGTCATGGGCCACAGGCCTTCCTGTGAAATGTCCCCAAACCCCAAAAGGATCACTCAGAAGAACTAGATTCTTCCTAGATGAGTATACAAAATTCAGTTGTTTATCTTTTGTTTTGAAAATAAGAACCCCCAAAGTTCCTGACCTCCAGACTCTCCATGGCTTCACACAAGTAGTATGTTCCAGGAGCAAGGTAAGGTTTTCTTCCCATCCTCCTGATATTTCAGTGATCAAAGTTTCTATTGTGAGAAGTTCTTCATCCATCCCAAGCTGGATAAAATCACCAGGAAATTTGGATCTTTTCGATCTACTTTGTCATTGCTGGCACTGAAGCAAATCCATAATCGTGTACTGTTCTGAGATAAGAAGAAAAGCACCCTAGTCATCGATCACAGTTGTGTGTGCTGCAGCCCAACTTCATCCTTCTCATCTGGCTTGAAGACTGCCTTTGAGGCTGCTGCCTGGTGGGTCTTGGAGAACCATGAAGCGTGTAGCAGGGTCTCCTTTGTGAATTCAAGAAAACGTGATGTGATCCCCATCCCTGCATTTTAGATCTTTAAAAGAGATTGTAATTGCCTCCATCAGACCTAAATTATGATATTGTTTTGGACTTACATTATTTTAGGAAGGATGGTTGGTAGTTTCATATACTTCTGCTTCCAAACGCATAGCACACCACCATTCCAGCAGACCACACATTCAAAATAGCTTGGCACCGCTGCCAAGGTGTCACTTTTAATTCTTCCCCGACAGCAGAAATGACCACTGGAATCTGGACACAGCAGGCCCACTCTGAATTAGACCCCAACATCCTTATGAGCTGGTCTCCTTGTGCCTAAAACCTAATAAGGAAACCATTCTACTTCTAGTCTTTCAATATAAATGTCAATTTGACAGCTGAAATCATTTGGTGTTCTTTGTTTGCCTGTGTCCAATAAATTGAACATTTGGTTCTTGGTCTGTTGGACATTCTTGATGACCTTGTGTGTGTGTGTGTGGGGGGGGGCTTGAACTCAAGGCCTCACAATCTTGATCAGCCTTATTCCTCCCAGCTGGCGCTCTACTACTTGAGCCTCTGCTCTTATGTTCTTTCATTGGTGTTGCAAGAATTTTTCTCCTTAGGATCTGACCTCATCATGAATAAATCTTGAATCTGAAAACTGGCATGGGTCTGGAAAATGAGCAATGCTATTTCAACATTTTTCCTCTTCCTTTTCCTTTTCTTTTCTTTTCTTTTCTTTTCTTCTCTTCTCTTCTCTTCTCTTCTCTTCTCTTCTCTTCTCTTCTCTTCTCTTCCCTTCCCTTCTCTTCTCTTCTCTTCTCCTCCTCCTTCCCCCCCCTCTCCTTTTCCTGCCCAGGCTGGCTTTGAACCATGGTCTTCAGATCTCAGCCCCCTGAATAGGTAGGATTACAGATGTGAGCCACAAGCACCCAGCTGAGATTCCAAGTTTTTATTAGAGCTTTGCTCTGCTTCTTAATTATCTATCTTTGTTTGCTTTCTGTTGGTTCAAGTATCTAGTGCTCCTGTTATCTGTCCACACATCCCCCCCCCCCCCCGCCACTCCGGGAATAGGGCGATCATGCTGTTCTCTGCTCACACCCTTGCTGCTAGCACCAGTCAACCAGCTGTTTCCTCCTCTGCAGAAGGAGCTCCTTTTCTCCTCCTCTGAACTGGCTTGTCCTTTCTGGTCATTGGTAGGAATGTCACCCTTGGTTTCTGTATCTTGAGCACTTCTACTTGACCTCTGTTGCTATGAGGCCCAGCCACACAGTGTGAATGTGTCTATTTCCACCATAGCCTTTGGAACCGGAAACCCTGAACTTGAGACAGTTGAACTATTCTATAGAACTATTCCACAGCACTGTTTATTAGTAACCAAATCATGTCCCTCTCACAACAGCATTCCTTATGGACCTAGGGAATGGAACACCGTTAGAGCTTCCAGTGTGTAATTTCATGAAGTGCTTTTTGTTTTGTTTTTGATACCAGTCCTGGGGCTTGAAGTGAGGGCCAGATTGCTGTCCTTGGGTCTTTTTGCTCTTGACCAGACAGAGAGGATCTTTCCACAGTGGGAGTGCCATGTTAGCTGTTATGCAAAAGACGATGTCACAACTCTAGGATTAGAAGAGTGGAAGAAACTAACGGGTAGAAATGCTTGCCAGGTGTCAACATTCTAGAACCAAATTTGACTTGTGTCCAATGGAGTGCTTCAGTGCTTATCAGCGATAATAAGAAGCCCTTGGCAATCAACATGGTTTTGCCTCCCACACAAAAAGATGGGTGAGGCCTTGTGCTATCTATGCAAAGGAAACTTCTGGTGTGCAGCTCTGCCTGCCTGCTCCTCATCTGTGTTGTCGCTGCGAATGTGCCAGTGGCACAACTGCAACCAGTCCGTTTTGCCTCCTTCCACACAGCCCAGACGCTTGGCATGCTATTGCCATGCAGTCTCATCCATTGCTGCACAGACCGGATCTGCCGCTGGTGAGGATGGTAAGGATCAGAGAAGTGCCGTGTGTGTGTGTGTGTGTGTGCGCGTGTGTGGTGTGTGCGCATGTCCGTGCATGTGCCTGCCTACGCTGGGGCTTGGACTCGAGGCCTGGGCACTATCCCTTAGCTTTTCCTCTCAAGGCTGGCCGCATCTCCGCTTCTGTTGTTTCTTTTTGCTGTTTATGTTTGTCTTTGCTGGTTACTTGTCAGTAGGAGTCTCACAGACTTTCCTGCTCAGGCTGGCTTTGAACTGTGATCCTGGGATCTCAGCCTCTTGAGTAGCTAGGATTATAGGCATGAACCACCAGCACTGGGCAGATAATACATATTCCCAGCTGCTGCGTGTGCCCAGCTGCCGTCTGCGGTGCCATCCCCGCAGCCAGCTGGGAGAGCAGCAGGGCACCGCCCGTCCACAGAACTGCCCGGATTCTTCGGGTCCTGGCACGAACCGTTCTGGGGGAACTCCCCTCCCCCCCCCCCATGGATACTGAATTATAACGTGGAATGCTGAACATGGAACCGAGGCTACACTTGGGCATGTCCGCCCAGCTAGCAGGGCAGCACCCAGCTGCCTCACGGACAGCCCACTGGAGGGGCCACGGAAAAGCAGCCGCTGCTGAGTGTGTGTGGACTCACATCCCCGTGCTGCCACCCCGCGCCTGATCCTTTTATTTCGCATGATTTCCTGAGCATGAAAGGCGCCATCTCCCCTGCCCTTGGCAGGACTGGCTGCCAGCCTTGTATTCTTCAGGTACCACTAAAAGTTTCCATTGACCATTCCGGATCACTCAATTTAGACTGCATTCTTCTCTTTATCATGATTCTAAAGTGTTCCCAAGATGGATTTCTTGAAATGATCACTAGTGAAGTCGTGTTAAAACACGCGGTCTCCTGGATTCTCATGGTTATGCCTATAACACCAGCTCCACCAGAGGCTGAGATCTAAGGATTGAAGTTCAAGGCCATCCTAGGACAGAAAACTAGATAAGACTCTTTTCTCCAATTAACCAGCCAAAATAAAGCAGTGGCAGTATGGCTCAGGTGAAAAAGCTCCAGGCTTAAGGATAAAACCTAAGTGAGAGTGAGAGGCTTCGAGTTCAAGGTCAGCCCACACAGCCCCTGAGAGGCAGATTGCTGCACCCACCTGAACCTCCCAGGACTTGAGCACCGCCTTTCCAGCCTTCAGAGGCAGAAGTACATTGCTGTGTTCTATCGCTAACCCTCTGTTCCGCTTGCTCATAGCACCACAGGAATGGCAGGACACTGGCAGTCCTTGTGCTTTCTCTCATGTTATTCCCTGCCATGTTAGAATTCCAGAATCATTTGTCTACCTCTTCATTGTCTCCTCAAGAAGATTGGAAATTTCTGAAGTCAACAGAATATATAGCCACAGAGAACCCGGCACCTATGTGGCTTGGCCTAGTATACAGTGGAGATGCAGGGCCCAGACAAACTTCAGGCAGGTTCATCGTGAGTGGGTGCTTGTGAGCATGGACTTACTGCAAGCTGGGACACGCCTGCCACACTCACCATGCACACTTAGTGAACAGCAAAGTTATTGAAAGGTTGAAGAGTCACTGTTCTCTAAATCCAGAATTATTCGTTATCAGAATACTGTGGACGATTTCTAAAAAGACTTCATTTTCTTATAAGTCTATTATCTGAAGGAAATGTAATGAACATTTTCATCTTGAGTCTCACAGATAATTTAGATACAGAACAATGTTACAAAATGATAGACTGAATGACTGTTAAATTAGTTTTACACAGACTCATTAAATGGATCTCTCTACAATATTATAAGTGTTTGACTTCATGAATGAAAACCATTACTTTTCTTATGGAAAAAAATCAAAGTTAATATTGATACAGTAAAAGATCATGAATTTCCATTATTTTACTGTAGTTCCAATTACATGTATTTGATTTTTGTTCTTGAGTTTGTTCACTTACAAAAACTCATGAGAAATGATTTCTTACATTATGTTTGAAACCATAAGTTGTTAACATGATATTAAGTCTCAGGGACTTAATTGCAAGGGATTCCTTGCAATTGTATAATTTTCCAGTGAAACAGATAAATGCATATCTTAAAGATGAGCATGATATTTTTACCTGTACCACAGAACCAGCTGATGTGTAAGATAATTTTTTCTAAAACATGGATATTTCTTCTGCATTCAGTTGAGTTATTATTTTGGATCCAGACACTTTCCAACCTTAGTCTCACATTTATTAGTCTATAGAAATTAAACCCTACTATAGTAGGATTATTATTATTTTTTTTTTTTTTGCCAGTCCTGGGCCTTGAACTCAGGGCCTAAGCACTATCCTTGGCTTCCTTTTGCTCAAGGCTAGCACTCTACCACTTAAGCCACAGCACCACTTCTGGCCGTTTTCTATATATGTGGTGCTGGGGAATCGAACCCAGGGCTTCATGTATACGAGGCGAGCTCTCTTGCCATTAGACCATATTCCCAGCCCTAGTAAGATTATTTTTAAGGGTTCCTTTACTTTAGTTGATTTATTATGCATTATAAGAAAAAAAGGTGGTTTCAATAAACTTGAAGAATTTATTAATAGGTTTTCAGTTCTTGAGAAGGTGCTACAGTATTTTAATTATAAAATCATGCAAGGAAATATCCGTAATTTAAAGGAAGTAAGATGTACTGGAAAATAAAAGAGCTAGCAAGTTGATTAAAACACATAAGATCTGGGCACCTGTGACTCACGCTTGTAATCCTAGCAACTCAGGAGACTGAGATCTGAGGAATGCAGTTTGAACCCAGCCTGGGCAGAAAAGTTCATAAGGATCTTATTGCCAGTTTACCATAAAAAAACCAGAAATGGAGCTGTGGCTCAAGTGGTAGAACACTAGCCTGGAGCAAAAAAGCTAAGGAACTGCTTCTAGGTCCTGAGTTTAAGCCCCAACACTGGCACAAAATAAAAACTATATGGGAATCAGATTGTAATGTTGAGATTCTCCATGTCCACCTGACTGAAAAGAAAAAGATTTAGGCAAGTAGATGATGTAAGGTCTTGGAATCTATATAATAATATAATGTTTATGAGCTTTTGCACTTCATTAAAATTGAATAGAATTCTGTTAGTCATACTCATTAGGAATTCTAGACTCTTCTATTTTGTTTTTGTCAATTTTCTCTTTTTCTTTTATCATAAAGAGAAAAATCCAGATTTTAATGTAAAAGGCCATTTTATGTGATTTTTATAGTGCCTTAAAATTTTCAATACTTTGATGATTCCAAGCATACATTTCTTAGCTATGCTATGTGGGTTTGTATGAGACTTCACAGAACAACAATGAACTTTTTAACTTATTTCAGCTCTGAATACTCCTGAATAGTTAGGTTTGCTGGCATGACCACCAGCTCCCGGCGATGGTGCTCTTTTCATCACTACGTTCCTCTAGAATGTCTAGTAAGCGGAAATCTTGCCAACTAGGGTTTTGACTATAAGAAAAATGAAGGCAGATCACGTCTGTAATCCTAGCTACTTAGGAGGCTGAGATCTGAGGATTGCCGTTCAAAGCCAGCCCAGGAAAGAAAGTCCAAGAGACTCTTATCTCCAGTTAACCACCAGAAAACTGGAAGTGGTGCTGTGGCTCAAAGTGGGAGAGCACTAGCCTTGAGCTGAAGAGCTCAAGGACAGGGCCCAGACCCTGAGTTCAAATCTCATAACTGAAAGAAAAAAAAGAAAGAAATGAAGGCAGAGCAACACTAGATTTAAAAATGTTTAGAGTTCTTCCAATGAGTGGCATAACTGAGGGTTAACATCCATCTTTTTAATCAGTTATTAACAAATGTTTCCTTGAGCATCTGCTAATGAGATTTTAAGGTAAAAAAGAAAAGTAGGTGCTCTTATATCACTGTTTCTGTGTATTTTTGCAATTAATTTTCCCTAGAACATTAAAACAATACAGAATTTAAAAAAAATTAAAGCTGGCCTGAGAATGTGGCTTAATGGTAGAGTGCTTGCCTAGCATGCATGAAACCCTGGGTTTGATTCCTCAGCACCACATGAACAGAAAAGGCCCGAAGTGGAGCTATGGCTCATGTGACAGAGCACTAGCCTCAGGCAAAAAAAGCTCAGGGACAGTGCTCAGGCCCTGAGTTCAAGCCCCAGGACTGACAGGTGGTGTATTAAAATTTCTGTTTATGTATTTTATTTATACCTCAAAATGAATTTCATAAATTTTTACTTTCTTTTCTTTTTTAACAGAAACAAGCTCATCATGAATACTCCAAGTTTTCATCTTTGAAAGGACACATTACCCTTGACCACTGGGCGATTGGTATGAGGCTGTTATACTAAGGCATACAGAAGACAAGTCAACCAGTGAGAGAGTTAAGAATGCATCATCCTGCAAGCTATGGAGGAGGCTGAGATCTGAGGACTGATATCAGAAGTCAGCCCAGGCAGGAAAGACTCTTATCTCCAATTAACCACCAAAAAGCCAGAAGTGGAGCTGTGGCTCAAATGATATAGCTCTAGCCTTGAGCTTAAAAGCTCAGAGATGCCATCCAGGTCTTGAGTTCAAGCCCCAGGACAAGCAAAAAGAAAGGAAGAAGAAAAAAAGAGAAAAAGAGAAAGAGAGAGAGAGAGAGAGAGAAAAGGAAGGAAGGAAGGAAAGAAAGAAAATATGGGCTATCATAAGATATTCTGTTCTGGCACATTATCAATTTTTTTCTTTACAAACCGCAGGTATAAGATTACTCTGACCTCCACTTTCTTCTTTAAACCAGGAAATGAAAAATCCTATGTGAAAAATTACCTTCTTACACTAGGAATAAGTTATTGTACCATTTTTATCAAGGCTAGGAAGTGGAAGACAAAATCTGTGCAAGAACAAAGAAAAGCTGTACAAACTAATGAGTGTGTGTGTGCGTGTGAGTGCATACCGGTGGGGTTGGCTTCCAACCATGATCCTCAGATCTCACCCTTCTGAGTAGCTAGAATTACAGGCCAGAAGTAGTGTCACCAGGCCCAGAATGATACTTAACTCTGCCCTTTTCAGGAGTGATAATAGTAAAAGGAGTGAAGAGAATAGAAGGTGGCTGACTGGAGTGTAGTCCAGACCCCACCCTGGCAGACATGACTAAAGGCTGCACAGAGGTGCAAGTAAAGTAATTCACAGTGAAGACCAACACGTTGGTGACATTCTTTTGTGCTGGAATGTTTCTGTAGTTAGGTGAAAGACCTGTTATCTTCCGCAAAGTATAGGTCCATCTAGTTTAATAACCTGGACATAGGTTTGTGTTGTGGTGGTTGTTGTTGTTTTATGCTGGTACTTGGGCTTGGGCTCAGGACTTTAGTGCTGCCCCTTAGCTTTAGCGCTCAAGGCTGATACTCTACCATCTGAGCCACATCTTCAATTCTGCTTTTGGGTGGTTAATTAGAGATAAGAGTGTCATGGGGGGCTGGAGATATAGCCTAGTGGCAAGAGTGCCTGCCTCGGATACACGAGGCCCTAGGTTCGATTCCCCAGCACCACATATACAGAAAACGGCCAGAAGCGGCGCTGTGGCTCAAGTGGCAGAGTGCTAGCCTTGAGCGGGAAGAAGCCAGGGACAGTGCTCAGGCCCTGAGTCCAAGGCCCAGGACTGGCCAAAAAAAAAAAAAAAAAAAAAAAAAGAAGAGTGTCATGGACTTTCCTGCCCAGGCCGGCTTTGAATTGTGATCCTCAGATCTCAGCCTCCTGAGTAGTTAGGATTACCTCAATGCCTGGCTGGATACAGCTTTTGAGAGCTTGTAAAGACAAACTAAATTGCTAATATTCAGAAGAACATTATTCCACTTTTCTAAGGAGGCCCAGGAAGGAATGGTGTTTAAATGACACAACTGGTAGCCTTCAGAAAATTTTACTGTTCCTCAAGGCTAGGCCAGTAGAGGGTGGAAATAACATACATAATGCATTTATTATCCTTTCCCTCTGGGCTCTGATTTCCTTCAATAAACAATGGCAAATTGGCCTTCCTACATGGAAAGAAAAATATCTTGTAACAAAAAACAACAACATAAAAGCCAATGAGAGAACAAAGATTTAATTATAGGCAAACAATTGCTAATAGTTTTATGAATATTCTGCAACGATAATTTGAGAGGGCTTATTTTTTTTCCCCAGAAAGTTAATTGCTCCAAACAGCAAGGCTGAAGACAAACAGCTAATTGCTAAAAACCCAAAGGAGATTCCAGGAATTTCTTGCCTAATGAACAAAGTTGTTTCTCAGACTCAACTTTGCTTAGCACAGCAATTTTTTCACCATCTATGGGAGAGGAGAGCCTGGAAACTTTATACTCGGTCTTATTTAATCTGGTTTATTTCATTTTTTTTTCTCATTCCTGATTTTAAGGAAGACTTCAAAGAACTATTTGTAACGCATCAAATACAGTCTGTTCTCTACAACCTGTTCCTTGTTGCTTTTCTTGGAATTCCGTCAGGGCTGGAGACAGGGTGAGTGGCTGCCCCTTTTATCTCCATCATCAGAAAGGAACACTGCAACCACACAAGTCACTAAGCTCTGGCAAGCTCGGGTGAGGTCTACTCGGGAATGCAAATGAGGCTCTAAAAAAAGGATAGATTAACAATTAATTAATTTCTCACAATTTCCTCTTCCTTTGACTTCCTTTGTGAACTTCTAGTGTATTTAATTATATGCAGAATGGGAAAAATAAAACAATAATGAATGGTGAAAAATCGAATGATGTCAGGAAACATGGAAAATTATTCTTCTATCCCTAAGCAAGTACAAGATTCTGAGAAGAAAACCCATTATGTGTAACAGTAGGATCAAGGTGCCTTTTCTGTATGCAATTGAGCCTCAGAAGCTATTATCTTCAGAGAAAGAGGCAGAATTTCTTCCGGATGCGATTGCTGCAGAATAAAGATCTTGACAAAATAATGAAAAGGAATAGGAGAAATGTGTCACAACACTCACAGTAGTGAAGCTACTTCCGGGAATTACTTCTTTCTCTGTTTCTTGGATGTGACAAAAAGAGACACTTCCCTTCTTATGGTACACAGAAGAACAAACTTAATACTGCAAAGGACATTTGCCAGTGCACTCTACTTGAATGCTTGGGTCTTTTGGAGCTGGATCAACTTCACAGCGTTGTAAATGAAAGAAAATGAAACACAAAGCTACAAAGCTAGTGCTTGATTGTCTTTAAAAAATTATAAAGGCTGGCATGGAAAAGTAAATTTTGTGTATATGACCCAAATTTATAGTTATACATATTTACAAATATAAGCATATAACAAAAACTCTGGTAGACTGTGCACCAGTCTAGGTGATCCTGTATTATTTTTTTAATATTGCCTCATTATCAAGATAGATGATTAAATTTTGTTTCTATCCATTTTGCACAATTTCCCTGTGGGCCCTTTGGTTAATGTTATTAGCAAAAAGAATCCTATTTCTAGGTACATTGTTTATAAATCAAATTAACATTTTCTTAATTACTTGTGTTATATTAACTACAAGAAAATGTTTAAAAATTAATAACAAGCATCAATTCAGAATCACTTCAAAGTAATAATGATTGTTAGGAAAAAGGAGGAGAATGGAAAAGGAATACATCAGTCTCGATCCTCAACAGGCAAGGGCTGTTTATTGAGGAAACAGCACAGACCTCGCAGGTTTGGAGGTTGTGAGAGGGGGTGAACTGGGGACTTAGGTGGGCTTATACGGGTCTGAGCAAGGTGGCAGAGGTTACTGAAAGCACCACTAGGTCTGGGAAGCTGGTGGCTTTTCCTTTGGCCCACAAAGGGTTGTTTACAGCGGGGCTTAGGTGAATTGCCCTGCCTGCATATCAAAGCAGGTTCTCAAATACCTGAGGTTTTGCCTGGTGCCTGGTGTCTGGGGGTCAGTCCTTCCTAGTCTATCTTTGGATACATAGAAAGAATGGACCTAGAGGAGAGAGGCAAATCCTTCAATCATGGTTAGTCATTAAATTGGGTAAATTCATGTTGTGTGTGTGTGAGTGTGTGTGTGTGTGTGTGTGTGTGTGTGCGCGCGCGCATGTGTGTGTGTCCTGAGCCTGGGACTTGAACTCAAAGCCTGGGTGCTGCCCCTAAGCTTTTTATGTTCAAACTTAACACTATACCACTTGAGCCATATCTCCATTTATGGCTACTTCAGTGGTTAATTGGAGAGAAGAATCTCATGGCCTTTCCTCCCTGGGCTGGCCTTGAACTGTGATCCTCAAATCTTAGTCTCTTGAATACCTAGGATTACAAGCATGAACCAATGGCACTTAGCTAATCCCACATCCTTTGTAATAGAAAAATATGCCAATATAAATTGGATTCAGTAAAAGTCCATTTCTCAAACTCAAGATGAGGTACTGAATAGTGACATAAAAAAATAACCAGTAATTTAAGGGAGATGAAAATGAACACTAAGAAGCACACAGTGAAGTAAGGTTTAAGAAGAATGCTCCAATTAACCACCAAAAAGCTGAAAGTGGACCTGTGAATCACGTGATAGAGTGCTAGCCTAAAGAAAAAAGCTAAGGGACAGTGCTTCAGCCCTGCATTTAAATCCTTCATTATGCTTTCCAAATTTATATGAGTATTTTAGATCTTTTAAAATTACCTATAAGGAGCTATGCAAAGGAGTATCAAATTTTAAAGTTTAAACATAAACGAATAAGAAAAATTTGGAGAGTTGATGATAATATACTCAAATACTGTTTGACACAAAGCTTGTTGTCTGGTTGTATTTTGTGTCTGCAAGGTGTTTTGTTGTTGTTGTTTGTTTTCTTTTGGCTTCCAGTGTTACCTTAAGGAAAACGTTATTCACTTTCTTATTGTCATGTTGTAATTTTGCATATTTATGTTTATAGCTTAATCTGTTTCCTGGTGATAACTGAGAAATGACATTTTCTATGAATAACTAGAAATGCCAAAGATCATTCTTAAATTTTTACTCAAGGTAAAAATGGAGGGAGGTGTGGCTGGAAATGTGGTAGAGTGCTAGCATGCATGAAGCCCTGGGTTCGATTCCTCAGTATCACATAAACAGAGGGGAAAAAATGGGGGGAGGTGAAACCTACACAGACCAAAAAAATAAAAAAATAAAAATTAAATAGGCAAGTAGCACCAAAGCAACTCCACCAAAACAAAAGATTCATTTTACGTTGCATCCTTCAACGTATCCTTTTTCTTCTCTTTTGAATTATATATACGTACACTAGGCTGATTTGGCTAGGGCAGTAGATAATTAGCCCCCACCTCCCTTTCTGTTGAGATAGCGCTCCTTTGGTGCAACTAGAGCCGTAGAAGGCAGCCAGATCCTCTCAACCTCGCAGGTGCGTAGCTCACCTGCGATGGCACTCCTTTGGGGCAGCTCTAACCATAGAAGGCAGCAAGTCTCCCCAAACCTGGAGGTTATGAAGGTCACCTAACACAATAGCTGGCAGTTCTGTTCACTTCTCCCTGGTGAGAAGGGCTCTTGCCTGTCCCTTTGCTGGCAACAATCCTTTCCTTCGGTCTTTTGTACCAGGATGTCTGAGTGGTTTCTGGCAATGTCTAATACATTCTAACATGTGTGTGTGAGTGTGTGTGTGTGTGTGTATATATATATTCTATCTTTAAGTAGGTGTAAGAAAGGGTTTTGATTCAACATGTGGGATTATGAGAACAATGCATCTCAATTAATGTCCTCCTCTGCTGTCTCTCCAGCCCCACTCATCCCCTCAAGTTACCCAGCTCCATTTGCACACAGGTATTCAAGTATTCTGACTCATTTGCCCACCCTTCCTGTGCTCATTCGTCTGTCTGCCCTCCCTCAAATGCCCCTTCCTCAGTGCCATGTTCACAAGAGTTAATCCCAGGCATCATTTCAGGCGGTGTCATTGGTTGGGTCAGGACTTTGCTTGAGAAACGCATTGGAGATTCTCTTCATGATTACTACTCATTTATTACAGAAGACTTCATTACAGTGTGAAACTGCAGCAGCGACTGTACTTGAATGCAAACTTTCCAAGCAAGATCTAAAGGAAAGAAGTTAGGGTGCAGGAGGGGAGCCTAGGCAGAAAATCGGAGCTGCTTCTGTATTCCTGCTTCCATCAGCCATCGGGAACCTGAACCTGTGAGAGCACAGGAGGTCAGGGGGAGGTGGGACTGTCCGTGGATCCAGAGCCACCCCGGTCTCTAGCGACCCCTGCCTCCCAAGGGTCTCGAGGATCTCACACTAGTTACCAGCACCATCTCTTTGCACCTCAGGGGGAGTTGTTTTCCTTTTGCTCTCACTCTTTCTTTTCTTTCTGATTTCTTCTTCTTGTTTCTCTGTATTCAAGAACTTGTCTGTAAATTCTGAATTTTTAAACCCAAGTCTTTCGTACGCCAATGTCAAGGTCCGTTAGTGCCGATAGGATCATTGCTGGAGTGCCAGGTACACAGAGCTTTTTCTGTATTTTCCATTCCCACAGGATCCCCTCCATCCAGGAGAGACAGAATTGCCACTGCCATCCTTGTTTCCCTAGATTCTACCAAGCTAGTCCTCATGTGAAGGAGTCTCAGATAGATGTTTGCCAAGCATGGCATCAGAGAACCTGCTGAGCCATCTTCTCATGCTCAGGCTGGGGTTTGCTTTCCTCTGGACACAGGACTTGGGTGCCAACTGTTCTTGTGGGGTGCTGGCTTTTCCTCATGGCCTCCCCTGGATTCTGGGCTAATGGTATGGCTTGCCTTGGTTCAGAGCAACATGGCGTGACTTCCAGATGGGCTGCTCTGATGTAGTAGAAAAATGACAGTTTCTGGACTCAATATTTATTTCAAGGTTGAAGTTTTATTGGCTTCATGTTCAGTGACTTCGGGTACTTGTATTTCATCTGTAACTTTATCTTCTTCATTTATAAGCTGCCAGGAAGCTGTGGCTCAGGCCTGTAATCCTAGCTTCTCAGGAGGCTGATTTCTGAGGATCATGGTTTGAAGCCAGCCCAGGCAAGAAAGAGTCTCTGTGAGACTCTTATCTCCAATGAATCCTCAAATCCGCAAGTGGAGCTGTGGCTCAAGTGGTAAAGTGCTAGCCTTCTGTCAAAATGCTCTGTGACAGTGCTCAGGCTCTGAGTTCAAACCTCAGGATTAGCACACACACACAAAACAGGAAAAGCAGTAGATGCCAGCCATTGGGACTCAAGGCTAAGGGGGCCATGTCCCTGAGTCCACCATGCATGCAATGGAGCTCAGGGACAGGGAGGACTAATCAGTCCCATTTATGTAAGATTCTTTCCCCTACAACACGTTCCTGTATCTAACTAGATAAGCAACTTTTCTGGGTTCCCAGAAGAATCTTCCCCTCAGACTCTTATTATTAATTCCTGGGAGACCAAGTCATTTCTCAGTGCATATTCTCATTCATCTCCTGCCCCAATGTGGGACGCTTCTGAATGGATGTGAAGGCCAAGCTCATCTTCACGTCTGCGAAATGAGACGATCCATGTCTGGTAGCTGGAGTCCTCTTCCTTCTTTCAGGTAACACTGGCATTCTACCCTGATGGGTACCCAGTTCCCTCTCCTAAGGAGACAGAGGCTCTCTTCTCCTCCTAAGCTATAGACTCAGCAGCTACAACCTGTGCTGCCCTCATTCCGCTCTCCTTGGAGGAAGAGGCCTCCAGTGTCGAGAGGAAACAAAATGGAAATGTTATTGGAAGTAACACTTATACCAAGCTTGAACTTGGGCTTATTTGTAAATAAAATATATCCTCATCTAGCCAGGCACTGGTGGCTCATACCTGTCATCCTAGCTACTCAGAGGACTGAGATCTGAGGATTCTGGTTCAAAGCCAGCTTAGGCTAAAAGTCCATGAGATTCTTATTTCCAATTAACTAGCAAAAGCAAACAAACAACACACACACACACGCACACACACACACACACACACACACACACACACACACACACACACACAGAAAAGGAGCTGTGGTTCAAGTGGTAGAATGCTGACCTTGAGCAATAAATACTCAGGGACAGTGTTCAAGTCCTGAGTTCAAGCCTTGGCATCAGAATTAAATAAATAAATATCAATCAGTACCTATCTAATTTAGAAAGGGAAGACAGGTTAATGTCTTTGCCCTGAAAAACAAGAAGTATGTACTTGTTTAGATTTTGTCCCTCTTTCAGATTTATGTTTAAGCATCTGAACTAGAAGTAGTGGTCATCTCTTTCTTTACTTCTTTGTCTTTTGCTGGAGCATACATTAGGAATGAGAGTCTGTGTGCCGGCCTCTGGCTGTGGAGGACAGCACAATCTATTCTTCAGATGGCTCCTCCCACCCACTGGGGCCCAGGAAGCCCCCCAAGGGGAAATCGCCACTGCTTACTTTGGGGAATTTGCTTTCCAGCCTGTCAGGATCAGCTCTTAATCTTCAAGGGCTTCTGCTGGGAGCTGGCTCAGTAACCCAGGGCTCACTTCTAACGGTTCTTCGAGCCAGGAACCAAGGACCCAAGTATAGAGATATTTATTATATAATTTGTTTTGAGACAGCTTTACTATCATTGAGAAACATGGGGTCTCTAAGGGACCAGCATTTGCAAAATGAGATAAGGGGAACTGATCTAGTACCTGCCACACAGATAGTCAACCGGCAGTGTCTGGGAAACTATTAGGAAAGAAAACACATTTCCTTACCACTTCCTCAGTGTCCATCTGCCATTTCTAATTTATGAAATAGGATGGAGGGGGGTGAGACAACAGTGGCTCACACGTGTAGTCCCAGCTACGCAGCAAGCTAAGATCTGGAGGTTCAAGGTTCAAAGCCCAGAGAAGAAAAGTTCAAAAGACTCTATCTCCCTTTAACCAGCAAAAATGCTGGACTAGAAGAGTGGTTCAACTGGTAGAGCACCCACTGTGAGCAGGAAAGCTGAGTGAGAGAGTATGAGGCCCAATTTAGCTTTAGAAATCTGTGCTTTGGACAAGCAGGTACACTCAGAGTTGCATACAAATAAATATGTCAGACCTGACAATGGAGATCTAAGGGGAGACTCTTTCTGTTCCAGTTAAAACTGGGACAAACTTTGAGGCTGTTTCCTACTTTTGATCATTTGTGGTTTTTCTCTCTCTTTCTTTTTTGTCCAGTGTAGAGACATCCCCACTCCTAGCTGCACTCTAGCCCTTGGTTTGTAAGCTAGGGTCACCCTATACGGCTTCGACGTTTCCGTACATCAGAAAAAGATATATTTAATCTCTAACATCCTGGCCAATGCATCCCAGGCACAGGTGGAATACGAAATCTAGCAAAAAGTTAGCTGTCCTTTGTCCCTGAGGTGATAGTGACCCTTGACTGTATTCTAACAAACATCTGCATTTCCTCTCATAGCGTCTCTACCCTTAGGTAGAAGGAAGTTTTGTCTAGGACTCCATGAATGTTAAGAACAACACTGAAAAAAAATCCTAGTGTCTCAGTCTCAGCCATTGTGCCAGTCCTTCCCACCTCCGCTGTAAATGTAAAATAAATTCAGCTTAGATTCCTGCCTGAGTCGGTTCTTTGTTCTACTCTTTTTTTTGTTTTTGCCAGTCCTGGGCCTTGGACTCAGGGCCTGAGCACTGTCCCTGGCTTCTTCCCGCTCAAGGCTAGCACTCTGCCGCTTGAGCCACAGCACCGCTTCTGGCCGTTTTCTGTATATGTGGTGCTGGGGAATCGAACCTAGGGCCTCGTGTATCCGAGGCAGGCACTCTTGCCACTAGGCCATATCCCCAGCCCCTTTGTTCTACTCTTGAACTCTGTGTCAGCTTGAAATTAATGCAACTCATTTAAAAGGCAAAGAAAAGAAATATGCTGAAGAAAGAGCATGCAGTGTAGACATGCCACAAGAAAACAGCACATAAGCCCATCTCCACCATCTTGGACATCTTCTTCCTTACCAAGCTTGGCCTGGGGCTAAATGGGGAGAACTGGAATCTTTGGAGATAGATTTCTGATTGGTGGGTTTCCACTCTGTTTCCTGTAAGGTTGTGAGCCCAAAGATTTACTCTCCTGTACTTATTTCCTCATTCTTTTGTAGCCCTCCAACCCCATGTCCTTGTAGGTTTTGATTTATCAGTGCATCCTTATGTCGCTGCCTGCTGAGTCAGTGTGTCATTCTTAACCAACACTAAAGAATAATTTCTGTTTTTACAAAGAAAAAAACTTATGTTTGTTATCTTTTATTTTGGTAGATTATTTCTAGGGGAAATAAAAAACAATACACACACAAAAGATTGCAGAATGAACCACAGCCTGATGGTTTGTCATTGAGAAATATTTGTTTATGCTTCAAGTCTCCCTTTCTGATACGTATACAGAGCAAGAACTTGCCGACTTCTCCTCAGAACCTGAGAGGAGAACATGGGAGGATATTAGTTTGTGTTCTGGTATTTTCTACTTGTTTCAGCCAGGTCTGCTTGATGAGCACTGAGTTTTCCAGCCATTTTCTATTATTTATTATTTCCATGGTATTCAGGCTAGTTAACATGGTGTAATTCTCTCCTGCCATCTGTGTCGTTGTTTTGTTTAATATCAAATGAAGTTGCACAGGGGCAGAATGAAGTTACATGGTTTAAGCAGGAACACAGTAAACTCTGATAAGCAAACAGTTGAAATGCCATGGAACCCAGTCACCTAGATCATTCCATATTTTACACAGATAATGGAGTCTGAGTCTGGTAACCAGGTCGTATAGACAAAGATCAAAGTTTCAGTGATGTTGCATGAACTTTTCCCAAAGTGTCTGTATTTCTTTAGTAGTCAGAGACTAGCAGAACTTTATGATTCATACCTATTTCTTCTGATAACCATTAGAATAAGGAAAACAAAAATGGCAAATATCAAATAACTTAATATATTTGAGGTAGGTATTAAGCTTATAAGATTTCTATGTTAAAATAATGATCAAAGTAGCATATTTATGCAAGCATACAAAAAAGACTCATTGCAAACTGATTACAAATGGCTGTCTTGTATTCTTAGGTGCATATGAGTCTGAGATCTGAGGATCACACTTCAAATTCATCCTGGGCAGGAACATCTGTGAGACTATTGACTACCAAAAAAAAGCCAAAAGTAAAATTGTGGTTCAAATAGTAGAGCACTAGCCATGAGCAAAAATAAGAGCTGGAACAACAGGACCAAAAGTCAAATCATAATTAATGCAAATCAGTATTTGTAACTTGAAAGGCATGTGGCATGAAGTCAACAATTACATTTCTACACATGATATATTCATACATGATGCAAAGAATTTGACAATAAAATCTGTAAAAGTGCCAGTAGTAAAATGAAGAAGTTAAAATACTAACCCAGTGGTGTTTTATGTTGCAGAGATCTTTAACCATCTGAAAAGTCTGTAAAGTGGCAAGTTCACATTACATGCTGCCACATGCATTACAGTGTGGTCAAACCCAGCCAGCACTCATTTCTGTGGAATGTTCCAGACACCTTCAGGACTCCTTACCCACCATTTAGTGATGAAAAGAAAGATAGGAATCTCCAAGGAAAACAACCCAAGAATAAGGTCAGGAGTAGCCTGACCTCTGAGCCTCTGGAAAAAGCAGACATGATCAAATAAAATGGTTTATAATTCTGTTCATACAGAAATAATCTACCTTCCCCAGGTGCTCAGTAGTCTGGGGTACCCATTATTGTCTCCATCAATATCTGTCAAAACAATTCCATTTAACTTATTTACTTTGAATGCACATTATCTAAAAATATAATGTGTGTAAGGTCTCTCCCTGGGAGGGCTCCATGCAGATGCCCCCACCTGTTTAAGTCTGAGCCACGTACCTGCATTACCTAGGTAACCGGCACACCTGGAGGCGGTTACCTCCCCCTTCTCTGAGGTCACATCCAATCCACCCGCCATCCCTTCCACCTTTCCCTATAGAATCCAGCTCAACACAGTCCCCATTGTCTTTTCAGTCTTTCTGTTTGTCTCTCCTCTTTTGCTTCTTTTCTCTCCTCTCTTTTTCTCTTCTTCCTTCCCCTCTCTTCCCCGTGCCTCCATCTTGTGCAGGCTGCAGTTTGTTCTCCCTCAATAAACTCTTTTCTGCTTGAGTCATGTGGCAGGTTTCCTTTCCACAGAACCTTGCACTGTGGAAAGGATTATTTCATTTAATATAACAACAACAGCAATACACACACAATAATTCTGTATGGACAGAATTACACCCAATTTAATGACTGTATTTATTAATTTATTACATTTATTTATTAACCAATTTTATTAAAATTGATCTAATTAAATATGTTGACTAATAAAATTAATTGCATTGATTTACTACAGTTAATTTATTATTCATTAGTGATTATAATCAGCTATATTTAAATATATTTTGATTTTCATTTCATTGGATGAGATATAGACTGCCGTTTTTTTGGTCTGTTGTGGTACTTGAACTCAGGGTGTAGGTGCTGTCCCTGAGTTCTTTTTGCTCAAGACTAACACTCGACCAATTTGAGCCGTAGCATCAGTTCTGGTTTTTCAGTGGTTAATTAGTCTTTGAACCACAATCCTCAGATCTCAGTCTCCTAAATAGCTAGGATTGTAGGCATAAACCACAAGCACCCAGTTTACCTTTTAAATTTTGGCCAGTACAGGGTTTAAACTCAGGGCCTGTTGCTCTTAGCTTTTTCACTCAAGGCTGGTGATCTACCACTTGAGACACAGCTCCACTTCCAGCTGTTTGGGGATTCATTCAAGTATGTGAATTCTGTCAAGCAGTTTTCCCACCATCCATTACATCCAGAGGGCATTTCCTCTGGCATCTTAATTCACACTTTAATGGGGAGAGTTAAGTCACATTGATAACATATATGTCAAGTCTATGTGATGATTTTAAGTTTGTAATATTATAAAACAATACTTGATTGTAAAACAATTTAAAATCATTTATGGAAAAATCTAGTGCCAGTGATATCTGAATTGTTTTCTAAACTTATATTGTAATTTACTGTTAAAGATAATTTTGTACAAAACTAATTCTTTTTTCATGTTTACAGTATTATCATATTTCAAAATTATGTGTGTATTTTACAGAATTATATAATTGTAATTTATGGTTGCTTCAAATACCTAAACATATTGCTTGCATTTCTCATGAGATCTATTGAATTTGGTGATGTCAAATGTTTATAAGAGGGGCTGGGGATATGGCCTAGTGGCAAGAGTGCTTGCCTCGTATACATGAGGCCCTGGGTTCAATTCCCCAGCACCACATAAACAGAAAATGGCCAGAAGTGGCGCTGTGGCTCAAGTGGCAGAGGGCTAGCCTTGAGCAAAAAGAAGCCAGGGACAGTGCTCAGGCCCTGAGTCCAAGCCCAGGACTGGCCAAAAAAAAAAAAAGTTTATAAGATTTCATTGAAAGTACTTCATTTTAAAAAATGTAGATTATTTATGCTACAGGTAATGTTCTTTTTAAATGAATCTATAATTTATAGGAAATAGAAACATAACCATCCATTGGAGATGTGTTGCCAAGTGATAATTATTCAACACTTTAAATTAATTAATTAATTTATTTATTTATTTATTTTATTTTTTGGCCAGTCCTGTGGCTTGGACTCAGGGCCTGAGCACTGTCCTTGGCTTCTTTTTGCTCAAGGCTAACACTCTGCCACTTGAGCCACAGCGCCACTTCTGGCCATTTTCTGTTTATGTGGTGCTGGGGAATTGAACCCAGGCCTCATGTGTACGAGGCAAGCACTCTTGCCACTAGGCCATATCCCCAGCCCAACACTTTTAATCTAGATTTGTTTTTAATAATGCATATGCTACACAATGAAATGAATTAAGCATTAAAAGTCTTACTTTGTGTTATGTCAAAAATATGTTATATAATATTCATAATTTTATATTAAATAACATGATTATTATCATGTTATATTATGTAACACATAAGTATATATTATATATTTATAAATGTAAATATATGAATTTTATAAATTTAATTGTATAAAATTAGAGTGACTGAGCTTAATTTACTTAGTCATAATTCTACAATAAACAACTGCTGAAGCAATAAACTTGGAGCATCAAGATAGTCTCGAATGTGAGATTGATAACTTGACAGTTTAGAGGATGAAAAGCTTAAGCCAGGAAGTAACTTTATATTGTGAAAACTAACTTTCCTCATCCAAGCAAACAAAACAAACAAAAGGAACTTAATGCATAAAATTTATAGGAAAAAATGCAGAGAAAAGAACATAAACTAAAGATAAATCATTGTTATTATGAATTTTTAACTCTTTATCAACAAATTACTTATGCTTGTAGATATAGCATTATATGTTTATATTCCAAATTATTAAATATTATATTTAAATTATAACTATATAATATAAACATATGTAAATATTATAATTCTGTAACAAATATTATAATAACATAAATACTATTAAATGTAAATACTATTTACATATAAGTACCTTATCATCATATAAATGTACATATTTCAAGACAGGAAGGAGATGAAACAATAACATATATATTTAAAGACTTGAGGGTTAAGTTGTATAAAGCAAATTATTTTCAGATCACTGTGTCTCATGTCTCATGTTAAAATTCATGACGTGTGTGTGTGTGTGTGTGTGTGTGTGTGTGTGTGTGTGTGCTGATTCTGGGGCTTGGACTCAGAGCTTCATGCTCTTCCTCAACTTTTTTGCTCAAGTTTGGCACTCTATCCCTTGATACACAGCTCCTCTTCTGCTTTTTAGCTGGTTAATTAAAAGTGTCTTGAAGACTTCCTGGCTAGGATGGCTTTGAACTGAGATCTTCAGGTTCTTCAGTAGCTAGGATTATAGGCATAAACCACAAGTTCCCAGCACCAAACCAAATTATTCTTAAAACACAGAAATGTGACTAATGTTTGACAATATTCCAGTCAGGATACTAAATGGTAATATAAAATTCCCAAATGTGAACTTTGTAGTTTTTTGTTTCTTTCCTGCCTTGCTGGTACATACAAAAATAATGGCAAATGATCTATTTCCTGTAAATGAGCTTTTAATTTCTTCTTGAATTTTTCTAGCTTTGACATAACAAAGAAAATGCACATGTTTGTTATCCTTAGTTTGTCTCTAAAGAACACTTAATATAGAACTATTAGCATTTTCTTAATAATTCTAGAAGAGTTAGTAAATTAGCATGCAATTCTAATGCAACATTTAAAATTAAATATGTCATCTTCTAATCAGATTATCTTTTGAGTGATAACTAGATACCATGACTTAACCTTTGCATAGATTTTCTATGGAAATGATATCACTGGATACTTAATTATCCATAACATTCTGAATTTGTCATAAACAGCTGCAATATGAAAACACTTTTTTCCCACTGCTGAATAACATTGAAATCATTTTAAGTCACAATAAAGTCTTAGAGATTTCTGGGCTTTTATAGTTACAGATGTGAGTTCCAGTCTTAACTCAGCCACCTCAGCTGGAAAAAATCATTTCAATTCCCCAGCCTTGATTTTTTGTGCAATGATATATACCTAGAAACTTACCATGATGCCCAATTAACCCTGGCTTTATGACAGTGCTGCTTTATAAATGTTCTGTTAAACAAGAGGAATGCTTAGTGAAAGAACTCCCTACATTTGTCTACTCATTTAAGGCTGAAAACACTAGCCATTGACCGCAGGGCTTTAGTTTTAATTTTTTTTTTAGTTATCCTTCCCCTGCCTCAATGTAATCATTTCAAGTGCTTTTCTTGAATTTACGATATAGTTGTTTTCACTGGCTTATATAGGATCTGGACTGTGTTGGTCCAGGCTGAAAAATCAGACAACAGTGGCTGAACTTTCTTTACTTTTTTCAAGAGCAATATCTAAAATCCATACTATTGTATACCATAGCACAATCTGAATATGAAACTAAGAAATTCCTTTCAAGGCAAATAAAATAGGAACAAATGTAACAACAACAAAATAAATGCTTTACTAGCCAGGCACCAGTGGCTCATACCTAGCATCCTAGCTACTCAGATGACTGACATCTAAGGATCGAGGTTCTAAGCCATTCTGACCAGGATAGATTTAGGAGGCTCTTATCTTCAGTATACTATCAAAAAGCCAGAAGGGGAGCTATGGCAAGTGGAAAAGCACTGGCCTTGAGGACTAAGCTCAGGCCCCAAGTTCAAGCCCCATGTCCAACAACAACAGCAACAAAATAATAATAAAAATTAAAAATGCACTACTGGTGCATGAAAGATTGTAAAACTTGGTTAAAAGTAATGAAAGATTTAAATAAATAGACATTTCGTGTATATAAATTGAAAAGCATTATTATAATAATAGGATTCCTTAAAGTTGCCTAAAGATTCAAAACAGTCATGATGGAATTTCAGCTTACTACTTTTCAGAGACTGACAAGTTGATCTTAAAATTCTCATGGAAATGAACAAGATCCAGAACAGCCAAAATAATCCTGGGGTAAATAAAAAGATGTAGTTGGAAGACTCATACTTGTTGACTTCATACCCATTATAACACTACAGCAATCAGAACAGTAGCCTCCTGACATATGGATCAACACATTGGTCACTGAAATAAAGCTGGCAGCACAAAAACAAGCTTTCCTTCAGCTTCCCTTCCAGACCTGTCCTCGGGTGTCTGTGGCCCTGGTCCATTCATACAGCCCCACAGACCCTCCTAGCGGTTCTGTCACAGTGAGTGGGTCATCTGCCTTGATGCAGGAATTTGTAGGTCATCATCATCATTATTAATTACTTTTAAGTAGTTGTACAAAGAGTCTTGGATTCCACATGTCAGTTTGTGAGTCCGATGCATCCTGACCAATATCACCTCTTCCGTGGTCCTCCCTATCTCTCCCCACCTCCCCCCTCATCCCTGGAGGACACTAGGAAATGTCTGCTGACCGTCCTGTGACTACTTGTGCTTCCCCCGCCTCAGGAGAGTGTATTCTGCACCACCTGGCGACCCTGCACCTAACTGTGGCACCGCACACAGGTCAGCCTCCTGGAATCGCCTGGGCTCCACCATAGAGTGCTGCTGGGATGCTTTCTCCCCAGGTATTTAAAGATAATACAAAAGCTGAGAAATCATCATCATTTTTCACTGACTTTTTTTTTCCATTTGTATGAAAGAAAGTCCCCAAGTATTCAGAATGCAAGTTTTTATTTGCTGTTTACAATAGTTACAGTGTGTAAAATGCCCAAGAATTAATATTCTCATCCAAAACATAAAAAAAAACTACAAGGCAAACTACAAGGCTGTATCCTACCAAACAACCAAAAAAAGAACCCAAATACAACCCTTCTTATGAATATCTACTCACATTTTAGTTATCTGATTGAAAATATACTAAGTCTCACTATAACACATGTATTTCATTTAGTCAAGTTCCTGTTTACTCTCAAAGCAAGGCAAAGGAAGCATTTAATCCCGAGAATGTTCCTGTCTGGGTCACACAGCTCATTACTGATTAGAACTACGACATTAAATTTTATGATTTAATAAAAACTGAATAATGACTACATCATCAGCACATAAAACTGATCTTCCATGCTGCTCTTGGGTTGTCAAAGACGGTGTGTTCCTCAATCAGACCGAGCTCAGTGATATCAACTGTTACACTGCAGGTGATACAAGCCCTGAATCACAGGAGTGCAATGTCTTCCAGAGGATGAAATAGAAATTTGCATCCATAAATCTAGAAAAGGAAGGTATGTCTTAAAAAATCCATGGAGTTTTAGGTCGATTTTGAAGTCTACTCCTCTACAGACAGAGATAGGAAGCATCCTGGTTCAGATCCAGTCTGGAGGAGGGGAGTGTGGGAGACCCTGTCTCATCAACAGGTGGTACATGCCTGTGACATCAGCCTACGAGGGAGATAGAGCTTGCAGAACCCCACACCCAAGGCCAACCCTGCACAGAGATCGTGAGACCCCACACTGCAGGACTCAAGGAAGAACTGAAGAAAGGAGAGCGGAGGGGCCTGGCTCGAGTGACAGAGGCTTGGCCCTGCACGCATGGGCCCCAAGTTCACATCTCTGTCCTGACCAAAAAGTACAGACAAAAAGAGTTGTATGCAACAAACATGAGTCCTATACTGATGTATCCTACTAAAGTATGAAGGCCTTCTGTTTTAATGATCCATTTAAGTCATACACCTTTATTCTGTTTTTATAATAAACTCAATTAAACTTCTGCACCGAGTTAAAGATTCACGTGAAGAGGGGAATGAAAACTGCAAGCCGAGGGCAGAGCCAGGACAAAAGGTCTTAGGGGGGAGAACCTTTTAGATCATTCTGGAAAACAAGTGATTGAATTTGATTTGCATAAAGGATGAGTAAAAGAGCACAGAGGAAAATAAAGATGTGGAAATTTGGTAAAGACAGGGAGAGAACTTAGGTCTCAGAGTGTGGGTCTGACCTGAATAGGAACAGGACTGGAAAACACCTTTCTAGACCAAATATACATGGGGTTAGAGCTAGGCTCAGCACCACAACTAAAGCGCAACAAATCCTACTAAATGATTTCTTATACTAAATGATCACTGCTAGCAGGAATATTGTACCAGTGATGTAGCAAGCACTTCTCCAAATATACATACTAGTGATGCATTTGACCCTTGTAAGCAATGTATAAGCAATTATTATTCAACTATAGTTAATGACCTATAGGCACATAAGCACATAGATTTGTCCCTCATCCCACAACTGGCATTTGGCAAGACAACCAATTTTGAAGTCAGAACACTGTGAATTTCCCATCGGTGATAATGAACATGCAAACCATGAAGAGCAAAATATTCCCTTTCAGGGCTGGGGATATGGCCTAGTGGTAGAGTGCTCGCCTCACATACATGAAGCTCTGAGTTCCATTCCTCAGCACCGCATATATGGAAAAGACCAGAAGGGGTGCTGTGGCTCAAGTGATAGAAGTGCTAACCTTGGGCAAAAAGAAGCCCTGAGTTCAAGACCCAAGACTGGCAAAAAAAAAAAAAAAAAAAATTCCCTTTCCAATATTTGTTTAGTAATTTACTCTGTTTTGTTTATGCATGCAAGTGCCTGTTGTTTCATAGGTTTATTTTTCTCCTTGTTCTGAGAGAATGCATCTAGGCTCATCCAGAAAGAATTAACAACAGGACACCAGTGGCTGATGCCATTAATCCTAGCTACTCTGGAGACTGCGAGCTGAGGATCAAGAGTCATAAGAGTCATGAAAAGACAGCCTGGGCCAGAAACTCCAGCGACTCTATCTCCATTTAACCACCCAAAAGCCAGAAGTGGAGGCACAGTTCAAATGGTCAAAGACCAATCTTGACACAAGGTCAAGGGAGAGATTGTGGCTCTGAGTTTAAGCACTAGTACCAGCACAAAAATAAAAAGTCTCAACAATTCAAAAATGGGACATAAAAAAACTCTCCTTTAAGCTGAGCAATCCCTAAGCTATAACACAGAAATAAACTTCCCAGTGTCTTGGGAACACTTAAAAAATGAAGATGAAATCTGTTTTCCATTACTATTATTTCTAGAGTAGAAAATAAGACAAATAATTTTGCCTCATTATTTCTCTTTATAGAGCCTTGATTTTCCTTTATGTACTGCACCATTTAACAGTATTAATTGGCTTATTTCCTTAGTAACCTAACAGTAGCTACAAGAGCATTATACAAGATCATCTTGTAGCAAAGCAAGTAAGTCATTTGTGAAAGTAGAAATTCTTATATAAGCTATGTCACTTAGCCTGAAACAAAAATAGAAGAAAAATCACTGCTTACAAACTACAGGAAAAAAATCCACTTTTATGTTAGCATAGAATGGAATGAAAATACAATTTTACATATTTATGTTATTAATTGTCAAGAAAAATATATTATATGTATATCAGGAAATATAAATGTATTTGTATGTATATATCTATGAAGATATACACAGATACAATCTATACTTAGACATGTCTATATTTAGATATATATCTGTATCTAGATATATGTAGAGATCTAGATATAAATGTAGATAACATATATACTGCTATAACCCGATATCTATATATATGGTACCCCGATATATATATAATATATACCCCATATATGTATATAATGTGTATTCATGTATATGTATATATCCATATATATCAAATGTATTCCATATATATCCTATATATCCCATATAGAGAGATGCATATCTCAAATATATCTCATATATTATATATACATATTCTTTTTAGACTCAATTTGATCCTGTCAATACTACAGCTTACATTTTTGTTAAGAGTGAAAATAACTCTCAACTGAACTCATTATTCTTGACAACATCTTATTTGAGGAAACATTACATCATGATTGAGCACAAAGTTTCCTCTTGCAAAGCAGTTTCAAAGCTAGAAGGAAATTACATCTTGCATTTTATATTCCCATTTCTAATCACTAATTTCTGCCATCGAGTGTGAAGGCGATGAACTGTGGAATTGAGAAATTTCATTTGCCAGGAACCTGCGCATATAAAAACCATGCAAAAAGAAATCCATTAACTTGTCCTTACAAGTAACAGAAGAGCCCTGCTTCTGTGGAGCATCGTTTGCATAGCTTCAAAGACACAAAGACAGGGTGTCTTTCCCTAGTTCACTCTCCAAGGGTGCGGTTTCTTTCTGCCTTCAGAATATGCCCCACAGGCCACACGCTCTGCAGGAAGTGACTCACACCAGACTCCCAAAGTTTGGGTTTACCAGGAGTGAATAACTATGAGTAATAAGTACATGTAGCTATTGTGTGTGTGAGTGTGTGTGTGTGCATCTGTGCACAAGAAAGAGAGAAAGAGAGAGAGAACGACTCTTGGGGCTTGAACTCAGGGCCTTGATGCTGTCCCTGAGCTTTTTTGCTCACAGCTCTACTTCTGGATTTTTGGTGGTTAATTGGAGATCAGAGTCTCACAGGATTTCCTGCTCTGTCTGACTTTGAACCTGGATCCTCAGACTTCAGCCTCCTGAGTAGCTGGGATTACAGGTATGAGCCAGGAGCGCCTGGGACAGCGCCCCCTTTAACAGTACATTTCTCGGGGGATGGGAAAACCAAAATAGAACCATGAAAATAACGCAGTTTTGCCTCTCTCACACTCTGATTCTGGACTTGATGTGGGTGCTACAGTCTTCCCGTCGCAGACAAGGATGCTTTGCTCTACTGCGAGACCTTCGGCCCTCCTATTTCACTCTGACTAAGGATCAGCAATCTGACCTTCTGCATTCATTTCTTCACTGCATGATTGGCGCTTAGCGAAAGTCAAACAACTTCCTAATTCTTGAAGTCCTCGTTGTCATTATATGTATTTGCAAATGTACTTTCGAGGTTCATTAAAAAGTAAATTGAATTCCATTTTAAAAATTACATAAACACCCCATTACCTTTACCCATATCCTCTTCAAGATTGGTACAGGCCAGATTCAGAAACTGATAACATGTCACATGCTCTTTAGGTTTATGCTTTTTCAAAAAGCCACCAGGCACTGATGGCTCACTCCTGTAGTCCTAGCTACTCAGAAGGCTGACATCTGAGGATCATGGTTTGAAGCCGGCCTGGGCAGGAAAGTCCTTGAGATTCTTACCTTCAATTAACCACCAAAAAGCTGGACGTGAAGCTGTGGCTCATGAGGTAGAGTGCTATCCTTGATCTACAGAAGGTCAAGGACAGTGCCCAGTTCCTGAGTCCACTTTTGGAAATGCAAGGCCGTCTATATGATAGAGGAGGTTGTCAGTGAATAAAGCTCTAAGGAAAATGAGTCTGAGCTATGTGGTGTGAATCTTCAGCATGATAAGATTCTAAGAAGAGATTATAAAAACGTACCTCCAAATTACACACGGAGTAAGGAAACTGGGCAACTGACACACCAGCTCCTGGCACTACTTGGGTTCCAGCCGCTGGCAGTGGTGGTGGTGTCCCAAGTGTGAGTGTCACATCAGTTGAGATGGAAGGGGAAACTTGTGCTAGGCTCAAAAGGTACGGCAGTCTCTGTACCTTGAACCGACTTTCTAGGGAAATGACATTCTGAGGACGGTACTAAATATTCGAAAGCTGTTTTATTCCAATAGAACTATGAAAATACCAGAAGGTTAATATTGAATTCAGACAAAATAAGATGCAAAAAAAAATACTACTTTTCTTTTGGGGGCTGGCCCAACTTTTCTTTCTGGGCTTGAATGCTGTCCCTGAGCTTTCGTGATCAAGGAGAGCATTCTACCACTTGAAGCACCACTCCATAACTAGTTTTGGTGGTTAATTAATTGGAAATAAGAGTCCCATGTACTTCACTGTGGCTGGCTTTGAACCATGACCTTCAAATCTCAGCCTCTTGAGTAGCTAGGATTACAGGCAAGGGCCCCCAGTGCTCAGTATGACCTTGAATACAGGAAGTCCATGGCATTTTTTGTGAGGGCTTAGTGTAAATAAGTAGGCAAGCACGACAAAAGCTGAGCACACTATTTGAACAAGCTGACATCTCGTGTCTCATTTGGCAAGTTATAGCTCTTGAGACCTCAGGACATTTAAACTTATGGCACAGGAAATGAAGGATTGTATAAAACTTTCGAGCCAATATACAAAGCTATGTAATGTTGTTATGTAAGCAACCAACTTCTACATGTCTCAGGAAGCATTGCAAATTGCAGCCATACAAAAATAGCGATGTTTTTTGTATGCTAATTAGCAGAAAGTCCACCTATGGTGTGTCAATTAGGAAAACACAATCCTAATTATAGGTAATAAAATATTATGAATACTTTATAATGTTGAATGACAATTTTGTCTGTATAAGTCTTAAGTGACTATGACAGCTCTCTGTGTGTCAGGGGACTTGTGTCTAACCCCAGCTACTTATGGCTCATGTCATGATTGCCAAGTAACAAAAAAGTTGATTTAAAGTGATTATCTGCCATATGATATTCCAGCCAGACCCCAGGGGCTTATACCTGTATGTAAGCTTAGCTACTCAGAAAGCTGGTATCTGAGGATTATAGTTTGAAGCCAGTCCAGGCGAAAATGCTGGAGATACTCTTATTTCCAATTAGCCAGCAAAAAGCCAGAAGTAGAAGTGTGGCTCAAGGGGTAGAGTGCCAGCCTTGAGCAAAACAGCCAAGTGAGAACATGAGGCCTTGGGGTCAAGCTCCAGGAGTAGTGTGTACACATACACACACACACACACACACACACACACCACACACACACACCAGAAAAAAAGTGAAATGGATCCTTCTTTGTATTTCATATTAAGAAGTCTAAAAGCAGAGAAACCTAGGTAGAATTGAGTTGACAGAAACCTGGCATCAACTTTCCATACTGTTTCTGTCTCTCCTCTCTCCTTTCTTTATTTCATCTGTCTGACTCTTTTCCTCATCTCTCTGCTTCTCTCCTCTCTCCTCTCTTCCCTCTTTCCTGTCTTTGTCTTTTACCTCTGTCTCTGTCTTTGTTTCTTTCTGTTTCTCTCTGTCCCTCTCTCTGTGTGTCTGTTGTCTCTCTCCTTGTTCAGTTTCTGCCATGTGTGAATCTTTACTCATTCCTCTTATTGTTCAAGGAAGTAATATATTTCCAGAAGATTATCTTCTGGAGGTAGACAAGAAACACCAGTATGCGCACCCCCCCCCCCAAACTAACACTGGCACACACACACATTAACAATCTCACACACACACACGACAAACACTGGTACACACACATCAACAATTACAGATACACACATAACCCTACACAAACACTGGTTCACACATGATAACAATCTCACACATACACACACATAACCCCACACAAACTAACACATACACACACATTAACAATCCCATACATACACTCAACACAATTTCCATGTTCATTCACAGTCTCACACTGACATCACCTCACACTCAACAACAGCCTCATGTACACACCATCACACCTTCTTACACACCCACACACTCCACACACGAACACTTTTTTCACAAGGACTTACTGAATCGTTACTGATGAATGAACAAAAGGAGAATTTATGGGTAATGAAAGGATAACTCCCTTGTTTATCTTGTCTTGAGTCATCAAGATTCAATCAGTGTACATGTAAAAAAGTGCAGCAAGTCTCTCTGTAAGGAAGGGTTGGGAGAGTGATGGAAGCATGACAGTGATCATCACAAATGGGCACGTTGAATTAAAACCCTCTGTACAATTACTGAAAGATAATATAAAAACATAAAACTTCACAATTTATTTTTCTACCTTAAAATTATAAATATTGAACTGAGCTGAACTTCTTTGGTCTGTTCAGCATTTTCGGGTCTCTGTGTGTACATGTATGTGTGTGTGTGTGTGTGTGTGTGTGTGTGTGTGTGTGTGTGTGCTGGTCCTGAGGCTTGAACTCAGAGACAGGTTACTGTCCCTTAGCTTTTTCTCTCAAGGCCTGTGCTCTACCGCTTGAGCTATAGCTCCAGTTCTGGCTTAGTGAGTTGGGAATAGGAGTTTCGTGGACTGCCCAGGCTGGCTTCAAACCTTCATCCTCATATCTCAGCTTCCTGAATCACCAGAATTGCAGACAATTCACGTGTCCCTGGTGTCCAGTGTGTTTGACACTCTGAAAGTTCTCAAGGAAAGAACACAGTGATTTAATGAAACTGCATTTAGTGACTTTTAAGCCTTTCCACATATGAAGTTTAGAAGGTTATATAAGATCCAATTCATCTGGACATCTGGTATCACCAGGACTTGCTTTCCAAAAGCTACTTTCGTAAATTTATTCATTTATGATGTCTCTTATTCTTGTGAGTCAATGGGATATTATTTAAATAACTATTGTTTGAGAACTTCCATTTATTTGCTTCAAGTAATAACAAATTGTACAAAACACTAAAATGATATTTAGACAAAAATACAATGTCACTATAGATTAAATACCCCTTCTCTCCTTCCCTTCTTCTCTTGCACCTTGCAATTTTTCATCTGGCTTTGCATTATACATTTCACAGCGCTCACAAACTGAAATAAAATGATGGGGAAATTTCACAATAGCCAAACCCAATTTCAAGTCTGGGAAAATCATTACTGTGCTCCAATTCCTGACAGAAGACACATTCTTTGATCAAATGTGTAATTTCCTTGATTTTTCAATACAGTGAGTCATGGGCAAAAGTCAAAGTTTGCTGTGCAAAAGCCTTAGATTTAAAAGGACTCATTTGCCACAATTAACAGCAGTTTGAGAAATGGAGAATTTTGGAAACTATCTCAGTAATATAGATTGCTAAATTTGTAAATATTTTCTTCATCTGTGCAGTAGATTATTCTATTTCAAAAATTACAACCCTAAATATTCTTCTGACAGAAATCTCATGAACATAAGATAATTGAAAATGAGCTTCGACTTACCATTTCTTTTTTGTGCTAGTATTGGAGCTTGCCCTCAGGGCACCACTTTTCACTCAAGGCTGGTGCTCTACCACTTGAACCATTCCTCTCTTTCTGGCATTTTGTTGGTTAATTGGAGGTGAGACTTTCATGGATTTCTCTGACTGGGCTGGCTTCAAACTTCTATCTTCAGATCTCAGGTAGCTAGGATTACAGGTGTGAGCGACCAGTGCTCAGTAGCTACAGATTGGCTGTATGAAACATTTCACCATAAATATTTCTCATCCTATTAATTACTTTGTCTCTCAACTGAGTATTTGCTTATTTAGTTTAGTAATTGTATAGCATCCTATTGTTATATCAGAGAGGACAGAAGATTTAATAATATCAATAATAGTTGACTATAGCATAGGAAAGAGCAAAAAAAGCATCTCAACGAGTCTAGTCATGGATGTCAAAGAAAACAGTCAGAGAACAGAAAGCCTGCATTGAGTTTACTCAGAAGAAGGGTTACGAATGGAGAAGGAGTTAATTTCTTTTTTTTTTTTAAATTCTTTGTTTTTTGTTTTTTTGTTTTTTTTGTTTTTTTTTTGGCCAGTCCTGGGCCTTGGACTCAGGGCCTGAGCACTGTCCCTGGCTTCTTCCCGCTCAAGGCTAGCATTCTGCCACTTGAGCCACAGCGCCGCTTCTGGCCGTTTTCTGTATATGTGGTGCTGGGGAATCGAACCTAGGGCCTCGTGTATCTGAGGCAGGCACTCTTGCCACTAGGCTATATCCCCAGCCCCAGAAGGAGTTAATTTCATTCCCACCATTGCTTAAATCATAAATCTGCGAAGCATTCAGCATCTTCTGGGAATTCACCCAAGTTGGAAAAAGAAAGCTGGTTCTTTGGAATTTGAAGGCATTCCTTTCCAGTATGAAATCTCTTCCAGCCTAGGGATGGAAATCAATGCTGGAAACTGAGAAGAAAAAGTTTAAGAGTAGGGAGTGAGGTGGGGGTGATTAAATATGTGATTCAACAATGTACAATAACTCATTTTCCTACCTAATTGCCATATACATACATTATGGTTAACTTGAAGGATTTAAGTAAGCATGGAAAGTGAGCCACCAGGGAATAGAGATTAAAATTAAATCATATGTTTGTATAATTATTATTTGAGTAGAAATTAAATACATCCATTAACAAACACAAATAGTTACTTTAATTAGACATCAACAAATGAGGTCCAGTAACAGAAACCAAGCTGTTTGGCCTCAAATAGATGTGTGTGTGTGTGCGTGCGTGCGTGCGTGTGTGTGTGTGTGTGTGTGTACTGCTCCTGGGGCTTGAACTCAGGGTCCAAACATTGTTCATTTTTTTGCTCAAGGCTAGCACTCTACCACTTGAGCCACAGCCGCATTTCCATCTTTTTTTTTTTTTTGGTGGTTAATTGAAAAAATCTCACAGACTTGCCTGCTTAGACTGGCTTTGAGCCACAATCCCAGATCTCAGCACCTTGAGTAGCTAGGATTATAGGCATGAGTCACTAGCTCTGGGCTGTAAAGAGATTTTTATTGTGGAAATTCATCATCACATTGATATTTTTCTGAGGACCTATGTTGTCAATCAATAAATGGAAATTTAAAACTTAAATACATTTTTTCTCATTTTTATAACTAAGTATATTAAGAACATTGCATCCCATTTTTTCTTTTTCTGCCAAAAGGTAAGCTACTTATCAGTATATCAAGTGTCTGATATTTGTGATTGAAAGTAAGAAAATTGTTAAGAAAAGTAAAGTTCATTTAACTGTTAAAATATTTATTCTTGCTGGGTTCTGGTGGCTCTCAACTGTAATCCTAGCTACTGAGGAGGCTGCGATCTAAGGATTAGAGTTTGAAGTCAGCCCAGGAAGACAAATCAGAGAGACTCTCAGCTCCAGTTAAGCACCAAAAAGTCACACATAGAGCTATGGCTCAAATGGTAGAGTGCCAGCTACCCTTGAGTGTAAAAGCTCACCAACAGTACCTAGGATGGCAGAAACTATACTAGCTAACTGCAGTTTGTATTTCTTTTTTTTTAAATTAATTAATTAATTTATTTATTGTCAAAGTGATATACAGAGTGGTTACAGTTTCACATGTCAGGCAGTGAGTACATTTCTTTCTTTTTTCTTTTGTTTTCTTTTTTTTTTTTTTTTTTTGCCAGTCCTGGGGCCTGAACTCAGGGCCTGAGCACTGTCCCTGGCTCTTGAGCCACAGCACCACTTCTGGCTTTTTCTATATATGTGGTGCTGGGGAATTGAACCCAGGGCTTCATATATGCTAGGCAAGCACTCTACCACTAAGCCACTTTCCCAGTCGTGTATATAATTTTTATATATAAATAAAATTATTTGACATTTGCTTTTGATAATCATATCCTTTGTAATACGGAGGTCAGATCTGCCAGCACCATCACTGGCTCTTGAGGGGTGTCACATTGATTCATCTCAGATTAGTTAAAGAGATCAGAAGCTGACTCCATCTTCACTAAGATCTCCCCTGCCCTATCCAGGGAAGTTCCCCTTCGCTGTGATGAGATTGTGTAAACTGCTTGACCACCTGAGTTGTGGAAGGTTCCAGGTTCAACCTGTGCCCTCCCATGAGTAGGCGAATCTGCCTGCGTCATGTGAGCCCCACCAAATCCATGCACCAAGTCTAACTAGAATGATAGGTTGGTTCAAACAGTTGCTGGGTGGCAGATTGTAACTCCACTGGCCACCTGCGTGTGACCTGGCATGCTCTGTAAGTGTTGTAAGCTCATTGGCCACCCGCGTGTGGCAGGCTTGACCATGTGGTGTTTGCCTATATAACCCATCCCCAAGCGTGGCCCCGGGCCCGCAGTTCCAGCTCCCGAGTCTGGGCTGTGATCCTGGCCAGTCAGTATACTTTTTACTTCCCCAATAAACCCATCTTTTTACGTGAGACTGTTTCTGAGCCTGCCGAGCCAGCCGGCAGTGAACGGGAATCCTGACTGAGGGCGGCGAGGATTAAGGAAAAGGAAAAATAAGGCAAGAGAAAAAAAGACAAGAGACAAAGATGGGGTACGGGAGGTCTGCAGCCTCAAGGTTGAAACTCAAGACTGCAGCCATGTTTATTCTTAACTTCCAGCTTATATGCAGTTTGAAAACCAGGAAACAGCATAGGCTTAAAATTCCAGAACACAAAAAGGCTTGGAGTTAGCAATACCCGACGATAGCTAAGACAGGATGAGGTTGGTTAACAGAAGAATGGACTCCAGAGCAATATCTGATGGTAGCTAAGACAGGATGAGGTTGGTTAACAGAAGAATGGACTCATGGCAGACATAGTAAAGCATTTCCGATTTTCCATTAAGCCATGTCCTTGCATGTCCTTGAAAACACAGCCAGAGGCCAGGAAGAATTTAGCTGCTAGCTCGGCTCCCAACATCTGAGTGGTGGACTCTTGGAGGGATGGGGGATCCCCCCACCCTCGGGACCTATTGCATTGTGGTCCCCTCCCTTGGGGGGACCCCATTACATCCTTTATGTCCAGTGATCATAATTCACAATCCTCAGAATTAGCAATCCTACCTAGTCATTATTGTTTGGGCTTGGGGGAATTACTAGGGATTTTTCAGATCATTATTGGGGAGCAGGAGAGGTGGGCTTGTAAACCATTGCATAACTTCAGCCTTCCTGGTGCCAAGGGCTCACACCTATAATCCTAGCTACTCAGGTGGCTGTGATCTGAGGATCATGACTAAAGCCATTCTGGACAGAGAGTCTGTGAGACTTATCTCTAGTTAACTACCAAACACACACAGCAACTACTGTCAGCTAAATGAACTGAATTCTGCAGAGTATCAGAGGGGAGAGCTTTGTTGTTAGAAAACAGTTGTAGTAAACAATCAGAAGCTCTTGAGGTCTTTAGGCATAAGTTGTTGTTTTTAATCAAAGCCCTCTAAAGCCCAATGCTTACAAGCTTTGGTTGTAAATACATTTAACTTCAACCCTTCAAGTGGAAAGACTTGAAAATGAGAGTCCTCATCCTCTCCAACCCCTACCCCCATGCTCTTACCATGCTCACCACCCACCTTCAGAAAGATAATTGTAAATTATACGATACTACATTAATGTTGTCTACTGTCCCAGAATATACTGTCCCAAATAAGAGTTCTTATTTTCTTTTTGTCCAGAAAGCCAATGCCAACATGGCATCATTCCTGTGCATAATGCATAATGAAAGTTGCTCTTCTGGATTGGCTTTCATTAAGTTGCAAGAAAAGTGAGAGTCTTGTTTGGTCCTTCGTGGCCTGCATTCCAGAATATATGGCAAAAAGTCTACCCTGTCATGCCACATAGATATTTTTTGACACTCATTGTGAGTTTCCGGTTTATACTGTCACTTGGAGTGAGGCTCTTAGTGGATTTTCACACTCTATGAGTTAGCCAAGGGAGTGAGAAGCCAGAGGAGCTCCCTCGGGTGGGGAGCACCCTTCCTCCAGCAGGCTGCTCTGGAAGCACGGATTTCATAGCAACACTTGCATTTCAGAGTCAGCCTCTCCACCTCAGCCCCCAGCGCAGTAAATGCTTCCCTATATGATGAAAGCAGAGCATCCTGTCCAGCTTCGCCCCAGGCTGGTGGGGAGAATCGAGTCTTTCTTGCACAAGTCACAGGGAGAGAAGGGATCAGCAGTTTTGACATCTCCTAGTAGAAACAGGAGTGCATTTAGAAGATGAAATTACTTAAGGACTTAGATCCACTCAATTCACACGTGGAAGGCACATTTCCTCTCTTTGTTGCTTTTTCTCACAGAGCTACCAAATGCTTCTGGAGACAACGATTTGATTATGCAGCTATAAAAATCTACAAAAAATGTACTGGATATTTTTAGCACTCCCAAGCCTAGAATTGTTATATCTCCAGGAATAAATGATAATGCAATAGCCGCCGATACTGTATTTCTTTTCAGAGAATTTTATAATGAAGTTAATGTGATTTGGAATTTTACACATTCTAACAGGAAGCAATTACTTTTTTTTTTAACTTGGAAAGTTCTAGTTTGGGAAGTGGTGCTATGGCTTAAGTGGTAGAGCGCTAACCTTAATCTAAAGAGCTCAGGGACAGCACCCAGGCCCAGAGTTCAAGCCCCACAACCAATAAAAGAAAAAAAAAAGAAGTTCTAGTTTATTTTTTTTCCCCTCTCTTCATTTCTTGTCAGTTGTGGGGCTTCAAATCAGAGCCTGGGTGCTTTCTCTGAGCTTTTTCACTCAAAGCTAGTGTTGTACCACTTTGAGCAACAGCTCAAAGTTTTCTGGTGGTTAATTGGAGATAAGAGTCCCACAGGCTTTACTGATTGGGCTGGCTTTGAACCTCCATCCTCAGATCTCAGCTTCCTGAGTAGCTAGGATTACAGGCATGAGCCATGGGCTCCCTGCTTAAAGTTCTAGTTTTATATGTAGAGATTTTCACTTACAAGAGAAAGAAGGAAGGCACTTTTCTCAGTGATTTAAGACGTGTTGCATACAAACTGACATGTTGAAACCAAACCCCTTAGTACAACTCCTTACAGATTTTTTAAAAAATATTTTATTGTCACTGTAAAGGTGATGTACAGAAATGTTACTGTTTCATAAGTCTGGTAATGAGAACATTTCTTTTAGGACAGTCAGCCCTTCCTTTGTTTGTTCTATCCTAGTTTTTCCCTCCCATCCCTACCTGCAAGGTGTATAGCTCACATTCAACTTAGCAGCTAGTTTCCATTTCCTGGAGTTCATTTTGGAAATGTTTTATATGATCTGAGACCCAGAGGCATTGCACCTTTGTATTCCTCCTGTGGTCTCACTATGTGTAAATGCCCACAGTCCTGTATGGTTTATCACGTCCTGGTGTCTTTGAATTCTAGCTTCCACATCTGAGAGAAAGCATGTGCCCTCTGATGCCGTGAGCTTGGCTTGCCTCACTTAACATGATTGGCTCTAGGTTCGTCCATTTCCCTGCAAATGACATCCTATTATTCTAATGGGTGGGTAAAGTCTTAAAGACATTTTTTTAATAAAAAAACAAATAGTAATATGAAGCTAGTAAAAGAAAACTATTAAAATTTGTTTTCAGTAAAATAAGAATGAAATCATGGTGACTATTGAGGAAGATGCTGATGTTGAAGACAGCATTTAGTAGAACCCAAGTTGCTTCAGTGCAGGGTGCATGGGAGGCCTGGCTTTGGGTCCGTTAGACATAAATGTTGCCAGTGGAGAGTAACCAAGGAAAGTCTGTCACTCTCAAGAATTTCCAGGAAACTATTCAAGTCCACTGTTTTTTTTGTGAATGTGACAGTCATAAATTGCTATGAAAACAAGTGCCAAAAGATGGGCACTGGTGGCTCACACCTGTAACCCCAGCCACTCAGGAGGCTGAGATCTGAGAGTCAATCAATTGTGGTTTGAAGACAGTCAGGCAGGAAAGCCCATGAGACTCATCTTCAAAAGAACCAAAAAAGGGCTGGGAATATGGCCTAGTGGCAAGAGTGCTTGCCTCATATACATGAGGCCCTGGGTTCGATTCCTCAGCACCACATATACAGAAAATGGCCAGAAGTGGCGCTGTAGCTCAAGTGGCAGAGTGCTAGCATTGAGCAAAAAGAAGCCAGGGACAATGCTCAGGCCCTGAGTTCACGGCCCAGGACTGGCCAAAAAAAAAAAAAAAAAAAAAAAAAGAACCAAAAAAGCTTAACGTGGAGCTATGACTTAAGTAGCAGAGCCCCATCCTTGAGCAAAACACCTCTGGGACAGTTCCCAGGCCCTGAGTTCAAGCTCCAAGTCCAGCACAAATAAAGAAAAGAGAAAATTATGGGACAAGAATTTCATGACCCTTTAACCTCATAATGACATGACAATATATATGCACACACACATTTATATCTGTGTGCATCTGTATGTACATATACATATTATATATGTATATATTTTGCCAGAAAAAATGTTTTTGTAAGCTAAAGAGAATATTCTTATTAAAAAATTACTATAACCTAAATCTGAAAATGCATCCCTAGTTTGTTTTTTTGTTTTGTTTTGGGGTGTGTGTGTGTGTGTGTGTGTGTTTGAACTCAGGGCCTAGGTGCTGTTACAGAGCTTTTCTGCTCTGCCAGTTAATCCTCAGTTCCACTTTTAGCTTTTTGGTGGTTAATGGAAGATCAGAGTGTCACAGACTTTCTTACCCAGGCTAGCTTTGAACCGCATTCCTCAAATCTCAGTCGCCTGAACAGCTAAGAATAGAGGTGTGAGCCACCAGTATCATCCTATGTGTTTTTTAATGAAGTAATTTATACTACCATAAAAGTCCCATTAATTTTGAATTTATATCTCTCCATTTATAACATGTTCACAAAAATTCCAAAAATGGTACACAGTTTTAGCAAAAATTGTATTGGTACTTTGAAAGTATCGATGTTGTGTGAATGAATAATCCCGATGCAGTACAAAAGCAAAATTAGACTAACCTCCCACGCGCAGAACAAGACATGCAGCAAGCAAACATGAAGGCAGAAGCACAGGAACGGTGGGAGAGAGAGTGAATTAATGTCGAAGTGATACTCACCAGACGCGACATTGAAAATGAACCATACAACATGTGGGGGGAAGGGGTCAGGAGGGAAAAACTGGGAGAAATGAGGGTGGGTGACATTGTTCAAAAAGAAACGAGCACTCGTGACCTGACTTGTATACTTGTATAGCTGTAACCCCTCTGTACATCACCTTCACTATATATATATATATATATATATATATATATATATATATATATATATAATTGAAGGTAGAAGCCCAGTAGGAAAAATGACTGAAGCTGTAGGTCTGTCCAGTGTGCAGAGAAGGAGGCGAGCAGATGCATTCAGCTCTGGACCAAGGGCCCCCCCCCTCCCGCCAGTGCTTCCCCAAAGCCTAGGCTCTGACATCACTCATGGGGGATGCCAGTGGGAAAGGAAAGCTGTGGAATGCCACTGGAGGAGGCTAGAACCAAACCACCAGCTAGTTTCCGTGGTGTCGTCTGGGTGTCTCTACTTTCCCGTGGAGGCTGGGGTCAGGGAGGCCCACGTCTCCTTTCTTGAGTCTATTCTGAGGTAGTGCTGCTTGATTTTCCTCTGGCTTGGTGGTTGCTGATATGCACCAACACTGCTGCAGGTGTCCCACGGCATTGTGTGAGTTATCTGGGGTTTTCTATTCATCAAATCATGCCATTCAAAGCTCTGATTTTCCTTCTTCCTTTCCTGTGTGAGTGTCCTTCCTCCCTCCCTCCCTCCCTCCTCCCCCGCCCGTCTCTCACATCTGGTTGCTCTGGCTGGAAGTTGCAGTACAATGCTGAACAGCAATGGGGGACAGGGGTGCCTTATGTGAAATGTGGGGTTTAAAATAAACATTGGAAGGGAGTGTTCTCGACATAAATAGAAAACAATGTCATAAATGCAAAAAGTAAAAGAATGTATCTGAAAATCACAATAAAGGAAAAGAGAATACAATTTATTAAGTGTTAAAAAGTGATTTCTTATCTACTAATCTTGGTTCTAATGTACTAGAAAGCAGAATTCAATACCAACCTCCAGCCATTGATTATTTACGATTATGTAAGGAAATGCATTAGCAAAGATATAAGTAGCCTTTAATTGCGTGTTTAATGTTCTTTCAATGCCTAAAATTAATATGGTGGGTTCATGAATGTTTAGTTTACAACTCTTTCCTTTTTTCTTTTGTTGGTTTGTTATGAGGCTTGAACTCAGGGCCTGGGTGCTGTCCCTGAGCTTTTTCACAAGGCTAGCTCTCCACCACTATGAACCACGGCTCCATTTCCATTTTTCTGGTAGTTAATTGGAGATAAGAGTCTCACAGACTTTTCCCTTTCAGCTGGCTTTGAACCCCAATCTTCAGACCTCAGACTCCTGAGTGGCTAGGATTTATTTTTAAAATTTTATTGTCAAGGTGATGTACAGAGGGGTTACAGTTACATAAGGTAGTGAGTACACTTCTTGTCATATTTGTTACACCCTCCCTCATTTTTCTTTCCCTTCCCTAGCTCAGATAAACATATACACAATATCCAGTGTACCAAAGTCATATACAGTGACCACAGGGGGTACACCATAGGAAATTCACCTAGTACATTAACCATAACGACAACAATAAAATCCTCCTGTTTCCATGTCTTAGAGTTCACTTTGCTTAGTCTCATCTTATATAATCATGTGTAAATAGCTGTTGAGCTCTTGTGATCCTGAGTGGCTAGGATTACAGACGTGAGCCACCAGCTCCACTAACTCGTTACTTTTCTATACCTCTCACCTATGTATATAGGTCACAAAAAATATGATAGAACACAGTCTATGGATTTTTGTTGTTTGAATCTGCTGGTACCGAGGTTTGAACTCACCATCTTGGGGCTGGCTCAGCTTGCTTGCTCTACTGGTGCTCTATCACTTGAGCCATTGTTATAACCTGAGAGTCAGAAAAATTCAGGGAGGCACAACTAAAGGTAGGAAGGGGTTTCATTTACAAAGGAGCTTTATTTATGACCTAAAACCCAGAACCAGAACAGCCCTCCACTTCCAAATGCTGGCCTGCGACTACCTTGTCCTGGGCTAGTTACCCAGAACCCCCTCCTGAGGGCTGTTCTCTAATGCCACCCCCTAATACCACCCCCCTGCGGTCAGTTGCGGTGACACCTGCACAATGGGTCTTCTGGCCCCGCTGGTTATCACACCGTGATTCCACTCTTCTTATTTGCTAGGAGGAAATGGAGCCTCTCAGACTTTGGTGCTTGAACCGGCTTTGATCTTTGTTCTTCCAGTTCTTGGCCTTCTGAGTGGCTATCAGCCCTTGCTAGCTGGCTGACAATGTATAATTTTAACAGTATTCAAATCAAATTTAAAAGTGAATTTATCCTTTAGTTACCCATAATTTATCTTTCAATTGTGTATAATTAAAAATACATTTATCATTTAGTTATATAGCATGTCCACAAAAACAAAACAAAACACATGAGCTTAAAAATAAAAATCTAAACTTTTTGGCAGAATAGCCCCAGGACATAGAAATCTAACGTAGTACAGTTTTTGCAGGATTTTTGTTAGAGTTTAGGCTACTAGTTGAAATTACTTACCACTTACTTTCTATTTGTTTTTGTATAGTTGTTGAAATACTTGTTATTTTTACTGAGGAACCCCATAGGGCTGAGCATTGAGCTAAAGAAGAAAAGAAATGGGAGCTAAAGGTTGTAGCCACAAAGGGATGAAACTAACATACACTTGAAAACATCAACCAACGTAACCTGCAAAGAATATGTGTTGCCATCAGAAAAAGACAGGTACTTGAATTTAACTCGTAAGATTCAACAAATCTCTTATTCATTTTCTTATTTATTTCCTCTACCAGGCATGGTGTCTCCAGCCTATAATCCCAGCCACAGAAGTGGAGAGGGAGGTAAGGAGGGCCTGGGAGTAGTGTCCTAGGCCAGCCCAGATACACAAGTTCACAAGACTCCATTGCTAATGGCTACATGTGGGCCACATCTGTCATTCCTAGGGACAAGAAAACAAAAGCTGGAGAATCACAACCCAAGTCAACCTAGGCACAAAGCAAGTCCCAACCTTGAAAATAACAAAATCCACAAGAGTTGGTTGTGTGGCTCAAGTGGTAGAGCACCTACTTAGCAGAGTTCAATCCCCAGGACCACCAGAAACATAAACAAAAGGAACTCAAAACTTGACATTTTATCACACACAAAGAAAGAAAATTCTTTGACATCTATTTTACCTGGATGTGGGGACAATTCCATGAGCAATTGCATAAAGTCTCACTTCGATGTGAGCACCTCTATGGGGGTTTTATCTGGTCCCATCCAGCTCATTACAGTCGGGAGAAAAGCAGCCATTTCATTCCCCTGCAGATGTGCTCTGCTCTGCCTTTCCCAGGGGAAGAGTCCACAGGAAAACTCTTCATTTTCCCTCTCTGAAAGGCTAGTGTTGGAAGCTCTTTTTTGTAGGCCAAGGAATTCATTCAAAATACATGCACTGTCTTTTCTCTTCCATAGCTTATTTTGTGAGATTGGACGATTTGATTGAAAATGTCCTTGTCGCTGGCTTCTGTTTCTTGTTCTCAAAACGGCTTTGAAGTGGATGAAATCTCATTACAGGCCGAGGATGGCAAGGACACCGGCGGGGGGGGGGGGGTCACTGGGGGTCTGCAGAGCCCCCCAGGGAGAGCTACAGGGTCACAGGTCAAATACTCAGATGCAGCTGAAGAGTCTCTGATGACCAGGAACACAGAGGGATTGGCAAATTACTTAGAGGAGCGCAAATCATCATTGCCGAAGCCTATTCTTAAGGCGTCAGAAAGGAGAGACAAATTAGTAAAGAAATTCATTTGTGTATGGGGGGGGGTGTCTTGGTGTGAGTGTGTGTGGTGTGTGTGTGTGTGTGTGTGTATGTGTGTGTGTGTGTGTTAGGTTTGAACTCAGGTCTGGGCACTGTCCCCAAGCTTTTTTTTAATGTTGGTTGTGGGGCTTGACTGTGGGCTTGGGCGCTGTCCCTGAGCTCATGAGCTCAAGGCCACCCCTCTACCACGGAGCCACAGTGCCACTTCCCCAAGCTTCGTTGATTAATTAGAGAGAAGAGTCTTATAAACTTTCCTACCTGGGCTGGCTTCAAACTGGAATCCTCAGGTCTCAGCTTTCTGGAAAGCTAGGATTATAGGTGTGAGCCACTGGTGCCCAGTGCAAAGTCAATAATTTTTGAACCACAAGGTGGACACAGAACTGGAAACATTAAGATAAAGGGGAAAAGGAAAGGAGAGATTTAAGATTCTCAAATCCTCATCTCTGACTTGTTATTAAAATATTCATGAGCGGTAACTATGTCCCAGGTAATAGCACAGGAGAAAAACTGAAACCAGGTAGTGCTGGACAGAGAGATTGTCATTAAAAAAAAAAAAAGAAAAGAATCTATCTATCTATCTATCTATCTATCTATCTATCTATCTATCTATCTATCACTGTGGGTACTAAGCATGAACTCAAGGCCTCCGACTTGCTAGACGAGGATTTTACCATCAAGTAGAATGATTTCCCTGGGGGCCAGTGGCTTGTCTTTGTAATCTTAGCTACTTAGGAGGCTGAGATCTGAGGATGGAGGTTCGGAAACAGCCCAGGCACACAAATATTTTATCTCCAATTAAATCAGCAGAAAGATAGAAGTGAAAGTATGGATCAATTGGTAGAGTACGAAACTTGACCAAAGAGTTAAGGGAGATTGTATGGGTCTGGGTTCAAGATCCAGTACTAGCACATGCATGTGCACACACACACACTCACACCCACAAGCACACATGTAGGATGATGTCAATGTTATAAAGATAGTGACTCAAAACAACCATTTATTATCATGATCCTTATGTATTTTTAATAAACTATGAAAGACAGATTTCTAAGAAAGCACATCTATACTATATAAATAAATTATACAAATCTTCAAATATATACAATATACACAGTACATATACTGTATACAAAAATTATATACAGGGCTGGGAAAGTGGCTTAGCGGTAGAGTGCTTGCCTAGCATACATGAAGCCTTGGATTTGATTCCTCAGTACCACAGAAAAAGAGAAAGCCAGAAGTGGTGCTGTGGCTCAAGTGGTGCTAGCCTTGAGAACAGAGAGACTCAGGGACAGTGCCCAGGCCCTGAGCTCAAGCCCCAGGACTGGCAAAAAATAAAATTATACATAAACTATATAGTGTATACTATATATTCTGTATGTATAGTGTATATGTATACTATATAATACATGCAGTATGTATATTTCATATATGTATTCTGCTTATATACTGCATACTGTAATTATATACCCCATCTATTGTGTATATATACTGTAAATAGTGCATATAGTATGTATATTACCATAGATAGTACATACTATGTAGTATATATAGTATATTGATACTGTATATATCATATAGTGTATATAGAGTATAACAATGTATACTATATATATATACAACATATAGTATAGACTTGTATTAATTCTGTGTATATCACACATAGTGTATACTGCTGGGAGCCGAGCCTGCAGCTAATCTCATTCTGACCTCTGGCTGTGTTGTTATCACAAGGATATGCTAAGTGCAAGGACATTTGTTTACTAGTAACTCTGCCCCTACCTGGAATTGCTTTAATATGTCAGCTGGAGTCCATTCCTATGTTAATCAACCGCATACTGTCTTTACTGCCATCAGATGTTGCAAACTTCAAAGCCTTTTTGTGTTTTTGAATTTTAGCAGCCCTATGCTATTCCCTGGTTCCTAAACTGCATATAAGCTAGAAGTTAAGAATAAACATGGGGCTGGGGATATGGCCTAGTGGCAAGAGAGCTTGCCTCCTATACATGAGGCCCTGGGTTCGATTCCCCAGCACCACATATACAGAAAATGGCCAGAAGTGGCGCTGTGGCTCAAGTGGCAGAGTGCTAGCCTTGAGCAAAAAGGAAGCCAGGGACAGTGCTCAGGCCCTGAGTCCAAGGCCCAGGACTGGCAAAAAAAAAAAAAAAGAAAAGAATAAACGTGGCTGCAGTCTTGAGTTTCAATCTTAAGATGCAGACCTCCCATACCCCATCTTTGTCTCTTGTCTTTTTTCTCTTGTCTTGTATTTTTCCTTTTCTTTAATCCTCGCCCCCCTCATTCAGGATTCCCTTTTCACTGCTGGCTGGCTTCGGCAGAGTGGCGCCCGAACAGGAACCTGAACACTTGGAACGAAGGCAGAGGACCCCGCTCAGGTAAGGATGTTCGATCACTTGGGAAGGAGAGCGGGAGAGAGAGATAGTCGGGAGTAAGAAATTATGGGACTAAGTAAAGACTGCATGCTATACGTGCAGGCCCCCAAAGGGATACTTCATGCCCGGGGAGTGAAAGTTGGCCTAAGTCAGTTAGAACGTTTCTTTCACTTTATTGAGGAAGCATGCCCCCAGTTCCATTAACTTAGAAACTTGGCAGAAAATTGGAAAAAAGATTCAGGAACATTATGACGCAAATGGCCCTGAGAAAACCCCAGTGGATGCTATTATTCTTTGGTATCTGGTCCGAGATTATTTAGATCCTAGACATAAATGGATTAGATCCAATCAGTCGATCAGAGAAACTGAACAGGGACCTGATGAGTGTTGCCCAGCCCCGGAGCGTATGCAGCTGCCCGGAAAGAGCTGAGAAAATTAATAAGATCTGAACCCACTGCGCTAGATATTAAGAAAGACTCAGATGGCTCAGACACTGAGAAAAAAATATACAATGAGCCTACTAAAGATAGATTGACCCATGTTGAGAGTATGTTGAAATCAGTTATAGGCCTATAGGTGCAGGCTGCTCACAGAGGGGAAGGACCTGAGGCTAGGGAGATGCTAACACCACAGAGGTAACTTCTCCTGACCAAGTGCTCTACTTCCATCCACCATGACAATGACAAATTTGAAACTCTAACCAGGGTGAATGACCATTAGCCTGGAGCTTGGATTTTCCATAAAGCCACTGGGCTAGGTCATGGGGATCAGCAATTGTGGGTGTTTGGAGTCAACTGATCTCTAGTCCAGCCCTGCTGGTCACTCATCAAGTGGGGGACAGTCTAAAATGCTTCAGGAAAGCTGCTCAAATTTGAGCCCAATCTTACATATTTGGAATATTTTGCAGGACTTACCTAACGTTTATGAGTGCTCAGGCAGATGAAGTTCTCTCTGTCTCTTTTTCTGCCTCTCTCTAAACTCTGCCTGCCTGCCTGTGACTTAGGATGGGCTGGTGCTAGCTTCCAAAGGTACCAATATTTGTTTAACATCTGCTTTGAAAGACTCAAAGAAAGGTTTTCTATTCTTGTTATTGATGTTAAGTTTGGAGACTCAGTTAAATTCTGCTTGTTTGGCTAAATCATAAGTTTTCTCTAGCATTGAGCACATGGTCGACAATAAAATTGGTTGGAGGTGGAAGCCTGCCCATCCCCCAGGTGAAGGGCATGCCAAATTCCTGGAGGCTGGGCAGGGACTTGGAGTCTCTAGCTCTCGGTAACCCTGCCCCAACTCTGAACTCTGGAACTGTGGCCTTGCAATTCAAAGGTGCCTTGCAATTCAAATGCTGGAAGGTGAAGGTGTCTTGCTGTGAGCCTTCTGTCTGTGTTCTGTTCATGTCCTGTCTCCCATCTCCTGGACCTTCTCTGGTCATAGAGTACCACTTCAGCTTCCCATGGGAGCTGAACTGGTTTCTCAAAATGTGGCTTCTCGGATAATCTGTGAAAATTTTGGTTTGCTGGAAAGGTTTTTTTGCTTACTAACTAACCACGTGGTTCTAGAATATGGGCAAAATAATATCATTTGCCACTGGAATTCCAGAAAACTTACATGGCCAATTAAAGAACAATTATAAGCCTGCCCCAAAGCTTATGCACAATTGTCTGTATGTGTATGTCTGCTGTCTATGTCTATCTGTTGGTAAAACTTAAAAAAAAAAAAAAAAAAAGAACAGGTTTTAAACCCAAACTGATTGTTTGGGTGCAAGCAAATGTGTCTAAGAAAAACTCCAAAAAAGGTTCTAATATACAGCATATGGTATAAGTACAATGATGTAAAACCACTGTGTTATTCTTTATGCCTATCTATGCTAAAGGTCAAGTGTACATCTGATCCTGACAATTCTTTGGTATAGACTAAGATTTTGCTTCTCCATTTTTTTTCTTTTTTTTTTTTTGCTGTGCTCTCATAAACTCTTTAAGATCGAGGGATCAGAGTCATTTTATACAAATGTGACTATTAACCTAAATTTTCCTGACCCAAAATTAACATTTTGCTTCATAGGATACAGGTCGACATGTGTGCTATCTGCGTGGACTGTGGCAGACCGTGATTACCCCGGTACTGCCTGCCCCAAGATTAGGGCTGGGTTCATAACAATCCTATCATAACAGTTACTCCAAGTTAAAAACATCCTTTTAAACATCCTTTTAAAGTTGTCACCCTGCTTAAATCAGTAGGGCATCAGCCTACAAAAGCCCGAGTACTCAGAGCAACCAACTAGGAAATACTGGGGGATTTCAAATGTCTTTAAACAGTCTGTGTAGAATCTTGCAGGAGGTGTGACAGCCTGTCCAGAGGACTCCCTGAGATGCTACTACAGCCTCGCCCAGATCCAACCCATCTATCCTGTCTGCCTCCACCACACATGACTAATGAAGCCTGTTGATCCAGGATGGAAGACACAGCCATTGCTAAAGCTGAGACTTTCACATTATCCTGACCCTTTGCCCTCTTGATTGTTATTTGTGTTCTCTTCCGCCTTCCAGTAAGGTTAAATGATATAATTTGATGGCACATGGATCTCATTCAGTCTGCTGTTCTCTAAGTGTTATGACAGAACTCTGACTGTTGGGGACAGCTGTGCCTTTAAGAGGCTACAGCTGGCTTTAGCCCGTCCCCTCTTCTTCTGCCTTCCACAGGAAGAGAAGCCCCCGCCTTCAGGGGTGAGCACGTGTCTGATGGCCGGGACACCAGAAACCCAATCCTTGGGGCGCTGGGCCTCCGCCCACAAAGGAAGTCCCCTGACATCACTTGAGGGACAGCTCTTGTAGCCAATCAGGGGGGCCTTCTTCTGGCCCGCCTTTGGGGTATATCTCTTGGGGCCCCTCATTTGAATAAATCAGAACGCCCATGAGGCTTCTCCAGGGACCCACGCATCCATGTCTTCCTTGGCGGGTTTGGGGCACCCTGTGACCACACGCTACCGAGGGCTACCTGTGGCCATCACTCCCACGTGAGAGTGATAAAGGACCACCCAGGAAGGGGTGGACAAGTCCCTTCCCCCAAGCGGAGGGGAAGTAGAGAGAGCCCAACATCTGACAAGTATTTGTTGGTCAATTCTCAACAAGTTGCAGGTAAAACTCTACTCCTATTGTTCTCCTGTTGCTTTAATTGGAAATAAAAGGGCTTTTATGGCTAAGACTCCTTGGATTGCAGTTTGAAGCCAGCCTGGGCAGAGAAAAATAAAAAATCCCTCTTGGTCATATTTGAGGTCCTTATTATTTTACTAGTCAGAAATTACAAATTAAAACTTCTCATTTGCATACCTTGCATGATTTTCAAAAATTTCTGGGAGATATTAATTGACTTTGCCCTTATCTTAAATTATCCACAGCTGAATTAAAACCCTTATTTGATCTATTAAAGGGGGACCCTGACCCTACATCTCCCAGACAAATGACAACTGAAGCAGCTAAATCCTTAAGTATAGTAAATTCTGCCATTTCTTCCCAACATGTAAATTATATTGATTACTCAGCCCCTTGGGAAGCATATATTTTAACTACACCTCATTTTCCAACAGCGGTCCTCTGGCAGAAGGGACCCTTTCTATGGCTTTCCTTGCCTGCTACTCCCTCAAAAGTGTTAGCTCTCTATTATGAATTGGTGGCCACCTTAGTCCATATGTGCTGTGTGGAATCTTGTAAGTATCTTGGACGAGATCCACAGGTTATTTATATCCCCTATACATTACAACAGAAAGAATGGCTTTATATTCATTGTGATTCATGGGCCATTGCTTGGGTCAATTTTATGGGCACAATTTCACATCATTATCCCTCCAACAAATTACTTCACTTTGCCCCTTCTTACACCTTTATATTTCCTCGGGTTGTATCTCTATAACCTCTTTCTATGGCTGCCTTGGTGTTTACAGACGGAATCTTGGACACTGGTCTTTCTTCAGCCCAAGAAGTTGAACTTCAAGCAGTTTTACAGGCCCTTACACTTTTACCTACTAAAGCTTTTAATTTATATTCGGATAGTCATTATGTTATTTGAGCCCTTCAGGTCATTGAAACTGTCCCTTTTCTTGGAACAGCTAATTCCACTATCCAAACTCTTTTTTGCCAGATACAACTTCTTCTTCACTCTCGCACCTGTCTGTGTTTTTTTGGATTTATATGTGCTCATACTAAGCTTCCTGGACCATTAAGTGAGGGCAGTGCTATTACAGATAAGGCTACTCAAATTTTTCTCACTCAAATTGATGTAGCAAAGCAATCACATGCTGCCCACCATCAAAACAGTCATGCCTTACATCAGCATTTTCATATCACACGTGAGGCAGCCCATCAAATTGTAAAAACTTGTCCCAACTGTACTACCTTCCTACCTGCGCCCTCCAATAGCATTAACCCTCAAGGCTTAGCGGCCAACCATGTCTGGCAAATGGATTTTACCCACATTCCCTCTTTTGGACGGCTCCGCTTTGTCCATATTACAATAGACACCTACTCTAATTTTATTATGGCTACTCCTCTTAGCGGGAAAGCTAGTAAACATGGTATCTCCCATGCCTTACGCTACTTTGCTACTATGGGACTTCCTAAACATTAAAACTGATAATGGTCCAGGATATGTTGGATGAGCTTTTCAAACTTTTTGCAAATCTTACCAAATTGTTCACTCTACAGGAATTCCCTATAGTCCTCAAGGTCAAGGAATTGTTGGATGATCCAACGGTTTGTTAAAACACCAAATTTCTAAATTAATAGGGGGGGAATTATACCCCCTCTCTCCTGTTAATATTCTTTCTCATACTTTATTCGAACTAAATTTTTTGAATTTGGACTGTAATGGCCTTTCCGAAGCACACCAGTTCTGGGAAAAGAGAGAGCAAAGAGCTATGCCCAAGTTAAGTGGAAAGATCCTTTAATAGGTGCTTGGCACAGGCCCGATCCAATACCACTTTATGTTTCACAACCTACTCCAACAGTTATATTCCAGGCTGCACTTTAATGCAATCCGTAAATCATCGAATTTGGATTCCTGATTATAGTCAAGTATATAATATATGAATGACTTCATTGCCTACTGGGTTCCCTGTACATGCTAATTCTACATCGTCTTTCATGATACCTTGTTGCATCAATTCTTCTCAAATTGTAGAATCCATGGGAGAACTGCACCCCATAAAGTGTAGACATGAACATCCTTTTATAACCAATATTTCAGGAACTAATTCTCAATTGATGGACTGGTCCGCAGCCAATCTCACCAACAAGTACAACCCAGGCCTGTGGTGGATGAATGGACACCCTCAACGCCATGTTTGGATGTTAGTGGCTGCCCTAAATAATATCTCCTGGCCCACTTCTTCTTCTTTAAAAAATATTATTATTTGTGTAACACCTCCTTATGCCATTATGTATGGACTTTTTAATATTACTATAGGAGCCATGTATTTCAATGTTACTTGTACTAACTGTTCTTTTACAAATGGCTTGTACGGTGATCTTACTGGTTCTGTAATTGTTATTAAGCAGCCTCCATTTGTCATGCTTCCTGTGAACATATCTGAAGCTTGGTATGAAGAAACAGGTATTCAAGTGTTAAAACATTTAAAAGAGCTCATGCACCCTAGACAATTTATTGGGCTACTGATAGCGGGCATTGTAGCCTTTATTTTTTTAGCTGCCTCTGCTACAGAAGCTACCGTGGCTTTAACACAAAGTGTGCAAACAGCTCACTATGTTAATCAGCTTGCTCGTAATACTACGCAAGCCCTGCACTTTCAAGGCAGGATTGATGATAAGGTAGAACAAAAATTAGAAGTATTGTATGAATCTGTGTTGTCTCTGGGAGAACAAATTTGTGCTTTACAAACTTTGCAACGGGTGTGCTGTCATGCTGGGTTTGACTTTATTTATGTGACCCTCCATAAATATAATGGGTCGAGCTATCCTTGGGAACAAGTTGTAGCACATCTTAATAGTATTTGGCACCATAATAATTTGTCCTTAGATCTATTTCAACTCCATAGGCAAATAGCTGGACTAGAGCAAGCTCTGCCTCTGGACTCAGAAATGGCAAAAACAGCAAAAGAACTGTTTGAACAACTTCAACAGTATATCCCTTCCTTGACTAATGTTAAGGGGCTGCTAATGACATTGCTCAGCCCAGGGATACTTTTGCTGATGGTTTACCTATGCCTTCCTTGCATTGTACGCATATTGCAAAACTCTTTCATGAGTTTAGCCAGTCAGCTGCATAAGGTCAAGCTCCAAGTAAATAAATTTCTCCTGAGAGGAACTGCAGCCAGAGACGGGTAAGAGGGGGTCTCAGTCTGACCGACCTATGACAGGGCCTTCAGTTTTGCTCTGAAGAAGCGCCCTATGATGGGTAAGGCAGGCTAGGCGACCCACCCAAACTAAGATAGGCGGGTTTACTTCTTTAAGCAAAGACGGGGGATATATATACAGTGTATAGTGTATAGTATATATACAGCCTATATGTGTGGTGTATTATATATATACTTTATAACAAATGCTGTATCATATATACTGTATATGTATACTGTGCATATACTGTATAAATACATTATATGGTACATACTGTAAAATATACTACACTCTATACACATATTCTATACAGTATATATGCACATAATATCTATAGTACATATGCTGAATAATATATACTCTTCATATGTATACAATATCTATAGTATATCCTGCGGTATATACATAGTGCATATACAGTACATATACTAGATACATATATATATATATGTATTTAGTCATGGAACAATGGTGTTATGCCTCATAGCAGTACCAAATCACTAGTAACAACTGGGAATATGTAATACAAGATATTATATCATTGAACTAAGTTCAGTTCAGTATAAGGACATTTCTGTTTCAGTACTGACTTGATTCTGTTTGAAAACCTTAAGCATACTAATGTAAAAATATTTTCATTTGTCATAATACTTTAGAATGTGCCATAAATATTAGGATGATATATACACATCTACTGTGCTATTGTATACTTTTTGTCTCTCAATCCTCCCCATAAGGTCCAAAGACAACTTCACACTTTTCCCTTACGTTCTTTATTCAAACATTCAGAATGTTTTCTCTGAAACTCTCCAGAAAACTTATCCTTGCATTTCATTGGCCAGAATTTTACTGCGTATCTATTCTACAGCAATCACAGGCACTAGAAATGGCAAGAGGTGCAGGATGAGCTCAATGAGGACATAAATAGGGATGCCTTTGGGGAGGTGTGACCAGATCAGTGTGGAAAAAGTCAGTGGTAGCAGAGGTGCAGTTGGAAACAAGCCTGGAAAAGTAGGCATGAGCCAGCTACCCACTAAATACCACCCTAACAAGCTTCTGTTTTAGTCCACTGCCAACTTGGAACCCTGTTATATTGTAGGCACAGGAATTGATTACATTCATATTTCTGTGAAGCACACACCATTGGAAGTATAGGTCAAAACCTAGATTCAGAGTTCCATTGTATGGTTAGTATATTCAGGGAAAAGATGAAATAAAAGATCTAGATAATGAGAACAGACAGAAAAGAAATGATGGAATACAAACTATGGCATAAAAGAACTTGAAGGATGAGGAGTAATGCAGAAATAATAAGCCCTCCTGTGGTTCTGGTTTGGTTTGATGCTGTTCATTGAGACAGGGCATATGAGAAAAGAATATTTGCAAAAGAAAGTAAATGGCTCTATTTGAGAGTTTCTTCTTTTAAAACACCACTAAGTGAAGATTGTGGTAGATGTTTGGATGCATGTGTTCAGATTTGAGAAGGATAGCTTGGCCTAGTGATGAAGATTTCAGTTGTTTTACATACTTTATGCAAAACAGAGCAATGCAGTCTTGACTTTGATCTGTTGTACATGCCCCTACTCCTGCTCTCAGAAAGCTGCTAACTCCCACCTGGAATCCTCACCACTCAGGAAGCTGAGACTTGAAGGTCAAAGTTTGAAGCCAGGCAGGCAGGAAAGTCCATGAGACTCTTATTTATCTCCAGTTAACCACCAAAAGGATTAAAGTGGAGCAGTGGCTCAAATGCTAGAGCACTAGCTCTGATGGAGAAAGCTAAAGGATGGTGCCCAGCTCCTGCATTCCAGCCACCGGGCAGGAACAAAACAGAACGAAATATGGTATGGTTATGTAGAAAAATACAGATAGAGAATACCTGACTTGGAAAAGAGAAAAATGCCATGATTACGTTGTAAAAATCTCAAAACTTTTGGTCACCTATTATAATTATTCTAAATTAGTTTATGGAATTGATGTTAGTCTAATAAAGTTAGGGCTTTTTAAGGGAAATTGTAAAAAATCTAAACTTTGGTTTTTGTTTTATTTTGCATTCAAGGCTTGGGCTGTCCTTGAGCTTTTTTGTCCAAGGCTGGTATTTCCCTACTTGAGCCACAGCTTCATTTGTGGCTTTTTGGTGGTTAGTGGGGCTCAGGGACTCATAGACTTTTCCATCTGGCTTGGCTTTGAACTGTGATCCTGAAATCTCAGCTTCCTACATAGCTAGAATTAGAGGCATGAGCTATGTTCACCTGCTTAAATTATAGGTACTTTTAAGGTTTCCTATATGTTCATTATTTTATTATGTAATTAAGATTAAGGTCTTATCTGGTGATAATGATTACTACATAAAATTATTGATGAAGCATTGGTGGTGAGCATTAAGATAATTCTATATTCATAATTTATAGGGTACTAGTGCGTTTTTTGTTTTCTGATTTTATGTTAATATTGATATACTACTATAATTACATTAATAAAATTTGGGGCTATTTCTTTAGATTGTTCAGGGTTACATAATTAGTTTAGCTCTCTACCACTCGCATATAGTAATATTTGAAAACACTATTTTACACAAAATAGCAAAAACTAATTTTTTTCTAAACAATCAGAGACTTGAATATCTTCATTCATAGAGATAATCCATCTGTAAAATTACAAGAGGGAAACATTGGACATGGATTTTAAGAGGGGTTTTCCTCATTGAGAAGATGAAGTTGTTTGCATCGATGTATGATACACTGTCAATAAAACTGTTGCTAACTATTTTACCTAACGTGGGAATGCTTAATTAGCATAGATTTATAGTACAAAAATATGTAGAGAATTTGAATAGATCAAGGGATGCTATTAGCTTCTCAATAAACTTTCATTATTCTGACTGTTACCAAATCAAACTAAATATAATGTGTTTTTGCTTATTTGATTTTTTATACTTCAAATGATTTATTTGTTTTTTTTTTAATTAATTTATTTATTTGTTGTCAAAGTGATGTACAGAGGGGTTACAGGTTTCATATGTAAGGCAGTGCATACATTTCTTATCCAACTTGTTACCTCCTCCCTCATTCTCCCCCACTTTACCCCCTTCCCACTTCCCTCCCCACTATGAGTTTTACAGCATATAGTTTTATAAGTATTGCTGTTGCATTGGTTTGTCTTTTATCCTTTGTCTCTCCATTTAAATATTCCCTTTCCCTTCCCTAGTTTGTTTTTTTGACAGTACTAGGGCTTGAACTCATGGCCCTTGCATTGTCCCTTGGCTTATTTGCTCACGACTAGCACTCAACCGTTTAATCTATTCCTTCACTTCCAAATGTTTAGTGGATCATTGAAGATAAGGCTTCCAGGGACTCCTGCCCAGGCTGGCTCCAGGCTGGCTTCACACTGTTCCTCAGATCTCAGCCTCCTGAGTAGGTAGTGTGGCAGGCCTGAGCTATAGGCACCTAGCCGAAAGATAATGTTGTAAGCAGGCCCAGTACTGATGTTTGCAGGTGTTAGCGATGCTGTCCTTCATGTCAAAGCATTCTCCGTGTTTCTCTCACTTAATATCTGTATGAACACCTCAAGTATATGATGCGTATTGTTTGAGGTTAGTTTGATAAATTCCTTCATGGCTCTTTTGACAGAATTGTGGCAAAAACAAACCAAATGTGCTTAAAGTCAGATGGTAGTTAGGGCTAAGACAGATGCTCTTGTTTCTTTTTCAAATCATTAGGTAGGAAATAATAAATCATCACTGTTACTCAGAGCACCAAAAAAAAAATCCACAGAAAGGACTCGGAATCTTTAACTGCATTTGGTTATGATGTAATATAGAATTCAGCCTTTTTTATTTCTCTTTAACAAATGCTTGTTTGTTTTGTGTGGTTCAAGTTTTCAATCTTCTATGTCTGAATGAACATAAACAAGAGTTGATCTTTGTTGAGAAAGGTTGTCTTTTAGTAATCATCTTTTTTTTTTTTTGAGAGCTAAATTTTCCCCAGCTGCATATTGCTATAAAAAGTAATTAGATTAAATAGTACTGCCCTCAATTTATGGTCACAGAGGGGGGGAAATGCATTTTAAGTAAAAGCCACAGCTTTTAAATGGAGATGGATGCTATTACAGAATGTCCCCAGTAAAAACAACCTTTCACAGGACTGCATTGGAGACATTTTATTCCTCCAGTCATTTTTACCTTGAAAGAAAAAGCAGTATCTTTGCTACAAATCTCACTGCACTGGCAAGTACAGGGGCCTTTCTTAAATGGCTTTATCTAAGGCTTGATCCAGTTCAGGCTTTTGTTTTTGTAAAGCCTTTCCTCTGGTTCTGCTCTAGCTCCTTCTGAGCCCGAAGGACTCAGGAGAGATACTCACGTGCTTCTTCCAAGCTAATGAGATATTGATTTTCAATGGATCTTGAATTTAGATAACTCCTGTTTCAAAATCTAGAGATCAGTGTTTTCATTAAATCATTCTTTATCCAACTGTGATTCTGCAAGTATTATGGCCCTTTGAGTGGGCTGCATGTGACTATTTCTTCCCTGAGATGGAAATAGAATGGAATTCAAATTAAATTATAAGAATGACAGAAATTTCTGAAAAGCTCTAACCTGGTTTTTCTGTTGTTTTTTTTTAAGTGAAATAAATGAATGTGTTTGGGAAAGTAATTGATTTTACAGTGCAAGACATTATAGATGCTCTTTTAATACTTATGTTTGAATATTTATGACATCATTTGTGGACCATACAAATTATAAATACTGGCAGAGAGAAGCCTACAAGAAGCTTGTTTGTGTGTGTGTGTGTGTGTGCATTACACAAGTATGTGTGTGCCCCTGTCTGCCTCATTACGTATCAACTGATTTTGAAGATTTCATACTGACTGGATAGCCCTCACTTCTGGCAACTTCTATAGTTCTACACAAGCACTTCTTGGAGCAGAGACAATTTTTTGGTGTGCTAACTGAAATCTCACCATAAATACGGTAATTATCCATTCCTTACAAATTTTCAAAGTACAGATATGTGCATATAAATTAACCATATCCCACAGAGAGTCCTTTATGAATACACGAAGATGTCTGTTACTCATGGACACCATCATTTTGCGGGGGAAATGACTCTGCTGACACAGGTTTTATGATATCATCCAGAATGCTTGACAAACTCTAATGGAGGTCATTATTTCTGAAACCCATAAACTCAGAATCGTTTATAGCTCTGTAAAGTCACCATTTTATATGACCAAGGAAATATTCAGAGATATTTTCTAGAGCATGTCTTCGAATTTTCCTTCATATAAATGGAATCCATTCTTTGTAAGAACAAAAAGGGACATGCAAATTAACTGGCCATTAAAGGACACTAGGAAGAAATTTTAAATCTCCTAGGTGTAGCCTTTGACTCATAGTTTATCTGAAATAATTCTATTCCAAACAAGTTATTGTCCTGAAATGGAACATCAAAATAGCATAGAGAAATTCACAAAAGAAATATTTTCACTAACTACATAGGGTGTATTTTCTTAGTATCATGGTATTGAATTTCTGAGGCCCATTTTATGAAGGACTTTTTTCATTTTAATTTTCCCATCCAAGTTCTCAAATGTTGTTTTACATTTTCCTCATCTGAGCTTGGGTTTTCTTATCACATCTTTGGCATCTGTAGTAATATGTCCTTCCTTTCTAGGAATAGTTAATTTCTAATGTATAATCGGGAGGATAGCACAGCCACTTGACATGCCTCCTGAGCATGAATTATGAAAACAGTTATAATAAAAAATTACAAATGTGGGCTTAAAAGATCATCTTTTGGCACACAATAATAGAAGAAATTAAACTTCTATGTACTAAACTAGGGTGTGTGTGTGTGGGGGGGTTCCTTTTTGTTTGTTTGGGTGATTGGTGCTGCTTGGTGGTTGTTTTCTTTTTGTCAATCCTGAGTCCTGAACTCGGAGCCTGGGGCTGTACCCAGAGCTTTTTTGCTCAAGGCTGGCGCTCCACCACTTGAGCCACAGCTCCACTCTGGCCATTGCTTTTGTTGATTGCTGGTTAACTGGAGAGAAGAGCCTCGGAGTTTTCTGCCCAGGCTGGCAGGTGGGGTGGGCTGGAGTCCTGAGATCTTCCCTCCACTCGGGAGGCCAGGATTACAGGCGTGACCTCGGGCAGGGCACCGAGGATCATGTGCCTCTTCCTCTTTCCCTTTGTCTTTCTTTCTCTCTTCCTTCTTTCAATTCTTGGCAAAACAGAAATTAATGCCATTTCCCCCCAAACTAATAGAAGTTCAACAGCAAGAAGAAGATGGAGAGGAAGGGGGTGGGGAGAGGAGGAGGAGAGAGGAGGAGGGGGAAGAGAGGGGGCAGAAAAAGGAGGAGGAAGGTGAGGGGGAGGGAGATGAGGATGGGAGGAGGAAGAGGAAGGGGGAGGGAGAAAGAGCAGGAGGAGGGGGAGGAGGAGAAGGGGGAGTAGGAAGAGGAAGAGGAGGAGGGGATGAAAAAGAGGAGGGGGAGGAGGAGGGGGAGGAGGAGGGGGAGGAGGGGATGGAGGAGGAGAGGGAGAAGGGGGAGGAGGAGAGGGAGAAGGGGGAAGAGGGGAGGAGGAGGGGGAGGAGGAAGAGGAAGATGAGGGGGAGGGGGAGGGGGAGAGGAGGAGGAGGGGGTGAGGAAGAGGAAGAAAAGGGGGAGGAGGTGGGGGTGAGGAGGAAGTGGGAGGAGGAGGGGAAGGGGGAAGAGGGGGAGGAGGAAGAGGAAGATGAGGGGGAGGAGGAAGAGGAAGATGAGGGGGAGAGGAGGAGGACGGAGAGGAGGAGGAGGGGGAGGAGGAGGGGAAGGGGGAGGAGGGGGAGGAGGAGGGGGAGAGGAGGAGGAGGGGGGGAGGAGGAGGGGGAGGAGGAGGGGGAGGAGGGAGAGGGGTTAGGGAGAATGGAGCAGGGGGATCTCCAGCTGTTGGTCAGTTCCCACACCAGAGCTGCTGGTGGCTTCTTTCAGTGCAGGCCCTGTGTTTCCAGTGGACCCCTGGCAGGGACGCGGGACGTGGGAAGCTGGGCGCGGGCGGGCGTGGTGTCGGAAAGCCCAGGGAAGAGGCCGGGAGGCCAGGCCGGGGCTCCGCGGTGGCGGCTCCGCGGGGGAGGTGGTGGAGGAAGCAGAGCGGCGGGGACGAGGCTCGGCCATCTCCACCGGGACCGGCGCGGCCGCTGGCTCGGGATGCGGGGGCCTCGGGGGCTGGAGGCCCGGCCCGGGTGGTAGAGCGCCAGGCAGTGACCCGAGCGTGTGGTTCCGAGTTCAAATCCTGGTGTCGCACCCGCCATGCCAACAGCCCGAGCGCCATGGCCTGAGGGCCCTGCCCGGCCGCTCGCGCGCGGGGTTCCCCCCACCCCCACCCCGCGGAGCCCCCGCCTTGGCGCGCCCCCCGCAGCCCGCGAGGCCGCAGGAGAACCGCGCGCGCTGGAGGCCCGGGCGGAGCGTGAGGCCCCGGCGAGGCGCCCCCCCTTCCCCCCGCGCCCTCGAGCGCACCGCGCCCGGGTCTCCCCGCGCTGGGTGGGGCACAGTCATCGCCCGCCCAGGACCAGGGCGCGCCCGCCATCCCGGCCTCTGGGAGGCCTGAGAACACGGTTCAAAGCCAGCCGGAGCCGCCTGCCTAAAATGAATCCCCAGCAAAGCCAAACATGAAGATGCGGACGGAGCGATGGAGCGCGCGGGCACCGCACCGGGCGGGGAAGCTCAGGGACGGCGTCGGGGCCCGGCCTGCGGGACGGGCACGGACATGACACACACATGTCCCATGCACGTATCACAGGTGCATTCACACCGTGCACAGCATGTAGCATATGATATATATACATATAAAGTGCATTACACACGTAGGTCACATGCACTCATCATAGGTGCATTTACACAGTATACAGCATGTAGTATATGCAATATAAAGAACATTACACATACATTATATAGTTCTCAACCCAGGGGCTGGAGCGGTCAGTCTGTCCGTCTCTACCTATCAGGAACGACAGCACACGCTTTGAACGCCAGACAACGCACTCGGTAGGCCCTCACCCCAGGCTGTGTTCAATTCCTTACAGAAGCCATCGCCCGTGTGTTGCCCCTGTCTGGTGCTGTCATGTGTTGAGGCGTTGCTGGGGGGTGGATTCTGTCATATCTTGAGGTGTGGCTGGGGGGGTAGCTCCCTTGCAGAAGGAGCCATCCGTTCTTTGTTGAGTTTGAGGTTGATTTTACAGCCCTGTGAGCATTGCTTATGTAGGCTTTTAGCTTCTGGATTAATTTTAGAAAAAAAAATCATGAAGTTCCTCCTAAGAAGTATCTCAGAATTTGGGATGCATCTCAAAAATTATATTTTAGTTTCGGGGACATTTTAATCTTTAAGAAACTACTTCATTCCAGAAAATTATCACCTAAGCGCTTAATACAACGAAATTATACTCCTCTGTTTTTCTTTTTTCCCCATGTTTTGTGTACAAAATACATGCATGCTAGATTAACTTTTACTCATAGTTGTTGGAGCAAATGAAAAACTTTTCAATTTAATTTTGTAACTGCAAAGTATTAGGATCAAGAAGTACTAATGGTTTTGCTAAAATGGTTATTCATTATATTAGCTTGCGGATCTTGCCTTTTCATAGGTATACGCTCAAATCATCTTCAAACACTAGTTTTATTATTTCTTATACACCTTTCACATGTCTGTGTGTGCACGCACATGCCAGTCCGAGGGCTTGAAGTCGGGGCCTGAATGCCATTCACTTTTTTTACTCTACCACTTGAGCCACAACTCCACTCCTGGCTTTTGTTTTTGGTGGTTAGCCATAGTTCCAGGCTTTTATTATTCTCATTGTTCTCTATAGCTTTGAGTACTATCTGTACATTCAGGTAGTATTTTAAAATTTAGTGATCTTGTGAGTATCTTTGTTGTCTCCTAAATTAACTGGAGTAAATCCAAACTTGCTCAATTAAGAATAACATCTGCTGCAACTGAAAGGAAAGTTTTATCAGCAAAAGGAAATGCTGTTCTATTGCCAATATAATTAGTAGTGAGGACTTTAAAGTAAAATGTAGAAACTGAAACTGATCCATAGAAGGTGTCTGAGCATGAATATTATTCTGGTAGATTGTCTGATGTGGAAACTTTTTATATACACGTGACAATTCATTTTGTTAGCATCAAACATTATTGATTTCTACTTTCTAGTTCTTTTCAGAAATCTTCTAGGTGTGTTATGCCAAGTCGTGAAATGACCACCAAGAAGGCCACCGAGACTCAGACGTTTCGAAGTGCAAAAGCAAGGCTTTATTCAGGCGAGCTGCAACTCCGGCCTCGTCCTACCCACCGACACAGCAGAGGTTAGGAGGAAGCCCCGAGCTGCGATTGCACAGGGCTTATAAAGGCAAAAACAAAGTTACAGCAATCAGGTGTTCAAGCAAGCAAGATTAGGACACGGGTACAAATCTGGTTGGCTCAGGGCTTGAGGCATTCTAGGGGTGGTTAGAGTTAAGCATTCCCAGGCGGTTAGAGTTCTTGACCGGATGGTCCCTAATAAGCTTGTCCTGGGTTTGCTCACAGTTTAAACAGACAACAAAATGGGGGCTGCCTGAAAATGGGGTTTACTTTAACTCTTCATTCCCCCCTTCAGGTGTAGATGCTGTGTGAAATGTAGTCTCTTTTGCTTAATGAAGATTGGGAGTTATTTTTTTTCTTCTCTGAGAATGTGTTGTTTATGATCATAAAAGGATTTTGTAAAGTTTAAATCAGCATTGTGAATGTATGCTCCAATATCAACCCCATTGACTCAGAGATCTACTCATATCTTCTTCCTTTAAAATAAGATATTAGCGGCTAGGCACCAGTGGCTCACACCTATAATTGTAGCTACTCAAGAGGCTAAAATCTGTAGACCATGTTTGGAAGCCAGGCTGGGCAGGAAAGTCCATGAGACTCTTATCTCCAGTTAGCCACCAAGCTATGACTTGAGTGGGAGAATGCTAATCTTGAGCAAAAAATGCTAAGGGACAGTGCCCAGGCCCTGAGTTTAAGTTCTAGGACCAGCATACACACAAATAAAATGCAATAAAATAAAATTATATTCGAAGCTTGTTAGTAGTAAAATTATATATCTTTATTGCATTAAAAAAGGAAATTAGGCCAAGGACAGGGAAACAACATAGAAAAATGTACTTTCTAAAATTGGAGTTTAGCTTGAAATTTAAAATTGGATTTTAAGTGTGATTTTAAAACTTGACAGTGAGAGTAAACAAACAACTTACATTGCTACTTTAGAAGAAAAAAATATAATTATTCCCTCTGGGAAAGAGAAAAATTCTCCTTGCAGAAATTCTACATAATGTTCCATGTGATAGGGAGATTTATACAGAGAGAATATAATAAAGTTGTCAATGATATTCTTGATTCTTAGCTTAGTTCTTAAGCTCACACTTACCAAACACTCACATGCTTAGCATTGTATAACATGTCCTTCATAGAAACAATTAGATTCCCATGTTTTTATAGACAGACAGACAGATAGATAGGCCAGTCTCTGGTGACTCATTCCTATTATCTTAGCTACTCAGGAGGCTGAGATCTGAGGATCAGGATTTGAAGCCAACCCAGGCAGGAAAAGCCCGTGAGATTCTCATGTCCAATTAAATAACAAAAAGTCAAAAGTGGAGTTGTGGCTCAAATAGTAGAGCACCATCCTTGAGTGAAAAAGCTGAGTTTAACATCCTAAATTCAAGCCCCAGTACAGATGTGTGTGCAGATGTGTGTGTGTGTGTGTGTGTGTGTGCATACATACACACATCACTTTTGAGAAAACTCTTCACATGCTCAACAAGTATAGAGATCCGAACTCTCAAATTATTCAGTTTTACCCACACTGCACACAGCAGGTCTTGATGCTTTGCTGCTTACATGGCAAAAGCTGCCGTGCGTTGTAAGGATCATTACTGTGCATTTTACCCCTGCTCTGTCAAAACTACCTCATATATCAGGCTCTTTATCTAGCATACGATAATCCTTGATTTGTTTTTCCCCAGCACAGCCCAACTTCTTATAAAGACAGACCACCTTCTAGCCAGTCCCACAGTTAGGATTTATTGCTTGTTGCTTGTGTGTGTGCACATGTGCTCATGCACAGTGGTACTGGAGCTGGAACTCACTACCTGGACACTGTTCCTTAGCATTTTTTCTCAAGGCCAGTGCTCTACTGCTTGAGCCACAGCGCCACATCTGGCTTTTGGGTGGTTAACTGGAGATAAGAAGAGTCTCAAACTTTCCTGTCCCGACTGACCTCAAACCTTGTTCCTCAGGTCTCAGCCTCGTCGGTAGCTAGGATTACAGGCGTGAACTACCACACTGCTTCACCCTCAGTTCTTACTCTGTACAATATCCAACTTTTAACTCACTGAACATCACAGAAATAAACAGAAAACTACAAAATCTAGAACACGATATTGTTAAGCATGGGGCAAACAATCATATACAACTCAACCACCCCTCCTTTTAATAAAGTCCTGTGTTGCTTTTGCTTTTTTATTTAAACCAAATCCTTTGCATGTTGCTTTGTGTAACCATTTGCAAATGGTTTGTTCTGTTTTCTCCTTTCTCATTCTGCACAGAGTTGGGCCGTGGAAACAGTCACGTTCCGAACCAGGTGCAGTGGGCTCGAATCCCAGCTACTGGGAAGGCAGAGAGTTCAAGGAGCTGGGATTAGAGGACAGTGTAGGCAAAACTCTAGCCAAGACTCCAAACAACCTGTTGATGGTGTTTCACTCTTGTCCGCGTTAAGCCAGAGACATTAGACTGTTGTACCTGATAGCCCTGGGGAAGATGTGCACGAAAAGTAACTGAAGGTCATGGTAGAATTGATTGGCAGTGAGCCTGCCTCGCAAGCTTGGGGACCCTGCACCGAAAAGGGGAATCATTTCTCCAGGACTATCTCATTGTCATACCAATTAACCGCGCTTCAGAGGAAAGTAGTATCCTCTGAGATAGTGGAGCTTCTAAAGGCCTTCATAGCACCTTCTGTGAGCCATCCCCACTTACAGAGGGCTCCGGGATTTAAGATAATGAAGTTTGAAAGTGATAAAGCTGGAATTCAACTCAATTGTTCCTGTCTTTGGCAGGTTTTGAGTTCTCCAGGTTACTTATTGCAGAAAACAAGCAGCATTATTTAGCTATCTGGTTAACGCATTATTTAGCTATCTGGTTAACAAGGCATGACAAAAAAAAAAAAAAAGACAGGGTCTTTTAAATGTAGAAGATAAAGAAAATAATACTACTGAGAACCGAAATGTCGGATTTGCAAACTGGGTACTCTTTGTAAAATTGTACTTTAAGTAAGAAATGGTTTGAATTCAAGTTTACTCTTCTTGATGTGTTTCTAGAGTCTTCATAACCAACCATTCAATAAGAATTTACATTAAGCATCATATAGATTATTTTTTAAAATGAATAATACAGATATGAAGTTTTTAACATATATAGTAAAATTAAATACTATTTTTAGTTTTGCATTAAAAAACCAGCCTACAGAGGATGTAGCCTATTTGTATATGATTAAAAAAAATATAAAGCCAGGCACTGGTAGCTCACACCTGTAATCCTAGCTACTCATGAGGCTGAGATCTGAGGGTCACATTTCAAAGCCAGCCCTCGTAGGAAAGTATATGACACTCTTATCTCTAATTAACCACCAAAATCCAGAAGTGGAGCTTTGGGTCAGGTGGTAGAGTGCCAGCCTTGAACAAAAAAGCTTAGGGACAGTGCCCAGGCTCAGAATTCAAGCCCCAAGACTGGCATGAAAGGAACGGGGAGAGAGAGAGAGAGAGAGAGAGAGAGAGAGAGAGGAAGAAGGAGGAGGAGGAGGAAGAAGAAGAAGAGGAGGAGGAGGAGGAGAAGGAGGAAGAGGAGGAGGAGGGTGGGAAGGAAGGAAGGAAGGAAGGAAGGGAAGAGAAACAAAGAACTATAATCTTAAACCCACACATAACATTTTTAAACTTGGAGCTTAATAAAATCAGCAAAGGTCTGTCTAGGACCATAAGCATTATAAAATATTGACTGAATATTTTCTAAGATGTTGAAAGTATTCAGTGGCTTGCATAGTAATCTTATCTCTATCACAACAATCTAATATAAAACATGGGGTATCGCTTATGTTTAATAAGCTTTTCTAACCAGAGAAAAATAGGAGGTGTGTGTTCTCTGTGCACTTGGGCACTTTACTTCCAGCCAGACATCATCCTCTTTCCTTTTTTTGGACTCAGCACTGTCCCTGGCTTCTTTTTGCTCAAGGCTAGCACTCTATCTCTTGAGCCACAGCGCCACTTCTGGTGCTGGGGAATTGAACCCAGGGCTTCAAGTATACAAGGCAAGCACTCTTGCCACTAGGCCATATTCCCAGAGCCCATTCTCTTTCTTTTTATTTTATTTATTTACTTATTTTCGGGTGCCAGTCCTACGGCTTGAACTCAGGACCTGGGCATGGTGTTTGAGCTCTTAAATTCAAAACTAGTGCTCTACCACTAGAGCCACAGCTCTACTTCTGGCTTTTTGCTGGCTAATTGGAGATAAAAATCTCATAGCCTGCCTTTGAACTGCAATCTTCAGATCTCAGTCTCCTGAGTAGCTAGCATTGCAGGCATGAGCCACCAGCGTGCCTGGTGGCTTTTAAATATTCCCAAATTGTAATTAGACAATCTCCACCTGAATTCCACTGTTATTCCAATAGAAAATGGTGTGAAACTTTCCCAGGTATTATCTACATGTCTTAGAAGCTGGCAAGTGAGTTCACTTTGTGCCTCTGGGTGGGCATGATGGGGGGAGCTGAAGAAGGGTACCCCAGCATGATATTTTCAATGGACGTATTAACAGTCCAGTCTCCCACAACAACAGCACTGTCAGAGAACCCAGGCTGGGTTTCCTATGGTGCATTTTCCCTCCAGCGAGCCTGCAGCCCTGGCCTCTGCTTGGTTCTTTCTCTTGAGATTCAACAGGATGAAGAAAGAAGCCATAGAAAACACTTTAGAAAGCTGGGAAGGTTACATTTAATGCAGTTAAGTAGCTAAAAATAAACTTCTCTAAAGCCTGACCCAACTCACCAACTATCTGAGGTCGAGTGGAGAGCTAAAGGCCTTCCTTGTGTTATCGCCTGTGGAATGCGGCCCAGAGCACCCCAAGGACTCCCTTCTTTCATGGCATTCGAGGCTCCGAGTTCCAGCTATTGTTTCAGATTATCACCAGCAGTCCAGCTGAGTCCACCAGAGACACAGCGATGCTTTGTGTCCCAGAAAAAGGAAGGGAAGTCCTGTTGAAATACTGACGGCCATTCAAACACAAAATAGATTTCAAGAAAGGCTTTTGACAAATAATGCATATAACCTTAACAACTACGTGTGTGTGAAGATATTCTTATACTTTTGTCCATATTCTTAGGAATTGAATCAGAAAGGGTCCAGTTCCCCATCAAATTCATTCACTCAAGTATTTTCTGAGTATCTACACTGCATATAAGTGTTAATTGTGGGAGATGATGAAAAGTAATGACTTGTAAAATCTGGTCTATTATAAAGTTCACATTCTTAGGCAGAAGAGAGAGGCAGACATAAAGAAGATAAATAACATATCTGAAATAGACTGCATACTTAAAAATAGAATAGACAGCCAGGTGGGGTGGCTCACACTTGTAATCCTAGCTACTCAGGAGACAGATCTGAGAATGAAGGTTTGAAACTAGCAGGGAAGGAAAGTCCGTGAAACACTCACCTCCAATAAACCAACAAAAAGTCAGAACCAAATGTATGACTCAAGTGGTAGAGTACTACACCCAAGCAAGAAAAGCTCAGGGACAGAGCCCAGTCCCTGAGATCACCCCTAGCATTGGTTCCAAAACAAAAAAAGAAAGACCGACAGGAGGGAGGGAAGGAGGAAGGGAGGGAGGGAAGGAAGGAAAGAAGGAGAGAGAGAGAGAAAAGAAAGAAAGAGAGAGAAAGAAAGAAAGAAAGAAAGAAAGAAAGAAAGAAAGAAAGAAAGAAAGAAAGAAAAGAAAGAACTAGGAAAAGAAATGAGAAAATGTATATTGAGGAACGACGGGTAATCTTAGGGCTTTTTTTCTTTCTTTGCCAGTCTGGGCCTTGGACTCAGGGCCTGAGCACTGTCCCTGGCTTCTTTTTGCTCAAGGCTAGCACTCTGCCACTCTGCCACTTCTGGTCATTTTCTATATATGTGGTGCTGGGGAATTGAACCCAGGGCTTCATGCATATGAGGAAAACACTCTTGCCACTAGGCCATATTCCCAGCCTGAGGAATGGGTATTTTTAAAGTAGTTCCAATAATGACATTTAATTGGGCAGACAGAATTGGGCACATGTTGGATATAGGAAAGAGACATTCTATGTATTAAACAGAGCAAACCACAGGGGAAAAAAACAACAACAGTATTTGCAGAATCAGTGTTGCTATTTTAGACAATAAGACTTTTTTATGCTGGTCCTGGGGCTTGAATTCAAGGCATGGCTCAGGGCCAGGGCGCTGTCCCTGAGCTTTTTTGCTCAAGGCAAATGCTCTACCACTGAGCCACAGTGTCACTTGTAGCCTTTTCAAAGTTAGTTGGCCCTGTGTTCATAAACTGCTTTGTTGAATGGCAATTCCTTTGTATACCTACTTAAAGATTTTTAAAAAAACAATTTTTTTTTATGTCTCACAAACTTCCTGCCTGAGCTGGCTTTGAACCATAATCCTCAGAGCTCAGCCTCCTAGGTAGCTAGGATTACAGGTGTGAGCTACCAGTGCCCAGCTTTGCCTGAGTCTTAATAGAACAGATTTGATTGCTATTCTGAGAATTGACAAAAGTGAATAGAAAGGTAAAATGACTTTAGCCGTGGAAACAAGCTTTCATGAAGGTGGGACCTTTGCGAATGGCAGCTCACATTCCTGACACAGGTTCTAGGCTATGCTCAAGATCGGATTAAGACTAATGGGGTCCAGATGTTCTTGGTCCTTCATAATTCATGTCCATTATTTCTTCCTAAGTATTGACTCCACTGATTTAATCCCCAACACCAGGCAGAGGTGACTCACATTGTGATAAAGCAACCCCTTAACACAAAGAACATCAAATCAATATGATTAACACTACTGTGCATCACCTCTAGTAATTCTAGTGTAACATTCACATACATTGTGAGGTGTTAACACTTGCTGGGCAATGGTGGCTCACGTCTGGAATCCTAGCTACTCAGGAGGCTGAGATTTGGGGATTGCAGTTTGAAGCCAGCCCAGGCAGGAAAGTCCAAGACTTTAATTTCCAGTTAACCATCAATAAACCAGAAGTAGAACTGTGGCTCAAGCAGTAGAGCACTAGCCTTAAGCAAGAAAGCTCAGGGACAGTGTCTAGGCCCTGAGTTCAACCCCCAGGACCATTGCAAAGAAAAGAAAAAGACAAGAAAAGAAAACGACACCCCACATATTTAAGGAAACTATAAGGACAAGTACGAAAGCCATTTTCTCTGTCTATCAAGTGACATTAAATTATTGTCATTCCCTGCAATTTATAGGCAATTCACTGGCTAGTTTTCATTGTTTACAAGAATTTATATTATTAGTTTTTCATTGTCTACAAAAATTTATATTGTTTTCTTCCAAAATAGAAAGTGTGACTATCTGAGTTAGTGTGCAAATGTTAAAAATGCGGAAACCACTTGCATATATATCAGCCTGCACGTAGAGAAACCACTAGAGCGATGAACAGCTCAGGAACAGGAAGACTACAAGAAGTCAAAGAGACAATAGCTAGAGACGCATGGCTCACTTGACCGCCAGCCCTGCAAATTTCACATTGTATGACTGAGAGCATTGTTGAAGAAAAGCAGTAAAATCATCTGAAGTGTGTGTGTGTGTGTGTGTGTGTGTGTGTGTGTGTGTCACACCAGGAGTGAGGTTTGAAATCATGTTCTGGGTGTTGTCTTTTATCTTTCTTACTCAAGGCTGGCATTCTACTACTTGAACCACATCTCCACGGCTGGCTTTTTACTGGTTAAGTACAGATAGGAACATATGCAATTTGTATACCAGGGCTGGCTTTGAACCCGCCATCCTCAGATCTCAGCCTTCTAAGTATAGGATCGTAGATGTGGCCCACCAGCCCTCAGTTAAACAAACTTGAATTTGAAGGACACTTTAAATATCTGTGTAATCTTTCCAAATAATTACCTCAACTGAAGCAATTAATAATTTAAATAACTTGTCCAAGGCCATAAAATTAATGAATAAAAGCCTGCACACGCATGTGTGTGCACGCACGCTCACACACACACACACACACACACACACACACACGTCTGGCCTAGAACTCAGACTCCTGATTAGTAACCACTGCTCTTGCTGAGTAACAACTCTACTTTTGGGAGAAAGACTTCAATCCAGACCATATACTTCAACATCTGGCCATCTAACTTGTAAAACAATGGTGTTTTATGGTCTGAAAAGCCTTCAAATACCATTTACCCAAAGGTGTCCTAAACAACGACCTTTAAAAAAAAAGAACCTCAAAATATTTTTCCAGTTCCCACATGACCACAATTGGGACTCTTGGACGCTGGTGATTGTGGAAATCTATAAAGCAAATGAATCCAAGGCCTCCTTGTAATTATTCCAAGGTTCATAATTTGGAAACTACTGATTTTTAGTCCAATCCTCTCATTTTACACAGAGGACTGCAAAACCAAGGGAGATTAAGTGAATCACCCCAGGCCATAAAGCACGTTGTTAAAAGACCAAGAAGGTTGCTGCTCCACAGGGCCTTCCCTGCTCTCTCGTTTAAGAACAATTTCTGTTCTGTTTCCCTGTTGATATACTGTGGTTGTCATCATCATGAGATTTCCACTCTATTTCGAGTGTTCTGTCGACTTGGTAACCCTTTTTTCCACACAGCCTCAAGTTCATGCCAGAGGCATCCAAAGACACCTCTGTTCGTGGCTACCGACTGACTGAGTGCCAAGAGACTCTGCTTGGATTTGTAAAGAGCAAGTCATTCTTCTAGACAAAGACAGCTACCTCACATCACTAGGAAAAATAAATTCCAGGTGAGTATCTTTGTCATCATTTAAATGATTACTCCTCTGACTATTTCAATGAACTTCATTCTTTCCTTTGCATATCGGAGGAAATCTTCTCAGGAGAAGGGGGTGTTCCTTTCTGGAAAAAAAAACCTGAACACTACAGTGAAATAAACTGAACATATAAGTCACAGACTATCTGCTAGTCTCTGTGGTTTGTTTTTTCTCTGAGCCTACATCTAAAATAACTATGTCCCCTAATAACTGTTTGCCTCAGTGCATCTTGGGAGGAATTAAGCCAGTGAGAGGTTGAATCTCTTCAGCCTGGGGAACAGTCCTGTGGAGCTGGAACCACGGCTGGGTGCGAGGAGGCGGAGGGGAAGCGCTAACTCTGGGTAGAAGCTAAGGAAGAATGCCAGAGGCCATATGGTCAGGGTCCCATCACTACAATACCTGTGTGATCAGCACGACACATGGGCCTCTAATTCTGCTCCAACTGTGTCTCCCAAAGTAAAGTTTACTATAAATAAATAAAGACTCAAAACAGTTGTACTAGCTATTCTAATTTCTCATGGCTCCCATTGTAAAGAAGACTTCTGAGACTAAAAAATCACGGGGATTGCTACAAGTTGCTGGCAAGTCAAATGGTTAGAAAGGAAGGCATGCAGGATCCAATCAGGCAGGTGAGAGATGCAAGTAGGGGAAGGGCAAGGGGCCCACCAAACCGACAGACACCTACATTAATCTGTGGCCTGGTGCTGGTAGCTCACGCCTGGAATCCTGGGTATTGAGGAAGCTGAGCAGAGTTTGAAGACAGCCTTGGTGTCTTAAGTAAAGTCTTGAGCAAAAAAAAAAAACCCAAAGCCAAGTGAGAAGATGAGTTCAAGCCCCAGCACTGGCACAAAAAAACAAAAGTTAACACGAAGGGGACAGAGTAAGAATGACGGACTGGGTGACAAAGATCAAAACTGCATTATACTCATCCATTGACATGGCCTACTAGAACACCTTGGCGGACGTTAATAAAACCTTAAGCTAGACCCCAGGGCCCACAGCTGAAGTCCTGACTTCTCAGGAGGCTGAGCTGGTTTGCTGCATGTGCGTGCTGTCCTCACCCGTGGCTGGTCCTGTGGGAACGCTAACTGGAATGGCGGTGCCCTTAGGAGGAAGCGAACCTCAGCAGCCAGTGCACAAGGCCAGGTTGACTCTGCTGACCCAGGAAGAAGGAGCCCCACGCTGGAGTGCCAGTGTTTTGGGAAGTGTGGACACACACACAGAACTGGCCCAACGTGGAAAGTTACAGGAAAAGGAATTGTGGTGGAGACTCACAATCCTGCAACTTCCAGATGAGGGTGAATCTGTGACTAAGCTACACTTGCCTGTGGCTACAGTCACCCAAATACCAGCAGGTCTAGTGAAGCAGCTAAAGAATAGATGAAGACACTGGTTGGTTGGTCAATTGATTGATTGATTAATTGATACTAGAATTAACCCACAGCCTGAAGATTGCTAAGCGTGACATGAGTTCAGCCATTTGTCCTGTACCCCCAGCCCTTCTGCTTCTATTTTGTCTCTGGCTAACTTTGCCAGGACAAGTCTCAAGCCCAAGAACCTCTTATCTCCACCTCCAGAGTACAGGTGTGGGCCATCAAGAACAGAAGTGCATGCACGTGTGTGTGTGTGTGTGTGTGTGTGTGTGTGTGTGTATTGCTGGTCCTGAGGCTTGAACCCAGGACCTGGTAGTTATCCCTGAGTTTTTGTGCTCAGGGATTGTGGTCTCTCACTTGAACCACAGCTCCATTTCTAGCTTTGGGGTGGTTAACTGGAGAAAAGAGACTCATAGACTTTCCTGGCCTGGCTAGCTCCAACCTGTAATCCTCAAATATCAGCCTCCTAAGTGGCTAGGATCACAGGCATGAGCCCCGGGCACCAGGAAAGAACAGAAATTTTAATGATATTTACCCAGTGACATTCATTATTTGTATATAATGTCTCAAATGTACACTAAATGTCAACTTTACCATATTTCCTAATTGACAGCTAGTAATGCTAGAAATGGTTGGTCAGAAGTCGAGAAGAAAAAAGATTTTTAAGTTATAATGAGTCATAACTCAATGAGTCATAATAATCATAACTACAATTATTATATAATACTATTCTAAGTTTTAGTTTAGAAGTTATTTGCAATGGGCAAAGCATCTAAAGGTTGCATGGCTGGCTACTATTTAGAAGCACATTGTTTCTATAAGAGAGTCAGATTCGGACTTGCCCTCTTCACTCTGTCCTGCTTCTTTCTGGAGAGACCCCGCATCTTCCCTAAGAAGCTTGGGCTGACCTATTCTTAATGGAGGCCACAGAAGGTTCAAACATCCCTGACCCCCAACTGGCAGCGCACTGATTTGATCATGGGTAGACTCTCCATTGGCTGAGCCGGGACTTTGTGAAGGGCTGTTTGCTTTCGCATGCACATAATGCACTGTACAGCACATTGACCTAAGAATTCCTCGGTGACTGTGAAGCCAGGTCACAAAGCCTTCTTACAACCCCACAAAAAGTCAGAGCAATTTGTCGGGGAGGGCAGTGCCTTTAAGAGGGGATGGCCCAGTTAACCAGTTTCCCCCCTCCTTCCGGCTTCAACCGGAAGAGAAGCCCCTGCCACTGGGGGCAGCACATGTTGCCACCATGGCTGCCAGAGACCCCAGAGGCCCAGTCCTTGGGGGGCTGTGGTCCCCGCCCATAGAGGAAGTTCCGTGACATCACCGTGATGGACAGTCCATTAGCCAATCATTAATACCCAGTTAGCCCCTCTCCTTTGCGCGCCTCTGCTGGTATAACTGTTAGCCCCTCCCTTATTAAACCAGAACGCCCCTGAGGCTTCACTGGGACCCCACACGCCTGTGTCTTCCTTGGGATGGGAAGGGGGCAGGACGTCCTGCGACTGCATGCTACCGAGGCTGCCTGTGGCCTCTGCTCCCGCAGTTAATCCCTACTGGCCAGGGGGATGCGTTGAGAGCGGCAGAGGACCACACATGGAAGAGGCAGAGAAGCCCAAGACCCCCACGTGGATGGGAGGTAGAGCGAAGCCCAGCAGCAATTAGGGATTATTTAAATCCGATATAATTTCTGTTTTTCCTGAGGTTTAGAATTTTTAACTTAGATTTATTAGCAATCTTTCTACATAAGGACAAAGTAGAGAAGAAGTAACCCTCAAGCAATTTTTCTAGATAACATTTATTATCTTTTCTGTGTCAATATTGGCGTTTGAACTCAAGGTCTGTGCTCTTGCTTAGTATTTTTGCTCAAGGCTAGTGCTCTACCACTTGATCCATATTTCTACTTCTAGCTTTTTGCTAGGTGATTAGAGATAAAGAGTCTCCAGAACTTTTCTGTCTGGGCTGGCTTTGAATATCAATCCTTACATCTGTTTTTGAGAAGCTAGCAGGCATAAACCATTAGTTCCTGGCTATTGACACTTCAAAAATCACAACGTACAGATAGCAAATAATGGTAAAATGTAAATGAAAACCTACTACTTGCCATATTCTACTACAATGCTTTCCTATGTTCCTTTCAAACATGCATAAACCAGCATAATTTTATGTGTTCTTTAAAAAAATAAATAATCACGTGTGGCTTGTCACTTAATCTTGGACAGTCATTCACATGACATATTGTTAGGAAAATGGAGAAGAATGGAAAAGGAATAGGTTGGACTCCATAGTCAACAGGCAAGGACTGTTTATTGAGAAAAGGCAAGGGGCACAGACCTTGCAGCTGGATTGGAGGTTGTGTCAGGAGGTGAATTTGGGACCAGGCTTATGGGGGGTCTGAGCCAGGAGGCGGAGGTTAATGAAGGAGCCACTAGGTCTAGAAAGTTGGGGCTTTTCCATTTTGCCCACAAAGGATTGTTTACAGCTGAGCCTAGGTGAATCGCTCTGGCTGCACATCAAAGCAGGTTCGAATATGGAGGTTTAGTCTGGTATCTGTATGGGCCTGAGGCAATAGGGTAGGGGTCCTAACACATATAAAGTTACAAGTTCAGAATACCCTGAGTAGATAGATTACCATTTACATACATAGACACCTTGTTCATGTCATGTAAAGCTCCCTCCCCTTCATATATCGCAGTTTTAGATCTGGATTCATACTTAATATGTTGCTTCATATTGTCAAAATTTGGGTGTTGGTTAGTCTAATCAAATGTTCCAGATGTTTGTAGATTATATCCTCTTTCTTTTTTCATGCTCCATAAAATTCAAATATCCCCAAGATTACAGAGAATAGCTCTTCTACTTTGGTCTATTACAGCAGTGAACGTTCTCTCCGAATTACACACCCAGTTCCCTGTCCTCCTCCTAGCTCATAGAAGTTAATAAAAATTAAATGAACCCAAGCTTTCTAGATTCACTACCCTATCATCATCAAAGCATGTTTCCAAACTTCATACCTCCTGGTATTCCATTTTATTTAACCACATTCTCCCCTTGGCTCTATAAATAGTCTGTTGGCAAAGATCAATACAGGAAGTCAATGCAATTTAAAAGAAATGTGTAGCTTTCTAATTTTGGTAATTGTATCCCAAGCCTGTCTTTGATACTTGGCAAAACGGTTAGCTGGCATTTTCATATTGAAGTGAGAAAGACTGGCTGTAATTCTCCTCCTTTGTAATTCTGTGCTTTCAATCCATTCACCTTCTCAGGAAGAAAAAAAATGCCTTCCAATTAAAATTCAGTGTGCTTCATCACTACACTTCAAGGCAACAGGCAATATTTCAGAGTAGGCCACGCCTAATGTGATGTTTGCTCACCTTCCCTGCAGGACTAGAAAGGCAGCAAGACTACTCATTATTTCCCTGACTAGTCTGATTTTCTGAACCCATAGTGTATAGCTCTCATTTTTCATAAGATAACCTCACCTAACAGATGCTTTAAAAATGAAGCTCATTTGACATCAAACTCAGAATTCCTCCCCCCCCCTTTTTATTTGGTCTGCTTCTTCCTAATAAAGAAATGAAGTGTGGGTTCTTTTTAAAGGCAAGTCCTAAAATTATATTGTTTTTCAGCTGAATAGAATACTGTAGTGAAGCTAGACTAATTGTTTCTTGCCCTCTGGTCAACACAGTTTTTAGATTTAGTGACCCATGGAAGCTAAACAAATTGCCCAAGTTCTTATAAAAAGTCATATGTACATCAATTCTTTCTTATTTTTACTCCCTGTAGCTTTTACTGCTAAGGTTAAGAGAAAAAATATTCTATGCATATACCTGTTAGGAAACCATATTAAAAAGGCTTGAACATCTTTAAGAGATTTAAATTCATTAAAAACTGAAGCTTTCAGCTACTGCTCATGAGCAAGAATTTCTAATGCAAATGTGAAGAAGGAAGAAGCAAACCCCGGATCTTCTGGTAGTACAACAAAGAAGACAGAGAAAAGAATAAGAAATAGTGGGGCAAAAAGCAATAGAGAATTAGAGGCAAGTAACTGTAATGGCGTCCGAGGTGGGGGATCCTCCATCCCTCCAAGAGTCCACCCCTCAAAGACAGTCTCAAGTAAAAAGATGGATTTATTGGGGAAGTTCCGGATGGACAGGTCCCAGGTTTCAGAAAAACATATAACACAGAACAGGACAGTGGCACAGAGACTTACTTACTTCCCCAGGATTTCCAAGTACCAACAAAACAATTCAGCTCCAATGGAGAGCTGAATTGGGATGTCATGGGGACGATAGACACAAGACTCAAAACATGGGGCATGGCGTCATGGCGCCTGAGCTCGCCTGCCCCTAAATAGGGTCAGGTCAGGGGGCAGAGTCCCAGTACCCTATAGGCATGTGCCTGCCCCTGTCTCTTGGGGTTCAGGAACTCCCATTACCTGGGGTTGGGCTTCCCTTCCTGTAGGAATCCAGGCACACCCATCAAGAATTGGTGTGCAGATTCAGGGGGCATGGGGCACTTTTGTTTACAAGGAGAGGGAATCTTCCTGCACCTCTGTGCAGGTAGGCGGGGGAGACAGTGGAGATGGAGTCAGCTTCTGCCCTCTTTCCCTGGCCAGATCTGACGTCCATATTACAGTAATAATTACAGCCTAAACTATCAAGATGGAGAACCATATGACTTCAAAACCATTGCTTGAAACCTTTGTTTTTCCAAATGTAAGACACTGTAAGAAATGGAAATCCAGCATTTGACTCACGAGTTTTCACCCAATTTAAATAATACTTTTGATTCTGGGAAATACATGTGAAAATCATCAGTAGTTCCTTTGGTGAGTGTTGTGGTTTGAACTTGAAATTCCTCCAAGAGGGTGATGTGTTGAACTCTTGGTCTCAGGTGGGGGTACCCTGTTGGGGTGAGAAGGTCATAGGGTGCGTGCCTTTGAGGGTTATTCCTTCTTTTTCTGTTTTTGGCCCAGCTGAGTGGGGCAGCCTCAACTTCCGCAGGCTCCCAACCAGTGCTTTGTGGCATCTGAGAACCATAGTCTTATAGAGAAAGATGTGAACCAGGGATCCTCAAGCCCTTGCTGATTAATATCCTACTGCCTCTGTGTGAAGGGGTGTGTGTAGGGGGGCACGTATGTGTGCGTGCACGCGCCCACACCTGCATGCATGTAAGGGGTGAAGATTTAGCATTTCTTTTAAAAACACATAATGCACTTTGTTTCTGTGATGAATAATTCATCAATCACTTGGCTGGGTATATATGTATATTTAATGTGAAAGGTCATCCTTTCTTTTGAGAAGTCTTTTCCCTAAAGAATTTCGAGTCAATTCAAAGAAATCTCACCAAACACCATTTCCCTTTGATGTGACAACACACACTTTAAATCATGACTACAGCTTTAGGTTCTTTGAATTAACCTTACGACAAGATAATGTGACTTAAATTTATTTGTTGGTTATCTAAATTTCACAATCTAGTTGTTTATTACAGAAATTGAAATCCTTACTTTAAGGGAAATGTTATCGTGACAGATAAAGCAAGAGTACAATAAGACATACAATATTTTTTTATTTAGTGCCAGTACTGGGCCTTGAACTGGAGATGTTATTCTCTTGGTTAGCTTTTCCACTCAAAGCTGGTACTTTACCACTTGAGCCACACCTCCACTTCTGGAATTTTGGTGGTTCGTTGAAGATAAGAGTCTCACAGACTTTTCTACCAGGGCTGGCTTTGAACTGGGATCTGAGGTCTTTAAGATCTCAGCTTCCTGAGTAGCTGGGATTACTAGTGATATGAGCCACCAATGCCTGGGCAGAACTTCATTTTTGTATTATACCTGCGATACTGTAACCCAGTAACATCCAGGCATCTGAAGGTGAATGAACAGTAGTGGAACTGAAGTGTGCAGAATTTGGTATTCGTGCCAGCCATGCTGACGGAGCTTCGGAACGACAACCTGAGCCACTTGCTCATGTTGGCTGTTGTTGATAGCTCTGACAGGGAAAATCCACCTGGAATACTTTTGTTTTTCTGTATTGAATTATTTTTCCTTATTGGATCAAACAGATATGTGCTAAGAGCAATTCAGAAGGAAATGTTGCAGTAATACAGCAGGTGCATCTGTAAACATCAAACCTGGCAAAGGGGATTGATAACAAGAATCCATCGCTTATTCACGATCAGTACCTGCACCCATCAGGGTGGCCCAGCCCCTGCCCGGGACCCCTGGCACTGGGGCCTGTTCTGCGGCGAGGGGCCGTGTTGTACAGCAATGCTTCCCTCTCAGTTGTAAATGTATAATGTGTGAGAGTTGTCACAAAATACTATTCTGCACCACTCCAAATTAAACAACTGAAGGCCTTTCAAATCCATAGTAGTAAATGAATGTTTGTGCAAATATTGTAGTTTTGCGTTGTACCATTACAGACCAAGTTAGCAGACTGACAGTGTATGAAATTAAAAGTTTGAGCTCCAGGATTCACGATACCCAAAGCCACTGTTGGGGGGCCTCTCAGTTACATCAGCCAATAAGTCATTATTTTTGTTTAAAAGGGAAAAACAAAAGTCCTGTATTCTCTGGGAGTATTCCTTTTTATTTTGTATTCTCAGTACTTACTTTAATGGCTACAAGCAATTTTAGTTATTGGTATTGAAACCACTTATTCTACGTTTGTTTTGTGTTTTTTCCCCCTAGTCCTGGGGCTTGGGACCCAGGACCTGAGAACTGTACCTGGCTTCTTTTTGCTCAAGGCTAGCACTCAACCACTTGAACCACAGTGCCATTTCTGGCTTTTTCTATGTATGTGGTACTGAGTAATCAAACCCAGGGCTTCATGTATACAAGATGAGCACGTTACCACTAGGCCATATTCCTAGCCCTGAAGCCACTTATTCTAAAGTTAGGATCTTATGAAAAGTTACCATTGCTTCTAATGTTGAATGAGAAAGGAAAAAAAATGAGAAAATGTGAGTGCTGAAAGATCAGGATAAGTGAAATCATTATTATAAATGTCACCAGAGAAAAGAAAAATAGTTATTTTTAAGGTCAAATAATGAAGCCTATTTTTCCTCCATTACCATAATTATTTCTTTTTTGTCTTTTTTTTTCAAATTTTAATTATCAAACTGATGTACAGAGAGGTTACAGTTTCATACGTTAGGCATTGGATACATTTCTTGTACTGTTTGTTACCTTGTCCCTCACAACCCCCTCCCTCCTCCCCTTTTCCCTCCCCCCCCCCCCAGGTGTTCAGTTCACTTACACCAAACAGTTTTGCAAGTATTGCTTTTGTAGTTGTTTGTCTTTTTTTACCCCGTGTCTCTCAAATTTGGTATTCCCTTTCAATTTCCTGCATCCAATACCAGTATACACGGTTTCCAATATACTCAGATAAGATTACAGAGATAGTGTAGGTACAACCACAGGAAGGTAATACAAGAACATCATCAATAATAGAAGCTACATATACACATGGGACGTTGAAAGTAGTTACAACTGTGATATAACAATTGTTTCCATAACATGGAGTTCATTTCACTTAGCATCATCTTATGTGTTTCTAAGGGTATAGCTATTGGGCCTTGTGATGCTCTGCTATGACTTGCCTAAACCTGTACTAATTATTCCCAATAAGGGAGACCATAGAGTCCTACCATAATTATTTCTAATGAATGGTAGAAGATGTTTGTTCTAGTACTAGGGGTTGTTTAGTACTAGAGATCAACTGAGTCAACTAAGGAAACAACTATGTCTTAATAGCGAACTTGGGAGGCTAATAAAGAAAATACCTTTTTATCCAGCCACTACAGAAAAAATACTTTACTTTTGTGATAGACCTTAGGTTTGAACTCAGGGCCTGGATGCTATCTCTGAGCCTTTTAACTAAAGTCTAGCACCATAAACTTGGACCACATCTCCACTTCCAGCTTTTTGTTGGTTAATTGGAGATAAGAGTCTCACAGGCTTTCCTGCCCAGCCTGGCTTCAAACTGTGATCTTCAGATCTCAGCCTCCTGAGGAGCTGAAATTACAGGCGTGAGCCATTCGTGCCAGTTAAGCAAGAATCCTTGTACTCTGAGGACTCTACCTTGGTAGCAACACACATTTCTCACCTCCTAAGTCTCTGAGCACCAGAGTCTGGCATACACCTTCTCCATCTTCTTGGAGCACGCAGCGCTAGGGGCATTGATCAGGGGAAATGTGACATCACGTGAGTCCCCATCCACTCTGCCCACCCCAAGCCCCATGCTTTGAACAGAGCAGGCTTAGAGTAAATTTTTGCATAAGTCCAATTTAATAAGACAACACCACTGGGATTGCCTTCAAACAAATAAATACTCATACAAGAATGTTAATGTCAGGTCATTCTTTTTGCTTTTGGATTTGTTTTTAATCTCACATACTTGTGCAGGTTGTTGATGTAACAAACGCTGCACGCACGACAAAGAGTCATCTAATGGCAGAGAAATGCAGAAAAAGGAAAAGAAAAGAAGAAAAGAAGTGGTGTTGTGGCTCGGGTGGTAGATCTCTAGCCTTGAGCTGAAGAGCTCAGGGACAGCGCCCAGGCCCAGAGTTCAAGCCCCACAAACCAACAAAAAATAAAAAAATAAAAAAATAAAAAGTAAAGAAGAAATGAACAGGACTGGGTAAAATGCCCCACACATCGATAGCTCAAACTTTCATAGGCTAACATACATTTGTTGAAATGTAATCGTTATTTATCCTGATGGATGAATGGTATTCGTTTCATATTCTTCCCCTTATCTACTCAACTGTTTAATTTTTTTAACTCGGAGCCTGGGCACTGTTCCTGGGCTTTCCTTTCTTTCTTCCTTTCTTTTTTGTTTTTTGGGGGTTTGTTTTTTTACTCAAAGCTGATGTTCTACCACTTGGGCCACACTTTGACTTTCAGCTATTTTGGTAGTTGATTGGAGATAAGAGATCGTATAGACTTTTATGCCCTGGCTGGCTTTGAACCATGGTCTTCAGATCTCAGCCTCCTGAGAAGCTAGGATTACAGATCTTAGTCACTGGCACCTGGCTTGTTTTAGATAATTTTTTTTTAAAGCACCTCTGAAGCAAGTTATAGCAGTTTATTTCATCAGTCACAGAAATTTGTTCAACATCTGCTTGGGAATTTTTTGTGTAAACAGAATTAAATTTCAAATCAACTATGCATGCTATTGGCAGAGATTTCCTTGGGAATTTTATCTGGCAGGCAGTAAATAATCACTTTTTATAAAAGAAGTATTGGGGATAAATAAATGTACTAGGTACACTTGTGGACAAAAAAAACTGAGCAGGAAATTTCTGAAACAATTTAAAATCTTTATTTCTTTAGCAATCAGGCATTTGTTGGGTATTGTTCTGTGAATAGAGCTTTACTTAGTATTATGAGAAAATGAAAAATAGAAGATACAATTTTAATTCTTAAAGAGACTGTCATAAAGCATGAATGAGTGAAGTTCTAGAACCATGAGGACATAATAGCATAATGCATTGAAAAAGTGGGGGTGTGCTCAGGTGATCCCACTGCATGGAGATTCTGGGTCCAATATAAGGAGAATGGTCATTCCTGGCATTTTAGTACTTAACGCATTTAGAGTATTGCAGAGAAGTTGTTTGTTCTCTAAGCAAGGGTGGCATACACAAAGATTCTGAGAACATGCAAGCAATCCATACAAGTGGAATCTTTCCAAACAATTCCTGTCTTGTCGGACACTGGTAGCTTACACTTGTGATCCTTACTACTCATGAGGCCGATATCTGAGGATCCCAGTTCAAAGCCAGCCCTGAGCAGGAAAGTGCGGGCCAGAGACCAGAGGGCTGGAGGGAACTTTTTCTTTCTTTCTTTTTTTTTTTTTTTTTTTTTGCTTTTCTTTTTCTGTTAGTCATGGGGCTTGAACTCAGGGCCTGGGCACTATGCCTGAGCTCTTTTACTTAAGGCTAATGCTTTACCATTTTGAGGCACAACTCCAGTAAGGAGCCATTTCTGATCTACATAAGGACATTGGCTCTGCCCACCACCAGACCCAACCAGCCCCCTACAGGTGATCGTGACCCTTTCTATGAGAAGAGCACCTCTCTGGCCTGATTGTTTTCTGTGATTCTCTCTCTCTCTCTCTCTCTCTCTCTCTCTCTCTCTCTCTCTCTCTCTCTCTCTGGCACACGGATTTGAAATCAGGGCCTCATACTTGCTAGATAGGCCCTTAACCACTTGAGTCACACCTCCATCCTTTTTTGCTTTAGATTTTTAAAAAATAGAATCTAGGATTTTCCCCACAACCAACTGCAGAACTGGACACTCCTACCTCTGCCTCCTGAGTGGCTGAGATTACAGATGTGTGCCACTCACCTGGCATGCTGGTGGAAAGCAGCCTTACCAAGCTCTAAAGTCCAGCCAGAAACCCAACCCTCTTGATTGGTGTCTATCTCTAGGGTATCTGGAATGACAGGAGTTAGTCACTGTGCCCGGCCCCGACCCCACCTCACAAAAAGATCCACCACCTCAGCACTGGAGAGCAAGCTTCCACCACGTGTTTGGGGATAGTTCAGAGCAGCACCCTGGAATAAAGCTTGGCTAGTTTATTTCTCTCAGTTTGAGGGTACAGTGGTAGCAATACTACCCACTAAAAATAAATAAATATGCTGGGTGCCAGTGGCTCAAGCCTATAATTCTAACTACTCAGGAGGATGAGATCTGAGGATCATGGTTCAAAGCCAACCCAGGCAGGAAAGGCCCTGAGACTCTTATCTCCAACTAACTACCAGAAAACCAGAAGTAGCACACTGTTTACAGTGGTAGAACACTAGCCTTGAGCAAGAAAGCTCACAGACAGCACCCAGACCCTGAGTTTAAGCCCCATGACTGACAAAAAATAAATAAAAGATACTAAGAAAAAACAACAACACAGAATTGATTTACCATTGAGAATTCACCTTTTGCCAGTTCTGACCAGCAGTTTCTGGGAGGCTGAGTGAAGAATATCCCCAGGCAGCATTACAATATAGCCTTTTTTTTTTTTTTAACACCAAATGGTAAAGAGTGGGTTAGTGGACAGGTAAGGTTAAACCAAAAATGTGTCCTCACAACCTCCACTTTTATAAGATTGGCCAGGGGCTATCTTAAGGGAATTATGAGAAAATAAACAAAAGGGCATATTCCAAGAAGCAGATAACATGCAGTCAGGAAGTCCTAGGGCAAGCAGTTTTGGTAACACATGGAAGATGCAGGAATACTGAAATAGGTACACACAGGGCCTACTCTGGGCTTCAGACTGGATTGCTGCAGAACGCACACACAACCAGGAGTTTCCACTGGCGCCGTTCAAACACCAACCTGCAGCAAGTCACCGTGTCCAAAGCATGCTTTTCTCCTCCTTAGAGACATACATGACACTGTTTCTGATCGTTTTCTCCATCCTAGATCATACCATGTCTAGTGCAGAACTTAACTCCACCATCTAATGTTTTTGTCTTATTCTTTATCTCTTCCCTGTCTATGGCTACTCCCTCCTATATATAAATTCTCTTCATTTTCTCCTAAATGCAAGGAAGAAAGAAAATCTTCCTGGGCCCTTTTCTCCTCTTTTGGTTGGCTGAAACACCCTTCTATGTCTCCTTAAAGGGAACTCTGTATCTCCACTAACTTGTCAGATAATCATGAACTAACTGTCACACCTTTGCAAGGAAACCACTCTTTCTCAGGTCATCCATACTTCCTCATTGCGAAATGTCACGAGAGGGTCTGTTCACAATGTGGCTTGCTTCCCTACTGGCCACTGCTTTGTTTCTTGCATTTATTTGTTTTATTTATTATTTAAAAAATGTTGTCCCATAAATCAGATACAAATCCAGTCATGAGAAAACAAGAGAGGCCACATTTTGAAAGGTCCAATTTGGAGTCTTTATGAAAAGGCTGGCAACTGCATGGTAGACTTCTGTCTCAATGACCAGCAAATGTACTTCACACTGTTCGAAAACTGATCCATGAAGGCCAGAGAGGAAAGAAAGAACAAAAATCACATCAACAAACCAATTTTCCCCAGTGGGTGAGGTGGTAGTGACTGGAGGACCAGGAGACAGGACACGTGGCCCAACGGTGCCTGAGCCGTCCAGGCCTACACAGTGAAGGGCCAGGAGGCAGGGTCACAGGAAACTCCAGTCCAGGCCCTGGACTGACAGGTTTACTAATCTATCATCCAAGTCCCCGCCTCCACCTCCAGGGATTTGGGCAAGCCCATCACCTGGGAGGTGGGGCTTCACCTTCCCCAACCATGAAGATGCCAGACCCCACCAGACCCCACCATCCACCATCTGGTCAAGATGGCTCTTGCCAGACGCGAGCTCCCCACTTTACTCTCAGCTTTCTAAACGGCACTGATGGCTGTAACTGATCATAAGTATCACAGTATTTCCCATGGGCCCTTTGTTTTTCTTCCTTTCCTTCATTTTCTTTTGTTCTCTCTTCTCTGTCAATCTCACTTTTATTTCTGTTTCTATCTCCCTCTCCTCTCCTCCCTCTTCCTCTTTCTTTGATGTTTCTCTCTCTCTCTCTCTCTCCTCTCCCTATCTCTTCTTCCCATCTCTTGTCTCCTCCCCCTTCTCTTCCTGCTCCCTCCCCCTCCTTCCTGTCCCCTCTGTTTCCTCCAGGTGACTCTCCAAACTTCTGACATTTTCTGGACATGATAGTCCACAAGAATTGTTCTCAAGGTCACGGCTTTCTCATTACTATTCTATACAGAGACAATTTATCCACTCTCCTCCCCAGCACCGTCCATAATCCAGCTGTGCACCCTGCTGCAGGCCTCCCCCCTTCCCCTCCTCTGACACCGGCTTCTGTGGCTCCCCATCTCCAACCATCTCCTGCCATCTCCACCCATCTCCTCCTCACCCCATTTTCCCACATCCAAACCATGAGCCTCCTCTACTTCCAACCAGGAACAAGGCCCCGAGGGAGATGGCTCTGAAAAGTGACAATGTTCCGTATGAGTAGGATTCATAAAACATGGAACTGGAAAGATAAAGACGTGAAAACCATCGCTCCCCAGAGTAACTGAAACACAAATCAGATCCTGATGGACAATATTGTGTTTCTCTCCACGTGCACCTGGTAGGACTGAGGGAGATGGTGTTGTACCTGGTTGCTTAGCTCCCTATCAGTTAATTGTTCCTAAGCAAGAGAAGCTGAGGCCGCAGGAGTAGGAGTGGAACTTTCCCCAGGGAAGAGCAGCCTCTCAGCCTGCCCATTGCACACATTTGGGCCCCATTTTCAGAATACTGAACATCAACCTTAGTCTGGGGCTCGGATGCCAGAGCTGAGTTCTCTCTACAGGTTGTTTTCTTTTTCTCCAAGGATCACAGACCTAAACCTTTGTTGTCGTCATCATCATCGTTCAGGTCAATTGTCATTTCACTTACTCAGTGACCCCAAAGTAGTACCTCAGAGCTAAGTCTATTTCTGACATCTCAGCTAGCAAGTTTGACATCACTTTGGTTATCTGGTTGCACCAAGAAGCTGTGTCCCATACCGTATTCCCCCCCCCACACCTTGTTATTTATAGAACATGCATAGTGTTTTAGAATACAACGATTCTCAAGAATGCATTACTGTGCACATAACAAGTATGACTTTTAAAACTTAATGAGAATTAATTATGGACTATCTTGTACTTTTTTTATGAAGCATGTGATGAATTCTGTGCCAGGAAGTTTGGGTTTTGTTGTTTTTTTCTAATTTGATGCCAAAACTTGTTTCCTCAAAATGAAGTTCTTTCAAACAAGGTCATGTCTGTATTTCTTATTACTTTCCAATCATAATGTCTGAACAGACAACTGCTTCTTAATTGTATGAATTATATGGTGTGAATCTGGTAAATCTCATTCTTTCACGTTCAAAGATAAGGTAGAAGAACGGATCTTAACCAAGCATGCAGATGTGAATGCAGTTTCAGCAGAATTCCAAATCAAAGCAGTTTCACTCAGGGGACTTGAACTCTCACTTGGCTTTTTTGCTCAAGGATAGTGCTCCCCCATTTGAGTCACATCTTTACATCTGGTTTTAGGTTGGTTAATTGGCCATAAAATTCTCCACCCTTAAGATGGCTTCAAATTATGATCATCAGATCTCAGCTATCAGATTAGCTAGAATTATAGCCAATGAGCCCAAAGAGCCTGGCTCATTTTTTTAATGACAGACATGGAAGTTAACCACAAGAGGCTAGAACTGATGCATGAATATACATTTTTATGGAAATAAAATCAGTCTTCAGTTTATCAAAAGTGTCAAGCTACAGATGTTGTTGCTAATTCTTGTTTGTTGAGAAAAACCTTCCCTATAATTCCTTGTGAGAGTTGATATACACCTTTCTTCTCATGTGGCGGTTTAATCTGGTGTGTAACTTGTATCCATCCAGGTGTGCTGGCCAGTGTCAGAGCTTGTTTCGTAAATTATAATAAATTATAATCAGTGGATTATAAAATGTAGATTATCTGCTAGCCTCAATGGCTTATGCCTGTACTCGTACCTAACTTCTTGGGAGCGTGGCATCTCTTGATCAGGCTTTAAAGCCAGCCCAGCAGGAACCATGAGACCCTTATCTTCAATTAGCCACCCAAAACCCAGAAGTGGAACTGGGACTCAAGTGGTATAGTGCTAGCATTGAGCAAAAATGCACAGGGGGAGAGGAAAGATGGCGCCGATAGAATAGGGAGGCACCCCGACTCGCTCCAACGGCATAGTGAGCTGGGAACTCCAACACCCAACACCCCATCAAGAACCCAGCAAAACCAGCAGCCAGAAGCAGTGGAGAAACACAGGAAAACAAAAAGGAGCAAAAAAGAAGAACCGAAAACCTACACGGAGCCGGAGATTCACCGGGACACCCTCCCCCCACCAGCCCACCCTGGACCAAACAGGGTCAGGCTGGGAAAGGGGAACCCGGCGATCGGCAGACAGGCTGCCAGGAGCGCAGAATTCATATAGCGGGAGACCCCACGGACACAAGGCAGGGTGCGGACCAAGACACACACCGGCAGCAATGAGAAGTCCGGGTCCACACCGGGTACGGACAAGGGAACCCAGCACGGCAGAAATCGGGAACCAGGGAAGCCACCACGACACTTAGCCAACCCCTGGAGGGCCAACGGCTGCGCGGGACACACACACAAAGCAGCAAAAGTGAGTGCCCTCCCTCCCCCTCCCCCACCCCTGAGGGAACAAAGAACCCCCAAATCAGGCGGGAAGCTCCCATCAGGCGCGGGGAAGTCAGTTTAGCAGGGGAAGGGCTCAGCAGCACCAACACCCCACAGGTTCCTGAACTGGCAGAACCGGCCCCGCCCCCTTCCCAACAGGGGCCGGGAGACAGCTGGTTGTGCAAACCCTACCTGAGGCGCCTGGACCTCGCAGACTCTTAAAACTAAAACCACAGGCGCTGGTGGGCAATACCAGCCCAGCAGGGTCAACTGAGCCTGATCACATCCCCAACTCACAGCAGAGGTGAGGTCTGAAGGTGCCAAGCCACACCCGGACAGTCGATCCTACTGGACCCCACTCATACCGCCCCCCCCCAACGGACTCGTGGGAGGGCGCAAGCACAACCCAACAACCCAGGACCTGCTCTGGGAGGCATATCCCGCCGAAGTGCCTGTTGCAGTGGACGCACAGCGCACAGGAGGGCGGAGCCCCTGGCGACAGCGCCCGCTCTGGTAGGCGTACCCTGCACTGGTGGGCGGGGCCACAGCGGCAGCACCTGCTGCCGTAGACACATCTACACAGGAGGGAGGGAGGAGCTACAAACCAAACCTGTGAAGCCATCCAGATCTCCAGATGCGCAAATCACAAAGAAACATAACTCAGTTCATCAAAGGGCAAGCCAACTCGCCAGCTCCAAAAAGCAGCACGACTGAAGAGGAGATGGAGACTGAAAAAGCAAATGAGGCCATGTTAACAGGAATGATCGAAAGCGTCAGAAATGAAATCAGAAAACAATTCCAGGAATTTAGAGCGGAAATCTGGAAGGACACCCAGGAAGCCAAGAAAGAAATGGAAGCAAAACTGGATACAATGCAAGCCTGCTTTAAAGAAATGGAAGCAAAAATGGATACAATGCAAGCTGCCTTTAAAGAAAATCTCCACATCCTGAGAATTGAAATGCATGAAAAAATAGATTTAAAATACAACTCTTTAAAGGAAGAAATCTCCACGATCAGAGCTGATATGACAACCATAAATAGCTCTCTGACATCCATAAACTCCGCAATTGAAACCATAACACAAAGAGTAGACCATATAGAATCCAGAATCTCTCGCCTGGACGATGAAGCAGCTGACAACAACCAGAAAATGACCACACTCCAAGAAAAGGTGAAGCTTCAGGGAAGACTAATCCAGGAACTAATGGACAAAGACAAGAGATATAATCTGCACATAATCGGAATAGAAGGAGCCGAATACCAGAGCAGAGGGCTTAATCATGTTCTCAATAAAGTTATTGCAGAAAACTTCCCCAATCTCACAGGGGACCCCATCCAGGTAACCGAAGCCTATAGGACACCTGGCAGGCCAGACCCCAGGAAAGCCACCCCAAGGCACATAATATTCAAGACTACAGACCTCAAGATTAAAGAGCAAATTCTGAATTCAGCCAAAGCGATGAAGGAAACTTTTTTCAATGGGAAGAGGATTCTAATAACATCCGACTTATCCACACAAACTTACCAAGCTCGAAGTGAGTGGAAGAACACCATCCAAGTACTCCAGAATAACAATTTACAACCTCGGATCAAATATCCAGCGAAATTGGAGTTCACATTCGAGGGGAGAACCAGATCTTTCCACACCAAAGAGGAGCTAAAGGAGTATGTGAATAAAAAACCAGCCCTACAGCGAATATTAAGAGGGGAACCCCAGCCAACAGAGATCGTAAAAGACACACAGACAGAATCAGAAAGAAACTTCAATAGCCAAAGTCCAGCAGAAATACAAGCTCACTAAAGACAAGAAAAAAAAAAAGAAGAAAAAACAGCCCACCAAGAAAATGGAAGGAGAAAAAACACCCTTATCCTTGATCTCTTTAAATATAAATGGTTTAAACTCCCTGATAAAGAGGAGCAGACTGGCAGAATGGATTCGCAAACAAAAAGTTGACATCTGCTGTCTACAAGAGACCCACCTTACAGCAAGGGACAAAAACAGGCTTCGAGTGAAAGGATGGAGCAAGATCTACCAAGCAAACGCACCTACCAAAACGGCAGGTGTAGCCATTCTGATCTCAGACAAGCTGGACTTCTCTTTAAAGTCCACTCAAAAAGACAAAGAAGGACACTACATATTAATACAAGGAAAAATCCAGAATCAAGAAATCACGGTGATAAATGTATACTCACCAAACAAAAGAGGCCCGACATATGTCAAGCAAATTCTCAAAGAATTACAGAGCAAGATAGACGCAAACACAGTCATAGTGGGTGACTTTAATACTCCCCTCTCTCCAAGAGACAGATCCAACACCCAGAAGATTAGTAAGGGAGCTGAGGACCTAAATAACACCATTTCCCAAATGGATCTAACAGACCTATATAGAACCTTCCACCCTACAGAGACCCAATACACCTTCTTTTCAGCAGCCCATGGATCATATTCCAAAATAGACCACGTCATAGCCCACACAAAGAACCTCAGCAAATACAAAAGTATTGACGTCATCCCATGTATTATATCTGATCACAGTGGATTAAAGGTAACCCTCAACAACAAAGGATACCACAGAGCCTATACACACTCTTGGAGGCTAAACCCCACGCTGCTATCCAACACTTGGGCCATAGATCAAATTAAAGATGAAATCAACGAATTCATAAGCCACAATGACAAAGAAAACACATCACAAAGAAACCTATGGGACACAGCTAAGGCAGTGCTGAGGGGCAAGATCATTGCACTCAGCACCCACATTAAAAGAATGGAAGCAGAGCAGGTGAATACCCTCACGATGAAACTAAAACAACTGGAGAAACAAGAAATGACAGAATCTAAAACGACTAGGAGGGGAGAGATCACAAAGATTAAAGAAGAGATAAATCTGATTGAAAATAGAAAGACCATTCAACAAATAAATAAGACTAAAAGCTGGTTCTTTGAGAAAATAAACAAAATTGACAGACCCCTTGCAAGACTTACAAAAAAAAGAAGAGAAGAGACTCATATTCGTAAAATCAGGGACTCCACAGGAAAAATTACAACAAGTACACACGATATTCAAACAATCATAAGGAGCTATTTCCAAAACCTCTACTCAGCAAAAAACAATAATTTTACAGAAATGGATCAATTCTTAGAGAAGTACAAACTGCCCAAACTGAACCAAGAAGAAATAAATCAACTAAATAAACCAATAACTTACGGTGAGATACAGGAGGTAATCAAGAACCTCCCTACTAAGAAAAGCCCAGGCCCAGATGGATTCACCAATGAATTCTACAAAACCTTTAGTGAGGAGCTAATTCCAATACTCCTCAAACTCTTCCGCGAAATAGAAACGGAGGGAGAAATCCCAAACTCATTCTACGAAGCTAATATCATACTCATTCCCAAACCAGGCAAAGATCCAACAAAAAAAGAGAACTACAGACCAATATCACTAATGAACACAGATGCAAAGCTCCTCAATAAAATATTAGCTAATAGGATCCAGAAACTGATCAAGAATATCATACATCATGACCAAGTAGGCTTCATCCCTCAGTCACAAGGATGGTTCAACATCCGTAAATCAATCAACGTAATTCACCACATAAACAGAACTAAAATCAAGAATCACATTGTTATCTCAGTCGATGCCCAAAAAGCCTTTGACAAAATACAACATCCATACCTATTAAAAGCTCTGGAGAGAACAGGAATAGTTGGAACATTCCTCAAAACAATAAAAGCCATATACAACAGACCAACTGCTAATATCATATTAAATGGAGAGAAACTTAAATCATTCCCTCTAAACTCAGGAACAAGACAAGGATGCCCACTCTCCCCACTTCTGTTCAACATAGTGCTGGAATCCCTAGCCATAGCAATAAGGCAAGAGGAGGACATCAAAGGGATCCACATCGGCAAGGAAGAAATCAAGTTATCCCTATTCGCAGACGACATGATCTTATATCTGATGGACCCAAAAAACTCAGTACCCAAACTCCTACACCTAATAAACCAATTTGGCAAAGTAGCAGGATACAAAATCAACCCACAAAAGTCAGCAGCTTTTCTGTACACCAGCAATAGACAAACAGAAAAGGAAATTATGGAAATAATTCCATTTACAGTAGCCAAAAAAAGAATAAAGTACCTAGGGATCAACTTAACCAAGGACGTGACGGAACTATTCAATGAAAACTACAAAAATTTAATAAGGGAAATCAAAGAAGACACAAGGAGATGGAAAGACCTCCCATGCTCATGGGTAGGCAGAATCAATATAGTGAAAATGACCATATTGCCCAAATTGTTATACAAATTCAATGCAATGCCTATCAAAATCCCAGTCACATTCTTCACTGAAATAGAGAAACCAATCCATAAATTCATATGGAACAGCAAAAAACCTAGAATAGCCAAAGCAATTCTAGGCAAAAAAAGCAGTGCAGGAGGTATCACAATACCTGACTTCAAGCTCTACTACAAGGCCATCATAACAAAAACAGCATGGTATTGGTATAAAAACAGATCGGAAGACCAATGGATTAGAACTGAAGACCCAGAAATAAAACCGCACTCTTACAGCCAACTGATATTCAACAAAGGAGCTAAAGACATACAATGGAATAAACATAGCCTCTTCAACTACTGGTGCTGGGAGAACTGGGCAGCCATATGCAGAAAACTCAAAGTAGACCCAAGCCTATCACCATGCACCAAGATCAACTCAAAATGGATCAAGGACCTCAACATCAGACCTGAATCCTTGAAACTACTGAAGGACAGAGTAGGAAAGACACTAGAACTTATAGGCACAGGAAGGAACTTCCTGAATAGAGTCCCAGGGGCACAACAAATAGGAGAAAGACTCGACAAATGGGACTACTACAAATTAAAAAGTTTCTGCACAGCTAAGGACATAGCCACCAAAATAGAAAGACAGCCAACGATATGGGAAAGGATATTTACCAGCACAGCAACAGACAAAGGCCTGATATCGGTCATCTACAGAGAACTCAAAAAACTAAGCCCCTCCAAGCCCAATAAACCTATTAGGAAATGGGCAAAAGAGCTAAACAGAGACTTCACAAGAGAAGATATAAAAATGGCAAAGAAACATATGAGGAAATGCTCAACATCCCTGCTAGTAAAGGAAATACAAATAAAAACAACCCTGAGATACCACCTCACCCCAGTTAGAATGGCCTATACTCTGAACTCAGGAAACAACAAATGCTGGAGGGGCTGTGGGGAAAGAGGAACCCTTCTCCATTGTTGGTGGGAGTGCAAATTAGTACAACCACTTTGGAGAACAGTATGGAGGTTTCTCAAAAAGCTCAATATAGACCTACCCTATGACCCAGCCATACCACTCCTAGGCATCTATCCTAAACAGCAAAATCCAAGATATCAAAAAGGCATTTGTACTTCCATGTTTATCGCGGCACAATTCACAATAGCTAAAATATGGAAACAACCCAGATGCCCCTCCACAGACGAATGGATCCAAAAAATATGGTATTTATACACAATGGAATACTACATAGCGATTAGGAATGGTGAAATACTGTTATTCGCAGGGAAATGGACAGAACTCGAACAAATAATGTTGAGTGAGACAAGCCTAGAACACAGAAAACAAAGGGGCATGATCTCCCTGATATATGACTGTTAAGAAAGGGAGACGGAGAGACAGTAGAGACCAAGTCTGTGAACACTGTATATGTTCTTGATACATTGTATATTGCATATATGTCAACCTGACCTAGACAAGGGATAGAAAAACAGGTCGTAAGATATCATAAGAAATGTACACACTGCCCTACTATGTAACTGCACCCTCTTTGAAAAACACCTTGTAAAAAAATTTATGTCCAATTAATAAAAAAAAAAGAGAGAAAAAAATGCACAGGGACAGTGCTTTATTACCCACACCAAGGTCATTCTAAGAGAGAAGAAATCTACTCATTCGGAGACTATTTCTCAATTTCTCTTTCCACCCCACCCCCAGAAACTCATGCTTCTGAGATTCATAGTTCCTCCTCATTCCTCCTTTTATTTTTAATCACATCTCCCTGATTTAATTATAATTCCTGAAAGGGAAAATGTAAATGGGATTTTAAAAATGAGTGCTAAAAATTATGTAAAGACATTAATAACATTGTGATAAAGATTCCATCATTTCCTGTATGAAAAGAAATAATTGTGTAAGATAAACCTTAGGAGGAATTTAAGCAGAGTTGATGTAACTGCTCAGAAAAAAGGAACCAAAATAGCTCAATTCATGTGGCCGTGGACTTAAATGAGTTGGTGAAGATCAAACAAGTCAAACATTTGGAGCTTGCAGTGAGATAAGGTTTGCTTCAGAATTCCACATGCCCTTCCTCTGTGAGTGTTTGTTGTTGTTCTTGTTTTTGTGCCAGTCTTGGGGCCTGAACTCAGGACCTGGGTGATGTCCCTGAGTTTTTTGTTTCTGTTTGTTTGTCAAGGCTAGCGCTCTACCACTTGGGGCCCCGGTGCTGATTGGAGGGGAGCCCCCTCGACTTCCCCATCCATGCTGCTTTGACCAGGTTTCTTTTGTTGCCTGTTGCACCACCTTTCCCTACCATTTCTACTCAGTGAGCTTCTCCAGGCTTTTGTGGCTTTGGGGTACCGCTGTGTAGAGCTTCCTGCAAAACGTCAAAGCAGGCCCTATGATCTGGAGAGCAGCTCACCAAAATTCAACAATCCATAATAAAATCATAAACCCACAGAGCTACATAACCAAATGATATCTTTCTCAAAGAAAAACACTTGCAATTTGCAGACATAGATGCGAGAGCCGGTAATTCTTTTGATGATACTTCAGTCTCTTCATGTATGAAGTGCAGATCAAGAATAACCTCCAGGACTTAATTCATACAGGTCTGTGAAAAGCAAAAGGAAGTAGCAAGTGGAAAGTACTCAGCACATGGCGTGGCACTCCTGGGTACTTCTGGCTGTGATGGAGCAGATGATGATTTAGGAAGGGAAGGCCGATAAGACGCGGCTGCTGGCCAAGGACATGGGCTGAGCCATAAGTCATGCTCACTCCCTTCATTTCTGAAGTTGTGGGCCCTTTCCATGTCTCACTGCTGATCCCCCCAGGAGAAGGCAGGAAATGAAGTTAGGGACCATTTGACAAAATAAACCCACATTCTCTCAAGAGAAGGCCAGAGCAGAGGCTTTTGCAGGATGAGTTTAAAATCTGACAAGTATAGCTCTGTGTGTGTGTGTGTGTGTGTGTGTGTGTGTGTGTGTGTGTGTACGCGTGCTTGCGCGTGCCTCTGTGCGTGCCAGTACTAAAGGGGCTTGAACTCAAGGCCTCCATTCTCACTTGGTTTTTCTGCTCACAATGGGCACCCTACTTCCTGGTTTTTTCTTGTTAATTGGAGACAAGTCATAGATTTTCCTTGCCAGGCTGGTTTTGAACTGTGGTCTACAGATCTCAGCCTCCTGAATAGTTAGGTTTATAGGTATGATCCACTGGCTCCAGGCAAGTTTGGTTATTTATTATATATTATTTTATAGGTAACAAAGCAGGAGAGGAACTGATGGAGGACTACTAGCAACAGACAAGGCAACTTCCAGACAAGAAAGCAAGAACAATATTAACAAACTATGAGCCAAAAGACAGCAAGGTAAAAACAATTCCACCTTGGAGGTACCTGGTAAAGGGAAAGTGTGTGCACTTAACCTCCAGAGGTCTTCCCAGTCTGCACTCCATTCTCAGCTTCATGGAACGCAGACTTCTGAAACTCAATGACAGTAACTCAGAGTGTTTAGGGAAGAGAGGAAGTGTGCTCAGTATACACTATGCAAGAGGAAAAGTAAGTTCTGTTTTTCAAGTGTTCCTATTTTTTGTATTATCAGCCAAAAATATCCAGGGAGGTTTTTGAGCTTATGCCCTCATCCCTCCCTCCCTCTCTCTTTGTGTGTGTGTGTGTCTCTCTCTGGCAATACTGAGGTTTGAACCCGAGGACTGATTCACAATCTTGTTTGGCTTTTTGCTCTGTGCTGGATCTCAAGTGTGGCTTAGGCCACACATCTACTGCTGGCTTCTTGCTGGGTAATTGGAGATAAGAGTCTCATGGACTTTCCTGCCCTGGCTGGCTTTGAGCCACAATCCTCAGCTCTCAGTTTTTTGAGCAGTTAGGATGATCAAGAGTGAGCGGCGTGCGCTCAGCCTTTGTTCTATTGTTTACTCTATCTCTGATGGGCTCCAGGTCTGTATAATTGGACCCACAGATGGTCCCTCTCAGAGAGGCTAGGTAGGACTTGCCTCAACTCCAAATTCGATTCTGACTCAATATTTATCCATATAGAGTGACAAGATCAATTATGCAGATTCTCTCCTTACCATCGATCCCAGGGCTTAACCCTCCTTTCCTTCCGAAAGTCAGTAAATTTTATTGTTTCAATCTAGTCACTGTGTAATCCAACGCTCAGCAAAACTGGCACCATACCTTGCAGCATTCATTCTCTCAAGGGACAAAAATACTCCCTTAGGTGACATAATGTCATCGCCAGTAGCCACAGTTGAAATACCACTGGTCTGCCAGTGAGATCCAATTTTTAATTACACCTTGCTTGAATTAATTGATTTTAATTAATCACAACTAATTAATTAAAATGTTAATTAACGGTGTAATTATTAACTGTGATTACATGATATGGTTATCGATGGTAATTAATCATAATGTAATTGATTGATCATAATTAAACACAATTAGTTACAATTGGTATTAATTATATTTGATAGTAATTACAATCACTGACTATATCATATAATTATAACTATGTGATTAATTTATTACAATGAATTAATTTTAATTAATTTGAACAGTCATATATATTTAACAGGTGCCATATTGGACAGTACAACACTAGATACTCTGAATCCCAGGTGATATTTCACAGATGACTGTGTCTGCTGATTAATTACAGGCCCTCCACATAAACCATCTGTAGTGGTGTCACCTAGCCATTTAGGAACCGCTGAGACAATTATCTTTAAGTTATAACAAATACAGCCAGACCTTTAATAATATATTAGATGAACACTTGAACCACATGTACACAAAAGCTTACCAGACTAGAAAATGAACTGTGTCTTTCAGTCCATTTTGGAACAAAAGATGAAAGAAAGAAAAGAAAGGGGGGAGGAAGGGAGGGAGGAAGGAAGGAAAGAAGGGAGGGAGGGAGGGAGGGAGGGAGGGAGAAGGAGGGAAAGAAATTTCTTGATGCTAGAGGAAGGAACTGAAAGTCTGATATGGGAAAGGGTTACTGAGCCTGGCTCACTGAGAGTCAAATAAAAGCTGGGAAGGAGTTTTAAAGCTGAAACTGAGAAGAAGCAGCCAGCAAGTCCTCACAAGGCCTTTGGAGGGGAGGCTGCGTGGTCAGCTTGGCTGTCCTGACAAACCACCACCAACTAGGTGGCTTGAACAACAGAAATGTTTTCTCTCCCAGTCGTGGAAGCTCAACTCCATGCCAGGCTGCTGGCATGGCTGACTTCCGTGAGGGCCTTTTGCTTAGGTTGTTGCCATCACCATGCATTTCTCTGTGCACTCCTGTGACAAGTGCTCTGATGTGTTTGTTTAGTGAGGATACAAATCCCACCGTGGAAGTCCATGGCCCCATGAATCTAAACCTCATTAGCTTGCAGAAGCCCCATCTTCAAATCCTATCACATGGGGTGGCTGTTGGGGTGGGGGTGGGGTAGAATTTCAACCAATGAATTGGGATGTGTGGCCCAATTCAATCTCAAGGAGACTTTAGTTACTACTAGACATGGAGAACAAACTATGAGCCTGAAGCAGGAAGAGGGAACACACCGGCCTTCAAACAATCACAGGGCTTTCAAGCAATCCCAAGGGCACCTTTGCTCCTCTGAGCTTGCTTCCATCCACACAGCCTTAGCACAAGGCCAAAAGGCTACAATAGAGGCGGAGTCTATCTCTACAGACACTTAACCTCCACCCCATGGGAAGTGAAGAGAGGTTTTCAGAGAGGGATAATCATGATAAAATTTGGCCATCTGAGAACTTTTCTAAGTGAAGAAGCAATTGAGTAAAAATGGAACCCAAGTCCTAAGTGAGTTGGAACATGAACAGACCACCAAGAATCAAGAGCAAAATTGTGAAAACTATAATTCAAAAACCACCAGAGAGAAAAATAAGCATTCTCTTTCAAACATGACAGTTAAAATAGGAGCAGACTTGTCATTGACAGTAATAATTGCACACAAATTAGAATTCTAAACCAAGCTCTACTTCCAGACAAGAAGCAAAAAGAAACAAGAATATTTGAAATCCATGCTGAGAAAATTTACTATTCTTAACTCTTAGAGAAAGGGCATCTATCTTTGCATGAGGCACCAATGGCTCATGCCTGTAATTTTAGTTACTCAGGATGCTGAAATCTAAAGATTACAGTGTGATTACAGTTTGAAGCCAGACCAGGCAGGAAAATCCATGAGAGTCTTATCTTCAATTAACTACCAAAAAGCCAGAAATGGAGGTGTGCCTCAAATTCAAGTGTTAGTATTGGCACACACACACACACACAAACACACACAAACACACACACACACAAATAAATAAATAAATAAATAAATAAATAAATAAATAAATATCATAGGCATTCAAATTCTTTAAGAAAACAACTAAACTCAGAACAAAGGAATGGCAGGCAAGACATGCATCAAGCCAAGAATGTTACAGTATGTTGATGAAAATAGACCCATCTTGAGGTTAATATCCAATGATTAGGGAAACTGAAACAAAGCAGAGCTAAATTATACTCTCTTGGTCTCTCTCTGTCTTTGTTTCTCTCTCTTTCTCTCTCTCTCTCTCATGCACACGCGCACACACACACACACACACACACACACACACACACACAAAGAATGACTGCAGATTTTCTTGTTATGTTCTTAACGTTAGTGCCAGTATTTTAGAATATGTTTGCTATAGTAAGAACATAGAAAATACACATTTAATGAATGAAAACAAATTGTGAAGAAAGTAATGGGACACTTCATACCTGAAAAATTATGAACTTTTGTATAATAGTTCAAAGAAAATAGAAGTACTGAAATCCCTTACAGTATATCTAATATTCCAAAATAATTAAAAGCCAACTACCAAAAACATAAAAGTTCAGCATCAGCAAAGACCCCACAGAAAGGTACCATGGTATCATTTTTTGCATGTGTGTCCATTATAATGCAATTAAAGCTCGGCAATAGTGGCTCATGCTTGTGAATCCTAGCTACTCCAGAGGCTGAGATGTGTGAATCACAGTTTGAAGCCAGTCCAAGCAGGATAGTCTGTGAGACTCTTATCTCTACTAAAACTGCCAAAAAAAAAAAAATGCTGCAAGTGGAGCTGTGTCTCAACTGGTAGAGTGCTAACCTTGAGTGAAAGAAGCTCTGAAACAGTTACTAGGCCCTGAGTTCAAACCCTAGGTCCAGTATCAAAAAACAGTTGATAGATGATGATGATGATGATAGATAGATAGATAGATAGATAGATAGATAGCAGTTAAATTAAAAGTAAGTCAAATGGCTCATGCCTAACATCCTAGCTACTTAGGAGGCTAAGATCAGAAGACTGCAGTTCGAAGCCAGCCCAAGCAGGAAAGTCAAGGAGACTCCACCAAAAAGAAAAGCCAGAAGAAGAGGAACAACTCAAGTTGTAGAGTTCTAGCCTTGAGTTAAAAAAAAAACAACACCAAAAACGAAGGTCCAGTGCTCAGGCCCTGTGTTCAAGCTTCAGTGTTGGCACAAAACCAAATGACCATCCAGTCATTACCCGAGGCAGACACGTTCCAGAGAAGCACCTGCCCTTCTTCTAGCTGCTGGCTTAGATAGCCATGCCAGGCCCACTGGCTTGGAGCAGGCTTTTCTGTGACCATCTTCCCACTGCCTCCTGATAGGAGCTGGGAAACCAGGACTCACCTCCATGCTGCCTTTACTTAGTCCCAGCCTGGCCTTTCTGCCAAAGGGGGGTGTGCTAACAGCAGGAAGTGTTCCATGGGTGTAATTCCATCAGAAGGGGGCCTGTGCTCATCCCTTGCTGGCAAGCCATCCTTTAGACCCTGCCTGCCTCCTCCACTGCTTCCCAGCTCAGCCGACATATTTATAGTCTCTCTTGAGATGCATTTGGCAGCTGCGGAATCCAGCACCAAGCTGTGAACGCGCCCTGCCAGCAGCAACTGTGCTTTCCTGGCTCTGAGCACAGAGAGCTCCCCTCGAGCTTCCCCTCACTCCACCAACGCTCCCGTCGGAGTCTGTGTATTCAAAAGGAGGTGGCTGCAGAAGGGAGAAGTGTGGAAGTCCATCCACCTGCTGCACGGACTCCAGCTCGGTTCCGGCACGGTGTGAAAATGTCTTCCCCTCTCTGTTAACTACGCTGGGTGAGGAGGTGGGGAGAAAATCATTGCAGGACTGTTCATTCATGCTCGACTGCCCTCTCCTCTTTCCCTGTGTTTCTGCATTGTAGAGGTTGTTGTCTAATTTTCATCAGTGTGTGCGTGTGCGTGTGTGTGCCATGTGCTGGTAGATATAAATCCACAAGGAAAACAGCCCTGTTGATCTTTTTAAATTATTAATTTATTTACTGTCAAGGTGATGTACAGAGGGGTTACAGATTCATACATAAGGCAGTGAGTACATTTCTTATCCAACTGTTACCTCCTCCTTCACTTTTCTCCCTCCTTCCCTGCTACCCATTCCTCCATGAGTTGTACCGTTGCTTTACAGCAAATAGTTTTGTAAGTATTGCTGTTGCATTGGTTCACCTCTTTTCCTTCGTATCTCAATTTTGATGTTTCCCTTCCCTTCCCTAGTTCCAAAAATATATATACAATACCGAGGGTACCGAAATCAGTAATAGTGACATCAGGGGTAAAACCCTGGGGGAGAAAGACAAAAGAAAATGGCATAATTTCACATGGTATGTTGAAAATAACAACGGCAATGATAAACCACTTATTTCCATAACTTGGAATTCATTTCACTTAGCATATCTTATGTGTTCAGATGTACATAACTATTGAGCTGTTGTGATCATCTGCTATCCAAGACTATCCTAGACATGTACTACTTATTACCAATGAGGGAAACCATAGCGTCCATGTATCTCTGGGTCTGACTCACTTTACTTAGTATGATTTTTTTCCCAAGCCCTTCCGTTTCCTTACAATTGGGGCAATGTCATTCTTTCGGATAGAAGCATAGAATTCAATCATGTACATGTACCACATTTTCTTGATCCATTTATCTAGTGACGGACATCTGGGTTGGTTTTTATAAAGGCCCAGAAACACAACAAATCAAAGAAAGGTTGGACAAATGGGATTGCATCAAACTGCAGAGTTTATGCATGGCAAAGGACATAGGTTGCAAGATAAATAGAAAGCCCACAGATTAGGAGAAGATCTTCACTGGCCATATAACAGACAAGGGCATCATAAATATATGGAACTCAAAAAACTAAGTTCCCCCAAAACAAATCCTCAAAGAAACAACTTCTCCCTTAAAAAGTGGGCTATAGACCTAAAAAAAGAGACTTCTCTGAAAAGGAAATGAGAATGAACAAGAGCCACATGAAGAAGTGCTCAGCATCACCGGCCATAAAAGAAATGAAAATCAAAACAACATTGAGATTCCACCTCACCCCAGTAAGAATGGCTATTTCCAGGAAAACTAATAACAACAGATACCAGAGGGGATGTGGCCAAAGGGAACCCTACTACACTGTTGATGGGAGTGTAAACTTGTTCAGCCACTTTGGAAAGCAGTATGGAGATTCCTCAAAAGGCTAAACATAGAGCTCCCCTATGACCCAGCAACCCAGCTTTTGGGCATTTACCCAAAAGATGACAAGCAAGTCCACACTAAAGCCACCAGCACAACTATGTTCATCGCAGCTCAATTTACCATCACTAAAGTATGGAGCCCTGTTGATCTTTAGAAATATATCTACCAACTGGGCCCCTGGGGGCCCATGCTTATAATTCCAGTTACTCAGGAGGCTGAGATCAGAGGACCAAGGTTCAAAATCAGCCTGGGCAGCAAAGTCCATGAGACTCTTACCGTCATTTAATACTAGAAAGCCAGAAGGAAAAGTGTGGTTTAGGTGGTAAGGTAACAGTATTGAGCAAAAAACAACAACAACAAAAAAACCAAAGGACAGTACCTAGGCCCTGAGTTTAAGCTCCAGTACCTATACATATGCACACATGCACATTCTACCAAATCCTATGCCACATTTACTACTAACACGCTGATTTTATTGTCTTAGTCTCTGGTATGTGTGGATTTTGCAGGGCTACCCAATCAGGAACTGTATGAGCAGACTCTTTTATTGAGCTGGTACTGAGGCTTGAACTCAGGGCCTCACATTTTACTGAGCATTTTTATGCAAGATTGGTGCTCTGCCACTTGAGCCATACCTCCTAGACTCTCTTGAACTTGCACATGTGACTGCACATCTGTTTCCACTATTGTAGTAATATTCATATCAGTGGCAATATCCAATCTTACCTTTTAGTGTTTATTTCACTAAGAATGTGTCCTACTTAGAGAAGAGATGCTAAAGGAAGCTGTTGATGGAGCCTCAGGGGGCATCGTGCTATGTAAGCATAAATTAGGACCTTTGAAAACATACATGACCACTATGATAATACACTTCTTGGGGATCAATCTTCCCTGAAGACAATTGGGCTTGCAGGGGAAAGTAGACTTGATTAAAATAGCCCAATGCCCAAATCAAGTTAGACAGGGCTTTAGCCCCTGGCCTTTTCAGAGAATATGCATGTTGTATGAGGAGACATTTTGTTTTTTTTTTGTTTTGTTTTGTTTTTTTTAAGTTACAGAAACAAACTTTATTCACCTTATTGTTCTTTATTGACTGATTTTATCCAATGACTTTATATTTATTTTAGTTTGAAATGCCTCCTTCCAAGATATGGTCAATATTTAGTTCCTAGGGGCAATTGGTTAAATAGCAATGGCCTTTGTCTTCTAGCCTGTTAAGCTTAGCTAATAAATTCAATACTCATTAAACTACAAAACATATGGAAAGGTGAAGCCAACGTAATGGATATTACTAAATAATTTCCAGTATATGTCAAAGCTTAGATCAACCTTACAATGGCAGACTGTAATGTGTATAAGGCTCTTCTGAGGATAACTAGACAGATTTTCACTGTGTTATTCCAGCCAACTTAACCATCTGCAAACCTGGAAGTGACCCCCTTCAAACCCTCTAATTCCTACACAGGGGTGCTCTTGTGTTGTTGTTGTTTTGCATTTCCTGGAGTTCATTTTGATATTATTTTATATGATCAGAGGCACATAGGCATTGAACCTTTGTGTTCCTCTCCTAAGAATGTCCTCCTTTGGTCTCACTGTGTGTGAATGCCATATAGGACTGCAGTGTAGAATGGTGGGATTGAAAATGTTTCCAACACATTTCTTTTTTAACTGTGTTCATTTGTGCTTGTGGCTTTCCGGGCCCAGTGGCTTTTTTCTTTCCCTCCAAACATTTATTTATTGTATATAGAAAATTCTATAGATAAAGTTGACCTGGAATCCATTCACTTCTTGCCCACCCAATCAAACTAGATCACTTGCTATTACATAAATACCCATTTTGATTTGTTCTGTCATAGCCATTTCCTCCTGCTGAAAACCCCTATTCCTCACTGCATCCATATTATCTTTGGACACAAAGAAACATGCTTCAAAATGTGATCCTTTCTTAGCTCAGTACTAGTGGCTCATGCTTGTACTTACTCCTAGCTACTCAGGAGGCCAAGATCTGAGGATTGTAGTCTGAAGCCAGCCTGAGCAGGAAAGTCCACAAGATTCTTATTTTCTTTCTTTTTTTTTTTTTTCTCAAATTTTTATTATCAAACTGACGTACAGAGAGGTTACAGTATCATACGTTGGGCATTGGATACATTTCTTGTACTGTTTGTTGCCTTGTCCCTCATGCCCCCCTCCCTCCCCCCCATTCCCTCCCCCCCCCCAGGTGTTCAGTTCACTTACACCAAACAGTTTTGCAAGTATTGCTTTTGTAGTTATTTCTCTTTTTTTACCCTGTGTCTCTCGAATTTGGTATTCCCTTTGAATTTCCTACTTCCAATACCAGTAAACACGGTTTCCAATATACTCAGATAAGATTACAGAGATAGTGTAGGTACAAACATCTGAAGGTGATACAAAACATTATCAATAATAGAAACTACACAAAAAAAAAAGGCATACTATCCCCCCCTCCCTTTTTTTTTTTTTTTTTTTTTTGTTAGTTGTGGGGTTTGAACTCAGGGCCTGGGCACTGTCCCTGAGCCTCTTTGCACTCAAGGCTAGTGTTCTACCACTTGAACAACAGTGCCACTTCTGGGTTTTGAGTGGTTAATTGGAGGCTTAACAGGGCCTTTTCTGCCCCTGCTGGCTTTGAACTGTGATCCTCAGATCTCAGCCTCCTGAATAAATAGGATTACAGGCATGAGCCACCAACGTCCAGCTATGATTCCCCCTTTTTACAACATAAAAATGTAAGGTAGATGTGGTGTCTAGAATATAATAACGTCATTGTAATTTTGTTTTTGCTAGTACTGGGACTCGAACTCAGAGCCTGGGTACTGTCCTTAGCTTTTCATTCGAGGCTAGTGCGTGAGTCTTGCTCTACTTGAGCCACCAGCTCCCCTTCTGGCTCTTTGCTGATTAATTTGAGATAAGACTCTTAGGGATTTTGCTACCTGGGCTGACTTCACACCATGATCCTCAGGTCTCAGCCTCCTGAGTTGCTAGGATGACAGGTGTGAGCCACCGGCACCCAGCTAATAAAGTCATTCTTGAAAATATATTTCAAACATAAAAATGTGAATAATTGTGTCAATACCTATAATTGATACACTGGCAGGTTAAATAAATAATAAATTTTGGAAAACATTTTAGCACTGTAATTACTCCTTAGTCATCATTTCTTACTTATTTAGCTTTAAGTCCTGAGCACGTGTTAAGTAATGATTATTCACACTCGAAGTTGCTAGGATAAAGAAGTATATATGATTTGTCTAATATGACACAATTAATAAACAAAAGACCTCAAAGAACAAGATTCTTTACATTTGCATTGTTTTAAAATTGCGTCCTGACACAGAAATGGAGGGACAAAGGGTGAACCAATGCAGCAGTGGTACTCACTAGATACTATGAGGAAAATGAACTCTACAACGGGATGGGAGGGAAAAACTGCGAGAGAGCAAGGAGAAGGGGTGATCATGTTAAAAAAGAAATGTACTCCTTACTTGACTTGTGTAACTCTAGCCTTCCTGTACATCACCTTTATAAAAACAAAAACTTTAAAAATTGTATCTCAATAAAGTCTATCATGTGATATTTTGATAGACTTGTATTTAATCCAGCATTCAGCCTTCACTGGACTATATCTTTGTGAAATTGTGAGTGCCACACCAAAGTCCTTGTTCTGCAATTACAAATCGTATTTTCTTTAACCAACTGCTTAACAATTCTATGTGTATTCGGTTGCTTCAACTTTGATGGCAGTAAGAAGCCTGTCTCCAGACATTGCTTTAGTAATTAAACAGGAAAATGTATGAACCCCTCTCGACCCTGTATTCCTCTCAGATGACCCCAAAACATTATGTACTTTGTCAGCTCTTATATCACCAAGTCCTCTGGGACAGAGGAGATAAACTGAAAGGAAGCAGAACCGAGTCCTTAATTTACTCCTCCCAAAACTTTCTTTGGTTCCAAGAACTGGATAAGAAACGTACTCCAAGGCCAACCATAAATACAGTGTCCACCAGGGAATGTTGCTGGTCCAGGATTCTCAGAACACAGTCTGCAGCAGGTCCCAAGGTCATTGGGTGGCCCGGCTCTATGCTCTGGGTCTGCCTGAATGAAAACTCAAGATGGTAACACGAGGTGGCCTTGAGTCCTTATTCACTGTACTTAAGATAGGAGAGAGAGAACCACAATGACGAGAAAAGGGGTGACACTGATCAAGATGCACTGTACGCACGAACTGAAACAGTGAGACTCTTTGCACAACGACTTAAAGAGCGTGGCTCATGCCTGAAATCCCAGCTTCTCAGGAGGCTGAAATCTGAGGATCAAGGTCAAAGACAACCAGGCAGGAAAGTCTGTGAGACTTTCATCCAATTAACCACCAAAAAGCTGGAAGTAGAGGTGTGGCTCAAGTCCTAGAGAGCTATCCTTGAGCAGAACAGCAAAGGGACAGCTCTGAGTTCAAACCCTAGTACTAACAAATACAAAGAAAAAAAAGAGAGAGATAGAGAGAGAGAGAGAAGGAGGGAGGGAGGGAAGGAGGGAGGGAAAGAAGGAAGGAAGGGAGGGAGGGAGGGAGGGAGGGAGGGAGGGAGGAAGGAAGGAAGGAAGGAAGGAAGGAAGGAAGGAAGGAAGGAAGGAAGGAAGGAAGGAAAGAAGGAAGGAAGGAAGGAAGGGAAGGGAGGAAGGAAGGAAGAAAGGAGAGAGGGAAGGAAGGAGGAGGAGGGGAGGAAAAGGGGAGGGAGGAAAGAAGGAGGAAGGCAGGAAAGATAGAAGGGAGGGAGGGAGGGAAGGTATGAGGGAAAGACAAAAGGAAAAAAAATTAAAATAAGAAAAACCATATTGATTAAGGAGAAGTGAAATAATTTAAAAGTTCTTGAATAGTTTGACAATAACCTATTGGCCAGAAGGTTTTTCACTTTTTTAAAAAGGAAAATAACTTTTGATAGTGACTGCAACTGGAGGTAATGATAATGTCACTGACTTAGGCCTTGTGACAGGTCTAATCTGCTCTTTATTGAGTTAAGCAACTTTTATCATCAAAAACAAGCTAAAAGGGCCTATCTGCTTTCTAGACACTATTCCATTGTATGTCATCAACTTCAAATGCTTTCCTCAAAGAAAGATGCCGTCATTCTTGCCACTTCCCACCACTTTGCAATACGAGTATTTGATCAGAACTCATACTCTTAGCAAGATATCACACTGTACTATAACACACCAAAAGTAGACATATTTGAACAGGCCTCTTAGAAATGGAATGTTTAATAGGAAATGAACAAATTGAATTTTTCAAAAATGTTCAAGTATAAATAAAATATGAATGGTGGTGCAAACAGCCAATCAGTGATCCTGTTGTATGAAAATGGTGTATTATGGCAATTATGAAAATTAAATAGGAAATGGGGTTTTAATACTAATGGGAGTAACTGGTTCTTTCAGGAGGCTGTGGACCAGAAAGTTGAAACAAGGGAAGCCAAAGGCCAATGAGCTGACGAGGGAGAGAATGATGCTTGAAATATTAACATCATCAATAAAAAGTAAAATCAGGAAGCAGAGGTATGAGCCTCAAGTAGAAAAGCCAACAGAGAATGAGGGGCCTTGAATTCAAGGCTCAGTAACAGCACAGTAAAAAATAAATAAAATGAAATTAAAGAGGACTGATTTTCTAAGGTGTTTAAAAAAAAAATGGAGATTGTCTCGCCAACATCTCCCCCACAAAGGTGAGTGTTTCTTGAGAAGCCTGAAGTTCCCAGTGTTCCGAGGTGGTTTGTTCACAGCCCAGAGCCATCGCTCACTGGGAACATGGTGGAATATCCGCCACTTCCGGAGGCACGCTCCCAGAGTCACTGTCAGCTTCTGCAAAGCACTGCTTTTCATTTGAAAAGTCAAAAGAGTCTTTTCCTGCTGGGCATGGTAGCATACATCTGTAATCCCAGCACTCAGGAGGTGGAAGTAGGAGGATCTTGAGATCAAGACAGCTTTGTCTAAATTTAACAGTCTCCAAAAAGGTAAAAGAGAAAAAGGAAGAGAGCAGAGTCTCTTCCCCAAAAGTGTACCAGTCAGTTTTCTTTCTGTTGTCCTTGATAACAAAAAGCCCATGTAGGACAGGTAGTGCATGCCTGTCGTCCTAGCTACTCAAGAGGTTGAGAACTAGTGATCAAAGTTCAAAGCCAGCCCAGCAAAGTCTGTGAGATTCTTAGCTTCACTTAAACACCAAAAAGCTGGAGGTGGAGCTGTGGCTCAAGTGGTACAGCACTAGCACAAAAGCTAAAAGACATTGCTCAGACCCTGAGTTCAAGCCCCAGAACCAGCACTACTTAAAAAAAAAAAAAGCCCATTAACACGTTAGGAAGGCCTGGGCTACTTGTGCAGAGCACTTCCTGACTGTGATATTGACTTCTACTCACTCACAAAGTACTCTCAAGTCCTAAAAGAAAATTTAACGGGAACCAACCATGCCTGATCCATCTACACACCGGTATACCACCTACGTAGATAGCATTATATGAACATACAGGCCTAATCTTTAAGCTGTTAACTGACATAGTCTATTTTTATTGTAAAAACTCTGTAAACATTGTTATACATTATCGAAGTAGCCAATAGAAAGAGGTTTGCATGTTTGCATATCTAAACAAACCAACAGAAAGATGCCATCCTTGAAAGTCACCTCTAAATGTTATTTATTTACTTGTTCCTTTATTTGGTTACTTGCTGATTTAGTTGCTATTTACATATTCATATGTTTGTCACAGCACTGGGATTTGAACTCTGGTCCTTGGGCATACTTGGCTGACACTCTGTCCTCTGAGCCAGGCCTCCAAACCTGCTACTTACTGGTTAATTAGAGATGGACTTAGTAAAATTTTCTGCCTGGACTAGCCTGGATCCTTGATCTTCCAGCTCTCAGCCTCCTGAGTGGTTAGGATTACAGTTATAAGCCACAGAGCTGGATAGATGATATTTTTATAATACCTCTTACAAATCTTGGGGTACTCAATGCTGATATACACCAGTTAATTCCTCCTACTTTATGAGAACTGCAATGGAGAAGAAAGCACCCCACCCCCAGCCCCGTGAGGGGGACCTGCATGCCTCCCACAAGCACTTTTTATTTTAGAGGAACTTTCCACAGCTACAGAAAGTTCCCATTTGCTAGTCTTAGGTTATTCTTGGTGTTTTAAAAATCATGTTAATAAAATAGCTATTTATAATAATTAGCTCCACTTCACAGAAACTGTCTCTAATTTCAAAATGTACACAAAATGTATGGCTTGTCTTCGTTAACGTGATTATTGAATGACAGAAAGGATACTTTAAAATATCTACATGGGGCGTTTTAAATGACTAATTAAGAGGTGTCATTTTACTCTGCAGTAAAAGTCATGAATTTTTATGCGCAGCATTATATTTATGAGGATCCAAGGAAGACCAGCCTTTTCATTCGTTAGGCACTACCTAGGATTAGCTATGGCTTTCCAGATGAAATCCAAACCCTTCAGAAAACATTCTTGGGTTCAGATATTGCCCCAAACCACCACGCTGTAAGAGGGGTCACTCAGAGGTTTCCTGGGGTTCCTAGACCTTTAAGCAAACTCAAGAAGATTTTTTTTTCCTCTTCTTCTTTATCGTCAAGGTGAATTTTTTCCAAGGACAAATGCCAAGTCTTTAGCTGGCCCTCATTACATTCATGCCTACTTGACTGGTACAACAGACATAGACCAGTTAGTAACTCTGAGGACATTCTGTGTGAAGCTTTCTAGATTCAACTTAGGTTCTGGTGTTCCTCGTACCTCAAACTGCGAGTGTCCTACAGAAGGTGTAACATGGACCGAAGTCAAAGAAGATGCAAAGCAAAGCTTGTGGGATTTTTGTTTTTGTTTTTGTTTTTGTTTATTGTTGGTGGTGGAAAGGGGACTTGAACTCAGGGCCTGGGCTCTGTCACGGAGCAATTTTGCCCAAGGCTAGTGCTCTACCACTAGAGCCACAACTCCACGTCCGGTTTTCTGGTAGTTAATTGGAAATAACTGTCTCATGGACTTTCCTGCCTGAGCTGGCTTCAAACTGCGAACCTCAGATCTCAGCCTCCTGAGTAGTTAGATTATCAGTGTGAGCCACCCATACCCAGCCACATTTCTTTCTTTACATTATTCATGTCATTGGCAATATCATGCTCAACACTTTCAGGAAACCACTGGAAAGTGAAGGGTTTATTGGAGATGGATTGAAATATTTTCTTTCCAAAACAAAAAAATGTACTGACATATAAACCAGTTAATTATGCTTGAGATAGTCTTAGGAAGCATCTCTCTCCCTGCCCAATATTCACAATGCCTGGGAGAGAAGAGGACTGCTAGATTCCAGACTCAACAAAGCTCCACAAAGCCCAGTTCACAGGCAGCAGGTGTGCGGCGCTGACTCCATCCCTCCTCCTTCCAAATGCTTGCTCAGGCAGGGCACACGACTGGCCACTGCCTGTCACATGTCCACTGAAGTCCTGAAGGACAAGTGCGCAGACTCGTCTCTCTACATGAAAAGATACAGCAAGGTTTCGGAATGGACCCCAAAGTCTCACAATTGCTAGCTTGCTTGCTCAGCTGGCCCTCCATCAGCTGACTATACCTCCACCTTGGCTTTTCACTGGTTATTTTGGAGACTGAGTCCTGCGAACTTTTCTGCCTTGTCTGGCTTCAGTGGTCCTTTGGATTTCAGCTTCCTGAGTGACTTGGATTACAGGCATGACCCCCTGGTGGCCTAGCTTATACTTATATATACTGGTATATAATTATACATATATTATATGTTGTATTATATATAATTACATATATATTTTATATGAAATTATAGCATATAATAGATGGCATATAACATACATATGATAAATTTTATTGTATATAATTATATATAAAGAATTTTTAATTGAATGGTTTTAAAGATGCTATTTGGTGACCAATCCACTTCACAAATATTTTCAAGTGAAATGTAGTGTTTATCAATACCAAACACTCTTATCCTTCATACTTTAAAAAATATTTTGCCTTTTTTCCTTTGTGCCTTTATTTAGAATAAAAATAGACATTGTATGAGAAGCAGAATATGATGATGAAAACTTTTCAGAGCTCAAAATGCAACCACTTGTTTGGTTATTATCTAGTTTCTTTTTTCTTTAAACTTGTATATATTTATACAGTTTTGTGAGCATACTCATACAATGCTTATTTTGTATAGAAGTGCACTATATTTTCAGAAGATATATGTTTCCATTTAAATTTTAGTTTTCTGGGGCCAGGTGCTGGTAGCTCACCCCTGTAATCCTAGCTACTCAGGAGGCTGAGATCTGAGGATCACAATGTAGGCAGGAAAGTCTGTGAGACTCCAATTAATCACAGAAAAAGCCAGAAGTGCTGCTGTGGCTCAAATGGTAGAGCGCTATTCTTGAGCAACAGAAGCTCAGGGACAGCGCCTAGGCCCAGAGTTCAAGCCCAAAGACTGGCAAAAAAAATAAATAAAAATAATTTTCTGGACTAGGTATGATTGCAAAATCAATAGAAACATGCTTTACATTCACAGCAAGTGTGATGATCATTTGATACTATTCAGATGGCATGCACTTTGCTTTACACAGAAAGCCACTTAGATTCCAGATTACCTGAAGTACTGGGGCATCTAGAGACTTCTGAGGTCCTTCTGTCCGAACCACTTTTACAGAAGACAACCCAGCAGACAGCCTGTGCCTTTGGGGAATTCCGCCTCCTGACTCCCTGTGTAATGTTTCTGCCACATTGTGCTGATTTATTCCTGATCAATAGCAAATGGCAAAGGGCAGAAATCCCATTATCCATGTGGCTGAGTAATTACATTTTAATGTGAATGTCTTACATGGTTTGTGTAGGTGTAATATGCATATGTTACTTATATTCCTGTTTACATATAATGTGTACTTACATTATATATCACATAAATACATACTACATATTTTATATATTTATAATACATATGAAATTTGACATGCAATGTATAGCTGGGTCTCTGTGGCTCATACCTCTAATCCTCACTAATCAGAGGCTGAGATCTGAGAATCGAGGTTCAAAGCCAGTCCAGGATGGAAAATCCAGAAGACTCTTATCTCCAATTAACCAGCAAAAAGCCAGATGTGGAGATGTGGCTCAAATGGTAGAGCACCAGCATTGAGTGTAAAGGATAAGGGACAGCCCATAGGCTTTCAGTGCAAACCCTACTGTGGGTACAGGTAATAATAGTGTCTTATGTATTTGTATAGATTATTTGCATATGCATTTGAGTATTTCTCCTACTCATATTTCTATGAGAGCAAAACAAAAGTGATGATAAAATAAGTTAACGTTTAGCTTGTGTAAGCTTGTAACACACAATGCTATAGTTTATTTTAGGTGCCAATTTTCTGCAAGTGGGACACTCAGTGGAGACCAAATCACTATTCTGTCTTCATCTGTGTTCTGTCCTGAGATAACACACAATGATATTTATCACATTTGACCAAGTACCTTCTAGATTCAGTGTTTTGTTAGTATGTTCTGTGCAAATGAATTATGAAGTTGGTATTGTTTACTGACTGGTCAGCTTTGTTCTAAAGCAGTGATATCAATTGCCTGCTCAAGTTAAAGTTCCAACTGAAGCAGGTTATCAGCCAGGAACTGTCTGAAGCAAGACAGAAATACACCATCTGTCATACATGTGCCCCAGTAAGCTCATCAAAGGTCTTCACCAAACCAATTGTTTTATGGATGTGTTAGTTGCTTTTTGCCTAATTACCCTTAATTCATTTGCTTATTATTGCAAGGACTAAAAGAGATTGTTTTGTACTGCTGAGCACGATGCCTTTGCCTACTTCTCCTTATCAAGACAAATAAATAATTGGCTAAGACAAATAATTTTCTCACCCAGGCACCCCTGGCTCATACCTGTAATCCTAGCTACTCCAGAGGCTGAGATCTGAAGATCCATGGCTGAAAACAACCACGTGCAGAAAATTTTATAACACTATTCTACCTCATTAAGCAGCAAAATGCTGAAAGTGAAGGCTTGGCTAAAGTGATAAAGTGCCAGCCCTAAGTGGAAAAGCTAATCTAGACCACAAGAGGCCCTGTGTTCAAGCTCCTGTAGTGCACAAAAAAAGAGAGGAGGAGATATCTTGTTTTTTGTTCATTATGGGTCTATCCAAATTAATCTATTAGAGATTATTAACAAGCAGATCAACTCTTTCATAAGGTATTTCTTTGGCATGATTTTTATGTTCCTTAAAGGTAATATGAGTATAGGGTGAGGCTGGGACTGATAGGTCATGACAGAAAACTGCATCGAAATCCCTGCTGTTTCCCCAATCTGAGACAAAGGCCAGTGCAAGAAGCCTCAGCATAATAACATCTACTTCTTTGTGTGCCCCAGAGAAGCACACAAGTTCCCATGGACCAGTTTGAAACCCGTACTAGGCCTCCTGCTTGCCTATAAAATCTAGCCTCCTGTTCAGAGCTCTGCATGAAGGCCTCACTTTATAGACTGGTTCTTCCATCATTGGCCTAATCCTTTATTAAGTACTGAAGTGAAAATTTCCTTGGAAGGGGAAAAGAAAACACTATATTAGTAGTCATGGCCCTGATAAGCTCATCCTTGAAAGCCAGATAAAAGGCTTGTTTTCAGCATGTTGATCATATGATTCCTGCACACTTTCCTGGGTTGAGAGCATAAAAACCCAGTAAGTAAACGTGACCAAACCTAGGATTTAGATTAGTAATCAGGAGACTAATAATAGCCACCTACCTTTAGGTGCATCCCCAGGAAAACACTGGCTACTGTAATCCTGCAACTGGAACTCTACAACAACCTTGAAAGATAAATATATTTGAGCACATGTCACACTATAACTAAATAAGATCAACAGATAAATATAAACATATTGTAATAATGTGAAAGGTTTCTGAGTATTCTTCCAATGTTCTTCAAATATTCAACTTTTGAATAATATCTCTTCTATAAGGATTTTGAAATTATATGCTAGAAAAGATGAACTACAAATATTTTGAGGGAAATGTAACATTATTTTCCCAGTGTCTTAGAAGTTAGAAGGCAGTCTTTAAATGGTGCTAAGAAAACTGGATGTCCACATGCAAAAGTCTGAAACTGGATTCTAATTTCTTACCTCATACTAAGAACAACTCAGTATGGATCGTGGTTCTTAATATAAAGCCTGACACTCTGAAACGAATACAAGAAAGAATAGGGGAACACACTAGAACATACCGGCATTGGCAGCAACTTTCAGGATAAATGAGCAAGATGGACAAATGGGGTTGCATCAAACTAAAAAGCTTCTTCACAGCAAAGGGCAGACTGAAAAGACAATCAACAGAATGGGAGAAAACCTTTGCCAGCTACACATCTGACAAGGAAGACACAGAAGGCTCCATAACTGGACTCCAAGAGAATCATCAGCTCAGTTAGTAAACTGAACAGACAATCTGGAAAGAAGTACAAATGGTCAATAAAGACATGAAGAAATGCTGAAATTTTCTGGCCATAAAGAGAATGCATATCCAAACAACATTGAGATCCATCTCAATCCAGTCAAAATGGCCATCATCAAGAACACAAACAACAAATGCGGGTGAGAAAGAAGGGATCCCAATGCACTGTCCATGGGTATGTGAACTAGGGCCACCACCGTGGAAATCAGCATGGAGGCTTCTCAAAACCTAGAGATAAAACCACTGCATATCCAGTGATACCCCTCTTAGGCTTGTATCTGAAGGATTAAAAGTCTGAGCAATAGAGGCATTTGCACAGCTGCATTCACTGTAGCACAACTCAAAATAGCAAAGCCTTGGAAATGGCCTAGATGGCCTACAACTGGTAGTACATATTCACAATGGAGCATTATTCACTCATAAAGAATAATAAAATTGTGATGCTTGGAAGTGAATGGCTGAATCTGGAGATCATCATGTTAATTAAAGGAATTCAGATAAAGAACAAAGGGTTCATATTTTATATGTGCACGCTATACCTAAAAGATCAACATATCAACATACACACACACACACACACACACACACACACACACACACACACACCACACACGGGATCATATCTATCATCTATCTAACATCAGTCATATATTTGCAATTGTGATACTTTACAGGCATTCATTGTGGGGAGAAAAAGAATGCTGGAGGGTGAAGAGTACTGAAATTCACTGCATTTGTGAGTCATGATAGCCAAATAAAACCCACCAAAAGCTGTGGAATGCTACCAAGTACTGGGCAGATAGGAAGTGAGAGCTCAGTCTGATTAAATTCCTGCACTTGCTTGTGTAAAATACTGGTGAATCCCTTATTTGAAAGAGAAAGAAACAAAATGGATTCCATCAGAGGAGGGGATCTGCAAGCTGGGGTCCCCTAGATCTCTCCCAGGCCACTCTACATAGGGTCTCCTATCTCCCCATTTGGGGACACTTTTGATCTGATTGGTCAAGGGATGGTCATGTGCTGCAGAGACAATCATGACTGGCTCCCTCATGCTCTTGCTGGGTCATCACCCCTCCACCATGGTGGAGGTGGTACTGCCTGCCATCTTTTACCTAACTTCCTCTCAATGCCTCTTGAAGGTTAAGGGGCTTTGCTTACAGCTACATGCCAGCCGAGTGAGGAACGTGGCTATGGTTTGTTTCACCTCTTTCGGGGTAATTCTGAAGTGTTTGACATTAAAGACAAAGAAATCAAGTCCAAATAGCAAGTCCAAGTGCTGGGAAAAGCTTTCCTGGCTGAGGTTCATTTTTAGTCCTCATTTGCTTGACCCATGTCCTAATAATCACTGGATTTCAGAGCTGAAAATAGCCATTGAGCAGAGAGCTGACACTAACTCCCAAATGGAACATTCTAGCTTAACTGGCCTGGATGTCTGCCAATGAAGAGTCAAGTGTATTGTGATCAGTCAGTCATATAAAAGAAAGGACCACTTTTTAAATAGTTTTACAAACCCAGGTATAAGCCATGAAAGCTGGCCTTGTACACCATAATATCATGTAAAGGAGAATAGAAAATAATATATTTCCTTCACAAATTCAGCATCACCACCCTGCTTGTCCTACGCCATTTGTCAGTGCAGTAGTAAACTGTTTCAAATCCTAGCCCCTTAGTGAGGAATCTATTATATAGAAAAACTGATGCTAGCACAATACTCATTTGTGATCTAATCATTTGAGCTTAGAAAGCTGAGACAATGGAAAAGTGATAAAGCAGCTCTCTCTTAGGAAAACATAGGATTCTGTCTTATTGATGTCCACATAACAACTGTGTGCTTGAAGAATGTTTTTTAAATCACATAGCAAAGAAAAGAAGTACACAGAAGCTGGAAAATTTTTATCCTCTGAAATATGAAACACACAATCAAATCTATCACAACCACACAATTCTTCAGGAAAAAAACCTCAAGCTGCAAACAGAAGTATTGCCTGGTTAATAGAGCCAGTAAGTGTGTCTAAAAATGACATAAAATCCCCCTTACATCATTAGGTATGCCCGGACTGGCATATATAAGACAATAATCTAAGTAGCTCCTGCGAGGAGGCAGAAAGAAGTTTGAATGAATTGCAGAAATAATCACAGAAACTTCCTGTTGATGGGGAGATGACATTGGGAGTTCAAGCTCTGGCAAGGAAAAGAGTGGAAGATGAAGCAAGGTTTCCATTTATACCTGAGAGCAGCTTTACACAGAAGACTTCCATTGTAGCATGCACTGAAACGGTTGCACGTTAACACAGCTTGGACTCCAGCTCCAATGTGCCACAGTGGCCAATACAATCTAAGCCACTGAAAACAAACAGGACCACCACATCAGAGCTGTAAGAAGGGTTAGTGGTGTTAGTGGTGTGGCTTTTAGCCATGATCAATACCAGAAATGCCAGCAGATTTTTCTGTATTATTTGCAGAATTTCTAAATATACACTTTGCTGAGCTTTCCTGTACTTCTCTATAAATAGAAACATATTAAAAAGTTTAATTTTAAGATATAAAATACTTCTATTTTCACCAAACAACCTGAAATCTGTTTCCTCCTCCTCCTCCTCCTCTTCCTCCTCCTCTTCCTCCTCCTCCTCCTCCTTTTCTTCTTCTTGCCTCTTGCTTCTTTTTGAACTCAGCTGTCTTAGGACAGGTAATAAAATGCAATCTATATGGTTTATGAGCTTGTGGTTGGCAGAGAAGGGTACATGTACTTCTGATAATCATGTTATTGTGTGATTAATGAGGAAAGAACACCAGTAAGTTCTCAAAATCAGAGAACGTGAAATACAGCATTGCTAGCAATAACTAAAAGCAATTGCAGAGTAATAAGCAATAGATAAGCTACATGAAAACAGCCTAGAAAGCACATATTTTTTACTTTGCTAAGTCTGGGAATTCCACTTACAGAACTTCCTGCTCCAGTTTTTTTTTCATATGAAAGACAAACTGATATCTGTTAAAAGTCTCTCTAGTGAACTCAGAGCTGAGATTCCAATTCTTAGAAAATTCATGATGACTTCTACTGATTAAGTGATTTGAGTCATTTCCTGGTATCTCATCTTTTTCCACGATCGTGTTCAAAAGCATTTCCCATATGTTGAGTTCATTTACAGGTGTAACAAGCAAACAAGGAAAGATTGCTCGTCTAATAATTTGAGTTCTTACTTGAAAAATGTGTCTTGGTCCACATCATAAAACGAAAGTGTGAACTTGAGGGCCTCAAGCAAGCTGGGAGTCATGGAGCACAAACAACTGAGGGAGAGACCAAGGAGCTAGCACATGCCTGCACCTAAGGCCTCCGAGGGGGAAAGTATCAGAACAGTGAACAGAATATAGTTACAGTGTGTCTCAGGAGACTGGGGACCTACAAGAAGAAACGAGTGGGGGGGGGGAGGGGGCTAGCCCAGCCCCATGCTGGCAGTCCATGAGACTCTCACCTCCAATGAAGCCCCAGAAAAGCTGGAAATGGAGCTGCTGGCTCAAGTGGTCCAGGGCTATTTTTTAGGAAACAGCCCAGTGCTCAGTGCCCAGTGCCCAGTGCCCAGTTCAGGCCCAGGATTGGCACAGGAAAAAAAACCACACCAAAAAGTATTTAAGGAAAGATGGCGCCGATAGAATAGAGAGGCACCCCGACTCGCTCCAACGGCATAGTAAGCTGGGAACCCCAACACCCAACACCACATCAAGAACCCAGCAAAACCAGCAGCCAGAAGCAGTGGAGAAACGCAGGAAAACAAAAAGGAGCAAAAAAGAAGAACCGAAAACCTACACGGAGCCGGAGATTCACCGGGGCAACCTCCCCCCCACCAGCCGACCCTGGCCCAAACAGGGTCAGGCTGGGAAAGGGGAACCCGGCGATCGGCAGACAGGCTGCCAGGAGCGCAGAATTCATATAGGGGGAGACCCCACGGACACAAGGCAGGGTGCGGACCAAGACACACCGGCAGCGACGAGAAGTTCGGGTCCACACCGGGTTTGGACAAGGGAACCCAGCGCGGCAGAAATCGGGAACCAGGGAAGCCACCACGACACTTAGCCAACCCCTGGAGGGCCAACGGCTGCGAGGGACACACACACAAAGCAGCAAAAGTGAGTGCCTTCCCCCCCTCCCCCACCCCTGAGGGAACAAAGAACCCCCAAATCAGGCGGGAAGCTCCCATCAGGTGCTGGGAAGTCAGTTTAGCAGGGGAAGGGCTCAGCAGCACCAACACCCCACAGGTTCCTGAACTGGCAGAACCGGCCCCGCCCCCTTCCCAACAGGGGCCGGGAGACAGCTGGTTGTGCAAACCCTACCTGAGGCGCCTGGACCTCGCAGACTCTTACAACTAAAACCACAGGCGCTGGTGGGCAATACCAGCCCAGCAGGGTCACTTGAGCCTGATCACGTCCCCCCTCCTCGCAGCGGAGGTGAGGTCTGAAGGTGCCAAGCCACACCGGACAGTCGATCCCACTGGGCCACACACGTACCCCCCCCCCAACGGACTCGTGGGAGGGCGCAAGCACAACCCAACAACCCAGGACTTGCTCTGGGAGGCATATCCCGCCGAAGTGCCTGTTGCACTGGACGCACAGCGCACAGGAGGGCGGGGCCCCCGGCGACAGCGCCCGCTCTGGTAGGCGTACCCTGCACTGGTGGGCGGGGACACAGCGACAGCACCTGCTGTCGTAGACACGTCTACACAGGAGGGAGGGAGGAGCTACAAACCAAACCTGAGAAGCCATCCAGATCTCCAGATGCGCAAATCACAAAGAAACATAACTCAGTTCATCAAAGGGCAAGCCAACTCGCCAGCTCCAAAAAGCAGCACGACTGAAGAGGAGATGGAGACTAAAAAAGCAAATGAGGCCATGTTAACAGGAATGATCGAAAGCGTCAGAAATGAAATCAGAAAACAATTCCAGGAATTTAGAGCGGAAATCTGGAAGGACACCCAGGAAGCCAAGAAAGAAATGGAAGCAAAACTGGATACAATGCAAACCTGCTTTAAAGAAATGGAAGCAAAAATGGATACAATGCAAGCTGCCTTTAAAGAAAATCTCCACATCCTAAGAATTGAAATGCATGAAAAAATAGATTTAAAATACAACTCTTTAAAGGAAGAAATCTCCACGATCAGAGCTGATATGACAACCATAAATAGCTCTCTGACATCCATAAACTCCGCAATTGAAACCATGACACAAAGAGTAGACCATATAGAATCCAGAATCTCTCGCCTGGACGATGAAGCAGCTGACAACAACCAGAAAATGACCACACTCCAAGAAAAGGTGAAGCTTCAGGGAAGACTAATCCAGGAACTAATGGACAAAGAAAAGAGATATAATCTGCGCATAATTGGAATAGAAGAAGGAGCCGAATACCAGAGCAGAGGGCTTAATCATGTTCTCAATAAAGTTATTGCAGAAAACTTCCCCAATCTCACAGGGGACCCCATCCAGGTAACCGAAGCCTATAGGACACCTGGCAGGCCAGACCCCAGGAAAGCCACCCCAAGGCACATAATATTCAAGACTACAGACCTCAAGATTAAAGAGCAAATTCTGAATTCAGCCAAAGCGAAGAAGGAAACTTTTTTCAATGGGAAGAGGATTCGAATAACATCCGACTTATCCACACAAACTTACCAAGCTCGAAGCGAGTGGAAGAACACCATCCAAGTACTCCAGAATAACAATTTACAACCTCGGATCAAATATCCAGCGAAATTGGAGTTCACATTCGAAGGGAGAACCAGATCTTTCCACACCAAAGAGGAGCTAAAGGAGTATGTGAATAAAAAACCAGCCCTACAGCGAATATTAAGAGGGGAACCCCAGCCAACAGAGATCGTAAAAGACACACAGACAGAACCAGAAAGAAACTTCAATAACCAAAGTCCAGCAGAAACACAAGCTCACTAAAGACAAGAAGAAAAAAAAAAAAAAAAAAAAAGAAGAAAAAACAGCCCACCAAGAAAATGGAAGGAGAAAAAACACCCTTATCCTTGATCTCTTTAAATATAAATGGTTTAAACTCCCCAATAAAGAGGAGCAGACTGGCAGAATGGATTCGCAAACAAAAAGTTGACATCTGCTCTCTACAAGAGACCCACCTTACAGCAAGGGACAAAAACAGGCTTCGAGTGAAAGGATGGAGCAAGATCTACCAAGCAAATGCATCCACCAAAACGGCAGGTGTAGCCATCCTGATCTCAGACAAGCTTGACTTCTCTTTAAAGTCCACTCAAAAAGACAAAGAAGGACACTACATATTAATACAAGGAAAAATACAGAATCAAGAAATCACGGTGATAAATGTATACTCACCAAACAAAAGAGGCCCGACATATGTCAAGCAAATTCTCAAAGAATTACAGAGCAAGATAGACGCAAACACAATCATAGTGGGTGACTTTAATACTCCTCTCTCTCCAAGAGACAGATCCAACACCCAGAGGATTAGTAAGGGAGCTGAGGACCTAAATAACACCATTTCCCAAATGGATCTAACAGACCTATATAGAACCTTTCACCCCACAGAGACCCAATACACCTTCTTTTCAGCAGCCCATGGATCATATTCCAAAATAGACCACGTCATAGCCCACACAAAGAACCTCAGCAAATACAAAAGTATTGACGTCATCCCATGTATTATATCTGATCACAGTGGATTAAAGGTAACCCTCAACAACAAAGGATACCACAGAGCCTATACACACTCTTGGAGGCTAAACCCCACGCTGCTATCCAACACTTGGGCCACAGATCAAATTAAAGATGAAATCAATGAATTCATAAGCCACAATGACAAAGAAAACACATCACAAAGAAACCTATGGGACACAGCTAAGGCAGTACTGAGGGGCAAGATCATTGCACTCAGCACCCACATTAAAAGAATGGAAGCAGAGCAGGTGAATACCCTCACGATGAAACTAAAACAACTGGAGAAACAAGAAATGACAGAATCTAAAACGACTGGGAGGGGAGAGATCACAAAGATTAAAGAAGAGATAAATCTGATTGAAAATAGAAAGACCGTTCAACAAATAAATAAGACTAAAAGCTGGTTCTTTGAGAAAATAAACAAAATTGACAGACCCCTTGCAAGACTTACAAAAAAAAGAAGAGAAGAGACTCATATTCGTAAAATCAGGGACTCCACAGGAAAAATTACAAGTACACACGATATTCAAACAATCATAAGGAGCTATTTCCAAAACCTCTACTCAGCAAAAAACAATAATTCTACAGAAATGGATCAATTCTTAGAGAAGTACAAACTGCCCAAACTGAACCAAGAAGAAATAAATCAGCTAAACAAACCAATAACTTACGGTGAGATACAGGAGGTAATCAAGAACCTCCCTACTAAGAAAAGCCCAGGCCCAGATGGATTCACCAACGAATTCTACAAAACCTTTAGTGAGGAGCTAACTCCAATACTCCTCAAACTTTTCCGCGAAATAGAAATGGAGGGAGAAATCCCAAACTCATTTTATGAAGCTAATATCATACTAATTCCCAAACCAGGCAAAGACCCAACAAAAAAAGAGAACTACAGACCAATATCACTAATGAACACAGATGCAAAGCTCCTCAATAAAATATTAGCTAATAGGATCCAGAAAGTGATCAAGAATATCATACATCATGACCAAGTAGGCTTCATCCCTCAGTCACAAGGATGGTTCAACATCCGTAAATCAATCAACGTAATTCACCACATAAACAGAACTAAAATCAAGAATCACATTGTTATCTCAGTCGATGCCCAAAAAGCCTTTGACAAAATACAACATCCATACCTATTAAAAGCTTTGGAGAGAACAGGAATAGATGGAACATTCCTCAAAACAATAAAAGCCATATACAACAGACCAACTGCTAATATCATATTAAATGGAGAGAAACTTAAGTCATTCCCCCTAAAATCAGGAACAAGACAAGGATGCCCACTCTCCCCACTTCTGTTCAACATAGTGCTGGAATCCCTAGCCATAGCAATAAGGCAAGAGGAGGACATCAAAGGGATCCACATCGGCAAGGAAGAAATCAAGTTATCCCTATTCGCAGACGACATGATCCTGTATCTGAAGGACCCAAAAACCTCAGTACCCAAACTCCTACACCTAATAAACCAATTTGGCAAAGTAGCAGGATACAAAATCAACCCACAAAAGTCAGCAGCTTTTCTGTACACCAGCAATAGACAAACAGAAAAGGAAATTATGGAAACAATTCCATTTACAGTAGCCAAAAAAAGAATAAAGTACCTAGGGATCAACTTAACCAAGGACGTGACGGACCTATTCAATGAAAACTACAAAAATCTAATAAGGGAAATCAAAGAAGACACAAGGAGATGGAAAGACCTCCCATGCTCATGGGTAGGCAGAATCAATATAGTGAAAATGGCCATATTGCCCAAATTGTTATACAAATTCAATGCAATACCTATCAAAATCCCAGTCACATTCTTCACTGAAATAGAGAAACCAATCCATAAATTCATATGGAACAGCAAAAAACCTAGAATAGCCAAAGCAATTCTAGGCAAAAAAAGCAATGCAGGAGGTATCACAATACCTGACTTCAAGATCTACTACAAGGCCATCATAACAAAAACAGCATGGTATTGGTATAAAAACAGATCGGAAGACCAATGGATTAGAACTGAAGACCCAGAAATAAAACCGCACTCTTACAGCCAACTGATATTCGACAAAGGAGCTAAAGATATACAATGGAATAAACATAGCCTCTTCAACTACTGGTGCTGGGAGAACTGGGCAGCCATATGCAGAAAACTCAAAGTAGACCCAAGCCTATCACCATGCACCAAGATCAACTCAAAATGGATCAAGGACCTCAACATCAGACCTGAATCCTTGAAACTACTGAAGGACAGAGTAGGAAAGACACTAGAACTTATAGGCACAGGAAGGAACTTCCTGAATAGAGTCCCAGGGGCACAACAAATAGGAGAAAGACTCGACAAATGGGACTACTACAAATTAAAAAGTTTCTGCACAGCTAAGGACATAGCCACCAAAATAGAAAGACAGCCAACGATATGGGAAAGGATATTTACCAGCACAGCAACAGACAAAGGCCTGATATCGGTCATCTACAGAGAACTCAAAAAACTAAGCCCCTCCAAGCCCAATAAACCTATTAGGAAATGGGCAAAAGAGCTAAAGAGAGACTTCACAAGAGAAGATATAAAAATGGCAAAGAAACATATGAGGAAATGCTCAACATCCCTGCTAGTAAAGGAAATGCAAATAAAAACAACCCTGAGATACCACCTCACCCCAGTTAGAATGGCCTATACTCTGAACTCAGGAAACAACAAATGCTGGAGGGGCTGTGGGGAAAGAGGAACCCTTCTCCATTGTTGGTGGGAGTGCAAATTAGTACAACCACTTTGGAGAACAGTATGGAGGTTTCTCAAAAAGCTCAATATAGACCTACCCTATGACCCAGCCATACCACTCCTAGGCATCTATCCTAAACAGCAAAATCCAAGATATCAAAAAGGCATTTGTACTACCATGTTTATCGCGGCACAATTCACAATAGCTAAAATATGGAAACAACCCAGATGCCCCTCCACAGACGAATGGATCCAAAAAATATGGTATCTATACACAATGGAATACTACATAGCGATTAGGAATGGTGAAATATTGTTATTTGCAGGGAAATGGTCGGAACTCGAACAAATAATGTTGAGTGAGACAAGCCTAGAACACAGAAAACAAAGGGGCATGATCTCCCTGATATATGACTGTTAACAAAGGGAGACGGAGAGACAGTAGAGACCAAGTCTGTGAATACTGAATATGTTCTTGATACATTGTATATTGCATATATGTCAACCTGACCTAGACAAGGGATAGAAAAACAGGTTGTAAGATATCATAAGAAATGTACACACTGCCCTACTATGTAACTGCACCCTCACCCTCTTTGCACATCACCTTGTAAAAAAATTTATGTCCAATTAATAAAAAAAAAAAAAGAAAAAAAAAACATTCAACAAAAATATCAGAATGAAAAAAAAAAAGTATTTAAATATCATAAATACAATGCAGGGAATGGTTATTAAAACCAGTTAGCGTGCAAGCGGCAAGAGGGCAGCACAGGGGACCCCTCTGTGTGGCCCACGGGGGGCTCCCAGCAGACTCCATCTGAAGCCTTGCTTTCCCGGGGAGGGGGGCGCGGACCCAGGCAAAACCGAGTCCCTGCTCCAGGTGGCTCTGGCCTCCCCTGGGCTGGTGGGACAGGCGGGTGGGAAGCAGGGGTGTCTGTCTCCCCACGGCTTGGGTGTCGGGCCTGGAAAAGGTGTCCCTGGCTGTGGGTCCCCGGTGCTGGGCTGGGGCCCGGGGGGGGGGGGGGGGGAGGGCGGCGGGGGGCGGGAGCGGGGGGGGGGGGGAGCCCCAGGGCCTGGCCTGAGTCTGGTCCCCGGGTACAGTCCTTGTCCTGGAAGCAGCAGGAAAATGGGGAGAGTTATTGGCGCCTTCAACTACATGGAAGACCAATTCAAAGGAAAAACAAATGAATAATCAGGAAAAAATGACACAGCAAAGACGATCACAGGGAAGATTGATAAATGCTATGACGTGATGCCAGGGACTACAGAGAGACCTCGAAAGAACTCGGGGAAATGATTCAGGGACAACAGGAAAGAATAGATGCCATTCAAGAAAAAAAAAAAGTGTCAGTGGCTCACACCTGTGATCCTAGTTACTCAGAAGGCTGAGATCGGAGGATCACAACTTGAAGCCAGACCAGGCAGGAACGTCTGTGAGACTCTTATCTCCAATTATCCACAAAAAAAAAAAAAAAAGAAGAAGAAGAAAAGAAGTAGAGCTGTGCTTCACATGGGCGAGCACTAGCATTGAGCACCAAAGCTCAGGGACCATGTCTGGGTGCTGAGTTCAAGCCCCAGGAATGGCACAAAAAAACAAACAAATAAAAACAACCAGATCCTCACACCTTAAATCTGGAGACTTCAATTACAGACCTTTAAAACACAATTTAAAGCCTCAAAGTTGATTATGTAAATGAAACAGACAGCAAATTCAAATAGAGTCCTTTTGAAATTAGCCACTTAAAGGAGTAAAAAGAATTTTTTTAAATGGGCGGGGGGAGGGAAGCAGATAAGACCAGTGAGAACCATAATGAAAGTGGATACATGAATTATGGGTGTCCCCGGAGGAGGAAAGGAGAGCTGGAGAAGATAGGGAGGAAGGATGAAAGGAGGTAGAAAATGGAGAATGTGTGTGTGTGTGTGTGTGTGTGTGTGAGAGAGAGAGAGAGAGAGAGAGAGAGAGAGAGAGAGAGAGAGAGAACACAAGGGAAGAGAAATAGGTCATTTAAAGAAAGAATTGGCAAAAGTTTCACCAAACTTGAGAGGTCCGGGGATAATTTGCTCAAGAAACTCTAAGAACACCAAGCAAGATCAGCTCATCATAATACAATTATGAGGCAGGTCATAATAACATCAAAGGCCTAGGTTGAAAAGTGAATATTAAAGGCAACCAGAAGAGACTTGCCATAACCAAGGGCATCCCAAGCAAACAACGACCAGACATGGTGTTCTTAGAGTCACTTCAGACAGAGAAGTCCGTCAGCCAAAATCAAGAGGAAATAAGAGGAAAAGAAAGATTGTATGGTTGTGTAGTGTTAGACCAACCCAACAGGTGCATATAACAATTACAGATGTATATGCAGCCAAAATGGTGACATCCAAATACAATAAGCAAATGTTAAGAAATCTGAAGAGATCAATATACTATATTACAATTAAGGTAACATACTATAATACCTTGCTCCCACAAACAGACTCTGGGCACTGGTGGCTCACACTTGTAATCCTAGAGATTCTGGAGTCTGAGATCTGAGGATCTCAGTTCAAAGCCAGCCAGGGAAGGACAGTCTATAAAACACTTATCTCCAGTTAGCCACCAAAAAACTGGAAGTGGAGTAGTGGCTCAAGTCAACAACTTCAATAAATTCAAATTACACTCCATGTATTTTCCAACCATAGAAAGTATAATTGTAGGAACAAATATCAGGAATTTTTAAAAATTCACAAATGTGTCAAAATGAAAGAATTCACTCTTTAGCAACTAATAACTCAAAGAAGAAACCAAAAGAGCATTTCATAAAGACCTCAGGCAAACACGAATAGAACCTAACAAAATTTGTGACACTCAGAAAAGGCACTTTACCATTTATTTCCCCTAAGAGGGCAGTTTATAATTATAAATGCCTACATTAAGCACACAAAGATACCAAATGAACAACTTAAGTTTTCACTTCTAGGACCTCAAAAAGAACAAATTAAGATCAAGTGTAGAAGAAGTAAAGAAATACTGAAGTTCAAGAGAGAAACAAAATAGAGACTAGGTAAACAGCAAAAAGGTTAACACAACTAAGAACTGATGTTTTGAAATCATTAGTAAACTCTTAACTATCCCAACCAAGACACAAGAGGACCAAAGCAAATAAAACCATATAAAGCAACTAAAATCAGCTGAGAGCACAGAAGTGCCAGGACCATAAGATAGTGCCTAGGAACATTTATACATAACCAATTGTATAACCTAAAATAAATGGGTCTAGATATATGCTGCATCTAAGACTGAATCATGGAGAAATGAAACATCTGGACAAATGCTGAGGAGGCAGTATCAGTAATCAAAAACATTAGACAAAAAGCTCAGGGCCAAGCGTTTAAAGAATGAATATCAATACTTTAGGAATTCTTCCAAGGAATTTAAAAGGATAATTGTCCAGCTAACATCAAGGAAAAGTCGTGTTTTCCGTGGCAATAGCTGAGTGTCTCCATACATCAAAGACTTGGGAAGTGGATAATTCTATGGAAATTCCAAACCAGTGGAAGTGGAGCTGTGGCTAAATGGTAGAGCACCAGACTTGAGTAAAAAAAGCCAGTGAGAGTATGACACCAAGTGCAAGCCCTTGATCTGGCCCTAATGATAAATGGAAAGGTAGATAGGTAGGTAGATAGATAATAGAGAGACAAACAGGTAGATAGAATCTAAAACTAAAAACAAAAATCACATGCCAAACCAGTGTCCTGTGTGACTGAAAGTTTCTGAGGCTCCCTAAAGGCCTTTTATAAAGATCTGGTGCCTTCCAATGCAGCAGCCATGGGTGACGCGTGTGTGTGGAGCCCAGCGCTGCAGCTAACACTGCGCTGCAGAGGAAGGGAATCGTGAGCCAGCAGACGCCTCGGGCCAGGGGCCCTGCTCTGCGGGGCCAGTGATTCTCCCGCACTGCCTCATGAACTGCACCTTCACCACCTTCACCAGGCTGGGAAATATTCCCCTGGGGCTCTCTAGGGCCTCCAGGACCCAAATGTGTGATGGCTTTTGAGATGTGTGTGTTTTGGTGCAGCTTGCACCGACACACGAGAGCCGCCATTTGCTTGCACACACAGAAGTTTGTGGGAAGCTGGGCAGCTGCACAGGGAAAGATTTTCTGGGTTCCTGGGGGGCCACCAAGCCAAGAGAAACTTGACACCCCATAAAAGGTACGTTAGGTGGCTGAGCTGCTACACCAGTGGCCAGAGAGATCTCCTGAGTGAGGCTGCTAAGAATGAAGCCCAAGGCGTCTCCCAGGGGAACGTCCCACGTCAGGGACAGGTCCCCCCTCAGAGGCGCTGAGCACGGGGCGAGGAGACGCAGGCCCTCGAGCTCACCTCACCCAGCAGCTGCTGGCCCACTTCACCAAAACCCACGTGCAGCATGGACTGATTATGAGTGTGAGGAAAGACACCAGAGAACTAAGCATTTTGATCAGATACCGGCAAAGCAGCGCGGCAACACATTCTGAAGTGCACAATCTCTCAAGACCAGCTCAGAATACAGGCTGACATGTGGCTCATGCATGCCACCCCAGCGAATCACTCGGGAGGCTGAGATCTGAGGGTCATGCCTGTCACCCCAACTACTCGGGAGGCTGAGATCTGAGAATCACAGTTCAAAGCCAGGCCTGGCAGGAAAGTCTTATGAAACTCTTATGTCCAGTTAGCCACCACAAAAACAGCAGTGGAACTGTGGCTCAAAGTAGTACAGATCTGGACTTGAGCAGAAAATCTCAGGGACCGTGCCCTGGCCCTGAGTTCAAGGCCCAAGACCAACAACAACAAATACAGGCATGGCTACCCAGTCTGTAAAGTGTGTGTGCCAGGAGCCTGTACAGAGAACCACGCGCTGTGCTCCCCATCACCTGGGGACGAGGACTGAGGACCTGCCATAGCTTTGCCTTCTTTCCGTTGCATTGTAAACCTTTTCATTCCCTTGACATACAGAATCACAATGAATGCAGGGGGAAATCCTTTTCCAGCACCAGAGCTTGATCTCTGGGCTTTGCTCAGCGTTTTCACTCATAACTGGCACTCTACCACCTTAATCACAGTTCCACTTCTGGCTTTGTGCTGGCCAATTGGAGACAAGGGTTTTGCAGATTTACCTCTTGGTTGGATTCAAATTGCACTTTTCTCTCATCTCAGCCTCCTCCGTAGCTAGGATTACAGGCATGAGCCACCAGCACCAACCTTTATATCTTAGTCTTCACTCAGCTCTGCTATGATATCCTTCATGTCCAGTTGTATTTCAGATCTAGCTTCCACACCGGAGAGAAAACAGGCACCCTTTGTCTCCCCGAGGTTGGCTTTTCTCATTTAGCATGATTTGTTCTAGGTCTATCCATTTCTATGATACCATTCAATGTACTCAGGAAGCTGAGATCGGAGGATTGTGGTTCAAAGCCAGCTCAGGCAGCAAAGTCCACGAGACTCCTATCTCCAATAAACTAGTCAGAAAAAGGCCAGAAGTGGTGCTGTGGCTCGAGTGGTAGAGTGATAGCCTTGAGCACAAAAAGACTCAGGCACGGTGTCCAGACCTTGAGTTCAAGCCCCAGAAGGGGAGCAGGGGGAAGGCTGAGATTGTAGGATCACAGTTGGAAGCAAGGAAAGTCTGTAAGACTTGTAACTCCAATGAAACACCAAAAAGCCAAAAGTAGAAGTGTTGTTTAAATGGTAGAGATCTAGCCTTGAGTAAAAGAACTAAGGGAGAGTGTAGGCCTCAGGACTGGTACCAAAAAAAGCCACCTCTTTTGTCTCCTGAATGTTGGAAAACTAATATACTAGTATCCACAGGAAAAGCATCCCAAACCTCTAAGTTCCAGCCTTTTATCTTACAGCTGAGTAAGTCAATTCAACCTAGCAATAATTGACCAAGTGTTTGAGTGTTGCACAATATTAGCTTTGGGAGATTACAGGAGTTGTTGTCACAGTTTTGTGTGCAGTATCTGTTCCCACGGAAGAGCCAGGATAAATCCATCAAATTCCCTTTCAACAGTAAACACCAAATGCTTCTTCCCAATCAAAGGTCTTTATTAGTGCGGGTGCTGCTGAGTTTGTCTTTCTCTACCTGAGATATTACTGGCTTTCAATGTTTAGTCTGAATTATTCTCTCTCTATATATATACACCTGTCTCTCCCTCATTTTTCTTCCTTCTTCTTCCCTCCCTTCCCTCCCTTCCTCCCTCCTTCCTTTCTTCCCTCTCTCCCTCCCTCGTCTGTGTGTGTGTATGTTTGTGTGTGTGTGTGTGTGTGTGTTTGCCTGTCTCTCTGGAGAACCAACAGAAAGTTCACAGAGTGGCTGGTTCTTCCAGGGTGATTACGGTCTTAGCCAGACCAGGCGCTACCACCGAGCTGAGGCTCCTGTCCGTACTCTGTAGGCAGCTCTAGGCAGCAGAGGCAGAATGTATTGGGAGCTCCTTCCTTCATCTTCCTTCATCCTTCCTTTATCTTGGAAGGAAGGAGCTTCGCCTGCCTTGCAAAAGGGCCATGTTGTATTCCTTTAAATGTGGAGGCACGGATGGAAAGGTCAGTATCTGCCATAGATGCACCATCTTCAGACACAAGTTGCTGCTAGCCTTTCCCCCTGGGCTCAGCTCCTCGCAGAGCCTCTGGGCCAGGCTGCATGCATTTCCCATACCATCTCTGGGAAACTTGTGCCCTGTTGAAAACATGTGTTCAAGATGAGCACACAGAACCTGCCATCCACTGAGAAGTTGTAAATAACGCACCATGAATACCCTGACGTCTGCTTGGTAAGGAGAGCACTCTTCACTGTCCACCCTAGAATGTGGCACTGAAGAGGGGAGCCCGCGTGTGTTTACAGACGGGGAGAGGTGGGCAACTCCTGTGGTTCTGCGACTGAGGCCGGTATGGGGATTTGATCTTGGCCTTGGGGACGTCTTAGCCCAGGATGTTTGGAGACAGGTGCTGCATTATCGAAGCTGCCTTCCGTCACCGTGTGCACTCCTGAGAAACAGAAACAACGTTAGAGAGGATGAGAAGAGGGGTTGCCTGGACACCAGGGAAACGCCCCAGCTCGACGGAAGACAAGGCTGCCTCTGCACACCGTGGCCGAGGGGCCAGGTGACCTGTACTCCCCCGGCCCTTACCCACAGTCTACGCAAGTAACCCGTCCCACTCCATGATTCCTCCCCAACTGACTTCACATCATTATGTAAGAAAACCCTGAATAGCCTGCTTATAAGCTAATTTGGCACTTTGGTATCCAGTCATAAATTGCTAGACATGTACACGGGGAAATAAGGAGGAAAACACTGTTTCGGGATAATTCTGAACAGATTTCCAAACGTTAAACATCACCCTTTCCAGGTGAGCCTCTCTTTTCTTTAGTGTGTTACTTCAGAATAGACCATCCTGAGCAATGCCATTTATGGTTTCGGTTTCTTTTCTTCAACCATTACAGAACCAGAGGGCAGGAAAATATTAAAGCAAACACAATAGATAGTTTTGTTTGAAAGCAATGGAAATAAACTTGTACAAGGAAGGGTACAGAATCCAGTCTCAGTCTCCCTCTAGGGCCTGCATATATAGGGCCCCTTGGCCCCGCCCCCCCTTAGCATGTTCTTCTGGTCTGATTGGTCCAAGGGTGGTGATATGCTTCCAGAAGTCTTCTTGAAGTCATTTTCCCATCATGTTGGAGCCTGTCCTGCCCACCATCATTTTTTGGCCAGGGAGACCTAACATTCTTTCAATTGGTAGAGTAGTAAATGGTTCTGGAGTACATATATCCTAGTCAGAAGATACTTTTTACTCTAAACTAGACCTAATTAATTTTAACTCTAAGCTAGATCAATGGTAAACCATTCGCCTAGTATGCAAGAGGCTCAAGGTTCCATCCTTATTACTAGAGAAATAAATAAAACACAACAAAACAAATCTGGAAAGTTTAGATCTGGAACCTTGCATAAGCAAATGATTTGCTTTCCCTGTGCAAGACTTGGCTTCTTCAGGTAATGAGATTGCTTCTGGCATCATAGCTGTAAAAATTAGTTAGATTTTGTAACTGTGAAGCTCAACGCCATTATCAACACCATGAGCTGACACTCGTCTGTCAGCTGCATGATGATCTGCTCTCACTTGAAATGTCTTGAAATTAACAATGTCATTCTAGCCTTTTTAAATTTGTAGCAGTGTAAATTTGCCATTCCAAAGCAATGTTTGGAAAAACAGTGCCCAATTTCTTGCATTTACACAGACAAGAAAGGATGGACTTAATTTTTTCAACTATTATTTCTTTCTAGTTGACATTCCTAAAGGAAACACCTCAAGATATTTATGCTCATCAACCTTGATTAAGCCAAGTAGGTAAATTGTGTTTTCGCTATCAGATGATTTACCAAAACTGATCTGAGGTGATTCTTGGGTTTAGAACATTTCCCAAACTTATCTAAGATGAGGCAGAACTGAAAAACTGAAGAAAGTGATGTCTGTGTTTGTTCATTGTTGGTGGTGGTCATGGGGCTTGAACTCTGGGCCTGGGCACTGTTCCGAGCTCTTCAGCTCAAGGCTAGCACTCCACCACTTGAGCCACAGCAACAATTCTGCTTTTCGGGGGTTAACTGGAGATAAGAGTCTCACAGACTTTCCTGCCTGGGCTGGCTTTGAACCACAAATGCCAGATCTCAGCCTCCTTCCTGAGTAGCTAGGATTACAGGCATGACACACTGGGGCCTGGCTTGTGTTTGATTTTTTAAATACTGATATATAAATTAATATAACCTTTAGTACTCTGTTTTCCTTCCCACTCAGTCAAAAATAGCTATTTAATGATGAATGATGAGTTCTTTCTCTCCTGTTTTTTTCTGCATGAATGAATATTGGTAAAATCTGAAGTGTTTTTCAAATTAATTCTGCATCATAGCACACCGAATGAGAACATATACCACTGAAAACAGAAAAGCACCAGTTAATAATATAAATTCAAGCCAGGTGCTCATGGTTCACATCTGTAATCCTAGCTACTCAGGAGGCTGAGATCTGAGGACACAGTTCAAAGTCAGCCTAGGTAGGAAAGTCTGAGACTCTCTCTTATCTCCAATGAACCACGAGGAAACTGGAAGTGAAGCTGTGGCTCAAAGAGGTAAAGTGCTAGCCTTGATCCAAAGAGTTCAAGGACAGCACTCAGGCCCTCAGTACAAAGCCCATGTCTCATCAAAAAAAAAAAAAAAAAAGTGAATTCAAACCTAAGGGAGGAAAAAGAAAAAAAGTCACTACATCCTCTTGATCACATAGTTCTTTCCTGGAGTCAGATTAAATAGCATTTCAAAGGTAAAAGTGGCAGTTGGTACTAATGGTCCACACCTGTAAGCCTTACTACTCAGGAGGATGAGGGTGGGAATTCACAGCCAACCCTGTAACACAAACCTGAGACTCGCATTTCCAGGATATCTGTACAAAGCCAGACGCGGTGTGAGGCTCAAGGAACAGAACACAGCCTTGAGGAGAAAAGCCAAATGAGAGCACAAGGCCCTGAGTTCAAGCCCCCATCATGACACGAAAAGAAGAAAGAGAGGAGAGCAAGAGAGAAGGAAAAGCAAGTTCGAGAGAAGAGGGTAGAGGAAGTGGGAGGAAGGGACGAGACGAGGGAAGAAGGAGAGGAGGGGACAGGAGGGGAAAGAAGAAAAGGAGAAAAGAAAAAGATCTGTTTCTTTAGGCTTACACTCACACATATACACACACTAGTAGAAACGCACGCTGGGATAGTTCCAGGGGCTGCCAGTGACACACAGCAGAGCTGAGCACCAGTGTGTCAGTAGATCATGCTGGAGGACAACAGAGGCTTGACTTGAGTTCTTGAGCACCCCTCCCCTCCCTCTTCCCCTCCCCCTCTCCTTCCTTCTCCCCTTCTCCTCCTGATCTCCCTCCCCTCCCTCTCCCCATTCTCACCCCCCACCCCTCTGCCCTTCTCTTCCTCCTTGCACTTGGCCAGGGACTCTGGTGCTATTGGCTCTGGGGCATCAGGACCACCCGCTGCGCAGTACAGGAGGGCCAGGCCTCTGGAGGCCACGATGGGAGGCCATGTACCATGGCTGAGTGTTGCGTGGGAATCGCCTACATCGACTAGGCTCTGGAGCGCTGTGTGTCACACCAAGGTGCCACCAGCAGGAAGTGGTGCTGGGCACTATGTGGGTAGTGAAGCAACCAGGTTCTTGGATTCAAATATCAATATTCAGATGATCAGTATCACTCATCAATAAAAGGAGAGCATGCCAGGTACCAGCGGCTCATCTCTCTAAGCCTAACTACTCTGGAAACTGAGACATGAGGATTTGGGTTCAAAGCCAGCCTGGGCATGAATGTCAGTGAGACTCTTATCACCCACTCTACCACAAAGCCAGAAGTGGAGCAGTTATGGTGCAAGTGGTAGAGTTCTAGCCAAAACAAAACAAAACAAAAAACCCCTGGACAAGGGGCTGGGGATATAGCCTAGTGGCAAGAGTACTTGCCTCTCATACATGAAGCTCTGGGTTTGATTCCCCAGCACCACATATATAGAAAATGGCCAGAAGTGGCGCTATGGCTCAAGTGGCAGAGTGCTAGCCATGAGCAAAAAGAAGCCAGGGACAGTGCTCAGGCCCTGAGTCCAAGGCCCAGGACTGGCAAACAAACAAAAAAAACCCAAAACAAACAAACAAACAAAAAAAACCCTGGACAAGTGCTCAGGCTCTGAGTTTAAGCCTCAGGGTGGGCAGAAAAGAGAGGAGAGGGGGAAGAAGATGAAATCACCATAGAAATAGAACTGAGTCATTCCTCAAAATAAACTGTCACTTTCAAGAAAGTGAGATAGTATTACAATGAAACACATCATTTATTTAACTATATTTCAGTTGAGACCTAAATAAGACCCTTGAGAATAATGTGGGTAGTTCTCAAAATACAAATCACTGTCTTACTATCAGTGTTTGTCATTCATTAAAGCACTTGTGTTTTGAGGGGAAAAAAGAAAATGCTCTTGGGCTGATTCTGAGGATCACCTCTCAATACCGTACATGGAAACAGCACGATGGGGGAAGAGGAGGAAGAACTGTGTGAAAAACTTCCACTCGCCAAATGTAAACCAACCTGAACTTTCTGAGAAGAAATAAAAAGCAAGTATATATGTAAGGAGGAAACACCTCACTGGGTGCCGGTGGCTCACACCTGTAACTCAAGCTACTCAAGAGGCTGAGATCTGAAGATCAGGTTCGAAGCTAGCCCAGAGAGGAAAATCAATCAGACTCTTACCTTTAATTAACCAACAAAAAGATGGAAGTGGAGCTGTGGCTCATGGAGCAAAACAGCTTAGGGAATCCAGCCAGGTCCTAAGTTCAAGCCCCAGGACTGGAGAAACATCTACCACTAGAACACAATGATATAGTTGGACATCAGCCAAATGCTTTAAGGACTGACTCGCCCCTTCCTCTGGGTAGAAGAACGTTTCCTCATTTGTTGATGTTATGATCACTTACGGATACATTGATGAGGAGGAAAGGTCATTAGAGCTTTGCCACACGATCTCGTGGGAGTTACATCTTTGAGGCGTGTGGACTCGAAATGGTTGGAATTATGGCATCATCTGCGGGACAGTGATGTCACAGTGGCTTGGTGATGAGGATGGCCCAGTGAATCAGAAGCTGCTTGCCAGGGATCGTGGCTCCTGCCTGTGATCCCGGCTAGAGCTTTGAGGACTGAGCGATTAGAGGCTGAGATTTGAGGATTGGGATTTGAAGCCAACCAGACAGAAAAGTCTGTGAGCTTCTACTTCCAATTAACCAGCAAAATCCAAGACTCTGGAGGCGTGGCTCAAGAGGTAATGCACCATCCATGAACAAGAAAGTTGAGAGCATGACACCCAGAGTTCAGACGCTGGCACTGGCGCACACACACACACACACACACACACACACACACACACACACACACACACACACCCAATCATTAGAAATGACTTCCTAACACACAAAACATAACTGGGATCTCTCTCCTCACTACCAATGGCAGTGGTAAACAGCTACTCCCAACGAGTCAGCTCCAAGCTGAAGCAGAGCCCCAGAAGGTTTAACTGGCCCAGCTTACTTTGGGGCTGGTACTACTAATGGGAGGTCTGCCAGGTGCTGGTGACTCTCACCTGTAATCCTAGATACTCAGGAGACACAGAACTGAGGATCACAGTTCAAAGCCAGCCCGGGCAGGAAAGCCCGTGAGACTCTTACCTCCAATTAACCACCAGAAAAACAAGAGTGTGGGCACCATGGCTCAAATGGTAGGGCATTAGCAAAAGAAGCTCAGGGACAGCGTCTAGGCCAAGTTCAAGCCAGCGGGGAACAGCAAAAAATAAAGAGATCCAATTGTTAACTTAATTGCCTCCTTTATTTTTCTCTCCCTCTGCTTTTCTGAGTTGTCCCTTGCCCTCCACCACTTTATCCCAGGTATAGTAAACATCAGGAGGACCAGTGGGGACAGTGAAAGCTCACACAGGACACGTGAGCAGCTGCAACCTCCTAAGCACCAAAAACAATTCACATGGACGCAATGGAGAATCGCCTTCCCCTCCCCTCCATGACACCTATGAGAGACCACGCTGCGCAGACCCCTCAAGCCCTGACCCCAGGCTGCTGGCAACACTCGCAAGGCAGCCAGCTCCGTCTTCCTGGGCAGCCATGCTGAAATGGAAGCTCTTCTTCCTGTCTCACCGATATTCCTGCTTCCCTTTCTGAATGCTTGACCCTCGGTTCCCTGGGGACCTCCAGCGTCCACAGTGGGTGCCGGCCTCTGATAACACCGCTGGACCAGAGCCAGAAACTGAGTAGAGAATTTCCTGGAAGCAATGTTATTTATTCTTTTAAAACTCGGTCAGAGCATAATGGTTCATACCTACAATCCCAGCACTTGGGGAGGATGGAAGGAAGCAAATTTGAGGCCAGCTTTTTAAGCTACATAGTGAGTTCAAGTCCAGCCTGAGCCACATAAAGGAGAAAGAGAAGAGGAAGGAAAGTATGAGGAAAAGGAGGAGGAAAGGGATGGAGAAGGAGGAAAAGGGGGCAGGGAAGAGGAGGAGAAAGAAGAGGCAAAAGAAGGAAAAAGGAGATGAAGGAGAAGAGAAGATGATAAAAAAAAAGCAGAAGAGGAGGAAAGAAGATAAAGAAAAAGAGGAAGAAGGGGAAGAAGAAAAAGAAAGACAATAAAGAAAGAAGGATGAAGAAGAGAAAGAAGAAAATGAAGAAAAACGGGCAGAAGAAAAGAGGATAGGAGGAGGAAGATGAAAAGAGAAGGAAGAGGAGGAGAAGGAGGAAATCTGAACTGGAATACAGAGCCTCTGCAAGGAAAAAAAATTAAAAGACCTCACCCTCAAGAAATGACAAATGAATTAAATGTAATAAATGATTGTAACATCCCAAGAGTATTAAAATCACACACCCACACTGACTTCTCATTTTCTGCCCCAAGGAACAGAATCCTTTGCACACAGAATTTAAGGTTTGAGGTGCAGTCTCCTCAAAAAACAAGAGACAACCACTCCAATGACCCAGAGAATGCTATGGAAAACCATTCCTTCAATCAGGAAAATGAAAAGCAAATAGATGTTTAGAGCCCGTGACAAGAGCCTGTGAAATGGATGCCAAGCCCAAAACTAGAAGCAGCTTTTTCTTTTCTCCTTATTCCCAGTTGGTTTCCTCTTTCTTACACCAGGAAAGCAAATCACTAGCAAGAACAGGAAGAATTGCCATGCATTTGTAAAACAGAAGGACGCCACTGTGTTCACAGATGAGCTGACAGCCAACTTCAAATCCCAACAGAGAAGAGAGCCTCCCAGCAACCCTCCAGCCCACATTCTGGAACCTACCTTTCCATTCTCATCCTCCTGGGGACTCTCTTGCTGAGGATGTTCTTATCTCAAGCGGGAAATGAGGTGTATCTGCAGACATCTCACAGGAGGGGGTAGATTGTGTTAACATCTAAGGCATCACTTTGATGAGGATGATGTCATTATCCATTTGGATAATAGCATTTAAGACGGGACACTTCCTAACTTTGGCTCCAATGAATTCCTTAGTCTCTCCAAACCAACAGTGCTCTCCAGACATACACTCTCTGAGTTCTCTCTCTCTCACCCTCTCTCTCTCCCCCCTCCCTCTCCCCTATCTATCTATCTATCTATCTATCTATCTATCTATCTATCTATCTATATATCTATTTATCTATCTATCTATCTCACTCTAATTTTCTGAACTTCAAAAGGCTATACAAAGCACCAGGAGATGGTGACTCACACTTGTAATCCTAAACCACTCAGGAGGCTGAAATCTGAGGATCATGGTTCAAAGCCAGCCCAGTTAGGAAAGTCTGTGAGACACTTATCTCCAATTAAATACCAAAATGTGGGAAGTGAAGCTGTGGCTTAAGTGACTAAACACTAATCTTGAGTAAAATTAAAAGCTCAGAGACAGCACCTGGCCCCCGAGTTCAAGCCCTGGGACAGGCACAAAACTAAAAGGCTGTGCAAGGTGGGTTACAATTTCGAGTAGCCAGCCGTTGTCCAGTGCTGCCTGGACAGAAGCTCTTTGTGGCCACATGGAGTTCAAGCCCGCACTGCTGGTGCCTTCCCGTAGACTCTTGTTCAGGATGGGCAGTTAGCAGTGTCACCACCGATGACTACAGAATCTGCTACCGAATTTGCTAGGTCCATAAACAAGGAATGACCCTGACATACATTTTTTTCTACTGTTATGATGTCCATATAATTTTTCATAATTTTCTTAAAGGATGAATATTTAGATATGAATTGTTCACTGCAATATTTGTGAGTAGGTGCCACAAGTGAGGCTTGAATTCAGAGCCTTGAGCTCTAGCTTGGCTGCTCAAGACCGGTGCTCTACTGCGTGTGCAATAGCTCCATCTTTTCATTGATGGATTGGAAATAATCTCATGGACTTTCCTGCCTGAGCTGGCTTTGAACCTTGAACCCCCAGATCTCAGCCTCCTGAGTAACTGGGATTGCAGGCTTGAGCTACGGACTTTTTGGATCCCCTCATCTAAGCCAAATGGTGGTCCTGGGCGAGAGCTCATCTGAACTGCCTCAGTGTCACTTAGTCCCATTTCCAAAGGCCTTGACTCCAAATAGTGTTCTGAGTATTTTAACAAATGTAGGCACATGGCAGGAGGTGTAGCTGAGAGCAGAGTGCGCACTGGGTGGCGGATTCCCCCCCACTCCTGCATCTGCTCTTGGTCCCTGTCGCTGGTGGCCTCTCCCGTGCCCCCCCCCTCTGGGTGGGCTTCCAGCCTGGCTACTCTCTTGGCAGGTTCTGGTAAGAGCTGCCATTTGCAGCTGGTGTGGGCACTAGGGTGCTTGACCACACACAACTGGCCTTCTCTAGCCTTGATCACATGTTATAAATAATCTGTTCATAAAAAGCGGTCTCCCATGGTCACGTCAGTGGTGCCCTCTGCGTGTGACAGGACCCGAGCACTCCCTGGAGAGGATTCCACGCCACACCATGTGCAGCCGCCTGTGTGCGCTGCTCAGCCACTCAGGTCACGCGCACTCCGTAGCACACACCAGTTGCATGTGTGGGATTCCGAGTCCTGCTTTTCTCCTAAATTGAAATGATATGTCTCAAATGAACTAATGGAAGCATAGTACTCAAACACCAATACTTCAGAAAGACGAAGTCAAAGCCCAACAGAGTAAGTACCAGGACGCAGTGCCAGGGCGATGGGCGGGAGAAGGAAGGGAAGACAGACAAGAATTCAATGCGAAACATACAAGTGAGAAGGACGAGGAAGGATGGATGGAAGCGGGGTGAAGACGGGGGAGGACACAGACCAAGATGCATTGCTCACCGAGATGCTTGGTTAAATGGCAAACAGAGAAACCAACATGTATCCTAAACTTAAGGAAAGTGGGGGAAAGGGGCGGGAGGGATGGGTGAGGGCTACAATGATCAAGACACACTATTCATCAACAGCTTTGTTATTGGCAATTCTTTGTACTACTTCAAGATAATAAAAATATTCAAAAAGGAAATTAAATCTCTTTGTCTCATCTCTTTCTCTGTGTGTCTCAATCTCAGTCTCTGCTTCTCTCTCTGTCTCTCAGAGTCTGTCTGTCTGTCTGCTTGTCTCTGTGCTCTGTCTCTCTCTTACACATACACACAGGCACTAGGCCTCCAATTCTGTCGTCTTTTCTTTAGTCTTCCCTTCTTCTCTCTTGCACATACTCACTGGACCTCAACTCTCCATCACTCTTCTGTCTGTCTGTCTATCTCTCTCTTCTCTCTAGTTCTCTTCCACACACACAGACATACACACGCATACTCCTCAGTTGACATTCTCCAACTCTCCATCAGTCTTCTCCCTCTCTCTCTCTCTCTCTCTCTCTCTCTCTCACACACACACACACACACACACACACACATTTTGATGTTGCTAGATGAAGAACCTTTAGGCTAAATTCTCCTATTTTTCTGGATGTGTGTATTAATAACAGATTTTTATTAGTGCTATTCATAAGGGTGAGTGGGTGGCTTCTAATTATTCTGCAAAATGCCTGTCAAAATATTTCTAAGCACAGACAGCACTATTCTCTTTCTGTCTGTGTGGTCTTGAGTTGAACCATCTTTCTCTAATTTTCGGTGGCTAGTTTATCCCACAAGTTCTCTGTGTTTTTCCCTACATGCAGTGGTGAGAATTTTCGCATGAGAAAAGCATTGAAACTGGGAGACAGCACAGTTTTCTTCCCTGCAGCTCACACGCTGGGTCCCTCCCCAGGAGGCCCTCCCCACCCACTTCCAGGGGGGAACTGATGGAGCACATCCATTTTTGTGTGTGTGTGTGTGTGTGTGTGTGTGTGTGTGTGTGTGTGTGTACCTGGGGTGAGAACTTGGGGCCTGGGCACTGTCTGTGCTTTTGTGCTCAAGGCTGGCACTCTACCACTTGAGCCACAGCTCTACTTTTAACTTTTTGGTAGTTAATTAGAGATAAGACTCTCACAGACTTTCCTGACCTGGCTGGCTTTGAACCATGGTCCTCAGAGCTCAGTCTCCTGAGTAGCTGGGATTACAGGTGTGAGTTACCAATGCCCAGCTATGGCTTATTTTTAATATTTTGAAATAAGTGTATCCCATCTCCTAGGATACAAATTTCAGAAGTTGGTACCTATCTGTCATATCCTTTCAGACCGCAGGGCAACAAAAAGGGTTTCTTCTGGCACAAATTATACTTTAGAGATGTTCCACTGAGTGACAGAAAACAGAGTCTTACTAGTTTTAAAACCATGATGAACCTTCTAGAACATTGTCCAGGTACTCCTCACCTTCTGATAGATTTCTGATGGGAGGAGCTATAGCATTTAACATACCTTTGCTAGTAAACCCTGCAGCTTTGCCCAGAGTATGTTAAACATGTAGGCAAAATCCTCAGTACCACAATTTTGTAATATACTGTTGAGCGTGTATTGAACATGAAATTTACAGAATACTGTGTTGACTTCACATTGTTGTGAAGTCTGAAAATGATGTCAGACCATTGCAAGTCGGGACCATCTTCATATACATCAACATCTCTGAATTCCTACAAAACTACCTGGGTGCTAATCATCTGATGTATCAGGAAATTACTACACAATCCCTGGTTCTCTTCAATTGTCTGAATCATTGCTCATTCCAGATGGTTGAAAGAGTGTGGCCTATTGCTTCCTATATAACATGAATGCAGACACCATGGAAGAGCCCAGAATGATGGAAAGCTTTTAGTTTTCTGGTTAAGAAACAAAGAGATTTAGATTATAATCAGAGATTTAGATTATAACCTAAAGACATAATATAATGCAGTCATGTTACAAATTTCCCCACAAACGTTAGACTATTGAATTTTGCAAGCTATAAAGTGATTTTACACTAATTTGTGTAACTGTATATGACATATGTGTAGTAACCTATCCATTTTTCATGAATCTTTCCACTTGGGCCATAAACAGCTGTGCATAAGTACAAATTTGTGAAGGATAGCAACAATATGTAATAATTTTAATGTATTTGATTATTCTTAGATGATTTGAAGATTGAATGCCAACAGTAAGCAACTGTAGTCCTACATGCTCAGGAATCTGAAATCTATGGATTGTAATTTGAAGCTAGCCTGCAAGTCCATAAGCCTTTTTTTTTTTTTTTTTTTTTGCCAGTCCTGGGGCTTGAACTCAAGGCCTGGGCCCTGTCCCTGAGCTGCTTTTGCTCAAGGCTAGCACTCTACCACTTGAGCCACAGTGCCACTTCCGGCTTTTTCTATGTATGTGGTGCTGTGGAATTGAACCCAGGGCTTCATGCATGCTAGGCAAGCACTCTACCACAAGCCATATTCCCAGTGCCATAAGAATTTTACCTCCAATTAATTACCAAAAAGCTGGAAGTGCTGCTGGGGTTCAATGGTAAGCCCCATTGGTAGAGTTCTACACTAAAGCTAAGGAAAGCCAGGTGCTGGTGGCTCACTCCTATAATCCTAGCTACTCAGGAGGCTGAGATCTGAGGATCAGGGTTCAAATCCAGCTGGAGTAGGATTGTCGGTGAGACTCTTATCTCCAATAAACTACTAAGAAGAGGCAGAAAGTGGTGCTGTGGCTCAAGTGCTAAAGTGCTAGCCTTGAGAAAAGGAATTACAACACCCAACCCCTGTGTTAAAGCCTGAGACCTACCACCAAAAAAATAAAAATAAAAAGCTAAGGAATATGATATATGTGTGTGTATGTGTGCAGATATCCCCGAATTGCAAATTTTCAGAATATTATACCATATAAATTCAATTATTCTTATCATCCAATGAAACTGACTATGGCATTCTCATTTTAAAACTTATCAAAGGTTCAAAAAAAAAAAAGAAAAAAAAGCTAGTGCCAGTAGCTCATACCTCTAATCTAAGCTACTTAGAAGGCTGAGGTTCTGTTTGAAGGTATCACGGGCAGGGAAATTGATTAGACTCCTATTTCCAATTAGCCACCAAAAAGCCCGAAGTGGGTTCCTCCAGTGGTAGAGCAGCAGCCCATAAGCAGAAAAGGAGTGAGAGCTGAAATCCTGACCTCAAGCCTCAGTACCAGCAAAAAAAAAATCATTTTTTTCCTTCTGACGAGGATTCTACATGTAAGTTAAAAGTGCAAAACAGAGCCTGATGCTGGTGGCTCACGGCTTAATCCTAGCTACTAAGGAGGCTGAGACCTGAGGACCATGGTTCAAAGCCAGACCAGGCAGGAAAGTCTAGGAGACTCTTATCTCCAATTAACCAGCAAAAAAAGCCCAAAATGGAGCCGTGACTCAAACTGGTAGAGCACTAGCCTTGAGCAATATAAAGCTCAAGGACAGTCCCCAGCACCTGGACCAAAAGAAAAAAGTAGTGCAGAACTGGTCTGGGAGCTGGTAGCTCATGTCTGTAATCCCAGCTACACAGGCTGAGATCTGAAGATCAAGTTACAAAGAGGCTGTTATCTCCAACTAACCACTAAGAAGCTAAAAGTGGAGGTATGGTTCAAGTGGCAGAGCACTAGCCTTGAGGGACAAAGCCTATGAAAGCTCAAAGTCCTGAGTTCAAGCCCCAGTACCAGTGCACACACACATGTACACACACACACACACACACACACACACAAAATGAAGGTTGACCAATGGCAAGCGTGGATGGCCCCCACCTGACTCCACTTGGCTTATAATGTTTTGGTTTTGCTTTGGCTGAAAACCAATCTGCATTCAGCAGAATCTGTGCTTGGGCTTGAAGTTTGATGTTTGGCCAGTTCAAAGCCAGGCTGTCCAGTGGTTTTCACTCCCACGAGCACAGCTCCTTGCGGGCCATGCCACAAGGGCGAGCAAGCTAACAGCGCAGGCAGCCGAGCAGGGTCTGTGCAGGCACGGTCCCACAGGGCAGGAGCAGCTGCCTCTTCTGTCCAGCTGTCTGTTCTGGTTTGAATGTTTGTTTGGTGCTGGTACTGGCTTGAACTCAGGCACAGTCCCTTCGCTTTTTCACTCAAATCTGGTGCTCTACCACTTGAGATTCTACTTCTGGCTTTTTTGTTGGTGGTGGTAATTGGTAGCAAGAGTCCCTTGGATTTGTTTTCAATCTGACTTGCAATCTTGATCCTCAGATCTCAGTCTTCTGAGTAGCATGCACTATGGGCATGAATTATCACCACCCAGTACTTTCCCAGTTCTACTCTGTGTGTGTGTGTGTGTGTGTGTGTGTGTGTGTGTGTGTGTGTGTGTGTCCCCACACTGGGACTTGAACTCTGGGCCTGAGCATTGTCCCTTAGCTTTGTGCTCTACCAATTGAGCCACAGCTCTACATCTAGATTTGGAGTGGATAATTAGAGATGAGAGACTCATGGACTTTCCGGCTTCAGACTCTGATCTCCACCTTCTGAGTGTCTAGGATTGCAGGTGTGAACCATCAGTGACCTGCATTTTGCCCAATTCTTTTTTTCTTCTGTGAGTATATGCCTTTACTGAGGCTCGAACTCAGGGCCTGAGCGCTGTCCCTGAGATTTACTGAGGCTCAAACTCAGGGCCTGAGCACTGACTGTCCTGAGATTTTTTTGCTCAAAGTGAACACTCTACCACATAAACCACAGCTCCACCTCTGACTTTTTGGTGATTAATAAGGAATAGTCTCATAGACTTTTCTGCCCAAGCTGATTTTGAAGCTCGATCTTCAGATCTCAGCCTTCTGATTAAATAAGATTACAGGACTGAGCCCAGACTGACTTCTAACCTTGATCTTCAGATCTCAGCCTCCCCAGCAGCTAAAGATTACAGAGGCAAGCCATGGGTCGCTGACACTTGCCCCCTTCTCAATAGTATGAGTTTAACAAGTTATTGTTCTGTGGATCAACCTCCCTCTCTCTAAACTGGGCACAAGAAAAAGACCTGTTCATTTCATGACTATCCTCATAACTTTAGCACGTTGAAATATTTATGAGTGCTCTATTAGTTATATAGAACCGGTACATTCTGATTTGGAAATGGTAGTGTCTCTCTCATTTATAAGACGAGTCCTGAGCTGTGGTCTGGTCGCCATGGCAACTGACCATAACCAAGTCTGTCTCTGGCCTCCTGCTCAGCAACAGAACAGAGTATTTCTGCCATATATAACAAACTGCTATTTTGCAGTCTGAAGTCCAAGATGGAGACCAATCAGGGGAGAAGTCTGTCAAATGCTGGCCTTCCACAGCAATCACCACAGCACAAGATTCTCTCGTGTTGCTATGTAGGCCACAGAGAATGCTACGCCCTGAGTTCTACCTGAAATAGATCATTAATCATGCACTTTCCACAGCTTAAGTGTAAAAGCTTATTAGCTCTTATAGCCATGATTCTAAGAAGATCCACATAGCTTCTTGTCACTGGTTGGTAAGAAAAAACATTATTTGAAAAAAAAAAAAAAAAGGAAACTGTTTCCTTTGCCCCACAAGTGTAGTGAAACAAATTCCACACTGTTCAGGGCTTCCCTGAGGAAACAGGTGTTCTAAGCATTTCAGCCATGGCTGGGCTCATCCAGTCAGCTTCTCGCCCCACCCCGGACAAAGCCTCCTCCCTCCCAAGATGAGGAATTGCCCATCAGCGCTGGGAGCATCTGTTCTCACACACGGCTTAAACGTTCGTTTCTTAATAATTCAGAAGTCCCCAGACACATTTCCAGATTGTCAAAACCAGAAAGTTCTTTCAGGATTATGGAAATGCAGAGGATAGTCTAGCTGAGTCTGGCAGAATCACAACTGTTTGGATGGCTCATTACAAGTGTGTTTCAGAGACAGATGCCAATGGCTCATGCCTGTAATCCTAACTACTCAGGAGGCTGAGACACAACGACCGTAGTTCAAAGCCAGCCTGAGCAGGAAAATTTGGGAGACTATCTCCAAATAAACACTGAAAAGCTGGAAGTGAAGCTGTGGCTGAAGTGGTAAAGCACCAGCCTTAAACCAAAAAAGTCAAGTGTGAATGCAAGGTCCTAAGTTCAAGTCTCAGTACCAGTACATACACAAAAAAGAAAGGAAGGAAGGAAAGAGAAGAGGGAAGGAAAGAAGGAAGGAAGGAAAGAGACAAAAAGAGAGGAAAGAAAGAAAAACAACTATATTTCCAAACCCTAAATTGATATAGATTTTATTCTGAGCACATGACTGATCTTCAGATAGCTTAAGTGCTCATCAGTCATGTCATTTTTCCCTTTAGGTAAGAACAAAGCATTTGTCAATATTTCTGAAATCTTACTATAAAAATACTTTGTGTTTGGATCCAACAAAAATATTGTGAAAATCATTTTTCTATGTCTATCCTCATGTTGCCTACACAATGCAATCTACTTATAGTGGATATAAGGATCTATGTAGGAATTAGTTTTCTACTTCTTAATCCCATATTCTTGAGTACTCTCAGCACTGTGATATTTTATATTAAGTACATTACATAAAGTTAATGCTGTTTTTCTAAGCTTCTAACCATAGCAACAAAGATAATAAAATGTCATGCCCGGAAAAGAAAACATTCATCTTTTAAACTCTTCTCTCTGAACTCAAATATAAATTCTCTTAGCACAATCTATTTCTAGCTATTCATAATCATAAAGAATGTATTCTTGAATTAAAAGTTTTCAAAAACAGCAACTACAATCACAGGATTCTAATGAACACATACATTCTAAAACTTTGAAAGAAGCTCATAAAGAAAGATTATCTTCCCGATTAAGCTGTTATTTGGTCTTCAGACCAGCCTAAAGCCAATTCTGTAGCTGAAACGTAAGCTTCTTACAGTTTACATAAAGGCATAAGTCTGAAGCATAAACTCCAAATTTTCAAGCATTTTGGCAATCTCTTCTTGGAGCTTTCATGACAGCCATGTCTTGTTAATATTGAAGAAATATGGTGACTGAAGCTAGTGACTCACACCTGTAACCCTAGCTCAAAAAAAAGTGAGATTTGAGAATGGTACTTCTTATTTTGGCTGATGAGATAAATCTGGGAGGTTCTTACCTCTAAAAACCCAGCAAAATGCCAGCAGTCAAGGTGAGGCTCAGTGATGGTATGCCAGCCTTGAATAAAGAAACAAAGACAAAAAGAGCACAAGACTCTGAGTTCAATTCCTATTATGGGCATGGGAAAAAAACACAACATACTACCAAAAAGCCCTCTAAATCCTGTCAGTGGTAAAATTAAGTACACAGTTACACGTTAACATTCCTCTTCTCTTTGTTGGTTACCATGTTGGAGGGACTCAATGAAGTTTCTTCTTGCCATTCAGTGAATAGGAATAAGCCAACAGGATAAATGGAATGATGAGAAAAGAAATCTGTATCTTCCATCTTCTTTAAGTTTATTTTGTATTATATGTAAGTGATTGTACAGAAGAGTCTCCATTCAACATGCCAACTTATGACTATAATACAGTACAATCAGAACCACTCCTTCCATCATTCTCCTGCCCGACCTTTCCCAGCCCCACCCAATTTCTCCAGTCTTAACCAGCCATAGACAACTGTGTGGCAACCCATGCTGATAAAGAAATGACAATTGCATCAGTGGTGTCATCCAAAGTAAGAGGGGAACTGCTTCTGGGGACTTCTAATCATGCATTGTGATGAATAGACTCCTTGTTAAGGAGAAAGCTTTCTATTGTAGGAATGCAGATTTAGGTTTTACATATACCTGGCATCATTGTGTGTGTGTGTGTGTGTGTGTGTGTGTGTGTGTGTGTGTATGGTGAACACTGGGGCTTGAACATAGGTCCTGGGTACTGTCCCTGAGCTGCTTCACTCAAGGCTGGCGCTCTATCACTTGAAACAGACCTCCACGTCCAGCTCTTTGCTAGTTAGAGTCTCATAGATTTTTCTGCCTGGATTGACTTCAAACCATGGATCATCAGATTTCAGCCTCCTAACTAGCTAGGATGGAGTATAAGCCACCAGTGCCTGACAAATTTTTAACAAAAATAAAAGGTTTTATTTCCATTTTATCCCATATTTTAAATAAAAATAATCAGACCAGGGAATGTGGCTTAGCAGTAGAGTGCTCGCCTCGTATACATGAAGCCCTGGGTTCAATTCCTCAGCACTACATAAACAGAAAAGGCCAGAAGTGGTGCTGTGGCTCAAGTGGTAGAGTGCTAGCCTTGAGCAAAAAGAAAGCCAGGGACAGTGCTCAGGCCCTGAGTCCAAGCCCTAGGACTAGCAAAGAAAATAAATTAATTAATTAAAATAAAATAAATAGCAATAATCATTGGCAATTTAAGATATTATGTGTTACTTGCTATATATGTACGAAAGAGCATATCCATGGCACACAAATGGCAGTTGGTGTCTTTCTGTTCTTTATTCCTGTGGACAGTTTATTTAAGTTTGCCCGGAACTGGCCTAGTTTCAGCTCTCCTGACCCTAACCTTCACACCAAGATAAGAAATCTTCCTTCCTTTCTTCTTCCTTCCTCCCTTCCTTCCTTCCTTCCTTCCTTCCTTCCTTCCTTCCTTCCTTCCTTCCTCCTTTGCTCCGTCCCTTCCTCCCTACCTCCCTCCCTTCCTTCCTTTTTCTTCCTTCCAAAAAATTATGAAGTAACATAAGAAAAGACAGTAATTAACAATAGAAAAATTTTGGAGACATGGTTCAAGTGGTAGAGCACCAGCCATGAGCAAGAAGGCCAACTGTTCTGGCAATCACCCAGTCAACAGCAATGCTATGTTAGACTTCTTTTTTTTCCCTCTGTTGAAAAGCAGGTCATTTTCTAGAAGAAACATATGATAAGATTTAGAGAAAACTTTATATTGAATTTGATCTTAAGGTTTTGAGAGCAGTAAGTATTTCTTGACATCTTAGATTCTTCCCTTGTCATGTTGGAGCTCATATGGGAACAATTCAGAAAATAAAGCCATTTTTTTCTTTCTATAGATTCTCAGGTACAATGTGAAAATGTTATTTGCAGTCAGTTGAATCATCAATGAGCAAGAGTATTGTCTCTCTGTTTTTAGAGCTTGCCAGTATTAAAGTAAGAGTGATTATTTCTAAAATTATACTGTATATGTATATGTATGTGTATATATATAGTATATATAATAATATATGCTGCTGGGTGCCAGTGGCTTGTGCCTATAATCCTAGCTACTCAGGAGGCTGAGATCTGAGGATCACAGTTCAAAGCGAGCCCACAAAAGAAACTTCATTAGACTCTTATCGCCCATTAACCACTAGAAAAACAGAAGTGGAGCTATGGCTCATGTGGCAGAGCGCTAGCCTTGAGCTGAAGAGCTCAGGGACAGTGTCCAGGCCCAGAATTCAAGCCTCACAGTCAAAAAAAGAAAAAAATATGCTGTATGTATACATAGTATACATATACATATATTACATATTCATACATATAAGAATTTATGATTATATTTACTTTCCTGTTTTTTTTCTTTTCTCTGTTCCTCATACATTTACATGAATAATTTTGAGCTAGATCTTCAGAAATATCACATGCATTTGTCACTGAATATACGAGAATTTTCCTTCTACATGAACCTTTTTTTCTTACAATGAGACAAAGTTAGAGTTAAACTACACCACTGCATAATGTATTCGCAAGGTAGCAAGTTGCTGGGGCCTGTATGAATGTTGCCTACCTCTTAAAGAAGAACTCATAAATTTACAATCAGGCAAAGTTTCACTGAGAATGAGAACCTTGCCCTAATATCACTGAACTAACATATAAGTTACCATACTGTCCCATATTGGGTTAAACCTTGAAAAAAGTATATAATCAGCAATTAACTCTAATGGGCAAAAGACAGAATAAAAATGTTTCCATTACATCACTAATTTAATCACCATACATTTGGAATGTATGCAAGCTAAAAGAAAAATCTTGACCAACATGCCTCAGTATGCAAGGCTATATTACCTGAGTGACATGATCATTCTACCCCATTTTTTATGCTTTGTGGTGTAGGTATAATTAACTTCTGAACAGAGCAACAATAATTTCCTTGCACGTTACCAGGTTTCTTTCCTAGCCCAGTTTATGATCTGGCTAAACTCAATCACCCTCTGAGATGGCACAGATCTATTTAATTCGATGTGTGTGTGTGTGTGTGTGTGTGTGTGTGTGTGTGTGTGTGTGTGTGTGTGCTCTCACATGCTGGTCCTAGGGCTTGAACTCAGAGCCTGGGTGCTTTCCCTTAGCTTTTTTACTCAACATCCTATCAACTGAACCACAGTTCTACTCTAGCTTTTTGCCAGTTAATTAGAGATAAGAGTCTTCATAGACTTTTCTGCCTAGACTGGCTTCATACCATATCAGAAGTCAGCCTCCCAAATAGCTAGGATTATAGTAGGCATGAGCTACCAGAGCAGCCAAATTTGTTATTTTTGAAGGGTTGGTTCTTGAGAGACAAAATTCTCATCCTGATAAAAGCTCCTCACTGGCAGGACAGGAATCAAGTGGGCTAAACTCATTTTCTCATTATCTCCTTCAGTTTGTTATATGGGAATTCAGTAGCAAGAAACAGAGAAGCCGCATCTTGAGAGGTCACGAGAAATAGTTAAGCAGGGCTTCCCTGGAACTTGTTAAGAATAAATACTGCAAGAGTTATTTTTCCCTCTGTAGGTCTGACTAAATACTGCAGCAGATAAACTCTGTAATGACAAAACTCAGTGGACATGCTGAGAGTTTTATAACACTATAATTAATTAAAGGAGGGGATCCAGTGACTCCTGACTCTGTTGCCTCCCGAGATTGGGCACCAGATGTAAGGTACAGCAAAAGGAGGCTACCACATGGTACAGGCAGAAAAGAGTTTATTGGGGGGAGCAAACTGCTGGCCTGAGGAGACAGAGGTGTGCAGAGAGAGAAAAGAAGAACGAGGGAGGAGACTGGGGGTGAAAGGGATTGCGTAGGGAAAGGCAAGAAGTGATCTCGGAGCCTGGGGAACCTCTGTCTGCAGAAGCCTTGACCTGGGCTCTTCAGGAAGTGACCTCAGTGATGAGGAAGTGACCTCAGCGATGAGGAAGTGAGCTCAGAGTCTGGGGTCCTTTGCTCACTCACAGTCAGGTGAGTGGCAGTGAGGTGATTACTGGTCAGGGCAAATGATTTCCAGTAAGGTTATGTGCTGTCTTTCAGGAAGAGGAAGGGAAAGGGCTGTTCCCCCAGGCAGACCTAACGCAACACCAGCAGGGCCAGAAGCGAGCTATGAAAGTCTATCCAGAAAGATGTCCATGCGAGACAGAATTATGAAAGCTTGTTATTTTCCAAGCTCAAGGTTAGTTCAGTCAGTTAGATGCCTTTCCAGACAATCAGACTGGAACAAAATATAATTGTTTTTCCTATATTTGTTCACCCCTTCCATATCAGCCCCCAACCAAGAAAGCAAAACAGGGTTAAAACTGAGTGGAAATATCAATCTACCTCACATTTAGCTTTATAAAACAAGTGAGTTTGGCCATTAGTAGCTAATTTACTCAGTGTCATGAAATCACCCTGCCCCTTACTAGTAAGATGAACAAAACTAATTTTAAACCAAGAAAGACAGAAAGCAAAACATTCCTCTAGAAGCAGAACCCAAATAAGGAAATGAGAACAAAATGAAGTTATAACTTGGAAATACAAAGCTAAGGAAAGAACAGAGTTTGAGGAGGAGGACTTGGGGGAGGGGGACTCTGAGCCTGCCCTTGTTCCCAGAATCAACCCTGAAAAAGGAAATAACTGCAAAATCAACCAATATCTCACTAAAATCTTTTATATAAAATATATAAAGCCAGCCACCTGTAATCCTACCTAATCAGGAGGCTCACGGCTGAAGACTGAGGTTTAAAGACAGCCAAAGCAGAAAAGTCAATGAGATCCTTTCTTCCAATTAACCATCAAGGGGCTGGGAATATGGCTTAGTGGCAAGAGTGCTTGCCTCGTATACATGAGGCCCTGGGTTCGATTCCTCAGCACCACATATACAGAAAATGGCCAGAAGTGGCGCTGTGGCTCAAGTGGCAGAGTGCTAGCCTTGAGCAAAAAAGAAGCCAGGACAGTGCTCAGGCCCTGAGTTCACGGCCCAGGACTGGCCAAAAAAAAAAAATCCAATTAACCACCAAAAAGCCAGAAATGCAATTATGGCTGAAGTGAAAAAGCTCGAAGTGAAAAAGCAAAGGGACAGCACCCAGGCCCTGAGTTCAAGTCCCAGTACCAGCACAAAAAGAAAGAAAGAGAAACAAAGAAAGAAAGAAAGAAAGAAAGAAAGAAAGAAAGAAAGAAAGAAAGAAAGAAAGAAAGAAGGAAAGAAAGAAAGAGAAAGAAAGAAAGAAAAGGGAGGGAGGGAGGGAAAGAAAAGAAACCTTTCTAAAAAGAGGGGGAAAAAAAAGAGTTGGGGAAACAAGTAACCCCTTTGATGATTTTGCTTTCTCTACTATCTGTACGGTTAGCATTTTATATTGAATTATCATGTACTTTTTAATTTATTTAATGTTTACATAGGGAAATCCAAACCATACTAGAAGTAATGTACTCCATGTGTCCCATGAATAGCATTCTGTTAAAATTGTCAGCAATGATGTTTGAAAATCTGAAAACTAATCTTAGTCCATGTGTTTTCTGATCATCCACAAAAGAACCCTTCTATTTTCAACATGAAATAGAAAGTATACTCTCATCAGTCCTTTACATGAGTTCACTGCAAAAAGGAATGAGACTATCTTTTATGTATCACATTATTTGTCTTATTTATCTCTACGCATGTTACAATAATATTGTTTTCCCCCTTCAATACATACGTTGTATCTTTTTTATACCATATTATAGTCTAGGCAGTACTAGTGACAAAAATACCCACTGGCTTCGGACACCTTCATCCTTTCTTGTCAGTGTTTGCTCCACGTTGCCCATGACACTGGGGATGCCCCAGAACCCGTATTGCCAGGACCCTGCTCCCGGCCAGCTCCAGGCAGCTTCCAGCCCAGAGCTCCAGAGGCTGCTGCATCTTTGATCACAGGTGTTCCACAGGGAACTGGGACTGCCACAATCGCCCCCTCCCCTCGCCCTGTGGGCATGCTCTGTGGATCTACCATGTGCAGGGGAAGACCAGCCTTCTCAGATCAACATGTTGATGCTCAAGGCTGTGTTCACATGCAAGGGATGAGAGAGTTCTGAGTCTTTGCATGGGTTCTCCTCCATCTACTCTCCTTCAAATGGGCGTCTTAGTGGCTGAATTGAAAGGGAGGGGAGGGAGGGAAGGAAGGAGGGAGAAAGGGAGGAAGCAAGGAAGAGAGGGAGGGAGGGAGGGAAGGAGGGAGGGAGGGAGGGAGGGAATGAAGGAAGGAATGAAGGAAAGAAGGAAGGAAGGAGGGAGAGAGGGAGGGAGGGAGGGAGGGAGGATTTTTTATCTTGGTGTGGATTTGAGCTAACTACCTGCTTTTAAGAGGGAAGTAGTAGTGAAAGGCTGTAGTGAAAACACATTGATGAATGCCCTCTTTCTGTTGGGAAAGCATACAAGACCCTAGTGCACATGTACAGGTAACTTTGCCCCTCCTGAGAGGCTCCTAGATGATCTTCACAGTGTCCTCCTGACACGCAAAGTGTGCACAGTAATAAAGTTGACAATCTGGAAAGTCCTTGGCATAAGGAAGGCTATACTGGGTGTTCCAGTTTCCTTGTTGCATTATTCTGGTCTAAGCCAAGTTCAGACTCATTCCTTTGGTTCGTCCCCACAAGTCCTGCCTCCCATGAACACCTGCTCAGAAACCTGAAGTGCCATTTTCATGTACAGTCCTAAGACTTTAGGTAAGCAAACAGCAAAATTATTCAACAATGTAGTGAACCTAACCTTTTTCCCACAGATGTACAAATGAGCCTTTGACCTCCTATAAAAGAACTTTTCTCTACCATCAATTTGATTATTACCCTCAAAATTGTGAGAGAAATAAGACAAGTTGAGAAAGACAAATAGCACATATTTTCACTTAAATGCAAACTGTACACTAAAATAATGATAGTGCTATTACATTATTGTAATATATATAGGCTATTCACTGTACTCTATATATTATAGTCTAGTGTATACTACATTCTATGCAGTATATATGATATGTACATACTATATAGTTTATATAGTATAATATATACTACATGCACTATATGACATATTACCTCATATATGAATAATTAATATTTAAATAAATATATGATATATGAACATTATATATTACATGTAATAACACAGAATATATACTGTAGAAGATATTATATAATATAGTACATATTATATAGTGTACATACAGTATATGCTACATATAGGATAGAGTATATACTATATATTGTGTATATACTATATATTGTATATATACTACATACATTATAGTATATATTATATAAATATATGTGTATATGTTTTAATCTTATACATTTAATATATTTATGTTATACATATAAATAGCACAATGGAAGCCATTAAAAAGTGGAGAATAACGGGCTGGGAATATGGCCTAGTGGCAAGAGGGCTTGCCTCATATGCATGAAGCCCTGGGTTCGATTCCTCAGCACCACATATATAGAAAACGGCCAGAAATGGTGCTGTGGCTCAAATGGCAGAGTGCTAGCCTTGAGCAAAAAGAAGCCAGGGACAGTGCTCAGGCCCTGAGTCCAAGGCCCAGGACTGGCAAAAAAAAAAAAAAAAAAAAAAGTGGAGAATAAGGACAGACTTATGATAAAGCAATTCAAGAAGGTAAATTTGAGTAAAGCACATTCTAGTATATATGGAACTACCACAATGAAACCCCTCTCTACAGTTACTTTATGCTAATTATGAAAAATAATACTGTAAGAAAAGCAGGAAATCACTTGGCTTCACTAAGTTTTCAGTCTGATGAAGAAAAGTTAAAGAGAGAGAGAGAATTCTATTACAACATGATGTGGTATGTATTACAAAACAGGTACAAAAAATAATATTATGAAACCACAAGGGAAAAAATAACAAGGTCTGTTTTGGAGAAGTTGTCACCTGCCAGAAGAATTTTCCAGATGAGAAAGAAAGAGTTAGAGAAGGCCAGGAGAAGGCCGGGGGGGGGGGGGGGGGGGCGGGGGCGGAGGGTGGACTGGGGGGTAGGGGGTGGAGAGATGTTTTCAGTGGGACCCAAAGGAGCAGCACAGATTGTGACGTTAGCCCACAGATCATCTCCACTTGACACTTATCAGGAAGCCCACTTGAAAGGATTTTATTTTTAATCAGATAAATTAACTAAAAGTCTCATTTCTCATTGTGCATGTTGTCATATTTTTAGATGAATCCCCTCTTCTCCAGCAACTACTACAGCACACCGGATTGTCCCACTGCGTTTTTCAGGGGTAAGCTTTTTGGCATTTTGCCGCTTTTGACCAGCAAAAAAGTAATTATACACATGATATTAGAAATTTGACATTGCCAAGTTTTCTGGCTGTATTTAAGAGTAATGGCTCAAGTCAAGTCAGGTTTGAACATGCTTTTATGAAATGAGCCTTCAACCATTTACTCTTTCACTCATCATCATAATTATAATTCTACGTGTTTTTGAAGGCTTTATAGTTCAACCCCTCACATTTTGCTCAGGGCTGACTTTCCAGTCAAACCCTCCTTAAAAATCAAGCTAAACCAGTTGAGCAGGGTTCCTAGAGGGTTCCAGGCTCCCCTCTTCACCGCCCTGCCCTCCCGCGGCACCCCAAATGCCAAAACACTCACCCCAAATGGAAGTCTCAGCTGACAGTCAAATGTTCTCAGCAGAGCAGGTCGGCCTCAGGAGGCTGCAGACCAGTAACTCAATACATAGCAGTCTGAAGCACGATTTTCTCAGAGCCAATTGTGGAATGATTGACCACATAAAATTTGGCTCATCTGGCTTCTCTTCAGGAGAAAACCCTCTCTAAGAGTATGTGCAGTGACAATGTATTTTTTTTTAATAATAGGTTATGAGCCAGACACCAGTGGCTCAGGCCTGTCATCTCAGCTACTCAGGAGGCTGGGATCGATGGATCTCAGTTCAAAGCTAGCCCAGGCAGGCAAGAAGGTCTGTGAGTCATCTCCAACTAACCACTAGAAAACCAGAAGTGGAGCTGTGACTCAAAATGGTAGAGTGCTAGCCTTGAGCAAAATAGTCCAGGGACAGCACCTAGGCCCTGAGTTCAAGCCTCACAACTGACAAAAAAAGAAACAAAAAAAAAGCTAGAACTAGAGCTTTAGTACCAGCCTTGAGCACAAAAGCTCAGGAACAGCACATATACCCTGCGTTCCAACCCCAGTACTAGCAAATAATAATTAATAATAATAATAATAGTCTTGAAAAACATCCATGGGCAAAGGGGTGGCCTGGGAAGTCCAACACAGGTGGAATCACTTGTAACTTCAACAAAGAAAACAAACATTGGTAAATCCCACAAGCAATCATGAAACTTAACTCTGGACACCCATTATGTCATTTCTGTTTATTCCAAGTACCTGCAAGAAATGACCTCAGAGGAGTGCAATGTTTAGTCCAAAAGGAAGACAAGCTAACAGGTAAAAGCTTGAGCCTCTTAGGGGGCACAGGAATGAAGGAGGAAAGGCAGGAAAAAGTAGTTATTATATTTTATGTATATTATGTAAAAAATGAATTACATAACTTGATGCTCGGGAGAGAAGGGGAATAATATTGACCCCGGAGCATTGTGCTCATGACTTGACTTAGGAAGTTATAACCCCTTTTTACAAGTACTTAATAATAACAGTATAAATAAGTAAATAAATAGCCAGGTGCTGGTGGCTCACACCTATTCTAGCAACTCAGGAGGCCAAGATCTGAGGATTCAGGTTCAAAGACAGCCTGGGCGGGAATGTCTGTGAGAGAGAGTCTTATCTCCAGTTAATCACCAAAGAGCCAGAAGTGGAGCTGTGACTCAAGTGGTAGAATACCAGCTTTACGCATAAAGAGCTGAGGGACAAACAGCACCCAGGCCCTGAGTTCAAGCTCCAGGATAGGAATGACTAAGAACAGCTGAGAGTTTTGGAATGAAGCCTTCCTCTCCGAATGAACTCAGGACACACTGAAGACTAATAGTACACACTGAAAATCTAGCAAGGGTAAAACTGAGGGCAATGAAAGGAGTGGAGGCAAAAGTCTATAAGCTACTCAAATAACATGGTAGAGAAGCCAAAGAAATCAAACTCGAAACTGTTCCCTCGGATCATAAAATGCAATTGAAGGATTTATAACAAAGCAGATTCCATCAAAACTCTGTGTTAGGAACCAGGCACTCACACCTGTAAACCACTCAGGTGGCTGAGATCTGAGGATTGTGGCTCGAAGTCAGCCAGGGGAAAGAAAATCTGAGACGCCTATCTCCACTGAGCTACCAATAAAGCCAGAAGTAGAGCTGAGGTAGAACACTAGACTTGAGGGAAAAAAAGGTCAGAGCCCTAAGTTCAAGTCCCAGTCCCAGGACTGGCACAGACACACACACACACATACACACACAATCTATCGTAGGATAGCAAAGAATCCATTTTCCATTTTTTCCCTTATTATACGAATAAAAATTGACTGACAATGATGAGATCATATGGATTTGTATCTCATACTTGCTGATTCAAATATTTATCACTCTGGGAATCTGCTACAAAACCAAACAAAATAAACAAAGCATCCATTCCGTATTGTCCCAACATGCTAGGGAACGCACCGTATAATACTGTGCTATTAAAAAGCGATTTGAAGTCATTCCAATATTTTCCTCTATGTGTGTGCTTTTAAAAAAAAAAAAAGAAGACATATCTAAAGACATTACTAGATGCTAAATATAATGAATTTTCCAATGTCATTGTAAGTAAAATTATTCTAGCACTCATTCAGGGACATATCAACAATGTGAGATCTAGAAAATGCTAGCAGTTATCAATGTGTTTGCTACAATTCTCCTAAATGTCCTAATGTTAATATTAGATTGTTTTTGGAGTCCAATGAAATAAACGGTGAAACAGTAATATGGAAAACTTAAGTGTGCTTCAAAAAAATTACTTGTTTCATATAAAAGAAGAGTCATTTACAATTGAGCGATTTTGTTGCAAATATAAGACTAAGAATTTTAAAGGAAAATGTTCCTTGTTCAAAATGTATCACAAAAATATATCTTATTAAAGTGTGGAATGAAGGAAAAATGGTAAGGTAGTTTGATGTGATTTACTTCCATATATAATAATCTAAGGAAAAATATACTATTTGATTTGTATTTCCTCTACCATATTAGATTTTATCAGAATATATAATAACAACATTTAGTATGAGAAAATTTGTGCCAATATGTGCCAAACATATCTATATATTCATTTATATTTGTAGTCTTCCAAGACATCACTGTTGTACATACAATGTGTAGCTGAATTTTATTATTTTACCAGTCCTGGTAATATCTGTTTTTACTACCATGTTTAGGAGATTGATTGTAAATGTTGCTTGCATTTCTTCTGTTATTTTTTATTTTTGCCTTAGTCCAGATGATTTCTATGTCTTTTGAGATTCCATTGCTTCTCCAATAATTGGTTGCCTTCAGGTGTGCAGCGTTACATGCTTGATAGGAATATATATTCTCATGTTGTCCGCTCTGTCTGTGGTGAAAGCTTCTACAGGAATGTAGTGCTAATCCCCTGTTCTCTGTGCACTTGCTGCCATGGGGTAGGAACTCAAAATAGCTTCTAGACTAGGTTAGCTTTAGTCAGTTTTTCTTTACAGCAATTCAAAAGCAAAAGCAAGCTGCCTGCAAGCGGCTCACACCTGTAATCCTAGCTCCTCAGGAGGCTGAGACCTGGGGGGTAAAGTCTGTGAGACTATCTCCAATTAGCCAGCAAAAAGCCAGGCTGGGCGCGTGGTTCATGTGGTAGAATGCTACCAGAGCAAGTGTGAGGCCTTGAGTTCAAACCCCAGTATCAGCAAAACAACAAAAGCAACAGCAGTACCAACAAAAAAAAACACACACACACAACAAAAGCAACAGGAACCTTTTCATTAGTCATTTCTTTCTTTTTCCACAGCCTTCATTGTTTGAGTAAACACATTTCTTTATGAACTAAATTACTTTGGAGCCCTTCCTGTGTCTTTATTTCAAGTACTAGGCTCTTCCAGTGATACTTTCACCAAGTTAAACAGTGTTTTTTCTTTTTTCATTTTGAGATGTTTCATTTTTGTATAGAATTTCTTTTCCTATCAGTATTATATAATCCTACATTGGTATAAAATTCACTCTAAAGTACTTGTTAAACTGAGCATGACTAATTTTAATATTCTAGTTTAATTTTCATTTGATGAAGATATTTTATTATTTACATTTCTGCTTTAATGATGAGCTGTATTTTCTCCAAATCAAAGCAGAGATCCAGGCACTGGTGGTTTGTGCTTGTCATCCTAGCTACTCAACGGGCCGCAATCTAAGGACTGCAGTTCAAAGCCATCCTGAGTAGGAAAGTTCATGAGATCCTTATCTCCAGTTAACCACCCCAAAGCCAGAAGTGGAGGTATGGTTCAAGTGGTAGAGCTCTAGCCTTGAGTGAAAACCATAAGGTCAGTGCCTAGGCCCTACATTTAAGCCCCACGACAGCACCACACACATTTAAGCCTCATGACAGCACTACACACATGCAAGCACACACACACAAACACACACACTGCTCTAAAACACTGCTTTAACTGAAAATGACTAATTTTAATATTCTGGCTTAATTTTCATTCAATTAAAATATTTTATCATATACTTATGAGTAATGCTATAAAAAATGAGTTGTATCTTCTCCAAATCAAAAGCAAAGAGAGCCAGTTGCTGGTGGATCATACCTGTAATCCTAGCTGCTCAGAAGGCTGAGATCTGAAGATCACAGCTTATTGCCAAACTGGGCAAGAAAATCCATAAAACCCTTATCTTCCATCAACCACTGCATAGTCAGAGGTGGAGATGTGGTTCAAATAGTATAGCACCAGCCTTGAGTGAAAAAATCAAGGAGAGATGCCTGGTCCTGAGTTCAAGCCTAGTAACAGCACACAAAAAGAGGAAGGAGGAGGAGAAAGAAGGAAAAAGAGTAAATGAGAAAATTTTACTTTAATCATGGCAAGGATGGATAAACAACAAATGTGGAATCTTAGGTGAAGGCAGAACCCAGCCAACAATCTGAATGTTGTATTCTTCTGCTGTATTTAAGGACATAAAATGTTGTGCCAAGTCGCGAAACCACCACCAAGAAGACCACCGAGACTCAGACATTCCGAAATGCAAAAGCAAGGCAAGGCTTTATTTAAGCGAGCTGCAACTCTGGCCTTGTCCTACCCACCGACACAGCGGAGGTTAGGAGGGAGCCCCGAGCTGTGATTACACAGGGCTTATAAAGGCAAAGAACAAAGTTACAATAATCAGGTGTTCAAGCAAGCAAGATTAGGATACAGGTACAAATCTGATTGGCTCAGGGTTCGATTCTAGGGATGGTCAGAGTTAAGCATTCTCAGTGGTTAGAGTTCTAGACCGACTGGGCCCTAATGGGCTTGTCCTGGGTCTGCTCACAGGGCCTGCTTATCTCAGGTTCGTGTGGCAAAGTGGGGTTCGCGTGGTAAAATGGGGCTGACTTCAAAGTCTGGCACTTCAAAAACACGTAACTAAACAAATGAAGACTTGAGGCAATAACATTGAAGTAAAAGACCTTACCCGGGCTGGGGATATAGCCTAGTGGCAAGAGTGCCTGCCTCGGATACACGAGGCCCTAGGTTCGATTCCCCAGCACCACATATACAGAAAACGGCCAGAACCGGCGCTGTGGCTCAAGTGGCAGAGTGCTAGCCTTGAGCGGGAAGAAGCCAGGGACAGTGCTCAGGCCCTGAGTCCAAGGCCCAGGACTGGCCAAAAACAAACAAACAAACAAGACCTTACCCAACCGAAAACAAAGTCAGCAAAGTCAAAATACAGCTAAAACAAAATAATCAGAGAGAAAAGTCACAACAGTTACTAAGCAGTAAAGCTGACTGGGCAGGAAGGTTTATGCCAGTAATGACATCACAATTAGGCAAAAGATGTGTTGAGCTCAAGTGTGTGCCACACCCAATTAAGCTGTTAACAGAGCCCATCATTTGTTAAGATGGCTAAAGAGCGTAAAGAGAGAGCATTAGTGGTTCAATCAGATAATTCCTTGAACTTCAGACTACTCAGTAGAAAATGTAAATTTTTTTAGAATAGGAACTGTTGTCTCATTTCACACCTGTAATCCTAGCTACCAACAAAAGGCTGAGAGGAGGATCATCCTTTGTAGGCAGCCTAGGCGGACAAACAAGAGGCTTATCTCCAAGTAACCAGCAAGAAAGCCAGAAGCGGAGCTCAAGGAGTGGTGCCAGGCTTGAGTGAAAGTTAAGCACACAGCTCTAAGTTCAAGCTCTAGTACTGGCACACACACACACACACACACACACACACACACACACACACAATCTTAAATTGTGCCTCTTGACAGCTAAGTGATTTTACTTCTAAATGCAATCCTATTTATATTCCATTGGCTCAAATTTCCTTCTTAAGTGTTGAAACAAAGCTTCAGTTGGGAATTTTTTCTCAGCAGCAGGAAAGAATTCACAGCTATTCCTCAAGTCTTGTGACATCAAGGGGCTATAAGTATGATTTTGCTGACTTCAAAGGATTTATTTGTGAAAGTGTCTCTGTTGAAATGGTATAGCCTGCCAGTCATGGTAAACAGCAATATCTGATTCCAGTGTTTATGAAGCAGTGCTGCTGAGCGCCCCACAGTCTTGGGACAGTGCATTGAAGTTGAATGGCCCATGGACAGAAACTCAGTCGAAGGTCAGCTATCATTTGTGGAACCATGGCAAACGTGAAGATCTGCTATGTCAGATTTTCCTGGAGAAAAATTGTTAATTATTTTCTTCATTACAATTTAACATTAAGTCTTGCAGGACCATAAAGAAGGGATGGCAAAGAGTCAAACCAGAGGCAATCAGATTAGGTGAAAATACTCCTGCCTTGTTCAGTAAGTGAATAGCTTTTTGGTCTCTAGTGTGATTAACATTTTTTGTCATGACATCATCTCTTAGGAAGAATGAAAACCATCCACGATAATTAACAGGAGGATATTTGGTTCTCTGAAGGCAAGTGCCTTGGCAGGATTCTATTCCTGTTGCTTTTTTCCATAAATGTGAAAGAAACATGCAGCAATTGAAAACACAAGCAATCTTCAGTTCCTGCAAAAGGCGGAGCATTGAAGAAGTAATGTTCAGTTGGAAAACATGACACACCAGCAAAAAGTTAGACGCTATTACTGAGTGGACAGCCCAATGTCCCTGTTTCTCCTCATGGGTAAGCAGATTTCTGGATGTAGTAGGAACTATGGTTGTCCATTTGTCCCAGTAGATTGGATGTGTGAAATTTAGAAACTATATGTCAGGAATGAGTCTGAAATTGCCACATTAAAATGACTGTAAAGCAATTGAAAGCAGGGTACAGGTGACTCACTCCTGTAATCCTAGCTGCTCAGGGGGCTGAGATCTGATGAGTGTCATACAAAGCCAGTCTAGGCAGGAAATTCATGAGGCCCTTATTGCCAATTAACCAGAAAAAAACAAAACCAAACAAACGAACAAAAAAAAAAAACAACAGAAGTGGAGCTGGGCTCAGGTGGTAGAGTGTTAGCCTTGAGCAAAAAATGAATAAATCGGAGACAGCACCCACACCAGTAAAGCACAAAATAGATATAAATAAATAAATACCTGTATATTAAGCATGCCACAGTAAAGTTAGGAAATTATTTACAAATGTGACTTATTAGTAAACATTATAAAACAATGTAAGTATAATTACTGTTTGTCTTACTGAGATTCTGATCTGTCTAGGTTGTTTCCATTTATTTTAAAACATAGTAAAATCTTCCTTTGGGGCTGGGAATGTGGCTTGGCGGTAGAGTGCTTGCCTAGCATGCATGAAGCCCTGGGTTCAATTCCCGTACCACATACACAGAAAAAGCTGGAAGTAGCACTGTGGCTCAAGTGGAAGAGTGCTAGCCTTGAACACAAAGAAGCCAGGGACAGTGCTCAGGCCGAGTCCAAAAGCCAGGACTGGCAAAAAATTTCAGTTAAAAAAATCCTCCTTTTGTAACTAACATCCATGCCATCCATGCTTGTGGCACTTATGAAAGCACTTGACACAATTCCCATTGGTTTGTCTAACACCAAATTGAATAAGCCTTGGACCTCAACCAGAACCCAGTAGCTCTTGCCCCTAGTCCTAGCTAAGGAGGCTGAGATCTGAGGACAGTGGTTTGAAGCCAGCCCATGCAGGAAAGTTCATGAGACTCTGATCTCCAATTAACCACAGAAAAAGCCACAAGTAGAGTTGCGACTCAAGTGGTAAACTGCTATCCTTGAGCAAAAGTAACTCACCGCATTCAGACCAAGTTCAAGCCTCCAGACTGGCAGAAAATAATAAAAGCCTTGAAACTCATAGTTCTTGGTTAGAGAGTATATACTCACACATAAAAAATTAAATATATATTATATACCTATGTGTGTGTATATATATTATACACATATGTTTGTGTGTATAAAATTAAATTCTGCATACAGTGATGAATATCCCAACATGGGCAACAAAATTTAAAATAATTTTAGGTTCTCTTTTAAAATTAGATCACAACAATTAGTTGGTTCATAAAATTATCTTCTCTATATTCTTAACTCCCTCAGTGTTCAACATTACTTAAAAAGTAAAAACAATTACTTAAAATGAACATATATAAAGCTAAGAGGCAGTAGCTCACACCCATAATCCCTGCTACTGAGAAGGCTGAGATCTGAGCATTGTGGTTTGAAGACAGCCCAGTCAGGAAAGCCCACGAAACTCTTACCTCCAATTAATTATCAAGAAAACTGGGAGTGGAGCTGTGGCTCATGTGGCACAAATGCTCAGGGACAGTGCCCAGATCCTGAAATCAATCCCCAGGGCTGGCGTACACACACACACACACACACACACACACACACACACACACACACACAAGCCCTTACCCTGGCCTGGCTTCCAGTGGGGAGCCTCAGATCTCAGCCTCTTGAGTAAGAGGAGGATTGTAGGTGTGAGCCATCTGAGCACCTCATCTACAAGTTATCCGTAGTCAGTGTTCCTCCCTCTGAAGGAAATGGTGCTGATTAAAGATGGTAAAGGCAAAGCCTGCCATCCTACCAGTCAACAAGTCACAGACTGTTTTACCTAAATGCAAAACTTCCTCTGTTGTTGCAAAAACAGCAGGGGAGTTCTCAGAGGTAGTTTCCTTTGTTGAAACTGCTATGGGATTCAAGGGAGGGGATTCCCAGTCCCTCCAAGAGTCTACCACTCAGAGACAGTCTCAAGCAAAAAGATGGGTTTATTGGGGAAGCAAAAAGCGAACTGACTGGCCAAGGGACTCAGCCCAGGCTCGGGAGCTGAAACTACCACTGTGCCCCCGAGCAGTCCTCAAATTGGGTTTTCTAGAGGTAAAAGTGTGGCACAGATATAGGGGGCTGACATAGGGGTAGAGCAAGCAAGAAACAAGTTAAGCCATTTACAGAAGCAGAATTTGGGGGTCAAGTTGACCTAATCTCCCCCCAACATTTTCTACCACGTTTCCCTAGTCAGGATGGAGTCAGCTGTACTCCCTACAACAGAAATTTCACAAAATTAATTTTCCTTCCTTGAATATTTCCATGTTAAACTTTTGTTTTCCCTTTTGAATAAATTGCATGCTAGGAATCACCCTTTTTCTTTGATCTCAGCCTAATTATCTTATTTAGAGGTATGTTTATCATGACTACTTAAAAAAAAAGATGTTTTAAATGCAGACTATTTTCACTCTCAGCCTGCTGCCTGTGAAGTCAATGCACTTCTTTAGGCCCTAGCAAAGACTGTTTCACTAATGTGCTGGTGACAGCTTTTTGCTAGTTCAAATTTAAATTCTCTTTGCCTGGGCTATTTAAATTATAATTGACAGTGACCTGCTGTGGTCACACAGAGACCAGAGTAACAGAAGGAGTATTCTTAGCAACAGAACAATAATGGAAGAAATCACAAGAGCAGAAACGCCAGGGGACAAACGATACAGTCTGGTTAACATCTAGAATAGAAATTTTACGTGACAAAAATCATATCTTGTCTCTTTAGGAAAATTCATCAATCTTGTTACCCCTACTGGGAGTTAAAATTTGCAATAATGGGAAGCTAAAAACTGCAATAATAGCTGGGTGCAGGTGGCTCATGCCTGTAATCCTAGGTACTCAGCAAGCTTGGATATGAAGCTCTGGGTTCAAAGCCAGCCTAGCAAAAATGAGACTCTTAGCTCCAATTAAACAGAAAACAGCTGGAAAAGTTTCTGCGGCACAAGTGGCAGAGCAACAGCCTTGAGCAAATTGTGCTAAGGGACAGTGCCTAGGCTTTCAGTTCAAGCTCCAGTACCAGCAGGAAAGAGAGAAGACGGGGGAGGGGAATGCAGAAGTAGGAAGGAAGGGAGGAAAGACAAAAGAAAGGATGAAAGAAAGAAAATCATGCGGACATTATTTTGAGATAATCTAGTGAAAATTGGGATCAACCTTTGAAACGAGTGATTTATTCAGTAACTCTCAGGGCTGGAATACAACTTCTCATTGCATGTTGGCATAGTATTAGACGTAGACTAGGGTGCTGTCTGCCACAGACACCCGGCCAGCAGGGGGTGGGTCTCTTACCTGTGGGGCAAGGCCCACTTTCCACCAGTAACCTAGGCCACAGCTGAGTCAAAAAGAAGTCAGTATCTCATGAAGTCCACAGCCCTGGAGAATCCAGTCACTTCCTAGCCTGGAGGAATATTCCAGGCCTTGCCAGAGGAAATAGCATAGAGGTCTTAAAGACGAACAAGGCAGGCAATTTTTCTGTTTTTAGAAAGATAACATGTTGATAGCTGGGAATGTGGCTTAGTGGTAGAGTGCTTGCCTAGCATGCATGACTCCCTGGGTTTGATTCCTCGTTACCATATAAATAAAACTTTTTTTTTTTTTAAGGGCTGGGATGTAGCTCAGTGGCAAAGCACTTGCCTAGCAAGTGCAATGTCCTGGGTTCGATCCCCAGTACCAAAATAGAAAGATAAAACATTGAAAAGCACTGTAACATGTTCTTTTCCCCAGAATGCTTCCACGTTCTAGCTAGAACAGACTTCAAAGACTTAAAATATTAGTTAACAGAGAAATCACACTTCTGTACTTAATACAATTCTTTCTCCCCCTCTCTCTCACCCCTCTGTGTGTGTGTGTGTGTGTGTGTGTGTGTGTGTGTGTGTGTGTGTGATGGTCCTGACTTAAACTCTGGGCTTTATGCTCTTGCTTGACTGTTACACAGGAAGCTGGTTGGTGCTCTACCATTTGAGCCATACCTCTATTCCCGGCATTTTGCTGGTTAATCAAAGATCAAGAGCAAAGGTCCAAGCCAGCCCTGGCAGATAAATCCAATTAGTCATTGAAGCCTAGAAATGGAGGTATGGCTCAAGTGGTAGAGTTCCGGCCTTGAACAAAAAAGCCAAGTGAAACTCCGAGTTCATGCTCAATATCAACAAATAAATAAATCCATACATACATATATACATGCACATCTGCATATATAAATTTATAATCTTATGACACATATGAGCATATGAGCATGTACATCTATGTTTATGTACATCTATGTTTATATACATCTGTGCATATGTGTGTATATATATGTGTGGATGTATGTATATACATACATTATTTATGAAACAATAAGACCATAGTCTAAAATTGAGAGTAAATACTATATGATGACTGCTGAAGATAGTTATACTTTATGAAAAAAATATATTTTATTGCTCATTGGAGATTAAAATTATTAATATTAGTGAAAACTATGGAACATAATATATTGGTCCGAAAAAGCAGTAGACCAGTCATATCTTTTAGAGCTCACGTTCATGAGTATCATTTAGTTTACCTTTGCATTGTAATATAGAAGTACAGGATGATTTATGTATCTTTAGATATAAGAGGAATTTGGAAAGTGTCAACGAGGTGGTATTCTGGTTCTCAGAAGACTACTGAAAGTTTGAAGAAACAGGAGTTCTAAGCAACCAAAATTCATAAACAGTATAGTTTATTGTGACACATTTGTTATTCTAATCTTGAAAATAATTTCTGTCATGTAAATTTCTTAAGAATTATGCTCCTCTTGTACTTGACTGCACTCAGGAAAAACACACTGGCTTGAATAAATTTTGCATCTAAGGCTCAAATGATAATAATTAAGCTAAGCTCTTCTGCATTATCCACCATTGTGCCCCAAAGGTAAAGCTCATTCCAGTTGGCACTCAGTAAAAAACAGGCAGAAAATTGAGGCAATTATTAAAAATTACTGGGTTTTGAGCCCAGTGTCCTCAACTCTCGCCTCCTCTCCTGTACCCTCACATGCTAATCTTTATTAGGAAAATAATAAATCATTCTGCTTCAGCACCGAGGAAGCTGGATGTGGGAAGAGAATGCCTTATAGGTTCTTTTCATTTCTATTTTATCCAAAAATATATATCTTCATTTGTCTTCCCTCAATTAAAATCATAGTTCCACTCCTGTGCTTGATGGATTTCACATTTGGGGTTCCACTAAAAGTATGTACTACATCCTTCAAGAAATCTTCCCTAATTTGCCCAGAAAAGCTTGACATTTTTCTCTCCCACTTTCCCACCATGTCTCTTGTGGCCTGATGATATGGCTTCATAGTAAGTAGGCCCAGTCCAGCTGGAACAAGCAGCTGAGATGTCTTTATCCTGGTTCAACACCTACCCCTATAATCTGTACAACATGAAATTCAAATGGCAGGTAACAATGCCTTCAGCTTGATGACTCTTCAAAAAAATCTTTGTGTGTGTGCATGCATTGGGTATGCCAGTATAAATTCTAGGTATTAATCCTTGAATGGATTACAAGTTGGCAAAAATTCCCTTCCATTCCATGGGCTGTCTCTTCATTTAGGTAACTGCTTCCTTTGTGGTAGAGAAGCATTTTAACTTGTTGCAATCTAAGGTGTCTATTCTTGCTCTTCCCTTGGGAACTATTGGAGAGTTCTGTTTAGAAAGTTATGGAATATGGATGACCAGATCTTCGGTGTTTTGCCTATGTTTCTTCTGGTAGTTTCAAAGTCTTTGATCTACTTTGAATTGATTTTGTACAGGGTAAGAGAAAGAGATTCTAGCTTTAAACTTGTACATGGGGATATCCAGTTTTCCCAACATCAGTTATTAAAGGGGCTATAAGTCAAGGCATCCTTTGAAATGACCTGGCGTTTGGAATAATGATTCAGTGTAAACTTGTGTCTACTGATGTGGCTCATCATAATCTAAATGAAATATGACCCAATCTACTTACAACCACAGAAAAAAACTAGACTTGTGAAAGTGTTGTCTAAATCAGAAATAGAAAACTAACCTTGTATGTACCAGAGTCAAATCAGAGTCTTAGCAATTCCATGTGTTTACGATAAAAATGACGAATCCAAGACCATGGATCTTGTCATTTATGTCATCATGAGAAACAGATCAGCATGCTTATTCAGGTCAATAATAATTCTCTGAATCTGTACACTGATTTGCCAAGCCTCAAGTTTTGGAGAATTGCTCTGATGTCATCTCAAAGTGATCCTTGGAAATTCAGGAGCATAAGAAACAAAAAACACCCAGATCTTACTTGAGAAACTGAAGACGTTAAAGTGACGGCTAAAAGGACTTCTTTCTAAATGAATTACAATGACTACATAATGAGACACCATGTTAGTCAAACAATCACCACTTTGCTCTGGAGTCTATGTGAGTTCATAAATATTTTGAAGGTGGCAAGGCATGTGTGAATCTAGCATTCTGAATATTCCAATTAATCTCCTCCCTGTGGGAGGCCTGGGGCTTGGCACTGAGGGCATCGCAAAAATAAGAAAATTGTTATAGGGTAGAACATAGAGTTAGCTAATAGCATATATTAATTTTTATAACTGAAATGTCTGCTACATTACTCAGCTTCAATCTGGATATTCTGAGAACCACACTGAGTTGTTATAACGTCATAACTTGAAGGGAGCTTCTCTAAGCAGTAACAATGAGCAACAGTGAGAAGAAAAAAGATGGTAAACATCTTTCTCTTATTTCCAGATACAATAGAGAAATAAGCAGTAGGATTCCATCAGCTTAATGGAAGTTGAAATTAGAACTTTAGATAAACTTATGATTTATAACACACATCACATACTGAAATTGTTCCAGAAGATTAGCTTTCCTAATTAGATTTAGTATCTTCTGAATTATATTGTTTTCACATGCAAAGAACATGTCAAGTTTTTTTAAAAATACAGTATTTTAAAAACAGACATATTTCTAGCTCAATGTAAAATATTTCTAATGCTACTTAGGTTGTATGCTATCATAAACAATCACGTAGGTTGTATCCTATCATAAACAATCATGGGTCCTAACGGCAATTAGTTTAATTCTTATTCAGTTGAAGTTATTTGCTAGATAATACCAATAGTCATTTGATGGCATTTTTAAGACTAAATTGACTTCAATGTATATCTGAAAAATGTATCAATCCCAAAGTCAAAATGAATATTTGGAAGCAGAAAAATTTAAAAACATATGACAAGTATATATGACATTGTTAAAGGTTGCAAGTTCACTGGTTAGAGAGAAATAAACCTCACTTTTTTGTGTCCAACTAGACCATAACAAACCAACACTGAAAAGCATAAAGCAATCTGTAACAGACTTTAATAAAAGGCAGAATGAAAATAAAATCTTAGTCAAAAGGTAGAACTCTTAAGTAAATTGTATTTTCTAAAATCTGAAAAAAACCTCAGCTGGAGGCGGGTATGTATGTACAAGTAACATGACCTTCTCTGTAATTTATTAGCATAATCTGAATAAAAGCTTTATAATATTATGAATACTCCCTGATTATACAGAATTTCATACATAATGGCTGTTCCACAACAAATAGTCTTTAAACACACAGGCAGAATTCCTGGTGAACATTTACCACAGAATGAGCAGTCTTTATTTGCATATCCCTTCAGCTTTAACAAGCCAATTTACATAATGTTCCAACGCCATCCTTTCTCTGGAAGAAAGAAGGAAATTTCAATATGGAAACAAAGGCGCTAGGATGGGAAGCCAGCAGAATCGATTTCAGTGCCCCTGCTTTGGAGCTTTGAGGACTGGATTGTTTTCCAGACTTGTCTTGTGAGCTAAACTCAGGCCTCATCCTGACTTTGACCTCCCCGCTGGGTAAGTGGAGCTGTAAGTTAGTAGTACAGTGAGGAAGGCCCTCAGATCCAGCCTGCCAGGGACCAGCCCAGCCATGGGTTGTGCTCAAGGCCAGCCTCTACCACTCTGAGCCACAGCTCCACTTCCAGTTTTCTAGTGGTTAATTGGAGATAAGTGTCTCATGGACTTTCCTGCCCAGGCTGGCTACGAACCGCAATCCTCAGATCTGTCTTCTGAGTAGCTAGGATTACAGGTATGAGCCAGCAGCACACAGTTCTCATTTATTTTTAATATGCTCATGCCAAAGAGTACATTTGAGAAACAGACAGACAGAAACAGACAAACAGAAAGAAAGACAGGAACAAAGAGACACAGACAGAAACAGTAAGACACACAGAGACAGCAAGTCAGAGACATAGAGAGAAAGAGAGCCAGAGAGCCAGACATGGAGAGAAGGCAGGATTCCTGCTTAGTCTCTGGTGATCCCAGATCCTGCCCCTGATATCCTGAGCTTCTCTGTGTGCGTTAAGCATTGAGATACAGCCCTGTGTAGCAGGTGTCAATTATTCATGTAAGTGCTATAAAGCCCAGCACCATGCTACAGTGTCTCTCCACTGTGCGCCCTTGCTGAAGCCTCCCTCTTCCCCTGGGCCACCACCGTGCTCACAATGATCCACAGAAGCCCCTGGGGAGTTCACAGGACCCCACAAGCAGCACAGCTCCCCACGGTCCTGTGGCTGGGAGCTGGCTTTCTGGTTTGTACGTATGGCTTACTGCACTTGGCACCTGCAAATAGCCAGGTGTCGGTGGTGTCACCTGCTCTCCGGGTGGCAGCTGGCGGCAGTGCTTGACCTGTGTCTGAATCTGTGATCTGCACAGGAGAGAGTGCGGCTCAACAAACACGTCCAAATGCAGCCGGGTGTGCTACTTCAACTGTAAACAACAACCACGTGCCGTGGCTCACACCTGTACCCTGAGCTACTCAGGAGGCTGAGATCCACAGGCTGGGATTCAAAACCAGCTCGGCAGCAAAGTCTACAGGACTACATCTCTTAAAATAACCAGCGTGAAGTAGGACTGGAGACACGGTTCAAGTGGTAGGGTGCCAGTCAAGCAAACATGAAGGCGCCAAGTTCAAATCTCAATACTGCCAAAAAATGTAATAGGTGAGTTAAGCAATATAAAAGGATTTTTTTTTTCTAGTGAGATTTTTATGGGGTTCTTTTTCTCTTCTTGATGCTAGGGAAGCTAGGATAGTAACAATCACTTTCTAGCCTATTTCCTATAAACTACAATTGAGAGCACCTCAATAATCTAGAAGGGAAGAATGGGAATGCTGGAAATAAGTCAGAAAGCTATTTAATATCCATTACCAGGGCAGGTGTTTTCACACTCGGCATGCATTGCAGTAGCCTGGCTCGTGTGATTTATTTTTTAAGTAGAAGTGAAGCAGTTCACACTGATATTTTGTTGCTTTAAAACTATAACTTCCTGGTCCTGGACGAGAATCTGATGTACATGAGATAAATCATGTTGTAGAAGGCCCTATGTTGGTAAGCAAAGTTGAGGATTCATATCTATTCTTAGCCACTGAAGCAGGAAAGAAGAAAACCCCAGATCTTATGGCTGGGCTATCAGATGTTGATAAATGTCATGGGCACTCTAAAACATCTTTGATTAAAAAAATGCTATTTATTTAAAAAGATTTATTAACCTATCTTGCAGGTTAAAATACTCAATATTTCAGAAGATTAAGATCTTCCTTTTTTAGTTCTTCAAATATTAGAAAGATAATGTGCAGGAAAAAGATTTTTTTTGTAAAAGATTATTTTGGATTTAACATTCCTTTTCCTAATCTGACTGATTTGCAAAACTATTGAAAAAAAACACTTATAGAAAGTAGTTGATTTCTGCACAAACTATAGCAGTTGTTATTTTTCTATGTTTTTATGGAAAGTATGTTATTTTCTCTTTAATATAATAGTCCATTAATTTTTATCCACTTGAAAAAATAACCATGCTAGTTTATTTTAACATTATTGCAACATATATCATTGATATATTATCATCAAACTCATTTACTCAAATACTCTAAGTTCAACATGACTAGTAGGTTCTTAACAATGTTTGTACAGTAATTCTAGGGTCATCCAAAAAGTTGTTTCAAGTTTGATTCTGTAGCTAGATCTTATTGAAAAGTTGAGATGCTTAGGTTTCTTATGTCCACCTTCCCTATAATGTCACTGTATTTAATTCTGGTACCCTGGGTATTTTATATATGTCTCTCTGAATTAGGGAAGGGAAGGGGAACATTAAAATGGTGAGACAAATGGTAAAAGGTGAACCAAAGCAACAGCAATACTTACAATATAGTATGTTGTAAATTAACTGTACAACTCGGGGGGAGGGGTTTGGAGAAGAGGGAGGGTGGGATAAAAATGAGGGAGGAGGTAACAAGTTGGACAAGAAATATACTCACTACCTTAGGTATGTAACTATAACCTCTCTGTACTTCACCTTGACAATAAAAATAAAAAATAAGTAGCTCAGGGGCAATGCCAGGCCCTGAGTTCAAATCCAAAAGAATCAATAAGAAAGCTATATTTGGTTGTAATTTGATCTTCTCTCTGGGAGTATATTCAAAAGTTTGAAATGCAAAAGAAATTTTCACTTATGATTTTAAAAGGGAGTCAGTAAAATTTTATCAATACCAGGATTACATGAACTAGGTAATTGAGATTACTTATCATTTGTTACTTTCTAACTTTTTACTACTCCAAGTTACCTTATTAAGAAGGAGACTGGGGCTGGGAATATGGCCTAGTGGCAAGAGTGCTTGCCTCTTATACGTGAAGCCCTGGGTTCGATTCCCCAGCACCACATGTATAGAAAATGACCAGAAGTGGCGCTGTGGCTCAAGTGACAGAGGGCTAGCCTTGAGCAATAAAGAAGCCAGGGACAGTGCTCAGGCCCCGAGTCCAAGGCCCAGGACTGGCACAAAAAAAAAAAAAAAAAAAAAAAAGAAAAGAAAAGAAGGAGGCTGCCTAGCATGCATGACCCTGGGTTCAATTCTTCAAAACCACATACATAGAAAAAGCCAGAAGTGACACTAAGGCTCAAGTGGTGGAGTGCTAGCCTTGAGCAAAAGAAGCTCAGACACAGTGCCCAGGCCCTGAGTTCAAGCCCCAGGACTGACAAAAAAAAAGGAAGCTGAGATCTGAGGAACACAGTTGGAAGCCAGCCTGGGCAGGAAAGTCTATGAGACTCTTATCGACAATTAGCCTTGAGCACAAAAGCTCAGAAATAGATAGTGCCCAGGCCCTGAATTCGAGCTCCAGTATACACACACACACACACACAGACACACACACACACATACACACTTATGAACATGTTATTGTGGGAGAAATAGATACTAGCTTTTTGCAGAAAAGAGCAAAGGGGGGATGAGAACAAAAGCCAGCCAAGGATGCAGAGAACAAGATGGCAATGGGAACTGTCCTATCTTAGGGGTCTCACTGGAAGTTCATAGTGTTGTCACTCCTGGGCTTTCTCAGCAAGCCAGTGCCCTGTGGTTGTAATCACTGGCACTACATGGATATATGTCCAATTTAGTCTCTATTTTTACTCTGAACCATTAATTTCTCCGGGAAGCAGATAATTAATGAGCTCTGACTCGGGCTCAGACACTGAGAGCATACAAATGAACAAGACAGACATGATCATTCCCCTCATGGCTCATTGGCTCCAACAGTGGCAGACAAACAAGCAATTCTAATAAAATATGAAAGGCATTATGAGAAAATCATAAAAGGAGGATACGTAACTCGACTTCCTGAGCTGAGGAACGCTTCCCAGAAATGATCAGATCAAAACTGGAGCATAAATCTATGCCTGAAGAGACACTAGGAAGCATCATACCACCAGAGGGGTTGGAGAGGAGAAGGAAAAATGTCTCATTCTATGTGTTCACAGAAAGCTAGAAAGAGCTATGGGATACAGGATCGTGTTGAGAAGTTTGTCTTCAACTCTGGGAGAAATAATGTCATAATCTTCGTCTGCTATAACAGGGCTGGGTCATTTATAAAGACTGGTGGTTCCATGGCTAACACGAAGGTATCAGAAACTGATTAAGAGGACCCGACGCTATTACAACATGGCCAAAGACATCACATAGAAGAAAGGCAAAGAAGAGGCCAAACTCATTCTTTCAAAAGCAAAGCAATTCTGCAGTCACCAGGCTGCACCTGGGCCACCACATTAAATCCCTTGACTGCAGTGGCCCAGGCCCCGTCGCCTCCAGATGGGTCTCACTCCAAGACGGACACACTGGAAATCAAGTTCCAAGCACAGGAACTTACTTAGGGTGCCACATTCAACCCATGCTCTGGGGTGGTGGTTGTTTCTTAGAAGTCATGTGATCATCTATTTTAGCTAAGAAATCTGTATATATGTACAATAACAATTTATTGCAATCTTGTCGCATTGATTTAAAAACAACACATAGGAAGAGGAGGTGTGAATCAAGCGGTGGAGTGCCAGCCCTGAGGGAAAAAGCCAGGCAACAGGGTGAGGCCCTGAGTTCAAGCCTCAAACAAAATATAAAAATCTGCCTATTCCTAACTGCTCAGGAGGATGTGATCTGGGGGTCGGCGCTCAAAGCCAGCCTGGACAGGGAAGTCCACGAGTTGTGAGCCTCTCATTTCCATTAACTAACAAAATGCTAGAACTGGAGGTCTGGCTCAAGTGGTAAAACACCAGCAATGAGCAAAACCATTAAGTACAAACACATACACACACACACACATGCTCACATGCACACTAAAATAAAATAAAAATAAAATATGGATTCTTTACTGTGTATGGAACAAAAGCAACATGCCAGTTAACATATTTTGATGAGATACCTTAGAACATTGTAAATTTTCAAAGTTTCAATAAATTAATTAGAAAAGCAAATTATGTAGAGCAGCAGCAGGAAGCATTTTATTACATACAGCAAAGGAAGGTGAAGTTGAAGAATGAGAAGAGAGTATTCCAGCTTCTGTGAGCAAGCCCCAAGATCAGTGCTTTACATGAGTCTCATGTAGGATAACAACGATTGAGAAAATTCCACACATGAACATAAGTCAGTTGCAGTTACTGGTAGCTTTCTGTCAGGTAGCTCAGTGTATCCCCTTCAAAGCTGTCCAGGAACACACCTAGCCAGCCATGAATGTCATGCATACCTTTATATAGATTCCACATACATCTACTTCTACTTGACTAACAGATAATTTAGATATTTAAAATATTCAAAGTCTTATTTAATATTCTCCCCAATACTCAAAATATTGGAAAGAACTGATTCTATACTCCTTGCTGTAATTTGTTGAATAAAATAATTAATTTTTCCAGGCACTGGTGACTCACAGTTGACATCCTTGCTACTCAGGAGGCTGAGATCTGAGGGTCCAGATTCAAAACCAGCCCCAGCTGGAATGTCCATGAGACTCTTATCTCCCAATTGCCACCAACAAGCCAGAAGTGGAGTGGCATTCATAGAGGAGGAGTGCTAGCCTTGAGCATGAAAGCTCTGGGACAGTGCCAGGGTAATGGCCAGCAGAATCTGTCAAAACGATTTTAATTACTTACTGATGATCAGGATAAACTCACAATGGTCTAAAGACAGACACTTGTACAAGTTCAAGGTCTTTGTAATGTATTCACGTAATCAAATCCATTTCTGTTCCTCGAACACAAAAGGAGGCATTTTGCGATCTGTATTCACAGATCCCAATGGAGACTGAACTCACTGAGGAATATCTATGGGGAAGGAACAGGAAATGTCCTTTCTGCTAAATATAGCACAAAAACTCCATTCAGGACACAAACCTTAGGTTCATAACACAGTATACAGGATGATAACTGAAAGCTTGACAGTTTGGAAAAAAACAGAGTGTTGTTTGTGAGTGTTAAAAAAAAAAGAAACAGAGTATTGTATGCTTGTTTATGTCAATCCTGGGGGCATGCGCACATCTATCTATCTATATCTATGTATATATATCAATGCATGCATATGTACATATATACATATGTATCAATCTATGTGTTAATATATATTGATACATATCAATATATCATATATATCATATCATATATACAAGATATGTACATACATACATAAATATTGGAATTTTACTTCCCATCAAGAAAAACAATGTAATGTCATTTACAGGGAAAGGGATGGACTTGGAAGAAATTATATTACATGAAGTAAACCAAGCCCAGACAGATGAAGGTCACATTTTTCTCTCATATGTGGAAGTTAGATCTAAATTATAAACACATGGAAACATATAGAGGGTCATATTCATATCTACACAAATGTACTAGTGCAGGTGTGGTATATGTATGGGAGGATTCCAATGCTGTAACTCCTTAGAGCAAGTCACAGTTTTACAAAATGAAAACCAGGAAGCCAGCTCATGTGTTGTTGGGAGGAGACTTATGCCAAGGGAAGGGAGTGCAGATGAATGGAGAGAGGAAGGATAGGAAAATGCAGTCATAATATTCATATATATTATACACACACACACACACACACACACATGTTTTCTGGATCCTTTCATCCATTGAGGGGCATCTGGGATGTTTCAAACCTTGCCCGTAGTGAATAGTGCTGCAGTGAACCTGTTGTGCAAGTGGGTTTACTGTGTCCTGACTTGTAGTTGTTTGAATAAATGCCCCCACATGGCATTACTCGATGGTAGTTCTTGGTTCCGTTTTTGGAGGAATCTCTATACCATCTTCCGCAGTAGTTGTACTGGTTTCCATTCCCACCAACAGTGTAATAATAGGGCCGTGGTCTTGCTTGACTCAGGTGTAATCAGAGCTGTGCCTCTGCTACCTTCCACTTGGTCATGTGACCTGCTTTGGGGATTGTTTTTATTGCTCACATTGGTGACAGCTAGAGACCTGGCCAAGCTGGAAGCTGCCAGATTTCCTCTGGCCAGTCATGTGGCCAGGATGCTTGCTCAGCCTGTCCATTCAGAGAGTAGCATTGGAACCAATACACGGTGGCTGTACAAAGGAATATTCTAAATCAATGCAGGACACAATGAGGAATCTAAGACTGCTGAGAACTGGTTTTACAGAGCTGTGGCTAGAACAATCTACAAGTCCTGATGCCCTAGTAAACATAGGAGAAGAATAAATGTAGGGTCCAGCATTGAGATTTTAGGCTGGACCCCAAATTGCCACATTCATAAAAATTGTGGGTTCGATGTAAGTCATGGCTTAAAGAACCTGTTGTATCTAGCTATAATGGCAAGATATCAGCTTTAATCTGATGCCTCTTAGTGACATTGTGGCCTTCATAAAGGCTTAGCCTGTCATTTATTGCTGACAGCAGAGCATGCTTAGCTGTCTGTCCTGACTTACACCCCTTATTTCAGGAAAAGAGGACTTTGCTGTAGGTGAGAAATCTACTAAAACTAGGAGAATATACAGAATATTAGTAGCGTCTCCTTCAAAAGGGTGAGGTATGCACTCATTGATGTTAGATAAAAATATTTTGTGTGTCAGATCCACACACTCTCCCTAAGCTTTTTCCCTCAAAGCTGGCACATTGCCACTTGAGACACAACTCTGCTTCCAGATTCTCGTGAATTAACTGGAGCTAAGGATCTCTTTGGCTTTGTCTGCCCAGGCTAGTTTTGAATCTCAGTCTTCAGATCTCAGCCTCCTGAGTAGCTAGATTACAGAGGTAAATCATAAGTACCTGGCTGAAGATTTTTTTATAGTATACAACTAGTGAATATAATTCAACAAAATCTTTCGCTTATTATACTTGTCTAATCACGAATATTATCTTTCAACATTTTGGCATGTACTTGAGATGTATATTCAATAATTGTAAATGTTGCATCAACTATATGATGATAAACCTGGGGAGCTGTTTTTTGTTCTGTTTTGCTTTGGTTTGGGTACTCTTACTAGAATTAAACTCACAGTCACATGCTCTCACTTAGCTTTTTCACTTAAATTTGATGAGCCACACATGTACTGTCAGCTTTATACTGGTTAGTGGGAAATAAGAGTCTTACAGACTTTCCTCCCTGGGCTGGCTTTGAAGCACAATCTTCAGATCCCAAGTTCCCAAGTAGCCAGAGTTACAGGCATGGGCCACCAGAGCTGGCTATTTTTTTAAGTGAATTTTAAGCTGGTGTCAGTGGCTCCTGCCTGTAATCCTAGCTACTAAGGAGGCTAAGATCTGGTGTCATAGTTGGTCAGAAATGTCTATGAGACTCTTATCTCCACTTAAATACCAAAAAGTCAGAAATGACATTGTGGTTCAAAGGGGTAGAGGTACTAGTTTTGAGCTCAAAAGCTCAGGGACAGCAAACAGGCCCTAAGTTCAAGCTCCAGGACTGGCACACCAAAAAGAATGTATTTGAGCTGGGCAGCAGTAGCTCACGCCTGCAACCCCAACTACTCAGAAGGCTGAGATCTGAGAACTGCCATTTGAAGCCAGCCAGGGCAGGAAAGTACATGAGACTCATCTCCAATTAGCTACCAAAAAGCCAGAATTACAGTTTTGGATCAAGTGGTAGAGCATGAGACTTGAGCACAAAAGCTCAGGGACAACTGGTATTAGAACTATGAAATTGAAAGGGAATACCAAAATTGAGAGACACAGGGTAAAAAAAGAGAAACAACTACAAAAGCAATACTTGCAAAACTGTTTGGTGTAAGTGAACTGAACACCTCAGGGGGGGAAAGGGTAAGGGGGAGGGAGGAGGGGGTATGAGGGACAAGGTAACAAACAGTACAAGAAATGTATCCAATGCCTAATGTATGAAACTGTAACCTCTCTGTACATCAGTTTGATAATAAAAACTTAAAAAAAAAAAAAAAAAGCTCAGGGACAGCAGCCAGGACTGTGTTCACATCCCAGAGCGCGTGTGCGCGCACACACACACACACACACACACACACACAATGTATTTGAACACATTTCTTAAGAGTTCTCAAATTGTAGTTCTTCCCATAGGGTTTTTTTGCTTTTCGTTTTTTGTTTTGTAATATTGAGGATTGTGAAGCCAGGGCCTCTGATCTTGCTAAGCAAATGCTCTACCAGTTGAGCCACAAGCCCACTCCTTTTGCTTTTAGTTTGTTTTCCAGAAAAGATCTTTAGCTAACTATGCTTGGGCTATTGTAATCCTTCTACATCAGCCCCCTGTAATAGTAGGAAGAAAGAATTATAAACTTATGTCAACTTTTAAGAGAGTTGTTTAGCGTTCACAAGTTCCCCATCCAATCTGATTCTAATGCAGGATATACATGCACACATTTATGGCCCTGGAAAAGTATTTAATCTAATTTGCATTAGTTCACTTGCAATAAAATACACGCTGGCATAGCTACCTTGCAAGGCTGTTTTAAAAATCTGAGTCATGTAATTTAACACATAAGGATTTATGGGGATGGATGGGAATTCTGCAAATATAAACTATTATGGCTATTTTTAGGGTATTTGAAGTTGCCAAAAAAAGAACTTGTCTGCATTACTGTCATCTTAAGTATCCTTTAGCTCTGAAGAAGAGACAGTAAAAATAGACAAGAAGCATTCATGTGTGCATTCCGGTCTTTCTCACTCCTGCCAGCTCAGCCACGTGTTTGCTGCTCAAATTAGATGCAGGTGTCTGGCTGTCCACACACACGAATGCTTTCTTCATTTCGCTTCTTTGTGTGGCCATGTGGACTTCTCAGGGTAAGGAACTGGGCACAAATAACAGGTTTTCAGATATGATATCCAGGAGTGAGAACCAAGAAAGCCTCAATCTATCCATAATTTTATTTGATGTATGTGTGTGTGTGTGTGTGTGTGTGTGTGCGTGCACGCATGCATACATCAGTTCTAGGACTTGAACTCAGAGCTGGGACACTGGGCACTGTTTGAGCCATATCTCCACTTCTGGCTTTTTGGTGGTTAAGTGGAGATAAGAGTCTCGGGGGCTTTTCTGCCCAGGCTGACATCTAATTGCAACCTCAGATTTCAGGTTCCTGAGAAACAAGAATTATAGGCATGAGCCACCAATGCCTTGCCTGGCTTTCCTGTATATGTTTTACAGTCACACAAATTAATGGATGCAGGAACATCAAATTCAAATCAGTGAATTAGTTAATGGAGCTTTCTCGCTATATGTGTATTAATAAGCAGACAAGTAGCCAAACTCAACATGTAATCTGTTGTCCATATATTATATTATATAGCTACAAGCCCCTCGTTAAAATAGAAAATTTGACAAATTTACAGTTTATGATTTCCTGTAACATAGAACTCATCTATCTAATCTGGGGAAAGGAGATTTATAAGAAAATTATAAAATACAATTTGCAGAGGAAATAGGTGTAATGTAACATAAAATTACGGAAAAACCTAAATGAAATATGATCAACTTCAAAATTTGTTTAAAAGGAGAAGCTAGATTTTAATTAGAAACCTCAATGAATTTTTTTAAATAATTTGTAATTTTTCTTAAAACAGTGAACAAAAAAAGAGAGCAGTGAATTTCAGTATCATTGAAAATAAGTTAGAAACACATTGAGATCTCTTCTGATTCTATAAATTCTGACATGTTAGTTGATCTTGTTTTAACAGTGACCAACAGCATAATTCTCCCTGTTTTCATTGGACAACAGGCCTGGTTTATACCACCATTCAAACGAGGAGGTTTTGTGAACGGTGAGTTGGAAATAAGAGAACAGATACAAGCCAGCGGATTTGGGGTCTCACTGTAAACAATCAACAACTTGAATGTTCCGAATAAACTTTAACTCTATTGGAACCAACTCTGCCCAAACCTGCCTTAGTGCCAGGTGCAGGGGACCCACAACACCATCTCCACCCCTCAGGAGGCTGAGATCTGAGGATCTTAGTTTGAAGGCAGCCTGGGGAGGAAAATCGGTGAGCCTCTTGTCTTGAATTAAAAAGCTGGAAGAACAGCTCTGGCTCAAGTGGTAGAGTACTAGCCTTGAGCAAAAAAGCCAAGTAAGAATTCAAGGCCCTGAGTTCAAGCCCCAGAACAGGAGCAGAATACACAAATGAAATAAACTTTGCCTTTGTTACTGGTCAGTGGACTGCAGGAAGGAGGCGCTGTCCCATGCAGACGTTTACAAAGAAGATCGCCACTGCTGAGAGTGTGAGCCAGCACAGACCATGGAAAATTCATGCTATAGCTACAGGAAAATATCACAAATATTTTCAACAGAGAACGCATGGCCACTGCCAGCTGATAGGATAGTTTAAAGGAGGAAGCTGTGTGACAAAAATGATGAGAGATATGGTACATGAGAAAATAACTCGTAAACATTTTCACTGGCCTATTGCCAAGAAGTCGAGAATCACCGCAGTCACAAAATCTTCTGCCAAATTTGAAATGAACTTCACATTTATTTCTGAATTCTGTGGTTGGGCTGGCAAGGAAATTCTCAAATGAGAAATTGATATAACATACATTGTTTTATTTCAGAAAAAAAATACTTCAGCAAGAATACATTTTGTAGCCAGGGATTTAGAAATTTTCAGAGTATACAATGAGTGAATAAAATTCAAGAAAACCTTTCTGTTTTATATTTAATCATCATAAATATGTCCCTTTCATTTCAAATAGCTAGACAATTTGGTATATACCTGAGGTTTGTATTCCATAATTTTAAATGACGTATCACCTGGGTGATGCTAACTCCAGACATTTTCAGGGTGTGATTGCTGGCATGGGGCTTGAACTCAAGGACTGGGCAATGTCTCCGAGCTGTTTTGCTCAAGGCTGGCACTCCACTACTCCATTTACAGCTTTCCTTCTGGCTTTTTGCTGGTTAATTGAAGATAAGAGTCTCACAGATTTATACCATCCTGGGCTGAGTTTGAACCGCAATCCTCAGATCGTAAGCCTCCTCAGTAGCACGAGTACTAGTGCCTGGCTTTCTAGGCATTTTCTGACACCATATTGCATAGGCATAGCTGACACCATATTGAGGAGTTGCTAAATTTTTATAATACAGATGATTAGAACTGTTGTGACCAAATGAAGGTGTAAAGGATGATGAGTGCAGTCACCAGCCCTAGGATAACTCCCAAAAGACTACAAGTTTCTCTGTAACATCACAAATTATATTGATTTATTACCTTTGCTTTGTACTTTCACCAAATATTATCTACTAAAGACATCCACATTTCCATGAATATATTAAATCTATTATCTTGAATTCCTGCATAAAACTCTTCTGTATAATCCATTACATCTAAATTCTGTGTGAGCCATAGCTCCACTTCTGGCATTTTGGGTGGTTACTGGAGGTAAGAGTCTCTTGGACTTTCTTGTCTGGGTTGGCTTCAAACTGTGATCCTCAGATCTCAGCCTCCTCAGTAGCTAGGATTACAGGGGTGAGCCACCAGTGCCCAGCTACAATGACCTTTTACATAGGTCACATAGGTCATGGTGGATATCTGGATTGCTTCAACAAAACTTTCATCTCACACACACACACACACACAATTCTGCATTCACTCATGTACACACATTCACACATGCACAAATATAGTAGTTTCAAGGCTCCTACATTCCCCGTTATGAATAGGTAAGATCTTGCTTGGTGTATGGCCTCTGAGTCATAACCCATGTTTATGATGGCTGTGCCTCATTGTGCAAGGCAGTGCTTAGCAATGGCCAGGGGCTCCCACATCCCACAGCTCTGCAGCATGGGGCATCCCGGAGGCTCTACTCATGTGTCCAACATCTTTACTGAAAGAATTCTTCTCTTGATTTTCCTTCTCCCTCACCTAGGCCAGCCTGGAAGATGGTACAGACCTTTCAACCTCAAACCTATATTTAAAACCTGAGAGAATATTACCCCAAATCATAAAGCAAAGAATTGGTTCTAGTGGCTTGTTCAAGCTCATGTCATCTATGCATTGGGTAAAGTAGCATGTCCCATCTCATGTGGGAAGAGCACACTTTTAGGAGGAATCAGGGTTGATACCTCCAGGTCCCTTCTGTGTGTCAATAGTTCCGGGTGACATCTTTCACCGGCAATATGGAGTGAATACTTTTCATATTATTCTTTTTTTTTTTTTTTTTGGCCAGTCCTGGGCCTTGGACTCAGGGCCTGAGCACTGTCCCTGGCTTCTTCCCGCTCAAGGCTAGCACTCTGCCACTTGAGCCACAGCGCCGCTTCTGGCCGTTTTCTGTATATGTGGTGCTGGGGAATTGAACCTAGGGCCTCGTGTATCCGAGGCAGGCACTCTTGCCACTAGGCTATATCCCCAGCCCTTTTCATATTATTCTTAATCATGAACCAAGTTCGGCTTAAATAGTATAGTGGATTCTTCTTTTCGTAAGTCAGGTGAGCTTCTCCACATAAAGCTGTAGTCTTTGTCTCTCTGTCTATCCGCCTTGTGGGTTCTAAACTTTGTTCTAGTTCACCAATCTTCAGGAAACAGAAGTTAAAATCATGACACAAAAGTGGGGCACTGGTGGTTCATGCCTGTAATCCTAATCATCGTTATTCAAGAGGCCAAGATCTGAGGATCATGGTTCGAAGCCAGCATGAGCATGAAAGTCTGTGAGACTCTTATCTCCAACAAACCACCAAAAAAGGCCAGAAGTAGAGCAGTAGGTCAAGTGGTAGAGCACTAGCCTTGAGTGAAAGAGCCAAAGCAAGAGCATGAGGCCTTGATTTCAACCCCTCACCCCTCTCACCCCCCCCCCAACACACACATACGTCATGACACAACATTAGTTCATCCACACATACTAATTCATGTATATCCAGATTGCTCAATGGATGAATGGCCTGAGGAATTCTTTACTGGCTTTGTTCTGCCTTTTTCAAAGTCTTCACTAATTTATACACTCAAACAGATCCTTTGAAGTATTGTATAAGAAATAATTTCATCCATTTGTTATCGATTTACATCTTGCTCATCACAAAAAGAATTTTAAGTGGCAACTAGTTCATCACTTTTTATATCAATGACATATTGAATTTTATGTCCTTTTCTTATGACGTGGATTTTTCTGTTTCCCCCTAATGCTCTTTGTTCCTTCTAAAAGTAAAGGTCACATACATATTTTGTAGCCCACAGTGTGATTAATCATGAACCAGCCCATCATATTCTGGGATATCTTTTACATTACACATGCCAATTGACTTTTCTCAGAGGTCTATGATTTTATCCTTGATAGAGCTTTATAGAATTCTCCTTACACTCTGGCCCTGAGAAGAAGAGAATTTCTATTCCTGTATAGTTTTATTAAAATAAAGCAGGCATTTATGTGGCAGACAGTTTAAAAATCAGAGTCTGTATTTGAGCTATTGTCCCATGAATATCAATAAATGGGGACACTTTGTGAAGATTCTCCAGTTCCCTAGAGTAAGGCACCATATTGTACGCAGTGAATGTGTTTTGTGTATTGTATATATTGAATAGTGGTTACTGTTTGCTGATCAAATTTGTGTGTGTGTGTGTGTGTGTGTGTGTGTGTGTGTGTGCGCTCATACTAGGGCTTGAACTCAAGGCCTTTGTACTGTCTCTGAGTTCTTTTTGCTCAAGGCTAGCACTCTACCACTTGAATCACAGCTCTTTAGTCGTTAGTTAGAGGTAAAAGTCTCATGGACTTTCCTGTCCCAGCTGGCTTCAAACTGCAGTCTTCAGATCTCAGCCTCCTGAGTAGCAAGGATTACAGGTGTGAGACACCAGCTCCTGGCTTGATAAAACATTTTTAATAGAGATAACTATGTAGAAGACACTATTTTCTTTAATGTCCATATGTAAAGTGCTTGGCTTCTCAGAATAATCACCCTGCAAAGTAGATAAAACCCCTTCAACCTCACAAAAGAAAGCCATTGCAGTCAGAGGAAAAGCTTGTTGTGTGGAAAGGGCAGCTTCTGCTCCATGAACCTAGGACATATGTGTCTGCCTTCCCTGTCATGAGAAGTTCTGTTCTACTTTCCTCCCAGAGCCATTCCAAGGACCCACGGGCCCACAGGACCTGTGAGCTGCACTCAGGTCATTCTGTTGTCTTGACTGTTTTGTGTGCAATCTCCACACACAAAACCCAGCACGCCAATGAAGCAATGGCTTCCACTCAACTTATTTTCCATCCAAGGGAAGATTAATTCAAATTTAAGCACTATGGCATCAAGACTTAACTACTTGTTATATCAGCCTACAGACCACGTTTAATGAATTGTATGCTGTCTTTTTTTTTCTCAAATTTTTATTATCAAACTGATGTACAGAGAGGTTACAGTATCATACGTTGGGCATTGGATACATTTCTTGTACTGTTTGTTGCCTTGTCCCTCATGCCCCCCTCCCTCCCCCCCTTTCCCTCCCCCCCAGGTGTTCAGTTCACTTACACCAACAGTTTTGCAAGTATTGCTTTTGTAGTTATTTCTCTTTTTTTACCCTGTGTCTCTCAAATTTGGTATTCCCTTTGAATTTCCTACTTCCAATACCAGTAAACACGGTTAAAGAACCACATGGTTTTATCGCTGGATGCGGAAAAAGCGTTCGATAAAATCCAGCACCCATTTATGCTAAAAGCCCTGGAAAAACTGGGATTCCAGGGAACATTCCTGAATATAATCAAGGCAGTTTATGACAAACCAACAGCAAGCATAACTCTAAATGGTGAAAAACTAAAGCCATTCCCTTTAAAATCAGGAACAAGGCAGGGATGTCCACTCTCTCCCCTGCTCTTCAACATAGTACTAGAATTCCTAGCCAGAGCAATTAGGCAAGAAGAGAATATAAAGGGGATCCAAATAGGAAAAGATGAAGTTAAACTTTCTCTCTTCGCAGATGACATGATCCTATACCTAAAGAATCCCATAGACTCTACCCCCAAGCTACTAGAGCTGATCCAAAACTTTGGCAAAGTTGCAGGATATAAAATAAACCTTCAAAAATCAACGGCCTTTCTCTATGCTAACAACCCGAAGACCGAGGCTGAAATCAGGAAAGCAACTCCTTTTGCAATAGCCCCCAAAAACATAAAATACCTAGGAATAACCTTAACCAAAGAAGTGAAAGACCTCTTTGAAGAGAACTTTAAAAGCTTGAAAAATGAAATTAAGTCAGAACTAAGAAAATAGAAAAACCTCCCATGCTCCTGGATTGGGAGGATTAATATAATCAAAATGGCAATATTGCCAAAGGCTATCTACAAATTCAATGCAATACCCATTAATATCCCAACACCATTCTTTAATGAAATAGAGGAAGCAATCCAGAAATTCATATGGAACAATAAAAGACCTAGAATAGCAAAAACACTCCTAAGCAGAAAGAACAGTGCTGGAGGAATTACAATACCCAACTTCAAGCTGTATTATAAAGCTATAGTAATAAAAACAGCTTGGTATTGGCACCGGAACAGGCCTGAAGACCAATGGAACAGAATTGTATGCTGTCTTTTAGTTTTAAAATATAGCGGCATTTACCTTTGTATGTTGACATGTCATAAACCTTTACAAAGCACTCTGCATCAAGTACCCCTGCTGGGAATGCTGAGGAGTAAGGCAATGCCTAATGCTGAAAACAGAAGAAAAATATCCAAAGACTTAACCTTAACTCAAAAGTTCCAAATGTGGCTGAGTTTTTTTTGGTTTTTGCCACTTTCTTGGAAACAGCAGAAGCAGAGCTTAATGAGAGATACTTTTAACCTAACAACATTGCTATAAGAACTTGTTTTAATTAAGCATACAAGCACATGGAGACTTTCTTAGGCATTGTAGAAATACAACTAAAAGACTTAAACACTTGTGATTTCTCAGGTTGAACTAGACATTTGGACACATATCTTCACTGACCAAGGTTCCCACATTGTGAATAACTAATTTCTAAAACAAGAATAATACAGTGATGTCATGGAAAGAATTGGAAAGGATTTCAGAACAAAAATAACAAACATGTTATTCTGTCTAACCAAACATTCACAGATACTAAGTCCACCCAGTGAAGGGCAGGGAATTTTCTATTCCCATATAATTATGTCTGATTGAGCACCAGGTGCTTTCTCTCTGGGTCTCAGTACCACCTCTCCCTAGGGCTGACCCCTAGGGCTTAAATTCAGGGCCTAGGTACTGCCCTTGAACTTTTGTACTCAAGGCTAGCATTCTTTTTTATAATTTATTTATTAATTAAACAAAATTTTTGACAAGGTGTTGTGCAAAAGAGGTACAGTTACATAATACGGCAGTGTGTACATTTCTTGTGATATCTTACACCCTGTTTTTCTTTCCCTTGCCTAGGTCAGGTAGACATATATACATTACACAGTGTAGCAAAAACATATACAGTAGCCACGTGGCCTACGCCAAAGGAAATTCACCTAGGGCTTTAAATGTAATGTCGTCAATAGAGTTTGCTTATCCTTGTCTTATATAAATGTACATACATAGCTTTAGAGCTATTGTGATCCACTGAGAGGTCTATTTTTTTTTTTTAATGCTTTTTTTGGCCAGTCCTGGGGCTTGGACTCAGGGTCTGAGCACTGCCCTGGCCTCCTTTTGCTCAAGGCTAGCCCTCTGCTGCTTGAGCCACAGCGCCACTTCTGGCCATTTTCTGTATATGTGGTGCTGGGGAATTGTACCCAGGGCCTCATGTATAGGAGGCAAGCATTCTTGCCACTAGGCCATATCCCCAGCCTCGAGAGGTCTATTTTTGACCTTTATATGTTGAGTAGTTGTTTGGTTTTAGTTACATAATGTATGGTCGCTGACCCAAACCTGTGGGAAATCCCATTTGACAAGAAGTTTTTGGTTTCCCAAACCTGGTCTCTACTGTCTCCCCCTCCCCCCACCTTAACAGTCATATATCAAGGAGATCATGCCTCTTTGTTTTTCAAGGCTAGCATTCTAGAACTTGAGCTACACTGCCACTTCTGGCTTTTTTTGTGGTTAATTGGAGGTAAGAGTATCATGGACTTTCCTGTCTAAGCTGGCTTTGAACCTCTATCCTCAGGACTCAACCCCCTGAGTAGCTAGGATTACAAGCCTGAGCCACCACAGTCTGGCTCAAGGCTTTTTTAAGATAAGGTTTTTTTTCTACTCTCTAATCTAAAACAGAGCCATTATATGCTCTCAAATCAATCTATGCTTGCAGAAAACAATTTTTCATCACATGATATTATTAGATGGGTTTATTCCAGACTCAGTTTCAGGCTCTAGGAGCACGGGTCTATCTGCCTGGCCACACTAAGCATCCATTACCCAGGACAGTGTCTGGCCCACTGCATTCTGGGTGAATCTTGAACGGATAGATAACTGTAATCATAGCCCCTACCTTCCCAGAAGAATGTTTGGAATCAATCTGTGATGAAAATTTTTGTGACATGTACTCTACTCACATATTTAAATAGTCACTAATCTTCCTCATTTATACCTTGTAAAACAACAGAGCACAAAATAGTATTACCTGTTAATCCACAGCAGTGAACTTGGGATAAATGCATTACAAATGACATTCTTATTTTTTTTTTTTTTTGGTAAGGGAAATACTATAACAGCAAAGAAAGAACAGAGAAAAAGTATCTTAAAATAACATAATTGGGGGGCTGGGGATATAGCCTAGTGGCAAGAGTGCCTGCCTCGGATACACGAGGCCCTAGGTTCGATTCCCCAGCACCACATATACAGAAAACGGCCAGAAGCGGCGCTGTGGCTCAAGTGGCAGAGTGCTGGCCTTGAGCGGGAAGAAGCCAGGAACAGTGCTCAGGCCCTGAGTCCAAGGCCCAGGACTGGCCAAAAAAAAAAAAAAATATATATATATATATATATATATAAAAAATAACATAATTGGTTAAAGGGCACGATACACATATGAGACAAGATTGTGATGAGAACCGTTCAAACAATTACAGGAAGCCCTGATTCATGCCTGTAATTCTAGCTTTTCAGGGAGGCTAGAATTCAAAGCCAGTCCAGACAGAAAAGTCTGCAAGACTTTATCTCCAAATTACAAGCAAAAAGCAGGGCTGGGAGGCAAGCCTCAGGTGGTATAGAGCCATTCAAGCCACCAAACCAAGCAAATGCAAGGCCCTGAGTTCACATCTCACGACTATCAAAAAATAATTTGAGTTCCAGTAAATTGGCTTTCACGGGATATATTGTTATGGATTTACATTTGTATGCCCAAGCCAAATAAATATTGAGTGGATTTCACATTAAGCTGCAGCTCCTTAGGTGTCCAGATTATGAACTTGTACACTTCTAAAGCTTAATTCTGGTCTTTTGTTTTTTTATTGGTCATGGGGCTTGAACTCAGGACCTAGGCCGTGTCCCTGACCTTTTGTGCTCAAGTCTAGCACTCTACCACTTCTGCCACTTCCAGTTTTCTGGTGGTTAATTGGAGATAAGAGTCTCACAAACTTTACTGCCAGGGCTGGCTTCAAACAGCAATCCTCAGATCTCAGCCTAGGATTACAGGTATGAGCCAGTCCTACTCATTTTTAAGATTATTTCTATGATGTGAGCAGTATTTAAAATATGGTCAGAAACTGTAGGTTTGTAAAGAAATACTGATGCATTTCAAAGACCATTCAAGAGTAGAAAGGAGTAAACTGACACATTCCTTAACATTGATGAACCTTAAAACCACACAAATGAACCCAAAAAAGGCAGATGCACAAAAGTGAACATGCTTTGTCACTACATTTCTATGAAGCTCTGAAATATAGAAAATGGGGTAGAGAGATGGCTCAAGTAGTTAGGCAAAATTGTATTACTCATCTGTGATAGAATTCTAATTGCATGTGTAGAGGTGAGGTAGGATTTTCCAGGTGTTAATTACAGTTGTAGGTCGTGTGTGTGTGTGTGTGTGTATGTGTGTGTGTGTTTCAATCAATATTTGTGTATATAAGAGCAGAGTAACTCATTTTGTAGTAGAGGATATGCCTCATATATGTAAGGCCCTGGATTCACACACACACACACAACACAGCACATACACACACACAAAGATGAAGATTTGTATATCTTATTATAAGAAAATTAAAATGTAAAGTAAAAATACAGGATCGCAAGCAAAGTAAAACTGGCATCTGTGAAATAGGAGAAATATAACTGGCATGAATGGAACAAACTTGAAAGTTAAAAGTATAGGATGCCCATGTTTGTGGTCCTAGCTACTCATTAGGCTGAGATCTGAAGATGCCTGTTCAAAGCCAGCATGGCAGAAAAGTCCATGAGACTCTTAGCTCCAATAGACCAGCAAAAACAAACTGGAAGTGGAGCTGTGGCTCAAGTGGAAGAGTACCAGCCTTGAGCAAAATAACAAAGGCACAGTACCCAGGCCTTGAGTTCAAGTCCTAACACCAGTACCAAGATAAATAAATAAATATATAGTAGTTCTCTGGAAAAATTAGTAGCTAGTAATCTATATTATAGTTTTTATACCTAGCTCCAACCTCAATGTATTTTCTGCACTATTTCTATGGGTTCTCCTACCAACCCCCAGCCATCGAAATGGAGTTCCTTTTGGCAGTTGGATCCTTAACATTGATCATCTTGAAAAGAGGCTGGCAGAGACCCCCAAAAACGTCAGAATAAATATTGACTTAATTTCTCTCCTTATTTCTCTCTTCCTCCCTCCCTTTCTGGCAGTGCCGGCGTTTGAACTCAAGCCGCATCCTTGGCTCTTTCCCGCAGCTGTCCTTTACAAGGCAGGGTCTGACACGTTGGTCCATGGCAGGCCTCTAACCAGGACCCTCTGGAAACACAGGAGCATGCATCACGCTCGGCTTCTGGGTTGGAATGGGTTTTCCCTAACTTTTGTCTGCTGGGCTGGCGTTGAACCGCAATTGTTCCAATCTCTACCTCCAAAGTAGCTGGGATTGTAGGTGCGAACTACCTTGCCCACCCCTAAAGTCATTCTTCAAATGAATATATTTTATTGGAGAGGGAGGGGTAGGTAACATGTGGCCTTTGAATTTTTAAGATATTAGCCAACATTTTATTAATTAATATTAATTTTACTTTTGACATACAGGCTATATAAAACAGAATTCTAAATCAAATAAGTAACCACACTAGCTGAACTCTGAGTCTGACTGGATGAAGTAGGTAAAAGTTATCACCATCAGAGCCCAGTGAGGAAGCTGCTTGCGCCAAGAGGAGAGAGAGGCCTGCAGAGCAAATGGACTTCAGTCACATTTTCATCTCTCCAAATCTGCCAAGTGTTTATGGTGACATCATTTGCCATGCACTTAAGAATTTCAGATGTGTTTCAAGTATGTGGAACCTATTTAACTTGTTTCTCTCTTAAGGAAGTAAGGGCTTGTTACTTGTATTCAAAAGAGATTTCAAACAGAAGAAGGGCTAAACTATTGATTCTATTTTCTTACTAAGAACCTAAAATGTACCTGGCACCCAAGATTCACCCCTGTAATCCCAGCTACTCAGAAAGCTGAGATCTGAGGACTGGGATTTCAAACAAGCCAGGGTAGACAAGTCTGAGAGACTCTTATCTCTAAATAACAAGGAAAAGGCAGAAGTGGATCTGTGGCTTAACTGGTAGAGCTCCAGCTTTAAGCCCAAAAAGCCAATGGACAGCACCCAGGCCCTGAGTTCAAACCACAGTACTGGCACAAAAAATAAATACAAGAATGAAGAAGAACAAAAAGGCCAGAAGCCTTGTCCACAACCAAAGACAGAGAAGAAAAGCTTACATAGACACAACCACAATGTTTCTAGAAGACAGCTGTAACTACTGAGTATTGCATATATTTTCTTATGAACAGCAACTTTCATTGTTGTATTTTCTAATCTGCTGATTTTAATTAGAGGCATCTGCCAAGCTAAAAAGAGCCTGAAAATTATAAACACAAGACTGCAAACTGCATTTGCTCATGGAGTCTGTTTTACCATTCTCCCAAATAGTGAGCTTATGGGAGAAGAAATTACATCTGGGTGATTTTTATCTTTTCATCTTTTGATACAATGAAAACACATTTCCTGAGAAAATGTGTTGCAGCATACTGTCTCGATGTGAATTTTATATAAAACTTTACGACAAGGCTTAGCACTGTCAGAAAGAACTCACTGCAATTGTTCTTACAAACAACATGTCCTGGATTGTCTTCAGTCTATTAGAATTATTATATCTTAATTTCCCCCCAAGATTACCCAGTTCACCAGCACAATCATTAGCTAGACAGGACATTTGGAAAACATTGATAATCTTTAAAAAAAAAAAAATCTTACTCCCTAGCTACTCAAGAAGCAGAAATCTGAGGATCACCGTTCAAAGCCAAGACCAAGCAGAAAAATCCCCGAAACTCGTCCACAAGTAGCCACTCAAAAACCAGAGTGGCTTTCAGCCATGGCTCAAAGGCACCAGCCTTGAGCAAAAGAACTCAGGGACAGTTCCCAGCCCCTGAGTGCAAGCCCAACAACGGGCAAAAAAAGTAAGCAAAGAAAGAAATGTCTCCCATGACCAGCATCTCTTTCTTTAGTGCAGAGGAAGAGAGATAAAAGAGATGTCAGAGGGAGAGGCGAGGAAAGACGACAGAGGAGGAGAGAGAAGGAGAAAGGGATGGAAACAGAGGTAGTGAGACAGACAGCGCGCCTAAATCCATGAAACAAGACTGAGCAGATGACAGACAAAGCAGTCGGGCTAGGTCTAGTAGCTCAAACCCAGACCCCAGGCCCCATTGCCCACGCGGGGAATTATGGCCACGTGGGTAATTTCGGGAGGCAGAGCTGGATTGCCCTCAGCTACCATGCAGAATAAACTGAAGACAAAGTAGGAAGAGTGGAAGACAGAAATAATAAAATAAAGCCTTTTTGACTAGAAGGTGAAGTGCACAGACATGTGGGAGACAAAGACTGAGTGGGTTCAGGATAAGGTGGCTGTATGATCCTTACATGTGTGACTTGGGCCACCAGGATCGTAACTCAGCCAAACCATGAAGGAACCCAAGAGGAGAAACAGATTTGTGTGGGCAGACAACACGCTCCTTGGAATGAAAACAAAAACAGCATTTGTAGCTATATTAAAGGAGGTTGCTTTAAAAAAAAAAAAAGTAACTAAAAGTGGCTCTGCGATTCACGGTATTTGTCCAAGTACCTATGTTTATTCAGCAGGAGTTACAGAGGAAAGGTGTGCCACAGGAGACAGTGGACCTGGTAGATGGCAAAGAGATGAACATGCGTGGACCTGCGCAGAAGGAGCTCACTGAGCATGAGAGCTACTTAAATAACTAGTGTGTGTCCCAGGAGATGTCCAGAGCAGTTGCCAACAGGTTTCAGGTGCCAGGGATGATAGGTAGTAGAAAAATCCCACAGAATACACCTTGGAAAAGATAGTAGGATTTAAACAATATTTGAGAGAGGAAGAGAGAAGGGAGAAGATGGAAGGGTAGCATCCATTGTGTCCCATTAGGCTTGTGATTGTGTGTGGATTTGAAGCCCCTAGGGGCAACTTCTGAAAGATACTTTTTAAAACTTAATTAAAAAAATAAGTAAGCAATGAATAGACTTTTAATAGGTAGGAAACAGAGAAAGGACATCCTAACAGAGAGAAATCTATTTGCCGAGAAAAGGATCTGCTACTACGGAGGAAAGGAAACAAGGAGAAGACCAATCCATATGTGGTTTTGTGTTTGTTTGCTTGTTTTTATGCCAGTATTGGGGCTTGAAAACAGGACCTGTGGGCTGTTCCTTAGTTTTCTTAAAAATTAACTAATTGATTTTATTTTAATTCATATTGGAAAAGTGATATACAGAGGGGTTACAGTTACATAAGTAAGGTAATAACTACATTTCTTTTTGCTTCTTCTCCCCCTCGTCTTTCCCCTCTAAGTTGTAAAGTTCATTTCCAACATAGTGTCTAGTGAGTAGCACTGTTGCATTGGTTCACCCTTTGTCCTACTGTTTCTGTGATTCCCTTTCCCTTCCCCAAGTCAGATAAACTTATGTACAAGACAAAGAGTACAGAAATCAAAACAGTGCCAACAAGGCATAAGCCAAAGGGAAAGTAAAGAAAGAAAAAAGAAACAACTGTAAACAGTACATTATAAAAACCACTTGTTTCCATTTCTCTCTTTTTTTTTTTTTTTGCCAGTCCTGGGCCTTGGACTCAGGGCCTGAGCACTGTCCCTCTGGCTTCTTTTTGCTCAAGGCTAGCACTCTGCCGCTTGAGCCACAGTGCCATTTCTGGCTGTTTTCTAGATATGTGGTGCTGGGGAATTGAACCCAGGGCTTTATGTATACAAGGTAAGCACTCTTGCCACTAGGCCATATTCCCAGCCCCTTGTTTCTATTTCTTGAAGTTCATTTTGTTAAGCTTCATTTTATACTATCATTTGCACCTAGCTATTCAGCTATTGTAGTTCTCTGCTAAGAATATCATAGACATAGTCTAGTTATTACAAATGGGGGAAACCACGCTGCCTAAGTTTCTTTGGGTCTGGCTCACTTCACTTAATATTATTTTTTCCAAGTCTTTCCATTTCTTTACAAATGGGCCATGTCATTCTTTCTGATGGAAGCAGAGAACTCCATTGTGTATATGTACCACATTTTCTTGATCTGTTCATCTACTGAGGGGCATCTGTGTCGGCTTTATATCTTAGCTATGGTAACTAAAGCTGCAGTTGTTTCTTAGCATTTTTGCTCAAGGCTGGGTACTCTACCACTTGAACCACATCTCCACTTACTTTTTCTTATTCTTTTACTTTCCTTTTTACTTCTTTATTGTCAAAGTGATGTACAGAGGGGTTACATTTTCATACATAGGGCAGTGAGTACATTTCTTATCCAACTTGTTACCTCCTCCCTCATTCCCCCCTACCCATTCCCAATTCTCTTCCCCTCATGACTTATAGAGTTGGTGTACACCATATCGTTCTGTAAGTATTGCTTCACTTTCCTTTTCTATATCTTAGCTGTACAGTTAAGAAAGAAGAGAAGTGAATTAATATGGGAGATGACTGTTAATAATTTTAAATAATTACAGTGACCACTTAGAAAAATCTCCTTTCAGTCATGAAACAAACATATTGTATATTATTGTAAACATTTGCAAGCCATTGGCAGGTAGTATGCAGTCAGTGGTAAGAATAAATAAGAATCAATAATAATATTTTTCAGCCAAGTACCTGTGGCTCACACTGGTAATCCTAACTACTCAGGAGGCTGAGGTTTGAACGCCAGAAGTGACGCTGTGGCTCAAGTGGTAGAGTGCTAGCCTTGAGCAAAACAAGCTCAGGGACAGTGCCCAGGCCCTGAGTCCAAGCCCCAGAACTGGCCAAAATAAGTAAATAAATAATTGCAAAATGAGAAATGAGTGCTCACATTTTTGAGCCTTTAATATTCAATATTCAACAAGGAAAATATTATTCATTATTATAAAATTATATTTGTTGTATTTATATGACATGGGCTGATGATTAAATGGATTTAGGGTTTTTGCTTTAATCTCTAATATAGTAAGTAGTGAATGAAGTGAGTCTTGTATTACCATAGGCAGCTCATAACCAACACAAATGTATGCCTTTTGATTATTCAATGGCTATGTAAAAAATATAAAAAGGTTGGGTGCTAGTGGTTCATGCCTGTAATCCTAGCTACTCAGGAGCTTGAGATCTGAGGATCACTGTTCGAAGCCAGCCCAGGCAGGAAAGTCTATGAGACTCTTATCTCCAATTCACCACCAGAAAACCGGAAGTAGAGCTGTGGCTCAAAGTGGCTCAGAGCTCAAGTCTTGCACAAAAAGATCTCAAGGACAGCACCCAGGCCCCCAGTTCAAGCCCCACAACCCACAAAAAGTAAAAATGTGTAAAAATATCCTGACAGCAATTATCTTGACAAAAACAGCTTAAAAAAACAAAACATGTGAGTCACCTAAACAAGTTACTCGCTACAGTTACTTAAAACCCCTGAGAGTATTTGTGGCCCTGGGCCCACATTGTAGGGTTTCCTATCTGTCATCACTGAGCACTTCAAGCCAAAAGCATGACAACATGTAAAGGCCACTTAAATAGCAGCTGCCCAGCCCTCCAGTAAACTATCCAGACATGTGCCTTCGCTTTAAAGCATTTTGCTTTAGATTTCTTTATCACCAGTAAGGCTGCACTGCAAACATATTTACTCCAACTCTAAGATCTACATTATCTTCTTTCTGTTTTCTCAGTGCCAATTTTCCCCTACTTCAAAAAGCATTATTGGCATTAAATGTTGTTTGAAATATTTGTGCAAAATCCAAGAGGAAATACACAGTAGATAGCAGGGTACAGAGGAAAGACTTTGGACCAGTCATATCTATTTAAGAGTTCTTTAGCCAGGAGCCAGTTCTTTAGCCTGTGTTCCTAGCTAGTAAAGAGACTGAGATATGAAGATCGTTTGAAGCCAGCTTAGGTAGAAAAGTCTGTGGGATACTTACATCCAATTAACCAGTACAGTGCTGAAAACACAGTTGTCATTTAAGTGGTAGAGCATGGGCCTTGAAGAAAAAAGTCAAGCAAGAGCATGAGGCCCTGAGTTTAAGGCCCAGTACCAGCATTAAAAAAAAGAGGGAAGGGGAGGGGAGCCAGGGGCTGGGAATGTAGCTTAGTGGTAGAGTGCTTGCCTAGCATGCATGAAGCCCAGGGTTCAATTCCTCAGTACCACATACACAGAAAAGGCTGTAAGTGGGGATGTGGCTCAAGTGGTAGAGTGCTAGCCTTGAGGAAAAGAAGCCAGGGACAGTGCTCAGGCCCTGAGTTCAAGCCCCAGGACTGGCCAAAAAAAAAAAAAAAAGCCAAAAAAAAAAAACCCCTACTGTTCTATCAAAAAAAGCTACAGCAGCAGAAAAAGGAGGATAAAAAAAGTGGGTTCTATATTATATATTTGGTGATACTTTTTTCAGGACATTTATTAGGAAAAAAATCTACAATGAAAAATGATCTTGATTATTTAGTTGATTTATGCACATTTAGTGTATGAAACCGACTATGTAGGTGTCTCGTTTTCTCTTCTGCTGGGATTGCTTTGTGATAGAATCCAGCGGTGTTTTGTTTCAAGGGCTAGTGGAACAAGTGGTACTTGCTGATGTCTTTCTATTTGTTAATACTTTTCATGGAACATGAAAAGTAGAAGAGGGAGTGGACATGTAAAATCAAGGTGGTCTCACAGAAACACTGGCTTTGCCTTTGACTTCATGTGAGGAGACTGATTTTCTGTGTATCATTGAGGTTCCTGGCAATTTAAACACATTCATAAACTCAAAAACCAGGGGAAAACTTGAAATCCAGAATTCGGAGAGAGCCTGGCATGGTGGATCACACCTGTAATTCCAGCTATTTGAGAGGTAGACATGGGCAGATTGTAGTTCAACTGGGAGCCAGGCAAAAAAGATGTGAGATTCCATATCATCCAATGGTTGGATGCAGTCGTGAATGTCTACCATTCCAGCCACAAGGGAATTGTGTGGGTTGCTTGCAGTGGCATAGGCTGTCATTCCTAAGGAGGAGGCTCACAATCCTGCTCACAGACAAAGCAAGACCGTACCCCAAAACCCATTCATGCAAAAAGGGCTGCTGGCGTGACTTAACCTATGTAGAAAGCACAAGTCTGAGTTCTGTCCTCAGTACTGGCAAGAAGAAGATGATGAAGGAGGAGGAAGGGGAGAAGCAAAAGGAGGAGCAGAAGGAGGAGGAGGCAGGGGAAGAGAAGGTGAAGGAGATGGAGAAGAGGAGGAGGAGAGAAGGAGGAGGAAGAAGAAGAAGAAAATTAGAGAAGGAAGAATGGGAGAAAGAGGAAGAAGAAGAAAATGAGAAAGAAGAATCAGGGGAGGAGGAAGAAGAGGAAGAAGAAGAAGAAGAAGAAGAAGAAGAAGAAGAAGAAGAAGAAGAAGAAGAAGAAGAAGAAGAAGAAGAAGAAGAAGAAGAAGAAGAAGACAAAGAGAAAAAGACTTAGGGGAGGAGGAAAAGGAGGAGGAGGAAGAGAGGACAAGGAGGAGATTGAGAGAGTATCAAATCGTGGGGCTTTTTCAATGTGCACTAGCCGAGTCACGTGTGCAAAGGGCTAGGAGCCTTTAGAAAATGACACCAGTCCTTGGCCAACAGCAGCTGGGAAATTGGGACTTCCAAAAAGACCTGCAAGGAAATAAGGACCTGCCAGGACCTGAACTCAGACCTCTAACAACAAAAAATAGCTTAAAACCAGGTTCTTCCTCAGAGTCTGAATAGAAGACAGGATGTGATACCTCCATCAGTCTCTAAAATCCTCACTCAGCCTGCAGGTAGGTGATTCACAACATGTGTGCAAATTTGTGACAGCACATTTGAAAGCTGATGTAGCTATACACATTCTCTTCCCCAAATGGCAAACTTGAAACTGTTTTATATCCACCTGGGAAAACTCCTTCAGTCCCCAACCCTGGGTGCCTTTCATCTCTGTCCCCTGGGGCCTTAGCTGAGTCACTTTTTCTCTCCATTAAAGGTAGCTGGTGTTAAGAGCAGGGTTCTGTTGTTAACCTCACTTTCAACCAGAGAAAGGTTCTGAGAGAGTGCATTATTTTGTCCCTTTCCTGCCCTGGCTGGCAGACCTTCTAATGACTAAATATTCCCACATTTCTTGTGGGACTTCTCATGGATTTCAGTTCATTAGACAAAAAGTTGCCCTCGGGTTATTCTGAGAGAATTCTTTCTCCACATTTGGCATCTGCAGAGAGGATGAATAGATTTGATTGGGAAGGTCTTTAAGGTATATCTTTTCACCTCTGAGTAATTTGATGATTTGATTTTCCAGAAATCAACAAAATGCTATAGAAACCATACTCCACCTTCAACAATTTGCTTAGATGTTTCCCCAACCCAACACTTGAGCCACAGCTCTACCTCCAGCTTCTTGTGGTTAATGGAATACAAGAGTCTCACAAATATTTCTGCCCAGGCTGGCTTTGAACCATGATCCTCAAATCTCAGCCTCTTGAGTAGCTAGGATTATAGACATGAACCACTGGCACCCAGCTAGTGTGGATATTTTTAAACTAGCATCTCAAGTGAAACTCTCTTCAAAATTCTAATGGCTGTAGTTTACTCCCAGATTCCAAACACAGATAGATAACATGGGCTAGAGGTAGGAAGGGAGAATGTTATAAGATCAAAGCAGAAATGCTTACTGACAAGCTCTGTGCAGAATTATTATTATCAGAATAATCCTGTAAATTCTTTGATTAAAAAAAAAAGATCCAATTTCAAACCATAAAGCAGGAGTGAACTGTCATGTGAAATCTTCTTCATATATTTAAGAATTTGTTATGGTAATTTCCCTTTTGCTACCAAACAGAAAACAGATGATGGCCAAACAGATGATCACACACAAATGATTCAAACAATATTCATACACTTTCCCACAGTTTCTACGAAACTCCGGAAGTTCAGTTGAGCTCAATGTGTTACATTTCCACAGTCACGGTGTTGACTGGGTGTCTGTTTTGTTTTCTGGAACTTTTGGTTCTCTTCAGTATTATTATTATTATTGCTATTGTTGTTGTTTTTGTTATTTGTGCTGGTACTGGGGCTTGATCTCAGTGGCTAGGTGCACTGATTTTTTTTGCTGAAGGCTAGCACTCTACTATTTGAGTCACAATGTCACTTCCGGTGTTTTTGCTGATTAACTGGATATGAGAATTTCACAGGCTTTTCTGCCCTTGCTGGCTTTGAACCTCAATCCTCAGATCTCAGCTTCCTAAGTAGCTAGGACTGCAGGCATGAGCCACCATTGGTAACCAGGCTGCTTCTTGACACTGGGAGGATTGAGTTATTTTCAGTTGTAGAAATAAGGCTCCTATTTCCTTGTTGACAGCTGGCCAGGGCTCTCAGGCTGACGTCACTGCGACCATTGTCCACTCTTTCACTTGTACTTATCTACTCGAACCAGATCCTTCTCAGGGTTGCAAAGACTTTAAAGAAAACAAAACAAAAGATCCTCCCTGAAAAAGCCTCATTCTAATTATGTTTGGCCCCATTTTGTGGCTTGAATTTGGAGTTTTCGTTTTGGTTTAGCATCCATTTGTGGCCTTTCCTTCTGATTGACCCTTACACATGAATTTCTTGGTAATTATTTCTCTTGGTTTAAGGGCATACTTTGGTTACAACATTTTCCTACCTGAACTTACGTTATCAAAGGGTAACACCTTATTCTCCTTGAAGTTCAGGAACTGTGTGAGGGTTTCTTTTATATAATATTGTGGCATATCTGAAAGTTGTCTACCTTTTATCTTATCAACTACAGATTATACACTGAAACGCCAGGCACTAACATAGATGACATTTGTAAGACCTCTGGGCAGCAAATAATGACTGCATATAAAACACAAGTAAGACAATAGTCTTCGTTCCTTTTGCTTGAAACTTAGCCAAATTATACTGCCATGTATTCACTCCAATACTTGTCCATATTATGAAGAGTATACCAAAGGAGAAACTTATCTCGAGGAGATAAAACTGATGCCGATTATTAAGTGAGTATAATTATTAAGTTACTTTTTGAAACTTTTTAAGTTGAAGATTTTAGCACACACTAGATATAGCATGACTATTAAAATATAAACACTAGGCACAATGTTTATGTGCATCTGATCATATAAAATAACATTTATCAAAATAAAAAGTATATAAACACTAAGAACACTGTTCGGGAAAACTAAAAAGAACAAGGGCTGGGTGCTGATGACTGACGCCTATAATACTAGCAACTAGAGAGTCTGAGATCTGAGGATTGTGAGTCAAAGCCACCCTAGGCAGAAAAGTCCAGGAGACTCAGATCTCAAGTTAACCACCAGAAAAACAGAAGTGGAACTGAGACTCAAGATGGTAGAGCACTAGCCTTGAGCACAAAAGCTCACGGACAGTGCCCAGGCCCTGAGTTCAAGTCCCATGAGTAACAAAGAAAAAAAAAGGAAAGAAAAATGTGCTATGTATAAGGAATGCTCCCTCAACTACCAATTACTATAGAAGATTTTAAAAGTTAGTTGTATTTAACTTTCTTGTCCCAAAAGAATAGTTACAAATCAAATTAGAAGAGACCCGTTTTATGAGATGAGGAAGCAGAATATCATCATTTTGTTGTGTATTGATTTATGTAAGTAATACTCCATTCAAAGGCAAATAAGAACTGGCCAAAAGTTATACAACCTCTGGTTGTATTTCAACTTTTCTTAGGCCAAGTTCTGAAAAACGTCACTGTGTTGACTAAAATATGTTTTTAAATAAAGTAAGTAAATACAGAATCTAAGACTGAGAGAAAATGTCTGTATAGATGAACATACGTTTTCATAGAGGAATGTTAATTTGTATAAATGGAGGCTGACTGCTGGGCAAAGTAGTTTACACCTGGAATCCCAGCACAGACTAGGAGGATTATAGTTCCAGGCCAGCTGAATCAGAAAGATCTAGAGACTACATCTCAATAAAAGAGGTTGGGTGTGGGGATGCATGATTGTCATTCCAGATACACAGCAAGCATACAATCACGACCCTATTTCACAAATAACCAGAGTAAAATAAGACTTTGCTTCATGACAGGAGCACAATGAATGCCTAGCAAGCATGAAGCCCCAGGTTCAAATCCCACTACCACCACCCAGAAGAAATCAAGTGGCTTGAGTCATTTTATTTTATCATATATATATGATATATATCATATATATACATATATATACATCATATATATATACACACACATATATATGGTCAGAACTTGGGCTTAAACTCAGGGGCCTCGGTGCTGTCTCTTGGCTTTTTTTTCTTCTCAAGATAGGTGCTCTACATCACAAGAGCCAAATAGCTATACCCTTATGATCACATAAGATGATGCTAAGTGAAATGAACTCCATGTTATGGAAACAATTGTTATATCACAGTTGTAACTACTTTCAACGTCCCATCTGTATCTGTAGCTTCTATTATTGATGATGTTCTTGTATCACCTTCCTGTGGTTGTACCTACACTATTTCTGTAATCTTATCTGAGTATATTGGAAACTATGTATACTGGTATTAGAAGTAGGAAATTGAAAGGGAATACCAAAATTGAGAGACACAGGGTAAAAAAAGACAAACAACTACAAAAGCAATACTTGCAAAACTGTTTGGTGTAAGTCAACTGAACACCTCAGGGGGGGAAAGGGAAAGTGGGAGGAGGGAGGGGGGTATGAGGGACAAGGTAACAAACAGTACAAGAAATGTATCCAATGCCTAACGTATGAAACTGTAACCTCTCTGTACATGTTTGATAATAAAAATTTGAAAAAAAAAAAAAAGATAGGTGCTCTACCACTCGTGGTAGAGCTTTTTGCTGGAGATAGGAGTCACAAATCTGTCTGCCTGGGACCACAATCCTCAGCTCTCAGCTGCCTAGGTAGCTAGGAGCACAGGCAGGAGCCACTGGCACCCTTCCTGATTTTATTGGATACCACCTCTAGTATGCCTCGCGGGATAGGTATTTACCAGAAGAATTTGCAAACAGCAAAATGATGTGTCCTCAGCCTTCTTTGACAAGTAATCAAAGATTTTATTCAATCCTGGTTTTTCTTCCTGTTTGCATTTCCTCTTTCTGCTCCAGCGAAGCCAGGCAAACTAGAGAAAGCCGCCCAAGCAAGAGAACTCGCCCAGTGGTCTTTCAGAAAGCTTCTGATTTCAGGCAGCAGTTCGTCTAGCTAAGCCAATCCATTTCTCTCTCTACCATGCATAGCCCTAGTAAACTACAAACAGGAAGATGAAGACATACTGGAGCTACTTGACTCTCCTGGTTTAGGTGCTCGCCTACCCTTTATTCATACATCTTGCCATCTCCCTGTTTCCAGTGGGTAGTAGAAGCCAAATGTGCAATCCCATTGTGATACCCACTGTCTTCATTAACCAAGTGCTGAATGACTGGGTTCCCTGCATGTGCAACTTTTAAATTAATTAATACTTTATTTTTGTATTTATTAGTTATTATTATAATTAGTGTGTGTGTGTATGTGTGTGTGTGTATGTGTGAATGTTGATCCTGGGCTTGAACTTGGGGCCTAGGCACTGTCCCTGGGCTTTTGTGCTCAAGACTAGCATTCTTCCACTTGAGCTACTGCTCCTCTGTGGCTTTTTGTTGGTCAATGGGAGATAAAAAGTCTCACAGACTTCCCAGTCTGGGCTGGCTTCAAATCTCAGTCTTCAGATCTCAGTTTCCTGAGTAGTAGCTACGATTGCAGGTGTGAGCCACCGGCCATGCTTGGCTATTATTACTGCTTTAAACTTTCTTAAAAAGTCAACACCCTCCCTACTTAGGTAATAAGCACAACTGTACGGGTAAACTGAGGCAGTTTCTTCCAGACCTTCATTGTGAAACTTTACATTATAGGCAGCCACCTGTTATCTGGAAAGGTCACATGACTTCCTATATGTGGAGAGCCAGAACTTCCTTGTTGGATAAAGATTTATTGTTATTTTTTGTCTGTTACTGTTTATATTTGCTTGCTTGGTATCAGGTTTTGAACTCAGGGCCTTGTGTTTGCCAGGCAAGTGTTCTATCACTCACGCCACGCCTCCAGCCCCTCTGCTGTTGTTCTTTCAGAGGGGTCAAACACATTTTTGCTCAGGCTGACTTCAGCCCAGGATGCCCCTACTTCTCCCTCCCACACAGCTGGAATGACAGACATTGCTCACCACACCTCCATGATTTATTTGTTGAGATGGAGACAGGCTTGCTATTTTTTTTTCATGTATTGTTTGGTCTAGGCTGCCTGTGAACACTGAGCATTTCTATTTCCACCTCCCAAAGCAGCTGAGGATTATAGGCATGAGCCACCCCACCCAGAGGCCTGACTGAAGCTTTCTAACGTGCCAGTGGACGTGCTTAGTAGAGACTTGGCCCTTGAAAACAAAGTCTCAAACTAAGTACCCTAAAAATTCATCTATTTATCTAATTATATTTCACATGGGCACTACACATATCAAAGAAAACTAGGATGGATAAACAGAGGCAAGTAATTTCAGTGCACTTTATTTCCAAGAGATACAATGAAGAGCTAGACTAAGAAGGCAAATTTAGCACAGCTTGGCTATCTGTTACCCAAAATGTTTGGGACCAGAAGTGACTCAGCTTGATTTTTTTTTCAAGTTTTGGAATATTCACTTGTACCTAATGAGCTATCATGGGGTGAGACCTAACTTGAACTCAGGATTTACTTACTTTTCATGCATATGGCCGGAGGTGGCCTGATCCAACTCAAGACTGCTGTGCCTAGACTGCAACTCACAAGGGGAGGGGAGGGTGGAACTTTCCACTCGTTACCACAAGTAACATCATCACTCAAAAATTTCAGATGTGCAGAACAGCACTAAGATCCCATCTTATCTCAGTGAGAATTGCTGCTACACATAAAAGGGAAAAATGTATGTATATTTGTACATCTATGCACACATCATATATATACATTATATACATATGTGTACATATATAATTATATAACATATTATATACTATAATATGTTATAGAATGTGATATACTATGTAATATTATATGTGAGGTGCAATGAACTTGTACTCATCCACCAAAAAGAATAATTATGTCATTTGAATGAAAATGGGTGGATCTGGAAGAAGTCATATAGAGGGAAGTCAGGTTCAGAGAAACAAAGGATGCACAGAAAAGCATATCCAGCCCACACGAATATATATACAGAACCAAACTGACTAAATATCATTTATGCATGGGGGAAGTCCATGAGATAACCCCTCTGAACAGGCAACAGTTTAATAAAGTTGCCCATGAGAGAGCTGAAACATGTCTTTCTAAATGTGGGAAGGGGGAAGAGGAGGAAGGTGGATGAATAGCAAGAGGAAATATGAGTGAATACGGGAAGATGTCTCAATGTACCTATGAACAATGAAATTAGGAACCTTGAGGGGACAAGTAGGGCTGGAATGGATAGAAGGGGAAGAATGATAGGTGATGTTGATCATGCTAGATTGTACATAAAAAGGGGTACTGGAATGGAAATCTTTGTACTTGAAGATAACAATTAGAAACCCTTCATGCTGGCGCTGGTAGTTCACTCCTGTAAATCCTAGCTAGTCAGGAAGCTGAGGACTCAGGATTGCAGTTTAAAGCTAGCCAGGGCAGGAAAATCTGTGAGACTTTTATCTCCAACCAATCAGAAAAAAAAAAGCTAGAAGTAGAGCTGTGTCTCAAGTGGTAGAGGGCTAGCCTTGAGCAAAAAAGCTCAGGGAGAGAGCACCCAGGCCCTGAGTTCAAGCCCCAGAACTAGCTATAAATGGATAAGTGAAGTAAAATCTTTCAAGTGGAGAGCCTTGCAGGGAGTAGTTGGGGTTGAGGTTACACCTCTGTATGTGCAGGCCCCTGGTGGTTCCAGTTGGGGTTGGGGCTGCCCCGTTGTATTTGCAGGCCCCTGGTGGTTCCAGCTCCCATTGGATGCGCTCCCAGTCCTTGCTTTTCTCACCATCACCTCCACAAAGCCGAGCCTGAAAGCAGCAATCACGTGGACAGCCCTGCCATTTCTGTGGTTCTTCACGGAGTTGCAGGAGTGCTAGCTGGTGCTTAGGTCAAAGAAGACTCCATGGCCACAGGGCTGTTGGGCTTCTGAGCCTCCCTTTTCCTTATGGCCTCAGGGCCTCGTTCTCTGGTCTCCTCATGTGGAGGCTCTGCTTGACTAAGCTAGATAGCCAGGCTTCTTAACGATGTGTATGCACAGGCACGTGTGCGTGTGTATGCGTGTGTGTGCCAGTACTGGAGCTTGAGCTCAGGGCTAGGCTCTGTGCCTTGGCTGTTTTGCTCAAGGCTTACCACTCTACCAAACTGAGCCACAGTCCACCTCTGGCTTTATGGTGGTTCCCGGAAATAAGAGTCTCTTGAACATTTATGCTCAGGCTGGCTTCGAACCTCTAGCCTCATATCTCAGGTTCTTGAATAGCTAGTTTGCCAGGTACTGAGATCCCAGCACCTCCTTCAATGATGATTCTTAACTCTGAGCATTCCAAGGTGGAACTCAGAAGCTGGCAACCCCTGCAAACCCTGGTCTGGAGGTGAAGCCCTGTTATTTCTGACACATGATCTCGTGATAGGACATGAGGTAGAGAAGTGCGGTGCAGGACCAGGAGGCACAATTCACTGGAAGCTTCTTGGTGTCTAGCTGCTACTCCAAGCTGTGGTGGGGTGGGGGGGAGGGAAGGCATGGAAATAATATTTCAGGAGTGCAGGGACTTATTCCTTCGAAAATGAGGGAGAGAGAGAGAGTATGTGTCTTAGAGAATAAGAAGAGAATCTTACCTAATACTAAAGGTAGAATTTCCAATGTTTCTAGAATAGCAACCATTTTGGACCAGGCACTATGTTTGGAAGAGTTGAGATGGAGTAAGCCAGACGCTTGGTCGCTCATGCTTGTAGTCTTAGCTACTCAGGTTGGTGAGATTTGAGGATCGAGGTTTGAAGCTAATCCAGGCAAGAAAGTCTATGAGGCTTATCCACAATTAAGCACCAAAAAGTTGGATGTGGAGCTGTGGCTCAAATGGTACAGTGCTAACTTGAGTGTCAACAAAGGACAGTGCCCAGGCCCTGGCTTCAAGTCCCAGTACCCCCTTAAAGGTTCTTAAAGTAATTCAATATAGACTTGACATATTTGTCTAAAGAATATTTCAAAACAGGCCTTAGTACAATTTAAATAAAAATAAAATCAATTTTACCTCTCCCCAAAGGAATGATCCTATATTAAGCCAACTGAGAGTGTTCATTTAAAAAATGTAAATACCTAGATAAAATAAATGAGTAGATGACATTTGGTGGCCATGTAGCATTCAGCCTAATTTAGAAAAACAACCAAAAGAAAGCTTTCTGAGAAGTTACTAAGCGGACACAGACAATCTTGCCCTACTACAATATAGACTGTGTCCACCTAAAAGGTATTTGTGTGTGTGTGTACCAGTTCTAGGCCTTGGCACTGTCAGTGAGCTTTTTGCTCAAGCTTGTGTTCAACCATGTGAGCCACAGCTCCACTTCCAGCTTTTTTGGTGGTTAATTGGAGATAAAGTCTCAGGGACTTTCCTGCCTGGACATCTTTTGAACCGTGATCCTCAGACCTCAGCCTCCTGAGCAGCTAGGATTCCAGGTGTGAGCCACCAGTTCCTGGCTCCACCTTCCAGATTTTGATGGCTGAACACATCTGTCATTCTAGGCTCTTGTATAGGGACAGCTGGGACACAGATTTCTTTGGCCTTAAGGAAATGTCTTAGGTGTTTTTCCCACGGACTCCTTGTTTCATTTATTTTTGTGCTTTGTCATCTATTATTCTTGCAAATGAACACAAGTTACCTTCCTGAGGTAGAATGTCTAGGCATGCTGGCTTACTTACAGAAATTCCAAGAAAGAAAAAAAATAAGGTGTGGCTTTACAAGAAGAGAAAGAAAGAAAGAAAGAAAGAAAGAAAGAGAAAGAAAGAAAGAAAGAAAGAAAGAAAGAAAGAAAGAAAGAAAGAAAGAAAGAAAGAAAGAAAGAAAGAAAGAAAGAAAGAAAGGAAAGGAAGGAAGAAAGAAAGAGCAGAGAGTTTGAGGTTAGGAAAAAAACCATATCATGCATTTACTTGGGAACTTGTGAAATTATTAAATTCTGTGTAACCCAATCCAACAATGAAATGACCTAATAATGTTTCATTGAAATTTCATTAGAGAATTGTAGAGTGGCCATAATAAAGTTGTAAAAGTTCACCTTGACAGATGACATTTAGCGTGTTTCAAATTAGTATAATTATATGGGATTATTGCTTTATTATATATGATCATACAGCACAGGAGTCAGGAATGTAACATTACTGAGTCAGTTCCAGCTGTTCTCAAATATTTAAAATGTGGTGCTGAGAGCTCTCAGGACTGACCTTTATCGGGGGAAAGCAGGTGAAAGGCTGAGAAGGATTTTTGAGGCTGATCACAGGCCATTTAAACTGCTTTATAAACCTGCAGAAGCAAAGGGAAGTACCAAGTGCTGCTGGCTAATGCCTGCAATCCCAGCTACTTCTCAGGAAGCTGAGATTTGAGGATGAAGGTCCAAACGCCAGCCTGGGCAAGAAAATCTGGGAGATTTTTAACCACCAAAATAAAATGCTAGAAGTAGAGGTGTGGCTCAAGCCTTTAGCAAAAATCTGAAGAGACAGCACCCAGGCCTTGGGCTCAATCCCTGGGACCAGCCCACACACACACAGAAAAAAAAGGAAGAAAAAGCATTTAGAAGAATCCAATATAATGAATGAGGACACTAATAGACATTTTGTGTGTATTCTGGTCCTGGTGCTTGAACTCTGGGCCTGGGTACTGTCCCTGAGCTTTTTTGCTCAAGGCTAGCATTTTATCACTTTCTTAAGTTACAGCTCCACTTGCGCTGTTTGCTGGTTAGTTTGAGATAAGAATCTCTTATACTGTCACCAAGGCTGGCTTGGAACAGTAATCCTCAGATCTTAGCCTCCTGACTCGCTAGGATTCCACGTGTGAGCCACCAGCACCAAGTAGACTGGGGGACGGTCTGTTAATACAAACAGTAGGATGGATGCTTTCACATAGTCAAGAGTTTTTGACAGGAGTTTGAGTTCCAGTGACTGTCCTGAAAGCTTGACTTTGTTTTTGTTTTTGGCTGTGTGGAGTTTGGGTCTCAGGGGCCTGAGCTTCAGGGGCAGGTGATCTACCTCAGGAGCTGGCCTTCCGCACCAGGGGACCTACAGTGCACACAAGACTTAAGAGTACACAGAAGACTAAAGTGGCTCCTCTAAGACCCCCTAAAATCAAAGTACTCCAATCTGCAGCTTATAGGCATGGTAATGATTGAAAACAGAGCTTAAATTAGAAATGGAAACTTATCACTGCCAAATAAGGAAATGAATGTTCTGTTTAAAAATGTAATCATTACAAAAGACCTAATTTTGAAATTCCTATTTGCGCTTTTAAATACCTCAAATCTTTTGTGAGGAGACTCTTTTGATGGAGCTCTCGTTTCTAACCAGATTAAAGGGTGTTTTGTACTCAAAATTTAACTATAATATACATAAGAAAATATACAATTGTTAATATACAAGTTTGGGAATTTGAAACCATTGATTCAACTGTTGTTTGAACCATTAAGATGAACAGAATTAGAAACTATGGTAGGCTTTGTCTCCTCATCTAAAAATCTTTGTTGAAGGATGTAAAGTGGGGGCTTAAAAAAAAAAAAAAGCAACTTGTAGCCGGGAGCCTGCCTTTAAAATCCTCAGGAGGCTGAGGTCCCAGGACCATGGTTCAAAGGCAGCCGGGGAAGGAAAGTCTCCAAGATGCTCATCTCCAATTAGCCAGCAAAACGCTGCAAGTGGAGCTGTGGCTCAAGTGGCAGAGCACCAGCCTTGAACAAAAGCTTAAGGACAGAGACCAGGCCCTGAGTTGAAGCCCCAGGGCCAACTCACACACACACACACACACGTGCACACCTGCACACACAACACAGCACACCTGCACACACCACACACACAAGACATACACACAGGACACACGCGCACACATGCACACACAAACAACACAGCACACACGCACACACCACACACATACACACAGTACACACACATGCACACATACACAACACAGCACACACATGCACACACCACACACATACACACAGGACACATGCACACATGCACACACATGCACAACACAGCACACACGCACGCGCACACCCCCCACAGGACACACATGCACACACATACACAACATAGAACACACACACGCATGCACACATACACAACACAGCACACATGCACACACGCGCACACACCACACACATGCACACAAGCACACATTACACACTTGACGCACGCGTGCACACATGCACACCGCACACATGCACACACACTCAGCACACACGCACGTACACATCTGTTGTCAGGACACCCCTTCTACCCTGGAGAGGAGTCCCCGCCCCGCTGAGGTGAGCGCCTCCGGTGAGGGGGGAGGGCCCGCGCCCGGCTCCACCCCCTCGGCATTCCCTTCGGATGGGAAGCCCCGATCGCCCGTCACTGGAGGGGGCCGCTTGGCTGGCTGGCGCGGAGGCGGGAGTGCATGCGGGAGTGCGGGGGTGCGGGGTCCCCTCAGCAGCCCCAGGCCCGACCCGGCCTCGCCTCGCCCCTCCCGCCAGGAAGACAAAGGCCCGCAGAATGGGGAGCAGCCCCGCCCCGCTGGGAAAGGCGGAGCCCGACGCCGGACTCCAGGCCGGTGGGCACACTCCTGGGAGTGGGAGGGGCGGGGAGGGCGGGCCAGGGGCGGGGCCGAGCTGGAGAAAGGCGGGCGTGGCGTGGCAGGGGTGGAGCCTGTTGTGGGGCGGGGCCAGGGGGCGAGGCGGGGAGGGGTGGAGCCAGATGGCGGGGCGGAGCCTGAGGCAGGGCGGGGTCGGGGCGAAGAAAGGACGGGAGGGGCGGAGCCCGACGGTGGGCGGAGCCCGAAACTGGGTGGGGCCAGAGGAATACAAGGCCGGGTGGGGGCGGAGCCCTCGGCTGGCGAGGGAGGAGCCTGGGGGTGGGCGGGGTCAGGGGGTGAAGAAAAGCCGAGTCGGGGGCGGGGCAACGGTGGAGCGGGCTGGTGGGACTGGAGCCTGAGGAGGAGGCGGAGCCAAAGGTGAAGAACGGCTGGGTGGGGGCGGAGCCTGCGACTGGGCGGGGCCACGGCGAAGAGAGGCCGGGAGGGGGCGGAGCCTGAAGTGGCCGAAGAAGGGCCGTACGGAGGCGGGGCCGTACGTTGCGAGCGTAGCTTGAGGACAGACAGACTCAAGGGTGGAGAGAGGCGGGGGGCGGGGCGGGGCTGGGGAAGCGACGCGGGGGCGGGGCGACGCGCGGGGGGCGGGGCCGACGCGGGGGCGGGGCCGGCGCGCGGTGCGGGAGGCGGCGCTGCCCGGGCAGCGGCGGCGGCGGCGGCGGCGGCGGTTGGCCGGTGGGGGTGGGGCCGCGCGAGGCCGAGGCCGCCGGGCCGCGGCGCACGGCAGTCGCTGGGATCCTGGAGGCGGGTCTGGCGAGGCGGCTAGCGTGTCCCTGCCGGCGAGCGGGCGGCGGCGGCGGCGGCGGAGGCGGCGGTGGGTGCCCGGGACCCGCGCTTGTCTGCGGCGCGGTGCGGTGCGGAGCAAGTGCCTGAGGCGGAGCCGGCGGCGCGGACGACGGCCGCCGCGGAGCCGAGGTACCCGGGGGTCGGCGGCAGTGAGGTGCGGGCCTCCCTTGCTCGGTCCGGATGGAAGCTCAGGGGCTGCCGCGGGGCCCGAACCCCACCCACCGCCGGGAGCCCCTGGTCCGCGCCCTCCCCGCGCTCGCGGCGGGCAGGGCACGGGCGCGGGTGCCCCGCGACCCGGCCGCCGACCCCTGCCCTGCCCGGGCCGGGCCGGGCCAGCCTCGCGCTCCCCTCCCCCGACAAAAGACACGCCCGGCCCGGCCCCGGCGGCGGAGGGCGGCCGCTCGCCCCAGCCCGCGCCGGCCTCCGGGGGCGGCCCCGGCCGCTCCGCGGGGCTCCCGTCGCCGGGGACCCCGGGGTTCCTTTTGTCTGTCAGCTGGAACCGCAGGCCGGAACCGTGGGCGAACCCCGCCGGCGCTCGCGAGGCCCTCGACCCTTCCCCGCCGCCCAGGGGGAACCCCCCCCTCCCGGCCATCTGTGTGTCCTCCCCCTCCCAAGGCGGGCAGGACGCCGCCCCGACCCCATCGCGAGCCCCGGGCTCTTGGTGGGCGATGGGGTCAGGGCTCGGTCCCGAGACCCGTCAACCGTGGGAGGTGGATGGAGCCCTTGGCCTCCTCCTGAGCCCCGGTTCTTGGGGGGAGACTGAGCCCCTGAACTTCCTTGGCAGGAGATTGAGCCGGATCTCCATCCTGAGCCCTCTGTCTCGGATCTGAGATCTGTGCCCCTGATCTCCATCCCGAGCCCCTGTTCTCAGTGGAAGATTGCAACCCTGTCCCCAACCTGAGCCTCGGTGCTTGGTGGGAGACTGTACCCCTGACCGCCCCCCCCCCCCCATCTCTAGCCTTGGAGGAAGTGGGATTGCCGCTGACCCCTATCCCGAACCCCCGCCCTTGGTGCAGAGGACAGCAGAATGCAGGATGGACTTGGGTGTCATTTGCTGTTCTTGTACAGACAACCACCCGGCCCCCTTTTTGGTTTTGTTTTGTTTTTTCCTTTTTCTTCTTTCTTTTCCTCCCAGTTCCCACCCAGCTAAAACCCTGAGGTTCTTTTCCCTAGATTTTGCTAACTATCAACAAAGAAGTGTGGCCAATCAAGTAGTCCCAGCCCGACTTGACTACCGTGCAAGCGGATAGAGCTTCTTAGTGGCGCTGTTCTATCAAACTCGCCAGAAAGAGCTATTTGGCTAGGATTAAGGATGTTAATGGAGATGCATAAAGTGTCTTTTTCCCCCTCTCATGTTATATAGCGAGGTTTTAAAGTTGTAGTTGAATTAGATTCAAAGAGGGTTATAAAAGGGCAAGTTGTCTTCCCTAAAGGAGGAAAAATTACATGGAAAATGAATTTCCTTAGGGGTAAATTGTCCAGTTTTTTGAAAGTGCTAGAGATGAAGTATTTGGTTCTGTGAGGTTAATTTAAGTAAATTGTATCCTTTGGGTTTTTTTTGTTGTTGTTGTTTTGTTTTGTTTTTTTTGTGGTTTTTTTTTTTTTTTTTTGGCCAGTCCTGGGGCTTGGACTCAGGGCCTGAGCACTGTCCCTGGCTTCTTTTTGCTCAAGGCTAGCACTCTACCACTTGAGCCACAGTGCCACATCTGGCTTTTTCTGTATATGTGGTGCTGAGGAATTGAACCCAGGGCTTCATGCATGCTAGGCAAGCACTCTACTACTAAGCCACATTGCCAGCCCCTGTATCCTTTGATATATTAGCTTTTAACATGATGTTGCACTGACTGAGGTATTTTTGTTTTATTTTAGTTACTTATGGAAATTGTTGGTTTCCTGGACATTTTAACATTAAGGAACCTCTGGATTGGTTTATTAGCCATCTGCTTACTGTCTGGAAAGGTGCATTTGAAGAAGGCTTCCAACTAAGAAGGTGTTCAAAGTACTTTGCCTTTTCTGCTGTGTGGCAGACTAATCTGAGACGATGCCTAGCACTTGCCCAGCGTCCTGAAACTGGCATCCTTCATGAAGAGATTCAGTGCTACCTATGAACTGTGTCAGTGTCATCTTGAAGACAATGGACAGCTTTTCTGTGTCTAATTTTCAGATACAGGTTTTGCACTTGGAATTTGGAGCAGCATTTTGTTTAATTTGAAAGTTTAGGCTTTCCAGTAGTCTTCCAGATGCATTGTCTCATCTGTACACTTGAAACATCCACAATCACATGACCTCTAGATAGAACCATGGAGCCCTATAACCCAAAGAGATGCAGGAAAAGTGTTGCTGAACTTTGGCACCAGGCATTTTCTCATCAGTTAAGCAATTGAACTGGTGTATGTGTTCTCTGCTTATCCAGAAGATGGAACCAAATAGTGCCCTGCACATTCTGTTGCCAAAAAGATTCTGTGGCTGTTGAATTTTACTCTGTCATTCAGAATCAACTTATGCAAGTCAGGAGCAAAGGGATGTAAAGACCAGCGTTGATGTATTCGGATCCTAGTGAAGGTTGAAGGTAAAAAAACAAACCCTAATATGACTAATCCTTGGGAAGAGAAAGGCTGCAAAATGGCCCAGACAAGTTTACTGCAAGGAAAGCAGTTTTACTGTAGGGAGTGGGTTTTCCACAAGCTTCAGCACTGCCTCCAGGAGAAGACCAACTGCTGTAACAGCACTGCCAGTACCCCATCCCATGTCATGAATTCCGGGAACAACACTGGTGCTGTCTCTGGCAAAGGAGCTGCCTGGGGAGTTTTGCTGGTCGGAGGGCCCGGCAGTGGCAAGACAGCCCTCTGCACTGAGCTCTTATGGCCAAGTTCCCCGACAAGCTTGCAGAGAGGTTTACATCGCCAGGCCTTGGCGTTTCATTTCTGCAAAGCCCAGGACTCTGACACTTTGTGTGTTGGAGGGTTTATCAGAGGGCTGGTGGCCCAGATCTGCCGCAGTGGGCTGCTCCAAGGGTATGAGGACAAGCTGAGGGACCCAGCAGTACAAAGCCTCCTGCAGCCTGGGGAGTGTGAGAGGAACCCCGCGGAGGCCTTCAAAAGGTAACCCTGATGCCAGGTGTGGCCTGTGCAGTTTCTAGGCAGCAAAGTGTTTTAGTTTTTATTCATTCATTCATTTTATAACCATTGTGAGCTACCTTCACGCAGGCTGTACAGTTGGTTATTGCCACTGATTGATAATATACCTGTTTGGGTTTTATATTATATTGTTGCATAATTTATGGATTAAAAGCCAATCTTGATTTTGCTGTTGGATAACAGAAAGCTGACTTTCTCAAACAGTACCTGTACTTGGTAAGGGAAGTTTGTCCTGTGTTACAGGGAGCTAGTTCCCTGCCGGAAAGAACAGGAGACTGGTTTGCCGGGAGGTTTATAGTAGCATTTTTTTAGTAGTTGTTTGATAGTTGAGTTGTTTTTGTTTATAGTAGTGATTTTTAGTAAGAAAACTTTTTTTCCCTAACAAATCCTTGGCATTGAGAATCTGCAGAGAATTTGCTAGTGTTCCAGGGAGGGGTCACTCCCTTTGTGAACCAGTTGGAAAGCTGAGTGATGTGTGTGGTGTTACATAGAAAATACTGAAAGGTTAGAGTCACTTGAATGCTTTATTGAATGGTACACAACATTTTGTTCCCCTAAATTCAGGTAAGCATTTTCCCAGGTAAGCATTTTCAGGTAAGCATTGGTCTAAGGGAGCAAGTAGCATTTCAAAGTGGTTTCATACTCGTAAGTGTGTTCAAGAAAACATCATTCCTTGGAAATAATCTGAGTGTATCTGCTCTTCTGTTCATTGTAAAAAGTAGCAGACAAATTGTTATTTTGTGCTGTCAGGGCCTCACTTGAGCTTTCTTGCATATGTTGCCTTTTTCTTCTCAGCATTACCTGGGCTTTAGCAAGGAGAGTTTGCATCCATGACATATCATACACTCTGCACAGGAGGTCTGTGTGTCTCTGTTTACAGGAGGAATATGAATAGTTTAGAGAAGGGTAAACGTTTGTTTCTACTGTTTCTACTTGTCCTCAAATCTGTATGAAAGCTATAAATTTTGAAAGTGATAATGAAAGTGGTTAATAATAATGGTAGCACAGTCTGTCACTATTGTAAGTGCTTAGCAAATCTTTGGTCTTCCTAACTCTCTTGTAAGGTGGGTGCTCTTATTCTTCCTATTTTATTGATGACTTGAAACAGAAAGAGAGAAAGCACATAAGAAAACTGCCCATAGTTTTAGTTTAGGTTAGTGAGTAGCAGATCTGAGATTTGAAGTATGTCTAATATGTAATTGTAGGAATTCCCTGGAGAACTCTATGAGGAGTGGTTTAGAAGTTTGTGGGGTGAGGCTAAGAACCAGGGGTGTGTCAATGTGATTTAAGGGTGTGTTTCAGATTAACATTATAAGTGAGAGTTAGGAAGGACTGGGTAGTAGAATTCAGGTGGTGCTGGACTTGTTAAAGTCAGCTAAAGGACTTGATTTGAGAAGTGTGACAGTCTTATAGGATTTTAATATGTGAGTACAGCCAAAAAAGGTAAATTTTTAAATTCCTTTTAGCCATCAGAGTAAGGGTTCAATTGTTACATTACCTGTAGATTAATGAAGAAATCTGTTAAGAAAGGCCTGTGGCACAAATGTCAGAGGCAGGATCAAGGGAGAGTTGGGCTTCAGTATTTTTTCCTTATATTTTATTGTATGTATATGTGTGCATGTGTGTCTGTGTATGCGTGTTGTCTCTAAAGTTTTTTGCTCAAGGCTACTGCTCTACCACTTGAGCCAGTTTATTGAAATTACCTTTTCTTCCTAACAGAATAATGAAAGGAACTTAAACGCCACTTTCTCTTCCTTCAGACAGAGTAGAGTGTACTGTACCTTAGCTTCATTGTCAAAAAATTTCTTCTGACCTTCATTCATTAATTCTTTTTTTTTTTTTTTTGTCGATCATGGCACTTGAACTCAGGGCCTAGTACTGTCCCAGAGTTTTTGCTCAAGGCTAGCACTCTGCCACTTTGAGCCACAGCTCCAATTCCAGTTTTCTGGTGGTTAACTGGAGATAGAGTTTTACAAATTTTTCTGCTAGAGCTGGCTTTGCACCATGATCCTCAGTTCTCAGCCTCCTGAGTAGCTAGGGTTACAGGCGTGAGCCACCAGCTCCCAGCTTCATTCATCAATTCTCATAGCAACTATTGAGCAGATATTTTGACTTAAGTACAGTTGTGCTGAAATATCTACTTTGAGAACATTTTCAGTGTTAGCTGACATTCAGCTGGATGCAAGAGGTAGTTAGGACATACAATTACCTGCCTTCAGGGAGCTTCCATTTTTAGCATTTTAGCATTTATACAATTATTCAGTCTGCTAAAGGGAATAATGAGTAATGACAGATTGATTTCATGTATTTTTAAATTATTTAATTTTTAAATAGTTGTGTACGTTTACAGTTCCTTTTGTGTGTGTGTGCGCGTGTGTGTGCGTGTGTGTGTGTGTGTGCTCGCACACCATTAGCAGGGCTTTCATTCAGGGCTCTTCACTTTCACTTAGTTTCCTTGCTCATGGCTAGTATCATGTCTCCAGCCCTGCATTTTGCTGGTTATTTGGAGATAAGGGTCTCACAGCCTGCCCACACTGGCTTTGGCTTAGAACTGCAATTCACCAGATCTCAGTCTCCCCTGTAGCTAGGATTACAGGCCTGAGCCACTGGGGCCCGTCTACTGTTCTTTTTATTTACCCTTTTCTGTTAGTGAAAGGAATTAAATAAATGATATTTCATTTGATTTTGAGAACTGAAGGTTGATTTTTCTCACCCTCCCCTTTCCCCCCTCCCCCTGGCTTTTATTACAGAATTGTATAAGGTATTTTCAGTGTGTCTTTTCTAGTCTCAGCATTAGAAGTAGAGTTTCTTATTAGCCCTATAAATGTAAAATGAATTCTAGGTATATTAGACAACTAAGAAGTGGGCGTGGCAGAACTGAAGATGGCTGCTTCCTTCAAATAGGCACTGCTGTGGGACTCTTACTCTCCCATGGACCTTGAAGCCACTGGTCCTTCCAGAAATACAGTGGATTTGGTGCCGGGAAGTACAAATGTTTGTTCCTGGTTATATCCTTCCCTGCTTTTATTCCTGGCAAACAATGTGCCAGAACCAGGTATGAGTTTTCTCTCTGATAGCACATTTTCCATGTAGAATAACAAGTTTTTTCTGTGTAATGTTAATATTAAAAATAAAACACTTTTCTAAATACTATACATTAAATATAATGGAACAAAATTGTGATGAAAAATTAAACAATGAATTTTAGACTTTGAGAGTATAAAAGAAAGTTGTGTTAATAGGTTTAAAAGGCAAAGTGACTTATTTGAAAAAAGATTGAGCTGGGCGCCAGGACTCAGGCCTGTAACCCTAAGCTAAGCTACTCAGGAAGCTGAGATCCAAGGATCCTGGCTCGAAGCCAGCACACAGGCAAGAAAGTTCAGGAGATTCTATCTCCATTTAACCATCAAAAAGCCAAAAATGGAGCTGTGGCTCAAGTGGGAGAGAACTGTCTTTGAGCATAAAAATTCAGGACAGCACCAAGGCCTTGAGTTCATATACAAGGATCAGCATGTACACACACACACACACACACACACACACGATTGAGAACTGGGAGTCCAAACTGACATCTGTTGTTTATGTCAAATAGGAATCTGGAAACTTGAATGTTCTTGCTAATCTTTTCATACCTCTTAGGGTATTTATAATTGTTCACTTTTGTCTCTAGGTTTTTATCTTACTTTATAGTTATTTATGTATATATCTTGTCTCCTGTATTAAGCATCTGCATCTTAATGAATTTTTTATATGCACCGTAGCACTTTGTGTAGTGTGTTGCATGGAAAGATCACTAGTTATCATTTGAATGGGCACCTAATACTGCTTGCTTATCTAGAGCTTGTCTGAACCCAACTGAAAAAGAAAATGGAAATGTGGTTATTTAGGTCACTTTTAATGTAGACCAGGCTAGTATATAATGTACTAATAAAGAGCTGTCTGCTTTTTAACATTTACTATGGCATCAGACCCGATAGTTTGATGTAGGTTGGTACCTATCCTGTCAGGGCTATTTCCATCACACGTGACAAAGGGGCTCAGAACAGAGGGGGCTTCTTCCACTCCTGCAGCATGGCTCATATAACCAAGACTGCTTAAGACAGTTGTCACCCATTCTTTAATATTGTTAAATTAAAAGATCCCTTTGACAGTGTCTATTGTCCAACTATTGCATGGTGTATGTTACATAACATTTTATACATGTATTTGTCTTTTCATCTTAGTTCATGTAACTTTTCACTAAATTGTCTCATTGTTTTCAGGTTCACTTGTTTTTACTCTAAGGTGGATTTCCATTCAGTCTTTTGAGAGAGGGAGAGAGAGAGAGAGAGTGTGTGTGTGTGTGTGTGTATGTATATATTCTGGATCTAGAACTCCAGGTTTGGGCACTGCCCCTGGGCTTTTTCCTCAAGGCTGGTGTTCTGCCACTTGAGCCACAGCTCCATTTCTGGCTTTTTAGTGTTTGATTGGAGGTGTGTGTCTCACATACTTTCCTGCCTGGGCTGGTTTTTGAGCCTTAATATTCAGATATCCCCTCCTGAGTAGCTAGAATTGCAGGTATGAGCCACAGGCCCCCTGCTTTGTTTGTACTCTTGTAGTAAGTAGTGTGCATTGAGTGTCTATTCCTGTAAGTCTCTAGTACTTGCTTTATTTTCAAAGTTGTTTATATTTTGGAAAGTGAATATAAAGCTGTAGCATAGTTTCAAAGGACTTTTTTTGTTAGTAACAGTTTTGTTTTGATATTTTAAACTTGAATATGGGTCTAGGAATGTGACTTAGAGGTAGAGTGCTTGCCTTGCATGCATGAAGCCCTGGGTTCGATTCTTCAGCACCACATAAACAGAAAAGGCCAGAAGTGGCGCTGTGGCTCAAGTGGCAGAGTGCTAGCCTTGAGCAAAAGGAAGCCAAGAACAGTGCTCAGGCCCTGGGTTCAAGCCCCAGGGCTGCCAAAAAAAAAAAAATCGAATATGTGCCGGACACTGGTGGCTCGTTCCTGTAATCCTAGCCACTTGTATCTGAAGCCAGCCCAGTAGGAAAATCCACAAGTCTCTTATCTCCAATAAACTACTTAGAAAAAGTCATAAGTGGTGCTGTGGCTCAAATTGTAGAGTGCTAGTCTTGAGCACAGAGTGGTTCAGAGGCAGAGCCCAGGCCCTGAGTTCAAGTCCTAGGACCAGCAAAATAAATAAAATAAAAAATAAAATAGTGAAGTATATCAATCTTTTTCCTATAGTAGATTATTTTTTGAGTTGTAAAGTTTTTCCTTCCTACACAATTGAATATCCCATCTTTCATGATTTGTTTGTAATGCTACTCCTGTGAAATATGTGTGTATGCACACATGCACGTGCACACACGTACATACATATACCCACTTTATACACACATCTGTGTTTCTGTGTCCTCTAATCTACTTTGATTTATTCGTTTATCAAATTTATATTAGAGCTGGGTGCCAGTGGCTCACATCTGTAATCCTAGCTACTCAGGAGGATAAGAGTTAAGGATCATTATTCTACACCAACCAGTGCAGGAAAGTCTATGAGATTTTTATCTCCTATTAGCCAGTACAAAGCTAGAAGTAGAGCTGTGGCTCATGTTATCACCAGTCTTGAGTGAAAAAAAAAAAAAGCTCAGGGACAGCATCCAGGCTCTGAGTTCAAGCCCCAAGACCAGCACACACACAGAACTCCAAGGCATCAGGAAGATTGCAAGAATGACATTAGGGACAAACTTCCTCTGCATTTAATGAATTCACATTTTTGAGAATTAGAGCAGGTACCAAGACAAAGTGTTAAGGAATCAAGGTATAACATAACAATTATGTAGAAAATCAAAGCAAGGTAAGGAGAGGAAGTGATGTGCTGGGGTGCAGAGGGCTTCTGTTTTGTGTAGGTGAGAGTGTTAGGGTGTTGTGAGGGAAGTCTGATGAGCCCGTCAGATGGAAGGATAGGAAGTGCAGTGCCCTGACATGTTTGGAAGTTGTTTTCATGTTTTCCAGGAAAACAAGTGAACTTCTGTGACTGAAATGGAGTAGCAAGTAGGAGATTGGCTTGAACTTGGGGCATCTCACTCTAGTTTAACTTTTTTCCTCAATCTGGTGCTCTGCCACTTAAGCCACAGCTCCACTTCTGGCTTTTGTGGAGGTTAATTGGACATAAAAGTCTTACAGACTTTCCTGCCCAGGCTGGCTTTAACTGTGATCCTCAGATCTCAAGCTCCTTAGGGTAGGTAGGACTATAGGTATGAGCCACCCATACCCAGATTGATTATTTTTATACTGACTTATATGATAGCATATTGGATGTAGGCTTTGAGAAAATAGTCAAGTATGATTCTAAGAATTTTGGACACTAGTGCTGTTGGCTCATGCCTGTAATCCTAGCTATTCAGGAGACTAGATCACGGTTCAAAGCCAACCCAGGCAGGAAAGTCTGTGCAACTCTTATCTCCAATTAACCACCAGAAAACTGGAAGTAGAGCTGGTCAAGTGTTGAAGCATTAGCCTTGAGCTGAAGAGCTCAGGGACAGTGCCCAGGGCCAGAGTTCAAGCCCCAGGAACAACAACAACAAAATTGTGGCCTGAGAAACTAGAAGAATAGAATGGTTAGTCACAGAAAGGCAGAAAACAGGGAGGAATAAAGATGAGACAGGGATGGAAGTCAGGAGTTACATTTTTGCAGCTGTTCAGCATTGGATATCTAAGCAGATTTGTAAGTGCTGAGAAGCAGAGAAGAGAGGCTCCCATCCCATATAAACTTGGGGTGCCTGTGAGATAGAGATGGTAGTTAATGAGCTTGTGTAAGGAAAGAAGAAAGGATATGCAAGATAGGAACCTCGGTGTGCTTTAGAAGTGAACAGTTTGTAAAACTGGCTGGGCACAGCCGCTGGTGTGCCCAGGGGGCAGCTGAGTGAAAAGGTGACCAGTGTGCCTGGAAGGAGGGAAGGGTCAGCTACGGAGTATCTCTCCCGAGTTGAGAACATCTTGAGATAAAGCTAGACTTTAAAGTAAAGCTCGACACTTTGGGCCCTAAGTGAATGGGAAGAGTAAATAACATGTAGACAGAATATTGGAAGCGTTTAGTGGAATGGGAAATAGTGAAGTTAAGAAGTAGCTGGAGAAGGTTGTTTTAGAAAGCAAGATATTATAGGGGCTGGGAATGTGGCTTAGTGGTAGAGTGCTTGCCTAGCATGCATGAAGCCCTGGGTTCTATTCCTCCATACCACAGAAACAGAAAAAGCCAGAAGTGGCGCTGTGGCTCAAGTGGTAGAGTGCTAGCCTTGAGCAAAAAGAAGGTCGGGGACAGTGCCCAGGTCCTGACTTTAGGCCCCAGGACTGGCAAAAAAATGAACAAGAAAGAAAATGATATTACAGGATAATATATTTGAATAATAGAGAATAATAATTTAAATAGTAATATTTTTAAGGAGGGGGTAGCTGGAAATGCAGTGGGTTGATAGGATAGATATTCCGGTGAATACTCAAAATTTTCTTCTTATGTATCCATGCAATGCATTTTTATTTGCTATTTATCCATATACTTTTTTGTTGTATAGGAAGCAAAATCAGGATCTGTGGGGGCTCTAGAGGGATAAAGATGGGAACAGTGTGACCTGGTCACCCATTAGTGCTTCTCAAAGTGGAAGGTCTTCATCCAGAGATCTGTGAGGTCAACACGATTTCTCAAAAGAATACCAACATAGCAACTGCTTTCTAAACTTCTCATTCCCTTCCCAGGGTGCTTTGGAACTTCCAGCACTACACAATGTGAGATATTGTAAGAAGCTGAACACAACATTCTTGGGATTTTTATTTTTAATTAGGCTTGTATTGAATCTGTAGGTTACATTGTTGAATCACATGCCCTTCTGTTCATTTAGATTTGGTTTGTTGGTATTTTCAAATTTCTTTAATGTTATTTAGTTATTTATATATTTATGCATGTATGTATGGCAGTCCTGGACCTTGAACCGCAGGGCTTGGCTGGTGCCCTACCACTTGAGACATAGTTTCGCTTCCAGCTTCTTGGTGGCTAACTGGAGATGGAGAGTGACACAGCCACTCTGTACAGCTCACACCTGTCATCCTCGCTACTCAGGGGGCTGAGATCTGAGGATTGCCATGCAAAGCCAGCCCAGGCAGGAAAGTCCCTGAAACTCTTATCTCTAATTAACCACCAAAATATCAGAAGTGGAGCTGTGGCTCAAGTGGTAGAGTGCTAGCCTTGAGCTGAATTGCTCAGGGACGGCCCAGGGCCAGAGTTCAAGGGCCACAACTGACCAAAAAAAAAAAAAAGTGTCACAGATTTTCTTGCCTAGACTGGCTTTTACCTATGGCCCTTAGATCTCAGCCTGATGAGTAGCTAGGATTACAGCATGAGCCACCAGTGCTCCATGCTAGTCATTTTTGTAGAATGACTCCTAATGGGCAACCTTACTAGCATTATTATCATCATCATCATCACTTTATTATTATGATTACCTTACTCTTACTATTATTACTCATTGTTAACCCACAACCACTTTCATTTTAAAAGGTATTTCCTGTGTTGAAAAACTTGCTGAAAGTATAATTTTTGTTACCTTGAAGATAATGTCTTTTTCCCCTCTGGTTTCTTTCAAGATTTTTTTTGTCTTGAGGTTTCTTGCTGTTTTCATTTTAGTAGGTGTCTGTGGATTGATGCTTTTCTAAGTGTTACGAATGTCTTGTTCATTTTTTATCTGGCTTCACTGTGATATTTGCATATATGCATATAATACATCATTTCTTGAGATATTTCTGCCTTCTTTTTTTTTTCTTTGCATTTGTGCTGCACCATGGAACTGTATGCTCCACTTTTTTTTTCCACTCATCTCTTGGTGCTTCAGCTTGGATATTTTCTATTGACTTCTTGTTTTAAATTTCTGTTCCTGCCTTCTATTGTAATCAGGCTGGTGTCAAATGCATTCAGAGTTCCTGATGGGGGATAATATGTTTTCTTGAATAGCATGGAATTTTAGTTGATTAATTTTTTAAGATTCCATTGTGTTCAAGCTCTCTGTTTTACCAATTTTTGACCATTTTCTTCAACATGTTAATCACAGTTATTTTAGTGTATGCTAGTGAAAATATCTGAATTATTGATGTCTCTATCTATTGTTTCTTTTTCCTATAGATTACTGATCTTATGTTTTTGGTTTTTCCTAGTGGTTTTTTTTAGTTATAAAAATGCTAGAGGACTGCCATGCCCCAGAAGTTATTTATTTATATTTTAAACTCATTTTTGATGTGCAAATGGTAGTACAAGGGGTTATAATCTAACATGACCCTTTAGGTGTCCAGTGCTTCATGATCAGAGGCAACCCTTCCATTGTCCCCCACTTCCTTTGTCGTGTGTGTACATTGAAGCATTCTCTTTCCAGAGGTTGTCCTTGGTTTTTTGTTTCGTTTTTTTAAATCAGAACCTTCCCTGTCCTCTCCTGGGCAGCTTGGTGAAAGGGCTGGGAAAGTTAGGACTCAGCTGGCTGGGGCTCATGCTCTGGTTCTCATAAGGCCTCTGGTTAACACCTGTCCTCTGCTCTGATCCACTCAAGGGTTTAACCAGAGCCTGTAGATGTCCTCTCTGTTTCTTATGACTCAACAATACACTTCCCTCCCAAGTAGTATTTAGGTTTAGCTCTGTAGCTTCCTGCCCCATATCCCTCCAAACTCTTAAAAATCTCTTTGAGTTCTTTGTTTAAAACAAGCACCCTCTCCTTAGCAGAATTTTGTTTCCAATGTACAGACTAGGAGAGATTTCATGTTGGCCTTTAGACATACTTGACCTAGTTTCCCATTCTTTCAAGCACAGCCCAGAAGTTAGCAAACATACCTTGGGGAAAATTAGTCTTGTGGTCAGGACAGTTCACATTTGTACTTTAAAAGACACCCAGCTGACCTCTAATAGCCTTCCTGGTTTTGTTCCCTTGATAGAGTCCCTCTGGGTGGACCACATCTGATTCTTAGTCTCTGCCAGTAATCAGTTTTTGCTTTCAACTGAGCAAATGACCCTTGAGAAGAAATCAGTAATCTGTATTTCACTTCTTAGAAAAAAATCTCTTCTGTCTAAAGAAAACTTCTCTGAAGTTTTAATTCTTGCTTCAGCGGCCCCCTACACCTACAAAAATGCAGACCATACTGAATAACCTATTTTCTTCTCTTTTTTGCCACCTCCTACCATTTGTTTATTTACTTATTTGTGCTACTCCTGGGGCTTGAACTCCAGGCCTGAGAGCTGACTCTGAGCTTTTGTGCTCTAGGCTAGGATACTTGAGTCCCAGCTCCCTTTCCAGCTTTTTTGCTGTTTAGTGGGAGATAAGAGTCTCACCGGGCTTTCCTGCCTGGGCTGGCTGCTAACTGTGATCCTCAGATCTCAGCCTCTGCAGTAGCTAGGATGACAGGCCTCTGGTGCCTGGCACCTCCTACAATTTATCTGGTTCCTGTGGCTCTTTATTTACCTTTTTGATTGATGATTTATCTTAAGTAATTGAGTTTTGTGGCTGTTATTTTTGTTTTTTTCATTCCTAGGGATTGAACCCAGGGTCTTGTACTCTATCCTTGACCTGTGCTCCTGGCCATTTTGGATTGGATTAAATATGGGATCTTCCCTCCTTTCTGCTTGGCTGGCCTTGACATCATGCTCTTCCTCCCTAGTAACCAGTGCAAGGGTTGCTGAAAGGAAAAGCCCATGTGGTTCAGGGAAAGATTGGGGGTGGGGGGAAGAGAGCAGGGCAAGAGGAGAGAGATGAAAGGGGGGGGGGGTGGAACATGGCCACAGTGGAGGTGGAGGTGGAGCCTGGGGGACCACCCACTGCCCCCAGGTGCCGCCACACATGGGGACCTGGAAAGAGGGCCACGTGCACAGAATGAACCCAAAAGGGAAAGGGACCTTTCTCCCGGGCGGACCTAACCGTGGCTGTGTGTATACATACGCTGATAGTGGCCTTCGCGTCCTCTCCGACCACGAGGAGTTTTATTTCCCCTTTCCTCTTGTGATCCCCGCACGGTCCATATTTCTGCCGCTTTACTCTTCCTGCTGTCATGGTGATGGATTGCCTCGCTCTTTCCTGGTTCCAGTGAGATTCCAGTGAGGGCCGCATTTTGAAACGCCAAGTTCTGACTCTAAGCTGCTACTGGCGGTTTTGTAGGTGGCATGTTGGCTCAAGATCTTTGTGGATTCGGGTCCTGTTTCCCTTGAGGCCAGCTCTGTGCCTTCCATGCCACCGCTGCTCTGATCACAGGGAGCCCAAGCTGTGCCCGCCTCTGCCTGGAGCCCCGCCCGCAGAGCCAGGCTTGTCATCTTCCCAGGCCCGAGGATGTCTGTCCTCTGACTGCTAGGTTTTTCATTTCTCCTTTTATCTCCATATTTCGTTTTTTCCCTGTGTTGCTTTGGCAGAGGGAAGGGCAGTTTATGGAAATATGACATTGTACTCATAAATTGATGTGTTGAATCAATACCCCTCTGTACAACTATTTAAAGATAATGAAGTTATTGCAACTCCTTCATCAGAAGTTCAGACATGAATTTTACTTTACATTTTAATCAAACTCTTGGCCTGATTTTCATTCTCAATTGTATACAAGGGTTGTTTTTTTTATTATGTTTTGGTAAATGTAATAGGTGCTATTTTTAGTTATCTAATTGTGTTTTTCTCTTCTTCCTGTTTAATGTATTGGGTGGATGATTTTGTTCCAAAGAAAATAAGAATTCTAAGTATGTCCTTCTGAAAGAAGACAAGACATATGGATTCCGCATTTAGAGTGGGGTACTGGTGGCTCACACCTGTATTCCTAGCTACTCAGAAGGCTGAGATCTAAGGATTGCAGTTTGAAGCCAGTCCAGACAGAAATGTTATTAGACTCTTATCTTTAGTTAACCGGCAAAAAGCCAAAAGTGGAGATGTGGCTCAAGTAGTGAAGTGCCAGCCTTGAGGGTAACAGCACCCAGGCCCTGAGTTCAAGCCCTAGTATGGGCACCAACAACCAGCAACAACGACAAAAAAGTCATCTTCTCTATAAACACTGTTATAAAGTCTGAATTTTTGAAGAATTTAATCATTTGTTAATAAGACGGTAGGCAGATAGGTCTTCCTGTGCTCCTAGATGATTTAGAAAGTGCTAGATGTTTGGGATTAATCTTCTAGTGACTTGGCCTCACACATCTAGGCATATTCTCTACCATTGAGCCCAATCCCCTAATTGTCTAACATCTCAATGCTAAATATTGCAGGTAATTGCGAGGTTTCAGGCTCTAAAATTCAAGATGGGTAATCTGGTCATTACACTGTCTTAGTCATCTTGCACTCACTATAACAGATACTTGAGAAAATTGTCTTTAAAGAGAGAAGGTGTTTGGGCTCACAATTTTACATGCTTCCCTCCTGAGAAAGCTAATTCATTGTCCTTAGGTTTCTGGTAATGGCTGGAGCTAGTGACAAACCAGACTTTCTCAGCTCATTGGCAGCAGGTGCCCAGGGTCCCCTTTACTAGTGTGCCTCCAGCAACCCCAAGACCTCCCTGTAGAGTCAGAGCCTCATCCCTAGCATACGTGATGCTTCACTCTAAACATCCTTTAAGTACCAAGGTCACTTGTAATAAGTGTAGAAAATGTATTTGGATGTTACTGAAAAACATTAAGCTATTGGAAATGTTTTATCAATAATCATTCATAGTACTACCTTGTCTAGCAATGTGCAGTGAAGTCACAAGAGAAGGAAACACACAAGAAGATGGGAGACTTGTGTTTCTTGGTTAATGCTTTGTTCTCATAAGGGATAGGATCACTAGAAAAGATCTTTTCCCAGGACTCTAAGATCCCAGTCATGAAGTCCCACTCTCCTGATCCAGCTACCCCTTGGTTCATAACCTCTACGCTTGTATTTCCTCCTGGTCCATGAGTTTGAGGTGAGGGGTGTGTGTGTGTGTCTGTGTGTGTGTGTGTCTGTGTGTGTGTCTGTGAGAAAGAGCAAGAGAAAGAGAGAGAATGTTTACTGAAGCTTTTTTGTTCAAGAATGGCACTTTACCTGATCCACAGCTCCACTTCTGGCTTTTTGCTGGGTAATTGTAGATAAGCATCTTAGGACTTTCCTGGCTACTCTGGCTTTGAACTGCAATCCTCTGGCAAATTTATGACCTCCCCATAACCAACCCATGCCATGACAAACCTTTTAAAACAACCATGTAAGTGTCTTTTCACATCGTACTTTAGTGCTTATGTACTCCTATGTAGTTGGGACCAGAGGTGGGCAAGACTGATTGTAGGCCATCAAGGGGACATCTTTGCTAGACTCCATCTCAACCAGGCACAGTGGTGAGTGCCTGCCATCCCCGCAGCTGGGGAGAGTATACATAGAAGCCTGTGGTCCAGGATGGCAGCCTGGGTTTCCTACCTCCAAAACAACCAATGCCAATGGGCTGGAGGTGAGGCTTAAGCAATAGAGTGCTTGCCTAACAAGTGCAAAGCCCTGAGTTCAAACCCCAGTACCATCCAAAATAAAACAAAAATAACAACAAATAATCAGGAATTGGAAAAGTCTTCCTTAAAACCTTGTGTTTTGGTAATGTTACACTAACCATTGCAGCAGTATTATACCAATCATAGCTCAGAAAAAGTTGGAATGCTTGTGTTAAGAGAGTTAAAGGTTTAAGTGTTAGTCTCACATTTAAAACTAATGGATAACAAAGCAGGAGAACAGAATAACATTGTGAAGTGAACGAGGATGATAAGTGAAGGCCCAGTGCTATCCTCCCCTTTGTAATCCAACGACAGGCTCTCTTTCTGTTTCTGCCCAGTTACCTCTTCCTTCCCATTGTTCCTGCAGCCTAGACTCCTCTTCCCATAGCAGATTGTTGTAAATGTCAATTTGTGCTGTTGAGTAGCAAACAGAGCGCAGAACAGTTTATCTCACAACAACTACTGAAACTCACACATTGCAGGTTTATGAGTTGCAGTGGTGCTACCCTCTCTACCTCTCCTTTCTTCCCTTTTCCTTCTCCCTCCCTCCCTCCTTCCTTCCCCTCCCCTCTGCCTCCATTCTCCCTCCTTCTCCCTCTCCTCTCCCCTTGCCCTTCCCTCTCCCTTCCTCCTTCTTTCTTTCCCTCCCCTTGATCTGTACGTGTTTCTTTATCTCGCTGTATCTGTCAAACTGATCCCCAAAACAAAATATCTGTCTACCCCAGATTTAGAGCAATGTTCTGCTCCTAGCTGTTGAACAAAAATAGTAGGACTTGGTTGGCAGCATGCCATGGTGAATGCAGAGGCCTGTGGCAGATACATGCAAGAAGCTCTGGCCCTCAGACGAGGTTGACAGGCAGCTGCATTGCTTGGAATGAGTGGTTATTGTATTTTACTTTTAATTAACCATATCTGTTTGATTTATTTTAAAATGTGCTTTCAGAACTGTTCCTATTGCTGTAAAATGAAACTATTAAAAACAAACTTTTCTGTAAATATCTTTCTTCAACATTGGGGTAGGTCAGAGCCAATTAATGCTGAGTTAATTTAATAATTGAGGTTGATTATACAGTACAGCTGAGTTATAGCATCATGTATATATATATTATATATATACACACACACTTATTTAATGATCAGAAACAAAGATGTGTTACCATTTTGTATGAAACTGAAGTTTCAGAGTAGGGACATATTCTGACATCTAAGAAAAATGCTGAGCCTCCATTATTCCCTTCAAGTGATTGTAAGAGCGGATGGCTTACTTTGATATGTTCCCCTGTAATTGAGAGTATTTGTCTCAATTTTGTTTTTATTTCTGTGCAAGGTTAGTGTGTCCTTTATTAGCACTTTAGTTTGTTTCTTTCTAGAGCCTAAAGCTAAAAAAAAAAAAAAAAGTTATAAAATGAACCTTGATCCAGCACTTTGATATGTGGTAAAAATGGGGTTCATATCCACACTGGGGGACATTCTGCATTTCTTCTGATGCAAACATTAACCTCACCCAGAAACACACTCACAGATACCCAGGAGAGTGAGTGATCAAGTGTGTGGGCACCCCTGGCCCAGTCAAGTTGGCACACAAATGAACAGAAGCCCAGAGGAGCGGAGTCAGTCAGCAGTGAAGTGTTTGGTTTTAAAGATGTGGCATTGCAGTGGAGAAGCATTGTTCTGAAGAGCAGCAGTAAACCCACTTATTCATCCACTCATCTGGTAAATGTTTATAGGTAGTCCACTTTTTGCAAGGTCTGGGACTAGCTGTTAGAATGATAAGGTGATACCTGCCCTGTCCCCCACAGTTTTTGAAATAGATGCCAGACTGCTCATTTCATGCTTACTTGATTAATTACCATTGTTGTGAAGGACTTTTGTGGCCATTGTAGCAACATTTATTTCAGGTGACCTTTCTCAAAGTGATGCTTGAGTGGAACCCCAGGCCACGAAGTAAAAAGGGGCAAGCCCTGAAGCTTGGAGGAAGGTTCTGAAGGTGACAGGGGATTGATTTAAAAACCAAGAGTGGGTGACATGATTGAGAAATAACATAGGTGCCCATTACTGCTCAGGTCCTGGGAATTGTCCCAATCCCACGATTTTCACTAAGGTTGGATGGGCTCCAGTGATCTAAGAGACCTGGGCTTCAGAGAGAGGTATGATCTGATCTGACTAGCTGTTCATATGAACCACAGAGAACCCAGGCATGAAGACTCTTAGAAGTTAACCAGTTGCTTGCTCAGGGTTTCACATACTGAGGAAGACAGTTAGTTTCTTGAATTTTAAATACTGTGATTCCCTGGTATACACCAAGGTATATGTTGGAGTTCCCATTAATACACTAGTAGGAATAATTGTGTTTTAAGAGTTTTTAGTCTGCATACAGTAAAATGGACTTGCATCGCACATTTGTGTGACTTTGGACAAATGCATAGATTCATGAATCCACCATAGTTATAGCGCAGAGCAATCTTGTCACCCCTAAATTCCTCCAGTCTCCCATTCCAGCCTTTGGCAACCAGTGATGTAAATGCTGTCCCTATAGTTTTGGCTTCTCCAAGTGTTACATGAGTGTGGTTACACATACAGACTTTGGACCTGGGTCCTTGTACCATTGGTTGACATTGTGTGGCTCCTGTGGCATTGTCCTTTGTGCTGTGGAGGAGCCCTCCTGTGTGGACATGACACCTGTGCCCCTGAAAAAGCATCTGTGTTGTTTCAGGTTCAGGAGGATAATACGCTGATAGACTTCAATGTAGGTTCTTGGAGTGATTATAAGTTTCAACGTGCTTAGGTAAATACCAAGAAGTAGAGGTTGCTGGGCCTTGAGCTAAATGTATGTCTAGGGAACTACCAGACTTTTCCATAAAAAAGTCTCTATGCTACCAATCACTGGTAGCTCCTGGCTGTAATCCTCACTATTCAGAAGGCTGAATCTGAGAATCACACTTAGAAGCCAGCCTTGGCAGGAAACTCCATGAGACTCTTACTCAGATTGACAACTGGAAAGCTGTGATTCATGTTAATAGAGCACCAGCCTTGAGTGGCAAAGCTAAAGGATAACGTCCAGGCCCTGAGTTCAAACCCTAATGCCAGCACTCGCACACACACACGCACACATCACACACGGATTGGCCGTGTCCATTGAGGATGGCTGATCATTGTTCTATAACAGGATCTGTACTTTGTATTCAGGAATTTTCATTTATTTCAGAGATTCTGTCTTAACTGGAGTTTCCCTACTAGCAAATGATGTTGAGTATGTACATGCTTATTTCACTCTGTATATTTTTTAGTGTTACACTGCTCTTCCACTAGCAATTGTTTCTTATTATTGCTTGAGAGTTTCAATATATCCTGGCTATGCCTTTAATCAGAAATTTGCTTTATAACTACAACCTGTCAATCTTTAGCTTATGTTTTCATTCTAAAAGTAGTTCCTAAAGTTAATTTTGATTTTAAAAAATCATAGTTAACATTTTCATCTTTTGCATATTTCTTTTCCAATTTCTTTTTCCTTCTTTCTTTTGGTGTAGCTCAGGATTACAAAGACTTTCTCCTAGAAGTTTAGAGTCTAGAATCTGGTTTGAATATATTTTTATATAAAAGATGAACAATATATACTGTGGTTCCTATTTTATTTTGCATTAGGACATCCTCCAACATCCTTTCCTAGGCATCATTTGTTGAAACACTCTCAGTTGGAGTACTTTCACAACTTTATGGTCAGTTTCCTGTATTTAAGCTGGCCTGGACATGTCTGTCTTTAGCAAATACCATGCTATCTCGATTGTACTAACTTCACAGTAAATCTCCAAAATGATAGTGTGGCCTTCAGCTCTGTGTGTGTGTGTGTGTGTGTGTGTGTGTGTGTGTGTGTGTGTGTGTGTGTGTGTAGCATAGCTTGAACTCAGGGCCTCACACTTGTTCTGCTTGCTTGTTTGGCTGATGCTTTCCCACTTGGACCATACCTCCAGCTCAGCTTTTGGTTGTTTGGAGATAGAGTCTCTCACCTGACCTACAGTCCTCCATATCTCAGCTTCCTGATATGCTACAGTTTCAAGCACGAGCCACTAATACCTAGCATTCTTTGTCAAAATAACTTTTACGTTTACTTTTTGAAAGCCATATATCTTATGTAAAACAAATGAGACAGAGGTGAATAGATTTTGTGCCTGAAAGTGAGTTGGGACCCTGAGCTCATGGAAAAGGGGCAATGTGTGCAAGTCTAGTGAGAAATAACCTTGCTGTCTCCCTGGTTCTTGCTGTTCTGGGTCTCTGTACCAAGTGCCTTGTGTTTAGGTGGGATCATTTTCTAGGTGGACTTTCTTAATTAGTACTTGCAACTCTTAAGTTCTTGGTCCTCTGCAGCTGTCTCGACATCAGGGCTGTGGGAGACAGGAGAGGGACAAGTTCTCTTTCTCTGATTAAGCCTGCACTGTGCCACTTGGTCTCGAGTGAGGTCCTCTCAGCTTCCCCATCGATCCCTTATTGCAGCAGTAGTGTTCACGCTCTGTCCCCCATTCCTCAGGGTACAAAAGCAAGAGCAGCTGCTGGAGGCATTTATCACCATGCTTGCCTGCCTGCCAGGATTGTTCATAGATAGGTAGGTAGGTAGATGATAGACAGATAGATTAGATTAGATAGACAGGTTAGATAGATAGCAGCCATGCCAAGTCTTTCTTTAGGGTCAGCTCTGACCCTGAAGGGAGCTTCTGGAAGCATGAAGGGCATTGCTAGGTGAAATTTCCTGCAGAGGTCCAGGTGACTGAGAGAGTGATGCTACTAAAAGACAGGTGGCACGGAGAGATTTATAGAAAGTAGCCTAATTGTGCCCCCAGGAATAAAGCAGATGTTGGCTTGTAGGGCGTAGAGGGGAAGAAGAATGCCACAGGAAATACTGTGCAGCTTCCCCCTCGTAGCCAGATGGGCTGTGTCCTCTTCTCCGGGGGTGGGAGGGTGATCAGCATGGCCCCCGCCATCTAGAGTTTGTGCTGGCTGCAAATGAATGAGCACCCTGTCATCCATGAAAAATGTATATTCATTGTAGTAGAAATTATATGTATAGGAAATGCATTATTCAGTGGAATAATAGGAACATTTTCTTTACTAAGCAATAAATAATGAATACCTAGAATCTTTTTTATTAAGTATACTTTGTGTTTTCAAGCTTTATTTTCATAAACCTCATGGGAGAAACATGAATAAAGTACTTTGAAGTTCTGTTGAACTTTTCCGCTGATGATGACGATGATGATAGTGTCCTCAGCACTGGGGTTTCCTTCTCTTCAACTTCCTGTACAGTGTTGCCATAGACAACTCAAGCTGTTTAGCACTGACTGAAAACATCAGAAAGGAAATAGTGAAGGCTAATTTTCTCCAGTTGCTACTGCCAGGCTCCTTAGTTAACTTGAGTTACACACACACACACACACACACACACACACACACGCACGCACAGAAACAATGTTCCTGGAAATGTGAACTAGTTAGAAGCAATATTCTCCCTGAAGTAACTGAAATGGATAAGGTTTTTGATGGACAATTCTAGTTTTCAGACATTGCTGATTCCCAGTCCTGATGTTTGGATAGGGGTGCTAACTGTGAGGTTTGCCAGGAAAGGAACCCCACCACATGGTTCAAGCAGAAGAGAGTTTATTGGGGGGAGAGCAAACTGCTGTCTGCACAAGATGGAGGCATGGGGAGACTGGGGACCGGGGGCGGGGAGAAAGAAGACAGAAAGGGGGGGTGGGAGAGAGAGAGAGAGAGAGAGAGAGAGAGAGAGAGAGAGAGAGAGAGAGAGTAGGGACTCGTATTAAGCAGGATTCTATATGGAAAAGCGGGAGAGGTGGCCAGGTGGACCGGATGTGACCCCGGCAAAGGGAAGGTAACTGCCGCTGCTAGGTGTGCCGGTTACCTAGGTACTAATGCAGGTTCTGGGTGCAGATTTAAACAGGCTGGTGGGGTGGGGGACACGTGCCAGAGCCCTCCCTGGGGGACCGGAGGCTTGCTCCTCCCGGGCAGTGGCATTGACCTGCTGCTGTGTCTTACAGGTGCGTGCTGCTCCCTCTCCTGGGAGTGAAGCCCCCCCAGCAGAGCCTCTACCTGCTTGTTGACTCAGTGGATGAAGGGTGGAACATCGCCGAAGGCGAGCAGACCTCTAGCAGCTTCTCTGGAACGGTGGCTGAGCTCCTAGCCGGACACCATGACTTCTTTCCACCCTGGCTATTACTGCTCTGCTCTGCCCGAAAACAGAGTAAGGCTGTGACTAAAATGTTTACCGGTAAGCACAATCCCTTCCTGCCATCCATGATGAGCTGCACTGGTGAACAAAACATGGGGTAGAGTTCTCTCAGAGCAAGCCATGGGAGAAAGCCACTGGGGCTCCAATTGCTGCTTCTGGCAGCTGTTCCATCCCTAGCATCCTTTACACTCAGCAGAACACTTCTTTCAGAATTCTTTCCTGGCTGCCTTGCGTGTGCTGCTGTGTCAAGGTCAGTTCTGTTTCTTCTTACTGAGCAGTATCTTAAGAGCAGTGGATATGTCTTTACAAACAAATCAATGGCAATGGCTCTAAGTGCCTTTCTTGCTGGAGGAGAGGTAGAGCTAATGGGCTCTTAGGATACTTCCTGATGTTACTTCCTCTTTCTGAGAGTGAGACTACAGTCTAATGTCTAATGTTGTAAAGGTTCACCACACTTCTTTTTCTTTCTTTCTTCACATTACTTTTCTTTTTAACCAACCCTACTAAAGTTGTAGCTGCTGCCATTTGATTATGTGCAGCACTTCTTGTACTGTGGGAATAAACAGTCAAAAACAGGGATTCTCAGCATTTGTGGTGTAACTGAGAGACAGGAATCGAGTGAATCAGGAGTCAGCCCCATCACTTTTAAGTAGCTCTGCACATTTTATAATGTGGCAGAATCTTCTCCTTGTAAGAATTTTCTGTGACCAGCCTGATGTCAATCTGTCTCTGTTTCCCTTGCTACTGTAGCAGAATTTTGCTTCCCATGTTTGGCTTCTTTCTTGTTACTGATAAAATCAAGTGAGAGTTGCTAACACCATGCCACACGTCCTGTGTCAGGCATGGCAAGCTGAAGAAGCTCCTTGGGACCCTCTCCCATGCTCGCTGATAGTTTATTCCGTGTTCTCTCTGCTAGTGCGTACATGATAAGCATTTACAGTTTACACAGCAGCACCACAGGTATAGTCTTAGCTCCTACTACTCGCCAGCTTGTACTTACAGCCTTATCAAAAGCCTTTTAGATGTTGCTACTGTCATTTTATTCTCATCTTTAAGCAAAAGACGATTTTGAGTCCTAATTTTATTATTACTTCTAAATCCAAATCACTGGTTTTCGTGGCTGGAGAGTAGTGTTCTCTCTGGGGATAACTTACTTGCTTTTCTGTTGTGCTCGGCATAAGGAGAGTATTAACATTTTGTCACCACCTATTGAAAAATCCTAATGTAAGGATCCAGAATCTGAAATGCTCCCAAATCCATAAACATGATTCCACAAGTGGAGATTTCCTCACCATGAGACTTGTTTCACATACAGAATTATTCAGAGTCTTATGTAAAATTACCTAGTAGATTTTTTTAAGCATGGGATTCTGTCTCCAGTGTATTTCATCATGTATATGAAAATATTCCAAAATCTGAATTCCAAAATATTTGTGGTAGCAAGCATTTTAGATGAAGGTTGTTATTCAACCTATATCACAAACTACTTCCTTCTTATACCTGTCTGTATCTCTTAGACAATATCTGTCTACAGGTTTATGGGGCAAACATGGGCTTGGAATGGTTGGCTTAGAGAGTGTGTACTTTTTGGACTTATTAATCTTTCCAAATTATTAACTAGAATGACAAGTAATTTACACCTCTACCAACAAGATGAGCTTTCCCTTTCCCTGCATGCACCAGCCAGCATGGGTTCTTTTCAGATCTGCTTTTCTGCTCCAGGGTGCAGCACCTGGTTTCATCTCGGTAGAATTTTCTTCCCTGGCCTCTTACTGCTGTCTCTTCACTTAGTTCTCTGTTCAGGTACCAATCACACACACACACACACACACACACACACACACACACACACACACACTGCATTTTCTGTAAGAGCTCCATTTCCACCTCCTCAACTTCTTAATTACACACTCCCTTATCTGGCTTTATTTTCTTTATGTGTGTCACTGCTGATTAAAATATGTTAGTCTTTCATCGCCTGCTAGGATGACCTCCCCAGGAACTGGTCCTGAGTGTACCCACCCACAGCTTTACCTTCCTAGCCTCTAGAATGTAGCTGGAACAAAAACAGCTTTCAGGGATTTGCAGATGAATGAATTTGTGTTTACTTTCAACCATGATTTACCAGGAAAAACAAAACAACAAGGTGGTCAGATATTCTTACCACGCTCCTTCCTCTGAGATATTAACTAGGCTTCAAATAACCTACCTCTCTGTTGATGGTAAAATTTTAATTTGGGGTAAACATTTATAATATTACTAAACTTATTAAAGCCTATTACCAATGCTTTCCCAAAAAAGTAAAGAGCAGATTATATTTCTGTCTTAAAAGTGTTCTTTCCTGTTGGGCGCTAATGGCTCACACCTGTAATCCTAGCTACTCAGGAGGCTGAGGTCTGAGATCTCAAAGCCAGCCCAGGCAGAAAATCTGTGAGACTCGTATCTCCAATAAACTAATCAGAAAAGGCTGAAAGTGGCTCTGTGGCTCAAGTGGTAGAGTGCTAGCCTTGAGCACAAAGAAGCTCAGGGACAGTGCCCAGGTCCTGAGTGCAAGCCCCAGGACCAGCCAAAGGCGGGGGGAAAGATTCTTTCTTTGTATTGCATTATATTTTAAAATATTTGCTAAAATGCTAGCTCATATCTGTCAGGTTGTTTGGGTTTGTCTTACTGATTATTAGGGGTTTTATTTCATATTCCCTCATGTTTGCAATTTCACTGTTCAAAAATTGTAATAGATACTTTGATGTCTATTCAGAGTGTTCTAACATATTAGCCTTCACTGTTCTGCATTCATAGTTTTAGTCTATTCCTGAAACACATTGTCTGCTGAACGGTGTCAAATAAGGCACAATGAGACCAAGTTACCAGACCATACATTTTCTGAATAGGTTCTTGGGGATACTAAGTAATTACCGTGAGCCTCGCTTTGTAGGCTTGGCACCGGCCCTGGAGTGGCATGCCCCATTCTCCTCTCTCCAGTTCTGAGCAGTGTCACCCTGAGAGCTACGTGTATAAGAATACAAAGTACATCGGTAGTGAAGTGGTCCAACATTTCAATGAGTTATGCTTTCATTCCCTACAAATTTTTGTTCTTTTTGGCATCACCTTAGAATTTTTAAGTACTGTAAAAAATATAGTAAATTGTTCGTGTTCATAAGAAAGAGATGACGTATTAGTAAAAGGAATTGAAGTTGAAAAATAACGAGGCTGAGGGTATATATCACAGTGGCAAGTGCAAAGGGCCTGGCTTACATCTCCAGCACTGCACACATACCAAAATAAAGACTAAATAAAAATAGTTATGTGCAATATATAATATAAAATAATTGTTAGAAGTACAGTTCTAATTTCTGTGAGAGTATATGTGTTTGTTTTGCTTTTCTGCGATGTGAACGCTTAACTCCAGGCTCTGGCACACAAAGAATAAGAACTCCAGTCTCTGGCACACAAAGAATAAGAAATAGTTCTTCGTGTTGATAGGAAAAGAAAATTGTTTTTCTGCCATCTAGATGTTTTTACGCCATTATTTATATGCTAGGTCTATCAGTAATACTGATTTAATAGTATTAACTTTTCATTGATTCATTTGTATTGGTTTAGTTTACTTCAGAGACACTCTCTTTGAAGATAGGGGGTACTGTAGCACTTGTCACGTGCTCACCTCTGTTTTTGTGTGTCTTTTCTCTCCAGGCTTTCGGAAAATAAGTTTAGATGACCTTCGGAAGGCATATATTGTGAAGGACGTCCAACAGTATATTCTTCATCGTTTAGATCAAGAAGAAGCTTTGCGCCAGCACCTCACCAAAGAGACCGCTGAGATGTTAAACCAGCTCCACATCAAGAGCAGCGGGTGCTTCCTTTACCTAGAGCGAGTTTTAGATGGAGTTGTAGAAAACTTTATTATGCTACGAGAGATCCGTGACATCCCGGGAACTCTGAATGGTCTGTATCTCTGGCTGTGCCAAAGGCTTTTTGTAAGGAAACAGTTTGCCAAGGTGCAGCCCATCCTGAATGTGATTCTCGCCGCCTGCCGACCGTTGACAGTGACGGAGTTATACCATGCCGTGTGGACCAAAAACATGTCCTTGACCTTGGAAGACTTCCAGCGCAAGTTAGATGTCCTTTCCAAAGTTCTCGTGGGTGGGCAAGGGAACACGAAAATCCTCTTCCACTACAGCTTTGCCGAGTGGCTTCTGGACGTGAAGCACTGTACCCAGAAGTACTTGTGCAACGCCGCCGAAGGGCACAGGATGCTGGCCATGAGTTACACCTGCCGAGCCAAGAGCCTGACCCCGCTGGAAGCCCAGGAGTTCGCCTTGCACCTCATCCACTCCAGCCTGCAGCTGGAGCCCGCCGAGCTGGCCCTGTGGATGATATGGAATGGCACCCCGGTTCGGGACTCGCTGTCCACACTGGTCCCCAAGGAGCAGGAGGTACTCCAGCTGCTGGTGAAGGCCGGGGCTCATGTCAACAGCGAGGATGAGCGCACCTCCTGCATCGTCCGGCAGGCCCTGGAGAGGGAGGACTCCATCCGGACCCTCCTGGACAACGGCGCCTCGGTGAACCAGTGCGACCCCAACGGCCGCACCCTGCTGGCCAACGCTGCCTACAGCGGCAACCTGGACGTGGTGAACCTGCTGGTGTCCCGGGGCGCCGACCTGGAGATCGAGGATGCCCACGGGCACACCCCGCTCACCCTGGCTGCCAGGCAGGGCCACACCAAGGTGGTGAACTGCCTGATCGGGTGTGGCGCCAACATCAACCACACGGACCAGGACGGCTGGACGGCCCTGCGCTCAGCGGCCTGGGGCGGCCACACGGAGGTGGTGTCGGCACTGCTGTACGCGGGCGTGAAGGTGGACTGCGCGGACGCCGACGGGCGCACGGCGCTGCGGGCCGCGGCCTGGGGCGGCCACGAGGACATCGTGCTGAACCTGCTGCAGCATGGCGCCCAGGTGAACAGGGCCGACAACGAGGGCCGGACGGCGCTCATCGCCGCTGCCTACATGGGCCACCGCGAGATCGTGGAGCACCTGCTGGACCACGGCGCCCAGGTGGACCATGAGGATGTGGACGGGCGCACGGCGCTGTCGGTGGCCGCGCTGTGCGTGCCCGCCAGCAAGGGTCATGCAGCAGTGGTGAGCCTGCTGGTGGAGCGCGGCGCCGAGGTGGACCACTGCGACAAGGACGGCATGACGCCGCTGCTGGTGGCCGCCTACGAGGGCCACGTGGACGTGGTCGACCTGCTGCTGGAGGGCGGCGCCGACGTGGACCACGCGGACCACAACGGTCGCACGCCGCTGCTGGCGGCCGCGTCCATGGGCCACGCGTGCGTGGTGAACACGCTGCTGTTCTGGGGCGCGGCGGTGGACAGCATCGACGGCGAGGGCCGCACGGTGCTGAGCATCGCGGCCGCGCAGGGCAGCGTGGAGGTGGTGCGCACGCTGCTGGACCGCGGCCTGGACGAGAACCACCGCGACGATGCGGGCTGGACGCCGCTGCACATGGCGGCCTTCGAGGGCCACCGGCTCATCTGCGAGGCGCTCATGGAGCAGGGCGCGCGCACCACCGAGACGGACAACGACGGGCGCGTGCCGTGCATCCTGGCCTCGCAGGAGGGCCACTACGACTGCGTGGCGGCTCTGCTGGAGGGCCCGTGCCCCGTGGACCAGCGCGGCTATGACGGGCGCAACGCGCTGCGTGTGGCCGCGCTCGAAGGCCACCGCGACATCGTGGAGCTGCTACTGAGCCGTGGCGCCGACGTGGACGGGCGTGACGCGGACGGGCGGCCCACGCTCTACATGCTGGCACTCGAGAACCAGCTGGCCATGGCCGAGCTGCTGCTGCAGAGCGGCGCCGACGTGGAGGCGCGCGATGCCGAGGGCCGCACAGCACTGCACGTGTCGTGCTGGCAGGGCCACGCCGACATGGTGCGTGCGCTGCTGGCGCGCCGCGCCGACGTGAACGCGGCCGACCACGAGCGCCGCTCGGCGCTGCAGTCGGCTGCCTGGCAGGGCCACGTGCGCGTGTGCCAGCTGCTGCTTGCGCACGGCGCGCGCGTGGACCACGCGTGCAACCAGGGTGCCACGGCACTGTGCATCGCGGCGCAGGAGGGCCACGCGGATGTGGTGCGTGTGCTGCTGGAGCACGCCGCCGACCCCAACCACGCCGACCAGTTCGGCCGCACCGCCATGCGGGTGGCCGCCAAGAACGGGCACGCGCAGATCCTGCGGCTGCTGGAGCGCTACGGCGCCGCGGCACTCAACGGCTGCGCGCCCTCACCCGTGCACGCCATGGAGCCGCAGCCCCCGCCGCCCGCCCCGTCTCGCGGCCCGTCCCTCACCACCCAGTCGAGCAGCTCGGGCAGCACCGGGGCCTCGGCGCTCGGGGCACCGCCCCCCGGCCCCGGCCCTGCGCAGGCGCTCAGCTCGCCCTCCGAGTCCCCCGACTCCACCGTGGACCGGCACAAGTCCTCGCTCTCCAACAACTCCCTCAAGAGCTCCCAGAACTCCTCCCTGCGCACCACGTCGTCCACGGCCACGGCGCAGACGGTGCCCATGGACAGCCTGCCGGGCCTCAGCTTCACCGAGCAGATCCAGCAGCACTCGCTGCCGCGCAGCCGCAGCCGCCAGTCGGTGGTGTCCCCGTCCTCCACCCCGCACGCGCTGGCGCCCGCACCTGGCCCCGCGTCGCCCTGCGCTGAAGCTGACTGGAGCCAGCCCCAGCCCGGGGCTAAGTCCCCCAGGCCGCCCAAGGGAGCGCCGCCGCCGGAGAGCGCCGGCAAGGCGGGCTCAGCCGGGAGAAAGGCCGGGAAGCCCAGCGGCTGCTCCCAGCCAAAGGTTCTCGAATACGAAATGACCCAGTTTGACAAGCGGGGACCCGTGGGCCAAGGCGGGAGCGGTGCGCCCCTTAAACAAGGACCCGTGGACGCTCAGAGCAAAGTCCTGCCGCCTGGCACCCCGCAGGACGCGGGCCGGGGACCCCCGCCCCTGGGCGGAGAGCAGAAGAGGAGGAATGGGATCATGACGAACCCCAACTACCACCTGCAGGGCAGCCAGGTGTTCCTGGGGCGGGTGTCCGTCCCGCGAGCCCTCCCCGACAGAGGCCACCAGGACGTGTTAGAGGGGTACCCTCCCCCAGAGACAGAACTGAGCCTTAAGCAAGCCCTGAAGCTGCAGATGGAGGGCTCCGACCCTGGCTTCAACTACAAAAAGGAAACGCCGTTATGAAAGAAAGGTAAGCGCCGTGAACCCTGCAGGCACACGCGGCCAGAGGCGGCCGCGAGGCCAGAGGCCAGGGCTCCCACTTGCCCTGTCATCCCAGCTGCCTGGGAGGAGGGCTGCACCCAGGCCCAGGGTTAGCAAGGCCTGGTCCTGGTTACTCTCCAGGCATGGTGGGGCGGGGCTCTAGGGGCTGCTCCCCCCCTCCCCCCCCCCCCAAGCCCGGGTGGGAGGGTCAAGGTACAGAACTGGCCTTGAACAGAGGCATGAGAAAAAGTCAAAACTGCGGGTGGCGGGCTGGGAATGTGGCTTAGCGGTTAAGTGCTTCTCTGGCACGCATGCAGCCCTGGGTTCCATTCCTCAGCACCACACACACAGAAGCTAGCCAGGGACAGTGGTCAAAGCCCTGAGTTCAAACCCCAGGATTGGCAAAAAAAAAAAAAAAAAAAATACCACCTGGTGGATCGCAGTTCGAAGCCAGCCCGGGCTGGAAAAGTCCACGAAACTCTTACTTCGAACCAACCAGCAGAAAACTGGAAGTGGACCCGTGGCTCAAAAACCTATCAAAAGTTCCCTTTACTGAGAACGCATTTTTCTCCAGTGTTCTTCTAACCTCCTGATCTCTTTGAATGTCATCTTTCATCCAATCCTTCCTTTGAAATTTGAATTCTCCTACTTTCCCATTTCCTCTTTATCCAAAGCACTTGTCACTTACTATGCTTTTTAGATCCTATTGATTTATTAGGTTTACTACTTGTTTCCTCTGACTGAAAAGTAAATTTGCAAGGTGGGTTTGATCCATTTGTTTGCTCAGTGTTGTGTTCCCCGGCCTTAGAATCATGCTTGATGCTCTTGGTAATTTTTCGGTAGGATAAATTGAGTGAGTAAATGAATGAACAAACTACTTACAGGTCGCAGATGAACCGGTTCCTCTAGTCATTCACCCTTTTACACGATCTTGGATGATGACAGAAGCTAAAGCCGGCCTTGTAATGTTCATTGTTTTGTTTTGAGAACATTGTGTATGTAACATTTAACAGAGAGTTGGGCAATGTTAAGTTTATTGTATCTCACCTCTGAAGAAGTCAAAGCCATAGTCATTAATAGGTAGTCTTGTTATGACAGATATCAAGGAAATTTTTCTTTTTATATATTCTTTTATGACATTGAATTCATTGTACTACATGGTTTTAATTCACCCTGTCAAGTTTGTGAATATAATGCATTGTGATCGGTGTCACCCGTCACCCCTTCCATCATTCTCTGTCTCCCCTAACTCCACCCATCCCCTCAAGTCACCCGGTTCTGTTTTCACATGGGAACGCTGAATACTGTGATTGCAGTTACCCACTCTTCTTCGCCTCTCTTTCCCCTCCCCTTGACCTCACCTGGTCTTTGCAACACATGCTCCAGCTTGCTGCTACTCATTTTGTTAGACTGTAAATTAGTCATTCAAAGGAGTTACACTGTTGGAATCCTCTCCCCATACACCATACTTTAGTTAACGTGCGTGTATATGTAATGTGTATGATCTAGTATACATATATATTTATATATATAGTATACATATATTATACATATATACATATATAGTATACATACATATATTTATAATTTAGATGTAAAAAATCAGGCTAAGTAAAGTCAGGCTCAGAGAGACAAAGGATGTATGTTTTCTCTCATATGTGGAAGTTAAATCAAGCAAGATTTTCAATACCAAGAGTAGTGGGAAAGAGAATCATGGATGCTTTGACCAGGTGGGTGCATAAAGCCTATTAGATTCCCATAAAATAGTTTTCATTAAATACACATGTTTCTCTTTCACCACAAAAGAACTCACTAAGAGGGGAGGTCGAGTTAAGAAATAGGCCCAAACGTACTTCTTATGTGTGGGTGCTTTTTCAGAGGCACATTTTCTGCATTGGAGCTGTGTCTGAAGAGGACATTGGGAATAGTTCTTGTTTATCCCACCACTGTGTCCATCCTACTTTCTTTCCTACTTTCTTTAACAAAATCATCCTCTCAGACAGACATCACTCTTGTTTCTTTTGTCAGTGTTGTATTTTAGACATAGTAAGTGAAACTTTACTGTGATTAATACCTTCATATCTTTCTTCCAGTGTAACTTTACAGATAACTAGTCACATACCATTCAAAAAATGCTACTCCACGATGCCTTATTTTCATTAGCACAGCCTTCTAACTCTCTGATGTCTTTTGTAAAATCAAAGTATGGATATATGTTAAATAGTAAAATCCATGTATTAGGTAAATAAATACCTATAGAATCATTAAAAGAAAATTATAGCCAAAGGAATGGCTCAGGTGTCATACCAGTATAGCAAGCATGAGGTAGTTCCTAGTTAAAAAAAAAGAAGTGTGTGTGTGTGTGTATGATAAGTTAAATGATGAATTCCTAATAGTTTAACCTATTAAATTTGTCTCATGCAGTTGGTAGTATGTACATATGTATGTGTTCTTTGATAAAAAATCTTGCATAAGTATGTAATAAGGAATATTGAGATTAATTTTTTTCTCTTGAATTTTTGTGTTAGTGTGCTATCCTGGGGAATAGACGACATTGAAGGAATGAATGGTTCTTCAGCTACCAGATGAAGACATAAAATGCCTGTTGATGTGCTGGAAAAAAATCTGAAGAATGTAACATCCCAGGATAGTTAGCTTAATTACTGTAATGTGCCTGACCGGCAGGGCTGCCTTCTCAATGTGACCCTGTGTGCTTAACAATCTCATTGTGTGTGCTTTGTATTCGCAACCCAGGAAAAGCACTGTTTGAAGAAAGAATGCAGAGGTGCGCACAGCTCCCTGGTAAAGCTGAAGAAAAAAGCAGCCTCTGAGTAAAGTATTTTAAGTTAAGATTTGATAAATGTGCATGTGTCAGGTCAGATATGTATGGAAGGCAGTGTTCCTTGTATTTATTTTCTTCTTCTTGTGGCAGAGAAAACTTAAGTGTACTATTTCAGTCACATTTGCATCATAGTGTATGCCTGGTTCTTGTACCTTTACAAGCGTTTCTCAATAAACTAAATACTGCAGCTGTCTTACGTTCAGTACCCCTTCAGCCGTGGAGAAAATGAGGTTCTACAGAAATGCCACAGTGACATGAAAACATGGTTTCTTGAAACATTCTCAGAAAATGTCATTTCTAATAGTTTAGGGAGCTGTTTTAAGTATTTTCCAAAAGCGCGCTGTCCTTCCACCTCCAAGAAGACAGACTCCTTCCCAAGGCAGGATGCTTCTCAGCCACACACGTGTCCCTAGGGAGCACACTGATCCCTGAATAACTCATTCCTGCCCTCTCCCCTCTCTCCCTCCTGAAGGTGCTTGCTCAGGAGAATGGGTGTACTGCCCCCCCCCCTCCCAGGTCTGCTCCCCTCTACTTGCTAATGGCTGAGTCAGTGGAGGCGCTTTGAAATGCAGTGAATGGTCTAGTGGGGGAATGTGCTTTGTGCTGTTTTTCGAAGGTGATATCCTTGGCCCACAACTGACTGAGACTACAGCATGTGTCTTATTGTTTGATAAAAAGCAATGGATTCTCTGTCCACATGCTCTTTCCCCTTTCCTTCTTTGAACAGTGGCTGAGTGCCAGGGTTGAGGGACACAGAGAGAGGTCCTTGAGCATGGGGAGACCTTGGTTGAAATGCCCGTGGGCCCACAGCTCTGGCCTCATGGGTGTATTCTACCCTGCAGAGCCTGCTGGCCTGGGCTGCACGTGCTTGGAAAGGCTGACAGAGTGATGTAGAAAATGAGGGTGTAGATTCGATCTTTGAATGAACCTGCCAGTCTGACACATCTGAGAAATTCTGTTCTTTCTATGTGCTGTTGAAAAGGAGGAATGAGGAAAGAGAATTTGGAGATTGAGCACAAAACCACCACTACTATTGAGAAGAACCTTTTAGCATCAAAACAGTAATCTCCTCTAATAAAGGACTCATAAGTGAGGTGTTGTTCACGAGAATAGAAATGTATGATTGGTTGGGATAAGTATTTCTCACTTGAATGTGTAAGGCTTTTCTTTTTTGGAATCAACAAAACTCATTTTCATCTGAAAATTGTAATCGGGATAAGGAGATAAGTTGAGGGGCTCAAAGTTAAGGTGACATGGCAATATCGGTAACTCGAATGCCAATGTTTCAAGTATTGAATTCTTGTCCCCATGGGACATTTATTGAAGACACTTAATAGGACTCTTTCAAAGGAGCCTTAAAAGTGTTGATGATTCTGTTAATAAATAGGAACGCATACTCTAATCACCAACTTCACTCACCTCCAGTTCAGCACAGTTGCATGGCTGGTAGAATGAAGCGCGAATTAATTTCTTACTAGGCACATTTTTCTTTAGGAAGTCAACCCTGAAAGCTGCCAGTTTTTCTATTACCCTTGAATTATGGAAATTGTATTTATTTAACTTTATTGTTTTTACAGAATTGCACCTTGTGGCCAAAGGGCAAAGCTATGACTCATTGCATTAGGGGTTTATTTTTTTCAAAGAGCTAACTGTTTTGGTAGCCATCCTTTATATACTTGGAACCATTGGTAAGAGGAGAGCTTATTGAGAAAGTAGGATTTTCATACGTATTCTGTGGGACATTTTTATAGAGATAGGGTTTTAGAAAAGAAGGAAAGTGACTCTCACTTGGGATGCAGCTGAACTATGCTGGAGATGCTTTTCTGTTTTCAGTGGGGAATTTAATACCAGAGATGGGTGGGAAATGAAAATAGCCCCCCCTATGTTAAACTCCTAAATAGCTATTTTTGAAATTGAAATGTTTAAATTTTGTAAATCAGCTATTTCCGGTACACAACTTAAATGATACCATGTGCTTGTAACATTTTTTATAACATTCCATTCTATTCATTCCCCTAAAACTTATGAGTTGATCATAAGAGAAGTGATTTTTTAAAAAATCAGGTATGAAAATCTGCAGGTTTTCAGGTAAGGCATGGGTTAGAGAATGGAGCAGGAAGCGCAGTGTTGCAGAGGAAATCCAGCCTCTTCTGCGCCGCTTCCACACCTCACGCTTCCAGAATCCTCGCCAAACAATAGTTCACTCATGAAACACCAATTCTTCCTCAAGTGGTAGAGCACCAGCCTTGAGCGAAAAGTGTGCCAGGACCTGAGTTCAAGCCTCACTCCCCCCCCACACACACACACATGCACACACATAAAAGGACAAGAAGTAAATGCTTTTCTCCATATTGTTTTTGGCTATGCAAATGTTTGTTCTACATTTTACACTGTAGGCAATGTAGCTGCAGACAAAAGGTTTTGGTTTTTGTTTTACTTTCTTACCCCCTTGGGTTTTAGGGTCTGTAAATAACCTAAAATGTACATTGAATTTCACATTGTAAAAGTTTTATTTTATTCCTTGTATTATATTATGCCAAAATTCCTTATGTATATGAAAGTGCATAATAAATATATTTGCTTTACAGAAGACATCTTGTTTTTAATTTTCTTCTTGAATCAGTACATGCATGATATGAAAAACCACTGCTTAAAGGTAATGTTTCAATAAATGTTAAGGTGATTTGAAAGTATAAAAACTGAGCTATTAGCACTTTCCAATGGAAGGTACAAAGAGAAAGACATAGCCTTTATATCTTCCTGAAGTTTCTGTAAAGATGGGTGACCTCCTCTCCCCTCCCCTAACTGGCCAGGTGGTCCCTCTGAGATCCTTCTAGAATCCTGGGGCCAGGAAGTTGGGTTCATCTGGCTCAGTGATTGTCACATTACTAAGGCAGGCTCACCCTGAATACTTTTGTTTAATTTCCAAAACAATTATTTTTCTGAATAACATGCTCACCTCGTGACCTTGATCCTTTACAACCTGTGTCCTCCCAATACACACACACACACACACACACACACACACACACACACACACACGCGCGTACTGTGACTCCCAAGGGAAGTTTCTTAAAAAGCCAACAAGAAAATTTTGTTCTTGTTTAGTAATTCTATCATTACGTTCTGCAGTAATGTCCTTGTCAAGTTGTTGGGTTAATCAAAAATTGTATCCTAGGCAAGTGTAAGGTAAGATAAGTAAACCAAAATGGGAAGGATGCATGGACTCCCAATGAGCTCGGGTACACAGCAGAGCGCTAGCTGTGGCCCAGGCAACCTGCCCTGGGGTGGAGCAGTGCCTGGTGTGCGCCCTCCAGTCCAGCCCCGGGAAGGAGAGACTTCACGCTGCTGAGCTGACAATGCTCATGTACCGTGCAAATACACACATAGCCTTGTTTTCAAGACTGAGCCCCTGATCACCAATCTTGGGTATCACAGTACAGTGAACCCATTTTGCCATTTGTAGCATCTTTGGATATTCACCTTTAAATTCACTTTTTACCAGAATGGCATAACTTCTTAGCCAAGTTCTGAGACCTGTGTCCCGGGCGGGGGTGGTGGTGGTGGTAAATATGCCTAACATTCAGAAAACCACTATGCACTTAGTGTTTACTTATTCTTGGTCCATGTTGGTGAACATGGATATAATCGTATAGTTGTCAGGACACTGACAGAAAATCAATGCAATGGTTTTATGGCTGGGATTTTTGTTTTCTGCTTATTTTGTTTTTGTGTCTTTGTTATCTGTTTGGTTTGGGGGGGCTTGGCTTTTTTTTCTTAATACTGTATGTGTGTGTGCACATGTGCACACACACACGTGCACACGCCAGTCTTGAGGCTTAAACTCCTGAGCTTTTTTGCTCAAGACCAGTGTCCTACCACTTGAGCCACAGCTCCACTGCTGGCATTTCTTTTTTTGGTTGTTAATTGGCAGTAAGAGTCTCCCAGACTTTCCTAACCAGGCTGGCTTTGAACTGCAATCCTTCAAGCCTCCTGAGTAGCTAGGATTACAGGCGTGAGCCACCAGCACCTGACTCTTAATGCTACTTTTTATGTGTATGTCTGTTACTCCTATTTTGCTTATTATCTTGTATTAAGCTTAACACCTTCAGGAAATTAGACTGTTACTATCCTAGAAATGTGTGCAAATGGAATACACCTGCTAACCGGCCAGACCAAGGCACAGGTCCAGCCTTCGCCTCTCCCTCCAGACATTAACCACAGCAAAGTGAAACCTGAGTCTGGCGTCCATTATACTACGTTAGTATTTTTCCAAATTACAAGACAAAAACCATACATAAATGGAACCAAATAGTATGACTTCTCTTTTGTGATTTCTTTCCCTGTGTAATTTCTTTCTGTGTCAATGGCTTGCCTTTTCACTACTATATAATATTTTTTCTGTTTAGGGTAGTATAATATTCTATTATGGTAATAAGCACACCATACTTTTTAAAAAGAAATCTAGTACTACTAATGAACCTAAGGGTTATTTCCTATTTGGGTTTCTTAGGAAGGATACTGCCTGTAATAGAATCTTGCCCATAGATTTGGTGTGCATATATATACATTTGTTTTTAACAAAAAGGAAATTACTAGATCTTACAGCATATACGTGATCATCTTTTCAGTGGATAAAACCAGTTTTACAAAGTGGCTTTTACCAATCTCCACTTAAGAGCTTGCCTGTAATCCTAGTTAATCAGAGGCTGAGATCTCAGGATCATGGTTCAAAGCCAGCCCAGGCAGGAAAAGTCTGTGAGGCTTTTATTTCCAGTAAACTGTTCGGAAAAAGCCAGAGTGGTGCTGTGGCTCAAGTGGTAGAGCACTAGCCCTGAGCAAAAGAAGCTCAGGGACAGTGCCCAGGCCCTGAGTTCAAGCCCTAGGACCAGCAAAACTTAAAAAAAAAAAAAAGAAAAGTGATGTAGAGCAACTTTGCCAGAAGCTGCTATTTAATCTTTTTCCTTGTATTTGTGTACAAATACTGCATTGCCATTTGAATTTATTTCCATCATATAGCTAATGAAATGAGATGTTGTACATATGATTGTATATTTGGATGTTCTGTTGTGGGGAGGAATTTGGACATTTTTCCCCTTTGCTTCCCTGGTTTTAGAATTTTTTTCTATTTTGGGGTATTGTAAGTTCTCTAATATATCAATATAGAAAATACACACACATATATCAAATATCTTCATAATTCTATCCTTGTCCCTTTCACTTTTCTTTTCTTTGGTGGGGGGGGTGGATTTTGAATTCAGGGCCTGGTCACTGTTGCTGAGCCTTTGTATTCAAACCTCATGTTCTTCCACTTTGAGCCACAGCTCTTTTTCTGGCTTTTTTGGTACTTAATGGAAGATAAGAGTCTCCTGGATCTTCCCTACTCAGGCTGGCTTCAAACTGCACTCCTCAGATCTCAGCCTCCTAAGTTGCTCGGCGTAAGCCACCCGCGCCCAGCTACTCCTTTCACTCCTATTGACGGACTTTAGTAATGATATTACTTATCCTTTATGTGCTGGTCGTAGGGCTTGAATTCAGGACCTGGCTTTTTCCGTTTGGTGCACTACCACTTGAATCACACCTCCATTCTTGCTTTTTGCTGATTCGTTGGAGATATGAGACTCTTGGATTTTTCTGTCCAAATTGGTTTTGTATTGCAGTCCACAGATCTCAGCCTCCTGAGTAGCTAGGATTATAGAGATGAGTCACTAATGCCCAGTTGTGAGGATATTCTTTGTGGGTGTGGGTGTGCAAATGTGTGTGTGTGTGTGTGCCAGTCCTGGGGCTTGGACTCAGGGCCTGAGCACTGTCCCTGTCTTCTTTTTTGCTCAAGGCTAGCACTCTACCACTTAAGCCACAGTGCCACTTCTGGCTTTTTCTTTATGTGTGGTACTGAGGAATCGAACCCAGGGTTTCACGTAGACGAGGCAAACACTTTACCACTAGGCCACATTCCCAGCCCCTAGTACATTCTTATTTAATAATATCTAATCATTTTCAGCTGTATATTTTTCAAGTCTTGTTGAATAAATCATTGCCCAATATCCTCCTGTTTTTCTCAACAGCTTAACTGTGCTACCTCAATTACTGAAGTAATCAGACTTTGTTCACTGAAAAGTTGTATTTTCACGGTATTGTTATAGCAATTAGCCTTATGAGTTTAATTAAGGTACTGTAAGTCTCAATTTTGTTTTCCTTAGCGTAACTTCTTATCTTTTCTTAGCTTTCCATACAACATTTCCATACAACTTTCAAACTAGCTTCTTAATTACTCTTTAAAACTGATATCTTGATTGGGTGAGTTGATTTATTCATACTTTTCAGCCTTCCAATCAATTTTATATGTGTGTTTTATTTATTTCTATTTATTTTATTTATATTTATCTTAGTTAAATATTTATATATAAATTTTATTTTATTTGTATTTAGATATCTTATTTATCATATCTTATTTTTATTTACCTGTTTCACTTTGAGTAATTTACTTAATTTTCTGTGTAAAAGTATAAGCATTGATTGGCTGTATTCCTGAGTGATTTCTTGTTTATTGATACTGTATAAGTGGCGATTTTAATTTCATTTTCCTTTGTTGCTGGTACACACACATATAGTTTATTTCAGCATATTAATCATGTGTTCGAGAATCTTGCTAAGTTAAGTTTTAAAGGGAAATACAGTTTAGATGTAGCCCATACAGAACACCCATGCCGAACTTCATAAGCTAAGATTGTGTAAAGACGTGCACATCCATGTTCATTGCCACACTGTTCACAACCAAGTTGTGGAAACCACCTAGATGCCCCACCTTACACAGTGGATCCCAAAGAAGGTGGTGCCGGTACCCAGTGGAATTGTATACAGCCATTAGGAAGAATAATACTGTATCATTGGCAGGGAAATGGATGGGCCTAGAACAAATCATGTTATGCGAGATAAGCCGAGCTGTCTCCTGGGAGATACGACACCCAGGAACCTGATCCATCAAACAGGACGCCAGGCATTCACAGTGAAGCCAACAGAGGATTCCCTCAGGAGAGGAACACACAGGCATGACCATGCCTTTGTACATCTCATCATATAGAACAGTATTTATTGAAATGAACTCTGGGGAATGGAAACAAGGATGTGTTTTGTTGTTGTTGTTGTTGCTGTTTTTCTTTTCTTTTTTGTCTTGTTTGTTCATTTATCTTTCCTTGGGAGGGAAAGGGGGCACAGAAATGGAGAGACTGAGGATGAACCAATGCAGCTGTGGTGCTCACTAGACACTGTGTGGAAAATGAACTCTACAACTTGTGGGTGAGGATTGGAGGGAAAACTGGGAGAGAGCGAGGGAAGGGTTGACATTGTCAGAAAAGGTCTCATTACCTGATTTATGTAATTGTAACCCCCCTGTACATCACCTTTATAATAATAAAATAAAAATTAAAACTATAGTCTGACGTGTGTATACAACATAGTCTCTATATCACTTCCAAAAGCTTTGAAAGCAGTTTCCTCCTGAAACCACCAGTGTGATCCTCCCTCCCTCCTGTCCTTCTTACCTCCTTCCTTTCCTTCTTTTGTTTTTCTCTTTTTTTCTCTCTGGCTTTCGCTGGCTTTGGTTGTTATTGTTTTTGTTTTGACAGTACTCAAGTCTAAACTAAGACCCTTTTGCTTTAGTTCATTTTCAGATAAGATTCGGCTTTGAGACCACTCCAGGCTTTATCTTGTTATCTCTGCTTCTCACTTACCTGGGATTACAGGCCAAGGCTACCACACCTAGTTGTTTCTGAGATGGGATCTCACCAACTTTTTTCTTGAGCTAGCCTTCTACCTGTGATCCATCTTCACCTCCTGCTTAGCTGGAATTACAGGCATGCACTACTGACTACAATCACTGATTTTATTTTGGAATGTCTTTCCTACATGCTGGCAAAGAGTATTTTTCTTGTTTTGTTAAATTGTGTTAAATTCCCTTACTATTTCTGCCCTGTAGCCATTGCTCCTCAGAGGTTTTCTGTGTGTGTGACATGGAGCTGTTCTAGTCTCTGCAAGCTTGGCCTCAGAGACTGACTTGCAGGTGTGTATCTCCAGTCTCTGTCCTGCTACCAAAACACATGTGCTTCTGACTGTAATGTGTGAGGTTCCCAAACGCCAGCTCAGAGAACCCCATAGACCTGAGACATTACCAGCTTTCACACTGCTTGAGGATGCTTGCTAAATCTCATTTTGGCAAATAGAATTATTATGTGTTAGGCTTTTGCTACATATAAGAATAAGCTTTCTAATGACTTCCTTTTAGAAATCTTTGTCATAACTTTGTTTCCTAAAAAAAAAAAAAAGAGTTGATCCAGATATCTTCATGCAGTGCTAGAAGCCTAAGTAGAAACTGTATGAGAATAGTATATTTATATGTGCTTTCTAATAAAATATAATTTTCTAGGAGAATTTGTGGAAATGCTCAAAATTATCACAGTAACAAATAACAGGATTTGAGTCCTAAATTATTGAGGCTGGTCCGTTAGTTTGTTCATTTTTGTGTCAGTATTGTGGCTTATATTAAGAACCTCATTTGTCCTTTCCACTCAGCCTGGTGCGTTACCACTTGAGCCACACCCTCACTACTGGCTTGTTGTGGTAATTGGACATAAGAGACTCAGAGACTTTTCTGCCCTGGCTGGCTTTGAACCAGGATCCAGAGCTCAGCTCTCCACCTCTGGAGTAGATAAGATTTAAAGTGTGAGCCACCAGTTCCTGGCCGTAGCTGTCCTTAAAAGACCGACAAACATAACGAATCAGCTTATCACCCCCTTCACTTAATTTCTTACCAATTGGCCATGAAGAAGACAAGGGCCTACTGCAGTCTAGGAAGCCGGGCCTCCCTCCCTGGCTCAGGTGGTCTGTGGAGCTGCAGGGAACAGAACATGGGCTGTCCCCCAGGGGCTCAGCCAGCCGCAGGCGCCTTCCACTCTCCCACATGGGGAGGGAGGGAGTTGCAGCACTGGGCGCCCGCCCTGCCATTAGAAACGTCTTCTGTACTTGCCACATCCTCATTCTCACTCTGCCTGACCACAGCCTACTTCTACATGTTCGGGATGGGCTGGAGGGTAGCTCAGTGTACAGAGGGTGTACTTAGCATTCCTTCCTGGCACTACAACAAGTAAGAAAAAAACAACAAGGATAGAGCTAGCAGTGAAGAATCTGTTACTATTATGCAAGCACCCTCTGACATAGTTTTGATTTTCAGCAAGGAATATGTCTTCTCAGTAGTAGACAACCTAGTGACACTTCTTTAATTCTTAGAAGACTCAAAAATGCCTCCCCCAGGTGCTGGTGACTCAGGCCTATAATCCTAGCTACTCAGGGGGTTGAGATCTGAGGATTGTGGTTCAAAGCCAGCCGAGCAAGAAAGTCCATGAGACTATGATCTCCAATTAACCACCACAAAGCTGGAAGTGGAGCTGTGGCTCAGAGCGGTAGAGTGCTAATCATGAGGATAAGAGCTCAGGGACAGTGCCCAGGCCCTGAGTTCAAGCCCTAGGAGCAGCATCAAAACATAATCGGATATTTGTTTGGATTGAACCAATGACAAGACTTCTACCATACAATTCATTCTCCCTAGCATTTAGGCTTAGGACTCCCAGTCAACCCTTACTAAATGTTGGTTTTCAATTGTTAGCAAGTCTAACCAGGCTGTCTAAATACTGAATACTGTTCTGTTTTGGAGAAGCATCATGCATGCTTGCAAATGAAAGTTCACAAAACATCCTTTGAGAAAAAAGGAAGACGTTGTATATACTAGAATTCTATCTCAACCAGGCACTGGTGGCTCACCCCTGAAATCCTAACTACTCAGGAGGCTGAGATCTGAGGATCACTGTGTGAAGCCAGCACAGGCAGGAAAGGCTGTAAGACTTTTATCTCTACCAAACTACCAAAAACGTGAGAGAAGTGGAGCTGTGGCTCAAATGGTAGAGCACTAGCCTTGAGCACAAGAAGCTCAGGGACAGTGCCCAGACCCTCAAGCCCCAGGACTGGCACACACCACACACACACACACACACACACACACACACACACACACACACACACACACAAAATTTAAGCATAACTAGCCAGCCAGCATCCTAGAGAAGTGTCACTCTTACTCCCCCTCAAGGATATGGCTTTTATGTGTGGTGAAACCCACACTCTTTATTTTTGTGCCCTCAATGGGGCATGCACTCAGGCCCTTGTGCTCCCATTTAGGACCCTTTGCAAGGTTGGCGCTCTATCTCTTGAGTCACGCTCCCAATAACAGCTTTTTGCAAGTTGATTGGAGATTAGAGTCTCACAGACTTTCTTGCAGGAGCTGGTTTTCAACGTTGATCCTCAGATCTCAGCCTCTGGAGCAGCTAGGATTACAGGGGTGACCACCAGCGTCTGGCTGAGATAGAACTTTCATATATACACAGAAGAATCCATCTAGACACAGCCTATGTCCAAGAAGTCATCTGGAGATTCTAGAACAGGATGTTCCAAAATGACAGGAACTTGCTGCGTAGGGACAAGTGGGTGCAACCTGTTCCCACTGTCCTGGTCACTGAGTTGGCTCCAGGAGGCAGGCCAGGCTGTGCCCCGTCCTCTCCAGGCAAGAGCAGCACACCTCATTCAACTTCTGAAGAGAGTATTCACAATCCCCAATCAGGAATCCCAGTGCTCTTGGGAAGAGAAATGTCAGAAAAACTCAAGCTTCGAAACACCAGCGGCTTTCTGGGTCCCCGTGGCTCATGCCTGTAATCTTAGCTTCTCAGGAGGCTGAGATTTGAGGATTGTAGTTTGAAGCCAACCTGGGTAGGAAAGTCCATGAGACTTTCATCTCCAAGTAACCACTAAACGCCAGAAGTGGAGCTGTGGCTCATGTGGTAGGGCTAAAATCCTTGAGTGAAAAAGATAGGGGATGGCGTCCAGGCCCTGAGTTCAAGTCCAGTACTGGTGCACGCGCGTGCGCTTGCATGCACACACACACACACACACACACACACACACACACACACACCTCTATGGTTTAAGTGGGTGATACATGCAAAGAACTGTGAGCTGCCTGAGACCCTACCCATAGACTCTCATGAATACCAGCAGAAGACAGAACACTTCTAGGTTAGAGACAAATGACATCTTCCTAAACACAGAAGACATCACAAGCTTCAGCTTTCTGTTTCTCTTGACCCCCAAGCTCTACCCCGATGGTGTGGAGATGGGCCAGGTATGTATTACATTCACAGAGTTTCTATGCCAAGGAAACTTCACTGTTTTGTTTTGCCTTGTTTTGCCAGTCCTGGGGCTTGGACTCAGGCCTGACACTGTCCCTGAGCTTCTTTTGCTCAAGGCTAGCACTCTACCACTTGAGCCACAGCGCCACTTCCGACTTTCTGTTTATGTGGTGCTGAGGAATCAAACCCAGGGCTTCGTGCATGCTAGGCAAGCACTCTACCACTAGACCACATTCCCAGTCCCAGAACCTTCAATCTTATAAATAACATTGCCTCTTTAAAAAAAAAAAAAAAAAAAACGTTATGTGCCAGTACTGGGCTTGAACTCATGCCTTTGCACCCTTGCATATCTTTTTCACTGAACGCTGGTGCTCCACATTGAGCCACACCTTCACTTTCAGCCTCTTGCTGGTTAATTGGATATAAATCCCTTGGATTTGTGTACGCAGGCTGGCTTTGAACCTTTGAACCTCAATCTTCATTTCTCAGCTTTCTGACGGACATGCCAACAGTGCCTAAGTGCCAGGCAAGACCGCTGTCTGTCTCCTGCAGCAGCTGAACAGGTGCCTTCTGCCATGAAGGACGTACTCAAAGGCCTTTTAACTCCACAAGCATCTTTGCAGGGACAGTGCAGAATGGAAAATGCCCAAGATGAGCAGGGAGATCCCTGGTGACTCCAGGTGAAATGCTTCCCATATCAAAGTGAGAGGATAAGTTAAAGTGACCAAGACACTGGAGAAAAACATCTTCTTTCACTAAAGATGGACGCTGTGGTGTAGCTCAGGAGCACTTGCCCAGCAAATGCAGCAGCCTGGGTTTGGTCCCCAGTATCAAAACCAAAAGACAAATATACATATATTTATATTTATAAATAACAATATAATTTATTTTATATGTAAAATATATGATATGTTATATATAATCGGTTAATAAATGTTTATATAAACTTATTTTAACTATATAACTATAAAACCATACATAATATATTTCACTTACATATACATATATATATTTAATGAAAGATGGAAGCGAAAGACAGCATTCAAGACATTAGAACTATAAAGAACTCAAAGGTGTTAGAAGGCAAGGATAAGATAGACTCAGGTAGCCAGGAGATTTGGGCTGTGCTGTCCCAAAGCCTGCCGGGCGCTGGTGCTGCTGCCAGCACTGGGTTGAATTCAAATCCTGCCCGTCACTTGTACCAAATGCAGGTCAGGCTGGCTTCCAACAGCAAGAAGAGGCAGATACGGTGACCTCCCATTTGTGAGTAGACCTTGAAATTGAAATTGGACATGAAGCGTCAGAGAAGACGGTGAAAGCCCCTCGCTTAGTTCACTTACCATGATTCTTTTTCCATTTCCTGGTAAGTGACATGTTATCATCCTTATTAATGGATGAACAAAATTCCGTTTGTGTGTGTGTGTGTGTGCACACGCATGTGTGTGTGTGATGTTTTCTTGACCCATTCATCTACTGAAGGGCATCTGGACTGTTTCCACACCTTGACTGAGGTGAATAGAGCGGCAGTGATCACGAACATGCAAGCAGTGTACTCTCACTGACTTGTAATCTTTTGGATAAATGCCCAAGAGTAGAGTTGTGGAATTGCTGGATCACAGAGTAAGTTCTGTGTTCAGTGTCTTGAGGAGCCTCCACTCTCCTATCCATCGTGGTTGCACTAGTTTACATTCCCCACCTCCACACTCCTATCCATCGTGGTTGCACTAGTTTACATTCCCCACCTCCACACGCCTATCCATTGTGGTTGCACTAGTTTGCATTCCCCATGGTGTAACACAGTTCCTTTTCCAGATGTCCGTACATCCTTAGTTGCTTGTATTCTTGATGATGGCTGTTCTAACCCAGATGACTTGTTATGATTTACATTTCCTTTATGGCCCGCAATGTTGAATATCATCATGAGACAAAGGATATATATTTTCTCCCATACGTGGAAGTCAGATCTCAATTAGAAATACATATGTACATGTATGCAGGGTCATATGCATATATACCCAAACCTGGAAGCTAAAGGATGCTATATGCAGGGGAGACTTCCAATGGTGTAACTCATTTGAACAATGAACTTACAATTTGGCAAAGTCAACACTAGAAAGCTAAAGCATGTTTTGTTAGAAGGCAAGGTCAAAGGGAGGGGCACATGGATGAATCCAGAAAGGAATGGTAAACAAACACAGTCACAAGATTCAATATACATTTGTGAATTGGGAGCCGGGTAACTTGAGAGGATGGGGTGTGTGGGGGGAGAGAGGAGAGAATGACAAGAGGTGACGTCGTTCAAGACACATTGCACTCATACACTGACATGGTGGATTCAAACCTCTGTGTGCAATCACTTTTGGGATAGATGATTGAGAGATAGATAGATGATTGGTAGATAGAAAAATGATAGATAGATTGATTGATTGATTGATAGATGGTTGGTAGACAGATAGAATTTACAGGAGGACATGGAAATCAGGTAAAGCTCAGTTCAAGATTCATCCAAGAAATCAGCTTCACTCTGCCACCCAGTGAGCGTGGCTCATCTCTGCCATTTCCTACGCGCACTTACCACCGATCCACTCTCAGTAGCTGCTGGATTCTGTCATCTCTCCCCACAGAGGACTCTGAGGACAAACACTAGGATCATCACGTGCACACACTGGTGTCTTCTCTGCCTAAGCTCCCAGGTACTTCCTGGGAAAACAAATGCCTCTCTCTCTCCCTCTCTCTCCATATATATATACATACATATGTATATACATACACACACAGATGTGTGTATGTATATGCATATGTATATATGTGTGTGTGCATGTATATATATAAATTATATAAATAGTTTCTATGCCTGTACTGGGGCTGGAGCTCAGGGCCTTGTGCTCTTGCTTGGATGTTTTGGTTTTCATAGCCTGTGCTCTACTGCATCAGCACACCTCCATGTCTAGATTTCTGCTAGTTGATTGGAGAGAAAGGTCTCGGGGCTTGCCTGCCTGGGCTGGCTTGCACTTCAGCCCTCAGATTGGAGCCTCCTGTATGGCTGGGATTACAGGTGTGAGCCACCTGTGCCCGGCCGATCTGTATCTTTGCAGATGCCTGCCCTTCCTAAGGGCAGAAATGAGAACAAATGTGGGCCGTGAACCAAGAGTGACACCATAGAGCCTTCATGGAGGTGCCAGGCGAGTGCGGGCAGGCCCTCGGGAGCCTGCCTGCAGCTGCTCCTCACCAACAGAACTTTCCAGAAACGGTTCTCAGGGTCTGCTATCTATATCAGTCATTCAGGGGGAAGCATTATGGCTCAAGAAAAATAACCTCAAAGTAAATTATTTAGAAACCTAAAGGCAAGGTAATACAGAAAGACTCAAGGCTGCAGGCCCATGCTGGTGAATGACTCTACCCAAACCATTTGTAAAGAAGTACAACTACTAAATTGCTCTGCAAATGTAAGCCATGAGGAACTAGGAAGCGTGGCATAAAATAAAAGTACACGTAGCACCACAAGGGCATGGATGCGTTATATCTGACGTTTCTTTTTTCTTTACAAAACCATTCAAATCCAGCCACATGGCAATGGCCTTGGCACCCCAGGGCTCCCAGCTCCTCTTGTGGGATGTGGTCCTTGAGCCCCATTCCACTTCCTCCTTCAGCCAGGTCCCTGGGGAACAGCCTGCACCAGACCCTGGATTCTTCAGTGCAGACCCCAGGCCTGCCATCCCTGCCTTGGCCCCTCACGATAACGAGGGGCTTCGCAGCGACTGTGCCCTTTTGCTGATGTGCTTCCTTGCCCGGGGATGGATGCGTTCTGAAGTCCCATTCCTTCAGAGCAGAGTGGCTCCTGTTTCCTCCTGCAACCTGTCCCGGGAACAGAGGCCTTCTGTTCCAGAAGCACGGGAAACACACGGCCCAGTTTTGAGTGATTTGTTTTTTAATGCAAACGTTCATGGTGCAGAAAGATAAACCCTGCTGGACGGGATCCACCGAAGCCATGTGACATCTATTATAGGCCTTAATTGTGTGTAGACTAAACATGGCTGCTTTCCTGCTATCAAAGACTTAGCTGAATGTCTGAATGTCTGTTTCTAGGTAAAGAAACCAGACGGAGAGGTAGATCAAGAATCTATTCAGTTGTGAGTAGAGCAAAGTTTTTATTTTACCTGCAAAACTGGTTCCAAATATTCCTTACCCACATTCTCCCAATATGAGTATCTTATGTGGTCATGGAACTGTCAGGAAAACTAAGACACTGACATTTAGAGTAGCACTGTAAAAAAAATCATGGACCCTATTTGTATTCCACAAAGATTTCTATTCTGTTCTACTTTATGCTACTATTCATTAGATTCTATTCTGTTTTATTTTTTAATTACCTTATTTTTGTTATTTATTTTTAAATTTATTTATTCTGTACTTCATCATTTTCAGTATTTTTTAATATTGATTTTATTCTACTATTTTGTATAATATCTTGTCCTTCCTTATTCTATCATCATCATTATTTTGTGCAGGGCCCCGGGGCTTGAACTAAGGGCCTGAGCACTGTCCTTGAGCTAGGATTCCAGGCATGAGCCACTGGCACTAGATACCCTTTCTCATCCCATTTTGTGCCGTTTTTTTTCCCCTTTTCCAATACAAGGAATTGAATGTAGGACTCGGTGCTTGCAAGGCAATAGCTTTACCACTGAACTACACATATGCACTTGCTTTTTAATTGAGATCTTATCACTTGTGTAGATTCACACAGCCACCGATTAGCAATCCGTTGATGACCTCTTCCCCAAGGGCCAGGGAGCTGCTGCTGTCCCTTAGCTTTCTTGCTCAGGCTGGCTCTCTTCCACTTGAGCCACACTGCCACTCCTAGCTTTTTGTTGGTTAACTGGAAATAGGAAGCTCCCTCACAGGCTTTTCTGCATAGGCTGGCTTCAAGCCCTGATCCTTAGATTTCAGCCTCTAAATGACTAGGGTTACAAGCATTAGCGGCCAGCATCTGCTTTGCCCGCTCTGGTTTTAATCATCTCTGTGCCTACTGCACCAGTCCCACCATCCTAACAAGTGTCAGAAGTGTTTCCTTCTGACCAGGCTTGTGAGAGTTATTCCTTTACACACACACACTTGTCCTGCAACTAGTCCTTGGTAAACAATAACAAAAACAATTACCAAATTGCCAGGTGCCTGTGGCTCATGCCTATAGTCCTACTCATAAGGCTGAGATTTGATGGTCACTGTTTGAAGCTATCCCTGGCATGAAAGTCTGTGAGACTCTTAGCTCTAACCACCAGAAACCCGAGAGTGGAGCACTGGATCAAGGGGTAGGGTGCTAGCTTTGAGGAAGAAGGCCAGGCCTTGAGTTCAAGCCCCAGAACCCCGGAGGAAGGGAGGGAGGGAAGGAGGGAGGGAAGGAGGGAGGGAGGGAGGGAGGAAGGAAGGAAGGAAGGAAGGAAGGAAGGAAGGAAGGAAGGAAGGAAGGAAGGAAGGAAGGAAGGAAGGGAGGGAGGAAGGAAGGAAGGAAGGAAAATTCCCAAATTATTTAGTGTGAAATGAAGTTAATCTGGAGGATAGAATAGACAGGATGAAGAGGGATGATAGAGGTGAAGAGAAGATACTGGACACTTAGAGGGACGTGTTAAATCATCACCCCTTTGTCCAACCTTTTGCAGTTCAGAAAAGTAAATAAGTACTGTGCATGCGTGTGTGTGTGTGTGTGTGTGTGTGTGTGTGTGTGTAGGCGCGATGTGCACACCTACCCTAGGGCTTGAACCGGGGCCTAGTTACTATCCCTGAGTTTCTTTTACTCAAGGCTGGGGCTCCACCATGTGAGCCCCAGCTCCAGGTCCAGGTTTTGATAGTGTTTTGGAGATGGGTCTCACAGCTTTCCTGCCCCGGCTGGCTTCGAACCATCATTCACAGATCTCAGCGTCCAGGCCCGAGGTCCAGCCCCAGGACACTTGTTTTCATAGGCGCACTGGGGATTGCAGAGGCACCGACTCCTCGCAGACCTGTGGCGAGGAGGCCCCGGAATGGACGGAGTTGTTCTTTGCTTGCTGAGCAGTGTAGGGTGGAAACTGAGGGCTCAGGGCCCTGCGGGATGGAGGGGGACGGAAGGGGCTCCATCTTAAGGGGGAAGTGAAAACAGCAGGCGGCACACTTGGGATCAAGCAATCCTAAGACACCCTTGCAAAGAGCCTGGGCTGAGGAATGGGGAGCAAAGCACAGAGTCCCGGGCTTCTCAGGAAGCCTGTCCGTGGAGAAGCCACGGGCTCTGCTAATGGACTCATTCTGTGACCTCCTTAGGCTGCTTCTTGTTGTTGTGTTTTTTGTTCTTACTTTGCCAGTCTTGGGGTTTGACCTCTGGGCCCGGCCACTGCCCCTGAGCTTCTGTGCTCAAGACTTGAGCCACAGCGCCCCTTGCAGCTTTTGCTGTGGTTACTGGGGGGGGGGGGGGTGAGTGAGGCTCACAGACTTTCCTGCCCGCACTGACTTCAAACCATGACCCTCAGATCTCAGCCTCCTGAGTAGCCAGGATCACAGCGCCCAGTGGCCTGGTTTTTTATTTTTTTATTGTTGTTTTTCCTATTTTTTTCTATTTTTGTTGTTGTTGTGCGTGTTTGGTTTGTTGTGATTGTATTTAGTGGGGTGTGGGAGGTGCTCCCCTGTGAGTTCCAGATGTTTCTCTGAGGCAGGACACAGGCCCCACCCCGCTGTGTACCCCAGGCCTCGGCTAAGTGCATCGTAGGCAATTGTTTAACATTTAACTCTTATTTTAGAAAGCTTTACTACCCACATTTTGTAAATTAAGAAAATAGGGAGTTTAAGTAACTCGTTCATTGTCGACACCAAATCAAAGAACAAACCCAAGGTTCTGCACTGACGTGAAACATCAGGCTGAAAGTAGCGCGGAGGAACGGTGACAGTCCAGGGTGGCGGAGGAGAGGCAAGCCAGCTGAGCCGGTAGAACGGGAGACAGAAGGATTTTCATTGTATTTTGTGCTAGTACTGGAGCTTGAAATTAGAGCCTTGCCAGCTTGTTTTCTTAATTTTAAAAATTGCTATTATAAAAGTGGTATCCAGAGGTGTCATGTTTACCTGTCAGGTAAAAAGTACATTTCTCTTTGAACAATGTCACCCCTTCCTCTCTTCTCTCTCCCAGTTTTTCCTTCCTGTCCCCACCCACGAGTTGTAGAGTTCATTTTCCACATAGCGTCCTGTGAGTACCACCACGCATTTGTTCACTTTCTGTGGCTTTACCATCTTTCTTCTCTGTTTTGCTCAAGGCTGGCCCTCAACAACACCTTTTCTTAGTGCTTTGTGCTGGCTCACTGGAGATAAGAGTCACTCACATTTGTCTTCCTGGGCTGGCTTTGAACCTGGGTTCTCAGATCTCAAGCTCCTAAGTAGCTAGTATTACCCCACGAGTGCTTCAGTAACATGTGAACTTTTCAGGCAGACACTGAACCATCAGAAAGCCCCAGGAGAATTTGGTTCCTGGGACTTTCAGACACGGAGAGCCTGGCGTGGGGTCCCCAGGGTTTTCAACACTGATTAAACCTTGGGAGACTTGCCCAGGGTGAGCACTGTCCATGGAGATGTGGAACAAAACGTTGGTACAAACTTAGTGACATTGCCAAAAGATAACCAGGCAAAACAGAGCACTAGAAACTAAACGCTGGTGAAAGTACCTTCATTCATTAAAGCCAGAGCAACAAACTTGATTTCACACCTTTTCTTGAGGATCTATCGGTAAATAGCACTAGAAAAACAGGAGATCTAAAGATGCTGGCTAGGTGGAGGTAAGGGATATTGCTCAGGCACTGAATTCAAGTCCTAGCACAAATAAAACAACAAAACAAAACACAAAAGCAGCAGGTAATGGAAAGAGCTCAAAGTTAGCATCTGTGGGGACTGGAGAGAAATCTGTGCTTTGATGTTCTTTAGTCTTCTGGAATGTTTGTTCTTACCTCTACTGAGTAAAACTAATCATTCACATTTGTCCAGACATTTATATGAAGTTATTTTTCAAGTAGAAGATGAGCGATATTTTACCTAGATTTTAAATGCTGTGGATTGTGGCTTTTCTTTGTCAGTAGAGTTTGAGCTCAGGGATTTACACTTGCCAGGCAGGTGCTCTACCATTGCAGCTAAACCTCCAGGACCCTGGCTTTTATTAATTTTCAGATACAGTCTCAGATTTTGGGGGGAACCTGGCCTCAGACTGTGATCCTCCTAGCTCTACCTCCTGAGTACCTGGGGTTACAATATAGGTACTGGTTAACTTGTTTTGCCAATCTGGCCTTGAACCAAAATCCTCCTATCTCCACCAGCCATGGAACTGGGGTTACTGGTGTAAGCAACGGCACTCTTCCCAAGATGCTGTTGCTTATGAATCCTGAAGACTTGTCCACATTTTCATAAAGATGATCAGGACTAAATTCTAATAATCACAATTTTTAGCATCTTGCCAGTAACTAGATGACATCATTCCAACCCTTTATGAAGAAGAAAATGAGAAGGCTACAATGCAGAGTATGACTTTTAACTCATATTCTAATAGGGAAGGATAAATTATTTTAAGACAAGGATTGGGTTATCTCTTGTGAGCTGATACTAGGGCTTGAAATCAAGGTCTCTTGCTCTTCACATGCTTGATCAAGGTCAGCACTCTATCTACCACTTGAGCCACAGTTCCACTTTTGAATTTTTGTGGTTAACTGAAGATACGAGTCTCACAGATTTCTCTGTCTGGGCTAGCTAGCTTCAAATTGTGATTCTCTGATCTCAGCCTCCTGAGCAGCTAGGGTTACAGGCGTGAGCACCAGCCCCTGGCTGGTACTGTATTTTGATCAGTGCTGTCAATGAATTCTCCTCAAATGACTAATGCTATTTCCCATGCATGAATAGAAGGGTGAGAGGAAGGCTGAGAGGATTTCTAGAAACTTGAGCCTATTTTCTTTTTAATCTCCTACAGAAGCACTTCTATTCTCAGGAACTTTTTCTTTCAGGTTCACCCATCACACAGCTCAGAGTAGTACTTTAAAGGGAGGAGACCCTAGCATTTGCCTGGGGCACTTTGATTCATGTCAAAAGGCCGAGTTCCAAGCAAGTGTCTTGGCAGATGAGGAGATTGTGGCTGGCAGATCAGCAGGCTTGGGGAATCCGTGCCCGGGGAGGGGGGCACACCTCCTGGGAGCACTTGCACTTTGCCAGTGGTTGTTGAGCAATCGAAACATGTCAGCTTCGCAGGGAGATTTTCCTGATACAGCCAGGTGGCAAACAATAACAAGGCTTGGCTGAGCAGCTTGAATTACAGCTGTGAGCCACCAGTGCCCAGATCAGTGCGGTATTTAAGTAGCATACTTAAATATGTAAATGCTAAAGACGTTGTACATCAGCTAGCTGAGCTGATAAGAGATTCACTGCATGTTCACATTCACCTTGACCTTCGTGATTCTGATGTGTGTGTGTGTGTGTGTGTGTGTGTGTGTGTGTGTGTACAAGAATGGGGAACTGAACTCATGTTCATACTTAGCTTCTCTCCAGGCTGCAATCTATCATTTGAGCCACACTTCTACTGTGGCCTTCAACCGGTTAATTAGAGCCGAGACTTGAGCTGATCTGGACTGAGTTGTTCTTTTCTGTCTGGGCTGGCTTCCCGCCCATTGCTCAGGCCTCAGCCGGAGTGGCTAGGCTCACAGGCCTCACCGGCAGCCCGCTACCATCATGACTCTTGATCCCAGGACTTCGAGGGCCCTGTGCCACCTGCCCAGGTTGCTGGCATCCCGTGTCCATGCTGAAAGCTCATGTCCCTGCGGACCCCTCGTCCTTCCCATCTACTCCAGGGCCGATCGGAAGAAGAGCCTGGAAGATGACTGGGGGCCCACCACACCAAGCCTACACCAAACTCGCTCTTCAGATGAGTGAATGGGAAAATCCTTTTGTGCAAATACGAGCAGGGGCCTAGATACTAACCTCAAAAGTGGGCACTGAAGTTCCTAGCTTTGTTTCAAATACATTCTGACAGGGAAAGTTACAAAGTCTCCTAATTGCCTAAAAACTAAAAATGACCACCATATGACCACCATAAGGCTTACCATACCAGATTTAAAATCTCACAAAAGTGGTGATCAGCTCTGCAACTGTGGTCCATGCCTCTAATTCTGACTACTGAGGAGGCTGAGCTCTGAGGATCATGGTTCCAAGCCAGCCCTGGCAGGAAAATTCCTGAGACCCTAGACTTCAGTTAACCACCAAAAGGCCAAAAGTGGAGTTGTGGCTCAAGTTTTAGAGTGCTAGCCTTGAACACCAAAAGTCCATGGACAGTGCCCACGCCTTGAGTTCAAACCCTAGGACCGGTGCGCGCATACACGTGAGCACAATTGGTGTGGGGGGGAGTGGAGTTGCACAGTCTCAGGTCATGAATATATTAATCATGACTCTTGGTTTGTAACAGAATTCCATCCAAATTATTTCTGACAGGGAGATAACTGTATTGAAGGTCTCAACTGGCTTACCGTGGGGACCACAGGACAGACCTACGCCTGAGTGGCAGCTGATTTAGAGACTGAGCACCCCTGAATGCCTGTCTTCTGTTCTCTCTGGGGGTTATTATCATTTAGTTAGTTATTTTGTGTGGTCCTTGAGCTTGAATTCAGAGCCTGGGTGCTATCCCTTAGCTTTTCCCCTAAAGGCTGGTGCCCTACCTCGTGAGCCACGGCTCTACCTCCAGCTCTGAGGGAGTTACTTCGAGGTAAGAGTCTCACAGACTTTCCTGGCCAGACTGACTTCGAACTGTGATCCTCCTGAATAAGTATGATGACAGGCTTGAGCCACCAACACCTGGCAATTATTATTTTATCCCAGGTCAGCTACTAGCTGGGGCCTTTATTCCTGGATGTTGCCTCTGTGGGAAGATTTTCTTCCTCTCTTGCAGGTAGAAAGGCCAATGGGTGCATCCTTGGCAAACTCTCTCATGGAAGGTAGGATGAGAAGTAGGACCAGCATCCTCTGAAAAAACTCACAGGCTGGTTTAATAGAGAGCAATATCAATATCACGAGTAGACCTTGAGAGTCCCTGGCTAAATAGGGATAGAAAGTGGCAGCCAAGACCAGCTCTAACATGGTGGGTAACCCAGCGAAAGTACCTGTCTTATTTCCATCAGGCCCTGGGGTCTCCACACACCAAACACACATGCACTTTGTAGTTGTGACCCAGAGTATGTCTCCCATCCTCTATCCAATCAAATGTTCCTTCTATACTGGTGTGTAATGAGGGATCCAATCACAGAGAGCCTTCCACACCTGTACTCCCAGGTAGAGGAACCAATCCCAGGGTTCTCATCAATGAATGACCACCTATCTGACCAATCAGAGCAGGAGTGTGTCCTTACAAGGAGGAGAATAGGGGACACTGTATCTAGCCAGCCCTTGAGAGGGAGAAGTATGGTCTCTGGATCTCAGACCTTACTGGCACAAAGACTCCCTCTGGGCTGTTGTATTTTCTGCTTTATATAAATCTGCTCTGTCCATTTGAAACATTTTCCTGTCTTTTAATTCTTTAGTTGGTGAAGAAAACAAAAACAAACCCAAATCCTACATGGTATCATTTGTTCTTTAGAAACAGAGGGAGGATCACAGACCCATACAGGCCTTGACCTCATAGTATGCAGGACTTCCCAGAACACCTGATGCAGGTGAAACCTTATTCATTTATTTATTTTATCACATTTGATTAAATGACCAATGCGTAATTCATTGGGGGAAGGGATACTGCATTTTGAACTCAGGGCCTAGGCATTGTCCCTTCACTTTTACACTCAAGTCGCGCGTTTTACTACTTACTACTTGAGTCACAGCTGCCCAGCTGGCTTTTTGCTGGTTAATTAGAAATACAAATCTCATGGACTTTCCTGCCCACACTGGCTTTGGACCTTGGCTCTCAGATCTCAGCTTTCTGCATAGCTACGAGTGAGCCACCAGCATCGGGTGCAGAATTGTGTTTTTAACATGTCATGTCATAAGACACATAAGCATAAAGCAAAACAGATTACACTGAGAAGGATTTCACAATTTCATTCTGTTCTGATGTTGAATCTTATAAACGGAGATCTTAGTTTTAATGAAATAACTTACTCTGCCTTTCAAAGGCTTAACTGTAGGCAAAAGCCTGAGTCAACGTTTCCCCAAAGATTACCAAGAAATAACCAAGAAGTACGTAAGAGGTGCTCAGCCCAACAAATATTCAGAGAAATGCAGATCACAGCTGCAGTGTGGTATGACCTCACGCCCTACAGAATGTCCACAATGACAAAGAACAGCCCGGACACTAGCAAGCATTGACAAAGATGAAGAGAAATCGGAGCCCTTTGGCATTGTGGGTAAGAATGGACAATCATTCCGCTACTAGGGAAAATAATATGCTGATTTCTCTAAAAAATAAAAATAGAGTTACAGTGTGGTTCATGAATTCTACTCCTAGGTTTGTAGCCAAAATACTTAAAAGTAGGACCATGAGGAAATCTTCGTGCACCCAGATTTACACTAGTATTCCTAACAGCTAAACCTGAATGCCTGGGCCTTCCTGGGGGTGATGAACGGAAAATATTAGGCAGAAAAGTGAAGTCGGGGTTTAGGAGCAGATGAAAGCCGTATGATGAGCGTGTGTGGTGGGTTCTTATTCAGCCTGGAAAAGGAAGAACATTCTGACTCAAGCTACAGCATGGATGAACTTTAAGGAAGCTGTGCATGGTGGAAGAAAGCACTTACAAAAGGATAAATACCTTATGATTTCATTTCTATGAGATATCAAAGTAGGCTGGGTACTGATGGCTCACACCTATAATCCTAGTTAATCCTAGTTACTCAGGAGCCTGAGATCAGAGGATCATGGTTTGAAACCAGCCTAGGCAGAAAAGCTTGTAAGAGTTTTATCTCCAATTAACCAGTTTAAAAAAAAAAAAAGCTGGAAGTTGATCTGTGGCTCAAGTGGCAGAGTACCAGCCTTGAGCTAAAAGGGACAGTGCCCAGACCTTCAGTTGGAGCCCCAAGACTGGCACATACAAAATATGGGCATTGGTGGCTGAGATTTAAGGATCACAGTTTGAAACCAGCCCAGGCAGGAAATTCTGTGAGGCTCTTTATCTCCATTAAACTACCAAGAAAGCAAGAAGCGGCGCTGTAGCTCAAGTGGCAGAGCACTAGCCTTAAGCCAAAGAAGCCAGGGACAGACAGCGCCCAGGCTTTGAGTGCAAGCTCCAGGACTAGAACCAGAAAAAAGAAAAGACGTAGATGGGTGGCTGTTGGGGTAGGAGGAGAAATGAGTGATTTGTGTTGTTTTATGCCAATATTGGAGCGTAACTGCAAAGTCTTTCACTTGGCTTTATTTTTTCTGGTGCTCTACCACTTGAGCCATTCCTAAGCTTTAGGCCTTATAAAAGAAAACTAGTTAATTTTTTAAGCTGGTTAAGAGTCTCATGAACTTTTAAGCTTGGGCTGTCTTTGAACCACAATCCTCAGAGCTCAGCTTCCTAACTAGCTAAGACTCCAGGTGTGACCACAAGTGCCCGGCAGGGAGGCTGCGTTGGAGGCGCATAGAATTGAGGTGTGGGAGGATGAAAAATTTCCACAGAGACTGTTCAAGAATGTGAGAAGCCCGGCCACGACGCACCACCAACACTCCGCGCTATGCACTGCACACACTGCACACCACGCGCTGGAAGCACTCCCTACCAACACTCCACGCTATGCACTGCACACACTGCACACCACACACTGGAAGCACTCCCTACCAACACTCCGCGCTATGCACTGCACACACTGCACACCACGCGCTGGAAGCACTCCCTACCAACACTCCACGCTATGCACTGCACACACTGCACACCACACACTGGAAGCACTCCCTACCAACACTCCGTGCTATGCACTGCACACACTGCACACCACACGCTGGAAGCACTCCCTACCAACACTCCGCGCTATGCACTGCACACACTGCACACCACGCGCTGGAAGCACTCCCTACCAACACTCCACGCTATGCACTGCACACACTGCACACCACGCGCTGGAAGCACTCCCTACCAACACTCCACGCTATGCACTGCACACACTGCACACCACACACTGGAAGCACTCCCTACCAACACTCCGTGCTATGCACTGCACACACTGCACACCACACGCTGGAAGCACTCGCTACCAACACTCTGCTATGCACTGCACGCACTGCACTCCACGCGCTGGAAGCACTCCCTACCAACACTCCGTGCTATGCACTGCACACACTGCACACCACACACTGGAAGCACTCCCTACCAACACTCCGTGCTATGCACTGCACGCACTGCACACCACACGCTGGAAGCACTCGCTACCAACACTCTGCTATGCACTGCACGCACTGCACTCCACGCGCTGGAAGCACTCCCTACCAACACTCCACGCTATGCACTGCACACACTGCACACCACGCGCTGGAAGCACTCCCTACCAACACTGCGCTACACACTGCACACACTGCACACCACATGCTGGAAGCACTCCCTACCAACACTCCACACTACACACTGCACACACTGCACACCACACGCTGGAAGCACTCCCTACCAACACTCCATGCTATGCACTGCACACACTGCACACCACAAGCCCAGGGCCCAGGACTCCCACAGACAGTGGGGCGCCCGGCTAGCCAGCCTTTCTTCTACTCAGCATATTTGTGCGTGCCAGCATGGGGTCAATATTTGCCAGCAAAAAAGAAAGAAAGAAGACAGAGGGAGGGAGGGAGGGAGGGAGGGAGGGAGGGAGGGAGGGAGAGCAGTTTTGAAGTACTTTTTACAATACTTAACAGTGTCATATTTGAAACTGTACTTATAATATAATACATTATATTCAGAAATTTAGATGGTAAATTTTATGTTTTTCTTACTTTAAAAATACTAAAAAAGGGAACTGGGCACGGGTGACTCACGCCTGTCATCCTGGCTACTCAGGAGGCTGAGATCTGAGGATCGCAGTTCAAAGCCCGCCCAGGCAGGAAAGTCCGTGAGACTCTCACCTCCAAGTAACCACCAGCAAATGCAAGTGGAGCCACGGCTCAAAGTGGTAGAGTCTAGACTGAGTGGAAAAGCTCAAGGACAGTTGCCCAAGCTCTGAGTAAAAAATTGAAAAGAATTTAATCTACATTCATAGTCTTCAATATTCCTAGGACTATACATTCTTATTAGGATTTGTTTTTTGAAAACTTGCTTTGATTACTAACGTAAAAAGGTATCTATTATGAGTTAATTGGCTACAAGAGGACATTTTAGGTCTTGTGTTTTATCTCTTTGTGTTCTTTATGTGGTTACATTAGAGTAGTTGAAATTAGCTTTATAATTACTGCATTAACCTTTTTAAAAAGTAGAATTTATAAACACTACTAATTTCAAAATGGAAATCTTCCCTCTCTGGAATTCAGGGATACCCGCCCCCACCCCCACCCCAAAATGAAGAATCCACATTTTTAGGCAGTCCTGAAATAAATCATAATTCATTATGTTTCCAGATACATCAAATAATCATTGGTCTTACAGTTAGAGAGCTAATGTGTTGAAGATGGCATTTCACTCTCCCCTTGGGCTTGCTCAGCTATTTCTGTGCTACTTTAAACATGTAGGAGTATATTTGCCGCTAGGCAACACCTGATAAAAATATTTAAGCACATGCAGGGACAATTATATAACTCTGAAGACATGCAGAAAATAGCTTTGTGGTAGAAAGATGGTTATCTTCCTGAGAATGGAATCGTTCCTTTGATTTTTGGGTCTTCCCGTTATTGAGAGCCAGGCAGTATAGTGGCGAGCACAAATGTACTTTGAAAAATTTTTGCAAAGCTAAGGCGGTGGTCAGGTTAACGCGAGGACCGGCTGCTCCCTCCTGGGCAGCTAGGGGCCTGGGCATCAGCCAGGCAGGTATCAGTGAACAGTTGGATCTTTTAAAAGATGCTATTGGAATACTAAGTGGGATGTCCAAACACTGTGTGTGTGTGTGTGTGTGTGTGTGTGTGTGTGTGTGTGTGTGTGTGTGCTTGAACTTAGGGCCTGGGCATTGTCCCTGAGCTATGGTGCTCAATCCTAGTGCTCTTCCCACAGCTCAACTTCTGTTTCTTTGGTGGATGATTGGAGTTCAGAGTCTCATGAATTTTCCTGTCCGGGCTGGCTTCAAGTTGTGATCTGGGAACCCAGCTTTCTGAGTAGACAGGTGAGATACCGGTGCATGGATTTGCTTAATTTTTTTTTTTTTCTGTTTCTCTGTTAGGCTGCTCCTTTTGTTCATGCATGTTTCCCTGATTTCCTTTAAGGGGTCTGTCTGCATTCTCTGGCATTTTTACTGCATTTCTTTAAAACTATTATTTTCAACTTTTGTTAGAGAATTTGTGAATCATTTTTATGCTTAGTTGCCAACAGCCTTTGCAGGTGTCCTTTTTGATTTTCCCTTTGAATTGGTCTTCCATGCATTTGAAGGAGCCAATAGCTCTCCCCAGTTTCCCGTCCCTCTCTCCTTCCTCTCTCTCTCCCTCCCTCTCTCTCTTTCTCGCTCTCCCTCCCCTTCCCTCCCCTTCCCTTCCCTTCCCTTCCCTTCCCTTCCCTTCCCTTCCCTTCCCTTCCCCTTCCCCTTTCCTCTTCCCTTTCCTTTTCTCTTTCCCTTTCCCTTTCCACTTTCCTTTCCCTTCCCCTTCCCTTCCTTTCTTCTTTTTGTACAGTCCTGGGGCTTGAACTCAGGGCCTGAGCACTGTCCCTCTGGCTTCTTTTTGCTCAAGGCTAGCACTCTGCCACTTGAGCCACAGCGCCACTTTCAGCTTTTCCTGTTAGGTGGTACTAAGGAATCGGCCGGCAAGCACTCTACCAACAACAGGCCACATTCCCATTGCTCTTTTGCTTTCTTCTTTTGCTTTTGCTTTTATGTGTGCCAGTCCTGGGACTTGAACCCAGGGCCTGGGCATTGCCCCTGATTTTTTTTTTTCTCAGCACTCTACCACTTGATCTACAACTCTACTTCGGCTTTTTGGTGGTTCATTGGAGATAAGAATCTCAAGGATTTTTCTGCCTAGGCTGGCTTTGAACCTCAATCCTCAGACCTCAGCCTCCTGAGGAGCTAGGATTAGAGGCATGAGCCCCGGGGGAAATCTGGCTACAAATCACTCTTTAAAAAATGCGATCAGCCCCATGACTGTCAAAAAATAAATAGTCAATAAATAATTGTTGTAAAAGTGAGTTTTTATTCTGGAGGTGATACAGAACAGCTAGCTTTCCCAGACGCTGGCCTCACGCCTCTGATGTCTGCTCACGATGATAGAACAGAGAAGGAATGTCACTTTCATGCGCTTCTGTTTTCGGAAACCTTTTAAACATAGCCAAAGCCTCTTTATGTTCTTCTTAAGATCTTAATAAACAATACCAACAATGCAAAACCAATAAACATCAAAACAGACAAAACCTGTTATGTAACTCTGTAAAAAAGGAAGGAAGGTGATTCTGAATATTTTTAAGGAACCTAATTAAGATTTACTTTTTATTCATTTAATGAATTAATTAATTCGTGTTGATCCTGAGGCTTGAACTCAGGGCCCGGGCACTGTCCCTGAACTTTTTTGTTCAAGGCTAGCACTCTGTCACTTGATCCATACCTCCACTTACGGCTTTTTGGTAGTTAACTAAAGATGGGAGTCTCACCAACTTTCCTGCCTAGACTGTGTTCATCAGATCTGTTTCTCTAGTTGCTGGGATACAGGCCTGAGCCTCCAGTGTCTGGCTCACTTCATTTATTTATTTTTGTGTGTGCTGGTACTGAGGTTTGAACTCAGAGACACAGGCTACCACTTAGCTTTTTGTTCAGAGTTGGCACTCTACCACTTGAGTCCCCCCTCCACTTCTGGCTCTTTGCTCATTAATTGGAGATGAGTGTCACGGCCTTGCCTGCCCCAGCTGGCTTTGAACCTCCAGCCTCAGATATCATCCTCTTCAGTAGCCAAGATGACAGGCATGAGGCCCGATAGCCTGGCTTATTCAAGGTTTATCTTTAGCATTCACTGTGCGGCAATGATCTACCATACAGACTTGAAGCACGCTGAAAGAAATTGGTCTTTTGTTTTTATACTATACTGAAGAGTCAGGCTGTGAACAAAATTGCAATAAAAAAGAATTAATCACATTTCTACAAACTGAATTCTTGAGCAATTTTTCTGCCGTTAAGCAGCTCTCCTAATTTTGTTTTTTATTAAATGAGATTAGATTAGAATAGAGACATCTAGCACTTTCTCATACCTCCATGAGTCTGAAACCATTGGGTGGCCGGTGCTTTGAAAAAGACAAGAGAGGACAAAATGAAAACAGAGGACAGAGATAAGGAAAATCCAGAAATACCGAACTGTAGGTTTACAAAGGAAACACTGGGGTCTACCGTAATAGAGAATGAGGGTGCAAAAAACTGAGCAAAGGAAGGCCTCAATGAGTTCCCCTGCTGCACAAGCTAACACTTAAAGATTACGTTGAACAGCTGGGCACTGGTGGCTCACGTCTGTCATCCTAGCTACTCAGGAGGCTAACTCAGGAGGATCACGGTTTGAGGCCAGCCTGGGCAGAAAAGTCTGTCAGACTCTTAATGCCAATTCAAGTCCTAACCCCCCCCCCCGCCCCCCGCCCAGGACTAACCATAGATTCTCTTGGCAAGGGAAGCAAAAGACAGTGTTTTGTTACTGGTGGTGGTGGTGGTTAGTTATGGGGCTTGAACTCAGGGCCTGGGCGCTGTCCCTGAGCTCTTTTGCTCAAGGCTAGCACTCTACCACTTACGCCACAGCACCACTTCCGGTTTTCTGATGGTTAGTTGGGAATAAGAGTCTCATGGACTTTCCTTCTTGGGTTGGTTTTGAACTGCGATCCTCAGATCTCAGCCTTGTGAGTAGCTAGGATGGCAGGGGTGAACCGCACCTGCTAAGACAATGCATTTTTTTTTTTTTTTGCCAGTCCTGGGCCTTGGACTCAGGGCCTGAGCACCGTCCCTGGCTTCTTCCCGCTCAAGGCTAGCACTCTGCCACTTGAGCCACAGCACCGCTTCTGGCCGTTTTCTGTATATGTGGTGCTGGGGAATCGAACCTAGGGCCTCGTATATCCGAGGCAGGCACTCTTGCCACTAGGCTATATCCCCAGCCCCGAGACAATGCATTTTTTGACCTCCAAATCCCAGTCCTCAGCCTCCCACTGACTACGAGAGCAGTCACTCGCTCCCTGCTAGAGCGGGGAGTGGAGAGGACCGCCAACCGGCGGGGAGGGCGGGCATGGTCAGCGCTGGAGGCTGAAGCCCCGGCGGGCACTGCCTGCCAGCACAGCTGCTCTGCTCTCAATGCTCTCCACAGACGTCAGAGGAACTTCCCACTCCACACCTGCACACCACCCCTGGGACTGGGGACACCCCGTGGAGTGGCGTGGGTCTTAGGGGTGGCTGACTCCGGCAGCACTGGGATTTAACCCGCAGGGGAGGTAAGGTGGCACCAAACAGCTATTTCTGGTGGAACTTGTTTTGGAGTTCAGAGGGGGAAATGGCTGACATCCTCTCCCACAAAGCAAACTAGGAAGGACAAGACCAGGGTAGGAGCTGCCTTGTCAAAGAAGAAACAATAACTGCTTTACTATTGTTGCTGTTGTTTGTCCTTTTCTGTGCTTAGCAGTGTCATTCCTAATGGGTATTTCTTATTCCTTCATCCCGTGTGTTTTCCTCATTTTGGTACCTTGGCTGCAATCTCTTTGGCCTTCCTTACTTTCTTCTTATTATTGCCTGAGGATTAATGCTTTCCCCACGAACAATTTTAAAGTTCTGTTTCTCCTATAAGAGTTCTAGCTCTAGAAAGGCAACATGCCTATCTGCATCTAATCACACAAAATAATATCGATCAGGATGAACTCCAGGAAATGCCCAGAGGTTTCCCCACCCCCTTTTTTTTGCTGCTTTTATTTTCTTATCTTCTTGTTTTGTTGTTTTGTTGTTTTGTTTGTTTGTCATTGGAAGGGCTAGGAGGGTGCGCAGAATTAGAAGGACAAAGGGTGGACAAATGCAGCAGTGGTCCTCACTGGACTCAATGTGGAAAGTGAACTCTACAACTTGTGGGTGGAGATGGGAGGGAAAAACTAGGAGAGAGCGAGGGAAGGGGTGATATTGTCCAAAAGGAAACGTACTCTTTATCTGACTTGTTTAACTGTAACCCCTCTGTGTATCACCTTTATAATAACAATAAAAAAGTGTTTTAAAATTGAAAACAAAAGAAGATTCTTAGTTCTTCCAGGTGCCGACGGTTCATGCCTATAATCCTAACTACTCTGGAGGCTGAGAGCTGAAGCTCACTCAGGAGGCTGAGAGCTGAAGCTCACTCAGGGGGCTGAGAGCTGAGGCTCACTCAGGGGGCTGAGAGCTGAAGATCACTCAGGAGGCTGAGGTCTGAAGATCACTCAGGGGGCTGAGATCTGAAGATCGCAGTTTGAAGCCACCCGCAGGCAGGAAAGTCTGTGAGACTCTCAGCTCCAATCTAGAAGTGGAGGTGTGGTTCAACGGTAAAGTGCTAGCACAAAATGCTCAGAGACAATGCCCAGGCTCTGAGTTCAAGCCCCAGGACACATACCAAAACAACCCAAAACCAAAGGAAACAACTTAGTTCTGTCCTTTTATAAACTCATGGGGATAAAGATGGCATTTTCAATTTTGTTTTATTTTTTTCTACTACATTTTTAACATCTTAGCTTATCTTCGCGTCTTTGTTTTTGTTGCTTCTGTCTGCTTTTCTTCCTTCCAGTGGTGGTTGTAGTTATTAGAAATAAAGTCAATGATTGTCCATGTTCAAGACAAGGCATTATTCGACTCTGAGTAGAAAATTATCAGTCGTTTGCTTGCTTAGTCACTGGCAGGTGTGTCAAAGTTGATGCATTAGAAAGTCTATAGACAAGTAGGACCCATTAGAAGAGAATGGACTGAGATAAAGTGAGAGACTGTACATACCAGGAAACAGATACCCAGAAAGCCTTCCTGCCACAAATACATCAATGCATCTCAAACCCTGAGATTAAATAACTGCCAAACAAGATCATGGCATCCAGCAAAATCAAAATGGGGAAGTGGACAACAAAAAGCCAGCTTCTGAATTTCAGCCACTCAAGAGCAGCCCATTTCTTTGAATTACCCCATGGAAAGTAAAGTAGCTTAGGTGATGTTCTGGAATGAGTGCATACTCCCTAGCCTTTAGCCAACAAGGAATGGGGGGAGGGACATCATGACAGGATAAATCGCTTGTTCTAACTGCCTGGGGCATGCCTGCCCATTGGGCACTCATCTTGGAGGATTGCCAGTGAACTCTCCCTTTTACTGCACTTCCAGTCTACAGTCCATCTTTTCGGCCTGGAGTGGAAAGCGTGTTTCTCACAGGAATGGCAGGTAACCCCAAGATAAAACCAGGGTGAGGATAAGAAGGAAATTAGCCTGAATACCATCCCAGCACTGAACAAATTACAGTGTAGAAACACAACAAACATGAAAAGGGGAGGCAATGGCTTTTCCACATATTCCTGATGCCTTCATAGGAAGCCACAAAGAATGGAACGGTTGGAATTCCAGACAATGAATTTAGAAGTCTTGTTTTAAATAGTATTCATGATCTCCAAGAGGATTCAAATAGTAAATAAAGTTTTCAATTCAGAATCTGGATAAGAAAGTCAACCACATGAATGACAAGTTCAGCAAAGAAATGGAGAGTCTGGTGGGGGAAAAGGAATCCTAAAAGTGACACATTCTGTAAATCAAAGTAAAAAGACAGTAGAATGCATCAATCATAGACTATATCGAGCAGAAGAAAGGACATCAGGACTGAAGATGATTAAGAAATTATTGAACACGCAATAAATAACAATGGCAAAAATAAAGCATGGCCACAGACTTCAACAACTCTGGGACACAAAAGCTCAAATTGAAGACTCTATGAGGGAGAAAGAGGACTTAAGAGACAAACCTAGGCATAGAAAAAATCTATTTAAAAAATAAGCAATAAACCCACATATATAGAAAAGAGTAGAAGTAGAGTCGTTAAGAAGCCTGAGTCAACGAGATTAGAAAAGAACCTCTCCGTGCCACACCCAAGTTAAATGCTGAGACTCAGAACAAAGAACGAGTGTTTATGGAATGTTTCAAAAAGGTGCCAACTTAGTCACCAAGACAAACTTACAACAATCATTTCAAACCTTTTAGTAAACACCATAGGAGCCAGGAAAGCGTGGTGTGATATATTGCAAGCTTTGAGTCTAAATAATTACCAGACAAGATTATAGCATCCCACAAAATCATGCTTTAAAATTGATAAAGAAATGAAGCCTTTCCAAGATAAGCACCAATGAAAGCTAGTTAAGACCACTTGAGCTTTGCAAAAGCTAGCCAAAGGAATCCTACATATGAATGAGAAAGGAAGACAGAGTTTTGAAGTCATTCCTTCTCCTTAACATTACCTCTGCCAGGCAAAGAAGGGCAGGAATTCTGTCCACTCTTCTCCAGAACAATCTCCTGCCTTCCACCACCCAACCTCAACCAGGACTTGACCAGGACGGCCCACTGGGAAAATGTCCCACGTGTTTGTTTACTCCTAGATATTTCTTCCCCAAAGTTTTCTTTTTAATTTGGTTCTGTCTCCAGGGCTTGAACTCAGGGCCTGGGCACTGTCTTCAAGCTTTTTAGCTCAAGGCTGGTGCTCTAGCACTTGAGCCACAGCTCCACATGGAGAGAGAAGTCTCATGGACTTTCCTGCCTGGGCTGGCTCTGAACTTCTATCCTCAGATCTCAGCCTCCTGAGTAGCTAGGATTGCAGGTGTGAGCCCCCGGGGCCTGGAGAATTGTTCATTTCTTTTTTTTTTTTTTTTTGTTACATTTTTTATTTATTTTTATTTATTTTTTTAAAAACTTATTTTATTTTATTTTATTTTTTTATTAATTGGACATAAATTTTTTTACAAGGTGTTGTGCAAAGAGGGTGCAGTTACATAGTAGGGCAGTGTGTACATTTCTTATGATATCTTACGACCTGTTTTTCTATCCCTTGTCTAGGTCAGGTTGACATATATGCAATATATAATGTATCAAGAACATATACAGTATTCACAGACTTGGTCTCTACTGTCTCTCCGTCTCCCTTTGTTAACAGTCATATATCAGGGAGATCATGCCCCTTTGTTTTCTGTGTTCTAGGCTTGTCTCACTCAACATTATTTGTTCGAGTTCTGACCATTTCCCTGCGAATAACAGTATTTCACCATTCCTAATCGCTATGTAGTATTCCATTGTGTATAAGTACCATATTTTTTGGATCCATTCGTCTGTGGAGGGGCATCTGGGTTGTTTCCATATTTTAGCTATTGTGAATTGTGCCGCGATAAACATGGAAGTACAAATGCCTTTTTGATATCTTGGATTTTGCTGTTTAGGATAGATGCCTAGGAGTGGTATGGCTGAGTCATAGGGTAGGTCTATATTGAGCTTTTTGAGAAACCTCCATACTGTTCTCCAAAGTGGTTGTACTAATTTGCACTCCCACCAACAATGGAGAAGGGTTCCTCTTTCCCCACAGCCCCTCCAGCATTTGTTGTTTCCTGAGTTCAGAGTATAGGCCATTCTAACTGGGGTGAGGTGGTATCTCAGGGTTGTTTTTATTTGCATTTCCTTTACTAGCAGGGATGTTGAGCATTTCCTCATATGTTTCTTTGCCATTTTTATATCTTCTCTTGTGAAGTCTCTCTTTAGCTCTTTTGCCCATTTCCTAATAGGTTTATTGGGCTTGGGGGGGCTTAGTTTTTTGAGTTCTCTGTAGATGACAGATATCAGGCCTTTGTCTGTTGCTGTGCTGGTAAATAACCTTTCCCATATCGTTGGCTGTCTTTCTATTTTGGTGGCTATGTCCTTAGCTGTGCAGAAACTTTTTAATTTGTAGTAGTCCCATTTGTTGAGTCTTTCCCCTATTTGTTGTGCCCCTGGGACTCTATTCAGGAAGTTCCTTCCTGTGCCTATAAGTTCTAGTGTCTTTCCTACTCTGTCCTTCAGTAGTTTCAAGGATTCAGGTCTGATGTTGAGGTCCTTGATCCATTTTGAGTTGATCTTGGTGCATGGTGATAGGCTTGGGTCTACTTTGAGTTTTCTGCATATGGCTGCCCAGTTCTCCCAGCACCAGTAGTTGAAGAGGCTATGTTTATTCCATTGTATGTCTTTAGCTCCTTTGTCGAATATCAGTTGGCTGTAAGAGTGCGGTTTTATTTCTGGGTCTTCAGTTCTAATCCATTGGTCTTCCGATCTGTTTTTATACCAATACCATGCTGTTTTTGTTATGATGGCCTTGTAGTAGAGCTTGAAGTCAGGTATTGTGATACCTCCTGCACTGCTTTTTTTGCCTAGAATTGCTTTGGCTATTCTAGGTTTTTTGCTGTTCCATATGAATTTATGGATTGGTTTCTCTATTTCAGTGAAGAATGTGGCTGGGATTTTGATAGGTATTGCATTGAATTTGTATAACAATTTGGGCAATATGGCCATTTTCACTATATTGATTCTGCCTACCCATGAGCATGGGAGGTCTTTCCATCTCCTTGTGTCTTCTTTGATTTCCCTTATTAGATTTTTGTAGTTTTCATTAAATAGGTCTGTCACGTCCTTGGTTAAGTTGATCCCTAGGTACTTTATTCTTTTTTTGGCTACTGTAAATGGAATTGTTTCCATAATTTCCTTTTCTGTTTGTCTATTGCTGGTGTACAGAAAAGCTGCTGACTTTTGTGGGTTGATTTTGTATCCTGCTACTTTGCCAAATTGGTTTATTAGGTGTAGGAGTTTGGGTACTGAGTTTTTCGGGTCCATCAGATATAAGATCATGTCGTCTGCGAATAGGGATAACTTGATTTCTTCCTTGCCGATGTGGATCCCTTTGATGTCCTCCTCTTGCCTTATTGCTATGGCTAGGGATTCCAGCACTATGTTGAAAAGAAGTGGGGAGAGTGGGCATCCTTGTCTTGTTCCTGAGTTTAGGGGGAATGATTTAAGTTTCTCTCCATTTAATATGATATTAGCAGTTGGTCTGTTGTATATGGCTTTTATTGTTTTGAGGAATGTTCCATCTATTCCTGTTCTCTCCAAAGCTTTTAATAGGTATGGATGTTGTATTTTGTCAAAGGCTTTTTGGGCATCGACTGAGATAACAATGTGATTCTTGATTTTAGTTCTGTTTATGTGGTGAATTACGTTGATTGATTTACGGATGTTGAACCATCCTTGTGACTGAGGGATGAAGCCTACTTGGTCATGATGTATGATATTCTTAATCACTTTCTGGATCCTATTAGCTAATATTTTATTGAGGAGCTTTGCATCTGTGTTCATTAGTGATATTGGTCTGTAGTTCTCTTTTTTTGTTGGATCTTTGCCTGGTTTGGGAATGAGTATGATATTAGCTTCGTAGAATGAGTTTGGGATTTCTCCCTCCGTTTCTATTTCGCAGAAGAGTTTGAGGAGTATTGGAATTAGCTCCTCACTAAAGGTTTTGTAGAATTCGTTGGTGAATCCATCTGGTCCTGGGCTTTTCTTAGTAGGGAGGTTCTTGATTACCTCCTGTATCTCACCATAAGTTATTGGTTTATTTAGTTGATTTATTTCTTCTTGGTTCAGTTTGGGCAGTTTGTACTTCTCTAAGAATTGATCCATTTCTGTAAAATTATTGTTTTTTGCTGAGTAGAGGTTTTGGAAATAGCTCCTTATGGTTGTTTGAATATCGTGTGTACTTGTTATAATTTTTCCTGTGCAGTCCCTGATTTTACGAATATGAATCTCTTCTTTTTTTTGTAAGTCTTGCAAGGGGTCTGTCAATTTTGTTTATTTTCTCAAAGAACCAGCTTTTAGTCTTATTTATTTGTTGAATGGTCTTTCTATTTTCAATCAGATTTATCTCTTCTTTAATCTTCGTGATCTCTCCCCTCCTAGTCGTTTTAGATTCTGTCATTTCTTGTTTCTCCAGTTGTTTTAGTTTCATCGTGAGGGTATTCACCTGCTCTGCTTCCATTCTTTTAATGTGGGTGCTGAGTGCAATGATCTTGCCCCTCAGTACTGCCTTAGCTGTGTCCCATAGGTTTCTTTGTGATGTGTTTTCTTTGTCATTGTGGCTTATGAATTCGTTGATTTCATCTTTAATTTGATCTGTGGCCCAAGTGTTGGATAGCAGCGTGGGGTTTAGCCTCCAAGAGTGTGTATAGGCTCTGTGGTATCCTTTGTTGTTGAGGGTTACCTTTAATCCACTGTGATCAGATATAATACATGGGATGACGTCAATACTTTCGTATTTGCTGAGGTTCTTTGTGTGGGCTATGACGTGGTCTATTTTGGAATATGATCCATGGGCTGCTGAAAAGAAGGTGTATTGGGTCTCTGTAGGGTGAAAGGTTCTGTATAGGTCTGTTAGATCCATTTGGGAAATGGTGTTATTTAGGTCCTCAGCTCCCTTACTAATCCTCTGGGTGTTGGATCTGTCTCTTGGAGAGAGAGGAGTATTAAAGTCACCCACTATGATTGTGTTTGCGTCTATCTTGCTCTGTAATTCTTTGAGAATTTGCTTGACATATGTCGGGCCTCTTTTGTTTGGTGAGTATACATTTATCACCGTGATTTCTTGATTCTGGATTTTTCCTTGTATTAATATGTAGTGTCCTTCTTTGTCTTTTTGAGTGGACTTTAAAGAGAAGTCCAGCTTGTCTGAGATCAGAATGGCTACACCTGCCGTTTTGGTAGGTGCGTTTGCTTGGTAGATCTTGCTCCATCCTTTCACTCGAAGCCTGTTTTTGTCCCTTGCTGTAAGGTGGGTCTCTTGTAGACAGCAGATGTCAACTTTTTGTTTGCGAATCCATTCTGCCAGTCTGCTCCTCTTAATTGGGGAGTTTAAGCCATTTATATTTAAAGAGATCAAGGATAAGGGTGTTTTTTCTCCTTCCATTTTCTTGGTGGGCTGTTTTTTCTTCTTCTTTTTTTTTTTTTTCTTGTCTTTAGTGAGCTTGTGTTTCTGCTGGACTTTGGCTATTGAAGTTTCTTTCTGATTCTGTCTGTGTGTCTTTTACGATCTCTGTTGGGTGGGGATCCCCTCTTAATATTCGCTGTAGGGCTGGTTTTTTATTCACATACTCCTTTAACTCCTCTTTGGTGTGGAAAGATCTGGTTCTCCCTTCGAATGTGAACTCCAATTTCGCTGGATATTTGATCCGAGGTTGTAAATTGTTATTCTGGAGTACTTGGATGGTGTTCTTCCACTCACTTCGAGCTTGGTAAGTTTGTGTGGATAAGTCGGATGTTATTCGAATCCTCTTCCCATTGAAAAAAGTTTCCTTCTTCGCTTTGGCTGAATTCAGAATTTGCTCTTTAATCTTGAGGTCTGTAGTCTTGAATATTATGTGCCTTGGGGTGGCTTTCCTGGGGTCTGGCCTGCCAGGTGTCCTATAGGCTTCGGTTACCTGGATGGGGTCCCCTGTGAGATTGGGGAAGTTTTCTGCAATAACTTTATTGAGAACATGATTAAGCCCTCTGCTCTGATATTCGGCTCCTTCTTCTATTCCAATTATGTGCAGATTATATCTCTTGTCTTTGTCCATTAGTTCCTGGATTAGTCTTCCCTGAAGCTTCACCTTTTCTTGGAGTGTGGTCATTTTCTGGTTGTTGTCAGCTGCTTCATCGTCCAGGCGAGAGATTCTGGATTCTATGTGGTCTACTCTTTGTGTTATGGCTTCAATTGCGGAGTTTATGGATGTCAGAGAGCTATTTATGGTTGTCATATCAGCTCTGATAGTGGAGATTTCTTCCTTTAAAGAGTTGTATTTTAAATCTATTTTTTCATGCATTTCAATTCTCAGGATGTGGAGATTTTCTTTAAAGGCGGCTTGCATTGTATCCATTTTTGTTTCCATTTCTTTAAAGCAGGCTTGCATTGTATCCAGTTTTGCTTCCATTTCTTTCTTGGCTTCCTGGGTGTCCTTCCAGATTTCCGCTCTAAATTCCTGGAATTGTTTTCTGATTTCATTTCTGACGCTTTCGATCATTCCTGTTAACATGGCCTCATTTGCTTTTTTATTCTCCATCTCCTCTTCAGTCGTGCTGCTTTTTGGAGCTGGCGAGTTGGCTTGCCCTTTGATGAACTGAGTTATGTTTCTTTGTGATTTGCGCATCTGGAGATCTGGATGGCTTCTCAGGTTTGGTTCTTCCCTCTCTCCTGTGTAGGCGTGTCTACGGCAGCAGGTGCTGCTGCTGTGGCTCCGCCCACCAGTGCAGGGTACGCCTACCAGAGCGGGCGCTGTCACCGGTGGCCCCGCCCTCCTGTGCGCTGAGCGTCCACTGCAACAGGCACTTCGGCGGGATATGCCTCCCAGAGCAAGTCTTGGGTTGTTGGGTTGTGCTTGTGCCCTCCCACGAGTCTGTTGAGGGGGGCGGTATGTGTGGGGTCCAGTGGGATCGACTGTCCGGGTGTGGCTTGGCACCTTCAGTCCTCACCTCTGCTGTGAGTGGGGGACGTGATCAGGCTCAGGTGACCCTGCTGGGCTGGTGTTGCCCACCAACGCCTTTGGTTTTAGTTGTAAGAGCCTGCGAGGTCCAGGCACCTCGGGTGGGGTTTGCACAACCGGCTGTCTCCCGGCCCCTGTTGGGAAGGGGGCGGGGCCGGTTCTGCCAGTTCAGGAACCTGTGGGGCCTTGGGGCTGCTCCGCCCTTCCCCTGCTAAACTGACTTCCCAGCGCCTGATGGGAGATTCCCGCCTGATTTGGGGGTTCTTTGTTCCCTCAGGGGTGGGGGAGGGGGAGGGAGGGCACTCACTTTTGCTGCTTTGTGTGTGTGTCCCGCGCAGCCGTTGGCCCTCCAGGGGTTGGCTATGTGTCGTGGTGGCTTCCCTGGTTCCCGATTTCTGCCGTGCTGGATTCCTTTGTCCGGACCCGGTGTGGACCCGAACTTCTCATCGCTGCCGGTGTGTGTCTTGGTCCGCACCCTGCCTTGTGGCCGTGGGGTCTCCCGCTACATGAATTCTGCGCTCCTGGCAGCCTGTCTGCCGATCGCCGGGTTCCCCTTTCCCAGCCTGACCCTGTTTGGGCCAGGGTCGGCTGGAGTGGGGAGGGTGCCCCGGTAAATCTCTGGCTCCGTGTAGGTTTTCGGTTCTTCTTTTTTGCTCCTTTTTGTTTTCCTGCGTTTCTCCACTGCTTCTGGCTGCTGGTTTTGCTGGGTTCTTGATGGGGTGTTGGGTGTTGGAGTTCCCAGCTCACTATGCCGTTGGAGTGAGTCGGGGTGCCTCCCTATTCTATCGGCGCCATCTTTCCCTCCTTGTTCATTTCTAATTTGATGATTTCTACGTAGTAGCATGGCCTTCAATGCACCTTCCACACACAATGTACCTTGTCCCAAAGCTGAAGAAATCCATGTGCCGCAGGGGCTGCCATTAAGAGTGGGGAGAAAGACATCGCTGACAATATCACCCCTGACTTTCCAACCAGAAGCTCCTGAAAAAAGATTTCCCTCCCTTCCTCCCTCCCTCCCTCCCTCTTCCCTCCCTCCCTTCTTTCCTTCTTTCTTTCTTTACCATCCTGGAGCATGAACTGAGGGCCTGGGAAGGTGATATCTCTGGGATTTTTTTTTGCTCAAAGCTAGCAACTCTATCACTTGTGCCACAGCTCTACTTCTGGCTTTATTTTATTTTATTTTATTTATTTTTTGGTGATTAGGTGGAGATGAGAGTCTCATGGACTTTTTTGCCTGGGCTGGCTTTGAGAAACAATCCAGAGACTTCGGTCTCCAGAGTAAATAGGACTACAGATGTGAGCCACCCAGTTCCCAGTTGTAAATCATATTTGATACCTAAGAAGTACACAGAGAGAGATCAAGTAAAGATATTTCCAAAGATGTAATATTTGTTTAAATACATATTGTCTCTACATTTAGCAGAGATGCAACCCCCCCAAATTGAAAAATATAAGTTGTAGTTATATGAGATAATTCTAGGATTACGATTCCTGTCCTTAAAGCTGAAATCACTTTCTAGAGCCCAGCGTTTTATAAAAGGTGAAGTGCTTTTTTTCTTTTTTCTTTTTTAAGGATTCTAGTTTATATTAAATGTCATCTGATAAATTACAATGATCAGGAATGGATATGCCAACAAGTTTTTACAAATTAATTTTTTTAAACAGAAAAATTACAAAGGGGAAATTGTTCACAGTTAACTAAGAATTACAAGTGGCGTGTGGAAATATTTAATTATGGAGTAGAAAGGCGGCCGGCGCATTACTGAAAACACACCGGAGTGCTACATAAGCCCTTAGCCAACAGCAGAGAGCAAAACGCTGCAGAAACTGGAACTCACAATTAAAGCGGTGTTGGCAAATGAACACTGTCATTTCCCACATGGATTGGTTATGTAAACACTGACTTTAATATCATATATGACCTCAAAAGAAAGAACTAAGTTTCAATGTGCCATTTTAAGAAATTTTAGTTCCAGTAGAATCAATCCTGATTAAGTTTAACCCATAAGAATAAAACCTTTAATTAACTTTTTTTCCCCTCTCAAAAAGCTGAAAATCGAGATCGTATACAAGAAATAAAATTAGAACAAAGTTTTCTTTGCAAAATTCTACCAAAATCTTTTGGTGTGTACCGTGGCTTCAGTACTTATTGGGATCAAAACAAATACAAAGCAGGCACTGGTGGCTCTTTCTGGTAATGTTAACTATGCAAGAGGCTGAGATCTGAGGATCACTGTTCAAAGCTAGCCCGAGTCAGCAAGTCCACCAAGACAATCTCAAGTAGAGGCTAGGGACAGCACCCAGGTCCTGAGTTCAAGTCCCAGGATTGGCATGAAAAGAAGAAAACTAACTTTTCTATTCTACTATCCTCTGTATTATGTGATGATCGTATATGACTTGAACACTTATCCTAGGCTTACATGTTCAATGTCTGCACCCATGGCTAGGATTTTAGGCATGAATGATTGATACAGGCTGCTTTTGGCTTTCGGCGGTACTGGGGTTTGAACTCAGGGCTTGTGCTTCCTGGGCGGGCACTCTTACCTCTGAGCCAAGCCTCGAACCCTGATTTGTATAGGTCTGTTCTCCTCAGGTAACACCTCCCTTCCTGTTTGGGTGTGTGGTAGGTGCACCAGGCTTTGGGGTGGCTAGGGTGAAAGCCTCGGTCCCCCGAGTCCCGTTCTTCACGGAGAAAGACTTTTTCTGCTCTAGCTGGCCTCAAACTTTCTTCCCAATAATCTCAGCATCCCAGGGAGCTAGGAATACAGGTTTGAGCCATCCTTGTTCTAATTTCCCCTTCCGGAATTATGGGGGAAAGTTGGTACCATGACTAGCTGAATTGGTGCGGAAACATTTTAATTGCTTTATCACGTTTAGGTTTTCCTGACTGTGCCCCCTACTCCTGATTTTTATTTGGTTTTCATAGTTGGCTTCTTTTAGGTTTCTGGATTTTTAAAAAAATTTTTTTTTTTTTTTTCTGGGCCAGTCCTGGGGCTTGGACTCAGGGCCTGAGCACTGTCCCTGGCTTCTTTTTGCTCAAGGCTAGCACTCTGCCTGAGCCACAGCGCCACTTCTGGCCATTTTCTGTCTATGTGGTGCTGGGGAATTGAACCCAGGACCTCATGTATACGAGGCAAGCACTCTGCCACTAGGCCATATCCCCAGCCCCAGGTTTCTGGATTTTTGCTATGTCAGTCTACCTATATATTACTTCTAATTATCTTGTCATGTCTTAAACAACAAAATTCGAATCCTGTGATTTATCCAAACTGAATTATACCAATCTCTATGATCTGAGACAGCTGTGAAAATTATGGAGAGACTGGGATTAGAGGAAGAACAACAAAAAACTCATTTGCAGCTCCTCTTTGAATCATCTTATGAATGTGTGACATTTTCTTTTCTATTTTTCTCTTTTAATGTGTGTGTGTGTGTGTGTGTGTGTGTGAGCGTGCGCGCATGCTGCAACTGGGGTTTGAACTCTTAGCTTTGGGGTTTTTGTTGCTGTTGTTGTTGTTGTTGTTTTATCTGAACCAGCTTCCTACCATTTGAGCCAGAGCCCCACATCTGGAGGTAAGTGTCTCATGGACTTTTCCTCAGGCTATCTTAGAATTCCAATAGTCAGATTTCAGCCTCCTCAGTAGTTAGGATTATAGGTATGAGCACCTGTGCCCGGAAGATGTGCTATTTTACTAATCTTAGCAGTTTCCTAGGAATTAGGCAAATCAGTAACTCTTTTTTATTTATTTGTGTTTTTGGTTGGTCATGGGGCTTGAACTTGTAGTCTGGGCATTGTCCTTGAACTCTTGCTCCAGGCTAGTGTGCTACCATTTAAGCCACAGCTCCACTTCCAGTTTTCTGGTAGTTAGTTAGAGATAAGAGTTTCACTGACTTTCCAGCCCAGGCTAGCTTCCAACTGTGATCCTTAGATCTCAGCCTACTGAGTGGCTAGGATTGCAGGTGTGAGCCACCCTTGCCCAGCTAAAGCGGTAACTCTTATTGTTCTCCTGTGAGACTTGCACTGTGATGATGATCCTTGTCGTCACACTTTCCCAACATCTCCTGATGCCGGGGAGTAATTCTTTATTGAGATGAATATAACTTCAGCTGTGGGAAAAAAATAAGATAAAAAGTGATAATCCTGTGTATTTAGTTATTAATGTTCTATGTAAAGAACTCCTCAGATAGGTAAAATGAGTATACTGTGTGAGTATGAATGTGTGTGTGCTGATATGATCAAAAAGAAGACAAGTTATAAAATACATAAGAAATCTTGCCTTACAGCACAGTATATCTAATGTGGACATGTTGTACTCTGTGTTCCATTAGTGGGCACTTCCTGCGTGATCCTGTGACTGTGGAACTAGTTCCTAAAGAAAATGCCCACAGAATGCCCACTCTTGCCTTTTGCCTCTCAAGGCTGGCTCTCTACCACTCGAACCATACCTCCTCTTCTGACTTTTTGCTGGTTAATTGGAGATAAGAGCCTCTTGGAGTTGTTTGCTCAGACTGACCTGTAACTTCTACCACTCTCTAGGCTATAGGACACTTTTTCTTTTTAGGTGATGAGGCCTGAACTCAGGGCCTGGACACTGGGCTCTGTCCCTGAGCTCTTCTGCTCAAGGCTAGCCCTCTACCACTTTGAGCCACAGCTGTGCCTGTGTGTGTGTGTGTGTGTGTGTGTGTGTGTGTGTGGTTAATTGAAGATATGAGTCTCAGGAAGACTAGGTACTTTTCTGTTCAGGCTGGCTTCGAACTGTGATCCTCAGATCTTAGCCTCCTGGTAGTTAGGATTACAGGCGTGAGCCATGGGAGGTGAGCATAAGTTACATTTTAAACCCACTACTATATATGGAGTCCCAAACACCTAAAACAGTACTATCTTCAAGAAGTTAAATTATATTTCATGGTATACATTATAGAAAAGACAAACTCAGAGAGCAATTGCAGCAGATACTCCTCTGTGATTTTTAAAAATATAATTTAATTGTTATTATTAGAGTGTTGTACAGAGGGTTACCATTTCCTGTCAAGTAGTGATTACATTTCTTTATTTGGACAGTATCACCCCTTCCTCTGTTTTCCCCAATTCCCCATTTCCTTCTGTCCCTGCCCCCAATCTCTGTGACTTTTATTGCAAGGATGGGTTATGATTTGTCTGTGGAAATGGTTGTGTGTATACTCATTGTAGAAAATCGTGGGTTTCATTGTGATTTTTCATCTATCCACACGGTCTCTTTTGATTGTACTCACTTTTCTGTCACTTCCTTCTTTCCCTCCTCTTCCCCTCCTCCCTTTCCTAATAGCCTGCCTTCCACTTTCATGTCTTTTTTTTTCTTATATGCTACATATGAAATACAACTTACACTGCTTATTTTTTCTGAGTCTAACTCATTGAGATCTCCCGTGTCATCTTCCTGCAAACGAGAGGACTTCACTCTTTATGGCTGAATAATTCTCCACTGTGTGTGTGTGAGTGCATGTGTGTGTGTGTGTGTGTTTGTGTGTAGCACACTTCCTTTATTCATCTACCACTGAGCTCTTAGGCTGATTCTATAACTTGTGCATCACAATTTGATAAACATAGTCATGCAGGCACTCTTATTATGTGCTTCCCTTAGTTCCTTGTATACCAGAAGCCGTATTGCCTGATCAATGGTCATACTACTTTGAGTTTGGAGACCCTCTCTGGGATTTCTGTAATGGCTTGACTAATTTGGTTCCTATCAAGTGTGTAAGAGTTCCTTTCCCCACATCCTCAAACATGTTTTTTACTTTTCATTTTTTGATAATACTCATTCAGTGGATTCTCGTGAAATGTTCTGTTTTCTCTCTCTTTTTTGTTTTCTTGTTCTGGTCTTGGAGCTTGAATTCAGGGCCTTGGCACTGTCACTGAGCTTTTTCACTCAAGACTGGAGCTCCACTTGACCACAGCCCCCTTCCAGCTTTCTGGTGAGTAACTGCTGATAAGAGTCTCACAGACTTTTCCTGCCCCTGCTGCCTTTGACCGGAGACACTCAGATCTCAGCCCGAGTAGCTAGGATTACAGCCATTCACCATTGGAGAACAACTATAAAAATGTTCCCTTAAACCAAGAAACTCCCTCTCACTTTCTCTTTTCAGTTATGTCTGAACTGTTGAATCCAAGGATTAAAAATGCTTCAGACTTCTAGGTCCATTTCTCATTCTGATATAGCTTCCTCCAGATACAAAGGTATCAATGGTATTTTGAGATAAAATATTCCAGTATTTGAAAAGAACTTAAATAACCATAGGAGAAAATGAGGCCACTTCGGGTGACTTTAGCCTTTTTCTAAATATGACTGGAAACATTAACTGCTGAATAATCTTTTTCTAGAGTCTTCAGCCCTATTTCCATATGAAAGAGTTTGGTTCATTTGAATAACCAGTAAGGTTTGCATGTATATTCGTAGTGATTGTTTGAGGGCATTCCTACAATTTGCATCTCTATAATTACAAATCTAGATAAAAAGAAAAACTTGACTATAAATATACTAATTTCTTTGCAAGCCTTGGTTTGCGATTTTTCCATGAAATAGGGTATGTACCAGATCGAAGCCAGAGGGGGCATGAAAACCACGTTACTTTTAAATTACTGTAAGCATTATCACTGGCTAGTGTAATTACAAGGTAAGTGCTGGCAATGAAAACATAAACATAAGACAATTTCTGTTTTTAAATTACAACTTGAGTTGTGCTATAATCTGATTTAGATCTACTGTCTGAATCTATGTTAACCAAGTACTCAAGGAAGCAGTCTTCTCTCTTTTTCACTTCAAACATTAAACAAAGAAGCCAAAAAAGCCCCTGCAGCCTGTGGTCTAGTGAGAAATCAGAAGACACTTAATGGTCACAACAAAATCACGAGTAACTTTGTGATAAATTCATAGCACTTAGGAGGAAGAGCATTACACAGGATGTGATTATGCTACAGATTCATAGAAATGTTCATCTGAATTGAAATGATGAACTATAAACATAGACTGAAAGAAAGGAATCAGACTTAAGAAACTCACCAGGGAAATTAGGGTCCAAAAAGTGTCTTCTCTGCACACATACGTATTAAATGAAATAAACTGGATACAAGCACATAATTTGTGTCATTCACTTAAAAGTTGTACTTAAAGCTGGCACTAGTGGTTCAAGCCTGTCATCCTAGCTGCTCCGGAAGCTGAGCTCTGAGTATCCTGGCTCCCAGTCAGCCCAGGCAGGAGTCTGGGAGACTCTCATCTCGGTGATGTTGGCTGGGTGACATGCAGATATTCAATTACTGTCCTCCAGCCACGGGCAAAGAAACCCTTCTCCCAGAAGCGTGTAATTGCAGTTTCCTCACATGTAGTGAAGTGTACACATCATCTCAGAACTGTTAGGATGGCCTTTCCCTGGAAGGAGTACATGCGGACACATGAAATCATCTGGGGACTTCAGCTCCTTTCCCTGTGTGAACAGGAAATGTTTCTGTCTTCTTCACAGTTCTATTTTCTCTGGCTACACGAACGTAAATCTTTATTAGAACTTTAAAAATCAGGTGAGGCTCTGACATGGCAACATTGAGAGCCATCAGACAGTAGTGAGGAAGATTTGCTTTGGCAGCATTCTACTGCTAAACATTCTTTGAGTCCCACAAAGCCAAAGCCCCCTACAGACATGTGTGATCCTAAGGCCCAAAAATCTCAGTCTCTTGATGAGCTATGAAATAACAACAAAAACTACCCATTCTAGTTGGGCGTCCATGGCTCATCCCTGAGAGGACCTCTGCTTAAAGCCAGCCTGGGCAGGAAAGTCCATAAGACTCCCATGTATAATAAACCAGCAATAAGCCAGAAGTGGAGCTATGGCTCAAGTGGTAGAGCACCAGGCTTGAGCAAAAAAGCCCAGGGATTGGGTCTAGGCCCTGACCTCAAGGCCCAGGATCAGCAGGAAGAACCCTTTCCATTCTATTCAGAAAGTTGAGCGTGGTGAACTAGTTATGTGCAAGTCTACAATCCAAAGCCTTGTATGAAATTTTTCTCATAATTATTAGTCTGAATTGTCTCAATTGTCAAGTAATATTGACTGCACCTGCACCGTACTGCTCTTAAAAGGTTGTTGTGAGTCTTAATGTAAGGCAATAAAAAGGTCTTTCCTTAGACTCTGATATGTAACACTAAGAAATAGCATTATTGTTGTTGTTGTTATTTGTGTGTGTGCATGTATAAGTGTGTGTGAGTATATGTGTGTGAATTCTGCATGATTCTAGGACTGTGTGCAAATATCTTTGGCAGGATAGTATTTTGTGATATACTACAAAAGTTTTGACGTTCAAACATTCTGCTTCTTACATGGTAAAATTAACCAATATCTGATTATATGAATGCTGTCTTTTCAGAACTTGGTCTGTACAACAAATATTGCTTCATATATTGAAACAAACCTGCATCTACAGTTTAGACATTGAGTGAGGTCTTTATTTCTGGCATAAAAACACTCCAATAGCCAGGTGGCAATGGGTCACAGCTGTAGTCCTCATTACTCAGGAGGCTGAGATCTGAAGTTCAGAGTTCAAAGGCAGTCCAGGCAGTAAAGTCCATGAGATTCTTATTTCCAACTAACTACCACAAAGCTGTAAATGAAGCTATGGGCCCTAGCCTTGGACCAAAACAGCTCAGGGACAGCAAGAACCTAGAACCTGAGTTCAGCCCAGAACCAGAACAACAACAAAAACTAATAAAATCAATGTAACTTATCACATCAAGTTTATAAATAAATAAATATACATTATGCATAATATAAAACATATATTATGTATAATATATAAGGCTTACTATGTATAATAAAATATGTAATTTTATATAATTACATAAAATATTATAAATAATTGTAAATATGTTATATAACACATAATTATATAATAAATAATGCAATAATATATAATACCATGTGTAATTTATATTATGTATAATATACTATACATACAATGTATATAGTGACAGAATCTGATAATATTTAAACATTTTCTCTCAACTTTTTATTTCTCAAATGAGAGGATGTTAAGTTTTACCCAATGAACTCACTTAAATTCTGGAAATTTTCCTCATCCACTTTACAATAATAATGAACAGAAATCCACTTATATTAATTTTTAGGTATCACAATTTTAGACTGTACAATTAGAACAATCAGAACACTAAATTAGAAGTCGACTTTTTCAACTCACTGAAGTACTCATCACAATCCTTCTCTCTTACTTTTCAGTAATGAATAATACAGACACTATTTGTTTGTTTGTTGTACTCACTTTCATAAATGCTTTCTCTCTTTGGAAAGCAGAACTTGCAGTTTGCAAAACACTCTTAAATAAACCTTCGTAACTTGCTTGGTTTTTCCACAGTTGGAGGTGAGTTGTTAGATCAGTTCTTAAAAAGTTGAGGTTTTCAGGATAACTAAACCAAAGTCCAGTGGGGGAAAACATCTTACAGAAAAAAATATGATTCTTTGTATTGTACAATCCCTAAACAGTAGAAAACTCTCACAACCCCTTCTTAATTAGTTTAACTAATTGGTCCAGTCAATTAGTCTAATGACAGAAGCGTCCAGTTGCCAGGAGAAAATAGATTTAAAGGTAATCTGTCATTGTCTCTTTATTTCTGAACTAATTATTGCTCCATTTCAGATACTAAAGCACATGCCATGTTTTCTAACTGTCCTGACAATGTTAGCATTGGCTAATTCCTCAGACTATACCTGTGACTCCATTCACTTTTCTTGGTTTTGGTGGGTCATGGGGCTTGAACCCAGGGCCTGGGTGCTGTCTCTGAGTTCTTTTGCTCAAGTCTAGTGCTCTACCACTTTGAGCCACAGTGCCACCTCTGGTTTTCTGGTGATTCATTGGAGATAAAAGTCTCATGGACTTTCTTGCTTGGGCTGGCTTTGAACCATGATTCTCAGATCTCAGCCTCTTGAGTAGCTAGGATTATAGGCATGAGCCACCAGTGCCTGGTTTCCATTCACTTTTTATTTTAGGATGGATATACCTGGAGAAAAACCTACATTAAAATCTCATCTTAACTACTTGCTAGTTGCTTGATTCAAGAAATCCCTTTTTTCCCTCTGTCTTAATTTCTTTTTATAATTTGGGAGTTACTTCTTTTAAGTTGTGAGAAACTGAATATTTTTTTAAATCATACAGGAGGCCAAAGTTATCTACCTATAGTACAACTCATAATAAAAATTCTCACAGTCAGTTGAGTGACATCTAAGTGGAACAATCTTCTAGGTCACATGCCTGCCACCGCCCGCTCTGTAGGACTCTCCCCACAGTCTACAGTGCTCTTTTTTGTTAAACATCGGTCTCTGAGAGGAGGCTATGTCACCAGGTCTGAAGGAAACCAAAGAGAGCTGTGACTCATTCATGATTTACTGAATGAAACACACGGTTCTCTGATTTAGTAAATTGTATTGCGCAATTCTGGCTGTACAATTAGAACAATCAGAACCCTAAATTAGAACTAAACTTTTTCAACTCACTGACGTACTCATCACAATCCCACTCCCTTACTTTTCAGAAATGAATCATCCAGACGCTATTTTGAAATGTTCTAAGTTAATGTCATTTTAGATATGTTCAAAGTAGAGTTTAGGTGATTAATATACACATTGTTCACCTCTAGCAGACATTGGTGCTTTTGTTTGGCTCACAATCTGTGGTAGGGATTTCTTTTTTTTTTTTTTTTTTTTGGCCAGTCCTGGGCCTTGAACCTCAGGGCCTGAGCACTGTCCCAGGCTTCTTTTTGCTCAAAGCTTGCACTCTGCCACTTGAGCCACAGTGCCACTTCTGGCCGTTTTCTGTATATGTGGTGCTGGGGAATCAAACCCAGGGCCTCATGTATACGAGGCAAGCTCTCTTGCCACTAGGCCATATCCCCAGCCCCATGTGGTAGGGATTTCTTGGTGGTGTTTTTGCTGTTGTTTTTATTTTTTATGCCAGGCCTGTGTCTTGAGTTCAGGGCCTGGGCACTGTTTCTGAGCTTTTGTGCTCAAGACTAGTGCTCTACCACTTGAGCCAGAGCTCCACTTTCAGCCTGGCTTCAAATAGTGATCCTCAGATCTCAGCCTCCTGAGTAACTAAGATTATAGGTGTGAGCAACCAGTAGGGGCACAATCTGTGTTCTAATAACTTGGGAATCCAGGCAGAACTGTAAGAAATTCCTTTTGGTCACAAATTCCCAGTACATACATCTATTTGGCTGCCACCCATGATTGTGTGTTTGATAAATGAAATGGAAACCCAAGCATGACAGAATAGCGCACAAAGAAGGTGTGGCTATGGTATTTTGAAGCCATGAGCGTGCAAATGTTGCCACAGAGGGAGGGATGTGAAGCAGAGTCGAGTTTTCTGTGCATCATAAAAATGAAACTCAGGTCACGGAAGTCTGAGTCTTGTTGCAGAAGCTCATGAGAAGTGTCTGTTGCTTAGAGAGAGCACAGAGAGATGTTGTAAGGGATAGCACGATTTACAATTGGGGGAAATTAAAATAGGATATGTAAAGGAGCTCCAGGAAATGGAAACAAGAGGATTTTTCTTTGTGGCTGTTTTCATTTTCTTTTCTCTCTTGTCTTATATGTCTTTGCAAGGGTAACTGGGACACAAGAATGGAGGGACAAAGGGTGAACAAAGGCAGCCGTGGTCTCACTAGACACAGTGTGAAAAATGAACTCCACAACCTGTGGGTAGAGACTGGAGGGAAAGTCTGGGGAGAGTGAAGGAAGGGTGACACTGTCAAAAAATGTCCTCCTTACCTGACTTATAGAACTGAAATCCCTCTATATATAACCTTCATAATAACAACAAAATTGTTAAAGAATTAAAACAGGAGATGCTAATAAGCCATGCCTAAGGCAAACCCATATGGAAATGAAAGGCCTTACCAATCACCATTTCTGTTCATCTGCTTGCTCCTTTTTCTTCCTTCCTTTCTTTCTTTCTTTGTTCATTTGTCCATTTACTCTTTCAACTTTTTGAACGTCTTTCTTTCTTTAAGTTTTCTCTTTTCACTGTTATTATAAAGGGAATGCAGGGAGGGCTCACAGTTGCCTGAGTCAGGTGAAGAGTGCATTTCTTTGGGGACCCTGTCCCCCCTCCCCATGCTGTCTCCACCCCCACCCACAAGTGGTGTAGTTCACTTTCCACGTGGTGTCTATGGGCTCCACTGTTGCATTTGTTCTTCCTTTGTCCCCCACTTGATCATCTGTGACAGATTGTGCTCCTCGTTGTGCTCCCTTCAGGCCCCAGCGTGAGCAAAAGCCATTGCAACTGACTTCCTGCTCGTCCCTGCCAGCTGGTGTGCCAGATATAAAGTAACTGCTTCCACGCTGGCCGCTTGGGGCCTGGATCAAGGCCAGCTCGTGTTATTTTAAAAATTGCCTGGCTAATGATACTGGGGGTGACCCCCATCCTCAGCTCGTGGGGTGTGGTGGCTGAGCTTTAGGAATGTCCATGGAGTCACTTGTACTCACAAACCTGCGGTGAGGAGTTGGTGCTCAGGAGAAAAGCGGAGGGAAAGAATCTCTGGGATTGGGGGGAAAGGACGAATTGGCATATCCAGGCTACATGTTCAATTCTTTATTTTAGAATTTTTGAAAGTATGGAATGTGTTCTAAGGCACATTTCTGGGATGCCTGGCAGATGGATTGATTCCTGGGCCTGCCACTCCCTCTGTCTTCCAAGTTAGGACAACTGAAAGAGGGCATTGCTCACTACATCTTCATCAACCTTTCGGTCGTCACACCAAGCCTCTCCCAAGCACAGCTCTTGGCGACAGCTGGGTGACTTCTGCCTCCAGCAGTTTTTCCTTCTTCCAATCATCCTGTAAGTGGCATCACGCTGTCTTGCCTTTTGCCTGTGGACTTTTCCACACCATGTGGCTCTCGGACACCTGCATAGCACATCAACAGCCCGTTTTCTGTTGCTGACTTACACCACTGAAGGTGCAGCTACAGTGCAGTGGCTTTCTTTCCCAGTTAACAGTTGCTGGGATTTCATGTTTTGGAATGGTATTGTGAATATAACTCATAAAAATCCATCTAGAGTTCTGATGTGGGGCCAAGAATTTTATTTATTTTTAATTTTTATTACTATAAAGTACTTAGGCAAACATGATATTGGTAATATGTATATAAAATACTTGATTAAAATACTGTATTGTGTGTGTGTGTGTGTGTGTGTGTGTGTGTGTGTGCATGTGCCTACACTAGGTCTTGAACTCAGGGCCTGGCACTATCCTTGAGCTAATTCCATTCAAGGCTGCCACTCTACCATTTGAGCCACACTTGCACTTCTGGCTTTTTGCTGATTAGTTGGAGCGTATCAGTGACTTTTCTGGACTTCCCTGCCTTGCGATGACCTTGAACCTCTGTCCTCAGCTCTCAGCCTCCTGAATAGCAAGGATTACAGGAGTGAGCCATATGAGCTTGGCTTGTATTACTTTTTCTTAATTCCTCTCTCTCTCCACTGTGCATGTGTGTGTGTGTGTGTGTGTGTGTGTGTGTGTGTGTGTGTGTGTGTGTGCAGGGGCTTGAACTCGGAGCCTGGATGCTGTCCCTTGGCTTTTTTGCTCAAGGCTACGTTGTTGTTTTTTGTTGTTGTTGTTTTGTTTTTTGGCCAGTCCTGGGCTTGGATTCAGGGCCTGAGCACTGTCCCTGGCTTCTTTTTGCTCAAGGCTAGCACTCTGCCACTTGAGCCACAGCGCCACTTCTGGCCATTTTTTGTATATATGGTGCTGGGAAATTGAACCCAGGGCCTCATGTATACAAGGCAAGCATTCTTGCCACTAGGCCATATCCCCAGCCCTGTTTTTTTTTGTTTGTTTGTTTTGTTTTTTTTGTTTTGCCCATTCCTAGGGCTTGAACTCAAGGCCTGAGCACTGTCCCTGGCTTCATTTTGCTCAAGGCTAGCATTCTGCCACTTGAGCCACAGTGCCACTTCTGGCCATTTTCTATATATGTGGTGCTGGGGAATTGAACCCAAGGCTTCATGTATACGAGGCAAGCACTCTTGCCACTAGGCCATATCCTCAAGGCTACGTTGTTACCACTTGAGACAATGGTGCATATCCAATCTGTTTGCTGGTTAATTGGAGATGAGCATCCCAGTCCCAGTTACGTTACTGTGGACTTCGAACTGCAATCCTCAGATCTTAGCCTCCTGAGGAGCTAGGATTGCACGCGTGAGCCACCAACACTCCCTTTTTCTTTTGAACAAATTTTGGTGAGTTAGGCTATTTTCACATATATATGATGTATACACATACATGTGTATGGATATGAATTCCATACTCCTGTTACTCTCCCTTTCTCCCTCTCTCACCTACTTGTTTTCTCTCTAAATACTCCCCCTTTTCACAGTAATATTATTTTCTTAAATCTTGATTCTTTATACCCGTGAGAACATCCAATATGTGTCTTTTGGAGCTTGGTTTATCTTGCTTAACAGGATGGCTCTCTACTTCCCTCTATTTCCTTGCAAGTGACATAGTTTCATTCCCATTTATAACATTCCATTGCATATATTCACCACTGTCTAGATCCAGTCATTGGTTGTGGGGTAGCTACCTTGATTCCATATCTTGGTTATTGGAAATAGTATTGCTATAATACGGATGTTATAACATGTCCCTTGTATGATGATTTACATTTCTTTGGATATATACCCATTGTTAAGTAATAAAGCAGGATGATGATGATGATGATGATGATGATGATGATGATGATGATGATTTTGCCAGTCCTGGGGCTTGGACTCAGGGCCTGGCACTGTCCCTGGCTTCTTTTTCTCAAGGCTAGCACTCTACCACTTTCAGCTTTTTCTTTTTATGTGGTACTGAGGAATTAACCCAGGACTTCATGCATGCTAGGCAAGCGTTCTCTATTCCCAGCCAGTAAAGCAGGATTATATATTTTTAATTTCTTTAGGAATCCCCACACTGCTTTCTGTAGTGGCACAATAGTGTACCCAGTACCCTCAACAGCATTTGTGTATTTTGTTAACTCTGGCCACTGTGACTAGGGTGAGCTGGAGTCTTTCGTGTATGATTTGCAATTCCTTTATGGCTAAGGATGTTGAGTATTTCTTCATGTATTTACTGACTATCTCAATGCCTTCTTTTGAGAACTATGTGCTCAATTTGCCTGCCATTTATCAATTGCATTCTTTGTTCTTTTGGTGTTTAATTTTTGGAGCTCTTTATATATTCTGGACATTAATCCTGTGCACAAAGAATAGTTTGCAAAGCTTTTCTCCCCCCAGTCTGTGGCTATCTCTTGATTCTGCAAAGTGTTTCTGTAGATGCGCAGAAGCTTTTTAATTCGATGCAGTTCTATTTGTCAGCTCTTGCTGTTATTATGGAGTGATTGAAATCATGTTCAGGAATTCATTTCCTTTGCCTATTCCCTATAATTTTATAATGTAATTTCATTCTTTAAGATTTTATATTACAGTCTTTAATACTAGAGATATAAAATACCTTTACTTTGAATTTATCTTACACAGGGACATCTTTTCTCAGTATTTTACATGCAGACATCTAGCTTGTCCAACACTACTTGTTGATGAGATTATCAAAAGATAGTCTCCAGCAAAAAGCTTTGGAGCCTTTGTAAAAGTTCAGATGCCTATAGCTCTGTGCACTTATTTATTGAACTTCTTATAGTTCAAGAGAAAAGTTCATGTTTATTTGCCAGTCTCTATGTTTTTGTACTGGTACCATGCTGTTTTTGTTACTACAGTTTGATAGTATAATTTGAGTCCTGTTTTGTGATTCCTGTAGTGCTACTCTGTTCCCTTAGGATTGCTTTGGATGTTCTGGGTAGTTTTTTAGGCTTTGGGGTACATTTCTGAATTTTTCTGTTTTGGTGAAGGATGGCATTGGGATTTTTATGGGCAGTGTAGTATACATCTTATTTGCTTTTGACAATATGGTCATTTTCACAATACTATACTTGCCAGGCTATGAACGTGGGAAGTCTTTCCTTCCTCTAGCTCTATTCTGGCAGATCCTATGAGTCTAAAAGTTAATCCATTTCTTCTAGATTTTCCAGTTGATGAGGATATAAGTTTTCACCTATCCTCTGCTGATGCTCTGAATCCCATGGGCATTTGTCATACCAGTTTGCTCTCATCTCTGATTTTATTAATTTTGGTCTTCTCTTTGTCACTTTTGTTTATCTTTTCAAAGAATAAACATTTTGTTGAATTAACTCTTTATATTATTTTTAATCTTCACTTTCATTCATTTCTGCCCCCATCTTTATTATTTCTTTCTGCCTATTTCCTCTTGTCAAACACTTTTGGATTGAGCATGTTGTTTTTCAAAGAGCTTAAGTGTGTAACCACATTACTAACTGGAGCTCTCCAATTTTTAATGTAATGTAAGTGATCACAGCTATTCATTTTCCTATTACAACTGCCTCAAAGTTCTAGTAAGTCATATTTTCACTTTTATTTGATCCTAAGAAGTTTTTAATTCCTTTTATTTCTTTGATGATTCACTCATCATTCAGCAATTTTGTTCTGAGTCCACTCCCTGTGTTTCAATACCTTTAATGTTTTCATAGATATAAAACCATTGATCTGTTTGATTAAGTTCAACTACCTTGGTAGATTTTTTTTTCTATTTGTACCATTGGTCCTTTGACTACATAGTCTCTTTACTATTTTCTCATGGAATATTAGTGGATCTTTACATTTACATCAACTCTAGACATCTAATACTTTTCACTTAATACTTCTTAGTGGTTTTTTCTGTGTCCTAGGGAATTTGGAGAAAAGGTGGGTTGCTCTTCATAGTATACCATTCTGCTTTTCCATCATACTCTCCTCTCCTCTGCAGCAGCTAAGTTAGCACTGACTCTTGTTTTAGTGAAATCAGAGGTAGTTATAGCTTTATTCCTTGTTCTCTTCCCTAATAACCCAAGGACACCACCATCATAAGAGGTGGAGAGCTTGTCTCTAAGGCACAGAAAGGTGAGGCTTTCTTTTTGCAGTAATTCCCGTGTCTATTTGCTCCTAACCTCTACTTGGAAACTTTCACCTCACCTGGAAGGAGTGGAAGTTCATAGCTTTTTGGAGGTGGGGCATTATTTGTGTCCTAATTCTTCTTATGGGCTAGGTATTTGATAGTAAAACATATTTCTCTGATTCGACTTTCATCTTATGATAGTTTTATTTGATTCATACAATTACTGTGTCTATAGCATATAGTTAGCAACTAGTAGGTTATTAAGATCCAGAGACAAAAAATAGAAGTGTGAACTCCACCATTCTGCCATTTGTAAGCTGAGAATGTTCTCTGAGGCCAGCAAGCAGCACACGCAGAATTGTGGTTGGCACCTTTGATTTATAGAATGAATAATAAGAGCAGACTAATGAAGATAGATGAAGGCTCTTGAAGACCTAGAAGTGAATCTATTTAGATCCACATACTGTTCTACTTTATGGCCTAGACAAGGAAAAACAGATCTTCATTTCATGGGGTGTAATATCTGGCAATTTTACCCTCATTTCTAAAGCTTCAGCAATCTGTAATTCAAGGCTGGCATGACTTCAGTGGGGTTAACTTCCTAAGGAGAGTTTCTTTTTTAAGTTTTATTTATATTTTCCACACCACACTGGGAAGTGTCCTTGGTGCTTTGTTTCTCAAAGGCAGGATCAGAGCACAGATGGAGACCAAAGGCCTGAAATCCGACCCCTTGAAATAGTCAAGTTACCTGGAGCCTGTGTGTGGAGAATGCCTGGGTCATGAAGCCTCAGAGTTGCATAGAAGAGGTAACATTGACAACTGCTCCATGAGAAGATTAATCCAACAGCCAGTGGAGGTAACATTATAGTAAAGAAAAAGAAAGAGCCATGAATGTTTGTTTGTTTGGTTTGTCGGTGAGATCTCGTGTCAGATAGAAGCAATCCAGTTCAAAGCCTGCACACACTCTGTTTATTCTTGGCCCTAGCCCAGACAGGCCATTGGCAATTAAGGGAAAATACTACTCTCCCTCTTATGTATCCTGTGCATGGACCATGCTACAAAATAATTCATACCACAACCACATCAAGAACTTTTATTTTTACTTGGCCTTTTTATACTCAACATTTTGGTAAATTATAATCTAAGTCTTTCATAAACATTTTCTAAAAATATAAACCAGTGGCTCTGTCCTAAGAAATAACCTTGCCAAATAGGTCATTCCCCCCCCCCCCTTCAGTGTGCAATAGATTTCAGAAAACAGATATTTCTCTAAACCTTAAACTAAGATTCTTTTAACATTAGGAATTCTTCCCTACTGAAAAAAAAAATTGTCTATGGAGAAAGAAAAACATTAACATCATATCATGTGTGAGTGTTTAGTTTCCTCTACCAAATAATTTAAGTGACCCAATTAAATGCATTTTGGATAGTGTATAAAACTGTAAAAAAAAATGTAAAAATGAAATGAGTGGTTATGTATTATCTCTCAGGACTGGTGGGAAAACGGAAGCTGCTCTATGTCCACCACAGGAAGAAGGTGAACTCTGAGTCAAACGCTAGGGCTGCTGTGGAGGCCTGGGTGAGAGAGGTGCCGGAAAGCAGTGCTGGAGGTTGGATGTAGACAGAGAATACTTTAGATCAATGCTCCCAAGTAGTGCTCACCTTTGCTTGCCTGCGAACACTCAGCAGTGTCTGGGGCATTAGTGATCATCACTGCTTTTGTGGGAGAGGCCACCAGGGGTTTGCAATGGGCAGGAGTCAGCTCAGAGCCATCAAGAGCAAATCAAGATGAGAAACAGAGCTGGGAGCCAGTGGCTCACGCCTTGAATCCTAGCTCCTCACAAGGCTGAGATCTGAGAATCGCGCTTCCAAGCCAGCCAAAGAAAACAAATCCAAGAGGCTTTTTATCTCCAATTCACCAATAAAAATTCAGACGTGGCTCAAGGAGGAGGAGTGACAGCCCTGAGGGAAAAAGCAGAGGGAGCAAAGGGCCCTGAGTTTAAGCCCCAATACTGGCATGCATGCATACCCATGCACACAAACACATGTACATATGCACACACACACACACACACACACGCACAAAGATGCGAATCAGAGAAGGATCTTATGGTTTGTTACACACAAGAGTTGCTTGCAAATAACACAGAATAGCATTCAGAGCCCTTTGGAGGAAGACCCAAGGCAGTTAGCCAGCAGGAGGGCGCGGAATCTGTGCAAACACCTCTGCTGTGGTTTGCTGGGAATGAGTGAGGCTGAGATGCAAGCTTAGCATTGGCTAGCCATGGAGAAAAGTGGTACTCCCTGCTAAATTCAGTTTTACCAAGACTACTGAAAGAGTATGGTTCGGGACTGCCCAAAGTCCTTAGATGTTTATTGGTAGACCATTAGTGGGCATTTTGTACATGTGAACTCATCAGTTCCAGAAGTTAAAAGCATAGTTACTACACCAAGGATGCTATTAAATATTCCATGGTACACAGAGGAAACTCTTCCTTCTCCTACTAAGAAAGAATGATCTGACCAAATAATGGCGCTGCGATGAAGAACCTTGGGCCAGGGAGTAGTGGCTGTTGCTAGTGTCCAAAGAAATTAATGGTGAATTTCTCAGTGTGGAATACTGAGAATAACAGACAAATATAGAGCTCACAGATAGGAGTGGGAAGCCCGCCCAGGCGGTACCTGGTGGTTCCAGAGACATTTGCCAAGCCACTGACTCAACTAAAGCCCTCTTGCTTGACTCCCATAATATCTAGGTTTGGGCTGGGCACTGGTGGCTCACACCTGTAATCCTAGCTACTCAAGGGGCTGAGATCTGAGGATCGAGGTTCAAAGCCAGCCCAAGCAGCAAAATCCATGAGACTCTTATCTCCAAATAACCACCATAAAGCTGGAAGTGGAGCTGTTGCTCAAGTAGTAGAGCACTAGTCTTCAGAAGAAAGAGAAGGGGGAAAAAAAAAACTATTTTCCCTTCATTTTTCTTCAGAGTTTTCCTAAATATTTCCCTCAGTTCCAAGAAGGGAGTTTTGAGAGATACAGTCTTCAATTACTTGTGATAGTAACAGAGCAAGCATGAAGGCTCTTGCAGAAGAAATAGCAAACAGGATTCAGAGTACATACACGTGGTAACTATGGAGAATGGGTCCTCTCAGACCCATGGATAGAACTGGGCTAATCTTGTCAAAGAAAACTATATTAAACAAGTCTAATCAAGAGATATCAAGGGTTTAAACTTTTTGAATACTCTATAGAAAGGTGTGATGATTAATCTTGGTTGTCAACTTGACTGGATTGAGATATAACTAGAAAATTGGTAAAGACCACTGGCAGCTGGTGGTGCATACCTGTAATCCTAGCTACTCAGCAGGCTGAAAACAGGGTCAAAAATTGGAGCCAGCCTGAGCAGTAAAGTCTGTGATATTCTTCTCTCCTACGATCTACCAAATTAAAACCACTGGAAGTAGAGCTGTGGTTCAAGTGGTAGAGTGCCTAGTCTCTGAGTTCAAGCCCAAGTACCTGCACACACACACACACACACACACACACACACACACACACACACACACAGATAAAGCACACATCTGGGTGTCTGTGAGGGCATTTCTAGAGATGATTAATATGTGGATCAACAATCTGAGTGAAAAGTATCCAATCAGCTTGAGGCCCTGGATGCTGACTGTTGGTAGTATCATCCAATCAGCTTAGAGTTCTGGATTATGAAAGTAGGTAGAATCATCCAATCAGCTTGGAGCTGGAGTCTGAAAGTGAGTGGAATCATCCAATCAGCTTGAGGCTGGGGGAAGAGAAAGGTGAAGGAGAAATGCATGCTCTCTATGAGGGCAGATACAAACCTTCTTGAGTATGTATTTCTGTTGTGGTTCCTGCCATCATTCCAGGATGTCGGATTCCAGACTCTTGGACTTGTGAACAGTGAACTTGGAGCAGCAGCCTTTCCGGGAGTTTCCAGACCTGAGCCTCAGACTGGGGCAGCCATGTTTGGGCCTCATGTCCTTAAGTTTCCAGTGTCTTGAACTGAGTTCTGCAGTCCACAGATGGGCCCTTCCTCCAATAATTATTTGTCCTTGTGCTGCCTCTATTTCTCTGGAGAATCCTACTGCAAAATGAACCTGATAAGAATAAGAAAATATGTAAGCCAATTGATCCTCTGCTGGGATTTGGAGTCAGATATTCCCTCAAGTTTCTGTTTTCTTGTTTACAGATGTATCTCAAACAAATGCTAAAATCACAAATTCAGTTTTCTTATGCAGTAAGTTCCAGAAATTTCTTTTGATTTGTCAAAGGACAAACTGGAGGGGAAACATTCAAATGCTATCTAGTGCCAAGCTGATTCTCAATAAATCCTTATTTCTGTTCCCCAAATCTTACTTTTGCCTTTCCATGATTACAGAAATGAAATCCAATTAGACTCTTCCAGCAGTAGAGAAAGCTAAATGTCTTTCTTTAAAAGCCAAGCAAAAGAAGAAAGAAAAGTGAATGCAAAATTTAGCAAAATAGTTGGTGAAGACAGATGTGAAATTGAAATTTTGTTTCATTTGAAATTAAGATATTAGTATCATTTAATTTTAATGGGAAAATTGTAAGGACTAATCACAAAACAAAGGCTACTTAATAGTTTCTAATATATTGATGGTTCTTAGTTGGTAAAGAATCATGATGTAAACAATGATAATAGCATTACTATCTCCGTTTCTGTTTAAAATATAAAATAGCCCCCTTTAAAAGAGAAAGCAGATTTAGATCATCCCTTTAGGCCTGGTGCTTGTGGCTCGTGCCGGTAACCGCAGCTATTTGGGAGGCTGAGATCAGAGGATCCGAGTTCAAAGCCAGCCTGGGCAAGAAAGTCTTGGTGAGACTCTTATCTCTAATTAACTACTCAAAAATATCACAAGTGGTACTGTGGCTCAAAGTGGCCTTGAGCAAGCCAGTTGGGGGACAGCCCCCAGGCCCCAAGCTCAAGCCCGATGAATGACAACAATGACAAAAAGCCACTTCTGGATGTCTAAGCTTATGATTTAGCCTTAAAAAAAAAAAAAAAAAAAAGGAGGTGTGGAGCCAGAAGCCAGTGGCTCACACCTGTAATCCTGGACACTCAGGAGGTAGAGATCTGAGGATCGAGGTGAGAAGCCGGGGGAAGGGGCAGGTAAGTCTGTGGGACTCTGATCTACAATTAACCACCACAGAGCGAGAAAGACAGCTGTGCTCAAGGGATAGAACGCTGGCCTTGAGCAGAGAAGCTCAGGCTCTGAGGTGAAGCCACAGGATAGGCAAAAAATATAAGGAGCTATGGAAGGCAGAGTACATATCTGGATTTTTTTTTTTCCAATTTCTTCCTGGTTTTGGTCTCTAAATCTGGCCCATTTGACATTTGTTGGAAATAATAAAATGCCACTGTCTTCTCATTTATGTTTCTGTTTCATCCCACCACCAAACAATCTTGGTTTTAATCATAAAAGGGGACAGCCCCTAGCTGCTCTGTGCTGACGGTGGGTAGTTGTGCCCTCAAGACGCTGAGATCTGAGAATCCAGGTTCAAAGCCAGTCTGGGCAGAAAAGTCCTGAGACTCTTTCAGTCAACCACCAAAAAAATGCTAGACATGGAGCTGTAGCTTAAGTGGTAGAGTACTATCAAGGACAGAGCCTAGGCCTTGAGCTCAAGCCCCGGGATGCGCACACACACACACACACACACACACTCACTCACTCACTTCATCTTCCCCTGTAATTTAGGGCGTGAAGTGGCGATCACTTGGCAGGAAATTCAGTCGATAAGCTGCCCCTTTCGGGTGGATGAGATGATGGAAATCAGAAGGTTCCTGCTTCTCTTTGCCTTTCCAGGTAGGAGAGCAGGAAGTATTTAGAGCTTGGTAGTTTTTGTCCACACTGCTGACCGTGCAGCTCCCTTTACAGAGATCCGGGGAAGTGGGGACCCAGTGCCTTGCTGCTGTGGTGGGGACCGTGGCCCCCACAGCAGGGAGGTGACTGGCTTCCGAGACTCCACTGCTGGCTCAGTCCTGCCAGTCCCCAGAGGACAGGAGCCCCGTTCCCGCGGCCTGGCCTCAGTTTCCACACAATGGCACAAGTGCCTGGCATCGCCTCCTGAGACCAGTGTCAGGGTAGCTTAAGATAAGGACTCTCCCCTGGCACTGGGGGCCCATGCCTGTAATCCTGACTGCTCAGGAGGCTGAGATCTGAGCATCCTGATTCGAAGCCAACCTTCTCAAGAAAGGTTTGGGGACTCCTCTCTCCATTAACTATCTGAAAAGCTGCAAGTGACGCTGTGGCTCAAGCGGTAGAGCTCTGGCCTTGAGCAAGAGTTCAAGGACAGAGTCCAGGCCAGTCCCTCCCTCCCTCCTTCCCTTCCCTGGCTTAACTCCCTCTCTCCCACCTTTTCTGTGCTAGTCCTTCGGCTTGAACTCAGGGCCCGGCTGGTGCTCTCCCCCTTTGGCCCCAGCTCGGCTTCCAGCCTTTCGCTGGTTAGCTGGAGCCAACAGCCTCATGGGCTTTCCTCGAACCCTCATCCCCAGACCTGGCTTCTGCGTGGGGAGGATGACCGGCTAAGGCCCGGAGCGCAGGCCTGGCTACTCCTGAGGCCAAAAGCCACAGACCTCCCCCTTCTCTCCTCCTCCTCCCTTCCCCCTCCTCTCTCTCCCCCTCCTTCCCATACCCCTTTCCCTTCCCCTCCTCCCCTCCCCCTCTCCCTTCCTCTTCCCCTCCCCCTCCCCTCCCCCCTTCCTTCCCCCTCCTCCTTTCCCCCTCCCCCCTCCCTTCCCCTCCTCCTCCCCTTCCTCCTCCCCCTCCTCCTTCCCCTCTTCCCTTTCTCCTCCCCCTCCCCACTCCCCCTCCCTACCTCCTCCTCCCCCTCCTCCCCCCTCTCCCTCCCCCTCCCCCCCTCCTTCCCATTCCTCCTCCCCCCTCCTCCCCATTCCTCCTCCCCCCTCCTCCCCCCTCCTCCCCCTCCCTCCCCTCCTGCAGCCCGGCACAGATCTGGGAGTCTGGGCCGAAGCTGGTGGATCCGCTCCCTGACCGCGGACGCCACCCCCGGCGGTGAGGAGCACCTGCGGGAGCACCGCGTGGAAGAGGAAGCAAGACGCTCGCTTGGAAATGATGACAATGGAGAAAATGTTGGCCGTTTGCATCAGCACCACGGCCATCAAGTAACCTCCACCCGGGCTCGGGTAACTCGGCAGCACCCACGGGCGCGGGGATCCTCTGTTCTTTGTTCTAATTGTTGCTTCCCTCCTGAATTAAGGGAGGGAGGCTCTGCAGGCCTGGAGCCATCACCAAGCACACACACACACACACACACACACACACACACACGGCTAGTCCCAGGAGCCATCACCAAGCACACACACACACAGCTTGTCCCAGGAGCTGGAATCCAAAGAGGACAAAGTTTCTAAAGCTGGGTTAAATTCTTCATATTAAATAAGATAAATGATTCAGACACATGGCTCGTGCTCTTCAGTAGGCTGAGCTCTGAGGATGGCAGTTCAAAACCAGCCCAGGCAGAAAGAAGCTCATGCGCTTCTTGTCTCTGATTAGCCAGGGAGGAGGAGGAGGGGGAGGGGGAGGGGAGGGGGGGGGAGGGGGAGGAGGCCAGGGGCAGAACAGCCAGCCTTGGGCAGAAGAAGCCCAAGAGCACAGGGCCCTGATTTCCTGCCCGTGTCAGCCATGCATAAGGGAATAAATAAGTAACACACGTAGTCCTAGCTCATCCTCGTCCTCTTTTGCGGCATAAATGTTATTTTTTTACTCTAGTTAAAAAATCTCACTGCACAATCTAATTGAGAATTCCAAGTGCTGAAAAGAGAGTGAGTAGTATTAATCACCTCTGCCTCCTCTAAAATACTGAAATGTGCAGCTGTGCAGAGCCCACTTATTTGCAAGGGTAATTTCAAGTTTGCTCATTCTTCTTCCATCCACAAATATGGTGTAGTCATCATCTCTACCCCACTGTGGATACATTTCTCAGGGTGGGGGGGACATATATCACAATTCATTCTCCTATGACAAACCTCTCTCTTGGCCCTCCTCCTGCTCCTCCTCCCCCCTCTTCTCCTTCCCCTCCTCTCTCCCCTCCTCTCTCCTCCCCCTCCTTGCTCTTCTCCTTCCCCTCCTCTCTCCTCCCCCTCCTCTCCCCTCCCCCTCCCCCTACTTCTCTTGTCTAGAAGCGAGGAACTAGAGCTCACAGGGCTTACGGTGGCTCACATGGGATTCCTGGTTGAAGACTTGTACCCACTAGTCGTTGAGGGGTCTGCCTTAGTTTCCCTTGTTCTTCCTTTGAAATAAACTTTGCCTCTGCTCCCACTTTTCCTGCTTGGAAATTCTATATTTGATGGAGAAAAAGCCCAAGGACCCCTCCAGCTCCCAGAGGATCAAGAACATTTAAATGGCTGGTAAATGTTGAGGTCCTGGTCCTGGGTAAAGCTGAGAACCGGAGCCGCAGATCTTCATTTCTAATCTGTCATCAATCTGAGAGACAAAAATGAACAGCAGTGCTGTGCTTGCAAACACAAGATGATGTAAATGTTCCCATATTAAAAATTCACAGGCCAGGCATCTGTGGCTCACACAGGCCTGGCTACTCAGGAGGCTGATATCTAAAGATCCTGGTTCAAAGCCACATGCAGCAGGAAAGTCCATGAGACTCTTATCTCCAATCAACCCCCTACAACCCAGAAGTGGCGCTGTGGCTCAAGTGGTAGAGTGCTAGCCTTGAGCAAAAACATCTCAGGGACAGTGCCCAGGCCCAGAGTTCAAGCCCCAGGAATGGCGTGCACACACAAAATTAGCTGTGTGCTCACGAGGGCTGACACAATGGGAATGTCATGAAACTAAAAGACAAGTCTGCACAGAGCAGAGCCCTCGGGTGCTGGCGCAGCCTGTAATTAATTTGCCCTCCACCGGCAGGCTGGTTGAGCCGGCCGCTTCTCTGACGCAGAGGCAGAGATTGGAGAGCTTCTGTTTAAAGCAGAATCTTTATATCAAACTACAATTACTGTTTAATTAGGGTTAAATGTACCTGTGAAATCGTGATTTCTCAAAAAAAACTCAAACATGCAATCCAGCTATTTCACTCTGGGAGCACACACACAAGAATGAAAAGATGTTGGGCCTGACCGCTGCTGGTGACTCACGCCTGTAATCCTAGCTGCCCAGGGCGCTGAGATCGGAGGATCAGTTCAAGGCCAAACCCTGCAGGAAAGTTTTTAAAACTTTGATCTCCACCAAACCAGCAAAAGGCCAGAAGTGGAGCTGTTGCTCAAGTGGTAGAGAGCCAGGCTTGAGCTGAGCAAAGTAGCTAACGGAGAACTTGAGGCATTGAGTTCAAACCTTAGTGCCTGCAATGAATGTGAATAACTAGCTAACTAACTAGGGACAGTGACCCCCACAAGGTGTATTGTGAATGCAGCTGAATAGATTGGGCTAAGTGCTACTAACCAGTTAAGAAAAGGGTAAGTATTAAATAAAATTAAGCTTAAAACAATCTACCATGGATGTTGAGAAACAGGTGTTTTTCTTTCCTTTTTATTTTAATTAGAATGCTACCTTCTAAACATGAAATTGGCCCTTAGCCCAGATTTATTCCAAGCTCTGAAGAACCAGTGGAATGGAAAGCAGTGATTTTTTTTTCCTGGGGATTGCAAACAAAATTTATCCAGGTACGTATCTGAAATGTGGGACTATTTGGGACTATGTGATATCTAATTTTTGCAGAAAATAATATTATATATGTACATAATATTTGTAGTTTTGTCTAAATCACCAACTTTAAAGTAACTAGAATGAAAGTTCTTAGTTTTTATTTTCTATTTTGCTGGTTCTGGAGCTTGAACTCAAGGCTTGGGCACTGCCCCTAAGAGTTTTTGCTCAGGGCTAGAGCTCTACCCCTTTGACCCACAGCTCTACTTCTGGCTTTTTGATCATTAATTGGAGATAAAAATCTCATAAACTTTCCTGCCTAGGCTGACTTCAAACTTCAATCCTCATCATGTAGCCTCCTAAGTAGCTATAATTACAGGTGTGACTACCTGTGCCCAGCTGTTATTTTATTTTGTAACAATGAGGTTGATCATCTTTTTCATGTGCTTATTGGGCACTTTGGGGTGTTTTGTTTGTTGGTTTGTTTTGCTGCCCAAATAACTGGTGCTAAAAAGTTTTAAATTCCTTATAGTTCCTTTACAGTTCTCACGAGTTTTATTTCATTTTAATAGACATCTAGTGATTCAGAGAAGCACTTCTTTTTTTTTAATATTGTGGGACACATCTAGGTGTACTTAAACCACTTCAATTGTTTGGATTCTATGTGGCATCGCGAGGGAGATATTGTAGATTTAATAATAGTGTGAGGTGATTTGTCCCACTCACAGAAATTGCCGGAAGGTGAGGTCATTCTGCAGGCAGGAGAGTGCTGACATTTTGGTGGAGACAACCAGGAACCTCAGAATCACTACAACAGTGCACACGGCATGAAAAAGAACTATATTAGCCTCAGATAGAAACAAACGGCGGATTCTCATCCATTTAAGGACTATGGTGGATAATATCCCATTTTTTCCTCTTCACAATTTCATTCTATTTCTCTGTATATTTTAGTTTTCTTTATATTAAATCGCTGAATATTTTTTAAAAGATGCTTTCACCTGACTAACTTGAGACAACTCCCCATGAGTCTTGTGGACATTTGGTTTTAGATTCAGAGTCTGTTCCTAAGCATTGGATGATGGCAACATTGCAATACGATGCCATACAACTGGGTTTCTAGTTCCATTTCCTGGAACTGAAAATATCACTAGTTGTGATGGCTTTTAATGTTTATATAATTAATCAATTAATTTAATGATTACATTTAATTGTTGTAATACTTGAATATTAGCAATACTTAATAAGAATTTAATCATTTTAATGGAAAAGAGGTAATGTTGTTATATTTTGAAAACTGCCAAGAGCTCTCTCTTCACAAAAACATGGAAGAATCTGATGGAAGCTAGAAACTTGTCATTAAAAATAATGTTCATAATGTAGTTTCTTACATTTGTACCATTTTTACTTTAGCAGTCGAGAGAGGTGTTTTGTTTTGCTTTTCTTTGTTTTCCCGGTGGTCTGGGGCTTGACCACGGGGCTGGGCACTGTTCCTGAGCTCTTTTGTTCTGGCTTGGCCACTTCTGCGTTTGTTTGTGGTGGTTAATTAGAGATAAGAGTCTCACAGACCTTCTTGCCCAGGCTGGCATTATGACTAGCTAGAATTACAGGCATGAGCCACGAGTGCCTGGCCTTTGAGTGATTTTTGCAAAAATAATATTCATGTACATAATCATCTCCAAACATTCAGCCTTTATAAAAATGCAATTTTTGTTTTAGAAATGATACACTTTTTAAAAAAATTGTGCGAAGAAAAAAAATTACACTTTCTCCTAAAAGTAAGCTATTAGAAAATTTACATGTAACAGAATTTTAAAGAAAGCAGTGAATTTTGAGCTCATAGAACTATTTTTTCCTTTGCTACCAAACCAAGGCAAAGAAAAAAACAAATTCCCTTACTCTTTGGGGGAAAATGTACTTTATATATTCCCTATTGTGAAAATCAGACAAACACACAAGGATATATATATATATATATATATATATATATATTTGCTTTTGACTTGAGAAGATAAGAACCTGAGACAGATGATGTTCCCTGTTGTAATCTAATTTTTGTCACATGGGGCAAATGACTGCCTGCCTGGCGTGAACTAGGAGAGGCAGCTGGAAGCTCCTCAGGTTATTTGTTCTTCCATAATCTCCTTGGCTGATCTTCAAAGCGCTTGCCAGCAGAGTTCAACATTGAAACCATAAAATTCTCTCCCTTCCATCCAAACCAGGGATTTGATCCGCATGCCAGATTCCAGGTGGATTCCCGTCAGCTGTTGAGAGGGAGCTTTCCAGACCTTTCCGCAGAGAACCACTTCGCATGTTGTTATTAAGACTTTTTTTCCCTTTTTTTGTTTTTTTTTGGTTGTTGTTGGGTGGGGTTGAACTCAAGGCCTGGGTGATGTCCAAGGTGAGCACTCTACCACATGAGCCACAGCTCCATTTCTGGCTCTTTTGTTGTTTTCTTTTTTGTTGAATTGGAGGGAGATAAGAGTGTCATGGACGTTCCTGCCCTGGTTGGCTCTAAACCACAATCCTCAGACCTCAGCCTCCTGAGTAGCTAGGACTGCAGGCGTGAGTCACTAGTGCCCTGCCCCAGACTTTTCCTTTTATGGGCCATAGCTCTGACAAAGTCATGCTTGGGTCTACCATTTGGTCGAATTATATACCAAGTCTTGTATTAGTTACAATGCCTCAAACTACAAGTAATTCTAAAATCAAGCAGAAAAGACATTTCTTCACTCACAAAAGTAGTACCCAGAAATAGGCCTGGTTTTACTGTTAGTCAGACCTTCATTTCAAATGGATTTCAGCCTCTTTTTTTTTTTTTGTCTTTCTTTGTTTTTCTTATAAAGGTGATATACAGAGGAGTTACAGGAGTCAGGTAATGAGAACACTCTTTTTGAGACAATGTCAGTTTCTTTTTGCCTCTTGATTTGCTTAGGAGTGACGTCTTTGTGATCACAGCTGCAGGTAGAGTTGAAGTTAATTCCCTGTGTTCAGTGAGGAGTGCATGGCTCCCTATGGTTTTCTTGGGACACTTAAATAGTGTCCAGAAGTTTCCAGAAGTCTCCACATATTTTTGTCCCATGTGTTTTTGGGCAGAATCAGCACACATGCTGGTTGCTGAATGAATCAAGAATGGGTGGGGTGGAGTGTTGTGTTATCCTTGGATGGATCAAGTATCTGCTACATGTAGCTGAACCATGTGCAGCATTTTAAAAGCTGTGCCAATGCTGAGAATACTGCACAATTCATGTATTCTGGTCACAATAAGAATTCCCACCTACCAGACTCTAGAGGCATTCCACCGACTCGTGGTACACATCCAGATAGTTCAGGGCTTGAGAGAATCATAAACATCTTCAGGATTTAATTTCTAGAATGAAAGAGCTGGGTCTTCCACTTAAGTACATGTACTAAAGAATCCTTGTCACAATGATTATTAATCCAGTCTCGTTCTTGATAGCATATAGTTACAATCCACACAATGCAGATGTGTTCCAATGCTTCTATAGAGGCGCTAAGGCTCTTCTTTCATCTCAAAGCAAGCTTGCACACCATAACATTTTGAGATATATTATGTTTATGTTTATTTTGTGACCAAATGTCCTGAAGAATAATCATGGTTAAAATGAGAGTATACTAGGTCAAATCAATGCCAGTACTATGAAATCGTTAAACATGAAACTATAAAATCTTGAACTTCCAGAAAGAATAAAGGGAGCAGGGGAGAATACAGGCAGAATGCACAATGCACATATATGATTAAGGAAGGAGGGACAGAAATGAGTTTGAGGGTGGGATCGGGGAGAACAACGGAAAGGTAACTCTGATCAAGAAGCACTGGACACTGAGATGGACACGGGAAGTTGGAACCCTCTTGCACAACTGTTTGAAGTTCAGAAAGTATAAAAATAAGTTTAAAATAAATTTAAATAATTGAGTAAATCTCTAGCAATCTGTGTGAATGTGGGGACTCAGCCTGGAATCTTAGCTATTGTGAACCTGACAAGAAGTGAGACCCTATCTCAAAAGAAGCCAGAACAAAAAGGGGCTAGAGGCGTGGTTCAAGTGGTAGAGTACTGCTTAGCAAGTACAAGGCCCTGATTTCCCACCCCAGTACTGTCTCATACACACACACACACACACACACACACACACACAATCTCTCATATTGTAATCTTCACAAACATGAAATTTAACATTAAAATATTACTCAATTAATTTAAGGCTATATGTGTATATATAACTTTATATATCTATATATTAGTATAGATATATAATGAAAGAATATATTTTAATTCAACTTACATATCTTATATACAATACCTATTTATTTCTATATATTTTAAATTCTAATTTATATATATATTTAATTGGAAGAATTTTTAAAATAGGTTCAAACCATCAGACAACTTTAACCAATGTCAACAGCTAGATGATTTTTGTACTATGCATTTGGTACCAAAGTATTCTGATGCCACATATGAAAATTAATTTCTTCTCTTCAGGTCAGTTACTGACTAGCTAAATGATGTTATTTTCATAAGTGTAATTGCATAGGAATTACACAAATGCAGTTAGTTATATTAAAGTACGTGCTAAAAAACACAAACAAAATTTTAAAAGGTCATTTCCTGTGGAAGTTTAATCTTTTCATCATTTGGGCAAACCAAGTCATGTCATCATGATGTTGACATAGAGCTGCTTAAACATGAAAGCCTGGACTTGGACACCTAATGGTTTAAGACTAATACCTAAATTATATTCACAGTGTTATTTTGAACATGCTTTTTGTTGTGGGCTCTTGCTCTTCTTTTCAAAAACAAATTGGCCATGGGTTATAATTATTCCTTTTAGCTTAATTAATGGAAATAGGACATGTGGAAGAATCTGAGGATGATGCCAGAAATTTAAACTGGTGGCTCACACCTGTCATCCTAGCGACTCAGGAGGCTGAGATCTGAGAATCATAGCTCAAAGCCAGCCTGGGCAGGAAAGTCCATGACACACTTGTCTTCAATTAAGCCACAAAAAAAAAAAAAAAAAAAAAAAAAGCCAGATGTGAAACTGTGGCTCAAGTGGTAGAGCCCTAGCCCTAGCCTTGAGCGAAAACTCAGGGACAGTGCCCAGGCCCTTCATTCAAGCCTCAGGATCAGCACAGACAGACAGACAGACAGACAGACAGACAGACAGACACACACACACACACACACACACACACACACGCACAGTTAACCTAGCAAAATCCTAAAGGCCTGAGCTCCTGTGTGACTCTTGCAGCATCGCCCCTCAGGCTTGACCAAACTGTGTTGATGTCTTAAAAATGCTTTGGGCGTACATTTCAGGCAATGCAAACCAAAAGTATAGGAAGTGTGGTTTCCTAAAATCGAAGTCCCTCTATTCCTGGAAGTAATTAACAGTGTTTATGTCTACAGGAGTAGGGCTTCCAAATTTCAAGGGAAACGCTCCTCGGGTCTCTTGTACCGTTCTTCCTAAGTACTTGGTTGAATGGTTAAGACTTTACTAGAGTTTCTGAATGGATGTGACTGTTGCCCCCTGCATTGCTTCAGGCAATGCAAAAACCAAGTCTTTCTCCGGGGAGTTACAGGAAACATGAACTGAACTTGAAGCTCAGTTCAGTGTGATCAACTCTCCAGGGTGGCTTGTGCATCCCTTAGGGAATGAATTTCCTTCATTCACTCTACAAGTATTTGCTGAACAAGGGGGTCCTTATGAGATCCCGTCCTGGGAGCTGGTGGAAGTCACTGCCCTGGGGTGAGCCAGTGAGGGAATTCACGCCTAAAACACTGATACTGCTAAGAGAAAAGCTAAAGAAAGAAGGAAACATGGATATGTGTGTGCATGTGTTTGTGCCTGTCATATAGGAGTTAGACACACAGGGAGAGGAGCTCGCTGAGCAAGTGACAGGTGACCGGACACCTGGAGCCATATGGGAATGGGTCTTGGCCCCAGCCATGGATCTGACAGAGCTAGAACTAGAGGGCTTGGTGACCGGGCTGCTGGGGTGGAGGGAAGGAGAATGTGCCAGGAGTCATTCAGCAGGTGTTGGAATCCTGAGCCTGGAAAGCCATGACAGTGACAAGCTCTTAGGAGAGAAGTGACTTACCTCTCAGTGGGTCCCTCATTCTGCTATGTCAAAAATAGAATAAACTGAACAGGCCAAAAGCTGAAGCAAGAGATGGGCGTTACCCCAGATCACAGTTCAAAGCTAGCTTGGGGCAGACAAATCTGAGAGACGCTTATCTCTAATTAACCACCAAAACCTGTAAATGGAGGCATGACTCAAGTAGTAGAGAGCCGGCCTTGAGCAGTAAAGTTGAGTGAGAGTTCCAGGTCCTCTGCTGATGCATCAGAATTGGCATGGAAAGAAGAAAGGAGAGAAAGAAGGAAGGGAGGGAGGGAGGGAGGAAGGGAGGGAGGGAGGGAAGGAGGGAGGGAAGGAGGGAGGGAGGGAAGATAGGAGGGGGAGAGAGAGGAAGAGAAAGGAAGAAACTTAAGTTATATAAGACCATTTAAAATAGTAGATGGTGTAGAATTAATATTAGTTTGTGTATTTTTCTTTTTGCATGTGTTCTGGTCCAAGGGCCTGAACTCAGGGTTCTGGGGTTTGAATTGGGGGCCTGGGCAGTGTCCTTGAGCATGTTTTGCTCAATGCTGGTGCTCTTCCATGTGCAGCTTTTTGGTAGTCTATTGGACATAAGAGTTTCACAGAGTTTCCTGCCCAGGCTGGCTTCCAACCACGCTCCTCCAGATCTCAGCCTCCTGGGTAGCTAGGGGGACAGACAGAAGACACCGCATCAGGTTTGTATACTTCGTTTGTATATTTTTTTTCCTATTCTAGTAAGAAGAAAAAAGATACCTTTGAGAATAGAGCTAAGAGATGGACAGAAAATGGAAAAGACAGAATACAATTCCACATATTGTTTGGAGCATATTATAATCACACAGCTCAGCTGGCCAATAAATACAGACAGCAGGTTAGAGCCTTTTGTACTTTTCCCTTATTTCATTTATTCTTCTGTTTAGTCTTTGATTTCTCTAATTCCCACTTGTTATTGAAATCCATTGCAAGTTCTTCATCTTTGCATTTGCAACATTATGAGTTCTTTTCACTTTGTAAAATCAATGTAAGTAAGCAGGCATCCCTAACACATGTGTGAAAACAAACACCTTAAACATTATCACACTGGCCTCAGCCATGAGCCAGGACGTTTGGTCCTGAGCACAGCAGGTATATGGCCACCAACTTCCTGTTTCCACAGGACTAGGAAACTAAACATTGCTGAACAAAATCGGAACCCAGTAGTCTGGAGGCCAAGAAACAATTGCACTGACCTATAAAGGAAATGCTAAGAAAGAAGTCCACAAAGAGCAAATAAACAGAAATCTGCTTTTTGCTGGCTTCAGGATAAGCCTGGCGTCCTTTGCAATGATTGTCACTAAGGATTCTTGTTTTATTCACTTAGTCATTGGCCTTGGTGTTCAGTTCCTTGTTTGTTTCACTCAGTGATTCTGAATTCTTGGGCAGCCCATTGCACTGAGCAAACATGGGCTAAATTCCTAAAGAAAAATGGCCCAGGTGAGAGGTCTTTTTGTGTTTTAGTTCTGTTGTTTTTGTTGTAAATTTTTAATTTGCCAATATTGCAAGCTCTTTATTTCTTTTTAAAAATTTCTTTCTCTGTGTGTGTGTGTGTGTGTGTGTGTGTGTGTGTATGCGCACGCTGGTCCTGGGTCTTGAACTCAGGACCTGGGCTCTGTTCCAGAACTTTTGTGCTCAAGGCTAGCACTCTACCACCTGAACAGCAACTCCACTTCCTTTCCCTTGGTGGTTATTTAGAATCTCATGGACTCCTGCCTAGGCAGGCTTTGAACTGTGGCCCTTAGCTCTCAGCCTCCCGAGTAGCTGGAATTAAAAGTGTGAGCAATGACTGTCTGGCTTCTCTTTTATGTTTTTGAACACGAAGCCTCATAGCTTTGCTCATAGCTGAGTCCACCACTTGACCAAATCCCCAGCCCAGCTTCGTGCTGGTTATTTTGGAGACAGAGTCTTGTTTCTTCCCGGGCTAGATTTAAATCATGACCTGCCACATCTCTGCCCCTGGAGTAGTTGGAATTACAGGCGGAACCCCAGCACCAGCCGGCTTGGTGGGTGGGGTCTTGCGTGAGGGGTTAATTCTCTGCTACTGACCACGATGTTCATATTCCTATCTTCATCAACAGAGACTCTTTTGGTCTAGATTAGAGATTTGTTGTCCTGTATGAAAATGATATATATGTAACTGAGCATTGCTTTTGAAGATGAGTTAGTATTTACAGTACCTAGATAGTTGTAAATTGGGTGGAAATAAATGATTCAATTCATGTTTTCTCTTAAAGGGAGTTAAATAGACTCGTGTAAGGAAAGAGAGGAGAGATGGGGGAGAGGCAGAAAGGAACAGGAGAGAGTGGAAAGAGAGGAAGAGGAGAGAAGACAGGAGAAAAAGGAAGAAGGGGAGGAAGCGAGAGAAAGGGAGAGGAGAGGGAAAAGATGAGAAAGGAGAGGAGAGAGAGGGTAAATAGGAAAAAGAGGGGGGAGAAAGGGAGGGAAGGTGGGAGAGAAGACAGGAGAGAAAGGAAGAAATGAGATGTGAAGAGAGAGACAAGGACAGTAAGGAAGAGAGACAGGTGGGGAAAGGGAAGGGAGTGTGGGAAGAGAGAGGAATAGCAAAGGAGAAAGAAGAGTGAAAAGAAAAAAGAAAGGAAAGAGGTGAGTGGAGGGGGAGAGAGAGGGGGAGAGAGGGAGGGAAGGAGGGAGAGAAAACAGGAGAAAAGGAAGAGAAGGAGGGAAGGAGGAAGGGAGGGAAGGAGGAAGAACAAGAGAAGAGGGAGAGAAAAGGGGGGGAAAGAGCAGAAAGAGGAAGAGGGAGGGAGAGAGAGAACAAAGAGGAAAGGAAGGAAGAGAGGGGGTGGGGAGGGAGGGAGAGAGAAAGAGCACATGGGCATTTGTGTGTGTGTGTATGAGAGGGAGAGAGAGACACAGAGAGAGAGAGGGAGAGAGAGAGACAGAGACAGAGACAGAGAGGGAGAGGGAGAGAGAGGCTAGCCTGGTTTCTCTCCTCAGTTTCAACAGTGCTCTGATTTCCCCTGTGTTGACTCCATGCCCATCTCTTTCAGGTCCTCCCAGAGCTAGGGAAGGCTCAGGTGTCTGGCTGCAGCCCTGGGCCTCTCCTCCAGCTGGGGCCGCCACCCCCTGCCAGGCTGAGCTTCTGTCTGCAGAGGTGGGAACCCCAGCTCTGTGGGAAGCCCCCCTCCCTTCTTCCTTCCCCTTTGAGTCACTGCTGCCCTCCAGTACCTGCCACCTCAGGCTACCCAACCCATAGAGCTAGCAAGATCCATTTGTGACTGTTCTGCACTGTATGGCACCACGTGGGCAGGTTTTTCAGCCCATCTGGCCTATGGAAGAACAGTTTCTTAAGCTGCACATGCTCTCTTTCTTTTTCTCCTTCCTTCCTTCCTTTCTTCTTTCTCTCTTACTTGCTTTCCCTCTTTCTTTTTTTCTTTTTCTGTCTCTCATATGTAATGTGTGTAGGATTACAGAAGTCACCACTGGTGCCTAGCCACTACTATTTTTCTTTAAAAAAAAAAAAAAAAAAGTCAGTCCAGGCACTGGTGGCTCATGCCTGTAATTCTAGCTACTCAGGAGCTGAGATCTGAGGATTGTGGTTCAAAGCCAGCCTGAGCAGGAAAGTCCATGAGACTCTTATCTCCAATTAAACACCAAATAAATAAAATCTAGAAGTGGAGCCATAGCTCAAGTGACCAAGCACTAACCTGAGCACAAAAGTTCAGGGACAGTGCCCAGGTCCTGGACTGGAATGCAAACTAACAAAATTAATATTAATAACTTCCATCAAGAAGCAGTATAGCAGCTGAGTGCTGGTGGCTCACACCCGTAATCCTAGCTACTCGGAAGGCTGACATCTGAGGATCATGGGTCAAACCCAGCCTGATTACGCAAATCGAGACATTCTTCTGTACAATTACCCAGGAAAAAGTGGGATGCCGGGGAGATGTGCCTCACACAGTGAAGTGCCTGCCCTGAACAGAAAGGCCAACCTAGAGTGAGAGACCTTCGAGACCCAGTAGTAGCACCAAAAATATAAAGTGCATTTCATTAAGAAATCTTATGGCATGTGATGGGTGAACTCTCCAAGGTGAGCTTGTGCAATACGTGCAGTGAAGGAAGGGTTAACATGGATCGGAGGCAGGAATGTGAAGGCAGAAATACTGTCTGGGGCTCTCCTGCTTTCCCTCCATTCCCGGCCTCCCTTATTGTTAAGAAAACCACTTCAAGGCTGTACAGGCTCCTTTTTAATGTCTGAGGGATGTTTCTCTTGTTTCTTTTCATTGAGAAAAGGCTCAGGGACTCTCACGCATCCCTGATGAGGGCTTTAAAGAAGTGGACTGCATAAGCCTCCTCTCCTGCATTTTCTGTGGACGTCCAGTGCAATGGGGCACCATGCAATCAACAGGAGACAAGGCGGTCAAGCCACGCAATCTACTGCTACCACTGCCCAGCTTGCTCCCTTGGGAGGGAGACCCACCACTTCCTGCCCCTCCCTGCTAGACAGAAACCTCCAGACTGGGAGACAAACCCTCTACAGTTGTTGACAGAATTAAATTAGAAAATCAATACAAAAAGCACTTCAGATAGTTTTGAACACACTACAAACTACTTCCTTCAAGGGAAGGAAAAGTAGATAATGGAATCTTTTACAAGACTATCACTTCATCAAATATTACCACCCAGATGTCTTCAAAGCTATTTTCTTATGAAGATTCATATTTAAAATGATTTATATTAGCTTGTTGAGACTAGAACTCAATGGCTTTGGCTTGTCTGATGTATGCTAATAGGCAGTTATAAGAAAAAAAAATGAGCTGGGCACTGGTAGCTCACACCTGCAATATTAGCTACTCAGAAGGATCTGAGGATCCAAGTTCAAAGCCAGCCCTGGTGGACAAGACCAAGAGACTCTTATCTCCAATTAACCACCAACGAAAAGGAAGTACAGGTGTTATTAAGTGGAGAGTGCTAGTCTTCAGCAAAAAAAGCCAAGAGTGAGAGGCCCTTAATTCCAGTCCCAGTACACACACACACACACACACACACACACACACACAGAGGAAACATCAAATAAAAGACAATGCAACCTAGCTTAGAAAAATTGTGTCAAAAATATGTATAACAAAGGCATTCAAAGTTATGCACAATTAGGAAAGAATAGAAGTGCAAAGTCTGGGGGAGGGGGAGAGAGAAAGAGAGGGAGAGAGAAGGAAAAGGAGAGGAGCGAGGGAGGGAGGGAAGGAAAGTGGGAGGGAGAGAGAAAGGGAGAGAGAGGAGGGAGGAGAGGAAGAGCAGAAGCTTCACCCTCATCCTCCATTGTCCTCCAAATTCCTGAGCCCAGAACTGAGGGGAGGAAGCCGAGCCCACTCTGGCCTCCCCTGCAGGGCCTGGGCTGTGACCCCAGCTTCCTGGCCCTGTGGAACCGAGGTGCTAATCCCAGCACCAGCGAAGGCAGAACAACTTCCCTATCCACAAGCCCTGAGGTTCTGGAGGGAAAGGCTTGCATGCCCATTTCTCACTTATTGATTCTACCCACCATTCCAGCTCCTGACGTTTAAATGTTAGAGAGTGCAAAGGTTCACGGATGCTTCCGGAGCAGCTCACTGTCCTCGCAGACACACATTATTCAAACAGAAAGGAAAAAAAGCCTTTTAGCACTGACATCAAGGATCCTGGCACGGGGCTGGGAGTATGGCCTAGTGGCAAGAGTGCTTGCCTCCTACACATGAAGCTCTCAGTTCAATTCCCCAGCACCACATATATGGAAAACGGCCAGAGGGGGCGCTGTGGCTCAAGTGGCAGAGTGCTAGCCTTGAGCAAGAAGAGGCCAGGGACAGTGCTCAGGCCCTGAGTCCAAGGCCCAGGACTGGCCAAAAAAAAAAAGAATCCTGGCACGATCCACCAAGGCAGTCTAAGGAGAAGCCCCACATGAAAGTGGTAGGCTCACCTTCTACTTAACACCCCTCCCCAACTTGGAATGGTGATGAGTACCATTGTCCCAAGGTCCCTCCAAGGTCAGACAAGCACTTCTGATGACCAGTCCTCCTAGCTATTTCCCTTTCTCTTCCTTTCAAGAAATGTTCATTCCCTGATTTTTTCCCCCGTGTTGTTTATTCACAAAACCTGGACAAGGAATGCAGATCCTTTCTGTATTTCAAACATGTGTAGCCTTCAAGGATGGGGAAGAATTAAACAAGGGAAAAGGCTGCTTTCCAGCAATAACACAGCTTTAACAAATACACGGAATATTTATGGAAGACACAAAGACCAAAGGCAAAAGCACTTCCTCTGTGTAGGATTTCTTTCAGTGTGTCTGTTGACCTGGTCTCGTGCCAGGATGTTGTTTATCCAGAAGCGCCTGCAGCCAGAGGTACCTGATTCACCAACTGCCAGCATGCGGTCCCACAGGGCGAGGGAGATGATGACCACACGCTCACTGGGAGCACATGGCTTTAAGGACATACATCCGAAAAGCAAGGCCTTAGCTTGGGCTCTGGCGGCTCACATCTGTCATCCCAGCTACTCAGGAGGCTGAGATCTGAGGATCCTGGTTTGAAGCCAGTCCAGGCAGGGAAGTCTGTGAGACTCTGATCTTCAGTTCAGCGCGCGCGCACACACACACACACACACACACACACACACACACACACACACACACACACCCCTGGAAGCTGAGCTGTAGTTCAAGTGGTAGAGTGCCAGCCTTGAGCAAAAGAAGTTCAGGGACAGTTCCCAGGTCCTGAGTTCAAGCCCCAGGAAAGTCAAAATAAAAACAAAAAGCCCTCAAGTCATAATTATATATTTTTGTGTGTCATCACTGGGACTTGAACTCGGGTTCAGGGCCTGGATACTGGCCCTCAGTTTTTTCACTCAAGGCTGGCACTCTACTACTTGAGTCACACATTCACTTCTGCTTTTTTTGGTGGTTAGTTGGAGATAATAATATCATGGATTTTCCTCTCCTGATTGGTTTCAAATAGCAATCCTTAGATCTCAGCCTTCTGAGTAGCTAGGATTATGGATTATTAGCTTAAATTGTAACTATTTTGAGCAATTGTATAATTTTAGGTCACGTTTCTTCAAGAATAGTTAAGATATTTTAATTACAATATATAGATTGAGAAACTGCAGAGACATATTCTCAAAGTTTTCTTTTCTGTCTTTGTAAGTCTGTGGCTTTGTGTCAATAACACAGTCTTAGGAATGCTTGTCTTGAATGTTTTACGTTTTTATTAGCATGCAGAAGTTATTTAAGGGAGTTTCATTCTGACATGATCCTATGCGCCTACAACGCAGCCTGACTAGACTCACTGCTGTCATTCTCCCCATCTCTCTCCTCCCTTAGGAATATTCTTTTTCCTTTCTTTCTTTTCTTTTTTGTTGGGTTTTTCTTTTTTTTGCAAAGACATTCAAGTTTAATGCAAACAAATACTTAGCAAGTCTGACAGTAGTCCACTGGGCAAGAGACAGGTCAAAGCAACTTCTGGGACTTTAAAAGTATGAGATTGTTTTATTTTTAAAATTTCATTAAAAATCTCACTTTATTTCTTTGAGGAACATCTGATTTTGTCTACTTTTAAGGTTTGATGCCTATAGTCTTTGGAAAAGTAGAGATATTTTGCATATTTCTTTCTTTCTTTTTTGTTGATAGTAGGGCTTGAACTCTGGGCCTGGGCACTCTCCCTAAGCTCCTTTGCTCAAGGCTAGCCCTCTACCACTTTGAGTCACAGCTCCACTTCCAGTTTTCTGGTGGTTAATTGGAAATAAGAGTCTCACACACTTTCCTGCCTGGGCTAGCTTTGAACAGCGATCCTCAGATCTCAGCCTGCTGCATAGCTAGGATGACAGGCGTGAGCCACCAGCACCTGATTAAGAATACTTTTATGTCCTTAGAACTTTATTTTGGAAGTCCTTGTAAATACAATTACTGATTTAATTGACCAAAAAATTTGGAATTATTTTTGTAGCGAGCAAGAACACAGCATGACAGATGTCTTCTACCGCATAAATTTTTTTTTTTTTTTTTTTTGGCCAGTTCTGGGGCTTGGACTCAGGGCCTGAGCACTGTCCCTGGCTTCTTTTTGCTCAAGGCTAGCACTCTGCCACTTGAGCCACAGCGCCACTTCTGGCCATTTTCTATATATGTGGTGTTGGGGAATTGAACCCAGGGCCTCATGTATACGAGGCAAGCACTCTTGCCACTAGGCCATATCCCCAGCCTACCACATAAAATTTAACCTAAGTATCCTTCCCTATGTTACTCTGCAGATAACATGACCAAACTTTTATCTCTTGCGCCATCATTTCCGTGCTTGATTTGTGCATTTATGAATGGCCATTAAGGTGAATGTCTGATTGAATAATTAATTTTATAATGATAGTTTTGTTTATGAGGACACTGGCGATACTGGGAGCCAAGCTGAATGTGGTGTCTATAATCTCACATTCGCAGCAACACGCTGATTCGCCAGTCCCATTCGATGCAAGGACACCGAGTTTTAGAAAACTGAGCCAATTGAGTCAGGTGCCACTGGCTCCTACCTATTAGCTACTCAGGAGACTCTGAGGATTATGGTTTGAAGGCAGTCTAGGCAGAAAAATCCATGAGACTCATCTCAAATAAACTACTCAGGAGAAGCAGGAAGGGGCGCTGTGGCTCAAGTGGTAGAGCACTAGCCTTGAGCAAACAAAGCTCAGGAACAGTGCCCAGGCCCTGAGTTCAAGCCCCAGGACTGTACAAAGAGAGAGAAAGAGAGAGAGGGAGAGAAACAGAGAGAGAAAGAGAGAGAGAGGAGAGAGAGAGACGGGAGGGAGGAAGGGATAGGGCGAGGGGGAGAGAAAGGAAGAAAAAAGAAGGAAGGAAGGAAGGGAGAGAGGGGGAAGAGAAGGAAGGAAGGAAAAAGAAGAACTGAGCTAATCCATGGAAGGTCACAAGGGGGAAGAAGACAGACTTGCGTTTCCACATTCCCTCCACCCGACTCTAACGTTAGGTCAAGCATTGCTCTTCCCTTCCTCTTCCGGTGGAATGAACCTGTTCTGTTACTCAGGATGCTCTGTGGAGCCTCTGAATTCCATGCAGACTCTGCATGTGTGTGGATGTCGTTTGTTGTCTGTGTGGGGATGTATGTGTATGGTGCATATATAGCGTGGATGTGTTGTGTAATAGTGTGTATATGTATGATGGTGTGGATGTGATGTGTAGTGTTGTCTGTGTGGAGGATGTTTGTGTGGTACACATGTAGTCTGTATGTGTAATAGTGTGCATATGTATGATGGTGTGGATGTGATGTGTAGTGTTGTCTGTGTGGAGGATGTTTGTGTGGTGCACATGTAGTCTGTATGTGTAATAGTGTGCATATGTATGATGGCGTGTGATTTATGTCTTTTGTGTGTATGTGTAATACTATGCATGTGTGGTGTGTATGTGTGTGATGGTGTGTGTTTATATGTATAGGTGACATATGTGATGTGTGTGATGTACACATGTGTGTCAGAGTGTATGTGTGTTGGGTGTGTGATGATGTATGTCAAGGCATTTCTGTGATGTGTGTGTAAGTGAAATGGAATGTGTGTGTAGCTGTATAGCGTGTGGTGGGTTTGACGGGGAGTGTCTGTGTGGTGGTGTGTGGTGTGATACTGTGATGGTGTGCATGTGTGATGATGTGTGTGATAGTGTGTGATGATGTACACGTGTGATGGGGTGGTATGCTGTTGTGTGTGATGATGTAATGACAGGGTGTGATGATGTGTACGTGTGAGGGGGTGTGATATGATGGTGTGTGTGAGATAGTGTGTGTGGTCTGATGTTGTGTGATATGGTGTGTGTGATGGTGTGATGACGTGCGTGTGATGATGTACACGTGTGATTGTATGTGATGATGTATGTGTGATGATTTACACATATGATGGTGTGTGTGATGGTGTGTGATGATGTGTGTGTGATTGTGTACACGTGTGATGGTGTGTGATGATGTGTGTGATGATGTACATGTGTTATGGTGTGTGTGATGGTGTGTGATAGTGCATGTGATGATGTGCACATGTAATGTTATGTGTGGTGGTGTGTGTGATGGTGTGTGATGATGTCTGTATGATGATGTACACATGTGATGGTGTGTGTGACAGTGTGTAATGATGTGTGATATAGACGTGTGATGGTATGTGATGATGTGTGATATATATGTGTGATGGTGTGTGTGATGATGTACACATATGATGGTGTGTGTGATGGTGTGTAATGATGAATGATATGTATGTGTGATGGTGTGTGTGATGGTGTGTGTGACGATGTACACATGTGATGGTGTGTGTGATGGTGTGTGTGATGTGATGGCATGTGTGTGTGTGTATGATCATGTGTGTTGGGGATGATGTGTGTACGCGGTGTGCAAGTCCACCCTGGGATCCCCTCCCCACCCGCTCTGCAGGCCTCGCCTAAGCTGCTGCTTTGTTTCTGAACGGATCCTTTAACAAACATTCTCCACACGTGGCATTGAAATCCTCAAGCTCAAGGGCCGGCAGGAGGTCCAGAGAGCCAAAACAAGGCGACTTCCTAGCTCACCGAGTGGCAAAAAGTATGGCAAGAAGAGAGATTAACTACACAAATGATGCAATTGAAAAATCCGTTCAAAGAAAGCAGTTTTCAACAAATTAATCTGGCTGGCTATATAATGATAGTAAAGCCAACCACTTTGTGTCTCAGAACACCAAAACAAAACAAAAACAACCAGGCTCCAAATATATCTATTTAAAACTCAGGCAACCCAACACACACAGTCACCTATTTTTTATTTAATTATTCTGCTTTATAGTCTAAAGAAATGCTATTTCATTGTTACAAATAAACTTTTTGAAAAAAGTGTGTGTGTGTGTGTGTGTGTGTGTGTGTGTTCATGTACACCAGTCCTGGGTTTGAACTCAGGGCCTGGGCACTATCCGTGTGCTTTTGTGTTGACGGCTAGCACTCCACTGCTTGACCCCTGCCTCCACTTCCAAGTTTGTTGGGCTAACTGGAAATAAGCATCCCGCAGACTTTTCTGCCCACTTCTCGCGTGTCTCAGCCCCCTGAGCACGGAGGATTACAGGTGTGAACCACTCCCTCCCTGCTCACAAAAATCTTCTGTCGAAACATTGCTTCAAGACTGACTGTGTAATTTATAGTAATTAAAAACTGCTCATGTTAACAGTGAGATTAGAGCCTGTAGGACAAGTGTCTGATCACTCCCCCACCCCAACACTGGGGCTAGAACATGGGACCTGGTGCTTCTGCTCAACTTTTCCCCTCAGGGCTGGCACTCACCTGCTGAGCCACGCCTCCAGTTCAGGGAGCCCCCCTCCCCAATCAACAGCCATGCAAACATCTGGGGAGCACAGCTGTGCCAGTTGGACTGGGTCTGCCGAAGGATTGGTGGATTTGATCTTAGTCTATAGAAGGTCATTGCAGCTTTGATCATGAACAATACCTCCCAGGAAGCATGAAGGTAACATTTATCCAGGATTCCCTGGAAATCACAGCACTAGGTAAAAGAAAAAGTCAATAAAGAAAAGAAACAAACACAAGATCACAGAAAGAAGAGGAAAGAGAAGGAAGATGAAATCAAACATAGATGGGCTGGGTGCAGGCCGCGCACATCTGTAATCCTAGCTGCTCCAGAGGCTGAGATCTCAGGGCTGAGATTTAAAGCCAGCCTGGCTGGAAAGACTGAGAGGCCCTTGGTGCCAATTCACCGGCAAGAAGCCAGAAGTGGGGCTGTGGCTCAAATGGTGACGTGCTAGCCTTGAGCATGTGCACACGTGTGCACGCACGCAGAACCACAGGTAGGAATGAGAAAGTGCTTTGCCTGTTGAATGGTGCCAGCCTCCCTGGGGCTGCCGGCCGCTTCCCAGATATGTATCTCACTTGGAGCAGTCTGAGGAATAAATGTGATGAGTCATTATTTTGATTGGTGTATTATGAAGGAAAATATGACATTCAGAATCATCTGTACAACTTTAGTCAATAAATCTCACACTTGTAATCCTAGCTACTCAGGAGACTGAGTTCTGAGGATTGTGGTTCAAAGCCAGTGCTGGCAGAAAAGTCCCTGGGACTCTTGTCTCCAATTAGCCAAGAATGGCGCTGTGGCTCAAGTGGCACACTGCTGGAGCAAAATGAGCTCCGGGACAGCGCCCAGCCCAGAGCTCAAGCCTCAAGACCAGTGAAAAGACATACGGATATACGTACACATACATGCGCACATACATGAAAAACTGCAAAGCTTTTTCTTGAAAGTGGCAACAGCTGAGCTCTGGAAGAGTCAGGTGAGTATTCCAAAGGACACTGCCTAAATTAGAAACATGACAACTTCCTACAGAGTCATTTGAGGTAAATTGCCTTGAATTAAATTAATGTATCGCCTGGATCGCACTTTGGAAAATTCACCTTTGTTTTCTCTACCTGTTATCTTTTCCAGGGAAACAAGACTCTGTTAACAAAGCCCTGCTGCTTAAACGAAACATAACTGAGCGCTCGAGCCTATAATCCCAGCCACTAAGGAGGCTGAGACCTGAGGATCACAGTTCAAAGCCAGCTCAGGCACATAGTCCACGAGCCATTTATGTCTAATTAACCACAGAAAAGCCAGAAGTCGAGCTGGGGCTCAAGTGAGACACTGTCAGCCTTGAGAAAGAACAAGAGAAAGAGCCAAGTGAGAGCTTAGACCTGGAGTTCAAGCTGCAGCACTGACACAAAGAAAAAAAGAAAATTAAGAAAACATCATTGAAGCCAGTCTACCCTTTTAGTATGATATCAGCATGTACAAATCAGTGCGCAAGCCATAGCTCCACATCTGGCTTTTTGCTGGTTACTTGGAGACAAGTGTCTCAAGGACTTTCCTGACCATGTTGGCTATGAACCAGGATCCTCAGATCTCAGCCCCCTGAGTAGCTAGGATCACAGGTGTCAGCCACGGGCTCCTAGCTAAGAAGGGCAAAGTCCAATTGGACATCAAGGCAAATGTTCTGAATTTTAAGGATGGCAAAACGCTGAATCGTGTTGATACTTCACTTCTGAGGTGCAGACTGCCATGGCTAAAGTGCCCTTCCAGGACCTTGAAGGACCTCCTTCCCATCCCCATGCCAGGAGAAGAGCAGTGCTTGTTTAGGCCTCCAAGGCCCCTGTGGCCAGAGGAAGAGGTGGGCCCAGAGGGAGGGAGAGCCTCCAAGGGGGCACTGGGAACGCTGGGCCTTGGAGACTCTCACTGGTTCCCAGGCCCCTGGTGGTGAGCATCTTTCTTGCCCGGCAGACTGGAGCCCTGAGGCAAAAGCAGCCTCTTGTGGTACTCTCAGGAAGTTTGTCACAGCTCTGGAAAGCTGACTATGACAGAAGACACATCGCAGGGTGAAATCTCCAACTGAAGTCTCACAGACTCCATGGAGGGTGCAAGTAGTGTAATTCTTTAGAAAGACGAAATCAAAACCCAACCAAAGAAGGAAATGGGTGCTTTCAAGAGGGGAGGGTGGGGCCGAGGGGAGAGGGAGGAAGGATGAGGGGGGAAGGGAGGAGGGCAGGCAAGAATTCACTGTATATAAAGCAGAATGGAGAAATATAAGGGGAGGGTGGGCTGAAGGGGGTGTGTGTGTGAAGGTGTTCAAGTGCTGCCTCACACCGACATGCACTGTGCACAGCAACTGCTTTGTTAAATCCCCCAAGATGAATTCAATACATAACCTAAAAATGAGGAGAAGTGGGGGAGGGGATGGGAGAGGGGGCCGAGTGTAGAAAGGGTGACATCGATCCAGACGCACTGAATCAGAAACTGCTTTGCTGAATGGCAGTCCTTCTGTACAACTACTTAAAGATAATAAACCGCTGGGAGTATGGCCTCGTGGGTAGAGTGCTCGCCTCATATACATGAAGCCCTGGGTTCGATTCTTCAGCGCCACATCTATATAGAAAAAAAGATAATAAACTATATAATTTTTTAAAAGATGCCAATAAGCGGCTCCCAAGGGGCCGGCTTCTGAATGACTCAGTGTCCTTCAGTAGGAGCCTGGCTTGGCCAATTTAGCTTCATCTGTCAGTCCGGGAACAGGAATTGGCCTGCGGTTCTGTGCCAGCTACCACTTCAGAGGTGACCTTCAGGTGAGCGTTGCTCTCATTGGTCTCTCAGTGCAGGGACGGTCCTGAGCTGTGGGCTGCTGGGATTCAGAAGAGCTGGGGAAGATGAGCCCGGAACGCAGAGGCGTGCAAGCGAGGCACGGAGGAAAGGCCCGTGCCGCACACACATCCGTGTGCCCTTGGTACGCTGCATTGAGCCCTAAAATGCCGCCACACTTCCTCACACAGATCAATCTCAGTCGGGGTGGGAAAACATGTAACGTCGTGGAAAGTTGCAAATGTTTGACTTGTCACCGAATAGTTGATTGGAATTGGAACTTCAGGAATGTATGATATTAGTAACTATGTCTGCGAACCACAGCAGAGGCTCTAGCTGTCTCTCTCTTAGGCTCTACATGCTACCCAGGGAGCCCCTTGGCTTCTTGAATTACAAGGGTTATAGCTGAGACACTAGGGTCCTCCTGGGCTTTGATCCCATCATGGGCTTGATACTAGCACCACAGAATTTTTTGTGTAGTGCCTTAGGAGGTGCATCTGGTAGGCTAAAGATGTTTTAGGTATCCATATCCTTTTCCCTGCACATGTAATATTCCATTCACTTATTTCATCAAGATACATTTATTTATTGGTTTTGCTCATTTAATATTTGTGTTGGTCTGGGGCTTGAACTCAGGGGTCTGGATACTGCCCCTGAATGTTACTGCTCACGGCTAGCTCTCTATCACTCGTACCACAGCTCCACTTCAGGCATTTGGGGCAGTTAATTGAAGATGAGAGTCTCATGGACTTTCCTGCCCAGGCTGGCTTTGAATTAGGATCCTCAGATCTCAGCCTCCTCAGTAGCTAGGATTATAGGTGTGAGCCATTAGCACCTCACTCCTGGTACATGTACATTTATGATAATTATCCTTAAGACAGCTCATAAATGTTTATTCTGAATTTTACTGTGACAAATGCAGTGAGCGTGCAAGATCTGAGCCTTTCTTATTTATTGTGTGGAATAACAAGTGGGCTGAGTAAAGCCACAAAGTGAGGGACTACATTCGAGAACTGGAAAGAAATGTGAACTGAGACTAGTGTCTCATTTCAGTTTACCACCAAGACAGCAAACAAGAAGTGGAAAGGTCATGAGAAATAAGAATGACTGGAAAAAAACAAAAAACATAATGAAAAAGAATCCCCAAGTCTGCCTGCCTGCATACATGGATTTCTTAGTTGTGGTGTGTGCGTGTGTGTGTGTGTGTGTGTGTGTGTGTGTGAGAGAGAGAGAGAGAGAGAGAGAGAGAGAGAGAGAGAGAGAGAGAGAGAGGGAGAGATGGTGCTGGTTCTGGGGTTTGAACCCCGGTCCTCACTCCTCACTCTATCCCTTGGCTTTTCCACTCAAGGGTGGTGCCCTAGAGTCAAGCCACAGCTCCACTCCCAACTTCTGCTAGTTGTTTAGAGACTAGAGTCTCACAGACTTCTCTGCCCTGGCAAACTTTGAATCTGATCCTCAGATTTCCGCCTTCTGAGCAGCTAGGATTGCAGGTGTGAGCCACTTGTGCCCAGCTAGGTGCTTTGTTGTGTATGTATGTGGCAGTCCTGGAGTGTGAACTCCGAGCCCCACCCCTTGCTTAGCTATTCTCTCTTGAGGGGACAGTGTCATGGGGAGGGGGGGCTTGCTGAGGAGCCTGTGTGGGAATGGCATCTGGGAGGTGACCATGCTCCCTTGGGTATCATTAGATGTGGGCCATGCATGCATTCTGCTCTTTTCCTATCAGTGTTTAGGCCATTTCTCTTCATGCTTCAAATAAATATTCCGTTCTTATCTGGCGCACCAGCTCTGCCACGATTTCTGTACACAAACCCAACTTCCGGTCAGAGATTCTTGCATTAGCAGACTCCTGAGGGGGCCATCGTATGTACTTAGGCCTATTCTGTATACAGAACAAAACATCCAGCTTTAGAGAACTATTCTAAACCATGTGTCAAGGCCACCCACAGACAGAAAGACTGGTCTGGGATTAGACAATTTCACAAAAATTGGCCAAAGGCTAAATAATCACTCAGTGCACATGGATTTGTAGGCATCAGACGGGACCACACCTCCAAGATGCCAATAGAGTAGTCTATGTGTATATAAATAAGCAGGATACTGTGAGATATTGCAAGATTACACTATTGTCTAAGCAAATTTGCTTCAAGAAGTACGTATTCAAATCTATTTTTAAAAGAAAAGAATGTATTTTCCCCAATTGCTACAGTCTCTTCTTCCCACACAAAGGAAATGATTTTTTTGCGGGGGGGGGGGGGTCCCTTGGTGGTGAGGCTTAAACTCAGGTCCTGGGCTCTTTCCCTGAGATTTTTTTCTGCTCAAGGCTAGCACTCTACAGCCTTGAGGCACAGCATCACTTCTGGTTTTCTGGTGGTTAACTGGAGATAAGTCTCAGAGACTTTCCCACCAGGGCGGGCTTCGAACCATGATCCTCAGGTCTCAACCTCCTGAATAGCTAGGATTACAGGCAGGAGCCACCGGCGCCTGACTTTAGGAAAGGATTCTTTTGAGCTTTTACTCTGCTGGCCATTGAAACAATTATTGTTGAAAACAGGAACCTTATGATTTTCACTTTGTAGAGCCCAAGGTGAGACCCTTACAGCTCAAAGTTCATTGGTCTCTTCTCCCCTTTCTCAGCCTTCCATGACAAAAACTTTATTATAGATAACAGACCTGTCTCAATTATACCTATGTGAATGAGATAATTGACTTATTCATCACTGATTACTTATTTTGCATAGCATTTAGAATCCCTACTTGTTTATTATGCATGTTATTCGCAACTAAGATAACTTGTTTATCTCTTGCATTTTATTACGTATTTCTTTAACAGTAAAAAGATGGTAAATACCTATTTATTCTTGAAAAAATTAATCAAGCTCCTTGAAGATATTGTGAATTTTCTGTACAGGAGAGGGACTTAACATTCAACTCAATTTGTATTTTTATTAGTGCATATTAGTTAATCAAAATAATGGGCTTCATTTTGACATTTGAATTTACACATCTAATACACTTTAATCATATTCACCCAACTCCATTGCCTCTGTCCTTTAAAATTAATTGTACCTATGCAGCATAAGATAAACTATCCTGTAAGTAAATAATTTATCATTTTATTCCGCAAACACATTGCAATAGATACCAAGAGATTACTCATGAATTTGATAAGCATGGCCCCTTTCATATATTATTTTAGAAACACAATGAATATTCCGTGCATTACTTCACTGGACCAATTGATTTGACTACTAGAAAAGATTATCTGAATTATCCCAAATGAATTATTCTGAACCACATCTGAATTATTTCTAATTATTCCAAATGAATTCCTTTGGTCAAGAAAGCAACAGTAAGTGGAAAATGAACTTTCATTTCTCAGAAAGTAGGATGGAAATCAGGCTTCAAATTGGGCAAGGGGAATGATATTCAGACCCCCCCCCCCTTTTTTTTTTGGTGGCCTTGAAAATAACTCAGTAGTTGTCCTATTGGAATTAAAGTAGGGAGATTAGTCAAGCCCGGGAGTCTCAGTTACACTGGGGCTTTGGGAATTAGAATTCCTGCAGGAAATTCCATGTTGACAGAGAAGACAGGCCATCTACAGGAGACAGACCCTGGCCAGCGGAGACAGTCTTAATGGACTTTTGCTTCCACTCTTCTGTGAGTTCTGGCTCTGCATGGAGCAAGGGGGAGACAGACCGACATTCTGGTCAAAGCTGTAGATAAGTTCATGTTCCCCTTCTCTATGTATGAGGTAGTTTTCTCTGAGCGAGGCTTTGTGGCCAAGCACTCCTGGGACAGGGGTTCGGGTAACAGTGCCAGTCATTCTTCGTAACTCCCGGTCAGAGTCTTCCTTAAGCACTTTAAGCTTTGATCCTTGCAAGATTTTCCTTGCTACCATTTCAGATTCGCCGGGGGTAAGGATTTAAGCTTAAATTATCCATTAACAACTTTCTGATGGATGTTACTGAAACCCAAAGCCCTTGTATCATTCGCATTCACTCATCACCACGCAATATCTGCCTGCTTTTAGAGTTCTAATACTTTAAGCCATTTCCAGTTCTGTTGTTCTTGACATACAGGCATGATTCCAGATACATGGGGGCCATACCACATGGCAGAAATGCAACCCAGGGACTTAAGTAGACACAGTAGCACATAGCACTGACAACTAAACTACCACAAAAAAGAGGTGGCAGAAGCCAGGTCTGCCTTGACTCGGTCCCGGTGTTTCCCTCATGCCAGCGGTGTCCCAGTGTCCAGCAGCTTCCTAAGCTTGGTGGCCCTCATCACTTGGTTGCATCCACTTGAGAGCACCCAAATTCCCAAATACACAGTTCATGGCTGGTATCTACCAGACCTGACAACCCGCGCCATTATCGAAGTCTACCACATTTCCACACTCTCAAAGAAACCTTCCACACCTTAGCATTTTTCATTCTTCCCCTTCCCATCACCTCTGGAGAGGGGCTGAGATGCTTTCATTCTGTGCCACGCACCACTCTCCCCTGCACCTATCACCTACGTGGGACCTTGGGACATGAGATTTTTTTTTTCTTAATTTTAAATTTTATTTTATTATAAAGGTGATGTGCAGAGGGGTTACAGTTACATTAGTAAGGTAATGTCCACATTTCTTTTAACAGTGTTACTCCTCCCTTGTTTTCTCCTACTTTCCCTCACCCCCACCCCCCTCCCGCCCAAGTTGTAAAGTTCATTTGCAGCACAGTGTCCAGTGAGTATTGCTGCCACAATGGTTCACCCTTTGTCCCATTGTTTCTGTGATTTCCCTTCCCTTCTGCAAATCAGATAAACTTATATACAACACAAAAGGTACAGTGTCAACAGAGAATAAACCAAATGGGGAATGGGGGAAGGGGGCAGGGAAGAAAAAAGAAATAACTGCAAACAGTACACTAAAAAATAGAAAAACAAAACAACAAAACCCCCTGTTGTTTCCATATTGTGGAGATCATTTTGATTAGCTTCATTTTATATGGTCAAATGAACATAATTGGGCTATTGTGAACCTCTGTTAGTATTATCCTAGGCATATACTAATTATTACAAATGAGGGAAGCCATAGAGCCTATGGCTCTTTGGGTCTTGTTTACTTCACTTAATATGATTTCTTCTAAGTCTTTCTATTTCCATGAGCAAGGCCATGTCATTCTTTCTGATGGAAACATGGAATTCCATTGTGTGTGTGTGTGTGTGTGTGTGTGTGTGTGTGTGTGTGTATGACTTTCTTGATCCATTCATCTACTGAGGGGCATCTGGATTGATTCCATATCTTTGCTATGGTAAATATTGCTGCAATGAGCATGGTTGCGCTGGTGGCTTTAGTGTGGCCTGCTTTGTGGGTAATTTGGGTAAATGCCCAGGAGTGGGATTGCTGGGTCATAGGGGAGTTCCATGTCTAGTCTTTTGATCTCCTTACTGCTTTCCAGAGTGGTTGAGCAAGTTTGCACTCCCACCAACAGTGTATAGTTTTTTCTTCCGGCCACATTCCTGTCAGCATCTGTTATTATTACAACATGAGATTTCTGTAACTGAGTCCTTCAAATCAGCATTAGTGTGTTCATGGTGGAGCATGCAAAAATACTTTGTTTCTACTTATGGATCAACAATAACTTCATTGTATGCATGAACCACTTAGTTAATCTGTACACAAATATTGATAAATTATATATGTATATATTCTAATAAATAGTGTATATATAGTACCTGTAGTATATATATAATATATGTACATAGTATGTATATTATCTACTTTATAGTATATACACATATATGATGCTCAGCAACAGCTTCATGGTATGCATGAACCATGTTTAAGGGTCTATATATGCATATCGATGAATAATATATATAACCATAAATTATATATTATATAGGATAACACATATATAAAATAATATATGGTATATATAATACACACTATTATATGATAATATATCATATATAATCTATGGTAAAGCATATGGATATAGAGTGTATTATATAGTATGTATAATACATACCATATATTATCCTATATAATGTATTGCATAGACTGTATGCTATATAGCATACATTACATATGTACATATATAATGTATTATTATATAGGTACTTAAGTGTATATGTATAGACATCTATATATTTACATATTAAATATAAGCTTATATTTAATAAGTATATCATATATTAATATATATACACAATATATAGATGAATAATATGTAATGTTATATATATTATATACAATGCTTCGGAACAGACCCAGAGTTTCATACCTGCTAGGCAAATTCTTTACTACTGAGCTATATTTCTAAACATTATCTCTATTTCTATTTACTAATAAGTGAACCAGGGTTTTAAAAAAAATCTTGCTTCTACTTTTGGCAATTATGAATAATGTTGCTATGACTACTTATGCAGATGATTTTTCTTGATTATATCTTTGGAGTCAAATTGCCGAATCATATATCAATTCTTTGTTTAACCTTTTGAGGAGCTACCAAAATATTTTTCAATTCCATTGCACTATCTAGATATTCCCACTAGCAATATATGAAGATTCTCGTTCTCTCTCTTTTTTTTTCACTTCTTCAAAAGTCTCTATGGGGGCTGGGAATGTGCCTTAGTGGTAGAGTTCTTGCCTAGCATGTATGAAGCTCTAGGTTCAATTCTTCAGCACCACATAAACAGAAAAAATCCGAAGTGGCTCAAGAGGTAGAGTGCCAGCCTTGAGCAAAAAAAAAAAAAAAAAAAAAAAAAAAAGCCAGAGACAGTGCTCAGGCCCTGAGTCCAAGCTCCAGGACAGGAAAAAAAAAAAAAAATGTCTCTATGGCCAGGTGCCTGTAATCCTAGCAACTCAAGGAGGCTGAGGACCTTGGTTCAAAGCCAGCCTGGGCAGGAAAGTTTGTGAGACTCTTATTGCCAATGAAGGACCAAAAAAGCCAGAAGTAGAGCTGTGACTAAGGTGGTAGAGCTCTAGGCTTGAACAAAATAGCTCAGGGGCAGCTCCCAGGCCTTGAGTTCAATCCCCAGGACTGGTACACACAGAGTTGCCCTATAATTGCAGAAGGTTTGCAGTGGTATTTCACTCCAGTTTTATTTGCATTTCTCTGTGGCTAATGATGTGGAGGTTTTGTTTGGTTTTTCATGGTTTATTGTTTTGTATATCTTCCTTGGATAAATATCTGCCCTTATGTTTGCCCCTGTATACTGGGCTATTTTTCTTGCTGATATTGAACTGTAAGGGTATTTCATATATTGTGGAGACAGGTTCTCTTTGAACAGATACATTTCAAATATTTTTCTCTCATTCCGTAGATCATCTTTTATTTTCTTCACAAGATTCTTCAAAACACCAAAAGGTTTTTTTTTTTTTTTTTTTTTTTTGGCCAGTCCTGGGCCTTGGACTCAGGGCCTGAGCACTGTCCCTGGCTTCTTCCCGCTCAAGGCTAGCACTCTGCCACTTGAGCCACAGCGCCGCTTCTGGCCGTTTTCTGCATATGTGGTGCTGGGGAATCGAACCTAGGGCCTCGTGTATCCGAGGCAGGCACTCTTGCCACTAGGCTATATCCCCAGCCCCCAAAAGCTTTTAATTCTTACAAAATCGAATATACGTTTTCTCTTGTTTTGTGTTGCATAGTACATTAAAAAGTATTGCTTATTCCATGCTCCTAAGTCTTATAACTATTTTTTCCCTGAGTTTTATAAGCTTAGCTTTGTCTCATTTGGGGATCATTTTGCTTATGAGAGGTTGAGTACATTTTTGTCAATGCTATAAAGGCTGGGAATAGGAAAACGAAAGTGGAGCTGAAGCAAGTAAAAAATAAATACACTCAGATTGTATTCAATCATTTGGTTTATTTCCACAGTTCTGAAAATATCAGTTTCTGAAAATATGGCAATATTCTTGGGGTTTTACTTAGTACAGAATATTTGTGGGTTCTCATACTACCCTTTCCCTCAATGTTACCTCTAGTTTATCACCTTTTTATTTTTTTATTTTTTGGTTTATTCATTTTTGTGTGTGTCTGCCCTGGGGTTGAAGCCTTGAGTCAAAACCTTCTTGCTTAAGGTTTTCTATTCAAGGCTGTCATTCTACCACTTGAACCACACTTAGCTTCTGGCATTTTTCTGGTTAAAGATAAGAGTCAGGTGGATTTGATTATCTGGACTGGTTTTGAACCAGAATCCTGAGATCTTAGCCTTCTGAGTAGCTGGGATTATAGGCGTGAGCCACCAGTGCCTGGCAGGTACCACCTTTGGAATAAGGGTTTGCATTTATCTTTTCCTCCAGACTGCAGCCAGAATGTGTTCACTGATGGCCTCTCCCTTCGTGACGCCCAGTGCTGCCCTTAGCTTTGGCTCTGAAGCACTCGATTGCAATTCAGAAACACACCTGTGCTATGTAGTCAATGACCAGGGTAAGTAGAATGGTCCTTTAGTTATGTAGGAAAGAAAATACACCCAGAGGCCTTTACTGGGCCCAATGATTGGAGTCAGGGAGCAGCCATACTCTTCTGAACGGACATAGCCACAAGCCTACGATGATGCTCTGGTTACATACAACATGGCAAAGTCAGCCAAGAACATGCTCCATGCTTATTCTGTTCTGCCCCACACAGTGATTATGACTGCTGCAGCCTCCCAGCTCCACACCGGCTTGCACATTAACTGTAGTATCACTGAAGAGCTTGGCAGAAGGCCCCTGTCAGGAGGGGAAGGCTATATTCGAGAACAAAAAATACCAGCCAGCTGGGCCCTGGCATGTGACTCACCCTGTAAATCCTAGCTAGTCAGGTGGCTGAGATATGAGGATTGCAGTTCAAAGCCAGACCCAAGCAGAAAGATCAATGGGAGTCTCATCTCCAACTAGCCAGCAAAAGGCCAGAAATGAAAGTGTGGCTCAAGTGGTACAGCACCAGCCTTGAGAGTCACAGCCAAGGGACAGTGCAAGAAGTTCAAGGCCGACTACAGAGCTCCCTCAAAAGTGAATAGCATTCTATCCACTAGGAAGTATACACACACATAATTGCTAAAAATACTGACAGAGGGTGGGCTAGTAAATGTCTGGCATGCTACATGAATGTGGAGAGATTAAGCCAAGAAGGATTTTTTTTTTTTGCTTAAAATTGTATGTCTATGATTGCATTTTAATCAAGTTACTATTTTGCTTTTGAATGTCAGCATCATTTCAAGGCTTAGAGAGTGATTGTGTATTTTCAAAAAATTATTTTGCTTTAAGGCACAGCAATTTTTGCTCATTGAATGGATTTTGATGAAAATGGCTTTGAGAAGTAATTGTTGGAGTCAGATTTTTACATGTAATCTTATTTCAACATTTAAATTTTTAATGCAGGATTTGCATTAGTCCATCTTTCTAGCTCAAAATGTTATCCATGTTTCAGATGTTAGTGCTACTAATTAATATAGTACAACATTCTCAATATAAAGGATAGATAGAGAAATACTTTAAAAAGGAAGAGGGTTATCTAGTGTGCCTTGTGTGCTTACTCTCTATTGTACAATTTACATAGCCAGCTATCCAAGAAGAATATCTGCAATTTCCCCTTTTCCTGGGTGCAACTATGTCTTGAGTGTCAGGTGTTCGAAATTCAGCATCATTCTGTATGCTAGGTTTAGGACTCATGGGTAACACAGAGGAATTTCAGAAAACAAGGAGTAGGAGTTAGTAGTGGAAAAGAGACAGGAGCTGAGACTTCTGTGTGTTCATCTCCCTTCTAGCTAGAAGATGTGAGCAGAGAAGCAAGTTGTTTCCATGATAAAATCTTATAATCATTTGTATACTTAGAGATTTTTTTTAAAAGAAATAGGCATGATATTATCATCTATTTCCATGCTGATTCGGTGCAAGAATCACTGTAAATCATCTTTCCATTAGGCCATTCATCTTCTCAATAGATTGCATTAGTGGAAATTACACTTGCGATGACTCAGGCCAGGCCATTTTCCAAGTGCTCTAAGTGCGAGAAACTTACTCACTGGATGAGCTGACCTTGACTTTGGAAGGCAGAGTTAGGACACCAGAGTTAGTGAAATATGGAGTGTTGGCACTCTGCATACTGAAGGACAAGGTTTCATATGTGGTGTTGGGGAGTGACCTTAGGCATTGCACACGCGAGGCGAGCACATGGCCACTGCTCAATACCCCTAGCACGAAGCAAAGAAGGATATGGTCCCTGGTCCTCTAGGAGCTGATCACAGAGAGGAGTCCCTCAAAGTCCACCATGACAACAGCTATAACAAAGTATGGACCGAATACAACTGTTCTGCAACTTAGAAGAGGATGCTATTAATTATTTGCTCAACAAAACATTAACATCTGCCCACTAACGATGAGACAGTTCACTCTCAGCTTTTCAGAGGTCTGGCTCTCTCTCAAGGCTGCTCTTGTCATTGTCCTTAACCTGAAGCCATCTGGGAATTCAGGAACTGAGTCTTCCCAGAGAGCAGCCCAGCATGAGGTCACTGCTAAGCAGAAGAAATTACCCCCCCCCCCCCCGGAGAGGCTGTGGATTCCTCCTGACTGCCCTTCCACACAAGAAGTCCCCTCATGGGGTCATCTCACCCTCAAGTGAAACACAGTCTGCCCAAGTTGTGTGTGTGCAGGTGTGTGTGTGTGTGTGTGTGTGTGTGTGTGTTTGCTGGGACCGGGACTTGAACTCGGGGCTTTGCATTCTTGCTTTTTTTTTTGGTCCAAGCTGGCACTCTACCACTTGAGCCATATCTCCACTTCTGAGTTTTTGCTGGTTCATCAGAAATAAGACGGAGGTACAGGCATGAGCCAGCAGAGCCCTGACCCAAATCTTCTTAATTACGCATTCCTGTCACCCTGGCCCCAAGTCTTCCTCTCTGTAAACTGGAAGCTCATGTGGGCATCCTAGACCTGGGCTGGGATGTTGGACCTCCACCTTCCTAAAATGAGCATTTGGATCAGTCCTCTCCTGCCTTGCCGCCATCAATTTTATTTGCTTCTGAGCAGGTGGGGGGACCTGATATGTGGACCCTCAGAGTTGGCCTAGCATGCTGGCTAGCTACGCAGTAACTTGCTCTGTGAGGTGTTTGCTGACCATGGGCCTCGTCCTCGGGGCATCTGCAATAAAGGACCCTCCCGGGAAGACCCAGCCCCACTCCACCCACCTCAACAGGCACAAGGTTGGCGGGAGGGTGGTCGTGCTGTGCCCTGTTAGGGCTTCCACCCAAGCTGGGGGTGAAGGAACAGACAGAGAAATGCTACACTGAAAGGGAGACAAGGGGGTGCACCTGCCACCAAGATACCCCAGCCTCTTGCTCAACACCCAGGGGACAAGCAGCAGAAGAACAGAGCCAGGTCTGTATGTGCATCAGCTTCCACCAATCAGGGCAGAGCCTTGTATACAAAACACCCTCTCCTAATGGAGAATCCTAAAATAATAATAATAATAATAATAATAATAATAATAATAATATCTGTCCTGTAAAAACTGCCCTATCCTATGGAAAACCTTACTGCCTTCCCTTCGTGACTTTCCCTTTCTTTACGTGAATTTGCTCTGCCTGCTTTAGACACTTCCCTGCCTTCTAATTCTGTAATAGACAGAGCCTAGGAAGCCAGACCAGTAGACGACTCACACAGCACATAGGGGGAATTCTGGCATTCTCTTTTAGTAGCACTAGGAAACACCTTCCAGACCCAGCACTCCAGAAACCAGCAGCAAACTGTGACCCATGGGCTACATCTGTTCTACTCCCTGTTGTTTTGAGTGCAACTGTGATTGGAACCTAACTATATACATCCTCTGTTATAATATGCTCTGCAAGAACCACTGGAGTCACAACAATAGACATGAAAATAAGGAATGGTCTCAGCAAGGCAGGGTTCACTTCTGAGCAGAATTGTGCACCATCAGCGAAACTCCAGCAAGCAGAGCAAGCAGGCTGCGCCCCTATTTATCCCTAAACCACAGGCCCCGCCCCTCTGCTCTGACTGGTAGAGATCAGGTTCACAATCTGCTCGCCATTGGATAGTTTGAGTAGGGTACAATATACTTATGTAAGGTGATTTTGAAATAAGACTAACAGTAATATCAAAATATACCCATACCCTTGGCTATTCCTTGAGAAGTCTGGGGCGTGTTGTGATTCCATCTGGAAAAGAAACTAGTTCCAGACAAAAACCTTAACATTTTACAAATCCTTTCTTAACCCAAGGTAGTTCCTTTGATTAGAAGAAGAAGAAGAAGAAGAAGAAGAAGAAGAAGAAGAAGAAGAAGAAGAAGAAGAAGAAGAAGAAGAAGAAGAAGAAGAAGAAGAAGAAGAAAAGACAGTTTTTCTCACCTTCTCTCAGGTGACTGCTTATGCTGGCTTTGGGTCTAGAATACCATTATGTGTAGGTCCTCTGGGTCTAACAACAGAAGACAATTGTCCCCTGGTGACAACTAAACCTCGAAGTAGGATGTTGTGACTTGTCAAATTACAGGAAAGATAGCACAGAGTTTGCTCTTCTTAATTTTTGAATTACTATTTGTCTTGATACAAGGCAGGATACGTGAAGAAAGTTGCTTCTTCTGATCTTTCTTCCTCCCCTTCCCTCCTTCCTTCCCTCCTTCCCCTTCCCTTTCCTCTCCCTCCTCTCCTTCCTTCCCTTCCTCTCCCACCTCTGTCTCATTCTTTTTATTCCCCCAGCCCTAGGGTTGAACCCAGGACCTCTAGCTAACACTTGGCTTTTCGATCAAGGCTAGAACCACATCACTTGAAGCACAGCTCCATGTCTGGCTTTTCGCTGGTCCTTTAGAGATAGGGTCTTTTAGATTTGTGTGTCCGGGCTAGCTTTGAGCCCAGCCTCCTGAGTGGTTAGGATTAGAGGCCTGAGTCACCAGTACACAGCTGCTCATTTTCTTCAGTAAGAGACAGCTTAGGAAGCGGCAAGAATGTTTGCTTTTTTTGTGGCCATGCAAAGTTACTCTTTTTTCTTCCTGCAGAGTTATTCATGCATTCTACTTGGAATGGGGTTTCAAGTGCATAATATTGATGCTTACAATAGGTTTCATTCTGAATCAGTGAAAGCACTAATTGAAAAATCAGAAGAATTTATTCTCAAAGTATTCATGCTAATGCTTTCATTCATTCCTTTGAATCCTGATGAACTTCTTTTTTTTTTTTTTTTTCTTTTTGGCTGTGGCAATGCTTATCACAATAGCCCCACTCTCAGTGACCACGCTGCTGATTGTTTTGATTTATGGTTTACTTCTTGATATTTGCCAGCTCTGTTTGAAGCTGCAGCATGCAAAGCTACGTTTGAAGGCATGTCACACCCAGAAGGTGGCTTCCAACAATGTGGGCTGTCATCTTCTCTCCAGGTAAGCCGCACAGACCGGCTGCAGAGCTGCCCTCCTTCCCATTAAGGATTCTGTGCAGGTCTCTCTCCAGACACTCTGTTCTCTGCCATTGTTAGTAGTCATGTCTGTCGCTCAGGGATCTTCTCACATTACACTTGGGGGAAGTGATTACTTTCCAGGCTACAGCTTCCCAAAAGCTGTGATCACCTAGGTGAAGTGAAATCCATTTCCTGGTGCATCCTGTGTAGGGAGAAGGGAAGCGGATCCTATCTGGTGTCCTTTGAATGGGTGTCACGCGCTGGGGAGATGGGGCAAATGGGAATGGCAAGGAAAGGGGAGTGGACCGAAAGGGGCCTAGGCAGGGCTTTGTTTTCATTTTCTTCCCTACCATCCCCCCCGCCCCGCCCCCGAATTAGGCCCTAGAAGAGATAAAGAAAGCCAAGTCAAAACCCACCAGGGGCCACGATGGCTGGGGGGGAGAGTGTGAGCTGTATATTCTTTTTAGGCTTGCGGGCTCCACATGTACTAAACGGAAGATGGAAACGGAGGAGGGAGGGATGTTATAAGAACACACCACACGGGCTCCGACAGGGAGATGTTATAAGAGCACACCACACGGGCTCCAACGGACGCCGCTCAGGACTTTAATACATTACCCTTTAAAATGTCCCTGTCGCTCCTTTTCCATTTTGCCTGTCTACTGTAACTTATTTTCATGGAGGATATTCTGGCCTTTCTGGATACAGAAATTGCCGGGGAGCGTGGCTGTGGGAAAAAGAAAAGATTCACTTCGTAAAATCTGTGTCAGAAAACATGTATCATAATCGGTGAAACTTAAAGTTTGGGATTTATTTCGAGGATCATTACTCCTTTTAAGATAGTTGTACATTCTTGATGAAAAGCAGTTTCCTTTTCTTTTTAGGGTTGTATAGTTTATTTATTTTAGTTCTTAAAAGGGAAGCATCCATTCCAATTCAAAAAGTTTATTTACTAACATTAATCAGAATCTTGGCAATAAGCACAGACATTGGTGGGAAGTTGTTTTTTATTACATGAATAGTAATGCCCTGTAAATTGGAGAACTAAAATGCTAATGAGGCAAGAAGGGATGACTTTTGTTTCAAACTGGTTTTACTCAGCAAAACATCAAAAACACAAACAAACAAACAAACAAAACAAATTAAGATTCAACCTGATACCAGGGTTTCGCACCTAGCTACTCAAAGACTGAAATCTGAGGATCACAACTCAAAGCCAGCCGGGCAGGGAAGTTTGTGATAGAGACTCTTTATCTCAAGTTAACCACCAAAAAGCCAGAAATGGAGTTACAGCTTAAGTGGTACAGCGCCAACTTTGAGTGGAAAAGCTAAGCAAGAAAGTAAAGCCTTGAGTTCAAGCCTCAGGACCAGTGTATTAAAAAAAGAAAAAGTAAACAAGCTGGGTACCAGTGGCTCATGCCTGTAATCCTAGCTACTCGGGAGGCTGAAATATGAGGGTTGCAGTTCAAAGCTAGCCAAGGCAAGAAGTCCAAGAGACTCTTACTTCCAACTAACTAGAACAGGCACTAGCCTTGAGCAGAAAAGCTCAGGGACAGCACCCAAGCCCTGAGTTCAAGCCCCAGAACTGGTACTAATTAACTAACTAAATAAGTAAGTAAGCAACCTAACTAAATAAATATAAACTATCCAGATTCATAGTTCTGGTGGTAATTTATCATCCACCAAGGTTTATGTTTTGTTGAGAAGAACAATGTGTTTCTCAGCAAATTATTACTGCTATGTCCACAATGACAAGAAAATTATTGCATGCTACTGACATCTTCCATTGGTGAAATACATTCTGTCATTCAGTGGTTACTGAGTGTCTATTCTGTACAGGCAATGGAATCCCCCTGCCTTCCACCCTTCCATGACGCTGAGGAATTCACCAGAAGACCAAAGTAACAAAGTGTTTGAATTCTCAGGAAATAATAATACTAGCAATTAGGCAATGGTTTCAATTAGACAAGGAATTCTGGTTTTACCCATGGGATTGTAACAGACCTCACAATGCTGACAAACATAAGAAGGCCCTGGAAATGTTATGGTATACTCTTTTTGAGTTTTAACAACAACACAAGAGCAAGGATCGCACATTACAAATGAGGTTTTAAAAAAAAGTACCTCAGAAGAACAATCACTGCATTTATTAAACTTAGGGGGGGGGTCTGTATCACCCTCCCTAACCCTTAGAATGCAGCATTCACAAACACCACAAGCTGTGGGGAGGCTGGGAGGAAACAGAGGCAGAGCACAGACAGCACCCTAGACCTGATTTCACCACTCAGGGCCAGGGGGCTCTGGATATGTACATCACCCTCCCTTGAATCCCAATTTAAAGGCCTTCCCACCCTCCCTCCCTCCCTCCCTCCCTCCCTCCCTCCCTCCCTCCCTTCCTCCCTCCCTCCCTCTTTCCTTCCTTCCTGCCTGCCTGTCTTCCTGAGGCTCACAGCTCAAAGCCAGCTGGGCAGGGAAGTTTGTGAGAGACTCTTTATCTCAAGTTAACCACCAAAAAGCCAGAAATGGAGTTACAGCTTAAGTGGTATAGTGCCTTCTTTCCTTCTTTCTTTTCATTTTTGTCAATCTCAGGGCTTGAACTCAGGGCCTGATGTCCCAGAGCTCGTTTTGCTCAATGAGGCTAACTAACATTCTACCACTTTGAGACACACTTCCATTGTTCTGGTGGTGAATTGGAGATAGGCATTTCATAGACATTCCTGCCTGGGCTGACTTTGAACCTGGATCCCTGAAAAGATAGAATTACAAGTGTGATTCACCAGCTCCTGGCTTAGAGAATTTTTTTCCTCCCTTAATGTCAAAGTAATATCCACTTTATTAAGATACAGGAAGAAACTAGAAGGGACATATCCAGTAAAAAAAAAAAAAAAAAAAAAAAAAAAAAAAAAAAAAAAACAACTTTGCAAACCTGAAGCTTCAAAGGAATTATTGGTACCTCCATTAATCTACTTGAGCATATGCCATATAAATAGATCATTCTTTTCTGTACAATCTTGCAAAGCATGGGTATTTCTCTTTAATCTTTTGCCATTTCCCCTTTTCCTGTCATACTTGGGTAATTACCTTAATTGAAATTTGTGACTATCCTTTCCCTTCTCCATTTCTCTTCATTATATTTGAAAGTCAAAATTACATTCTAATTATGCCTGGCAAACATAATTACAAGACTACTAATTAAAGTAAAATTAATGTGAATTTTGAGTCAAGAGAGATCTCAAATCTTAGAATCTTTGAAGCTATTTCTTCCTAATTATCTCATATTTGGGACTAATTATAACTGCATTTTCACTTGCTGTAGATTTCCAAATGAAGTTGGAAATATTTTCTATTTTTTATTAGCATAGTTTTCCTTTTCTAGCTTTTTGTTGCTATTGTGATATAATGGTTTTCAATTGTTTTTTGTTGTAATAACATTTTTGTTGTAATAATATAGTTCAAATATAACATAATGTTCATGGTAATTACTTCTAGGTGGTAATTGTGTAATTTGCATCTCAGTAAGTGTGTATATTTTCTTTTTTTTCTAATTTGAAAGTATATAACTTTATAACTTAGGTAAAAGTTTCACATTTTTAAATGAAAAAAGTCTATGAGCATTGATTATATTACCTTTGATTTTGTATTTTCTTATGGTAATATCTTCTTGCAAGTTTGAGACAATGGTGTATTTGGTTCTTGTTTCAATGAACTTACTAGTGCTCATTTAATTATATGTACCCAATATACTTCTTACAGCCATCATTCCCAAAGGATAATTTCTAAGGAGTAACTTGTGCAAATAACACACAGGGACTCACAGACACTCACAGACACTCACAGGGACACACAGACACTCACAGGGACTCACAGGGACTCACAGAGACTCACAGGGACTCACAGGGACACACAGGTTCGCCACAGGTGGGCAGGCTGCAATGACATGCCCTGACAGCCTTCCCCAACGGCCTTGGTGTGAGTGCCAAAATGACTATTGTAAAAATCATGTAACCAGGCACTGATGCACACCTATACTCCCAGCCATGGAAGAGGAAGGGATGTGAAGATCCTGAGTCAAAACCAGCCTGGGCAGGACAACCCGTAAGGCTCTTATCTCCAACGAATCAACAAATATCTGGAAGTAGGGGTGTCCTTCACATGCTAGAGCACCCATTGTGAGCAAAAATGTCAAGCAAGAGCACAGGGCCCTAAATTTAAAACCCCAGTAGTGGCAGAAAGGAAAGAAAAAAGGGGAAAGAAAGAAAAGAAAGAAAGAAAGAAAGAAAGAAAGAAAGAAAGAAAAAGAAAAGCTGCTACTGTGTATGGGGCTCGGTGTTCTGGAAGAGTCCTCAGGCATGTGCTTGCTGCATAGCCCGGCAGCCTTCCCATTCACTTCCTGGATGTAGAGAGCACTGTCACCCTCCACCCCTCCAAGTCCCTTAGCTCCGCCCTCCGGCAAAACCAGCGCCCCCCACAGTAACCTCCTGGTCACCGCCCATGCACCCCCTTTCACTTCTGGACAAGGAGAAATAACTTTTTTTCCCAGAAATCACCAGGAAGAGACACCAAGCTAGTGTAGATCCAAGCTGGATCCATTTGAACTCCCGCTCACTACAGCTTCATAGACAACCAAGAGGCCACACACAAGAAGACACCCAGAAAAAGCAAGCTCCCAGGAGCAAGAACGAGGGGGTCAGGACAATGAGGACCACAGAGAAAGACCCAGGGAAGCCAGAACCTCTTCTTTACCTTGAAGGCCCTGGAGAAGACCTGCTCCCTCCCGTGTGTGTGTGTGTATGTGTGTGTACACTCAATAATCCATCCAGATGCTAGGTGGGCCATCCGTTTGGAAGGCCCTTCCGGCTCTCTTCCCTGGAGACATCTGTTCCTGTCTGAAAAGTGGGGAGACAGAAGCATACGGTGCAAGGCAGTCTTCCCAGCCAGGAGTCCCACTTGGGGTTTATATGAATCCACCATAGCCAGGAAGCTTTTCATATCTTCTTTGGCATCTCATGTTTACTTTCAAATAACTCTCACTTTTCACTTTTCCTACTTCACAATTCTTTATTTGATGGCAAAAAATAGATAAAATGACCTATTGGCTGGAGCATAGTTTAGTGGTTGAAAGCTCACCTTACATGCATGAAGCCCTAGGTTCAACATCTTAGCACAACATGAACAAATAAAATAAAATTACATATTAACATTTTTTAAATGACTCAAGATTCCTAAATAGCATCAGGAAAACTGGAAAATAAAGCAAATCTTCTGCTTACTTCGATACAATTAATTACATTACGTCTGTGAAATTTTTCTTCATATAGATGAACTGTGACAGGATGCAATTTTGGTAAAATTTCCAAGGCTATTCTTTTTTTTTTTTTTTAGCCATTCTTAAAACTAAGCATATTACTAATGGGCATCATTTCATAAATGAGCATCATAATTTATACAATTCAGCACTTGGCACTGGGCACTGCCATCCACAGCATGGCTAGAGAATGCCGTGTAGCTAGTAGCTTACTATGGAAATTGCCCAGATTTTTAAATTATCTATTTGTTTAGGTATTAATTACTTAATTTCTGTGCTAGTACTGGGGATTGAACTCAGGGCCTGGGTACTGTTTTTTAACTTGTTTTCCTCAAGGCTGGTGTTCTTCCACTTGAGCCATGGCTCTACTTCCAGCTTTTGGGCTGGTTAGTTGGAGTCTCACAAACTTTTCTGCCCAGGCTGGATTTAAAGCACAGTCCTCAGACTTCAGCCTCCTGAGGAGCTAGGATTAGAGGCATAAACCACCAGCCCTTGCAACCAGATTATCTCAGCATCCAAATAAAACTTTCTTCAAACATTTTTATCCTCTAGATTCATACCTATTTGTTAAGGTTCTGTTGATTACCTAACACAAAAACACAGCACTGTGCCACCTCCCCAATCCTGGTCCAAATTCACCTCTTTGATTAGGTTACCGCAAGTCTTTTTTCAAATCCCTATCTTTCCATCCCTGGAACTCAGAGCCGTCTGCTGGAGAGAGAGGCGGTGACTTTTAAGTCTTGCAGTGAAAATGACCAGTTGGCTCTGAGTCAGAAAGACATTCTCTTTTAATTAGTAATCACTCCAGATTTTTCTTCATTGATCTTTATATGGAAAATGTACTCATTGAGCCAGGGCAATGCCAAGTCTGATGTCAGAAGCTCTTATTATTCTGATTGTGTCATGATATGAGCGGAGCTACTTATAAATTCTCAAGGAGGAAGCATGTGCTCTTCTGTAAATACAGAGCCTTTCCAAGGGAAGGAGCTTAATCTGCTGTCAGACAGTCAGAAGGATGACTCTGAGTCACAACCTTCTCTCTCTCAAAAAATATCCCTCCTGTGGGAAAGTAGGGCAGGCGCCATTGAAGGGAGTAGTGCCACGGAGACAAAGGAGGGCTAACAAGGACGATGACTATGGGTTGTAGTTGGTTTGCATGTATACAGAATAATCAAACCTGCTAAAAGGCAGGTGCTAGTGGCTTATGCCTATAGTCCTAGCTGATCAGGAGGCTGAAATGTGAATATCCTGACTTGAAGCCAGCTGGGGCAGAAAAGGATTTGAGACTCTTAATCTACAATTAGCCAGGAAAAGTCTAGAAGTGGAGGTGTGGCTGGAGTGAAATAGCAACAACCTGCAGTGGGAAAAGCCAAGCAACATTGGTAGGCCCTGAATCAGAAAAAATTAAAGAAGGAAAGAAAGGAGGGAGGGAGAGAGGAGGGAGGGAAGGAAGTAAGAATGGAGGAAGAAAGAGGAAGAGAGAAAGAAAAAAAGTGAAGAAAAGAAAAGGAAACAAAGCAAGGAAAGAAAAGGAAAGGAAAAGAAAAGAGGAGAAATGAAAAATAAACCTGATAAACATTTTTTGGAAGGTTGAGAGGGGTGGGAATCAGGGGCATGTTTGATGCATTGTATGCTGGTTTGGAAGTGTTACAATGAAGCCTGCCCTTCAACCACTAATGTATATGAACAAAACAATCATCTTTCCTATCCAAAAACTGAGAGAACATTGGACAGCAGTTAAAACATCTGCTGTGTTCCAGAAACACTGGCCAGGGAACTCACAGTACAGACAGAAGGGAATAAGATTCCTGTTCTCAAGAAGTTCATGTAAGGCTCGAGACATTAAATAGCTTTGATAGAAAGAGATTCTTATTCAATTATAGATATAAAGACAGACCTGATCTTTGAACACAAATAGTTGTGATAGAATTAGATGTTCATTCTTTTATTCATGTAGGAACAGAACAGATCTGTCTCCCTGAGAAGGATTTGAAACATCTTCACCAAGATGCTGAATACATTAGGAGGAGGAAATGGGAAAATCTGGCATCTTGGGCTCTGGGGATTCTGGAAGCAAGCTCCCGTGCAGGGAAGGGTTACTTGGTAGCCAGGAACTTACATGGATGCCCACCAGAGGATTCTTGGAGCCTGGGACAATCTCAGAGGCCTGTGGAGACGCCATGTGAATTTTCTCATTCTGTAGAGCAGCTGCATTTGTCTGTTTCCCTGGAGGGCTGGGCTGCCTTTCTAGTTTGCCAAATTTTTGTCTTCAGATTTCCTCTCCTCATTCCACTGCACTTTGGCGGATAGCTGTTGGTTGAAGTTAGTTTTCTTATTCAATGGTGTTTTTTTTTCCCCTACTATCTTCGCTGAGGGATATGCCAATTATAGGTTCTGCTATTTCTTAATTAAATTCTTAATCTCTATATGTGTACAACAGACAGTCTTTAGTTCTAGGGCTCTAAGAAGAAAGAATGTAAGAGCCGCAAATAATGCACAGAATGAAACCATTCATAATTGTTTTAAAAAATGGGAAAGCTAGCAGCTGCGTGCTTCCATTATTTCTGCTATCTGCAGAATTTCTCATGGAAGGCTAGAATAATCGTTGTACTCAGCAGCTTGAGAAATGCAAACTTATATAATTCACACACTCCAACTCAACTGCAAAACAACAGGAAGCGGGGGGCAGGGGTAAAACTGAGGAGACTAGGGACTTCTCCTCAGTCCCATGCCCGCAGAACCTTTGAGATGCACAGAGCAGTGTCCGTTGCTAAAATGTCACACTGAAGGTTTTATTAGCCCAGCTTCATAGACAGAGAAACAAAAGCGCTCCGCCTAGTCCAGCGCACCCAGCCACGAGGCAAGGAGAGCTGAGAACTTCAAGTGCCCCGTGCCACCCATTCGGGTCCCCACACCGTCTGTGGCCCGCCAGATGGCAGCCACAGATGTGAATATTCTTGTGTCATGGCTCTTTCCTTCCATACATGCAACTCGATATTTCCATTCTGTCTATTAATATTAGGCTTGTTTCTGCTGAGAAGCCAAACTTGAAGATAATGGGATGGTCCTCCCATTTTTCCTCTCCATTTCCTGTGATAGATGTTTGCTATATTTTCCTTCTGTGGCTTAGATTCAGTAATCTCTTTTGTTTACCTGGGCTGAAATGTAAGAGTTCTATATTTAACATATTCAAATATTGCATCTGTCACGTGCCATTGCGCACACCTATAATCCGAGCTGCTCAGAAGGCTGAGATCTGAGGATTGTGGCTTAAAGTTAGCCAGATAGGCAGGTCTGATAGACACTTATTTCCAGTTAAACACCAAAAAGCTACCAGTGGAGGGGAATACCAAGTGATAGAGAGAAAGAGGCACGCAAAAGCAGAAGGCCCTGAGTTCAGGCCCCAGCACTGGCACAAAACAAACAAAAAGACTGTGCCGACTACTAAATATCTGACTGTGTATTTTATTTTCATAATTCTGCCTTTCTTTCCATTAACTCACCTTCCTTGCATGATCCCTACAGAGACCTTTCTTATTTTTAGTTAAGTTACTAGGTAGTGCTCACCATATACAAGGAACCATTCTGTATACTGAAGAAGGTCAAAATTCAGGCCTCACAGTTTTTCTCCACCATCAACTGACCATCTGATAGGGAAGCCAGTGCACTTATTTGTCCATTTGCTCATTCATTCATTCTACAAATCTTTCCTGAGCAGAGGCACATGGTAAGTCCTGAGCTCGCTAATGATGGATCCTGCGAGTGGGTGGAGAGCTACTGCATTATTGACGCGTGACATGTGAGCAGGAGTTATCCAGGCAGAGGGAGAAAAGAGTTGCACAAAGAAACATAAAGGCTTATTGCATTTGGGAATTCAAAGTTTAAGAAGCCTGTGGAGGGTGAAAGAGGTGTCACCGAAGTCAGAGATGGGGGGGGGGGGTTCTCAGTCCCACCCCCAGGTGATGGGCAGGCGCAGGGACTAGGACAATCGGTCACTGGGCCTGCCATGAACTCCTGAGACTCTTAGGTGCCTGTGGCCCTGCCCTGATCATGACCCGATTTAGGCCCCAACCAGCTCTGGTGACCCCCCCATGCTGTGCTTCGTGCCTGGGGCTCCCCTCCGCTCACCACGGGGTCCCACCTCAGCTCTGCAGCGGAGTTGATCTGATTTGCTGGCATTGCTTTTCTGCTTTTGCTTTGGCTCCGTCTTGTAGCAGTGTTAAGCATATTCAGGGCTGCATGTTTTCCGGGGACACGAGTCTGCCTGCAGTCACTGGCCTTCTAATAAAGACTCCAGATTCCACCTCTCAAAACATGGCTTCTGTGTCTCATGATTGCATTCCCATGTACCAGCTGCACATGAATCAAACCAAGTTATTTGCACAACTTTTAAGCTTAGTGACTATTAATAATAACAAAATATTGTGGTAATATATATCATTAAAAAATTTTAGCAAAAATCTCGGTCAATAACATTTAAGACATGAAAAAATCATTCGTGAGCCTGGTGCAGGAGACACTCAGGAGGCTGAGCTCTGAGGATGTCAGTTCAAAGCCAGCCCAGGCTGGCTTTATCTCCAATAAACAACCAAAATTAAAGCCAGAATTGGAGCTTTGGCCTGGTATAGTGCTAGCCTAAGCAAAAGAAGCTCAAGGACAGCACCCAGGCCATGAGTTCTAGCTCCAGGACTGAAAAATAAAAAGTAAATTGTGCCTGGTGCTGGTGGCTCACTCCTATAATCCTAGCTAGTCAGGAGGCCAAGATCTGAGGATACCAGTGTAAAGTCAGCCCACACGGGAAAATCCACAAGACTTTTATCTCCAATTGACTACAAAAAAAAAAAAAAGCTGGAAGTGGAGCTAGGGATCAACTGGGAGACTGCTGGCTTTGAGCAAAACAGATCAAGGATAGTGATCAGGCCACAAGTTCAAGCCTCAGAACTTGGGGGCCAGGGGAGTAATTTGTGCTATTCAGTGAGGTAAATATTGTAAATGAAACCTTTACATTTAGGGTTTGTTGGTGTTGCTGTTGTTGTTGTGGGGTTTGAACCCAGGGCTTAGGCTCTATCACTTTGAGCCACAACTCCACTTCCCATTTTCTGGGTAACCCCCTTCCTCCTCCCATACAGAAAGGGTAAGTTGAACCCTGAGCTACTTCCCTAGATGGAAAGTTCTGCGGGGACCTAAGCATTTCCCTATATGGTCTGTTTCTGTTGGATTTGAATCTCCACCCCAAATGTGGGTTTTTTTCTTTAAAAGCTCAGTTCATGCTCAATTCTGGGCTGCAGGTCTTTGTGACAAGAGTTCACCTGCAGTTGCCGGCTCGCCAATAAACACTCCCAATTCAGCCTGTCAAAATATGGCATCTCTGGTTTCTTATGACTGAATTCCTCTACCACATACCCACTGGCCATTCTGTCAGCTGAAATTTTCCTTTGAGATCAATATTTTTTTTCCCTCAAGATTGTATTAAGCTCTGACTCCAGTGGCTCACATCTATAATCCTAGCCACTCAGAAGTCTGAGATCTGAGAATCAAGGTTCAAAGTCAGCCTGGGTAGAAAAGTCTGTGAGACTCCTATATCCAATTAACCAGAAAAAAGCCAGAAGTAGAACTGTAGCTCAAATGGTAGAGTGCTGGAGTTGAGCGAAAAAGCTTAGAGAGAGTGCTCAAGCATAGAGTTCAAGACACAGAGCTACTACAAAATAAAAAGAATAAAATATAAATTTGCTGGCCTTATAGATAGATTCGTTATGTTTTCCAAAAGACAACCGTGACTGGGCTTGCTTGCTCTCCAGGAAGAGGGCAGTTGAGGGAAGTGACAGTATGGACCACCGCCCCCCCCCCCCCCAGCTGAGAGCAAGGCTAAGGGGATTACAGCCTTGAGCCAAGCAGATGGGCTATTAGCTACCAGCTGAGTCTAACAATAGGCCAGAGCAGGGCTACTGCCCCTCGCTGCGGCTAACCCACGAATAGGTTGGGTGGGTCTGGGGCCCAGATGGATTTCATGAAAGAACTGTGTGGATCTGGGAAGGTGGAAGGCCATTTGCACCACTCGATTCTGACTTCTGCCATCACCTTGGGCTAGTAAGCTGTTAATTTTGGTAAGCCTTTCTTTTTTTGTTGTACCCTAGACAGACTTTAAAGACACACACAACTTAAATCGAGGGTCCAGACAATCAGTCAAACAGATTTCTGCCCCTAAAGATCTGAAGATGGAGTACAGAAAATGAAAAAATAAAATTTAAAAAAAAGTATTATGAATGTTACTGGGTGCTGATGGCTCGTGCCTATAAGCCTAGCTACTCCGGAGTCTGAGATCAGAGGATCAAGTTTACAAGGCAGACCAGAACAGGAAAATCTGTAAGACTCTTACCTTGAATTAACACCAAATAGCTTGAGGTAGGGCTGTGGCTCAAGTGGTAGACAGTTCCCAAAAAAGGTCATCCAGGACTGGCAGAAAGAAAAGAACAAGACGACGAATTCCAAAACAGAAATGCCCCAATAACTAATTATGCCCTTAATCTTTGTAGTCATGGCTGTTGGTTTTTTCTTTGTTGATGGTGGTTTTTGGAGTATGTTTTGAAGTCTGTGAGCCAATGAATGGGTTTTTACTATATCAGCCCACATTTCTCTAATTGTCACCTGTTAAACAAGGATCTGCCCAACAAAAATCATAAAAGTTTGTAGAGAGCGTTGAGATGTGGAATTACCATCCACATTGGTCGTGGTCAGGATGCAGGACACAGCACTGGCAGGGTAGAGATGCCCCTTGCTATCTAAGCACAAGCCAGGGCAGGCTGATGTTTCCCTGTGGAAGGTTTACCCAGTCATAGCAAGGAGTTCACAGACATGCTGGACCAGAAGCAGAGGTCCTGTATGGGAGAATTGAGGTAGAGGTTGGCACAGCCCTAGCTTCTGTTGTGACAATTAAATGCTGGACATTGGGAGAAATGTTTATAGACCTAATAGTAGCTGGGCACTAGTAGCTCATCCTGTTATATGGGAATGTGATCATGAGCTACGGAGAAGCCACATTTTGAGAGATCGACAATCAGGAGTATTCATTAGAAAGCCACTGACTGCAGGCAAACTCATGTCCCTAAACCACTTGTAGCCTCAAATATGCTTAGTATTGTTAGGAAACTGAGCCGTGACAGTAGGAGAGTAAAGAAAGAGCAGAAAAGCACCCTAAAAACTCCTGATGAGCTCACTCCAATGGAGAGCTGAAGAGGACGCCATGGTGACCTATGGAGAGTCAGGAGAGACACGAAGCATGGAGCAGAACGGTGTGTGCGCGGGTGGGACTTCATAGGGTCCTGATCAGGGGCAGGGCCACAGGGAGCTCGAAAGTTCAGAGTCTTACAAGCTCATAGTATAGGTCCAGTATCCTATTGTCCAAGACCCTGCCCCTGCCTCCAGGAATTCAGGCCCCCCATCCCCTGGGGGTGGGCCTTCACCTTCATCCACTAAGGAAACCCGGATCATTATTTCAGTCCCTGTAATCCCCACTACTCAGGAGACGGGATCTGAGGATCACAATACCAGACCAGGTGGGAAAGTCTGCCAGACCCATCTACAAAAGTGGAGCTGTGGCTTAAGTGCCAGAGTAATAGACAAGAGCAAAAAAGCATAGGCCATGAGGTCAAACCCCATTACCATCTCTCTCTCTCTCTCTCTCTCTCTCTCTCTCACACACATACACACACACACACACACACACACACAGAATTAAGTGCCCTGTAGGTCTAGGTCCTCTGAAGTTTCCCTGTAAGAAGACCCACAATGGACGTAAGTATTCTTGTCCAGTTATGAGCTGTCACTGCCTTCATTTCTAATCAGTAGAGACCTTTGTCCTGTATTCGGGATACAGAGCGCATGCACAAGGTGCTGCCGGGAAAGAGTGGTTTGGAAATGAAGCTGTGTCTGCTGCCCCATGTTCGGGACCAGCCATTGTCTTTCTGAGTTAGTATACTCATGTGAAGTTAGATCTGAAAACCTCTAAGGAGAGTTTTGTGGCTGTGGACAAGGAGAGAAGGTGATCCAGTTAGAAGACTGAGGTTGGGGTTTCAGTGGTGTTGTGTTGCTTCATATTCACATTCCATGTACTCTGAAATTCGCAAGGTGACCTAATGTGCACACCTCAGAAGTTAGGAATAGCCAATGAGCCAGGCGCAGGTGGCTCACCCCTGTAATCCCAGCTCCTCAGAAGTTAGGAATAGCCAAGGAGCCAGGCGCAGGGGGCTCACCCCTGTAATCCCAGCTCCTCAAAAGTTAGGAATAGCCAAGGAGCCAGGCACAGGGGGCTTACCCCTGTAATCCCAGCTCCTCAAAAGTTAGGAATAGCCAAGGAGCCAGGCACAGGGGGCTTAGCCCTGTAATCCCAGCTCCTCAGGAGGCTGAGGTCTGAGGATCACAGCTCAACGATAGACTGGGCAGGAAAGTCCGTGAGACTCCTATTTCCAATTAACCACCAAAAAGCCAGAAGTAGAACTGTGGTTCACCTAGGAGAGTGCTAGCCTTCAGCAAACAAAGCTCAGAGACAGCACCCAGGCCCTGAGTTTATACCCCACCGGCATGAAAAACATAAACAAATGAAAGAGTAGCCAAGGCATACCACCGCTCTCTCATGAAGGTCCCAAGGACAACACTGCAGAAGGTGGGACAGCCTCTCTAGACGGCTGCAGAGCCCGCCATTCCACAGCTGGAGCTGAGTCGTCAGACACTTTCTACTATGACAGTAACAACAGTGTTGCTTAGAGTCACTGGACTGAAGCACTGTGTCCTGATAGTAATATCCAAAGAGACTGGTGTCCTGATGGGCTCCCTTGGCTGGCCATATGCACTGTGGTGGTCACTTATCAGGACACTTTTGACAGGTGAGGGCAGAGAAAGAATCAATAACTAGCCTGATGTCCCATTCCATTACTCGTAAGGCCAGACATAGCATAGAAACATGACTCCTAGTGGGGCACGGTAGTGCATCCATGTAATCCCAACCACTCTCGAGTTGGAGGCAGGATAATTGTGAATTAATGGTATCCAAAAGTTACTGAGACCTGCCTTTAAAAAAACAAAGCGTTACAGGGTGCAGGTGGCTCGTGCCTGTAATCCTAGCTACTCAGGTGGCTGAGATCTGAGAATCATGGTTGAGAGCTAGCCCACACAGGAAAGTCTATGAGATTCTTATCTCCAGAAAAAGCCAGAAGTGGTGCTGTGGCTCAAGTGGTAAAGTTCTAGCTTTAAGAAATAGAAGTTCAGGGACTGTGCCCAGACCCTGAGTTCAAGCTCTGGGAATAGGAAGGAAGGGAGGGAGGGAGGGAGGATTGAGAATATGGCTCACGCATGAACAAGGCCTGAGTTCAGTCCCCAGTATGGGAGAGAGAGGGATAAAAAAACAATTCCCAGCCTTTACTCCTGCATTTGTTTGACTCTGTTTTGTTTCTATGGTACCCACCCAGAATGTGTACTGAAGAAAAATTATAGAGATTAAAATGATAGGGACTGTGATTGTCCTGTACCCGTTAGATATTCTAGCTGGCTTGATGAAATGGCATAGGATTCTTTGATGGAGAATTATGAATATTTTATCATTAGGCAATCAGGTATAAATGTCACCTACACTTATCATGTAAAATAAGGCTTACATGGCAGTTGTATATAAGGCTATTGGAGAATGATTCTCAGATTCATTTCAATTTCTTAACTTCAGTGGCCCTCCAGTTATTAATTGTGTATATGTGCGTGCAAGCATGTGTGCATATGTGTGTGTATGCACACATGTGAGCGCATGCTGGTACTGGGATTGAATTTAGGGCCTGGTCACTTTCCTTTAGCTGTTTTGCTCCATCCTGGCACTCTAGCACTTGAGCCACAGATCCATTTATGACATTTGAGTGGTTAATTGGGGATAAGAATCTAACAGACTTCACCTGCCTAGGCTGGCTTCAAACCAGGATCCTCAGATTTCAGCCTCCTGAGTAGCTGGGATTACGGGTGTGAGCCATTGCCCAGGTATGTGCCTTTTGTATCAGGGTCTCATAAATACCTTTATAAAAAGATCCACTGGGAACAAGAGATCGCCCAGTGGGAATTAAACCTCCCTCCAGGTGTTCTCTGCTTCTGCCTTGCTTCAAGTAGGCCAGAGGACCCTTCAGTCTCAAAATAATTGGTCATAGAACCAATTCCCAGCACTGCATTGGGGTCAAATATAGAGGAAAAAGAAGCACTTAAGTTATTGTTAAAACACAGTCCATGCCAGTAAATGTTGAATGTTCTTATCAATCAAAGTAACCTTAGACTAACAGCCAAGGAGATAGCTCATGGGACATTAACTAAAACCTTAGAGCAGCATTGATCAAGATGCATTATACTCATAATTTGGTAGGTTGAATGAAAACCCCTAATTAAAGATAATTTTAAAAGTTAGAATAAAAAGAACAGGATCCTACTGAGGCACTAGTGTAATCTTAGCTATTTAGGAGGCTGAGATGTGGATATCATGGTTTCGAAGACAGCCTGGGCAGGAAAGTCCAATTTAACCCCCAAAAGCCAGAAGTACAGCTTTGGCTCAAGTGGTAGAGCACCAATCTTGAGCAAAAAATGTTCAAGGACAGCATCTGGCCCTAAACACCCACGAGTAGAATTGCTAGATCATAAGGGAGCTCTGTGTTTAGTCTTTTGAGGAACCTCTATACTGCTTTCCAGAGTGGTTGGACAAGTTTACACTCCCACCAACAGTGTAGTAGTGATCCCCTTTGGCTCCACCCTCCCCAGAATCTGTTGTTATTAGATGAATGGATAGAGAAAATGTGGAACATATACACAATGGAGTTCTAAGCCTCCATCAGAAAGAATGACATTGCCTCATTCATAAGGGAATGGAAAGACCTGGGAAAAAAATATATTAAGTAAAGTAAGCCAAGCCCAAAGAAAAATAGATTGTGTGGTTCCCCTCACTGGTAAGAACTAGAATGTGTCTATGATATTCTTAACAGAGAATTTCAACAACCCAATTGTTTAATACATAGGACCATGTATAATGAAGTGTAGCAACATGCACTCCAAGATATGGGGAAAAAAGAGGTTCTTATTATGTCCTGCACATTGTTGTTTTTTTTCCTTCTTCTCTCTTTCATTTCTCTTAGTTTTCTGTACCATGTATGTTGTATATAAGATTATTTGACCAGGGAAAGGGAAAGGGAATCACAGAAAACAGCAGGTCAAAGGATGACCTAATGCAAAAAATGATATTCACTTGGTTCTATGTTGGATATGAACCTTACAACTTGAGAGGGAGTAGGAAGGGGAAAGCAGGTAAAAATGAGGGATGGAGTAACAGTGTTTAAAAACAAATGTAATCGTTAACCTTACTTATGTAACTGTAACACCTCTGCTCTGCTCTGCTCTGTCTGATCCTAAACATAATTTCTGAAATTTTCTGAAACCCATTTCTGAAAGATACTGTGGCACTGGAAGAAAAAGAAGATAGATGTATTTGAAGGAATCTTGCTTCTGTGACTTCAATCCATGTTTGCTAACTCACCCCGAAATCCAGGCAAACCCTTTAGTCTCTTCCAGCCTTTTGATCAACTCAAAACTTAATCCTTTCCATTTTAGCTGCATTTGCTTCAGGATAAACTATTGAACTACAAAAGACAACTCAATCTTCTCTAAACGAGTGAATTTAACTTCTTTCATTTCTTTGTTTTTAATTTCAGAGGATCTTTATATGAAAATATCTTTTTTGAAATTGTGAGCAAATAAAACCATAACATCACACCAAGTTAATAAATGATATCCACTATGTTCTTGAATTTTTTTCCACCATGTATTTCCAGATCAAAATATCATATTCTATCCCATACATACACAGAATTATTATCTGAGAATTTGTTTTAAAAGCCATATGGAGATAAGGAAAAACTCCACGAACAGAACTATGAACAGAAGTTTGTAGTAAAACACTGTTATCGTTCTTCCAAGAACTTCATGTTTCACATTGAGGAAATAAGTCCAGAAAACACTTTCCTGACAAAAGCCTTTTACATAAATAAATGTATTACCCTTTTCCTGTCTATTTCCACCAGAGTTAAACAAAGGGCATGTAGAAAGAAAATGGCATCAACATTGCATTGATAAAAATCGAAAGCCCACGGGAGGAAACCTAGAGAAATGCAAAAGGGATGGCTAGTTGAGTTTCATGATCACTCCATGGACAGGATCTTAAATTGAAACCTCATCTTCTTATATCTGAATACTGACTTGAGTTCACGATGAATGCATATCTGCACCACTCACTTTTTACCAAAGACAGCTAGAAATTCCTAAGAATTTTGTTTTTTTTCAAAAACCTAATCATTGGATTAGCTCTCATAATTGGATGGGTCATTTGAGTGCTTTTCACCCCTGTTTGTTCTGGAAAGGCCTTGTTCAGCAATTACAGATGATCCTGGAATCCTAACTACTCAGGAGGCTGAGATCTGAAGATCTGGGTTTGAAGCCAGCTTAGGCAGAAAAGTCTGAGTCTTATCTACAATGAACTAGCACAAAGCCAGAAATGGAGGTGTGGCTAGAGTCCAGCTAGTGGTAAGAGCCTGGCTCTAAGTATTTCATTCTTGATGTTATTAAAATATAGACTAAACCAGCCTGGCTCACACTTACAATGCTAGCTACTCAGGAAGTTGAGATCTGAGGATTGCTGTTTAATCCCAGCCTGGTCAGGAAAGACCGTGAGACTATCCTCTCTAATTAATCACCAAAAAGGTAGAGCTGTGGCTTAAAGTGATAGAGCACTACCCTTAAGCAGTAAAGCTCAGTGACAGTGCTCAGGCCCCAAGTTCAAGCCCCAGGACTGGCAAATATACATATACATATATATATATATATGCTAAAATAAAATATAAGCTATGAAAATGTCTAGTTCCCATTTGAGAAGGAAGTGCCAGAGGACTGTAGAAAGGAACAGAAATAAAACGGAAGAGATCTAAGAGATCACTTTAGTGTTTATTGGTTTTTATGCCAGTTGATTGTTTTCAAAGATTAGAATCTCTTGGACCAATGGAGAAATCAGAAAAAATAAACACTCTTCCAGAAGGAGGCTCTGAGGGTAGTAGGGTTGGCAACTCGGGGAGATGTATACACTGAGATGACTTTTTCTAGAAATCTGGAACAGAGAACTGAAAACTTTTGGAAATCCAAGCCAAGTGATCCCTGAAGTTAATCAGAAGACTGAAAGAAAAAAAAGTCAATTGTGGGGCTTGAACTTAGGGCCCAGGCGCTATCTTTGGGCCTCTTTGTGCTCAAGGTTAGTGCTCTACCATTTAAGCCACAGTGCCACTTCTGGGTCTTCAGTGGTTAATTGGAGATAAGAGTCTCATGGGGTGTTTTTTGTCCCTGCTGTTTTTGAACCTCAATTCTCAGATCTCAGCCTCCTGAGTAGCTAAGATGACAGGCATGAGCCACAAGCACCTGGCCCAAAAGAAGAAATTCAGAGCCTTGTCTCTCCTCCACTGTGATTGGCAGCACTTGGCTCTCCCTCCCACTTCCTGGGAGGGCTTCTCCAGTCCACGCCTACTGAAAATTCCAGTGCTGGACTCCATACTAAGGCCATGAATGACCTTGGGTATAGGATAAGACACCACCTGCCCAAGTTAGAACAGGATTTAAGTTTGTCATTTATGACTGATAAGAATTGGAACACATTAAAATGTTTTACTGCTCTGAAATCTATCAGCGTCAGCAGTTATACAGTTAACATGGTATAATGTTTAAAATATTATGTATGGAACTGGAGCTGTGGTTCAAGTGGTTGAGCACCTGCCTTGAAGAAAAAAGCCAAGCAAGAACACAAGGCCCTGAGTTCAAGCCCTAGACCTGGCAAAATACAAAATGAAATAAAATGTTATATGCTACATTTTCTTAATTTATAGGTCTTATTAAATATATGCTTGTATATTTAATATCTATTAGTTATTAATATATAACATTATAATATATATGAATATAACATATTATAAATATATATTTGTAATATGTGTAAATATATTTCTTTTTTATTCAATTTCTTTTTTTATTTATTGTCAAAGTGATGTACAAAGGGTTACAGTTCCATACGTAAGGGAGTGAGTACATTTTTTATCAACCTTTTTTCCCGTCTTTCATTTTTCTCCCTCTTTCCCCCCTCTCCAGGCCCTCCCCCCATTAATTGTACAGTTGGATTATGGCATATTTTCTTGTAAGTACTGCTGTTGCATTTCCTTATCTCTTATCCTCTGTCTCTCCATTTTGATGTTTGCCTTCCCTTCCCTAGTTCCAGTAAACATATATACAATACCAGGGTACCGAAATTGGTAACAGTCAGGGGTAAAACCCTGAAGAAAAAAGGCAGAAGAAAGTGGTATAATATGTATTTCTTATCTTAGATATAGTACAAATAGATTGGGTAGTTGGGAAGGAAATAGAAATAACTAAAACTTCAGGGCTGTACATAGAATGGCACTCAGCAATGGGCTGGGAATGTGGCTTCATGGTAGAGTGTTTGACTAGCATGCAGGAAGCCCTGGGTTCAATTCCTCAGTGCCACATAAACGGAAAAAGCCAGAAGTGGTACCATGGCTCAAGTGGTACAGTGCTAGCCTTGAGCAAAAGAAGGTAAGGGACAGAGCCCAGGCCCTGAGCTCAAGCCCCAGGACTGAAAACAAAAGAAAAAGAAAACAAGAATGGAATTCAGAACCCTTTTAATCCAGGAAAGTCATCCTGAGAGGTGGCTTGGTGTAATATGCCCCCATTTCTGGAGGAAGGGCAGAATTCTAGTTCTAGTTCTATAGCCCTGAGGTCTGAGAATGTCTGAACCCCAAATTTGGTCATTTCAAGTAATACAGCAAGCAGCCTAAAATCCAGAGTTAATCTCATGGCTTTTAAAGGATTATTCAGTAAACCAAGGCCCGCAGTCCACTGTGCAGACCCCATTCTCTCGGGATGGGTTACGGATCCTATTCCCCCACTCTCCTGCCCAGTCCCTGGTGTTGGAAGCCAGTCACCAGCCTTGAGACACGGCTAAAGGCGAGGTATCACGGTCCCACGCACAAGTCATCAAACCACAAAGAAGGGGCTGCTTGTCTACATGTCAATTTTATAGTGGGCATTTGGACTATTATTTGAGATAGTATCAGCCTCTTTTTTCTCTCCCTTAGCACGATACACAGCCAGAGACCAGAGAGGAACAAAAGCAAAGGATTTCTATTGTCATCACGTAAGAGAAGAATTTCACAGACTTTTCCTGCCTGGGTTGGCTTTGAACCATGATCCTTGTGTCTCAGTTTCCCAAGTAGCCAGGATTACACACCCGAGCCAACTGACACTCAGCTCAGATGGCAAGACTCAATCCCCACCAAAATTTGAACTATTTGCTTGGATTTGTTGGCTGCTAGGCTGAAAGGAAAGCTAATAGAATTTCCAGATTAAAAACACAGCCATGTAGATGCTCTTCTTCCTGGCAAGTTTAATGAACAGAAACCCAGATAATTCCAACACTTTTATTTTTCCTAACTGGATTTACTTAGAAGTAAACATGTAGTGTAGTAAGAAAATAATACAGTCTTTTTAGACAGGCATTGAATTTGTTTTGTTTCCAGTCAAACAAGGTTGAATTCAGGTTCTGTAGAGTTTAATGCTATGTAACTAAAGATCTCAAAGAAAAATGATATGAAATTACAAATAAAAAATTAGCTCTATGTGAAATTATATTTATTTATGTATTTATTTAGTATGACATCATGAACATAAGCAAAACCAATGAAGCATCTACGTTGTTATGTTTTTGGTAGTGCTAAGATTTGAACTCAGGGTTTTATACTTACCAAGCAAGTATTCTACCACTTGAGCCACATTCCCAGCCAGAGTTGATTATTTTATTATATGCTAAAAGATCTTAATTAGCCACCACGCTCTGACTCAATTTACTTTTCTTTTTTGCTTATTCTCGTGAAAAGAACAGTAAACAAGTGAGGACGAATTTGCTCATTTGTTTATTTATTTTGGTTTGTTCTCCCTCAGAACCGTGTACTTTCTCTTTGCCATACTCCCGGAAAGCAGGAGCTTACATGTGGAGGAACTCTATATTGCAGGTATCACCTTTCAAAGAGTTCAAGTCAGAAAAGACATACTTAATCCCTAACTTCTGAGCCAATACACCCAATCGATTAACAGCAATTTAGGGCAGCTAAGTTAACCTCAGTCTGGCAAGAAAGGAAGTCACCCATGACATAAACAGAAGTAAAAGTGATAGAAAAACTTATTAGGAAAGAAATATGGTAGAGAAAAAGCATGTGATGTAGACAAGCCACCGAAACAGTGTCAGCCCGTCTCTTCCACCTGACAGCCTTCCTCCCTAAGCATTTGGCCTTGGGTTAGAGTGAGAACTGAGTCTTTGAAGGTGGCTTCTGGTGGGTGGGTCTTTCTTCTCTTTCCTCTAAAGTAGTGACTCCAAAGATTTATATCCCGTCTTTGTTTCCTCATTTGGTTGGTCTCACTTCCTCATTCTTTTGGAGCCTTGTCCCCTCTTCATTGTCAGGCCGGCTGTGGTTTATCATCTTATCTTGCCATTTGGAAGCCGCGATTTCTGGCCTTCATACTGATCCACATCACGGGGATAATACCAGCTCTCCTTACATGACTCATTCCATTTCTCTGCCTGCTGAGCTCTGGTTATAAGTGTGCAGTGTCACATACAGTTATGATGGAGACCAGCTTTGAGAACAGCACACCAGAAACCAAGGCCATGTGCTCACCTAGCCCCAAAGTGGGTGAAGAACTCATCGCCAGGCAATGGGGGCAGGTACCTGCAAGCCTAGCTACCCAGGAGGCTGAGATCCTAAGATTTGGGTTCAAAGCCAGGCCAGGCAGGAAAGTTCTTGAGTTTCCATCTCCAGTGAAACAGCATAAAGCTGGAAGTGAAGTCACAGCTCACGTAGTACAGGTAGAGCACCAGCCTTGAGGAAAAAGCCAAGTGTAAAGCTCTTGAGTTCAAGCCCAAGTACCAGCACAAAAGAAGTATGAGTGTTCTCACCAGCCTAGTGCTTCTTACACAGCTTCTATTGATGAAATGCATAGATTCATTTGTCTAATCTTTCTTTCTTTCTTTCTTTCTTTTTCTCTCGTTCTTTCTTTCTTGGTGGCCATGTGGCTTGAACTAAGGGCCTAGGTGCTATCCCTAAGCTTTGGCTCAAGGCTAGAACTCTATCACTTTGAGGTTTTCTGGTGGTTAATTGGAGATAAGAGTCTCATGGACTTTCCTGCCCAGGCTTCCAAATGCAATCCTCGGATCTCAAGTCTCCCTAGTAGCTAGGATCACAGGTGTGAGCAACTGGCGCCTGCTTCTTTTTCTTTATAATATGCAGACAGGCATCTCAAGTCTCAGGTGTCTTGCTCTGCATTTCTCCTGACTATAAGGGTTGCTGAAAGAAAACTCCCATGCAATTCAGGCAGAAGAGGGATTGGCTTATTGAGAGAGAGAGAGAGAGAGAGAGAGAGAGAGAGAGAGAGAGAGAGAGAGAGAGAGAGAGAGAGCTGAGACCGAGACCATACTGCTGGTCTGCACAAGTTGGAGGCCCATGGAACAAGAAAGCTTATGGCAGGAGGAGAGAGATTATATAGGGGACAGTGGAGCCAGAGAGGATGCGGAGGGGACCCCAGAAGATGGGAAAATGACCTCAGAGCTGAGGGGACTTCCCACTGTCCCCAAGCATGCTAGATGCCTGGGTTACAGGGGCTGGGTGGGAACGTCAAGGGTGTACAAGGAGAGAACAAAGAGAAGGGGCCATTTCTCCCAGGCAGACTTAATATTCCAGCCTTTTGATAGTTATCAAGGGGCTCCAACTCTCTCTGGCCACTTCCTGCTGACAAGGGGAGTTGACATCAGGGGTGGAAGGTGGAGACACTGTCGGATCCGGGAGCAGGCAGTGGTACCTGTTCCTTGGCAGTGAATATGTGTATGTATCTTTAGATGAAACCTGAAAGAAGCCTTACAAGGCAGGGGCTTGGGAGGTGGGAAAGCAGAGCAGGTATACTTTGCTATACATCAGTATAGAAGGAGCAGGAGCTTTTTTTACTCTTGACAGAGGAAACCACTGTGGTTGTGCACTGTGCTGAACTGCGGTGGGAGTGGTCAGCAGGACCCGGGAGGGTCTGTCCACTTAGGACGTAAACCAGATGGATTAAGGGTCTTTAGAAACACTTGATCTCCAGGCAGGGAAGGGGCCTTGACAGGTCTGGGGGAGGCATTCAGCAGCATATTAGCATAGCATATGTCTAAGGAAAGTTCGGACAGGAAGTAGTCTGTTGGTGGAGTCTTTGGATAGCTGGGTCTTTAGTAGGGCAGTTTCCCAGGAGGAAAGGTCTTTGTGAAAGGAGAATATATGGGTTGGGCATCACTGGATGAATAGGAGGGGCTGCAGAATTAGTGATGTACTAGGTAATAGGTTCCATCGAGTTTAGCCACTCGTAAGGTGTGGGTGAGTGTTGGGCGGGGAGGGAAGCAGGTCGGAGAAGTTGTTGTTTAAGAAGGCAGAAGATGATGGGCTTTCAACATTGCCTATGTCAAAGGGAAACAGGTAGGACCATTATGTTTAATGAGGACAGAAGTATGGTATCAAGCAATTGTAGGTGTGGAAAAATCCCATATGAAAGCATTAAGAAGATCTGCGTAGAAGTGGGTCCTGTTGGGTGCCATGAGTGGAGATTCATGTAAGGACAACAGTAAAATAGGTGTTGGCAATGTTGGGACTTGGAATTCAGAGCGTAGGTCCCTCCCTAGAACAGGCGTTGGACAGTAGGAAGAGCAGAAGGAATGTGAAAAAAGCAAGTCATCTATTCTGCCTTGGACTGGTCGGGTAGTCGCGGGGCAAGCAGGAAGGCCATCTACACCCACCGTGGAGAATGGGAGGGAAAGTCAGGCCAGAATACTCAGGTGGTGCTGAATAACTGGCTCTAGTATCCTAAAGAAAGGGCACAAGTTGGCCTGCAACCTGAAGAGATCCCTGGGCTCCCCTGTTGTGATGTTTGTGGGAGCCAGCCGCCCTGGCACCGTCCGTCTTCCATCACCAAGTCAAGTATCTCAGGTGAGTTGGGCTCCTTCCTGTGGGGGGATGGGGGGGGCTGGCCCACCTTGTAGAGACGGGGCAGCCGACTCCCTGTGTCCCAGTTGGCCACACCCGGGCAGGGTCCAGATGGTGGTCATGGAGTAGGGCAAGCTTGGCCAGTGGCCTCCTGGCCACACTCGAAGTGTGGTCTGGGCAGCGTGGGCAGGGTGCCCGAGGGCAGCCAGGAGCTGGCAGGTTTTCCTATCCTGGGCAGCCTTGTTAGCTTTTTTTCTGTTCCTCCTGATGGTTGAAAACCTAAAGGGTTCACCAGATCTCATGGGGGCGGGGGGGGGGGGGTGGGCGGGGGGGGGGGGAGGATCCCCAGCCCTTGTTGCTTGTTTTTAATACCAAGCTGACTGGGAGCTGACTGGGTACTGGGCCGGCTTAGTATAGCACCGCAGCGCCACCGTGAGGCAATAGAGAAAGTGCCAGGTTTTCAGCGGCTCTGTGGGGAGCCCGCCCCGCCCCCCCCCCCCCCCCGCCCCCAGGTTATCATGTAGAGGGTGCGGTGGGCTGCCATCTGGAGGCTAGCCCCCGGCAGGCCACCACTCTGTTTCTGCTTCCCCTTCCAGGAGCATTCATTTGAGTCATCCCAATTGGAATCTCTCCTGGACACGGCCATTGCCCTCACTGGGAGGGTATTTTCTAGGTGGGAGGTGTCACTGGCATGTGCCTAGGCTCCAACCCCATCCTTCTCCTCCTTGGGGGTAAGGGTGGGGGACAGGGTTGCATATAAGTCATGCCAAGTGAGGCCATGGCCTGAACGAGCTATTTCAGCTCCTTGGTATGATGATCAGGGTCTTGAGAGTGTGATTCCAGTCTCTTCTGGACCTGGGAGAGATCTGTCATTGTAAAGGGGGCACAGATGTGAATAACTCGCTCTGCCCCAGAAGGCTGTGAGCCTCCAGTACAGGAGATGGGGGGGCGGGGTGGGGGTCGGGAGGCGGCACTGGAGGTTCAGCTTGGGGAAGAGGAGCAGAGTCCTCAATGTCCAATAGGCAATCGGCACTTCCAGTCAGGAAGAGGCTCCAGCTCTGAGGTGATGCCGAGAGAGGCTGCCCCGGGCCGGGAGCACAGGGCCAGCTGGGCAGGCTTGGAGGAGGCAGGACCAGCGCGGACAGCAAACAAAGCCTGGACATACAGAACCTCTGGCCATTTGCCATTGCGTCAGCAGAAATGGTTCAAATTCGTGAGAGTATTACAATCGAAAGTCCTTCGAGGCCATTCAGATGGACTGTCCAGCCCATACTGTGGCCAGACTCAATCGCCATAAAAGAGGAGGCATTGGGCTCTATGGAGTCCTTGACTGAAAGAATAGCTAGAGCATGAGACATCCTAACAGGATAGGGAGAGACCAAAGGGACCCCACTGGGTTTCAGCACCAAATGTAAGGGTTGCTGAAAGGAAACTCTGTGCAGAAGAGGGTTTATTGAGGAGGGGGAGGGAAAGAGGAGAGGGAGGGAGGGAGGGAGGGAAGGAGGAAGAGAGAGAGATCAAGCTGCCAGTCACACAAGATGGAGGTGTTCAGGGCAGGAGAGCTTCTGGTGGGAGGAGAGAGATTATATAGGGAGAGGGCGGGGGAGGGGGTGTGGCCACAGCAGATTTGGAGGTGACCTCAAAGGATGGGGAAATGACATCAGAGGCTGGGGGACCTCCCTTTGTCCCCAGGTGCGCCAGCGGGGTTACAGGTGATGGGCAGGGACTTCTAGGGTGCAAGGGTAGAGAACAAGGGAAGATGTCATTTCTCCTGGGCAAACCTAACACTAACTTTTTAAAAAAATTTCTTTTTTGTATCAGTCATGGGGCTTGAACTCAGGGCCTGGGCACTGTCCCTGAGCGTTTTTGCTCAAGGCTAGCATTCTACCATAGCTCGACTTCCGGCCATTTAGGTGGTTAATTGGAGATAAGTGTATCATGGATTTACTTTCCCTAGCTGTTTTTAATCCATGATCCTCAGATCTCAGCTTCCTGAGTAGCTAGGATTACAGGTGTGAGTCACTGGCACCCAGCTTCTTGTCATTTTTGTGCCAAAGTCTTCCCAATGTAAACAGAATACAGTGTCATCTCTGACACATCAAAATAACGAGGCAGAACTCTGTGTCCCCACCCTCTCCCTGCTACTCTAGCTCTCTCTTTTCATGTCTTCATCTTTCTTCTCTTGCAACAAGGGGGGAACCAAGACAGAACAACTGTGCACAACTGAGGAAAGGTGTTATGCTGTTTCCTTATCATATTTTATATTGCATTTCATTCCATTGACCAAACTGGACATTGAAGGAGGAGAAGCTCGTTTGATCGTTTGCTCAGTGCCATTTCCCCTCCCCCAATAAGCTGGCAGGGCAACAGAGAGAGAGGAACCATCAGGAAACCCAGGGGGCCCAGGTTGCTGTCAGTGCCCAAATCTGCTTGGCCGGCCTCCCGTTTACAAACGTGCTGCGATGCTCAGACTTGAGCTGAGCCAGAACAGAGGCCCCCGGGCTCTCCCTGTGTGGTGAGGGTACAAGGATGGGGTCTGCACTCTTCACTTGGACTCTGCAGCCCCCAGGGAGTATATGCCAGATTCAGAGAAAAACGCATCTTGGCCTGAAGCTTAATTCAGTGTAAGGACTCTGGTCACCATAGATTTTTGTCGTCAGGTGTCCGTGGCTCACACCTGTAATCCTAACTACTCAGGAGGCTGAGATCTAAGGATTTCCATTCAAAACCAAGCAGGGCAGGAAAGTCTATGAGACTCTTATCTCCAATTAGCCACCAAAAAGCCAGAAGTGGAGCTGTGGCTCAAGCGGTAGGGCATCAACTTCGAGCACAAAACTCAAGGACAATGCCCTGGTCCTGAGTTCAAGCAGGACTGGCATAAAGGGAAAATTAAAAATAAGCATTTGTTATGGAAAAGGACAGTTGGATGTGACCTGGGCTGGAACACTCTGAAATTTACTGTGGGATCTTGTTTCCAGGGACCTCGCTGAGAAGTCCGTGGGGCAGGGAGCCAGCCGTCAGCATGAGAATGAACAGCTTCCTTCCTTGACTGATCCTGGGACTGGCACAACCAGGAAGTCCTGCTATCACCTGCGATGGTGAGCCACAGACATACATAGTCCTTTCCCCAAGGCTCCTGCAATCCAGGAGGTCAGAAGCACAAAATACGCTTTTAAAAAAAAGCTGAGTGAATAGCCTACTGCTGCACACCTGAAATTCTAGCTCCTCAGGAGGCTGAGATCTAAGGATCAAGGTTCAAAGCCAGCCCCCGTCCTTAAGACTCTTATGTCCGATTAACCACCAGACAACTGGAAATGGGTTTGTGGCTCTAAATGGTAGAGCATAGAGAATTAGTCTTGAGCAAGATATCTCAGGGATAGTGCCTAGGGTCTGGGTTCAAACCTATGGCCCAACCCTCCACCCCCAAAATATCTGGGTGACAGCTCTTTGCAGGACACTCAGTTCTTTTGAATCTTCTTTTTCTTCTGCCTCAGTTTCTGCTTCTGCCTGAACTCAGGGGCTGGGCACGGTCCTTGAGCTTTTGTGATCAAGGCTAGCACTCAGCCACTTGAGCCATAGCTCTCCTTCTCCTTTATTTTGGTGGTTAATGGTGTAAGAGTCTCACTGGTCTTTCCTACACTGGCTCGCTTTGAATGGCGATTCTCAGATCTTGGCTTCCTGAGTCGCTGGGGTTAGAGGTGTGAGGCTCTGGTGCCTGGCTAATTCAGTGCCTCTTAGAAGACTTAGAAATGTTCTCAGTTCCAGGCACCCCTGTGGTGATTTGTGTGTGCAAATGGGTCTAATCTCCACCCACAGGAAGCTCTGAGGACAGGTGCCAGGGAGCTTAGAGGATTAGCATTTCAGGCTTAGCTGTGGCTTGCTTCTGAGGGTTCTAGTGTGCCCTGAGGGCGTCTGATGTCTGCAGACAGACTGGGGCAGAGGTGGGCGACCCAAATCAACATGTAGGGCAAGGATTTGGGGACAAGGGCACTCCATGGTGGTCAACAAAGACAGGAGGCAGGGGCAGCCTAGCTGAGGTCTTTGATGAAAAAATTTAGAAATTAAGCCAGGCTCAAGTGGCTCATGCATGCCAACTTAACTACTCAGAGGATGAGATCTAAGGATCAAGGTTCAAAGCCAACCTCGGCAGAAAAGTCTGTGAGACTCATATCCAAACAGCCAGCAAAATGTCAGAAATGGAAATGTGACTCGCACCTTGAGTGAAAAAGCTAAGCTAGTGTATGAAGCCCCAGTGTATTCATGCCCCAGAACTTTCTGAGAGAGAGAGGGAAGAAGGAGAATGGGAGGAAGGGGGAGAGAGAGAAGAAGAAGGAAGAGGGAGAGGAGGAGGGAGAGAAGGGGAAGAAGGTAAGAAGGCAAGAAGGCAGGAAGGCAGGAAGGCAGGAAGGCAGGAAGGCAGGAAGGCTGGAAGGAAGGAAGGAAGGAAGGAAGAAAGGAAGGAAGGAAGGAAGGAAAGAAGGGTGAGCCACAATCAATTCATTAGGAATGGCTAAAAATGCAGATGTTTTCTTTTTAGAGTTGGAGATTCAGGAGAGTGAATGTAAAGAAATACACAATATCATTGGAGAACTGCAGATTCCAACTATGAAGAAATAATTTGTGAGAATAGAATAAACAGAATATGAGTTATACTTTTGTGTTCCAAAAAGAAGAGTTGGGAAAGTCACAAGCATACTCTTTGGAGCAGAGAAATTTGGACAGCTGCAAGCTACAGAGGTTCAATAACAATGCAGATATTTTCTTTTCTTTCTTTTTTCCTGCTGGCTTGTGCTTTCTATGCAGAGGCTGCTTTGACAGTTTGAACCTGCACTTCCACCCAATCCCTGAGACTTGGTTGGGAGCCACCAGCTGGAGGAAGCTTCTAGAGAGGGATCTTTAGACTTTTCCCAAGGTGACCATAATTTTATTTTGTTTCAGTATGGGGAAAGTCTTTTGTAAATCAACCCACTGCAGTACATTTATGCTGTAAATCTGCTTGGGTGCTGTTCCAGGCAGAGGTGGGCCAAGCAGGCTGAGTTGACAAGCTCTTCCCCCGACCGGGGCCTGACTCCTTGCACCTGGTCCTGTAAACACCCTGAGGTCACACAATGGAAGATTCGGCCCTCCTTTCCTTACGTAGACTTCCCTAGCTTCAAGGAAACAGTTTTATAATGTAACTGGATATTAATGAATGAAATGAAGGAAGAACCACTAAAACATGAAACAAAAACGGAAAGAAAATTGTCAAGTGCTGGTGGCTCGCACCTGTCATCCTGGCTGCTAAGGAGGCTGAGGTCTGAAGATGAGGTTTGAAGCCAGCCCAGGTAGGAAAGGCTGTGAGATTCCTGTCTCCAATGAACCACTAAAAAGCCTTAAGCTGACCTGTGGGTGGTTTAAGTAGCAGAGCACTAGCCTTGAGCAAAAATGTTCAGGGACAGTGCCCAGGCCCTGAGTTCAAGCCCAGGACCAGCATACCTAAGGAAAGAAAGAGAGGGAAGGAAGGAAGGAAGGAAGGAAGGGAGGAAGGAAGGAAGGAAGGAAGGAAGGAAGGAAGGAAGGAAGGAAGGAAGGAAGGAAGGAAGGAAGGGAGGGAGGGAGGGAGGGAAGGAAAAAGAAGATAGGAATTATTTGTGTAGAAAATCGCTATTCTCCACCAAATATCTCTCTTCTCTTATGGAGTTTACTTTTATTTTTTCTTAATACTATTCTCTCTCTCTCTCTCTCTCTGTGTCTCTCTCTCTCTGTCTCTGTCTCTCTCCGTCTCTTTCTGTCTCTCTGTCTCTCTCTCTTTCTCTCTGTCTCTGTCTCTTTCTCTCTCTCTGTCTCTGTCTCTGTCTCGCTCTCTCTAAAACATGACCTCAGGATGTTTCCTGGGCTACTCAGCGACTCTTGAGCTCAAGAACGCTCTCATCTTGTGGCAGGGGTTCATCTGAGTCTGTGGCAGGGCGGGGGGGGGGGTGCCCCCACTTTGCCTCCTGACCCTCCCTGGCCCCAAGCCGCCTCTGGCTCCACGTGGCCTCTGGGAAGCTTGATCTGAGAGGAGCACAGCCCCAGCTCTGAGAGGAGCACGGCAGCCCCACTCTGAGAGGAGCACAGCCCCAGCTCTGAGAGGAGGACAGCCCCAGCTCTGAGGGAGCACGGCAGCTCCAGCTCCAAGAGGAGCACAGCCCGAGCTCTGAGAGGAGCATGGCAGCCCCAACTCCAAGAGGAGCACAGCTCGAGCTCTGAGAGGAGCACAGCAGCTCAGGGCTCACCCGCCCACCCACCCTGCGGTCACACGCACGCAGCCCCGGTGAACAGCTCGCTGACCCTGCACCCTGAGGGTCCCCGCCGTGGCTCCTGCGACTGGCATGGCTTCACCTAGCCTCCAGCACTCCTGGCCAAAGACAGAATAACTAATGAGCAGATGACTAATCACCACCACAACCACCACCACCAACATCCGACAAGATCCCCACTCAAAAGCGTGGAAGTGAACATTTTATAAACCAGGACGTGTCATGGCCGACGACCCCTATGCTGTACTGGTCCTGGGTTCGATTCAGGGCCTGGACACTGGCCCTGAACGATTGTGCTCAAGACCGGCGCTCTACCACCTGAGTCACAACTCCATTTCTGGCCTTTTGCTAGTTTATTGGAGGTAACAATCTCACCATGGCCTTTCTTGCCCAGGGTACCTTTGACCCATGATCCCCAGGTCTTAGGCTCCTCAGTTGCTAGGATTACAGGCATGAAACACCAGCACCTGGTTACTGTGTTGTTATTATTATTATTATTATTATTACATTATTATTATTATTATTATTGGTGGTGGTAGTTATGGGGCTTGAACTCTGGGCCTGCGCACTGTCCCTGAGCTCTTCAGCTCAAGGCTAGTGCTCCACCAGTATAAGCCACAGCACCATGTCCGGTTTCCTGGTGGCTTGTTGGAAATAAGAGTCTCACAGACGTTCTTGCCCAGGATGGCTTAGAACCATGATCCTCAGATGCCGGCCTCCTTAGTACTAGGATTCCAGGTGTGAGCCACCGGTGCCTGACACTACAGGACTTTTAATAGAAGAAAAAAATAGAAACTGAAGTATCAGTTCTTTCTCAAGAGAGAAGTGATTCATTGCTAATTCAGGGGAAATCCCATAGGACCCTGAAGCCCAAACTTAATTGCTCCATCACTCCTCTCCTTATAACAAACAAACACACACACAAACGAAACAGGACTGTCCTGGTTCTCAAATAAAATACGCATAGAACTTTCCTGGAGCAGTGTAGTGCTGACTCTGTATTAATAGTATTAGTATTTGTTAGTTAATATTAACACTTTGTGTGTGCAGTTGCTTAATTGTGATAATTTCTTTATCTTTCTGTTTTCTTTGGTTTTTTTGGTACCAGTAGTGGGGTTTGAACTCAGGGCCTTGGGCTCTCCCTTGGCTCTTCACTCAAGGCTGGTACTCTGCCACTTAACCTACACCTCCGCTTCCAACTTTTTTTCTGGTTAATTAGAACTAAAGTTCACATGGATTTTTTTTTTTTTTTCCTGCCTGAGTTGACCTTGAATCCTCATCCTCAGATCTCAGTCAGCCTCCTGAGCAGCTAGGATTACAAGCCTGAGCAGCCATCCCCCCCCCACAAGCAAGACAGACTGATTGTGGGGAACGTGGAAGTTAGTATTAGCATCCTCAGTTAGGAGCTGCGCTGGTTCCAGAACATTCTTTCTACTCTCTTTAAATAGCGCTTGCCATGACAAAGTGCACGTTTGTGGAGCTGGCTCGAGCAGCAGATGCTTTCTCTCCCACGCAGACTCGCCGCTTGCACCTCAGCTTTAATTCCTTATCCCCACGGCGGTCCATAATTTTAGAAACTCAGCAGGCATAAAAGACTTTTGCCAGAATTAGGACTCTCCTAACAGCTTTTTTTTTTTCCTCCTTGTGATTACACAGATGTTCCATTCTTAATTCTAGATCTCTCTGAAATCTCACTGAAACTCAAATGTGCCTTCCTCTACTTACTTCAAGTTGTGCAAATTTCCTAACAAAAAGCACACTTGGCAGTTTCTCCTTGTGTTCTCAGCAACATGTTAAAACTTTCCCTTGCTACAAAGTGCTTGTTTAAATAAACACAGAGTAAGGATTCTAATCTCGGTCAATTAATAATTTGTTAGGTGCCCATACTCTAAGATCATCGAGCTTTGAGTTTTAGATCTGAAAAATGAAGGACTTACAACAAAGAAATTTCAAAGTTCTTCCAGTGTTAAAAATCCTTGAGCCAGGTGCCGGTGGCTCACACCTGTATATAATCCTAGCTACTCAGGAGGCTGAGATCTGAAGACTGTGGTTCAAAGCCAGCCCAGGCAGAGAAGTCCCCATGAGACACTTATCTCCAATAAAACACTCAAAAACTGGAAGTGGTTGAGCACAAAAAGGCTCAGGGACAATGCCCAGGCCCTGAGTTCAAGCCCCACAACTGACAAAACACACACACACACACACACACACACACACACACACACACACACAAAATGCCTTAATGCCTAGATTAGGACCTGGCAATTGAATTTACACTTGACTGTTCTGAATTGTTTGCTTACATATTAGGTAGAAATTGGCTGGGCACTGACGGCTTATACCTATAATCCTAGCTATTCAGGAGGCTGAGAGTAGAAGATGAAAGGCCAAGAAAGACTGTGAGACTCTTATCTCAAATTAACTACAGAGAATAAAGCTGGAAATGGAGTTGTGGCTCAAGTGGTAGAACACTAGCCTTGAGCACAAAAACTCAGGGACAGTCCTCAGACCCTGAATTGAAACCCCAGCCTTGCCCACCCCACCCCCACCCCGCAAAGTCATAATAAGTTATTCATAAAGTAAGATATGAATTGATGGTTTGGTAGAATGAATATTGGGGTAGCTGTGTAGTAAAATGTTAATCACAAGGCTGAGCACGGTAGCATATCTCAGGAAGTGGAGAAAGAAGGCTTTTGAGTTCAAGGCTAATCTAGCCAAGTTAGAAAGACCTTATATTGACAACAAAATAGAAATAAAAGAGCTGGAGGCTCTTCTGTTCTTCCCTACAATATGCCAGGATGTGAGATTCAATCCCCTTCATGGTGGCAGGCACACAGGTACCACTGTAAGATTATTTAGATTATATTTTTGTTGAAAAAAATTTGGTAATACACTAGTGAAAAAATCCTGTTGTTAGAATGTATGCGGTGTCTACATATCGCTCACCGATGAGATGGCTTAAGGCCACTAAACATTACGACTGCTTATGTTTCTGCTTCTCTAAATCCCTCTAAGACACAGCCTTTCCGGTTCATCCGGTGAGAAGTGCAGTTCTCTAGGCCTTCCTAGCAGCTTTCAAGTCCATAAACATTTCATGGTAACTCCAGAGCTGGGAACTCATCCCAGCTGCGAAACAGCTGCAACAGCCAGCTCACGGGCACAGGGAAATGGGGGCCGCATTGGTTAAAAACTCGTGGCTTGACCATAATGTTTTACTGCAGTGTTTTTATGATGTCAGTAACACTTTAAGAAATAATAAGGTATTACTTTCCTTAGTGATCCTTTGCCTTTAAAACAAGTGTCAGCATCCCGTTAGAACCCCACTCGGCCCTGTGACAGCGCCTGCGTTTCTGGCTATGGTGAGGGAATCGCGCTTCAGTAAGCTCATATTTTACTGCAGATTCTTGGCTTATTTTGCCCTAACATCACCCAACTTTTGCCGCCTTTCAACAAATCTGAATGGTTTTACCAGGCACCCGTGGTTCACACCTATAATCTTAGCTGTTCAAGAGACTGAGACCTGAGATTCAAAGTTTGAAGCCGGCCCAAGCAAGAAAGTCCGAAACTCTTGTCTCTCAGTAGCCAGCAAAAAGCCAGGCTTCGAGCTGGGGCTCAAGCGGTAGAGTGCTAGCCTTGAGCAAAAAGAGCCAAGGGACGATGTCCACGCCCTGAGTTCAAGTCCCTGTAGCAGAACACAAAAATAAATGAATAAGATAAAATTTGATTTTTATCACTTCACTTAACTACATTCATTATTCATTTGCTCTGGGGGGAATGTGTGCTCTGTGGAAGGCATATTGTTATCACATTAACGGCAGTGAAAACACTTATGACAATGGAAATGCCTCCAACACAGCTGATGATAGCACAGAGATGGGGGTGTCTCTCCACACCATGTGATATGGGGGTGCTGGGGCCAGAGGTTACAGCTTTTGGTTTTGAAATTTCATCAATTTACTTATTATTGTTCTTTGGTCATGCTTGCTCAAAACTGTGTGCTAAAAAAACCAAAATCCACCAAGAAGGTAGGCTTCCTGTGTTCTTAATGCTCATCTAGAAAGATATAACGTAATTGCGTTTCCTATTCTGCCTATTGGATTCCATAGGCTATTACCTAAACATGTGCATTGTAAAAAGTAAAAAGTGGGTGGGCACTGGAGGCTCACACCTGTCATCCTGGCTACCCAGGAGGCTGAGATCCGAGGATCTCAGTTCAAAGCCAGCCTAGGCAGGAAAGTCTGTGAGATTCTTATCTCCAATTAACCAGCAAAAAGCTGAAAGCGGGAGAGTGGCTCAAGTGGTAGAGTGCCAGTCTTGAGTGAAACAGCCAATTGAGAGCTCAAGTCCCTGAGTCCACGCCCCAAGACCTGCACAGGATAAAAATAAAATCCTCACAAGGGCAGACAGATGATAAATCATCTTCCTCTACCTCTCCAAACCCCTGTCCTCTGGCCTGGCTTATTGGTTGAGATGGAACCTCATCAACTTTTCTTTGCCTGGACTGACCTAGAGCCACAACCCTTCTGATCAGTTTCCTGTAGAGCTGATATTAGGTTTGAGCCATCATGCCTGACCTCTGACTTTTAACATGGTAGCTGACTTTATCCTCCTTCAGTGTGATTTCATCTTAACTCATCTTATCTGTGACAATACCATATCCAACTAAATCATACCCTGAGGTACTGAGGTTAGCATATCAATGCATGTTTTTAACACTGGGTCTGCAGTTAAGTGGGGAAGGAATTCTGGATGTAGGATAGTTGAGGCGTCAGCCTCCATCTGTTCTTCTGAACCACATTTAGATTTACTGGACATCATTATACCAGTCAGCCACCAGGGGAATCAAGCCCGCAGGCCTGTCCATCTGAAGTTTCCTGTGACTGGCAGGTGGGTTTCAGAGCATCCATGCTCATCTCGAAGCTGGTTGTGTGTGTGTGTGTGTGTGTGTGTGTGTGTGTATGTGTGTGTGTGTGTGTGTGTACACTCACCTGTGTGCTTTTCATTGAGACAGAACGCCCAGCTTGTGCAGAGTCAGCCGGTCTGCCACATTCCTAGCTAGAACCACGTGTGGCAAACAGATGGAGAAAGAGGAACAGAAGGAATGTCTTTTCCTGTTCACTTTTCTGTCAGCACCCTTACTCGTTTCCTCATAGCTCAAAAGTTCAACTTTGCTAATTCTACGTAAATTTCCGATGAACAAATGTACAACATAATTTGACACCAACATGGAATTATATTCCATTGATCAACTGTTTGGTTGGATATATTACATGCTATTTAGATAGTTGATCCAGGAAATAGAGACATAAAGATTAAAAGAAAAAGAAAAGAATAGTCATTTGACCTTGAAGAGCTCCTAATTCACCCAGTATTAAAAAAAAAATTATCAACTAAATGCTGGTGGTTCATGGCTATAATCAAGGTTACTCACCAGGCTGAGATCAGATCCCAACCAGGGTAGAAAAGTCCAAGAGAATCTTGTCTCCAATTAACGGGCCAAAGCTTGGATGAAGGCATGGCTCAAGTAGTAGAGCACCAGCCCCAAGTGAAAAGCTAAGGGACAGTGCCAAGCACTGAGTTGAAGCCCCGATACAGACACACTCTCACTCACTCTGTCTCTTACACACACACGTGTGCACACACACATCCCTTTGTTGTATGAATGTTATTTGGGGATCACAGTTAGGAAACAGCCACTAGCTGAGGAGCCACGGTCTGATAGTCTTGCTGTCTAATAACTTCCTAGCTGAGGCCTCTGCTGCTGCTCTGCAGACCCAGCAGCAAGAGTTACTGGTGCTGCGCGGAGTCTCAACATGCCACACACCAGGAAGGCAGATCCCGAGCGCATGAGCAAGCTCTCACATCACAGATGGCTCTGAGAGTGCTTGTGATCAGTCGTCTTTAGAGAACTGGGAAAACTGTCTTTAAGTCATCTCTCTGCACTTAGCCAGGACTCACACCATTCTGGTTCGAATTCCAATTTAAGTAGTCAAGATTATTTATCACACACAGGCACAGAGTTGAGGGTTGCAGTACAGGGCTCCAGAAACATCTATCTGTCCATCTGTCTCTCTCTTCCTTCCTACTTCTCTTTCTCCCCTTTTCTCTCTCTTTCTCAGCCTCCCTCTGCCTCTTTCTATGGCTCTTCTTTATTTCCTGTATAGTTAATTTGATTATTTATTCAACTAATTTATTTTTGTCAGTTGTGGAGCCTTGAACTCAGGACTTGAGTGCTGTCCCTGAGCTCTTTTGCTCAAGGCTAGCGCATCACCTTGAGCCACAGAGCCATTTCCAGGTTTCTGGTAGTTAGTTGTAAATAAAAGACTTACGGACTTTCCTGCCAGGGCTTGCTTTGAACCGTGATCCTCGGATCTCAGCCTCCTGAGTACCTAGGATTACAGGCACTAGTTGCATAGCTCGGATTGGGACAGTGTTCTTTTAAACTTCCTCTCAAAGTCTCTCAGCAGCTAAGCCCAGTGATCTGTGTATAGAATAAAATAATATTTAACATCTATTGATAAATATATGCATACATTTCATACGCATATACATTTTTAATAAATGTTTGGGTATTTCTATGTATATAAATAAGTAAATGTATATATTTATTGAGTATAAATATACATACATGTATATATATTTGTCATATATATGTATGAGTAGCATATCATGTATCTATATATACATTTATCATATCATATATGTATGTATATATGTACCTATGTACATATGTGCCCACATGTATATATATACTTACTATACTTTTTACCTACAAAACTAAATTCTCACATAAGAACATAAAGTTCTATGCAATCTTAATATTGTTAGTTGTAGACAAAACTATCTAGAATAGATTATATAAATAGTATAACTTTGTTTTCATATTAAAGTCTGATAGTTGTAGTTGCTTATCTGGTTGACTTTTATGTCCACAAAAGTACACCAACTTATCTTGTCTTGGATAGTTTCTGTGTTGTAATACCACTAATCCTCCTTACCATGATTTGATAATGTTTCTTCCTTTCCTAGTGAGAGAGTTGAAGGTCAGAGAAATAAAAATGGTTGAAGATCACACCTTGTCAGCTAAATTGGAAATACGTTTCATGTTTGCCAATGTCTTTCTCTTAGAAGGCAGTATGAAACTTTGATCTTTTTCTGCTTACAAATTACCATAATGGAATTCATAATGTATGTGAAAATAGAATCATTATTTGCATCCATTCTCTTCAATTAGATTTGAACTTTTCAATTAAAATTTCAGGTGAGACTTAATTGCTGGAAATTTTTAAATGTATATGTTTTATTTTAGCACTGGGATATTAGGAATGAAATTAAAGGGATAAGAAGGAAAAGGACAGAAGTAACTAGTGAGTGTGAAGAGACAACAGTGCTGTGTGAAAAAGAAAATTCCAGTAAAAATCCGTTCCTTCTCTCTGATATGAGGTAAACATTTTTTTTATTTTTTTATTTATTTTTTTTTTTAGCCAGTCCTGGGCCTTGGACTCAGGGCCTGAGCACTGTCCCTGGCTTCTTCCCGCTCAAGGCTAGCACTCTGCCACTTGAGCCACAGCGCCGCTTCTGGCCGTATTCTGTATATGTGGTGCTGGGGAATCGAACCTAGGGCCTTGTGTATCCGAGGCAGGCACTCTTGCCACTAGGCTATAGCCCCAGACCCGAGGTAAACATTTTTAAAAGCAGAAATAAACCATCTGCAGTGCATGCATTTTAGACTGTAAATTAAATATTTAAGCTCACATTTAAAATTACATTTGTGATAGTGGGCACTGGTAGCCCGTGTGTGCGTGTGTGCATGTGTGTGTGCATGTGTGTGTGCCTGTGTGCGTGTGTTTGTGTATGTATGTATGTTTATGGATGGATGGATTAAAAAACAAATCAAACACTGTGTAATACTAACTTATGGGAATCTGGAGAAAGTAGAACTTAAATATTTAAGTCATTTTCAAAAAGAAATTCTACAAAATTGATGATCTGTCTTTAAACAGTCTATTCCAGATGAATAAAATATAAAATTCGGCTGGGCATTGGTGGCTCACACCTGTAATCCTAACTACTAAGGAGGCTGAGATCGGAGGATCCAGGTTCAAAGTCATCCTGGGCAAGAAAGTCTATGAGACTCTTATCTCAAATTAACCACCAGAAAATCGGAAGTGGCGCTGTGGCTCAAGTGATAGAGCACTAGCCTTGAGCTGAAGAGTTCAGGGACAGCGCCCAGGCCCAGATTTCAAGCCCCACAATTTACAAAAATAAATAAAATAAAATACAAAGTTTGAGCTTTATGGATGGGTAGAATGCAGTTTTCCTGAAAATAACCCTTCCATTCCCAAATGAATCAAGTTGTAGGAACACAGACACTGAAGTGAGCTCTCAAGGAAGCAAAGCTGTTCTGCTTCTTTAAAAGATGAGTCTTTGAGTAGTTAAGAGAAAAAGAGAACCATTTGTGGTTTGAGAGTTCTTTAACCTAGAAGAGTGTAAGAGTGGAAGTGCGTGGAGGTTGGGTCTGGAGGAGAAACCTGCTGAGACACTTGTTCAGGCTAGTGGTGGGCAGCATCTAAGAGAACAGTCCCACTGGGCCTCGGCCCCTCACACATCCTAGCTACTCAGGAGGCTGAGATGTAAGGATTTTGGTTTGAAGCCGGTTGGGACCGGAAAGTCCTTGAGACCCTCCTCTCCAGTGAAGCACTAAAAAGCTGCAAGTTGAGTTGTGCCTCAAGTGGGAGAGTGCTGGCCTCGAGGGAAAGAACTCAGGAATGGTGCCCAGGCCCTGAGTTCAAGACCTAAGACCAGGACAAGAAAAGAGACCATGCCTCTCCTTCCGGCCTGGACTCAGGACTCATTGGCTTGACAAAGCGCAGAGCTGAGGGAAATCGGGAGAATCCATCCGAGGCCCAGCCGGGGCAGAAAGCATCTTGCGAACCACAATTTGCTTGTCACTCAGTTGCCCAGAACCGATTTTTTATGGCTAAACTTTAGACAGGGGGTTAAAGGAAGAAAAATGGCAAGGCAGAGAGTTCGATAACATCAAAAATAAAGATTGCCGTGAGCGGCTCACCTCAAGGCATTTCCCACAGACCGGGTTTGGAGGTTCGTGGTGTTCATGCGGGGTTTTCAGGGTTAGAAAGGAAGATGCCAATTACGAACTCCACCAAGGCTTTCAATAGCTGGGGTTTGTTTTCAGTCCTCATCGATTAGCTGTACATAGCTGAAGGCCACTGAAGCCTAAACTTGAGAGTTGGCTGAATGTGTTGGTCCTTACAAATGTTGCTCCCAAGCTGTCATTTGTAATCTTAATTCTCTTTTAAATTTTATAAACAATCTGGTTTACAGAGAACCATGGGGACATCTGGGCTGTTGACACCTGTCATTGTCATGAGTGGGTGGGGGCGGGGTTCTGTGCCCAAATCACGGGGCTCTACCACTGAGCCAGAGCTCAGGGGCTTTTGGTGGTTAACTGGAGAAAAATGTCTCACAGAATTCCCAGTCCTGGCTGGCTTTGAACTGGGGTCCTCAGACCTCTGCCTCCGTAGTAGCTGGGACTGTAGACATGCACATGGGCACCCGGCAGCAGCGATGGTTTTTTGGTCGCAGCTGGGAGCTGGGAGCTACCTGCCTGCCTGGCTGGCTCTTCAACCTTTGAAATGGAAGGTGAGCTCCGAGAGGAAAGAAAAAGAAGCCAGGGAGGGAGCAGCTGCAGCGACGCAGACTGCAGCGACTCGGCCACTGCAAAGCTGGCTGGGCGCAGAAACTATGCTGTCTTCCTAGCTAGAAAAGCCATAGCCACGCGCCAGCCATCCTGCAGCCCTGCATTGTGCTCATCTGTGGTTGTGTTTTGTGTTTTCACCCCTCGGCAGTTTCAGTGCCCACAGATCTTCCTCCAAATCTTAAGACATTTTATATCGATTATTATATTGATCAGAGTTCCTTGCACCAAGCTATAATAAAAAAAATGCACTAAACTGTGGGGGGATATGTGTGTGTGTGTGTGTGTGTGTGTGTGTGTGTGTGTGTGTGTGTGTGCACGCCAGTCCTAGGGCTTAAACTCGGGACCTGGTCTTGAGCTTTGCTCAAGGAGAGCACTGTTAGGGGACGGTTATATGGAGATGAGTCACAGACATTTCTGCCTGGGCTGGCTTTAAACTGAGTAACTAAGACTCCAGGCCTGTGACACGTGCCTGGCTAGCTGGGGATTTCAGGGCTCACACTGATGGCCTGCAGGCTGCCCACCGTTCACACACAACTGCGCGGATGCACACCAGGACAGCTGGTGGCTCCTGTCTGTAGTTCAGACTCTAAGCTTCCTGGAACAGGTCACAGGAGAGAAGAGAATGTTCTAGAATGAACTTTGCTGATCTTACTCATTGGAGAATATCGACAGTGCTCAGGCTGCAGGTGGGGTGTTTGCCTGGGGCTCTAAGGAGTATCAAGTGTGGGCTCCGTCTCTATGCCTTCAGGGGAAGATGTCACCCCATTTCTGCTTCCTCTGGGACATTTCCCAACCCCACGATGGCTCTGACTCAGCCCACTTCTCAGATTATACAATGCTTTAGGTTACTATTATTCATTCCGTTCTTAATCCTATTAGATATAGCAAGAACTTCTTTCCAGTTCTTTCACACTGAAGGACTTTGTGTGGCCTTTTCGGGAACAGGTAAGAAAAGCTGCGAGAACCGAACCCATGGCCCCCACGCGCTGATCCCCTTTACCCTCCCGAAGCTCATACTGTACTACAGGCGAATGTGCTGAATGAGTCAATCAGCTCACAGGAACCACATGGAGCCAGGCACTGTGGGTCACACTGTCACCCCACCTACTCAGGAAGCTACGTACTGGGGCTCAAGATTCAAAATGAGAACTCAGTGAGATTCTACCTCCAGTTAACTAGAGAAAGGCCAGGAATGGAAGTGTGGCTCAGTTGGTAGAGCACCATCCTTGAGTGAAAAAAGAGAAAGCCAAAGCACACATACATGGCACTGCAAAGAAAATGCTCTGCACAATGGCTTGGTATCACACAACAAAACTACTAGAGGAAAGTTCAAGACAATACTGGAAGATTAAATTACTACATAAACATGCAGTGTTGAAAAGCTATGGGGTAACAGTCAGGCCCTGAGGTCAGGCCCCTGTGCCAGTACATGTGCACACAAAAAAGACGGCTCTGTGAGGCGCCAGAGGCCCAGGCCTGTGATCCACCCAAGAAGCTGAGATCTGAGGACTGTGGTTCAAAGACAGCCCAGGCGGGAATGTCCATGAGACTCTGGTCTCCAATGAAGCACCAAAAAGCCACAAGTGGTGCTGTGACTCTAGTGACAGAGCACTAGCCTTGAGCAAAAATGCTTAGGGATAGTGCCCAGGCCCTGAGTTCAAGCGCCATGACTGGCAAATATGTGTGTGTGTGTGTGTGTGTGTGTGTGTGTCCATCCTGGATTTTATCTACCTGGTGTGCTCTGAGCCCATTCCCCACCCCAGACCACTCTAACTGTGCCTTGGCCACCATCCACTGGCATCAGGCCATGGCTTTGTTAGGACAATTGCATCGCGTCCTTGTCATTCAAACTCTTGAGACGTTCTTGGAACCCTTCACTCTGGAAGCACGACAGCAGGTTGGTGCACTTGCTTGTTTCCCCAGCTGTCTGCCATCCTCCTCATCAGCATGAAACACCCGTATTCCTTGTGGAATTCATGACATGTCTGGGAAGCTGGGTGGAAGATGGAATTCTGGGCACACAAGCTAGCTCCTAGCAGTGTGACATGCTCACATACAGTGGGAAGAGCACGCTCAGGGGAAAGGGAAGCGTGGGATTTTTTTCTTGGCTGCTAGTTTGATGGATGTTGTGGAGTGGTGCTACTCACAGTGAAGTGCAAGGCGTGGCTAACCCAGACTCCTGAGCTGAACACTCCCAGCGTCTGCCTCATGGGTCAGACAAACCAAGACATTTGATTACTGTGCAGTTGTCAAGTGATGCAGTGCTAGCGGTCCAGCATGCACGCTTCTGTACAGCACAGCCGTGAGCCACTGGACAGAGTCTCACTGGGCTTCCAGTTCTGTGACCTAGGTGCGTACGCATAGTTTCATTGCTGGAAATGTGTCACACACACATAGCCACACACATGTACACACAAATATCAACAAGCACTCGTTTATACACAGGCATATCAACATATGTGCACATATACATATATATGTCACTGAAAGTTACTCTACTGAGCCAGGCGCTGGTGGCTCACACTGTTACCCTACCTGCTCAGGAAGTTAAGTTCTGGGGCTCAAGATTCAAAATTAGAACTTGGTGAGATGTGTGCACATATTTGCCTCTATATTTCTATTTTGGATTATCTTTCATAGGAGCACAGAACACAAAGGACTATTCGTTGATTGATTGATTATTCTGTGCCAGGACTGGGTTTGAACTCAGGGCCTCATGCTCTTGCTGAGCTTCGCTTTTTCTGCTCAAGGCTGGCACTCTGCCACTTGAGTCACACCTCCACTTCTGGCATTTTGCTGGTTAATTGGAGATTAAGCATCTCCTGGATTTGTCTGGCCAGGCTGACTTTGGAGCTTAATCACCAGATCTCAGCCTTGAGTAGCCAGGATTCTGTCCAGGCCTGGGCCGCTGGTGGCCAGCTTGAGCGTCATAGTCTTAAGTCACAATTGCCACACACCTGAGATTGTCTCCCGCTCTCTGCTCCATGGGGCTGAGAGTCTTTCAGACCGCACTCGGTCATTTTCCGTCACCTCATTAGCTCTGGACACTCACATTTAAGCTTCTGTCTACATTTACAGCATAACCCTGGAAGCACGATATTGAATCACAAGCACTAACAGAGTCATTACTCACAGTAACAGCACTTCTTACTCCAGTTATAAATATCTCTTGTCCAGGCAAAGCCTTCTTTCCAAACAACTCAAGAGACACTAAACATTTTGTGTTTTATCTCCTGTGTGAGTTCAAGCAAAATTAAAGTTATCCCCTACCTACTGCCATTCTGTTTCACCTCATCTCTTGATCTGATGCTTTTGCTCATCCCTTAGCTCTTCCATTCCAGACTGGCACTCTACCACCTGAGCCATGCTTTCAACCCCATCTCAGTCCATCTAAATGTCCAAAGAAAGCCCAGGGCCAGCGGTTCACACCAATAATCCTAGCTACTCAGTGTTAGGTTTTTAAAGTAGGTAGCCGGTAAAGGAGAACGCCACGCGGTATTCAGGCAGGAGAGAACGTTTATTACCGAACTGCTGGCCTGTGGCCAAGATGATCCATGGCCGGAGAGAAGGGAGAGAGAGAGAGAGGGAGACCCCCACCCAGCCCTGCTTTATTTAGGGCAGGGGCAAGGGGTGTGGCCAGGTGGATTAGGAGGTAACCTCAGGGAAAGGGGAGGTAACTGCCTCCAGGTCTGCAGGTTACCCAGGTAACTGGGTGGAGACTTAATGAGGTGGGGGCATCTGCATGTAGCCCTCAGGGAGAGGACCTAACATTCCAGCCTTTTAATAGTAATGAAAAAGGACGAAGACTCTCTCTGGCTGCTTCCTGCTGGCAAGGGGCGTCGGCATTAGGGGTAAAAGGCAGAAATGTGGCCTCTCCTGGAGAAGGCGAGCAGCAGGGTCCCTTGGTGGTAGATGCCAGTCCTTGAATGAAGCCTGGAAGAAGTCTCATGAGGCAGGGGCTGGACAAAAAAAATATTAAGGCAAAAGGAAGGGTTTAGGGCACAAAATTAAAAATTGGATTACTTGGACAGTTCTTATACTCAGGCATGGACATTAGATGGACAAGCTACTATCTCTTGATCCCCCGGCTCTGATTAATTTTGAAAGGGCGAGACAAAGTGACTCCATTTAGGATCTGACATAATTCTCCTCTTACTCCTCTCCGTGATCCTTGTTCCCTGAACTGGCTGAGTCCCAGGGATCTAGGTGCTTGTTGCTGGGATGGCTTGTCCCCGATGGCATTCAAAGGATTTGAACTCAGGGCCTGGGCACTGTCCCTGAGCACTTCTGCTCGAGGCTAGTACTCTACCACTTGAGCTCCACTTCCAGCATTTGGCTGGTTAGAGATAAGTCTCTTCAGCCATGCTTCCAGCCTGGCTCTTCGCTGATTAATTGGGAGATGGAGTTTGAGAGAGATTTTCAGCCCTGGCTGGCTTCGAACTGCAATCCAAGGGAGTCTTTGCCACAAAAGCCCTTTTTTGATTTCCAATTAAAACAACAAGGAGACCAAGGGGACTAGAGCTTACCTGTACCTTGTCAAGAACTGACCAAATACTTGCCAGAATTCTGCAATGACAAAACTCAGTAGCTGTGATGAGTTTTAGCACAGATATATAGCTAAATGGACATATTAACAAATGACATTTACACATACATACACACATGGAACACACACACTGTGCACATAGTTTTTACAGCATGTAAAAATGAATTTCAGCAGTAGACTCTTTTGGAATTCCAATAGTAAATGACTTCTTTTTTTTCTTTTTGCCCAATATTTTAGAACCACGTGGTCGGTTAGAAAAACAATTTTGCTAGCAAACAACAATTTTCAGATTATCAAATGAAGAAACCATATTTTGATAAACGCCAGTGGGATGCCATGTTGAGGGGGGTGGCAGGAGGACACACTCTAATAGAGAACACGTGGCATGGCATAATGGCGCCTGAGCTGATGCCTGTTAAAACCAACATTCACCACGTGGTCAATGCTAGAGAAAAGAACTTTTAGATGTCTTTGCTGACAAAGCACATTGGTGGTCAAGCCTCAGTTTCAGAGGTCTGTGAAAAGAGGCAGCTTTGTGAGCAAGGCACACAACGATGGAACGACTTGGGAATTTTATAAAGTAAGCAAGTAAGCAGGAAGATGAGAGAGAGAGAGAAGGAGAAAAAGGAAGAGAAAGAGAGGAAAAGAGAAAGAGAGAGAGCCTGAATATAAGTGACTACTAACCATTTACCATTGCACTGGCAAAAACTGTATCTGAGCGAGTATTTCGAGCAGGCCTCATTGCACTGTCAAGAGGCGTGCTAGCAGCGTCCCGGCTCGGGTGTGACTGTGATGCAAAACCCAAAAAGCACGGGAGGGAGGCGCCTGGTGAGTGAATGAGCTTACCGGGCAGAAGCGGCAGGCAGAAGCGGCAGAAGCGGCAGAAGCGGCGGACGGAGCGGCAGAGAACCCGAGCAGCAGCAGTTTCACTCACCAGGGTAGACACGTGGTGTGGAGGTGGAGGTGGATGTGGATGTGGAGGCCAGCAATGATATTAGTGAAAATTGCCACGTGGCGACTCGCAGCAGTTTGATTCGCGGAAAAAGGGCCGTCAGGACTGGGGATATTCCCAGAAAAAGAAGAAAAATAGATGGGAATTCTGCCTGTCCTGACTCTTAAGCCCTTCCCGGGTTTCGGCACCATATATGTTAGGTTTTTAAAGTAGGTAGCCGGTAAAGGAGAACGCCACGCGGTATTCAGGCAGGAGAGAACGTTTATTACCGAACTGCTGGCCTGTGGCCAAGATGATCCATGGCCGGAGAGAAGGGAGAGAGAGAGAGAGAGGGAGACCCCCACCCAGCCCTGCTTTATTTAGGGCAGGGGCAAGGGGTGTGGCCAGGTGGATTAGGAGGTAACCTCAGGGAAAGGGGAGGTAACTGCCTCCAGGTCTGCAGGTTACCCAGGTAACTGGGTGGAGACTTAATGAGGTGGGGGCATCTGCATGTAGCCCTCAGGGAGAGGACCTAACACTCAGGAGGCTGAGATCTGAAGATCACTTTTCAAATCTAGCCTAAGCAGGAAAGTCTATGAGACGTTCATCTCCAAGAAACTGCAAAAGAAGCCAGAATTGGAGCTGTGTCTCAAATGGTAGAGTGCTAGCTTTGAGGGGGAAAAATTTTAAAAGCTGAGACAATACCCAAGACCTGAGTTAAAACCTCATGACCAACACTAAACATGCACACGTGTATGCATGCATACATACACACATACACGGCACAAAGGAGCCTCTCTTTGCTTCATTGAGACATCCTTTCTGTAGACCCTGTGCCTGGAAAAGCATAAAGCTGAGCTTGAACAATACTAAAACTAATTGCAAAAAGAGAAACGGTAGTAGCATGAAAGCTCTCCGGTGGGAGATTTCTCTTTGCTTTAATTTGATGGATTGCATAAATGCAATCCTCGCTCGCTTCAAGCCCGGGTTGTCCAAATGATTTCCGTTAAAAGTAGAGGGAAATTGGCACTGTCTACAGTATTACACCGTGTCTCTACCTTTAACTCACTCATTCCTGAGGAATGCAGATTGAGTCTGAGTACTGTTACAGAAAGATCTGAGTTGTAATCCTCCATCCTGAAAGCTCCGTGCCCTTACATTGCAGGCGTCCACAGGAAGCTCACCTCCAAGAGTCCATGATCAAGTAGCACTGGCTGGCACCAAGTCTTCAAGGAGTCCTCCAGACAGGAGTTCAGAAAGTTCCAGAAAGTGCCTTGTGCTTTGGGCTGTGCTACAAATACGAGGATTTCTGTAGGTCAGAGAGACCTTCGCCCGGGGCGGGGGGGGGGGGGGGCGGTATTCCCCCACGTGTGAGCAAATGGATGGCTCCCAGTTGGTTTGGCAAGTTCTGCTCAGGTTTCAGGCAATCCTATCTGCACTCGCCAGCCGGCCGGGTGGGTGAAGGACTGCCGGAGCCAGCCGGCAGCAAAAAGGAAATCCTGACTGAGGGGGGCGAGGATTAAAGAAAAGGAAAAATACAAGACAAGAGAAAAAAGACAAGAGGTCTGCAGCCTCAGATTGTAACTCAAGACTGCAGCCCGGTTTATTCTTAACTTCCAGGATAAATGCAGTTTGAAAACCAGGAAACAGCATAAAATTCCAGAACACAAAAAGGTTTGAAGTTAGCAATACCCGACATAGCTAAGACAGGGTGAGGTTGGTTAACATAAGAATGGACTCCAGAGCAATACCTGATGGTAGCTAAGACAGGATGAGTTTGGTTAACATAAGAATGGACTCATGGCAGACATAGTAAAGCATTTCCGATTTTCCATTAAGCCATGTCCTTGCACGTCCTTGAAAACACAGCCAGAGGTCAGGAAGAATTTAGCTGCAAGTTTGGCTTCTGACAAAGGACGTCTGAGGCTGTCAGTGATTGATGGGGGCCTTACGTGTGGGTTACTTTGGCTTTCTTCACGTTGGCCTCTAGCTTCTTTTCATCAGAGACGGAAAACAAACCATGGAGAACAGGAAGAGAAAAACCTTTTGTGCCCTGTCTGACACCAGATGGATCCCATCCAGTGGCAAGACTTGGTTGAAAGGGAGGAAGGGGCGTTGGGATCACACAGAACTTTGACTCTACCAATAGGCAGTCAGAACTTAGTAGAAGAAATCAGAAAAATCACATGAATCACTCCACTCCGGGAAAATGTTAATCCTATTGCTCTGTGTGTTTGTGTTTTGTTCTACCCTTCAAACTCTCTTTATGTTTCGAGTCTAGCGCGCTGTCTTGAGATCCTACTGAGTGTTGTCTCTATTCCGCCGACTGTCAGAGCACCAGGCAGGAGTCCTCTCAACCTGCTGCCCTCCAGTCCTGTATTAATAACCCCTATCTCTTTCTATAGTAGGGTAATCCATTTTAGCTGCTGTCATGAAATGCCGAAGACTGGATGGCATATAAAAGCAGAGATTCAGAATTCAGATTCTTTGGCTCTGTGTTTCTTCATCCTTGAATTGGTTACAGTTTTGTGAAGCAACATGGCAGGTATACAACAAAATATATTATGCAAAAATGGAGAAGTAAATTCTGGATTGAATAATATATACAATTAAAAAATCTTTTTCTCATGAGAGTGATTTTCTGCTCCATACTTCTTGGTTTTCTTTCCTGTAAAAATGATACCATTACCTGGTGTATTTACAACATTGGTGGGGGAACTTGCAGTGTCGGCGAAGAGCGTTAAGAGGAGGGGGCAAATGAATGGAGGGAGGACGAGTACATGAACCCAGTCATAATATCCAATGTACAGGTGTGAAAACAGAGCCAGGTAATTTGAGGGTAGGGGTGGGGTTGGGAGAGATGGGGAGAAGGATGGGAGGGTGACACTGATCGAGACGCATTGTGTTCATAGATGAATACATTGAATAGAAACCCTCGGTACAAAGACTTAAAGATCGTAATTTTTTTTTTTTTGTAAAATCAGTGTGATGCTTGAAGCAATAGCAGTCATGGTAATCTATTAATGCTAATATTGAAACGGAATCTTTACACACACACACACTCACACACACACAATATCAGGGCAGGAGACAAACCACAAATGCTGTTGCTGTGGTTCTGACCTCAGTGTCAGTTAGCATGCTGCCTGCACTTCAGCGACCACGCACACCGCCCGGCGCCCCGCACGCGTTCTACATCATGGGGCAGCAACGTCACTTGCACACATCGGGAGAGTCTTGTTTAGGTTGCTACAACCTGCAGCCCTCATTCTCGGTCCTTTCCATGGAATCAAACGTTGCACAGACCAGTTCTCCACACGGGAAGTGATCATGGAGTCTTCTCCACAAGCAGCTCACTCTCACTTCCTCTGCCTCCTTGCCCCCTCTGCCTTCCGGTCCTCCTGGGATAAACAGATGAGACCAGCTGCCACCTCCTTCCATTCCACAGCCCACTGTGGAGGCTGTGGGGATTGATGTGCTCCGCCCAGACCACAGGTGCACTCCACGCACACGCACAGGTGCACCCTGTGCCGTGACCACAGCTGGGAAGGATGCAAGCGGCTGCCACAGAGAGAGACCACTGAACAAAGACAACAAGAAGAGCTCTGGACAAGGCCTCCCTTGGGAAAAGCCTTCCACTTAGTAAAGATTTAACTGGCCTAGATAGGACAGTGGGGCACACCCAAGGAGGAAGGGGATGCATGCACGTAGACAGAGAGAGTGCACGACTGGAGAGAAGGAAGAAGTAGGAATCCAGGAACTCAGAGCCACAGAACAATGTCAAGTCAGTGGCCATAACACGGGCAGGCATCCAGGGGCCTCTCACTGGAATTCTGTTCCGCTCTTTCAAGTGAGCTCATCAATTTTCATGTGTTTGATTCTGAGCAGAGTTGATTCCTTTTTCTTCCCGTGGAGAAGAAATGTCACCTTTTCTGGGGATGGGGAGGGGCCAGGGGCTCAGGGGGGGCAGCCAGCAGGCTATCCCGTGGACCCGGGAAGGCAAGAGGCATTTCTTTGTCCGTGAATGATAATGTCACTTAGAGCAGCGCAAATCCTGACAGACAGACATGGAAATAACCTAAGAGTTCTAGTGTGGATGGTTATTCAGCATGAAGTGAGACCTAAATAAAAATCAACTCTGAATCACCGGGGGAAATTAATGACATTTAAATCTATTCTTCTACGATGAGAGTGTAGCATTCTGAAGATCAGAGCGGGGTTTTTGTGGCCCAGAATAATGAGTCTGTAAACTCCTCTGACAAGCTTGTGAATAGCTCAAATGAATACAGTCTCAGTTCAATTTGGAATTAAATTACCATTTACAGTTCTGCTGGCATCTGTGCTATGCTGGCTTGGGGACAAGTGTTTTATTTATTTATTCAATGGCTGGGCCATACTGCATGTCACACAACCAAGTCCCATTCTGCCGCCCAGAATTGTGGTCACCATAGCTACAGATGAGCCTGTGTTTCCTGCCATCCCGGCCGCCAGTGTAACTGTGGGAGCTAGCATATTCTTTTTGCTGGAAACTAACTGATGGAGAGCTCCCTCTCTCTGTCTGTGTGTCGCTCTGTCTCTCTCTTTGTTTCTCTGTCTCTGTCTGTCTCTGTCTCTCTGTCTCTCTGTCTGTCTGCCTGCCTCCCTCTCTCTCTCTCTCTCTCTTGCTCGCTCGCTCGCTCTCAGGCCTGGGTACCATCCCTTAGCTCTTCCACTCAAGACTGGCAATTTACCACTTGAGCCACAAGCCCCACTCCTAACTTTTTGCTGGGAATTGGACATAAAGGTCTCATGGACTTTACTGCCTGAGTTGGTGTTGACCCTGGATTCTCATATCTCAGCCTCCGGAGTAGTTAGGGTTACAGGCGTGAGCCACCAGCTCTGGGCAGATTTCTCATTCCTATGTATACAGGGATTTTATTTACTGCCTTTTGACTTGTCCTATGGACCATGACTTTGCATTCTGCAATCCTATTTCTCCCCCTTTCCCGTGCTTCTGTCTCTGGATGTGGTGAAGCATCTGCGCACAAGATGGATTCGATGTGATGTGAAAGGCACTGTGTTCTCCAGAGCCATTCCTCCGCCCAGCTGAGAGGCGCCCCGGGCTCCGGGCTCCGGCAGACGCAGCTCTCTTCAGTGAAGCCTGAGATTCCTCCTCTAGGGTGTGGGGGGTAAACAGACTTGGGGCGTCATTGTCTGCATTTTTCTGACCTCTAGTGGCAGCCGTGTCCCGGCTTTCTGCATCAGTAGACACCGACTCTGAAATGAGGAGCAGCTGGCTAGCATTTGCCTCCGGAGTCCTTCCAATCATTTCAAGCACCCCAAATCCCCTGGATTAAAGCTATTGCAGTTTGACACACCTAGGGTGTTTCTGTGATTCTAAGGTACCAGCTCCAACTCCACCCCTGCGATTTGAAGTAGAACTCTTCCTCTTATGTGATAGCAAGTAATGGCGGCTTATTTACTCATTTATTTATTTACTTACTTACTTATTGTCATGCTGAGAATCAAACCCAGAGAAGCATCAAAATCCCAGGGAAGCATTTTCCACTGAGCCACATTGCTATCTCCGTAGATTAAAAGAAAAGCCGTATTCATGCAGCATTCACACATTGTAGAATTCACCCACAAAACAGGTGCTCCTGTCTTTAATCCCAGCTACTCAGAAGACTTAGACAGCAGAGGACTGAGATTCAAAACCAGCATGGGCAGAAATAAATGTCCCCAAGACTTCTCTCCAATTATTAAGTAGAAAAAGCTGGAAGTGGAGGTGTGGCTCAAATGGTAGAGCACTAGTTTTGAGCAGAAAAAGCCAAGCAAGAGTGCATGGCCCTGTGTTCAAGACCTGGTTCTGACACACATACATACACACAACTAACGCACTAAAAGTATGTGCCTCTAGGTAGTATGTTCATAGAGTTGTCAATCACCAATCCACCACCACATCCGTGTGAGAACCATCACCATCAATCTGAACTCAGCACACCATTTCTCCTGGAACCCATTGCAGGCTTCCTGTTCTGGCCATGTGACATTTAAGCCAATGACTTGTTCCTACACTCCCCATGTGTTGAAGATGCGTCGGGATCCATTGCTTGGTAGAGCTGAGTAATTCATACCCTATGGTGTGCTCTCCCTTATCTTATGTAGCACTCATTAGCTGGTGGATATTTGGTCAGCATCCATCTCAAAGCTATTGGGAAGATAGTGCCACAGTCACATAAATGTTTTATGAGAAGATGTGTTTCTGGATTTTTGAATCTCTGGATTTCGTGGTAAAGCATAGGCTGCACGACTGGAGGATCAGAGGACTCGCCTTTATACAACATCACATTCCCACCAACAGTCAAAAGATGGTCCAGTTACTCCATATTGTTGCAAATATTTGCCTGTTCTTCTGTTCCAATTCATCCTAAGGAATGGGAAGTTCATCCTCTATGGGATCTGGCTGACATTTACTGGATGTAATTTTGGTTGTGTTTTACCCAACAAATATGCTCAATACAACTTCTCCTTTCAACAAAAGAATTGTTTCAGATCATTTTATACATGAAATTGTGTGTGTGTGTGTGTGTGTGTGTGTGTGTGTGTGTGTGTGTGCCAGTCCTAGGTTCCAAGCTTTTTTTACTCGAAGCTAATACTCTATCACTTATGGCACAGCTACACTTCTGGCTTTTTGATGGTGAATTGGAGATAAGAATCTCATGGATTTCCCCTGCCAGACTGGCTTTGAAACTCTGTCCTCAGATCTCAACCTTCTGAGTAGTTAGGTTTATAAAAATGAGCCACTGGGGGCTGGGGATATGGCCTAGTGGCAAGAGTGCTCACCTTGTATACAGGAGGTCCTAGGTTCAATTCCCCAGCACCACATATACACAAAATGGCCAGAAGTGGCGCTGTGGCTCAAGTGGCAGAGTGCTAGCCTTGAGCAAAAACAAGCCAGGGACAGTGCTCAGGCCCTGAGTCCAAAGCCCAGGACTGGCAAAAAAAAAAAAAAAAAAAAAAAAGCCACTGGTATCTGACAAACACTTTTTGTTTGTGTGATAGTCCTGGGCTTTGAACTCAGCCACTTAGGGTTGCAGACAGGCATTTTCCTCCTTGAGCCGTGCCTCTAGCCCCTGTTTGAAACTCAGTGACAGCTTGGTGGCTTCTGTTCCTAGTCATTGCTCGGGTACATATTGTGGCCAGATTGAACTAACTAAAAAAAAAACAAAAAACCATAGTATTATTTTCAACAGTGGGTTGTATCCAACAATGCAGTTATGTCCCAGTACCCACCCTTATTTAGAAAAGGACCTAGCTTGGTGCTGGCGACTCACACCTGTCATCCTAGCTACTAGGGAGCCTGAAATCTGAGGAATGCAGTTCAAAACCAGCCTGGGTAGGAAAATCCGTAAGATTTTTATCTCCCATAAACTAAACAAGGAGCACAAGCCAGAAGTAGCTTTGTGGCTTAAGTGGTGGAGCACTAGCCTTGAGTTCAAGTCCCAGGGCCAGCAAAGAAAGAAAGAAAGAAAGAAAAGAAAGAAAGAAAGAAAGAAAGAAAGAAAGAAAGAAAGAAAGAAAGAAAGAAAGAAAGAAAGAAAGAGAAAGGAAGGAAGGAAGGAAGGAAGGAAAAAAGTCCTTTGCTAATAACATTAAGTTAAGGATGTCACGACAGCATTGTCCTGGGTTAGCAGACTCTAATCCCAGTGACAAAGACCCTTAGGGGAGACACAGGGGAGAGAAAGCCATGTAAAGACAGAGGAGGAGATTGGAATTATGCAGCCACAACTGGAGCAATGCAATGAATAATTCTGCATGTCAGACATTACTGTCAGCATGAGACTGCTTCAGATTGCTTTCCCCTCTCTTTTACTACCAATGGAGAAAATAATAAATAAGATAATTATGGCATCATAAAGATTATAAATAAAGCATATGCCTATAAGCTAGAGTGTGCACAGAGTTCAGAGTGCTGCTCATTGCAAGTGTGTGTTCTGGAAACTTCTGCATAAGCAGATAACTGGGCAAAGCGAAGCATCCAGCCAACAGAAGGCAGAGGACAGGCTTCTGGGTGGACAGTGGTGGGACACTGGAGCAACGGAACTCAGGGTCTCGTTCTGAGCCACTTCCGGACTCTAGTGAAAAGCACTGGTGGTATGCGAGGTGGTGGATGAGCTACAGGAAGTGAAGAAAGGAGAAACACAAGTCTGGATGAATGATGCCTTTTTATTTTGATGCTGGTTCTGGGCGGTGTCCCTGAGCTTTTGTGTCATGACTAGTGCTCCACTGCCTGAGCTACAAATTCCACTTCTGTGTGTGTGTGTGTGTGTGTGTGTGTGTGTGTGTGTGTGTGTGTGATTAATTGGAGGAAAAAGTCTTATGGGCTATCCTGCCCAGGCTGGCTTTGGACCATGATCCTCAGATCTCAGCCTTCTGAGTAGCTAGGATTTTAGGTATGAAAAACGAGCACATCTATTTTTTTTTTAATATAGAAAAGACAGGAAAAGGTGGGCACTGGTGGCTCAGGCCTGTAATCCTAGCTATTCAGCAATCTGAGAGCTGAGGATCCTACTTCAAAACCAGCCCGGGCAGACAAATCCTGGAGAATCTTATCTCCAATTGAACTGCAAATAAATAAATGCATGCATGCATACATGCATACATACAAGCCAGAAATGGAGAGCCAGCCTTGAGCAGAAAAGGCAAGTAAGAACATTAAGCCCTAAATTCAACTTCAAGGTTGGTACAAAAAATAAATTTAAAGAAAGAATAAATAAAATGTTAAGCAGTAACATTATATTGCCTTTGGGCACATCTTTTTCTTTTCTTTTTCCACATATTCTCTAATTAATTGTGTACAGCCAATCAACTGCCCACATTTACCATTTGCTGCATGGAATGAAATTCTTTCCTTCCTTGTGCCTCCCTCCAGTACGAGATTCCTCCACAGTTGATGTGTTTATTCTCCAACTGGTAGCTGGTTGGCATTTTTAGTTGTGATATTATGGACTGCACCTTGAAATACAAAGAGTATTAGTCCACTGACCTGGTCTATCCATTCTTCCCAGCTTCAAGTTCACTCTATATTCCTCTTAGAACTCCGTTTCTCATTCTTCAATCTGTTTGCCTTTGTAAAGATTAAGGCTATAAGTTTCCTTTGAAGCATTGTTACCCTCCCCTTTTGGCTAGATGGACTCTGGGTTATTTTTAGTCACTTCTCAGTATTTTCTAAATTTGCATTGTGTCAACTTTGTGCACCATGCATTGTTTATGTTCTTTTCATTGCGAAGTGTATGGACGTTTATTTATCTACCTTTGAAGGTTGTTGTTCTTTTACATTCTTAGTTGAATTTCCTTATCCTGACAGAATATGATTTTCATGACAGCCAGGCTTTGAAATAAACTGCTTCCTGCTTGTGAACAGGAAATATAAGGATCCAGCATCCAGAAGAATGGAAGGCAAGACCAGTGCATAGAAACCCCAGGGACAGCAAGATGTATTTACTGTAATTTGAGAGGATCTTGATGTTTTTGCTGTTCAAATCATACATTTAGTTGTTTGAGAGATGTGTGCTTTCATCGATTGACTGATATTGAACTCTCCTCTACACTAGAAAAATTACCTGTTTTCTCCAATGATTCTATGTCTTCTTATTTATGTAATTTGAGACTTATTTATGAGAGACAATAGAGTTCAAAATTTCTATATCTTTTTAGTGAATTCACTCTTTAATGCCTAAAAACACAGGTTGCCTTATTGTGTATTTTTTTCTCAGCAAGTATTATAATAAATTGGGTTTCTTTTGTTTCCCAGTTCTCTGAACACCTAAGACCTAACTACAGACGTAAAGATTCATTGTACACATACTGGACCTGTGAAGTTGAAACTGCTTTCTACAAGTATCTGAAGATTAATAATAAAAGATGTGGGGGCTGGGCAGGGGCGGCTCACATCTGTAACCCTTAGCTGAGAGCTAAGGTTTAAGGCTCCAAGTCAGCCCAGGCAGAAAGGTTCTTGAGACTCTTATCTCCAACTAACTACTAAAAAAGCTGGACATGGAGCTGTGGCTTAAGTGGTAGGGGACTGGCCTTGGACAAAAAAAAGCTTAAAGACAGTGCTTAGATCCTGAGTTCAAGCCCCAGATTTGGCACGAGCACGCGTACACTCACATGTGCATACACACACACACACACACACACACACACACGGTGGGGAAAAGAACAAAGAAGAACTTTCTCTTATTAGATCTGAGAGTAGAGGAATGACACCCAGTGCCTTGAATTCTACTGGAACACAGCAAGCCATTTGGAATGACAGAGATTGCTGGAAGCACTGTCCTCCTATGGCAAGTCTGGGCCACGTGCTTTTTCTCTGCTATATTTCTTGTCTAATAAACATCTCCCTCATCTCTGTGCTTGTCTGATTTCTCCTCTTGCCAAGTGTAAGGATCAAGGGTGTTTAGTTCTGAACTTGATGGTAACTTGATTGGTACACTGTCTGGGAACTTAGAACTCACCAAAGCTTAGATCAGGGGAGCCGGCAGTTCCCTCCAAGATAAGATTGTGATTCGAGTAGAATTCTTGGGACAGAAAATGGAGTTTTCATCTTTTTCTCATGTTAACTTAAGACCTGCCCACTTTGAAATCAGAGAGTCCTTAGTTAAGGGACTGTGAGGTCAGTATGAAGAATCAACAGCCCTCCAAGCTTCAGTGATGAAGACTCATGAGGAGAAACCTGAAGAAAGAATACACAAAATTAAAGATAACAATGACCAGAGAGGGGCTGCTGCCAGTGGCTGAGGCCTATAATCCTAGCGACTCAAGAAGTGAGATCCGAGGATGGAAATTCAAAGCCAGTCTGCCCAGAAAAGTTTGGGAGACTTTGATCTCCAATCAACTACCAAAAACCTGAAAGTGGAGCTGTCACTTAAGTGATAGAACACTAGCCTTGGGCAAAACAAGTGCAAGGACAGGGCCTAGACCCCGAGTTCAAACTCGAGGACTGGCCCCCAAAATAGTACAAAATAGAATGACAGGAGATTGGTTAGTGCTCAATTCTTTTCAGAATTTAAGAGAGAGAGAGAGAGAGAATGGGTTTTAAAAAATGAAGGAAAACAATATCAGAAATACTGTAAGGATAAAAGAGGAGGAACAAAACACTTTCAAATAAATGGTAGAGTTTTACCAATGGATTTTATGTGTCAGTCAATAAAAATACATGCCAGGTTGAAAAAGCTCATGCTAATCTTGAGACAATTAAGAACACAATGTAAATTTGGCTTCACTTTATCCTGGGCAGACTGGGGTCTTTTACAAGCCAAATTTCAGATCCAAATACAGCTGGAAAGTTGGAACTCAGTCTCAGCCCGGCATATGGAAGTCAGTGTAATCTGCCCAGCAGCTGCTGTTTCTGTAACCCTGACAACCAGCCATAAACAACGGAATACAAAGGCACTGAGGGCTTCTAAGGCAGTCCGCACCCCACAAGGACTGGAAAGGGGATGAGAAGTTGGTACTCTGGGGAGGGTGGCCAGGATGGAAAGGAAATGTCAGAGAAAGCAGCTCTGTTTTCACAAATCCCCAGCACTCAAGCTTAGACTCTGCATTCAGTAAGAACTCCAGATTCCAGCACTCAGGGACAAGGGCTTCCCACAGGAGAGAGCGCTTTCCGAGTGGAATGCCACTGAGGAACGTGCTTCATCCAGAAGCCACGGTCTAGTATGTGTGTGGACAAGAACACTGGAGATCCACACCGTATTACCAAAGCTATCCGCCCACCTTCAAGGAATTCTCCCTCCCTCCCTCCCTCCCTCCCTCCCTCCCTCCCTCCTTCCCTCCCTCCCTCCCTCCTTTCCTCCCTCCCTCTCTCTCTCTCTCTTTCTGTCTGTCTGTCTTCCTTCCTTCCTTCTTTCCTCCTCCCTCCCTCCCTCCTCACCCCTTTTCTCTCTCTGTGTGCCTCTCTTCCTCCCTCCTTCCTTCCCTTTGTCTCTCTCTGTCTCTCTCCATCTCTTGCTTGTGCTCTTACTTTCTTTCTCTCTACTCTCCTTTCCATTCCTCTCTCTCTCTTTCACTCCCTCTTGTGCTAACTTCCTTGTGTTTCTCCCTCTGTCTTTTTCTTTCTTGTTTTCTGTTTCTCTTCTATTCTCCCATTCCTCTTCCTTTCTTTTCTTTTTCCTTCCTTCCTTCCTTCTGTCCTCCCTCCCTCCCCCCCCCCCCCACATTTTCTTCTCTTTCATTTTGGTGGTAGTTGGATATGAGCCCAGGTTCTCCTTTGCTAGGCAGGCACTCATTTGTTGGCCCAATGCTCTACACTTGAGTCGCACCCTTGGCCTTTCTTGATTTAGTTCCTTGTTCGGTAGTTGTCTTGCCTTTTGGTTCAGGGCCAAGCTGACCACCAGCCCCACTACTTTGCCTTCTTTCCATGTGACAGGAACATACCACCATTCAGGGCTTGTTGGCTGGATGTAGTCCTGAGTGTTTGGTCTGGTCTGGCCTTGAACTGTAATCCTCCCAATCTGCCTTCCGGGCAGTGTGGAGGGCAGCATACACCACTTGCTGGCAACAGTTATGGGGTTTTTCAGTAAAAATAAACTAAGTTAAAACATATGGTGGGGCAACTTGCATACCTGTTAATTTTTAAAAACAGCAGCATAGGTGCGTAAATCTGTTTTCTCGTTCATCAGAAGACTTCAGACTATGAGTACTAAGCCTATGCTTTCCTATCAGACATCTCCAGAGGACATGAATGTCTCCTCTGGAAATGACACCATGACTCCAAATGTGTGCATGTTTCTATTTAGTGATTAGCAACTTGGGATTTATCTGTTGGTTTCCTGTCATCTAATAAAAAGTTAGCTCTTTCCTTGGCACAACTTTGCCCACCTTCACAATATAATCACACAGACCCTGACTGATTATATTAAGCAATCAGCATTTCTGTTACCATGCTGTATGGTCCTGTCAGTCACAGAACTCAGCACTGTACGAGGGTGACATTTTATTTTATGCCAGTTCTGGGGATTGAACTCAGGGCCTCACTGTCTCACTTGGCCTTTTCACTCAAGGCTAGCACTTTACCACTTGAGCCACAGCTCCACATCTAGCTTTTTGGTCACAAATTGGAGATAAAAATCCCACGGACTTCTGTGCCAGGTCTGGCTTTGAACAAGGATTTTCAGATTTCAGCCTCCAGGTAGCTAGGATTATAGGTGTGAACCCCGGCACTCACTTCCGTCAATCTTTATTGCAAAATTTCACTAAAATGTGTCTTTCCTTTGCATACACTTTCCTCCATATAAAGGTAAGTCCTCGCAACAATGTGTTTGAAAAATTGTGACTATATTCTATTTCAGCTTTCTACTTTCTGCCTTTCCACTTTCTCAACACAATGGCAAGACTATATCATTTCCTTTCAGCAAACTATATCATTTCCTTTCAGCAAAACCAGAGAGACATCTAGACACATACTGAGCAAGTAAATATCTTCTATTTCTTTGAAAGTTCTAGAAATCAGACTCAACACAGTATTAACACATTTGTAAATAAATCACAAATATTTCTTACTAGTAGCTAACTGAGAGGAAGTCGGCTAGGAAAGGGACTCTAAGGAAACTTTTGTGCATTGAAATCCAGTTGGAATTACTACCTTTCATTTGCTTGTTTTTGTGCTGTCTTGAACTCGAGGCCTCATGATCTCCCTTGGCTTTCTAAAGCTGGTGGTCTACCACTTGAGCCACAACTCCATTTCTGGATTTTCGGTGGTTAGTTGGACGTAAGAGTCTTGTAGACGTTCCTGCTTGGGCTGGCATAGAACCCTAACCATCACACCTCAGCCTCCTGAGTAGCTCAGCTTACAGGCACAAGCACCTGGTGCCTGGCTCTACACTTGCTTTTTATTACAGTCATCTGAAGTTTTTATATAACCCATCACCTTGAATATATATTATTGTTAGATTGAGAAATCTTGCATACCAAATAATTACACACAAGCAACAGATTCAGGTACGCTAAAAACATTACAAAATGGAGCTCCTTTGTACAACTACTTAGAGATAACTTTTAAAAATAACAAATATAAGAAAAGATACTTTCCAGCTGTTTCCAGAATGTCAGACAAGAACAATGTTTCTCTTTTCGTGCTGGCCATGGGGCTTGAACTCAGGCCCAAGGAACTGTCCCTGAGCTTTTTGCTCCAGGCTAGTATTCTACCACAAATCTACTTCCAGCTTTTTGGTGGTTGGTTGAAGACAAGAGTATCACAGACTTTCCTGCCTGGGCTGGCTTCAAACTAGATCCTCAGATCAGTAGTGAGTCACCAGCACCCATCTTCAAATCCTGCCCCTTTCCAAGTGTCCTGAAATGCACAGTTTTATTGTGTGGAAACATATCTACATAAGTAAGTATACTTATTGCAATGTGTCTCTAGGCTTCTGTTGAGTAATGGTGTAATAGTAGTGTCTTTCATGACTATTTCTAACAGGCTGTTTGGTTTCCTGGGAAGAAAAACTCAAGCCAGAGAGTCTCACCTTCTTTTTTTAAACTTTACAAACCCATTTTGTCTGATGCCATCCTCTGTTCTAAACAGCATGTTGTATGGTGAATGCGGACTGCATTATGCTTTGCTCCTAGGTGGTCTTTGTGCCCAGCAGCGTTTACAAATGATTTCCCACTGTGGATGTGTTCCCTCTGAGGGACCGCAGACGGCTCCTGAATCAACAGGCCTGGAGATCCGGATAGAGATGCACTTGCTCCTCTGGAGACCTCAGTGCACTTCGCTTGGTGCCAGTGCGGAAGCCGATGCTGCCTCGGAGGCTTCCCTCCTGTGATAGAGAATTCCCCAGAGCATGGCGAGCGCCTGTCCAGTGCCCCGGACCCTGACAGTGCTCATGCAGTGTGCAGAGTCCAGACACAGACGGCGCATGTGTCTAGGCTGTGCAGACACGAAAGCTGTTTCAGGAAGAACCAAGACACAGGAAGGCAATAAGGCTTGGAAGAGAGATAGAAAGTTCAATTTTAACTCATAGTAAAGAATGTGCAGGTATAGTTTTCTTTTTCTCCCTGCCTCCTTCCTTCCCTGTCTCCCTCCTTCCCTCCCTCCCTCCCTCCTTCCTTTCTTCCCTCTTTCCCTCCCTCCCTTTCTTTCTTTCTTTCTTTCTTTCTTTCTTTCTTTCCTTCTTTCTTTCTTTCTTTCTTTCTTTCTTCCTTTCGTCCTTTGTCCTTCTTTCTTTCCTTCTTTCTTCCTTTCGTCCTTTGTTTCTCTCCCTTCTTTCCTTCTTACTTCCCTGCCCCCCCCCCCGCCCTTTGAGCCAGTACTGGGGCTTGAACTCAGGGACACATACTCTCATGTGGCTTTTTCACTCAAGGGTTAGTTCTCTATTATTTTAGCCACACCTCCACTTCCTGTTTTTTGGTGGTTAATTGGAAATAAGAGTCTCTAGAAAGCAATATTCTCAGATCTCAGCCTCCTGAATAACTAGAATTCCAGGCATGAACCACTAGCACCTGGCTGAGACATAATCTTAATATTCAGATAGACAGCTATCTCCTTTCCTGTTGGGAGAAAAAAGTGAGAGATAAAAGGAGACAATAAGAAAGGAAAGAAGTACAACCTACCTTGGTGGTTTGGTCAATCCTGGATTATCTTTGAAGTACAACAAGAGAACAAACCAGAAGGCCAGAGTCTTTAGGGATGTGTTTGAAGCGAGCACCAATAAGCTTTTTATACAAAACCAATGCAAGTTAGGGTGATCCACTGAGAGAAAACAAAAATAGTGAATAGACTTAAGGTTAGGAAAACAGAACAAAAGAAAAGGCATGAGAAACCTAGAGCTATCAGGCTACGACTAATACTAGTCCAAAGCAAGCCACCCCAGTCATAGTCTAGTGGTGACAAGAAAGTCACCAGGGTAGACACCCACGTGCCGTTGACAGTCAGGAGCCATGGCCGCAGACCAAGGTTTGTCTTTCTGCATTAGTCCTGAGCTCACTCCATTCCCACACTGTACAAACCCAGCGTGGTTACAGGAATGGACGTCCTAACCATTGTCAACACCTTCTTAGTAATTCCAAGAAAGTCATTTAGGATGAGATCAGGAGAAGAATAGTAATGAGTTAAGAAGTAGAAAGAGAACTAGGCCCAAGTAGCTCACACCTGTATTCCCAGCCACTCAGGAAACTGAGATCCGAGGATCCACGTGTGAAGGAGCCCAGGCAGGCAAAGCTGAGAGACTGTTTCCTCCACTTCACACTAAGAAGCTGGAGGAGGATGTATGTGTGCCTCACACGGTAGAAGCCCAGCCTTGAGTGAAAAATCTATGCAAAAGCATGAGGCCCTGAGTTCGAGCTTCAGTACCAGCAAACACAGGCACACATGCACGCACACACACACACACACACACACACACACACACACAGAAAGAAAAAAGAATGTGTGAAAGATTTTGTCATTGCAAACTCTAAAGATGATGGATAGAAGAAGGTAGACTTGTATGACATAACATTCTGATGAAGCAATGATTCACAGGAGTTGTTTCTGAGTCAGTCATTTGAAGCTAGAAATACTGACTTATCTAAAAAGAACATAAATTTAAATTTTCCTCTGTGTTCTTTTAGCAGCTGAGAAACAAAGATCACAACACAGAACTTGAAAATACTTGTCCCATCAGACTGGTCTGATTTCTTTCTTTTCATTTGTAAACACTTTTATCGTTAGTTGAGAAACTTTCCAACACTTGAAAGAAGTTTCCAAAATAGTCCATCCCCTCCCCCATTAAAAAGCTCAATTCCCGTGGCTACTTCTGTTTTTAGAAATTACATGATGCTTAGTAAATGACACATTCTGTTTGGTATTAAAAATATTCCTGCAATACTTAGAGATTATCATGGTGACTGCTGTTAAATAGAAAGTTGTTCCTGCCTTGTAAAGTCAAGAGGAATCACAACCAAGCTCTTGAGCCACAAGACTATTTGTTTGTTAGATTGTTATTATCATTTCTTCTCCAATGATCTAGCTCATATTAAGATGGATCCTACCGAATAATAGGGGAGAATGATTCAGAAAGGACCTCAAACCTGTATTTGCTTGTGGAACAAGGAACAGATTGATTTCTAAAAATATATTACTGGAGCCTTGATTTAAAAGAAAAATGAGGGCCACTGACATATGAATAAACACACGCACATCTTGAACAAGAGTTTGCACTCCCCTCTCCTCCCACCCTCAAAACACCTGGGAAATTGGCTTGAAAAAATGGACATTAATGTGGGACATGTCCATGGAATTTGGCCTCCAGAAAGCTTCTTTGGGAAAAGCCTTATGAAACTCACATTAATAAGACATGTTCAATAAAGCACTCGATGGAATTACCCAGTGTCTGCTTGGACATAGCCGTCTTCCCAAAGACCTTGATTCCTTGAACCAAATGTTCTCAATAACTTCTCAATACACTAAGCACAAACACATGTACATCATTAGAACTAAATGATACTTGTGTCAGAAACATTTCAAAACACTGAAACACAACCCACAAAATAGATCCCAAACCTGAACTCATTTAATAAAAGAATGTGCTCTTTCTCTCTCTCCCTCCCCACCTCCCTCCCTCCCTCCCTCCCTCCCTCCCTCCCTCCCTCCTCCCTCCCTCTCTCCCTCCCTCCTCTCTCTCTCTCTCTCTCTCTCTCTCTCTCTCTCTCTCTCTCTCTCTCTCTCTCTCTCCTCTCTCTCTCTCCTCTCCCTCTCCTCTGCACCTCCCCTCAGGGAATAGGAACCCTTAGGCATGCAGGGTCCAGAACCTCCCACCTTGTGTCTTTCTGAGCCGAAGTCACACTCAGGTCCAAAAGTCGTGAATTCTTTCAGCCAGAACATGGCCTGAGCTTTTGTTTGGACACAAAGTGGCCCAGAAACGTCCCAAGATTTAATAACTGCTTACACAGATGCTAACACTTGTTAATAGTGAGGGAAGATTGAAGCATTTGGGAATACACACACACATACACACACACACGAGTAGTTAAGGTTCTTAGTAAGCACACAGTAGGGCAGAAGGCATAATATTTCACAACAGACTGGCAAAACTTCAAGTCATTTTGTTTCCTTGCTCAGTGTGGTGTGTGTGTGTGTGTGTGTGTGTGGTGTGTGTGTGTGTGTGTGTGTGTATTTGTACTGGGGCTTGAACACTGGGCCTCGAGCCTCTTTCTTAGCTTTCTTTACTCAAGGCTAGCACTCTACTATTTGAGCCATAGCTCCACTTCCATTTTTTTCTGGTGGTGGTGATGAATTATATTTTTCTGCCCAGGCTGGCTTTGAACTATGATCCTCAGCTCTCAGCTCCCTGAGTAGCTAAGATTACAGTCATGAGGCACCAGTACCGGGCTAGGACTATGATTTCAATATCAGCTATACATTTTATTTTGTAATTTCATATGAAAAATTAAACTCTAGCTCAGCACATTATGTTCAGTTGAATGTTGTAGGAGAAGGATCAAAATTATTCTGTCTGGGAAGCCATTATCAGAAAATATTGTTCAGAAGGGGAATGCAAAGTGTGAGAAGTTGTATGGCGGTATTTAAACCTGCCCAGGCTTTAGACAAGGCTTTATTCATATTTTTATTTTATATTTTTCCTTTTTGTTTTTTAAAACTCTATCTTTAAGTAGTTGTACAAATGACAAATTAGTTTATGAATGCACTGCAGCTTTGAATGAAACGAGGGCTTCTCTGCCAGGATGGTTGTATGAAACTGTTTTGTTCTTCTTCTCTTTTTGTTGGTCTTGGGACTTGAACTCTGCCTGACTCCTATTCCTGGGCATTTCTGCTCAAGTCTCAGGCTCTACCACTGGAGCTGCAGCTCCACTTCCAGTTTTATTGTGGTTAATAGGAGATAAGAGTTGTGTGGACTTTCCCTGTCTGGGCTGGCTTTGAACGTCGATCCTCAGGTCTCAGTCTCCTGAGTAGCTAGGATGACAGGCGTGAGCCACTGGTGCCCAGCCAAATTGCTTCTTTGTGGTACAGAATACGTATTTCACATGATATTTCCATACATGCATGCCACGCACTTTACCTCGTCCACACCCATCGCCGCCCCTTACCCTCGTCCTCCTAGCTGCCCCTCAGAAACCATCGTGCTCAGCCGCTGACCATGGCGGGCTGGACTGAGGGCAGGAGGGGAGGTCAGCTCCTTCCAGCCCCACAGACGACACGCAGCCACGGCGGAGCGTGGGCCCGGGCTCCCCGCTGCATGCACGGGCAGCCGGTGGGTGAAAGGAAGGGAGAGGCCAGGTGTGCAGAGGCTGGGCAGAGCTAGCCTGTCAGGTGTGGCCTGGCGATGCTTCCAGAATCGGGGAGGCAGATGGCGGCGCCGAGGATGGAGGAGCTCCATCCTGAGCACAGGGCCTGCGGAACCGCCAGCTAACCAGCGAAACGCAGCACTGGAAGGTATGGTTCAGGTGGCAGAGCACCAGCTTTGAGCACAAAAGCTAAGTGAGAGCACAAGGCCCTGAGCTCACCCCCACCCCACAAGCCACCACCCCCAGCAACAAACTTCCCTGGGATTCAGCATGGACTGGCTTCCATGTGCTGTGCCATTTCACGCCATGCAGCCCCACGATGTGGGCTCCATTATTACTGTGACTCAAAGACCCAGACCCCCGCCAAGGAAGCGAGCTCGATCCACACCCCAGGATTCCAGCTCCCAGACGGGGCCTTTCACCCCCCCACCAGGCTCCTCTTGGGCTCTGACCTCATCACACACAGAACTCAAATGAAATACAGGTGCAAATGTTATGTAGACACATTGGCTTATTCTGTCCTTCTTCAACCTGTGGGCTTGACTCGGCTCAGCCCGCCCTGCCCCAGGGCAACGGGCGCTTCTCATCACCTGGAGCATTAATACTACCAGTTATGGAAATATTTTCTTTATTTTTCCAATAGGCTCAAGACCTAGAATTACCATGGATGGGCTCCTTCTGGCACTGAAAACTACTGTCTGCTTCCGAGGGTCCTGGAGGGAACCTCCCATGAACTTAGCCCCTGGCTTACATAGCCCTTAGACTGGCCCTTTGCAGACCATCCCTAGACGGGCCTTTCCCATCAATGCCCCTTCCTGCTTGAGGAAGTAGAGTGGTCAAAGCCCCTTTCCCTAGCCGCAGGCAGGCTTGCTGCTTCTGAGGGGAGAAGGGCATACAGAATTAGTAGAAAACTCCAGCAGGGATTTGTGGGCTGCAGAACCCAGGCGGCAGGATGAGCTGACAATCCAAACCCTGCAACACAAGGAAATGGCAGGGGCAGCTTCCAGAGAAAGCGGAAGGAAGAAAGACAGAATTTCCTCATGCCTCCTCAGGACACATCAGCAATCTTACAGGAAACAGAAAGGAGAGCAGTCAGGAAACCCAGTGCCAGTGACTGCAATTCTCCCTGTGAACTCGAGGCCCAGCTCTGTAGGGAGGAAGGGGGCCTCCATGGCCCATGTGGGCAAAGGCCTGTCTTCCTGTGGTATGTCTGCTGTGTTTCTCTTCTAATAAACTATTCTATCATCTTTTTTTTCTTGGCCAGTTCTAGGGCTTGGACTCAGGGCCTGAGCACTGTCCCTGGCTTCTTTTTGCTCAAGGCTAGCACTCTGCCACTTGAGCCACAGCGCCACTTCTGGCCATTTTCTGTATATGTGGTGCTGGGGAATCGAACCCAGGGCCTCATGTATATGAGGCAGGCACTCTTGCCACTAGGCCATATCCCCAGCCCTATTCTATCATCTTTAAAGAATCTAAATATTTCCAATAAAGCATATAGCCAAATACTTAAAAAAAAAAACAACTAGAGTGAAACGTAGATTATCTATCCAACATGTAATAATGGATTTACTTTTTAGCAAGAGACCCATGACAGAGGGAAAGGAAACATATGTGGGTTTGAATAGCCATCAAGGAAATTACAGTTCTTTCAGAAGCCAACAAACAGTTCTAGCTACCAGGAGCCTGGAGATGTACAAAGGAGCTAAGTGATTCAAGGAGAGCGTGGGGAGTCCTGTCTCCACAGGAATCTTGGAACGAGAAAGAGGAACTTTCTGGAATATTTGGGTCAGTCATGGGGTTTGAACTCAGGGTCTGGGTGCTGTCCCTGAGCTCTTTCACTCGAGGCTAATGCTCTACCAGTTTGAGCCACAGCACCACTCGAGTTTCCTGGTGGTCAATTAGAGGTAAGAGTCTCAAGGACTTTCCTTCTCAGGCTGGATTAAACTGCAATCCTCAGATCTCAGCCTCCTGAGCAGCTAGGATTGTAGCTACTGGTGCCCAGTTTTTTTTTTTGTTTTTGTTTTCAATACCAAGTTGTATATCATATCTTACATATATTTAGAGACCTTTAATATACCAATTGCTCATAGTTCTGGAGGAATATACCACGTGATCAGAACTCTTCTAACAACCTGATGTATTTTTTCTTGTTGCTTGTTTCACACCTGTGCCAGGGCTCAGCGCCTCACAATCTCACTTGGTCTTTTACCTCAAGGCTGGTGTTCTACCACTTGAGCTACATCTCTACTTTCAGTTATTTGCTGGTAAACTGGAGTTGAGAGTCTCACAGACTTTTTGTACCTGGCTGACTTTGAACCGTGATCCTCAGATCTCAGCTTCCTGAGTAGCTAGGATTGTACTCACAGCCAACTATTAAGTGTTATTTTTAAATTTCCTAAAACATTAAGGAAAAGAAGTATATGATAGTATTAGTCCTCCTTATAGATGCTGAAATAGACAAGTAATTTATGTAAGGTCATAGCTGGTAAGAAACGTTTTTAAAATATATAACTGACCTTTATACTGTCATTAATGTGAATTCACGAAGCTGCTTTCCCCAAAATTATAATCAAGTCCAACTGTGGCCAGTATATCTTATTTGAATAAAGACCAGGACATACTAAAAGTAGGACAAGAGCACTCACGACTGGAAAAGTAATATTATGATGAAGACATCTTGTGAGAAAGTTATCTGCTCCAAATACAATAATTGCATTCTTTTCCCTTCAATATAAAAATAAGAACACGTGGCTTGAATTTAGAACAGAATACAGAAACAATCTATTGTCTGCCTGTCTCTCGCTCTTTGAAATATGCATTTATCATAACCTAAAGTGACAAATATTTGAGGATATTTCATTTTGTTTGGTTTTTGGTGAAATGAAAATTGTACTTGACCCCCGCTTCCCACTGTTAATTGTTTAATGATATTGGAGTTAAAGTTATTTCTCTTTCTTTTCTTTTTTTTAAAGTCGGGTGCTGTCCCTGAGAGCATTTGCTCAAGGCCAGTGCTCTATCACTTGAGCCACAGCTTCACTTCCGGCTTTCTGATAATTAATTGGAGATAAAAAAAGTCTCACAGAGTTTCCTGCCTGGGCTGGCTTTGAACCATGATCCTCAGATCTCAGCCTCCTGAGTAGCTAGGATTGCAGATGCAAGCCACCAGAGCCCAGCTAAAGTCATTTCTTTATTTATGTGTTGATCCTGGGGCTTGAACTCAGAGCCCGAGTGCTGACAGCATTTTCTGCTCAAAGCTGGCACTCTACCACTTGAGCCACGGATCCACCTGTGGCTTTTTACTAGCTACCTGGAGAGAAGAGGCCCTTGGACTTGTCTTCCCCAGGCTGGCTTTAAACCTTGGTCATTAGCTCCTGAGTAGCTAGGATTAGGGGCCTGAGCCACCAGCACCCGGCTTAGTTGACCTTCCTGTGCTCAGATGACTTCCACTAGCCCACAGGTGGACAAAGTCATCTCACACAAGCTCACTTCCTAATGAAGTGTGGACTGTCTCCTGTGACATCTGTGAAAGACTGTACCCAGGGCAGCAGAGCAAGGTAGGCTCCGAGCTTGTTCGGCCTCCTAGGTGAAGTGCTTCCCCAGCTGAGTGACCAGCATGGAGAAGGCACTGCCCTGCAAGCTGCTGCCACAGAAGCCACCGTCATGCAGGCTGGCGCGCAGCCCTCTCTCCACACCCACACCACGCCAAGACGGCCTTGTGAAATGGAAGACGGGAAGTGGAGCCGTTGGGAGTTGGTCCACAATGCAAGCCAGTACTGCCTCATGACAGTGGCGTCTCCTCGGTGCTGGGTGCTGTGCAGGGCCAAGGCTCAGCCCTTCAGCGCAGCCCATAAAGCGATAGAAACAGCAGCTCAGTGCCAGAGCTCACTCCTGTCATCCCAGCTGCTCAGGAGGCTGAGATCTGAGGATCACGGTTCAAAGCCAGCCTGGGCAGGAAAGTCTGTGAAACTCTTATGTCCTCCAAGCCAGCAAAAAGTCAGAAATAGAGGTGTGGCTCAAGTGGTAGCGCACCATGCTTGAGTGAGAAGGCTAAGGTGGAGACTCTGGCTCTGCATTCAAGCCCTAGCACCAGCACGAAACAGCAACAGAAGAAACAATGCACTGCTAACATGCAAAATTTTGAATAAATTTTACAGCACAGGGGAAGGAGAGAGGACTGCAGGGCGGGAAAGGAAGCTCCACAGGGCCAGCAGATGGGCGTGCTCATAGTCTTTGCTGGAGCAGTGCTTGTGTTTGTGTGTTTACACAACCATAGCAAATCACATAATTTAAATGAGTGTGCTTCATGTCATTTATACTGAAAAAAAATATATATATACATATATATATTTTAAAGCTGGAGCTCTGGCTGACACCTCTGGGGTGAAATCTGAGGCTCAAGGTTCAAAGCCAATCAGGTCAGGAAAGCCCTTACATGAGACTCTTATTTCCAATAAACCACCCAAAGGCTGGAATTGGAGCCCTGGCTAAAGTGGTAGGGTGCTCACCTTGAGCAAAAAAGCTCAGGGACAGCGCGCAGTCCCTGAGTTCAAGCTTCAGGACTGACACAAATAAAAAGAAGAAAAATGTATTTTAAAGCGGGGCATGAGAAGGTCACGCTTGTGATTCTCAGGAGCCTGGGACGTGGAGGCGAATCATAGTTCCCAGCCAGGCCGGGCAGAAAAGTGTGGGAGACTCCCTCTCCCATTCATCAGCAAAAAGCTGGGCGGGAGGCATGGAGTTTACATTGACATTTGCCAGAGTGAACGGATTTTAACCGCTAAATGCACACAATCGAAATCATTTTTACATAGGTTTCTTACGCTTGGCCAACAAATGTATCTGTGGGTACCTGTGCTGTCATTTCCCGCAAACTCTGGGAGGAGATATGAAATGCCTCCTAGGGCCACAAAACTACATGTCAACACCGTGGGATTATTCAATTACTGACAGTTCTCTTCCAGAAGAATCCATGGACACTATCGCTAATTTCCGGAAGAGCGGACAGGGCTGGCAGGCCTTCCTCTATAACAAACTGAACACCGGTTACCCACTTTCTTTTTTTGACCAGTTCTGGGCCTTGGACTCAGGGCCTGAGCACCTTCCCTGGCTTCTTCCAGCTCAAGGCTAGCACTCTGCCACTTGAGCCACAGCGCCCCTTCTGGCCGTTTTCGAACCAAGAGCTTCATGTGTAGGAGGCAAGCACTCTTGCCACTAGGCCATATTCCCAGCCCCATTACCCACTTTCACATTCCCTTGTTTCCTGACCGCTGTGGACAAAAGGTCATCCATGTGGCGGCCCCCCCCCCCCCCTTTGTCAACCCCAGATACTGCAGCCAGAACCCTCAAGGCAGCAAGGACTGGAATGTTCCCAACCATCTGAGGAATACAGATGCCATCTAGTGGCAGCTTCCGTTGATATTTTAAATTTTATGTGTGATCCTATGGAACATTTGGGCTTCTTCTTCAGGCATGGCTTATATTTAACTTGTCTCCTAAAATTATAAAAATAACAACGACCGCCAGCTGCCAAGGGCCCAAGCCTGTGATCCCAGAGACTCAGGAGGCTGAGATCTGAGGATCGGGGTTCAAAGCCAGCCCTGGCAGCAAAGTCCATGTGGCTCTATTTCCAATTAACCGCCAGTAAGCCAGAAGTGGAGCTGTGGCTCCAGTGGTAGAGTGCAATTATAGACAGCGCCCAGGCCCTGAGTTCAAGCCCCAGTACTGACACACACACGCACACGCGCGCGCACACACACACACACACAATAACTGTGTCATTTAAAATCTTATTTCCCAATCGAATTTTAAGTTTCCTCCGCTCTTCTACTTCTGCAATCTTACTAATATAATAATGCAGACATTAATACCTCGTTCTCCTGTGATTGGTGCTAAGTGGAAAGAGATGGGGTTCAGTCTGGGATAACCTGCCCGAGTCCCGCCCCACACTGTCGCGTCCTCCCTGTTGGGGGAGAGGAGGGGTGTGTGTGGGGGGAGGGGGGTCTGTCACGGGAGGGAGACACAGGGGAAGGAGGCCGGGAGGGGCCTGCGGAGGAGGGGCGGGAGGGGGCGGGGCCTGCGGAGGAGGGGTGGGAGGGGGCGGGGCCTGCGGGGAGGGGCGGGGCCTGCGGAGGAGGGGCGGGAGGGGGCGGGGCTTGCGGAGCGCCAGGCCTGCGGAGGCCAGGAGGGGCCTGCGGGAGAGGAAGAATGCCGAAGCCCCGGCTCCGTGGGAGGCTGGGCGGCTCCGGGTCCCGGGTGGCGGGGCGGGGCGGCTGTGGACTGGCTGGTGCAGCTCCTTGGTCACGTCTGGCCGTGCCGTGGATTTCCTCGCTCCTGGTCGTGCATGTCAGTCTGGCTGCTGAGGCTCGCGCTTGGCCCCAGCCCAGTGCGTGGGAGGCACGGGTGGAGCGGCATGGGCAGAGGCCGGGCTCGCATCAGGCGGAGCCACGGGGACGCGGACACGGCTGTGGGACCGTGGGGTGGGGCTGTGGGCGTGGCTTCGGGGTGGCTGTGGGGCGGAGCTGCTGGGCCTCATGATGGGCGTGGCTGCGTGGCGTGACTGTGAGCATGGCTGCGGGGTGTGGCCACGGGCGTGGTGATGGGCGTGGCTCTGGGTGGGGCTGCGGAGCAGGGCTGTGGGTAGGGCTGCGGGGCAGGGCTGTGCTTGTGGCTGTGGGGCGTGGCCGTAGACGTGACTGTGGGCGGGACTGTGGGGCATGCTGAGGGCGTGGCTGTGGGGCGTGGCTGTGGGGCATGCTGAGGGCGTGGCTGTGGGTGGGGCTGTGTGGGGAGACCTGGGGTGGCCTTGGGGCGAGAGCTCAGCCGGCCCAACCCTCCTTCCCTGTCCCGTGGGTGCTGACTGGCAGCGGGGCAGCTCTGAGGCTCCGCGGCGCCTCCCGGGCCCGGCTCCCTTAGTCTCTGAGCCGCCGCCCGGAGACCCCGCGCAGGCTGGGGCGTCCTCAAGGTGCAGACAAGAAAGGCCGGCGCCCGCTGCCGCCCTCCCCTCCTGGTCCAGGGTAACAGCTAAGGGACGGAGTGCGGGGGTCGCAGGGCCTGACCCCGAGTGCAGGGGTCCCAGCGACTCACCCCGAGGGCAGGAGTCCTAGGGCCTGACCCCGAGGGCAGGGGTCCCAGGGCCTGATCCCGAGGGCAGGGGTCCCAGGGCCTGACCCCGAGGCCAGGGGTCGCAGGGCCTGACCCCGAGGGTAGGGATCCCAGGGCCTGACCCCGAGGGCAGGAGTCCCAGGACCTGACCCCGAGTGTGGGGGTCGCAGGGCCTGACCCCGAGTGCGGGGGTTGCAGGGCCTGACTCTGAGTGCGGGGATCGCAGGGCCTGACCCCGAGTGCTTTGGGCTCAGCTGGACGGAGGTGATGAGAACGCGTACAAAGCGTGCTCACAGGTTGGGGACACCAGGGGCCCCATCATTGGGGACCGCCAACCAGAGCGTGGTGTCCATGGACACAAATCCCACCCCGGAGGACTCGTGTTTATTTCTTCAGTCAAGCAGCGGGGTGGCAGCCTGGCGCCTGCCGCTCACACCTGTCACCCTAGCTACTGTGACATCTGAGAACCCGGATCGAAGCCAGCCGACGCAAGAAAAGTCTGTGAGATTCTCATCTCCAATTAGCAAGCAAAAAGCAAAAGGCAGAGCTCTGGCTCAGTGGTAGACGCCCGGCCGTGTGTGGAAAAGCACAAATAAACAACATTTAAGAAACGGATAAGCAGAGCATGTACCTTTTAGGACGCTTGAGTCACCACATTAATGACACTGTGAAATACAGCCATGGTAGACATAAAACAATTCAAAATTATTATTTTTTAAATTTTAGATAGATAGCACAAACCAGTCTTTCTTTCCTTTTTCTTTTTCTTTCCTCCCCCCCCCCCCGTGTGTGTGTGTGTGAGTGTGTGTGTGTGTGTGTGTGTGTGTGTGTGTTGGTCCTAGGGCTTTAACTTAGGCTCTGACCTTGCTTCTTCAAGGACAGTTGCTCTACCACTTGAGCCACACCTCCACTTGCAACCTTTCTTGTTTTTATTTAGTGGTTAATTGAAGATAGAAGTCTCATGGACTTTCCTGCCCAAGCTGGTTTTGAATGGTGATCTTCAGATCTCAGTCTCCTGAGTAGCTGGGATTACAGGTGTGAGCCCCCAGTGCTTGACTGGGCACCCTTTTGTCTTTCTTTCTTGTCGTTGTAGAGGTCATCACAGAGGGGTTACAGTTACATGAGTCAGGTCATGATTACATTTCTTTTTGGACAGTGTAACCCCGTCCCTCCCTTTATCCCCAGTTTCCTCCTCTCATCCCCACCTACAAGTTGTAAGGTTCATTTTCATCTTAGTGTCTAGTGAGTACTGCTGCTGTATTTATTCACCCTTTGTCCCTCTATTCCTGTGCTCCCTTCATCTTCTCCCAAACGGATAAATTTATATATGAGACAAAAAGGTACTGAAAACAAAAACAGCAACAAAGAAAATATGTTTAAAAATAAAAAGCAAACTAACAAAAAACTTTGTTTCCATTTCTTGGAGTTTCCAATGGAAACTTTGTTTCAATTTCTTATCATTTTGATAAATATCATTTATGTGATCATATATACATAGCTTTTGAGCCTTTGTGATCCTCTCCTAAGAATATTCTCCTTTGGTCTCGCTGTGTGAATTGGACAGTCTATCTTAATACAGTTGGTAACGTGAATTTTAAGGGAATTCTTCTTTTTGAGTCATTCTTCTCTTACCAGGCTGTCTGTTCTCTGAGCACAAGAGCACACAGACCCACATTGTGGAATACAGACATGGGAAGCTTTCTGGAGATGGACAGCTGTTTCAAGAAATAAAAAACTAAGCCAGGTGCTGGTGGCTCACACCTGTAACCCTAGCTACTCAGGAGGCTGAGATCTGAGGGTCAAGGTTCAAAGCCAACCCACGCAGGAAAGTTCAGGAGACTCTTATCTCCGATTAACCACTAGGGAACTGGAATCAGAGCTGTGTCTCAAAGTAGTAGGGCACTAGCCTTGAGCAAAAGAACTCAGGAACAGCACTGAGGCTCTGAGGCTCTGAGGTTCAAGCCCCATAACTGACAAAACAAAAACAAAAAGCAAACAAACAAAAACTCTAAACTACATAGCAATTTTACTTTGCCATTTATTCTGGTTTCAAATTTATTTTTTTAAATTTACTTATTAATTAAACAAATTTTTTGACAAGGTGTTGTGCAAAAGGGGTACAGTTACATAATAGGGCAGTGTGTACACTTCTTGTGATATACCCTGTTTTTCTTTCCCTTCCCTAGGTCAGGTAGACATATATAATACACAGTGTACCAGGAACATATACAGTAGCCACATGGCCTAAGCCAAAGGAAATTTACCTAGGACTTTAAATGTAATGTCAACAATAGAGTTTGCTTATCCTTGTCTTATATGAACATACACACATAGCTTTTGAGCTATTGTGATCCACTGAGAGGTCTATTTTTGGCCTTTACATGTTGAGTAGTTGTTTGGTTTTAGTTACGTAATGTAGGGTCGCTGACCCAAACCTGTGGGAAATCCCATTTGACAAGAAGTTTTTGGTTTCGCAGACCTGGTCTCTACTGTCTCCACCCCACCCCCACCTTAACAGTCATATAACGAGGAGATCATGCCCCTTTGTTTTCTGTGTTCTAGGCTTGTCTCGCTCAACATTATTTGTTCAAGCTCTGACCATTTCCCTGCGAATACCAATATTTCACCATTCCTAATCGCTATGTAGTATTCCATTGTGTATAGGTACCATTTTTTTGGGTCCATTCATCTCTCGAGGGGCATCTGGGTTGTTTCCATATTTTGGCTATTGTGAATTGTGCAGTGATAAACATGGAAGTGCAGGTGTCTTTTTGATATCCTGAGACCTGTTGTTCAGGATAGATGCCTAGGAGTGGTATGGCTGGGTCATAGGGTAGGTCTATGTTGAGCTTTTTGAGGAGCCTCCATACTGTTCTCCAAAAGAGGTTGTACTAATTTGCACTCCCACCAACAATGGAGAAAGGTTCCTCTTTCCCCACACCCCCTCCAGCATTTGTTGTTGCCTGAGTTCAGATCTGGTTTCAAATTTAAACATTTGCAACACAATACTTTCTTGTTATTTGTAATCCTTGTTTCAAAAAACTCAATGTCTCTCTCTTCCCCCCTTGTATTGGGACATCCCACCTGGAAAAGCATTCATTTGGAACTGTACACTTCATAATTTCAACACTCCCTCTCCAAACATCTAAAGCCCTTCATTTTTTGGAACTAATCTCTAAAAATTATTTTATCTCACAGTTGTATGAAGCTTCACAACACCTATCCAGAGCAATGGCTTTTCGCTCACGAAATAGGAAAAGGTTGGATGCAATCAAACAGAAATATTTGAAATCATATAAACCCCTTGCCCGTGTCTCCATTTGGTCACTAGGTGGCAGGCTTGTCTGTCTTTTCTCCTATGCCCAGGGCTGTTCCTGGTGCAGGGTTAAGCTACTTTGCTCCAGGTTTTTCAAACTGGCTTTTACATCTTTTGTAAAGTTACTATAAACAAAGTAATCACCAAAGAAGCCAAGATCTAAGGAGTTGAGCTCATGCCATAATCCTACTTCCTTGCTACAAAATTGCACATATACATTATTAAACGGCAACAAAATGATGGATGTTTTTGTAACAACAGATGAGATCCATGAAAAATAGCTATTACACTAGCTATTTACATGTTACAACACTGACAAGCATTAATAAACTCACTTTAGTTTCACTTTGGAATGTCAAAACTGGCTAAAGTCTGGCACTAGTGGCTCGCACCTCTAATCCAGGATTCTCAGCAAGCTGAGATGGAAGAATCAAGGTTCAAGTTCAGCCCAAGCAAGAAAGTTCATGTGACTCATCTCTAATTAAGCAAAAAGCTAGAAGTCACAGGTGGTTAAAGTGGTAGAGCACCAGCCTTGAGCAAAAAAAAAAATCAAAACAAGAACGGGAGGACCTGAACTCAAGCCCCAGTCCCAGCACATACACTCAGAAACCTTCCCAGTACGGGCAGAAGAAGGAAAAATGAGGTGGCCGACCCATGAGAACCCGAGGCGAGAAAATCAGGGGTGCGAGGCCAGCCTGGAGTGTACAGAGCTCCACGCCAGCATGGGCTACACAGCAAGACTCTACCTCAAAGACAGGGCACAGGACATGGCCAGGCAAAGACCTCAGAACTGCCTGGTTCCTGGGGAGAGACTGAGCCCCTCACTGGACACCGATCTGCTCTGTGTGTGTGTGTGTGTGTGTGTGTGTGTGTGTGTGTGTGTGTGTTATGAACCACTGATGCCTGGCTAACATAATCCTTTTTGTTACCAGTTTCTGGACCTTCTCCTGAGCAAGCCCCCAGTACTGGTACACACACACACACACACACACACACACACACACACACACACACACTCATACCACATATACCATACATGCCACACATATGTCACACACACCTAACACAGATCCACACACCACACACACCAAACACACCATACACCACACACATACACATACTATACACACATCACCCACACCAAACACACCACACATACATCACCCACACATACCACACACACTAAACATACCACATATACCATACACAAACACCACACACACATACACACATACACACCATACATATCACACATACATCACAGATACCACGCACATATACATATACCACATGCCATACACATATACCACACACATACACACACCACACACATACACCACACACGCATATACACACCACACACATACACCACACACGCATATACACACCACACATGCATATACACACCACACACGCATATACACACCACACACATACACCACACACGCATACGCTCACCACACACATATACCACACACGCATACACACACCACACACAGAGAAATACATAAGTGGGTAGGCTCTATCTCGAGCTGCTTTCCAAGTAGGTTTCTGCATGACAGTACCAGAAAGCGAAACCTCAAGGACCGTGCAGCGTGCCTGAGTGCCCGGCTCCTGCGCAGGGAGCACTGTGCGGGATTTGCCTTCCATGTACTGTGTGCGCAGAGAAAATCTGTTTTGCACTGTGAACATATATGTCATTTCACAACTTAAAAAACTGCTGGGCCCTGGTGGCTCCCACCTGCCATCCTAGCTGCCCGGGAGGCTGAGTTCCGAGGACTGGGGTTACAACAGCACAGAACACAGGCAGAAAACATCCATGAGATTTTTATCCTGAATTAACCATTCACAAGCCAGAAGTGAGCTGTGGCTCAAGTAGTAGAGCCTTAGTCTTGAGCACAAAAGCTCAGGGACAGGGCCCAGAACCTGAGTTCAAGCCCCAGAACAGGCACACACACACGTGCACACACACATGCACACATGCACACACATGCACACACACACACAATATTTTAATGCAAGCCATGAGCTGGGCACCACCGGGCAAAGCTTGAACTGCCAGGGAGACAGGAGGCCGAGAGTGGAGGATTGCAGTGAGAAGCCAACCTGGGCGTGAAAATCTGTAAACTTCTTATCTACAATGCACCAACCCCAAAGCCCGAAGTAGCTCAAGTGGTAGAGCAAAAGAAGCTCAGGGACAGCACTCAGGCCCCGAGTTCATGCCCGGGACTGACACACAATAGGGAATGGTCAAATTGTATACTGACAGGGTTTTCATTAAAAACACCACCAATCTGTTGCGTAGCCCCGTGTCTATGGAAGAGCCAAGTCCCCGTCCCTCACAACACACGCGGCATAGACTAACACTCGGTCCGCTCCACCTTGGGCAGGCAGAGGGCAGGCACGGAGAGGCCGTGTCTACTGGAGACCAAGACTGCAGGACTTGCAGGTAGGCACGGGAGCCCGGGAGCACGGAAGCACGGGAGCACGGGAGCAAGCCGGCGCCTGCGGTCCCCACTCATCCGAGGCTGAGATCCGACCACCGCGCTCCCCAGCCGGGCTGGGCCGGGACGTGACCACCGCGCCCCGCGGCCTCCGTGCGCCTCCGTGCGCCTCCACGTGCGCCCAGTGCATCGCACGCGGCATTCCCGACCCAGAGCTCCAACCACAGCGTCTGCAAACACGCCGAGAGGGACCGAATCGCAGCCCCCACGCGGGGCAAGGACTTCGCCTGGGACGCGGCCAGAGCCTCGCACCCCGCGTGGTGCCCACTGCCCTCCGCTGAGTGTCTCTGCGGGAAGTGCTGTGGCGACTCCATCTTTCCTGGACACAGGAGGACTGGATGAGCCAGCTCACTGGGGCCATCTGTGCAGGGGGCGAGCACTCAGATCTACCCATGGGTTGGCAAGCACTCAGATCTGCCCACGCATGGGGGAGCACTCAGATCTACCCATGCATGGGCGAGCACTCAGATCTACCCACGCATGGGGCAAGCACTCAGATCTACCCACGGATGGGTGAGCTCTCAGATCTACCCACAGATGGGTGATCTTTTACATCTACCCATGGAGTCCTTGCATCCCTGGTGTGTGTACAATGTTTACCTGAGCCACATGTGCACCATGTTGCTCTCTTGGGGATAAAAACACAGCGCCTGAGTGGATGCCGTTTGTTCCCCTCCAGCGGAGGAGGGCGCGCTGTGAGCCCACGAAGCTCCGTGCCTCGTAGCCCGCAGGCCGACTGCCTCACTCCTAGAGCATTTGAGGCTGGACTTGGTCTCTACTGGCTGGGCAGATCCAAGGACTTGTTCCCTTGTGAGTACCCAAGCCTAGTGAGAATTTACAGTCACCGGCACTACACTGCGTTCCACAGTGAGACCAAAGAGGGTGGTTAAAGTGCCCACTTGGAGTGGGAAAGGCTTTGGTGACTGAAACCTCAGGGTGTGAGTTTTGGGGTGTGTGTGTGTGTGTGTGTGTGTGTGTGTGTGTGTGTGTGTGTTTGCAGGTCCTGGGGGCTTGAACCCAGGACCTGCACTCTATCCCAGAGATTTTTTTTTTTTCAAAAGTAGCACTCTACCACTTCAGCCACAGCTCCACATCCGGTTTTTAAGGTGTTTATGGAGATAAGAGTCTCACAGACTTTCCTGCCAAGGCTGGCTTTGAACCACAATCCTCAGATCTCAGCCTCCTGAGTATCTAGGATTACAAGCATGAGCCACCAGTGCCTGGCAATCATATTTTAAAGCTCACTTATACCGTTAGCCTCACCTGCAGTTGAAATTAGCTTCATTTAGAATTCTTTTTCAGCAGGAGGTGTGAGCTCTTCCTACATCTTACATCTTGTTGGAAGCAAACAGGTATAAAGCAGCCTCCTCTAAGCCATGCTAGTAAGTAAGTAATCATGCAGAAGTGAACTTGAAATATTAAGATATTTTACTACTTAATTTATCTTCCTTGTAATTTTTCTTCTTCAATAACCTCAAACTCAAAGGGAATTCCACACTGGGGAGCCAAATGCCACATAAGCAAAAAATAAATAAAGTTAGTAAAATAAAAGTAAAAAAATAACCGTTTAAAAATTCCCTGTCCCAGCAAGTTAAATATATGATCTAGAGGAGAAAAAAAATGTTTATTTTTCCATCTTAGTTAAAAATAAAGCTCTCACTTGGAATCATAACTAATCAGGAAACTGAGATCTGAGGATTTCAGTTAGAAGCCAGCTCAGGCAGGAAAGTCCATGAGACTCTCATCTCCAATTAATTACAAATCAAAATCAGATGTGGGGTTGTGGTTCAAGTGGTAGAGCACTAGTCTTGAGTCAAATACACTCAGGAACAGCACATCCAGGCCCAGAGTTGAAGGTTCTATGATGCTCAGTAAGTACACTGAGGGTAGAAACAGAATCTGGCTGGATTAAGATTGGTGTTCCTTAAAGTAATTATTGTCTACTTTGGTTAAGGAATGAAATCTTAGAGGCATGCCGTAGGTGTGTACATTCGGTTGTCTTTCTCAACCTTGGAGTCTCTCCCCTCATCTTTCCTGGGCTCAGGAACACCAGCTTGAATGAGACAGACCTGTGCTTTCGTCCACATGTGTCCATTGCTTCGGAAGGCCAGCGCTCCTGCCTGCCACTGGCCAGTGAGAGTTTTTTCTAAGGCTGTATCCCTAAAGAGTTGAGCCTTCTAGAACTCCTTAAATGGCCAGGCAAAATACAGCTGCTGAAAACTTTGAAGCAGACACATGTAATACAAAGAACACATGGGTTGGAGGCATGGCTCAGATGGTAGAATGCCAGCCAGTGAAGAAAAGTGTCACATACATAAAAGAACACACAGGACAGCCTCCTTACATGTAACTTGCTTCCAGTCTCGCTCTCGTGGAATAAAAATCCCAGCCAGTTTCACAGGAAGCTTCAGAGAGGAGATTGAACAGGCAGAGGACAGAGGTTCTGCGTGGCAGGGGCCCGAGGCAGAGCCCCAGAAACATTTCACTCCACAGAGCCATGTCATTTCCACTAAAATCCACTCCAGGAGCAGAGCAGAGGTATTTTTTTTCTTCATGGGAAGTAACTGTCATAAATCTTAGTAATGTAAGCAATTCTAAAATGAAATTACTCCAAAGCACAAAGCCATTTGGGGCTGCTTTTCTCATTTATTTACTTATTTGAGGAGCTAAAGATTTCCAAAGGACTAGGACTGTACTTTTTGTCTGCACCCTCTCTCTCTCTAATACATGTCATCTTTAACTTTTGCTGTCGTGAAATGACCAGGGATCATGAAATCTTTTGATGAATCCAATCAGACATCACAAGAAATTCGAGGATATATGTTAACTAAAAAAGATCTTGGGCACCTGGGGAATGAAAGTTTCTCCATCAAATTCTGAGTTTCCATAATTAATCAAGCTATAGGAATGCCATGTGATTTATAGTTCTATAATTTTCCTTTTGGGTTTCCCCTGATCACAGTTGTGAAAAAGGAATACGCAAAAGTTCCTTTTCAGTAACTTTTTTTTCTTTTGACCAAATCAATGAAGGCCTAAATAAAACTCAGCCAAGCCTTTCAGATATCCAGGGACCCAGAAGAGTAAAATGTTTGGCTTGAAACACAGGAAAATGAAATGTTTTATTTTTTAATACATTGCGAGATGAAATATGAAGAGATCATCTAAGTGTATGGTGTGGTTTAAAAAGAAAAACAAATGTAGCTTTTTTTTTTTACACCATTAACACATTCTTTGGGCTCTATATTGTTCCCAGAGAAATCCTTTGTGTCTACTTTGTAATTTTTAACTACAGAAAAGGAATCAGATGGAACTATGTTTTATGGGCTTCCAATTGGGTGTTTTGTAGGTAAGGTGAAGCCTAGTGATTGCTATATTTAGTATATGAATCAAGAAATATTATACTATTTGGGGTCCTTTATTTCTTTATGTCAGAACTGAGACTTGAACTCAGGGACTCAAGGTTGGTATTCTACCATTTAAGCCACATCTCCACTTCTGGGTTCCTCTGATTGAAATCTCATAGACTTTCCTGTCCAGGCTGGTTTTGAATCATAATCTTCAGATCTCAGCCTTCTGAGTAGCTAGGATCACAGGCGTGAGCCACTGGCACCAGCCCCATAATATTCTTAATGCTAAAGATGTCTGATTCTATTCTTCAAGGTGGCGATTTTGGATCCAACATGTACACCCACTGCAAGCTGAAAAAGAAGCAGCCTTTGGAAACACAGGAAAATACTTTATTTCTCTAAGAATCAACCACCCAGACTGAGCAAGACTGACATACAGATAAAGAAGGCTAGCCACATGGGAGTTGTCAGAAAGAGCATTAGGTAGCTGTGCGATTGTCTCCTGTAGTCAAAGAGGAAAGCAAGCTTGGTTAGCAATCAATGGCGGCCTCTGGCCCACACTTTCTGTGGTAAAGATGCCCTTGAAATCTCAGTCTTCTCCCTGCATTCAAATATCTCCTTTGGAAACTAAAATATCACTTCAGGAAAAACATGGAACAAATATTGGAGGAGTAAGAAAAGGCCTTTCCATTCTGGAGTTCGTTTCTGTGCCCTCGGTTCTCCTTCCCAACAGTTGGTCTAGTCCTATATTTGAAGTCTGGGCCTCTCCCATTTTCTCCCTAAGGGGGTATTGATTCCACATTTCCAGAGTTTTTACAATGAAGAAACTTTTCCTGTGAGTCTGTGCAGTTTTTTTTTCTTCATGTTAAATCTCTTTCCATGCCCATTTAGCAATGGGTCAGAGTTCTGGAAGTCATTTAAAGACAGGGAGTAAGGGAAAAGTGTAGTTGCCAATGTGTATAATGTTGGTTGAGTTCTGAAGGTTCTGGAAACTGGTAGACGCATCAAGTCAATTGGAATTCCTCTATGAATTCCATTGACATGTTTATTTTATGACGTACAGCCTGTAGCGCTTTGAACACGCCTGCCCAGGAATTACCTGAAACGTTGGCATATTTTTACAACTTGAAACAGCAACAACAAAAATCAACACAGGTCAAAGACACCCACTAAAGTCATTTGTACTTGGTCACAAACGTTTGTGACCCTAATGTTTTCCACTTGGGGGAGCCAAAGCTGGTGCAATAATTAAAGGGCCGGGCCAAGTGAAAAGAATGGTGTGTGTGTATGTGCACGCGTGCACGCACACGCGCACAGGTTTGTGCCACTACTGGGGCTTGAACTCCAGGCCTGGCGCTGTCTCTCAAATGTTTCCACTCCAGCAAGGCCGGCTCTGGACCCCTTGAGCCCCCAGTTCCACTTCCCACTTCTTGATGGGTAGTTGGAGATTGGAGTCTCATGAGCTTTCCAGGCTGGCTTCAAACCGCGATCCTCAGCTCTCAGGCTCTTGACTGGCCAGGATGATAACCGTGGGGTGTGTGGGGGGGGGGCACCTGGCTTCACCGAGGCTTTTATCAACCCGGGATACAAGAGAAAGCTAAGCACCCCGGAGGGAGGCAGACGCCGAAGGCAAGCTCGCAGCCTTCTCTCCAGGTGCATCTTGGTGGGGTGACTTAAACCCCTCCTCCTCATCCCTAATCCTCACAGGCAGACGAGAATGGCTGGTTTGGGGGGACTAAGTGTCACAAACACGCAAAGCTTATAAAGCGGGGCGCAGCGCAGGAGGGAGGTCAGCGGAGGGCCCAGGCTCAGAAAGGTGGCATCCTGCCATCACTATGGAAACCACCACATAGCCCAAGTGTTGCTCTCATGGATTCTCCCATTCGCCCATTCCCTGCAAAACCCTGTCCCCGAGTAGCCTGAGGTCCCTGGTTACTTCTAGAACTTTCTCTGAGATCCTCCTCCTCGCTTCAACAGATAAAGCAACCGAGCTATTATAGTCCTAGCACTAAAATCTGTCTTTTGGAATGCACGTTTCACTCTGCAGAAGTGCTTAATGCTGCATGCTGCTTTGCACGCTCCCTGCAGGGCAGCTGAGTCCTCCAGCCAGACAGCCACGGGGGATGATGGGAGAGACAAGGCCTACGATTTGGGTCTGTAGGAAAGCGTCCTTGCATTCGTCTAGGGGCTCCCCCCCACCCCACACACCGCCTCTGTTTCTCTTTCCCCACCCCCACTCCTCTTTCTCCAGCACTGGGGTTTGAACTCAGGGCTTCACAGTCGTTTCAACTCTCTTCCTCAGCTGAGCTGCGCCCTACCAGTCCAGCCTGTCTCTGGTCCAGCTTCTCCCTGGGCATTTTGGAAACACAGCCTCCAGGACTTTTCCTGCCTCCGTTGGTTTTGAACCTCAATCCTCCAGATCTCAGCTTCTCCGGCAACTGGTATTCCAGATGTGAGCCTGGGCATGGTGTTTGCAGATGTTGAATGCCCCCCTCCCAGGGTTTTGGAGGTGTGGTGCCAGCTCCTGACAGTGTCGTGGAGGTACTGGAGCCCTTAGGGAATGGGGCGCATTTGCAAGATGTTAGTAACTGGGGATCTACCCTTCAAGGTTTTGGGGTCCTGGCATCTCCCATCCTCTCCCTGCTTCCCAGCCCCCAGGTAAGGAAACAGTCTTCATGTGACTCTTTCTCCACAGCCCCACGTATATCCGGTTTCCTGGTGGTGAATTGCAGATAAGAGGCTTCGGGACTTTCCTGCTGGGGCTGGATTTGAACCACAGTCCTCAGATTTCAGCTTTCTGAGTAGCTAGGATTACAGGTGCAAACCACCAGCATTGGGTGTATTTTCCTATGTTTTCGTTTTAAAGGTATTTTTTGTCATGGAATTTATTCCCCAATGGCTGTCACGCGGCGCGGAATCCTGAGATTCCTTACTAGTGTGCTTGATGCCTCCTTTCTCACAAACATCTGGCCAGGAAGGTGGCCCTACTCCATACTCCACACGACCACACGCAGCACCTGGATTCCGAAACACGCCTGAGGAGTGCATGAGAGAATGACTCCAGAAACAAAAGCGGATTAGAAGCAACCTAGCCTCGGAGAATGTGAGGCTTGCCTAGCATGAGCGCTTGACAGAGAAGTCGCGGGTAATGATCTGAAGGTGACTACATCTAACTCAAAATGAGACTTTCCTACATCGGGAAGGCTGGTTTATACTGAGGATGAGAAAGGGAGTGTGAGGGATGATGGGAATATCCCGGGCTGGGGATGATGGGGGTATCACGGTGAGGGATGATGGGAATATCCCAGGCTAGGGATGATGGGGGTATCACGGGTGAGGGATGATGGGGAATTCCGGGAGCTTCATGGGCCGCATGTATGTAAGGATTTCCACCCGCGGGCTTTGGATCAACTCCACTCGCAGCCGCGAGTCCACACCGTGCCCTGTCTCCGCGGCTCCGCCTGCCTCCCTGGCCTCCCAGGAAGGTGGGGTGTGAAAATCCACACGGGAAGCCGGAGAGGGGAAGCGTGCCCTCCCAGTGGGCCACCCAGGGCCAGGGTTGGGGGGGGGGGCAAGCTCGTGACGGTGCTGGCGGCATCCCAAGCAAATCACAAAAAACAAAGGACTTGGGGCGCCCAGCGAACCCATACGCGCGACACAGCGGGGGGGCAGGGGGCGGGAAAGCCAGGGAGAAGCTGGGTCCCGGGCCCACGAGGGGGACGGCCCGCCCCACGCGGCCCCCCCGCCCCCGGCGCCCACGAGGCCCCGCCCGACCCCGGCGCCCCGCCCCACACCGCGCCCCGCCCTGAGCCCCGCCCCACCCCACGCCGAGCCCCGCCCCGGGCCTGGCCCCGCCCCGCCGCCGCAGAGCCGGTGCGCCTGGTTATCAGTTTTGTTCACACTGTAGCTCTTATGGCTGTGCAAATGTGGAGAAGTTACTTAATCTTTCTGCTCTTCTATTCCTTGGATTCCCATTTCCAGGAGGACTGGCCGTACTTACCACTCAAAAGTATGCGGAGAGAAGATTCAAGTAATGATTAAAGCCAAGCCCTCAGGAGACGGTCAACCCGCAGGTAGTTATTCCTGCTAAACTCAAAAACGACATTATGTTCTGTATGAAATGGCCAGCATGACTTTGAGCACCAACTAAATCGTCACCCCAGATTATTTGACATCCCCAAAGGCTTCCTCTGCAGCGCGCATGCTCTTCCGTGAGGAGCGATCCAGCCCCCCTGTTTGCCAGGGTGGTCAGTGGGGCAGGAGAGCAGGAGCTGGCAGCCACTCTCCGGCAGCACCTTGGAGGAGAAGCCGCTGACGCTGGGCTTGATGCACAGCCAGCAGTCCGCAGCCCGTGACAAACCACAGCATGGGGTGTTGAAGGCAGTGACAGCAAATGCCCCAAGTGCAGGCAAGGGCAAACACAGGGCCTGCTCAGCTGCACACATGACTTTAAAAAAAAATTTATGGTACCGGTCCTGGGGTTTGAACTCACAGCCTGGGCACTGCCCCTGGGCTTCTTTCTGTCAAGGCTGGCACTCTACCACGTGAGCCACAGCTCTTCTTCTGGCTTTTTGCTAGTTAACTGGAGATACAAAGTTTCACAGACTTTCCCGCTGGGGCTGGCTTTGAACTGTGATCCTCAGATCTCAGCCTCCCTAGTAGGTAGGATGACAGGCATGAGCCACCTGTGCCAGTCGGGCTTAAAAACATCTTTCAGTAGTTGTGCAAAAGGGTTTCAATTTGCCGTGTCAGTGTGTGAGCACAGTGCATCTTGATCAGGGTCGCTCCTCCCGTCCTCCCCCCCCCCCCATCTCTCCCGATCCCACCATCTCCTCAGCTTTCCTAGCTCCGCTTCCACATCTGGACATTGAATACCATTGCTGCCTTTGCCCGCCTTCCTCTCTGCTGTCTACTGTGACTTCCCTCTAGGTTTCTTGTAGTCAATACCAGGTGGAAAAAATAAACTTACTTCACCCACTCATAGAAGTCGCCCAGTCACTTCAAATTCTCCTCCTCATTCTGCACACTCTAGCTCGATGCAGGCATACTAAAAGAGCTGTGGTCGTGTGCACTGGGTCCCTTACACCCACTGTGCAAGGTGTTCTGCTGTCCCTTCGTCTTTCTGCCAAGGCCCAACCTTTCTCACAGGACCCACGGCCGAGTTGCAGGGCAGCCATTGGGTCTCGGAGGAGGGGAAGATGCATGGAGAGGGCACAGTGCAGCTTCTCTCCTGGGTCTGCAGCCGTTCTCCTTTTCTCCTCCTGTCCATCCCCACAGAGATCCAGAGGATTAGCTTCTGATTTATTACTGTGTCTGTTTACACACTTTGGACGCTCATCCCTACCCCGAAACCTGCCATAATGCCAACATCTTATCAACACGCATCTGGGAACGAGACACCTGCCCAGACAGGCACCACCAGGGCTCCTGGCCCAGCAAGCTAGGAGCAGAGCGAGCGGGGAGACCTCAGTCCCGCAGCCAGGACTTCCCAAGTCAGACCGAAGGGAGAGGCTCTGTGCCGCTGCGCTGCTCACTGGAGGAAACGTGTGCTTCTGTGTGTGCCTGGGCTTTTGGGGGTGTTCTCAGGCTGTGTGTCTTCTTCATGTGTGTATGTGTATATGGTGTATGTGCAATGTGTATGTGTTTGTTGTACCTTTGTATGTTTTCATGCTACATGTTTCAAATCAGGATAACATTAGGAACAGGCAGTGAACTCCAAATGCAATTCTCCATCATTAATTTTATCTTATTATTTATTTTCATGCATTTTTATTGTTATTGCAAAAGTGATGTACAGAGGGGTGACAGTTACATAAGTCAGGTCATGAGTACATTTCTCTTTGAATAATGTCACCCCTCCCCTTGCTCTCTCCCAGTTTTTCCCTCCCATTCTCAAGTTGTACAGTCTGTTTACCACATAGTGTCTAGTGAACACCACTGCTGCATTTGTGCGCCCTTTGTCCCTCCATTCCTGTGACCCCCTTTATTTTCCCAGGGACAGATAAATGACCAAACAAGACAACCCTCCCTCCCACTCCCCAGAAAACCAAAATGGCAATGAAGGAAAAAACAACCTCGTTTCCATTTTCTGGAGTTCATTTCGACCATCATCAATTTTAAAACACCTACAAACACATAGTGCAAGTCTGTGTCATTAATTTAAAACACCCACAACAACAAAAATGTATTAAAATTCAGTCTAAATTCCAGAAGAATGAAGGATTTAAAGCCAAAATATTATAGTACATTAAAACATTACATCGACCATATTCTGGGCATGCAAGGTTTGGAGGAGTTTTGGCTGGGCCTCCTCCAGTGCCGTCCTGTGACTCACGCTCTGGTGATTGTCACGGGTTTCTGGTCCAAATTGCTGGGGGGGAGGGAAGCATGGCTCCCGACTCTTCCAGTGATTAAATAACCTGGCGTACCTTGTAAAAGCTGCACCTAGAGAAACATGCACAGTCTCACATTTCTTTGTTCCTGTTCCACTTTTATGATCTCTTCTTGGAAGGAAGGTACAGCGTGTCTCTATTTGAAAAAAGGAGCTAAGTAGCAATAATATTAGTAGTGTTGAAAAATGTCTCATAGCTATTTTCTTATATTCTTAATGTACCTTTTTCTTTTTATTTTGTACGTGTGTTCATCCTGGGGCTTGAACTCAGGCCCTGGGCACTGTCTCTGAGCTTCTGTGCTCAAGGCTAGTGCTGCACCATTTGAGCCACAGCCCCACTTCAGGCTTTAGATTGGTTACTTAGAGGTCAGAGTCTCATGGACTTTCCTGCTCATGCTGGCTTCAAACCACAATTCTCTAGTTTCAGCTTCCAGAGTCGCTTGAATTACAGGTATGAACCATCAACAGCTGGCTTTAATGCACTTTCAGTGGTTTTTGATTAAAACACAGTAGCTGAACTTCTCTTTGTAAGCTGGTGAGAAGGGCCACTATGTTTCTGTTCTTCAGGAGACTCAGCAGAACCCAGAAGCTAGCTTCTACAGCCCTTCCATGGCAGGGCCTGCCATTTATAAGGAAGCCCTTCAAGAGAGGGGGGAAAGTGGGAGAGAGGAGGGGGGACACTGTCCAAAAAGAAATGTTCTCCTGACCTAACTTATGTAACTGTAACCCCTCTGGACATCACCTTTACAATAACAATTTTCTTTTTTAAAAAACGAAAGCAGTTTGAGACTACTGCCTATCCTGTGAATATGGAACAGCCCACTGGGTCAAAACCACATCCACAAAACTATCTTTCTGTGAGGTAACACAGAAAATCCCACGAGAGAATTCTCAAACAACAGTAAGTGCTAGTGTAAATGTGGGAAAAAAAGGAATCCTCACACCATTCCTGGGCATGGGGGGAGCTGGAGGAGAATGCAAGGGAGTGCAACCACTATGAAAGAAGTATGGAGACCTTCAAACACCCCACGTGTCTTATGATCATGCCATGTGACACTCTTGGGCATGTATCTGAAGGAAAATAAAACAATGAACAAGAAAGATACTTAATATCCATGCTTATTGTGGTGCTATTCACAATATTCAAGCTGTGGAATCAGCTAAGGTGGCCAACAACCAACAAATAAAGGAGATATGTGTGTGTGTGGGGGGGGGTTGTCAATGGGGTTGGCCAAGGATCGAATTTAACCAGGCTCTAGCAAAGGGGTCAGCCTGGGGAAGCCACAAGTTGATGGTGTTTAGAGGTGTGATTACAAAGATAGATGCTAAAAGATAGACAGATGAAGACTGAAAGCAAAAGCAGAGGTATGGCGGAGGGTGGGTGGCTAGGGAAGGGTGACCATCTCCCTGCTCTGCAGGGCCAGGGGAGGGGAGGGCCTTGCAAGTCAGAGATCTCCATCCACGCAGAGGAACCTTGGAGCCAGTGGCTGGGGGAGAGCGAGGCCCAGTGAAGACAGATTCCCTGGATCCCAGATGGAGAGGGGAGGAGGAATGCGGAGAGGGGCAGCACACCAGGAGCCAGTGGAAGGGAGCATTGCCGAAACCTCAAACCCTGACTCAAAGTATGACTTCGTTTCTCCCTTAGCTATGGCTTTTAGTTCCCCACCGTCTCCCTTTCATTCCTCTAGTGCTGTGGTTTGTTGTATTTATTCTCCAACTCATTTTCTATGGTGCCGTTCATGTTTTCCTATGACATGAAATGGATATTCAACTTCTGTTGTTGTTGTTTTTCTTTTCATTTTCTGTGTGTGTGTGTGTGTGTGTGTGTGTGTGTGTGTGTGTGTGTGTGTCCTAAGGCTAGCACTCTACCGCTTGAGCCACCAGCAGCTGGCTTGAAACATTGTTCTCTTAAGTTTTCCTTCACTTTTGTTGATTTATCACCCATGATTAAATTTAGTTTTCTGAACATATTCAAAATAGCTCATTTAAAGTCTGTCTAGTAAGCTCAAGGGCAGGACTCTTCATCAATATTTTTCACTACTTTAATACTATTTTAAATGAATATTTTCTAAAAGTTCTCTCTCTCTTTCTCTCTGCCTACCTAACACTTTTGTTAAAAGCTAGACTTTCTGAATATTATAGTGTAAATGTTCTGGAAATCATATTTTCCTCATTCTTCAAGGTCAGCTGGTTTTGCTTATTATGGGTAGTTTTTTTTTGGGTCCTAACTTCTCTACATAATTTTTGTAAAGTCTCTACCTTATATGAATATTGAAATCTCTGATCTGTTAAATACCTTACGATCTGCTAGTGTTTAAAAAACTTTTTAAATTTTTCTGGTTCAAACAAAAAAGAGGAAGAACATGAAGAGTGTGATCCCCTGTCTTTACCCTGTTTGTGGACTCCTCTTCGACATGTTGGCAGGCCCTTATAGCTCTGCTTGCCCCCACAGGTGAGCAAGGCGTAGGACTTGCTCAGCACTTCCTGTTTGTGACACCTCACGGTGGCCACGGAGCAGACTAACCTAACAGTGAGTCCATCAGCCCACTGCGGTGACTGGAGGAGCTGGTCAGGATCCAGTGAGCCCTTTCGAGCTTTGCTGCATAAACAACTCATCTCAAAGCTGAGTGCTGGTGGCTCACACCTGTTATCCTAGCTACTCAGGAGGCTAAGGTATGAGGATTGTGGTTCAAAGCCAACCCAGGTAGGATAGTCAGTGAGACTCTTATCTCCAATTAGCTGCTGCCTCTCCCTCCCCCCAAAAAGAGCCAGAAGTGAAACTGCGGCACAAGTGGTAGAACACTAAACTTGAGCAAAAAAGCAAGTGCCCAGGCCCTGAGTTCAAGCCCCAGTTCTAGTACAGAGAGAGAGAGAGAAGGAAGGAAGGAAGAGGGAGGGAGGGAGGGAGGGAGAGGGAGGGAGGGAGGGAGGGAGGGAGGGAGAAGGAAGGAAGGGAGGGAGGAAGGGAGGGAGGGAGGGAGGGAGGGAGGGAGGGAGGGAGGGAGGGAGGGAGGGAGGGAGGGAGGGAAGATGGAAGGAGGAAGAGCAAGAATTCATCTCAAATCTCAGTGGCTTGAAACAACTCTTTCTTCTTCTTCCTTGTCTGCCAGTCAGCAGAGTGAGTCTGCTGATCTGAGCTTGGCTCCATGGGTAGAGCTTGGATCAGTCATGTGTCTGCAGAAAACCAACTGCTAGTGTAGGACTGATTTCTTTAAGAAGCTCCTGACAGGAAAAACTTGGCTCTACTCCAAGTAATTTCTCACTCTTCAGTGGGCTAGCCCCAACTTGATTTAAAATGGTGAAAGAAGGAAAGAGAGCCACAGAGAGAGAATGGACCATACAGAGTCACAGAGAGACAACAGACAGACTCACAGAGAGAATAAACAGAGTCACAGAGAGACAATAGAGCTACAGAAAGAGAGTAGGCAGATAGAGTTACAGAGAGAGAATACACGAGTCAGTCAGCCTTCGCTAAGGAGTAAAATTGTCCAAGCCTTTTATTGACCAAAACAAGTCCTAGGAACATTCAGATTCACAGAATGGGGCGCACAAGGCCTCAGGAAATCAGAATCTGTGAAGCTGTGTTGTGAACAGAATGACAGAAGGAAGTGAGTTGGGCCATGTTTGACCAGATCTACCACATGAGGTGTGAAAAGCCACTCACTCAGCCTGCAAAGTATCTTACAATATCCCTTGATCACCAATGAAGCGCTTATTACTACTGTCCATGAATGCTCCAGCAGATTCCCACTTCCTCTTCCAAAGGCACTTGAGGAAACACATAGACTAATACTCCTGTATAGCTGACAGCATGTGAAATCATGCTGCAATTAGCCAGCCATTTGCAAATGGCTAATTCAGGGTTAACTTTCCCAACAGATACTTAGTAGTAAATAGAGAGCAGGTTTGTCAAAAGAAAAATATCCTGAGTTTTGGGGAAATTCAGACTGTCAGTTCTGCCAGATTTTGTTCTGACACATTCCATGTAGACAGACAACTCTAGCAGGCTTGAGCAGGTGCTATTTGTAAAGCCTACTGGGATTAATTCTTCATAGTTTAACAAGCGCGAGCTGTATTATGCACTAAATCATCTCCATGTCAGCCTCCTAAAGAATTATTTAGCTTAAACAAATCATAATCTGTTGCTAAGAGAGATAAAATAATAATCATCGTTAGAACAAGGAAGTGTTGCAAGTTCCTGATGAAGACCTTGTTGACATTTCAAGTTTTTCATGAGCTGAACTTGTCAAGTTTATGCAAGCAGCATTTCCACCAATTGCATCTCAGATGCATCACTGCAAAATGTGTGCTATAACTTTCAAATAAAACGTAAAGTATGCCAAGCCACGTGTGAAATCCACGGAGAAGGACGCACGCTCTGTAGTCACAATAGGTCAAAACAAGAGCTGGACTTACTCATCCTTGAACTATGCAGCTGCAGAGACCCAAAATTTGGAATATCATTCAAGTAAAATTCAGAAGACATTAGCATTTCAAGCTATCCCCCCACCCCCAGATTTAGTTGATATTAAAACCCAACATGCCTAATTAGGAAGTCAAGCACACAATGTGTCCTGCAGCAATTCCCGGGCCAGCTGCGTGCTCAGCGTGTGTCTTTTGTGGAAAATGAAATACAGACATTGCTTATGATCAAAATGAAGACAGACAGTCCCACAGCCTTGGCAAATACAAAACTCAACCGCCGCTTACGTCCAGTGCAGTATACCCTTCAAGTGTTGTTTAAACCAAGAGACATTTCCCAGCTCACCAGTGGGTCAGATTGAACGCAAGTCCTTCAGACCAGAGGCTAAACAATGGGATCACTATCAAGAACAGACTGTCTTCGCTCTGATGTACATCCTGGCCAAGAGCACGTTCTACTTGGATCCCAAGATTTGTGAGGGGCCCCACCAGTGAAAAATGAAGTGTCTACAAAGAGCAGGAACTGGGTTACATGAATGAATGAGACACAGCTTTAAGGACAAAGGAATTTCATTATAAAAGTCTTCTTAGCACTAGGCACCGCACAATTGATATTCTCCACACCCCAAGTACCCTTCATGTATTTCTGACAAGTAACTAAGTGACTTTGAAAAGGCCACTACTTAAAATCTTGGCACATCAAATGCTGTTCTATTTGGACGCTTAATTCTTGTTAAATGCTGCATGAAATATTTATAACCGCGATGCCATGCGTGTTTTCCACTTATTTAAGTAATTGTTTTTCACTTTGATTTACCTCTGGGTCTCATCTTTTCTGTTGATTTACAGTCATCAGAGATGAATACAAAGGGTCTAGCAAACTGTACAAGAGGATAGCCAGGCAATAAATAGCCAACTGAAGTGGTGTGTCTGCTTTAGAGAGCCGGTCTCATTTCCTGAGTAAATAACTATAATTTTCTTCTTATAAACTTTACTAAACTCATGTCTAGGCGGCTATGAATGCAAAGTGCCCTCCTACCACGAGCTGGTTTATTGACCATTTAATTGAACTCTTTCCTCTAGATCCTCATGGCAGTATATGAGGACCCTGAAATACAACCAATAATGCCGTGTTCAAGAGTGAAAACTCCAACCAAAGCCATTCATGAGTGTCTGCAACACTACACAGCACATGGCATCCACAAAAGTCTAGGAATTTTATTGGAATATAGTTCAAGTAAACATTGATGCTAAGTATCTATCTATCTATCTATCTATCTCTATATCGATCAATCGATCAATTGATAGAGATAGATAGATATATCTGTGCCAGTAGAGAGGCTTGAACTCAGGGCCTATGCACTTTCCCTCAGCATTGATTTATCAAGGCCTAGATCTTGTCAAGTGAAGAACGAATAACCAACTTTAGCCTCCAGTAAAATTTTTAGCCTATTAAAAGAAAAATGTGTAAATCTTCCTTTAGGTAATGCCTGGAAAGTTACTTAGATACTTGTTAATTTATCTTCCTTTTCCTTGTGCATCGTGAGTTGTACATGAAGTATGATTCATACAAATACCGTCGGCTAAATGAACAGCAATACAGATGACTCATACTATTAAATAAATCTCCCATCTTAACACATCCCAAATCCTTAACTCACCACCCATTGTATACAAGCAGAAAAGAAGCGTGAGTGTTTGCGTAAAGTTAAAACGATAGTCGTCATTGGCACACTGAGACAGTAGCCGTAGCCATAGCATGTGCACAACAAAGCAGCCATATTTCCCCTGGAGGAGAAGATCCTGTTACTAAGGACAGTCAGAATCCAGGGTGTCCATCTATGGAAGTAACAACTGAAGCTCTAAAAGAGGCAGAGCCTTCTAGAGACACTCACGACTGGAATACGATTCACCACGGCTCAGTGGGTATGAGAACTTTGTGTCCATCAGGGATAATGGAGGTCACAAATCTCTGTTAGTCACCGGAGTCCTCCCTGCCTTCTCGCTGCCTCGAGAGAAGATCCCTGGGATTTCTAGGTAGCGAGCCTTGCCTAGCCTGGCTCCCCAAGGGATAGTGTGACTGGAAAGGAATAGGATCCAAGATGCCTGAAGGATGCTGTGATGGATGTAAATGCAGCTCCTCGATGGCGAATGCATGCTGAGTATAGGTGCTTTGGCATTATGTGTTCTGCAATGCATGAGGGAAGGTGCTTGCAAGACTGGAAACCGTCTCCGTGGAGACAGACTGTGTTGGTTTCTACTTCCTCCCCATATCAGGCTCCGTGTGGGTTTCCATAGCCGCAGGACTTCAGAAGTTGTGGAAACCTGACAGGGAAGCTGCAAATCAAGCGTGCCAAGGAAAACAAGAGCAGGCAGATGAGTCACTAGAAAGCTCCACGGAGCCGAGCACCTGGGAGCTCGCACCTATAGTCCTAACTGCTCCAAAGGGTGGGAGCTGAGGATCAAAGTGTGAAGCTAGCCTGGGTAGGAAAGTCTGGAAGACTTGAATCTTCAACTAATCAACAGAAAGCAGGAAGTGGAGCTGCGACTCAAGTAGTAGAGTATCAGCCTTAGGCAACAAAGGTAAGAGACAGTGCCCAGGCCCTGTTAAGCCCTATATCACCATGAGAGAAGAAGAGAGAGGCTGAGGTCTATGGATCACGCCTATAATCCGACCTACTCAGAAATCTGAGATCTGAGGATCATGATTTGAAACCAGCCTAAGTAGGAAAGTCCATGAGACTCTTAGCTCCAATAGAAGAACCCAAAAGCCAGAAATGGTTCAAGTAGTATAGTGCTAGCTTTGAACAAAAAAAAATGCCCAAGGGAAGCTCTCAGATGTTTTCTTCATGCCCCAGGATTGGCACAAGGAAGGGAGGGAGGGAGGGAGGGGGAGGGAAGGGAGGGGAGGGAGGGAGGGAGGAGGAAGGAAGGAAGGAAGGAAGGAAGGAAGGAAGGGAAGGAAGGAGGAAAGGAAAGAAGGAGGGAAGAAAGGAAGGAAGGAAAGAAAGAAAGAGAGAGAGAGAGAGAGAGAGAGAGAGAGAAGAGAAAGGAAGGAAGGAAGGAAGAGAAGAAAGAACTGGGTGAGTCCGGTGGTTTACTCCTGTAATATTAGCTATTCAGGAGTCTGAGATCTTATGATCCCAGTTTGAAGCCAGTCCAGGCAGAAAAATCTTTGAGCTACTTATCTCCAATTAACCAGCAAAAGTAATTAGAGAAGTAAAGGTGTGGCTCAAATGGTAGAGGGCCAATAAGGCCCTGAGTTCAAACCACACTCCCCAAACAAACAAATCACACCCCACACCCCCCCCCCCCCACTCCCCGCAATACCCAATGTCTGCCAATGATGTTTTCTTTCAGTACCATGTCTGCAATCTCTAGTAAGCCACCGTCTTCGTCCGGGGAGCAGGGACTTGGCGGCTGGCATGGGAGTTGGGGTCTGCCTCCTGCATCCTCTCCCCCTGCCAACACTATCAAATGAATTCTGTCAACAGCTTGCCAAACCGGGCAGCCTAGCAAATGCTCTCCTGCTTCGCAGGGAAATGCAGACATTCTTATCGGTTCACAGTGCTTCCCACCTCAGTGTGATCTTGGGGTTCTTGCCAGGTGGTGCCACGTGAAGCCTTTTATAAGCTGACATTTCCTCTTACTGAGCGGCCATGTGTAGGAGCCAATCCAAACAGCGCGTGTAGTCTTTGGATCCCAAACTCGGTTTCTGTCTCTGTCTTCCTTCTCTTGATCCCTTCCTCAGGTCTTTCTGCCTCTGTTTCTCAATCTACCCCATGGGACGGCCTCAGGACAGGAGTCAGAGGAAAGGGGTGGCCTTCCAGCCAGATGGAGTTACTAAAAACCCAAAGGACCACAGCAGGTTAGGGTGCAACACTGAGGCCTCAAAGGGAAACTTTGGCTGGTAGTGTTTCCTGTAGCTAGAGAGGCAAAGCTTCCACTGTTTCAGAGCTCTTGTTACTGCTCATTGAAACAGGTAAGTAAAAAAGAAAAGAAGAAAGTAAAAGTAGGGAGAAGGAAAACAAGATAGGGCCAGCTTAACTGGAAGAAACATCTATTTGTAATGTTTCCAATAATGGATTATTAGTTAGCCCCCTGTAAAGGAGAACACTATAGAAAAATTTTTAGAGCTTGATGTTGCTTCCTCACAGGTGTTGAGCAAATCACACTGGCACGGTGCTTAGTCCAGGAGGATGAACTTGAAAGCACTCCTGTGGTCCAGCTCCCTCCGAGTGGGTGTGTGTGTAGGTGTGTGTGTGTGTGTTGGTTTGAACTCAGGGCCTAGGTGCTATCTCTGAGCTTTTCTGCACAAGGGTAGTACTCTACCACTTGGGCACAGTTTCACTTTGGGCTTTTTGGGGAAGGGGGTGTTTTTTTTGTTTTTTCTTTCCTTTTCCTTTTTTTTTTTTTTTGGTACTCAATTACAGATAAGCCTTACAGATTTTCCTGTCTGGACTGGCTTTAAATCTCAATCCTCAGATATCAGCCTGCTGAGTAGATAGAATTATCCACCAGCTCCCAAAAAACTATTTATTGATTGATTGATTGATTCATATATTTATCTATCTATTTATTTATTTTTGCCAGTCCTGGGACTTGAACTCAGGGCCTGAGCACTGTCCCTGGCTTCTTTTCGCCAGCATCCTACCACTTGAGCCACAGCACCACTTCTGGCTTTTTCTGTTTATGTGGTGCTGAGGAATCAAACCCCGGGCTTCATGTATGCAAGGCAAGCACTCTACTACCATTGGGCCATATCCCCAGCCCATGCATTTATTTTTCTTGCAGCAAGAAATTCACATAAAGAATACATGAGTCACTAGTTTTCTCTTGAAGATGACCACTTTCCTGGGTCTAATCAAAGCTGACTCTTTCCTCTCCGTGTCCCATCTCAAGTGCTTAGGGTAAAGTTTATTAAAGTGGGTAGCCAATGAAAGAGAACACCCTACTCAGGCCAGAGAGAGAAGTTTATTCCAGAACTGCTGACTCCTGGCTGAAATGACCCATAGCTGGAGAGAAGGCTGACCCACCCCAGCCTTGCCTTGCCTGGGGCAGCGGTGGGGGTGTGGCCAGGGGAGGGCCTCCTGCCTCCCGTACTTCAGATACCCGGGTAATGCGGGTACTGGGCAGAGACTTTGGACAGGAGGAGCATCTGCCTGGAGCCCTTGAGGTGGACCTTATACTTAGACCTCCGCACAGGTTTTGTGTGCCTTGTTTTGTTTAACCAATTTTGTAGTCTGAGCTGCAATGGTATTTTTCTTTAAGATGGGTGTTTGTGGAATAGCAAACTGAAATGGCCAAAGAGTCACAGCCAGTAACAGAAATAATTAGTGAAATAAGGTTCCTATGAAAAGGCACTAAAGGGTGAGTATTTGGGGTCTGCAGATTACAGTCGGGGGAAGGCTTTAAAGAATCCATATGCAAAGGTTCAGTGTTGACTACTGAGTGTCTGAGAGTGAGCAAGGAGGGGCGGAAGGGGACCAAAGCGCATCCTGTTCTCGTGTGGGGTGTCCAGAAGGTGGGGCTCTGTGCATCTTCTGCTGACCTGGCTGGGTGCTTTCCTGGAGGAGGCCTGGAGGCCTGAGGCCAAGCCAGCAGAATCCCCAGATCTCCAGCCCCGGCCTTGCTGAGCTCACACCCTGCTCTGCAGTCGGCTCGGGGTGGGGCTGGGGCTGGGGCCATCTCCTTGTTTCTTTGCTGTTAGACCATCTTAATATTTCCTCGGATTTTAATTGTCAATAAACAGAACGAAAGAAACACAGAGATGAGACAGGAATGCAAACAAACATGGCCCAGGATGGCATTTTAACATCACTCCAGGCACACATCCTCCATTTCTAACCAGACCCAGGCCACTCCCCAATCCAGGCCTCATTCTCAGGTGATCCCTCAGGCCAAACATGCACAAGTCATTTGTGATTTTTCTTTCTTCTTTTCCTTAGACTCTAATTGTCTAAATTCCTCTACAATTCATTTTCTCCTTCCTGTCGCTCCACTAGTTCCATAGCTTTCAGCCTTATTGGCTCACATACAAGTGATTGAAATATTGATATATATTAATATATACTATATACTATACTACATTATAGTATACTATGGTATATATAATATATACTGTACTATGTTATAGCATGCCATGACAAACTGTATATATTTGAATGTATCTTCTTAAAATTTAAAATTCAGTATTAAGAGGCAGTCACCTACACTATTTAAAAAGAAATGTACTCATTACATGACTTATGTAATTGTAACCCTTTTGTACATCACCTTTACAATAACAATTTAAAAAAGAAAGAAAAACATTTTAAAACAGTGAATACAACCCTAAATATTCATTTATGAGAACTTCTTTTCTGCAAAAACGAAAAGATTCTTTTTATCAAACTAATACTCATTTTGGAGTACATGGAAACTATTGGAAATTCTCACCACATTGGTAATTGTACCAATATTTTTACAAAACAGATCATGTTTTCTTCTGGAAATCTAGATTAAATAAAACTTATTTTTTTCTGGTTAAAAAGAGAAGAGTTGCTAAAAGGATCATTAGGCATACATAACAAACTGTCTCTCAATAACCAATAACCAGAGGAAAAGGAACTCAAAGACACAAGCTCCCACTACTGCTGCCGCCCACAGGACTCCGGTGTCAATTACAGGCCATTCCAGGAGGAAAAGTGGAAAGAAAGAAAAAAAAAAAAACCACTTTTTTTTTTTCCTACATTGCATGGCAGTAACCCTAGATTCAATCTATGCATGAATTCAGCAATTCTATGTGAGTTACACATTCAACAGGGCCATAAAACCATGCCTCAAAAGATAAACCAAATATCCATCAACAACATACTTAATAAACCAATTTTGGAATACTATACAACAACAGAAATAAGAAAAACTTCTGTAATATGCAGACATGGATGAATCTGTAAGCCATACTGGTCAGGAAACAGAGTCATGCAAAGGGTGTCCACATTGCACCGTGTGGGTTCCATACACGGCTTTGCAAACTGACCTGCAGTGCTGGGTGTCAGAGCTGCAGCTGCCCTTTCACAACGAGTTGAGTGTTGAGTTGTCTCAAGAAGGGACTTTGTGGCATGCTGGTGGCATCCTGTTTTCCTCATTGCTGTGACTGGTAGAGTCCCTTGGGGAACACTTCTGAATGTCACATGTTAGATTGTGTGCTTTTCAGTACAAAGTGTAAACAAAACAAGACCTCTTCTTAATGAGGCGGGGAACATCTGTAAGATTCATAATTGTAGCAGTTCCATTTTGCCCTCACTGGCATGTGTCCGATAGACTTGAGTGGCTGTTAAAGTTAGGAAGTGTGTTCCTTCTCTGTGTCTGATGACCTAAAGGAGGGTGATGACTGTATCCCAGGAGAAATGAAATGCTCAGCTCAAGTCATGAGCAGGCCATCTGTCATTAATTTGGTCTCACTGATGTAAAAAAAATATAAAAAGAGCATTTGTGCTTAGGTGCCAATAATAATCTTACCATAGGAACCAATATCTATCATGGCCTTTCTATCACAATTTCTGTGTGGGTTTTTTTTTTATATTAACATAAGACCCTGGCACTGGTGTTTCATGCCTGTAGTAGCTCATGCCTAGCCATTTAGGAGGCTGAGATTGGAGGATCACAGTTTGAAACTAGCCAGGACAGAAAAGTCCTTGAGACTCTTATCTTTGATTAGTTAGCAAAAAGCCAAAAGTTGAGTTGTGGCTCAAGTGGTAGAGCACTTGAGTGGTAGAGCGAAGGCCCTGAATTCAAACCCCAGCACTGACACAGACATATACACACAAATCAAGAACAGGCTCTTACAGTAATTGGGTGTAGACAAGTTATAAGAAGTAATTAGCCTGACCTGTATCAGATAACCATAGATCAATAAATATGAAATTCTCAGTGTAAATATTGGAAACCTATTAAAACACATGCATTTAAGATTGTTTAAAATGGAAAAAATCTTTACTTAATTGTATCCTTTTTAGGAAAGAGTGACTTTTTGGAAGTGGTCAAATATTTACCTTATCATGAAAAGATATTTATGGAACTACAATGTGTTTGTCTCTATTCTCAGTAGTAAACTTTTAAAGGATACAAAAAGAATTGAGTCTGAAGATGATAAAGCTTGGGCTATCAAACCTGAGTATGCAGAAAGCTGGAAGATTTAGTAACAAGTTAGGGATCAAGCACTTCTTGTTGCGTAAATCATGTTTTATCTGTAGGACTGTGAAACATTCCGAGCGAATCTGAGACTCACCTGGCTTCAGTTTCAAATAAACCTGAAACTCATACAGGTTCAACAAAAGTTTCGTCAAGGTTCATGAACTTTCATCAAATGTGAGCTGATTTTTTTGAAGTTGGACAATTCAATAATTTTACCATGTTTAGACTAGATTTCTTTACAAATGAAACTCTCAGGTGCAAGCCAAAGGAGATTAAATGCAAACAGTCTTATACTTACTTTTTACAAATATAATTTTGACATGTTTTTAAAAAGTTTTAAGCCAATTTCAATGAGTTTAAAAAAAAGAAACCCTAGTTTGATATTTTATATTTTCTCTATAAAATACTTTCTGGAATTAATAGCACTTAAACTGTATATAGTCACAGCAATTACCAATATTTATTATTCAGTTGTTTGTGTGTGTGTGTGTGTGCGTGTGCACACACGCATGTGAATACTAGGCTCAAACTCAGGGCTTTAAACTCTTTCTTGACCTTTTTGCTCAAAATTGGTACTCTTCCACTTGAGCTCCAGTTGCACTTCTCCCCTTTAGGCTGGTTAATTGGAGACCAGAGTCTCACTGCCTTTCCTGCCAAGGGTGGCTTCAAAGAGAGAGCTTTACTTCTCAGCCTCCTGTGGAGCTATGCTGATAGTAGTGAGCCATTAGTGTTTGCTTGTTTTCAATGTCACATAATTGTAATTATTATTTTTACCCCACTTCTCTATGCTAAATCCTTTTACATGGAGTACAACTAGAGAGGAGTCAGATGACTTGTCCAAGGTAGGCAACTAAAAAGTTACAGATCCAAAGGTTTTTTTCTTCATGTTTTCTATCAATGTACATTAATTAATGGTAGAAGAGGCTGTGGTTGTGCAACTCTGTGGCTGTGGTTAATGTACATTGAACAAGTTTATCTTCTCTATTCTTTTTCCTTCATCTTTCCTCCATACTCATTCCCCCTTTTCAAACAATATTTGGTGGGTCTCATTTCCATTCTACACATACAGATAGTTTGTCCACTTCCCTCTAGGACTTATTCTCTCCCACCCTCCCTTTCCACTGTTGCCCCTAGAGAGCCCCCTGTTTAGACTCGATATCATACGTATGCTGTCATCACCACCACCACCGCCACCATTGCAGCTGTCTTTGTCCTCGTGATGTAGCTCCTGTCTGTAATCCTAGTTATTTAAGAGGCTGAGATCTGAAGAACTCTGGCTTCAGATACAGATTTTTACATGGTATGTTTATCTCTATCTTTCCTGGCTATTTATTGTAATCTTCTTCGGGACATTTTTCTATCCTCTAAACCTTGTAATTTATCTGTAATGCTTTCCCACCACTAGGTAAGTGAATTACATTCCTCCACTGAATTTCCAAGGAAACTCAACACTTTGTGTTCTCATAATTCTTTAACATGGCTTCTTGCTTTGATCATGAAAATGTGTCTATTATCTGTCACAGTATTTGTGATTTTGAGGGTGACTAGAAGAATATACTTCAGTCAGTGGGAACGAACTTCCTTAGCATGCACAAGATCCCTACTTCAATCCTCAGCACTGCAAACAAAAAATATTTATTTGTGTGGAGTACTGGTGGCTCACACATGTAATCCTAGTCACTCAGGAGGCTGAAAGCCAGCCCAGACCATAAAGTCTATGAGATTTTTATCTCCAATTAATCACCCAAAAGCCAGAAGTGGAACTGTGAGCCCCAGCTTTGAGCAAAAAAGTTAAAGGACAGTCCCCAGGTTCTGAGTTCAAGCCTCAGGACAGACAAAACCCAATACAATATTCATCTTTTCTCCATGTGTACCTCTTATGTCCTCCACAGAAGGTTATCATTGTTATAAGAACAAATGTGTTATAGTGAGTTTTAACATATCAGTCTCATGTTATTATGTTACCTTAGTCATCATTAATAGTACTATTTAATGTAAATCTTATGGACCCCACACAGTTAATAGATGAGCTTCAAAAACTGATGTCACCCCTCCCTAAAACTGAATAGTGTATAAAAAATTAGAAATTTCTGCTCTATTAAAACAATGCATGTAGAGATTTTGCTTGAAGAGAACAGACTTACTGAGTCTTTATTCCTTTCAAGTTTTAACCTCAGTTCCACATACTCATGCTGACATTAAACTCTACTCAGTCTTCAAAGCTCGTTTCTTTGCCTTTAGACAGAATTTGTCAGAAAGATCTGACCACATGCAAACACAGTGCCATTAATGTTCTCCTGAGAAAGGAATTCACTACTTCAACTTGCTCTTACAAAAACACAAAACCACCCTCGACCTCCTATGTCACCCACTATGTTAACTATTCTTTCTTAGATTATGATTGTGTATGTGTGCGCACATGTGTTGGTACTAGGTAGGGCCTGGGCATTGTCCCTTAGCCCCTCTGCTCAAGACTTGTGCTCTACCACTCTGAGCCATAGCTCTACTTCCTGTTTTCTGGTGGTTAATTGGAGATACAAGTCACATGAACTTTCCTGTTTGGCCTGGCTCTGCACTGCAGTCCTCAGATCTCAGCCTTCAGCATAGCTAGGATTTTAGGTGTGAGCCACCAGCCCCTGGCCATTTCCAGCTTTTGACTTGTAAACTGTAGAGAAGAGTTCTTCAGCTTTGTCTTCTCCAGCTGGTTTTGGACTGTGAGCCTCAGATCTCTGCTGCCTGAGTAGCTGGGATTATAATTGTGAGCCAGCAGCAAGTCCCTGACTAAAAATGATCACTTTTTAAACATCAAAATGTGACTCGTTCTTGAAGTTTCTCAGTGTTTTTGCATCCCTTGTCATTCTTTTGACATCATTTCTCTGGGTTTTAAGCTCCCAAGATTTTCTCTGTGAATTTTAGAGCACTGCATACCAGGGAAGAGGTCAATAGTGACTTAAATCTCACAATCCCATTCTTATGAAATTGACTTGTAAGGAAGCCAGCTTAAATCCAGCAGGAAGAAAATTACTCCACAAATTCGTACACATAAATTTTTCATTGGGTGTTCATGTAAATAATAAATAAGAATACACTGTCCTACTTTTTTTGGCTTTCTATTCCTTGTAGATGAATTAAACTATCAGCATATGATAAAACATACACTTCCCAGTGAAGATTTATTTGTAATTTTGACATTTACCTTCTCTAGATATCTTTTTGGTTTCTTGCCTCCTTAAAAATAATGACATGTCAGCCAGGTGCCAGTGCCTATAATTCTAGCTACTCAGGAGGCTGAGATCTAAGGATGGTGGTTCAAAGCCAGCTTGGGCAGGAAAAAGTCCATGGACTCTTATCTCCAGGTAACCACGAGAACATTGGAAGTGGAGCTTTGGCTCAAAGTGATAGAGTGATAGCCTTGAGTGAAAAAGGTCAGGCACAGTGAGTGCCCAGGCCATGAGTTCAAACCCCATGACAGAAAAAATAGACAGTAAATTACATATATGAAAATATAATAATGAAATCTCCCTGTGTATTACTAACATATGAGATCATTATACTTAAGTAGAATAAGATAAATATTTAAACCTGCAATTTTAAGCAAAATAAAAAAATCATACCATGCTAAAGACAAAGAAAGTACCTAAATTACTTGTAAAAGATAAAAATGATAGAAGAAATGATGTTTTCACATCTTCACTAAATAAACCCCAGGTTTCTATGGTTACAAATCAGAGAAAGGACTTAGTATAAGAAAACTGTGAGCTGGGCATGACTGTAATCATTGCTACTCAGTAGGCTGAGGTCTAAAAATCATGGTTCAAAGCCAACGTAGGCAGAAATCTCTGTGAGACTCGTATCTCCAAGTAAACTCCAATAAGCTGAACTGGAGGCAGATCAAGTAACAGAGCGCCAACCTTGAGCACAAAAGCTCAGGGACAGTGAACAGGCCCTGAGTTCAAAAGGAAAGAAAAAAGAAGAATGACCATAATAGCCTCCCACTCAGGAATATTATTTGTCATTAAGTACGTTTTGGATATCCAGATTTCTTCTTGTCACATTTAAACCTGAGGAAAAGAGCTCTGTCAGCATGATGCTATTTCTGCCCCACGAAGCAATGGTTGGAACCCCAGCCTGGAGGATAAACTTGACTTCTCCATGGGAAACCACAGGGAAATGGCTTGACTGAGAAGCTCGCTCCTATATAAATTGTTTGGGTCGTATTCTTTTCCACACAAGCTGCCATGACTTAACAGCCGTAACAGACTCATGATACCATGTTGTCTCCAAGAACCACTTCTCCTGAATGTCTGCAGCGTGCAACAAAAATATTGAGTGCATGAGACTCAAGCATAAGCTATAAAAAGCAGAGGGAATTAGGATCAGCCGACACCCGTATCTTGGCACAGGTTTGAAATGTTAGCTTCTGACAGTGGAAGCTTATTAAACAATTTGGAAATAAGACATTTTCCCACCACAAGGAAAACATTCATTTCTAGGGACTTTACAACCTGGGATTTAAAGGCTTTAAAAGAAAATATGCTGTCTGGATTGTGGATTATCTAAAGGCATTGGAGAGAGACCTGCCAATACAATTGGCCTGAGGTGGGAAGGTTTGAAAAGTCCTCTTAAGTAAAAAAAAAAAAAAAAGGGGTGGGGGTGGGGGAGGGAGCCCAAGAAGAAATGAGTCATAGGCCAAAGACAAACCATCTTACTACAAACAGTGCGATTTCGTAAGAAAATATGAATACAAAATAAAAGGAAAGACTACTTTATTCTTACCAGTGTTTACTCTGTGTGTGTGTGCATGTGTGCTATTTCCGGGATTTGAACTCAGGGCCTAGGCACTGTCCCTGAGCTTTTTTTCTCAAGATTAGCATCACTTGATCCACAGCTCCATTTCTAGCTCCTTGGTGGTTAATTAGAGTCTCATGAACTTTCTTGCTCGAGCTGGTTTTGAACTGTGAGCCTCAGTTCTCAGCCTCCTGAGTAGCTAGGATTACAGGTGGGAGCCCTTGGCACCTGGCTCAAGAGGTACTTTTATATAAGCTGTTCCCAGACAGTACAAAAGATCTTCAGTTCTACTCAGGAGTATGTGGGTCTCTGGCTTTGAATCTGGAAAGTAGAGAAAGCTTCCTACCCAGTAGGGCAGTACTGAGTGAGTCCAGTCAGATGCAGAGAGGACCACGGACAGCCAGCAGACATGACAGTGCGGAGGAATCCTCCAGCTCCTCAGGCTTTCTACTTTCTTCCTGAGATTTATCGTATTTCCCAGCTTTGTGGTTGAGAGCACAGACAATCTCTAAGAATCACACAAGTGTTACTTTTGCTAGTTTTCCTTCCTTCCTTCCTTCCTTCCTTCCTTCCTTCCTTCCTTCCTTCCTTCCTTCCTTCCTTCCTTCCTTCTTCCTTCCTTCCTTCCTTCCTTCCTTCCTTCCTTTCTTTTCTTTCTTCCTTCCTTCCTTCCTTCCTCCCTCCCTCCTTGTCTCCCTCCCTCCCTCCTCTCCTTTCTTCCTTCCCTCTTTTCATTTCTTTCATGCATGTTGGTCCTGGAGCTTGAACTCAGAGCCTTGTGCTCTCTTTCAGCATTTTTGTTCAAGGCTGATGCTCTATCACTTGAGTGTCAGCTCTACGTCCATCTTTTTTGGTGGTATGTTGGATATTAAAGTCATGGACTTTCCTGCCCAGGAGGATTTTTATCATTGATCCTCAGATCTCAGCCCCCTGAGTGGTTAGGATTACAGGCATGAGGCCCCAGGTATGGATAGCTTTTCTTACACATAATTATCTGTGTAGAAAGTGTGGTTGCATGTATGCACAGTGCACATGCAAAGTATATAAAACACTTAACATGTCACAAATGGCATCCCACATATAAACCCCTTCAACTTACGTTAATTCAGCCAGGCTCCAGTGGCTCACACCTGTAATCCTAGCTACTCAGGAAGCTAAGATTTGAAGATCATGCTTCAAAGACAGCCCTGCCTAGAAAGTCCCTGTGACTCTTATCTCCAAGTAGGTACCAGAAGGCACACCAGAAGTGGAAGCCAGAGTGGACCTGAAGCTCAACTAATAGAGTGCTAGCCTGGAGCACACAACTCAGGGACAGTGCCCAGACCCTGAGTACAAGCCCCATGACTGGCATCAAAAATAAGTAAATAAACAAACCAACAAACAATGCTAGCTCACAGGCAGTGCTAATCGTATGTAGCAAGATGGCTAACAGTGCCTACTCCAGCACATGGTTGGCTAGTCACACAGTGGGGTTATAGCACAGCACTGTCTTTATGGAAGGCTTGTGATGTCTCCTCAAATCAGACTACGTGCTGGTGAGTTTGGATATAGCACCAAGTACAATCTATGTAGAACCACAGCCTCCTACGGGGAGTCAATCTGCTCAAAACACAAGGAACCCCCCCCCCCAGGGTGAGGGCACAGAGGAAGAGCCTTCCTCTTCTACTCAGGGATCCCTCCTCTTCCTCCTCCTCCTCCTCTTCCTCCTCCTCCTCCTCCTCCTCCTCCTCCTCCTCCTCCTCCTCCTCCTCCTCCTCCTCCTCCTCCTCCTCCTCCTCCTCCTCCTCCTCCTCCTCCCCCCCCCCCTCCTTTTATTTTTAAATCATTGTACAAAGGAGTTGCCATCCAACTTGCTCAGTGTCACCCCTTGCAACATTTCCTGTCCTCCTTCCTAACCCTGCCCTTTCCCTCAGTTTTCTTAATTTTGTAGGATATGTACTGAATTTTATGACTATATTCACACACACCACACACACACACACACACACACACACACACACACCTTCACTTCCTGTCTTCATCTGCCTGCTCTGTTGCCCTTGATCCCACTCACCTCTTTCAAGTACCCATTTCCTAGTATTTATTTTGTTGGACTATGAGTTAACCTTTCTAAGGAATGAACACTGAGTTTTCCCCTGGATCTACCATCTTTTGGTGAATACAGTTGTGTGTATTTGGATACCACCTCAGTGTGTTTACTTACACATTGATAGATTAATTCTAGCTTCTACATACAAGAGAAAACATGCATCCTTGGTTTCTGTGGGCCTGACTTCACTTACTATGATCTCTTGTTTCTGGTTCTTCTAAAAGAAAAGGAAAAAAAAAAGGAATGTGAAGTGGAGTGGTTTTTCAAAATTTCTTTCAATGTCTGTTTTTCTGTGGTAAGTCCTTTGTATACACAAATAATACATAAAAGAATTCTATTTTTTCCATTTCTTTATTTTATTTATTTATTTTCTTTTTTCCCCCTTTTTTCTTATTTATTGTCAGACTGATGTACAGAGAGGTTACAGTTTCATACGTTAGGCATTGGATACATTTCCTGTACTGTTTGTTACCTCCTCCCTCATTCCCCCTCCTCCCTCCCCCTCCCCCTTTCCCTCTGCCCCCATGAGTTGTTCAGTTGGTTTACACCAAACAGTTTTGCAAATACTGCTTTTGTAGTCGTTTGCCTTTTTATCCTGTGTCTTCTATTGTTGATGATCCTCTTGTATCCCCTTTCTGTGGTTGTACCTGCACTATCACTGTATCTTATCTGAGTACATTGGAAACTGTATATAATGGTATTAGAACTAGGAGAGTGAAAGGGAATACCAAAATAAAAAATTCTATTTATATAAAATGTTTTCATATACCCATGCACTGTGGGATGGTTAAATTGAATTAATGAACACTTATCTTTGGAAATATAGTCAATCTCAGATTTGGACTCTTCAGCACTATAGGAAATAAAAGTTTTTTTACATCAACTATTCTGTGGTGTGTTTTTAGGCAGTCCTAGCTAACTGATACATGATTGAAAATACTTAGGAAGTTAGTAATTTTGACAAAAAGAAGAGTATCCAATAATACAGAAATATAAACATATATAACCCTGTGGAATATATATATACATATATATATAATCTTCTCTGAAACACATTTCAAATCTTAGAAATAAATCATAGTTCTTTGGTGTTATACTGTCCTCGTGTACATTCCCCTTGGTTTATTTTCCCAAATGTAGACCTCTCGAGTCATAATTGATTTTTGAGAGCAATATAAACAACCAACTCAGACAACTGTAAAATCACTAATACTGCTAAACAATCTGTGCGCAGAGAAGCCTGTTTTTTAGTAAAAATTTTCTTAACGACAGGGTTACAAATGTTGTCATCTAACAGGAAATCAGATAGCTAGTTAGTTGGCCTCATCAAGTGTTCAGTTTTAAGACATTTTAGCCTCAGAGTGGTTCAGAATTCTCACATGTACCATGTGTCCATTATTTACATTATTCTTTGTGTTTAACATCAGTTCATAACTAATCCTAGCTTAGGATCTATAAGACATTACTCTTACATCTTCAAGTTAATTGAGTTTGTCCTTTGAGTTTTAGTCCTCAAAGTTGTTTTTCTTAACAATATGCAAAACACTTCTGGGTATATTTGTAGAATTGATCTATCTATCTCTATTTTAACTCATAAATTAATACTATCAAAGTCATAACCCTGCTTGCACATTTGTTTTCAACTTCCTGCTGAGTTTAACTCTCCATTGTAAAGGAAATGGAGTTGGAGAGTCCATCTTATTTCTAAATAAATCAGTCTATTTTACTGCACAAAAGATAAAAGAGAGATCAACAGAGGAGAAAGAGAAGATAGAGGCCCAGAGATACATGGATATACATGATGACTGATGGATGACAGCTGTTTGGTCAGTGATAAACAGGTACAAAGACATAGAAATGTATAGTAACTGTCTTTATCAAAGGAAAGGAACTTTAATTTCTTAGTATCTAATGAAAACCACTTTAAACCTGTTGGTCTCCATGACAACTCTAATGATGCACACACAGAGATAATACTCCATTTTAGAAACTATTTATAGTTGTACCCCAAAATTCAAATGCAACTTCATTAGCAATGCACCAAAAAACCAAACAACAACAACAACAAAAAAAAACAAAGTCAGTATCCCTGAGTATGTTGGGCCATGGATCTCTGTCTCAAAGAATGGGCTTCAGGAATTGCATAGGAAATACTGTGACACAAATGTCAACAGGTTTTAGTCAGCAATCTGAGTGCCAAGAGAGATATACCACACCCCTAGCCCTAGATATGTATGGTTCTGGAGGGAAAATGGCAGAGGAGCAACAGAGCACTAACTGAGCCTGGAATGAGGTATGCCACTCATTAAAGAAAAATAACTACCAACCAAGAGTACTGTACCCAGCTAAGCTCTCATTCATAGCCAAGGGTCAAGTAAAAACATTCCACACACAGCAAGGAAAAACTGAAACAATATATCTCCATAAAACCAGCATGGTCCTATATTTAAAGAACCTCGTAAGTTCTACTCCCAAGTTACTTGAGCTGATCCAAAACATTGGCAAAGTAGCAGGACAGAAAATAAATCCTCAAAAACCAATGGCTTTTCTGTATGCAAACAATGCAAAGAGTGAGGCTGAAATCAGGAAAGCAACTCCTTTTGCAATAGCCTCAAAAAAAAATACTTAGGAATAATCTTAACCAAAGAAGTGAAAGACCTCTATGATGAGAACTTTAAAAACATGAAAAATGAAATTAAGGCAGAATTAAGGAAATGGAAAAACCTCCCATGCTCCTGAATTGGGAGGATTAACATTGTGAAAATGGCAATATTGCCAAAGGTTATCTACAGAGTCAATGCAATACCCATCAATATCCCAACATCATTCTTTAACGAAGTAGAGGAAGCAACTCAAAAATCCACATGGAACAATAAAAGACCACATATAGTAAAAACAATCCTAAGCAGGAAGAACAGTGCTAGAGGAATTTCAATACCAAACTTCAAGCTGTATTACAAAGCTATAGTAATAAAAACAGTTTGGTATTAGTACAAGAACAGGCCTGAAGATCAATGGAACAGAACTGAAGACCCAGAAATGAACCTGCAGACCTATGGGTACTTAATCTTTGATAAAGGAGCTAAAAAATAGGATGGAAGAAAGACAACCTCTTCAACAAATGGTGCTGGCAAAATTGGTTAAACACCTATAACAAATTAAAACTAGATCCTTATATATCACCCTGCACCAGAATCAACTCCAAATGGATCAAAGACCTCGATGTAAAAGCAGATACCCTGAAAACATTGCAGGAAGGAATAGGAGAAACACTTGGGCTCCTTGGCACAGGTCAAAACTTTTTAATAAAGGTCCAGAAACACAACAAATCAAAGAAAGTTTAGACAAATGGGACTGCATCAAACTGCAGAGCTTCTGCATGGCAAAGGATGTAACTTGCAAGATAAATAGATAGCCCTCAGATTGGGAGAAGATCTTCACTGGCCATACATCATACAAGGGCCTCATATCTAAAATATACATAGAACTCAAAAAATTAAATCTCCCCAAAACAAATCCTCAAAGCAACAACTGCCCCCTTAATAAATGGGCTAAAGACCTAATAAGAGACTTCTCTGAAGAGGAAATGAGAATGGCCTAGAGGCACATGAAGAAGTGCTCAACATTGCTGGCCATAAAGAAAATGCAAATCAAAGCAACATTGAGATTTCACCTTACCCCAGTAAAAATGTCCATTATCAAGGAAACTAATACCAACAGATACTGGTGGGAATGGGGCCAAAAGGGAACCCTACACTGTTGGTGGGAGTGTACATTTGTTCATCCACTCTGGAAAGCAGTGTGGAGGTTCCGCAAAAGTCTAAACATAAAGCTCCCCTATGACCCAGCAGCCCCACTTTTGGGCCTTTAACCCAAAGGATCACAAACAAGACCACACTAAAGCTACCAGAACAAGTATGTTCATCACAGCACAATTTACTATCACTAAAATATGGAACCAACCCAGATGCCCCTCACTAGATGATTGGATTAAGAAAATGTGGTATATATACACAATGAAATTCTATGTTTCCATCAGAAAGAATGGCATTTCCCCATTCATAAAGAAATGGAAAGACTTGGAAAAAAAATCTTATTCAGTGAAGTGAGCCAGACCCAAAGAAACATAGACTTTTATGGTTTCCTTTATTGGTAATAATTAGTACATGTCTAGGATAGTCCTAGCAGAAGATCACAATAGCTCAATAGCTTGTACACGTGAACACCTAAAATAATGCTAAGCGAAATGAACTCCAAGTTATGGAAATAAGTGGTTTATCATTGTTGTTATTCTTAATGCACCATGCAAAACTATGCCTTTTACTTTTGTCTTTCTTCCCCAGGGTTTTACCCCTGATGTCACTGTAACTGATTTTGGTACCCTGGGTGTGTGTGTTTATCGGAACTAGGGAAGGGAAAGGGAACACCAAAATGGAGAGGCAAAGTATAAAAGATGAACCAACGCTACAGCAATTCTTATAAGACAATATGCTGTCAAGCAACTGTACAGCTCAGGGTCTGGTGGCATTTGGGGAAGGGGGGAGGTGGGAGAAAAATGAGAGGAGGTAACAAGTTTGATTTTTTTTTAAAAAGTACTCACTGCCTTACATATGAGACTGTAACCCCTCTGTCCATCTCTTTGACAATAAATTAATTTTAATCCTAGCTACTCAGGAGGCTGAGATCTGAGGAATTGAAGATACGAGGTTTGAAGCCAGCCTAGTCAGAAAAGTCTGTGAGACTCTTATCTACAATTAATGACTGAAAACGCCAGAGACGGAGCTATCGCCAAGAGAGCTAGCCTTGCGTGAGAAAGCTGAGCCCGCACTTGGGGCTGGAGTGTTAAGCCCAGGACTTCCCACCTCCCACAATAAAAAGAAAAACGTGACCATCGAAGCTAGGTCATAAATAGTAAAAGTAACTGAAATTGTACCCAAATTTTCTCAAGAAATTCAATAATCTACAAAGAGAGAATTTCTATTATGGTGCAGGACACATTGAGGACTGCTGGCTTTCAGTTTCATTTACCTGATCTGACCTGAAATATTCAGTACTGTCACAGTCTGGAAACTTCTTTCCTGAAGGAAGGAGCCATAGGCCTCCAAATAAAGACTTCTTAGTCTTGCCTAGTATTTTTTAATGAATTTCAAAATTTATTACCTAGTGAATTTTTTACTTTAAGATCTGGAAATCAACAGATCCTTAATCTTTCCACAATGAGATAAAAGAAAAATAGAACCCATAAAAGTAATAACCAGAACTCACTTCATTCTTTTTTCTGCAAATTAATTTTAAGGAGAGAGACAAGCTCTGGGATTACACTGAAAAAACAATTTCCAAAAAGAGGGTTTCATGGAAATCCTCAATAAAATAAAATCAAACAAACAAAGAAACAAGATTTTTTTAAAAAATAAATTTTGCTTATAAGAACTTCTTGGCTGAATAAATGAAACAAGCAAAGGCTGAATGCATGCCATACTGATTACATTTTGCCTCTGGCTTTTTTGTTTCTGAGCCAGAGTGAGTCCTATTTTGGACTGTGGTTATAATTCTGAGCCATTTCTCCTACAAGAGATAAGGCACGGAGATCACGAAGTGGCAGTCATATAAAATTACTAACTCAAACAGTATGAAACGGATTCAGCAGAGTCACAGAAACAGTCCTTGATTGAAAAACAACTATTTTTAATTATGAAGTGACAATTGGTAAATAGCTCCTTAGGCATGAAGCTGTTTCTTAACTTAATAAAGCCAGCCATATTAATTGGGCAATACTCTTGAACTGGATTAAGACTCAATTAAGAAGGTGACACAAGACTCTCTCTGCTTATTCTTGGCATGGTAGAGAGATCATCTTGAATATCTGAATATCATACACACACACACAATAAAACACAAGACACATAAACACATTCACACAAACACATAAGGACACACAAAACACAACAAACAATATGACACACATTTGCTAACTAAATAACCATTTAATCTTGGTTCTAAAATCTACACAAAACATCCTGTCTGCATTTGCTTCTTGGTTAGTTTCTAGCCCTCTTCAAAAATCCTAACACAAAGCAAAAGTAGGAGTGGAAGTTAAAATTGTCTATCTACCTAGAAGTGATAAGAACAAATCCTCCAGGGCTGGGGATATAGCCTAGTGGCAAGAGTGCCTGCCTCTGATACACGAGGCCCTAGGTTCGATTCCCCAGCACCACATATACAGAAAACGGCCTGAAGCGGCGCTGTGGCTCAAGTGGCAGAGTGCTAGCCTTGAGCGGGAAGAAGCCAGGGACCGTGCTCAGGCCCTGAGTCCAAGGCCCAGGACTGGCAAAAAAAAAAAAAAAGAACAAATCCTCCAGTCGTGTGACCCTTACAGCACAGTGAGAAATGCTTCCTTGCCACTTGAATGTCCTTTGAGCGAGGCTGGTACTTCCTGACTACAGGAAGTGAAGTGGAATTCGACTCCTCCATTGGAAAGAGCAACATCGCCCTATTTGTAAGGAAATGGAAAGACTTGGAAAAAATTATATACACAAAGGAAGCCAGATTCAGAGAAACATCGGCTGCATGATTTCCCTTGCTTGTGGTAACTAGAATATGCCTATAAATCTACAGGTAAACATGCTGGATGGTAAGGGAAAACATGCCCTGGAGCATGGTAAATTATACAGGACTCTAGACATTTACATAGTAGGACCAATGGAGGATAGTCTTAGGAGGGGAACATAAAGACTCAATATCTATGGGCATCTGACCATATAAAATAATATTTATTGAAATGAACTCCAGGAAATGGAAACTAGAGCTTTTTTCCTTTGTTGTTATTTTTTTTTTTTCTTTTCTTCTGGTCTTGTTTCTTTATCTCTCTTTGAGGGTAGGGGGGCACATACAGAATGAACAAACGCAGCATGCTGCTTTTGTTTCTTGTCCCTCTAATCTGATGTACCCATCAGCCTGAGGCTAAACAGACCCTCCAAATCCTTTACTAGGAAAACTTTGATATTTGTGGTCTTTCGCAAAGGCAAAAAAGAAAATATTTTCTTAGGTAAGAAATATTAGGGAGAATGTCTTAATAATTTTAAACATTCATTTGTTGCTTTGTCCCTGTTCCTTTTTGCCAAAGTTGGCAAGAAGAGAACTTTTCCTATGCTATTTGATTCATTGAATCACAGTCAATGTTCATGGTGACTGATAATGCACTATTGTACTCAATCGCCACCAGAAATACATTGTTCTGTTGATGTTGTATTTTGTATATGCCCAATTAAGTTTTCCCTAATTAGGTTTCACCTGTATGGGAAAATGTTCACATTACCAGTTGTCTCTTGTGTGTAAGTATGAAGATCTTTATCCCCTATGTGCAAGTCCTGAGGCTTGAACACGAGGCCTGTGTGCTGTCCTTGAGCTTTTTGTGCTCAAAGCTAGCTCCCTACCATTTGAGCCACAGCTCCAGTTACAGCTTTTTGGCAGTATATTAGAGATCAGTCTTAAAAACTTTCCTGCCCAGGCTGGCTTTGAACCCTGATCCTCAGATCTCAGTTTCCTGGATAGCTAGGATTGTACAGGCCAACGTGTCCTTTGCAACATGACCTGGTGCAAAATCCACATTATTGCCAGGTACCAGTGGCTCATGCCTGTAATACCAGCTACTCAGGAGGCTGAGATCGGAGGATCAATGTCCAAAGCCAGCACAGGCAAGAAAGTCCACATGACTCTTGTCTCCAATTAACCACCAGGAAACCCAAAGTGACACCGTGGCTCAAAGTGGTAGAGCATTAACCTTGAAACATGGCCCCCTCCCCCAATCATCCATATTATTAGAGCATCGATAAAAAGCCAATTGAAGATTAGGTGATAACAAAATTGACTTCTTATAGCTTTGACCATTTTGAGTTTTTGGTTTTTTTATAGCAAATTTCAAAGCCTTGAACTCTTGTCCCAGAGAAACTAAGTCGACATGAGCCTGGGTTGACGTCCGAGTGGCCCAGGTGGGGACCGGCCAGTGAGCCCAGCAGTGCTACGCATGCTCACCATGCTCCGCAGGCCCAGTCCCCAGCACAGCCACGCAGAGGAAAAGCACGGAAACTGGACAAATGCCTTTGGCATCCCTTACCAAGACACAAGAGGACTGTGTATCACAAAAGCAGAAACACGAGGATGAAGACGTGCCATCAAGTGTGTCATGGTACCAAGGAGACAGGAAAGTTTGAAAAAGTGTCTTGGCTTAAGATACTACGAAATATCATCAACTGTGAGTGTGAAGGGAACATTTCTCTTTGATTTGGCTCTGTTCCTTATGTAGATCACAAGGATTGCATTAGCCGCCTAGAGCATATAAAAATTAATGTGTTAATCTGAGTAAAATCATTTTCATAAGATTTTGATCAAAAGGTCTGTTTAGTTGTCATTGTGTAGGAGGTTCCAAGCCACTATGGCTCATCCATCTTTTGCTGAGAATGGTTTGCATTTTAATGGTCTATACCTTGCCCTGAGACAATCTTTCATAGCTGAAAGATGGTTCCTATTTTCTTCTTTTATTTTTATTATAAAGGTGACGTACAGAGGGCGGCCATTCTACGTCAGGTAATGAGTGCATTTCTTCTTGCACACTGTCACTCCCTCCCTTACTCTTTCCCAGCTTTCCCCTCCCGTTCCTGCCCACAAGTTGCATAGTTCATTTTAAACATAGTGTCTACTGAGTACCCGAATAGTTTCTAAAAACAAGTTAAGTTCCTGGTTAGACAATTTGTACACACTTTAAAGAGACACTTTTAACAAAATAACTTTTATCTCACTTTATCTTGTTTATGTATATGTCTTTAAAATCCCAAATTAAAAAGGATGAAGGAATACAGAAAATGAGTTGACAGCATTGTTATAATTGTGTGTGTGTGTGCATGCTCGCACATGTGTGCGCGCTCATGCAGGTTCTAGTACTTGAACTCCAGGCCTGGGCTCTGTCACTGAGCCTCTTTTGCTCAATACTAGCACTGTACCACCTGGGCCATAGCACCACTTCCAGCTTTTGGGTAGTTCATTGGCTATTAGAGTCTTACAGACTTTACTGCCCAGGCTGGCTTTACACTGTTGTGGTCAGATCTCAGGTGCTTGCTTGTGTAGCTCAGATTACAGGTGTGAGATATTGGTGCCCAGTAACACTATTATTCATAGTAGACAATTTATCTGCAATGAAATGACCATTGTTTTAGAAAGAACAGTCAGTACCTTTGTTTCATTGCTATTTAGAAAAATGCATAAAGACTAGGAATTTCAAAAAGGCTAAGCTGGGTTGTGGGTCATGGTTTCTACATTTAAAAGATGATCCATCACCATGTACCCATGTACCTGTGTTTTGATTGCATACAAGTACTAATGCACAAGCATTAAATAAACGGGTCTATTTTCTGCTATGATGAAATACCTGGAGCAAATGCATAAGTAGAGGTGATTTATTTGGGGCCATGATTCTGGTCCAGGCCAAGGGCTGCATCTGGTAAGGAATGGTCTTCTTGCCAGCAGAGTCCTGAGAACGTGCAAGCATCGCATGATAAGAAGTAAGGAGCGTACTCCCTCCTCACAGAGCCATTGGAATTCAAGAAGGAGCTCCACGCAGACAGCTCCTCTCCCAGGCCCCACCTCTAAACTCGGCCATCTCACCCAGTTTCTAGCCTTTTAACATACCACAGCTGGATAAACCCCCAGCAAACCATTCCCGCCGGTGCCAGTGCCTTACGCCTGTAATCTAGCCGCTCAGAGGGCTGAGATCTGAGGGTTGCAGTTTGAAGCCTGTCTGGGAAGACAAATCAGTGAGATTCTTACCTCCAATTAATCACCAAAAAGCTGGAAGTGGAGCTGTGGCTCAAGCAGTAGAGCACTATCCTTGAGCCAGAAAGCTCAGGGACAGTGCCCAGGTCCTGAGTTCAAGTCCTAGGATTGGCAGAAAGGAGGGAAGAAAGGAAAGAAGGAAGGAGGGAGGGAGGGAAGAAGAGAGAGAGAAAGAGAGAAGAAAGAAAAAAAGAAAGACAAAGAAAAAGAGAGAAGAAAGGGAGAAGGAAGGAAGGAAGGAAGGAAGGAAGGAAGGAAGGAAGGAAGGATGGAAGGAAGGATGGAAGGAAGGAAGGCAAGCACACTGAGAACAAATCCAAGTCACAGCAGAACCTGTGTGCCTGCATTTGGACTATCTGAACTGCCATCTTTCCTTACCTTTGAGGGGCTGGTTGCCAGGCAGTCTGTGAATGGCAGCTCTGTGGATTCTTCAAGTCCCTGTATCATGTGCAGTAAAAGGCATGGGATCTACAGACAACCTTCTCCACGCTTGTCAGGGTCTCTAGATCACTTAGATGGTCTGATTAATACAAATGATAAGCAAGTTGCATGGCATTGTTTAGAGAATTGTGAAAAATGCCTATGTAAATTTAATGCATACAATAGCTTTTTAATATTTTTAGTCCACATATCTTTGAACCCATAGATGGAGAGGTGTCAGATACACATAATATTTAGTTAAATATTAAATTAATGTTTAATAAAATATTAAAAGGCCATATATAATTAAAATAAACATGTAAGCATCAACAATACTGAAAATGGAGTCATAAGACAATCACTAACTGCCAGATATCTTTTAAGTGTTTTGTATATATGAAGCCATTTAATCCTATGTCAATCTGTGGAAGAAAACACAGATTATTATCCTCACAATGGCAAAACTAAGACACATAAACATGAACTGAGCCCTCTAGGTCACAGGTATTAACTAGCAATCTATTTTAGACTTCAGTTACTTTAACCACAAAGGTACAGTGCCTTTTTAATATTGTTTTACTAGAGGACCTTGAAATATAAATTTGTTTATTGACTTTCTTAAATTATTCCTTTTTTAGTCTGCTTGTTTTATTTTGTGCTAATACTGGGGCTTGAAGTCAGGGCCTGGGCACTGTCCCTGAGCTCTTGGGCTCAAGGCTAGCACTCTACCACATGAGCCACAACTCCACTTCTGGCTTTTTGTGGTTTAATTGGAGATAAGAGTCTCTCATATTTTTCCTGCCTGGGCTGGCATCAGACCTTGATCCTCAGATCTCAGCCTTCTGAGTAGCTAGGATTACAGGTGTGAGCCACCAGCACCTGGCTCTTAAAAGAATTCTTTACACAAAATCAACACACAGACACAGACACACACACACACACACACACACACTCAGAGAGAGAGAGTAAGAGAGTTGGTTATATAAACTCACTCTGGAAAGAACTAGTCTTAGTCTTTTGAGGCTGCTCTAGTAAATATTCCATAAGCTAAGTAGTTTATAAACAACAGAAATTGATTTCTCACAGTGCTAGAGACCAAGAAGGCCCCACGCAAGGTGTGGGCGGATTTGATCGGAGGCAGACTCTGGTTCACAGTGTGGTATCACATGGGGGGGTGGTGAGGGCCTCTTTCTCTGGGATTGTGTATAAGGACACTAAACTTGCCAGGCACTGGTGCCTCATCCCCCAGTAACCCCAGTGACTGTAGAGGATGAGATCTGAGGATCACAGTTTGAAGCCAGCTGGGGCAGGGAAGTCCTTAAGACTCTTATGTCCAATTAACTATCAAAAAGCTAGAAATGAAGCTGTAGCTCAAGTTGTAGAGCACTAGCCTTGAGCCAAAGCTCGGGAACAGAGCTCTGTTCAGGTTCTACAACTGGCACGTGTGCATGCACACTCATACACACAGAACACTAATTATTTGTGAGGACTCCGACACACACACAAAGAATGCTAATCTTATTTGTGAGGACTCTGCTCTCCTGGCTTAATCACCTCCATCAAACGTCTCAAATAACATCCCTTTGGAGTTAGGAATATTTGTTTATTCTTCTCCTTATTTATTTGCTTGGGAATGGAGGCCTCCTACATTGCTAGGGCTAACCAATTCTTCACCTCTCGCGATCCTTCTGCCTCCTCTTGGCTGGGACGTTAGGTCTGTGTGTCAGGATTGTAATCTATGAACTGGGTGTGGTGTGGGGGAGGCCCACATGGACAGCATAGCAAAAGATAACAAGAGAATATACTGATGCTCTTGACAGTAACTGTCAATGATCATGCAAGCATATTGAGCATTGAGTATATGCTGTGACTGTAACTAATCACATTAAGGTTGTTAATCATCCTATATATTTCAATATCCCCAATTCATAGAAAAATGAAGCAACTTGAGGATAAATTGCTGAAAGCTAAAAAAAAACATGATTTATGAGAGACCCACAAATTTCAAACAGGAAAGTCTACCTTTAAATCTCATGTACTGGGGCTGGGGATATGGCCTAGTGGCAAGAGTGCTTGCCTCGTATACTCGAGGCCCTGGGTTCAATTCCCCATCACCACATATACAGAAAATGGCCAGAAGTGGTGCTGTGGCTCAAGTGGCAGAGTGCTAGCCTTGAGCAAAAAGAAGCCAGGGACAGTGCTCAGGCCCCGAGTCCAAGCCCCAGGACTGGCCAAAAATAAATAAATAAATAAATAAATAAATCTCATGTACTTCTTGTGCTGTTTGCACTTTGAATCTCTCCATGTTGCTTGCCATCTCCTAGCTTCAGTAATCTCAAACAATGCACCTTGACCTCACAGTGCACTTTGAATGAAGTAGCCTGCTTTTCTAAGGCTCTCATTGCTAAGATTAACTTTAGACTACTTTTAGTTAGACAAATTACAAGTCTACTTGGTTAAGCATGTAGCTTCAAAGGAAGCAGAATTAACGTATTTGAAAATGTATTTATTCTGAACTTCTGAGCATACCATTTGGAAGGAATAGGTTAGTAATTTGACTCTTAGATGTTATTTTAAGCCTTCTGAAAATGAACCATATTTTCTCCTGACATAATGCGCTTCCATATTACCTGCCCTTAACTTTTCTTTTTTCTTGTTTTCTGTATTTTTACTTCCCTGAGCAGTGCTCCCTGGGTGATGCAATAACAAATCATAGAATCATTCGCCATTATTTTTAAGTTACATTAAGGAAGGTCCCTAGATAGCTATCCCATAATTATTTTCAATTAGTCTCAATTTTGGTCTTTTTCAAAACTTAAACAATGCTAGACGGTGACCTCAGCAAGCATGAGAGCACACACCTATGGTCCTGGCACTCGGGAAGTTGAGGTAGGTGGAGCAGGTGTTTTAAGTCAGCCTGAGCTACACACCAAGACAAACACAAGCAAGACAGCAACAATACTGCTGTAGGAATGACCAGTGATGTTGAAACTGTTATTCCAAGAGTTATAAAAGACAGATTCGTTTTGTCTTCTGAAAAAAATGTTATTCTCAACAATCTCACAATCCTACAGAGTATGTGTATTTCTTAAAACTTTATTTTTTATTTGTAAGTAGTTGTACAAAGAAGGCACCATTCAACAAAGTATATGATGAATATGAGATTTGATCAATGTCACCCCTTCCAATACTCCCCCCATGCCTCCTAACCCTACCCCTTCCCTCAGTATTCTTAATTTTATAGAATACACACCAAATTTTCTAACTGCATTTCCTTTTTAATCAAAGATTAAGTAATAATTAACTTCAAAGCAATTTTCCAAGCCAACTTCATTGATATCTTTACAGAATCAATTATTAATGATATCCCGTTGTAGTAGCTTTTTCAGGGTTGATTTTTCTGTGGCACTGGGCGTCGAGCTTGTAGAGTGTGCACTTGGGGCACACCCCCAGTCTCTGTTCCGCACTGGTGATGTTAGAAGTTGGGTCTGGGACCGCCATGTTTCTCCATGCTGTTGGTGCCCCTGTGTCATGCCATGACTCGATGTGGTTTTGTGACATGTTTGCCAGTGCCCATCTCACAAGCCCCTATTTTCTTTTTTTTAATTAGAAAATTTATGAATAATAAAGGCAAGTAATTCAAAGAATTTACACGAATAATTTTACAGAAATACACATAAGGGAGTATTATAAGAACGTTAATCATTTGGAATAGCAAAATCTTGGAAATAGATTGTTCAGCAGCAGAGATATGGCTAAATAAATTACGATAAATCCATATTTTAACATGTAGGCACACTGATGAAAAGAAATTGTGTCTCTGTGTCTGCCTATGGAAAAATTGCCAAGACATTTTTTTTCAAATTTTTATTATCAAACTGATGTACAGAGAAGTTACAGTTTCATACGTTAGGCATTGGATACATTTCTTGTACTGTGTGTTACCTTGTCCCTCATACCCCTCTCCCCCTTCCCCCTTCCCCTTCCCCCCCCCCCCCGAGGTGTTTAGTTCACTTACACCAAACAGTTTTGCAAGTATTGCTTTTGTAGTTGTTTGTCTTTTTTTACCCTGTGTCTCTCAATTTTGGTATTCCCTTTCAGTTTCCTAGTTCCAATACCAGTATACATGGTTTCCAATATACTCAGATAAGATTACAGAGATAGTTTAGGTACAACCACAGGAAGGTGATACAAGAACATCATCAATAATAGAAGCTACAGATACACATGGGACGTTGAAAGTAGTTACAACTGTGATATAACAATTGTCTCCATAACATGGAGTTCATTTCACTTAGCATCATCTTAGGTGTTCATAAGGGTATAGCTATTGGGTGCCAAGATATTTTATTAATGAGAATATAGAATGAGTTCTAGAGTGTGATCTCATATATTTAACATAGTATCCCTGTTCATGGTACTCTTTTACATAAAATTTTACAATATCTTATAGGAACAAGGACATGTGTTAACCTTATTAATATTATTAGGAACCAAAAAAGTCATTGTAGCAGAATAAAGACATAAATGTAGAATTTAAGAAGTAAAACTGTTAAATTAATTAGAAACACCATTATGAATCCATGACTCCTTCTCCCCTCCCTTCTTTCTTCTCCTTCCCTCCCATGTAATTCTGTCTTGGAAGGGCTTGGTGGCAAGGCCAGTCTCAAGCAGCTGTGATTTATACCCACCGTGCACATCATGGTTTCTAAATAGTTCCCCACTGTAAGACTCCAAGGCTTCTTGGAAAAATAAGTGACTCCAGTTTTAGGAAATACACACAGCAAGTGAGAAAACAAGTGCCTAAAAATGTTATTGGTTACATTATAAGAACCCAAGAACTTATAAGTGACAAGCCCCTATTTTCCACCTCCACGTAGCTAGGGTTACAGGGTTGACCCATCACGCCCATCTTCTCAAAACCCTTCACTTATGTCTACCCTTCCTCAGCCTCTACTGAGCAACCTTCTTCTATAACTCGGTCTTATAGGTTCGTGTGTGTGCGCGCGCGCCAGTTCTGGGGCTTGGACTCCGGACCTATTCACTGTGCCTGAGCTACTTTTTGGTTCAAGGCCAGTACTCTTAGCACCCAGGCACAGCCCCACTTTTGGTTGTTTTTATGGGAGATAAAAACCTCACAGAGGTTCCTGCCAGGGCTGACTTGGAGCTGTGATCCTCCGATCTCAGCCTCCTGGGTGGCCAGGATTACAGGTGTGAGGTGCAGCGCTGCTCCTGGGGGCTGGGGTAGGGGGCTGGGGTAGGATCTTCCTGCCTAGCCTTCACAGGGGAGTCTGCCGGCCTGTGCATTGCAGCCTGTGCTTCTTCATCTTCCTTTGACACTGTTGCACGGGACCTCTCTTTCCTTTCAGGACATGGGTGTGAATGACACAGTGACCCCCATTTTCTCCACAGAAAGGGATGGCCAAGAAGGGGAAAGTCATCTTCTAAGCCTGAACAGCAGGTAAAGGAGGGGGGAAATCCAGCTTGAACCCAAGTTTTCAGTGCCCATGACCATAGATCTTCCTCTGTGGTGTGGAGACCAGGCTGACTTCAGGTGATGTTGGGCTCGGGAGGTTGCACATCACAAAGCCAACTTCCACAGTGCTTTAGAGTAAGCAGAGACGCTGGTGACAGTCTTCCTGGCATGTGAAGGTTTCTTGGATCCCAGGCAGCATGTCTCTCCTGAACCCTCTCCGCATTGGGAGAGCTGGGTTATTTCCAAGGGTGGGATTAGCAGCGGGGGCGATCCAGCAATCACACATTTCAAAATCAGAACTTCTGTGGGGATCCTTGTCCCCAGGAGAGAGCCCAAGAGCTTGCAATCTATTCCTTTCTTTCTAATTCCCATAAATCCAGAGCAAAATTGCCCTGAGTATCCATTGAGAGTTGATGCTAAATACATGTGGAAGAGTGAACAGCAGGTAATCCCCTGTGATGCTTGGCCAGTTTTCTGGAAAATAACAATAAATTTGCCAAACTTAATCTGAATTTGTTGAGCTCTGCCGAGACTTTCGTCCATAATTAATGTGAGGTTTTTACCATCTCTGTTCTCATCCTCCTTTTTTTTTTTTTTTGTGGTTTGGTGATACAAGCCACAGACATTCACAAGTGCACAGGAAATTCAATAGAGCCTTTCAAAAGTTCTCATTTTGCTTGGCAATTTGCAGCCTGGAATAAGACTAAACTAACATTTCAAACGAAGCTTAATGAAGTGATTACACACACACACACACACACACACACACACACACACACACACACATACACACACAAAAAACCTAAAAGTTACTGAAACAATTCAACCAAGCCAATGTAACTGGAAACCACCCAACATGCAATCCTGGTTAGTAACATACCCTCTATCTACATGGATATGTAAGATCTTTATTCAACATTTTCTATGGTATCATTGAGTCAAAAGTCCACCTCACAAGAACAAGTCGATGTTGTGGTAGCCTTGACTTGTTCCAATAACGTAAGTCTCTGGACAAAAAATCTGAATTGCTTTTTGTATAAACAAGGATAAGTTCACTTTAGGTATCATTTTAGTTGATTAAATGTTAAAAAAATAGCAACTAAATCCGCATGGTACAATGTTCCAAAGTGACAGCTCTTCTGGCCAGAGCTCAGCTCATTGGAGAAATTTTAATTTTCAAGCCTTGAGCATCCTCTAGGTCCAACCAGAGTCATGGAACAAACCTCTATGTACCCGGGGGGGGGGGGGGGATGGAGGGGGGCAAGTGCTTGCATATGCATAAACACATGTCCACACATTTGCATACTTTTAAATCTGTGGCTTAAAATTTGTTTTCACATTGACATAGGGATACAGACAGCATTTCAGGCAAATGATAATATGGTTCACAGCACGCCTTGTTTTCATTCTTCTTTTAAAGTTCACCGAGGCCTCTTGACTATCACCGTCAGCACGTTCTTCTATTTGTGATGTGCTCACAGGCAGACCAAGACCATGTCATAATTATAATAGCAGTTAGTAGATTCTAGCACAGTTCTAATGTTTTAAATAATCCAATCCCTTTGTCTTCTTATTTATTTGTTTACTTATTTGGTACTGAAACTGGGCTTGGACTCAGGGCCTAGGCACTCTCCCTGAGCCTTTTCTTTCAAAGGTAGTGCTCTACCACTTGAGCCACAGCTTCACTTCTGGATTTTTGGTGGTTAATTGGAGATAAGAGTCTTACGAACTTTCCTTTGGCTTTGAACCAGGATCCTCAATTCTCAGGCTCCTGAGTCCATAGTGAGCCACCAGCACCCAACACTGAGGGATCCCTTATGAAGACCATGACCCAAGGATACAAGCTCAGGAAAAGACAGAGACTGAGTCATAAGCATACAGAACACTTCTTTCCCCTTCCCCTCTCCACTGTTTCAACAGACCATTGTAGAATAACAGGGATTACATCTTCACATAAATGTCAGCCAGAAACTTTTCTATTTAAGAAGTATCCAGGGAAACGGCAAGGCAACTGAGAAGACAACACTGAGAATGGCACAGGAAATGTTAGCTTTTGGTACCACAAAGACAGCAAAGAGAAATCTAGTCCAATTTCCGGCTGGATGACCCTAAACCTAATCTCCAGCACTGGAGATAGAGCGAGAGAGGGAGGGAGGGAGGGAAGGAGGGAAGGACAGGGAGAGACACAGAGCACTAAAGGTCTAGTTGAGTATTTCAGCAGGGCTCACCATACCTTGTAATCCTAGATATTCAGGAGCCTGAGGTAGGAGATCCTGGTTTGGAGTCAGCCCTGGCAGAATTAATCAGCAAAGAGCCAGAAGTAGAGGAGAAGAGTCACAACTTGAGTGGCAGATCGAGGTGCAGCCAGCCTGGAGTGAAAGGCCAAGCAAAAGCACAAGGCCTTGAGTTTAATCCAGTATTGGAGTGTATGTGCACACACACATGTGCACATGTGCGCGCGCACATACACACACACACACACACACACACACACACACACATTGTCTATGCTAATTAACAAAACTGGGATTTGACCCCAAAAGGACCTGAAGCCAAATACCAAAAGTGAGCTGCCATGTCAAAGTCATCTTTAGCTGCCACGCATCTTCTCCCGTGCCTTCTTGTTCTCACATATACTTTCTTTTTCATTTGGTGCCAGTCCTAGGGCTTGAACTCAGGGCCTGGGTGCTGTCCTGGAGCTTTTGTGCTCAATGCTGGTGTTCTATCATTTGAACCATAGCTACACTTCTGGCTTTTTGCTGGTTAATTGGAAATAAGAATCTCACACAGCCTTTCCTGTCCAGGCTGGCTTCAAACTGTAAGCCTCAGATCTGCCTCTTGAGAAGCTAGAATTACAGATGTGAGCCATTGGCACCCACCTATCACATATTCCTTCCTTCCTTCCTTCCTTCCTTCCTTCCTTCCTTCCTTCTTTCCTTCCTTCCATCCTTCTTTCCTCTCTCTCTCTCCCTCTGTCTGCCCCCTCTCCCTCTCTCCCTCTCCCTCCCTCCCTCCCTCTCTCCCTTCCTCTCTCTCTCTTTCTCCCCCCCTCTCTTTCTCTCTCTCTCTCCCTCTCTCTCTCTTCTCTCCATTCCTCTCTCCCTCCTTCCTTTGGGAGCAAGCCCAACCAAACATCCATTGTGACAATGTAGAGGTCAATGTTGGGGTATGTTTCTTTTTCACGTCCTATTTCTCCGGAGCCACTCCTTTCAAATCATTGCACAAGGTACCATGCTGTTCCTGACCTCAGCAGAGGCAATTGCTTCAGAGATCTGGTTCCTACAATAACAGCCGCAGATCAGAAGAGGAGGGAGTTAGGGAATAGTGGTTTGGGGTCTGTGATTTTTGGCCTAGTGCTGATGGGAGCTAGGAATCTGGAGAGCTGTTAGCTTTCTAAACAAACATAACCTCTGATTGCATTAAAAGAGGAAATGGAGTCTAAGTATATCTCTTCATTAAACATCTTTAGAAAAGTAGCTTTTGTGGAGTTCACAGTCTGCATCCATTGTATAAGCAAAAATAATAAGAAAACTCAGGAGGCTGAGATCTGAGGTTCATGGTTTGTAGCCAACTTGGGAAGGAAAATCTATGAGACTCTTATCTCCAATAAACCACCAAAAAGCCAGGATGGAGTTCCCTAAATAACTAGAAGGCTTGGTCTTCTAAATTTCACAGGCATTCATTTATTTAGTTATTTCTTTATATCAAGAATGTGTCTCAGGAGTTCACTCAACTATCAAGAACTGGTGAGCACAGCTAGCTTGTCTGGAATCTGGTCCCTGCACCTAGCTGGGTTCTGACACGCAGGCTAGATTTCATCAACATTCTTCATTTTGGAGAGATTTGGAGGCTAAATGCTGCCAACGTGAACATGCAATTTTGTCACCAAAACCTAATAAGGGGGATTGGACTCCTCTCCAAGTGGAGAGTCTCATTACTTGCCTTTCATGGATTTTATTTCACTTTCAAATAAACATATTCTTTACAAAATGAACAAAGAAACTAACAAGAGAAGGACCTCTGGAATCAGGAGGAACTGGGTTTCCTCAACAGTGAGACGTTAGCATCACCGGGTACTGAGAGATAGGGAAGGCCCAGAGCAGATCTTGTACGGAGGCGCGCAGGAAGGGAACAAGGAGGAGGAGGAGAAGGAGGAAAGCTCTGTGCTCAGTGTTTGTTTTATCTGAGTTTAATTGATAACATTGTCAAAATGGTCAAAGAGGCCTGATACCAGTAGCTCACACCTGTGAGCCTAGCTACTTGGGAGGCTGAGATTTGAGGATCTCAATTAAAGCCAACCCAAGGAGACTCTTATCTCCAATGAATCAGCTAAAGGCAAGAAGTGGAGAGCTGGCTCAAGTGGTAGAGTGCTTGTGTTGAGTGAAAAAGTCAAGACATGAGGCCCTGAGTTCAAGCCCCAGTGGCATATGAGAGAGACACACAGAGACAGAGAGAAGGGGAACAGAGAGGGAGAGAGAGGGGGGGAAGAAGAAGGAGAAGGAAAAGGAGGAGGAGGAAGGGGAGGACGAGAGGAAAGAAGGAAGGGAGGAAGGAAATGAGGCCCTTTGAGAACAAATTCACAATTCATTTAAAGGACAGTATTTTGAAAAGCACTTATATGAATATAAGACAATCTTTCTGTAATGCTTAAACCTACATCTGATGTGAACAGCTCACATACTGAAGTTTCTCTGAGTTTAGCCTATCTTAGGCGGAAGAAGATCGCACCTCAGCTACGAAACACCTTGTGGCTTCATTATGGAGGTATTCTGAATGTTTTAAGGTGGGATTAGAAGCAGAATCCTCAACAAAAAAGGAGAAAAGCACATTTTGAGGATTTAACTCCCATCAATGGTGATTTTCTTTTTAATAGGACAGGGTCTCTCCTTCCTAAGATCAGATGTTGTACTAAGAAATAATTCCTTCCCCCTGCTACTTAGTTCTTAGGTTCAAAGAACAACCAGGTGGCTTTGATCCATCAATGCAAAGCAAAGGATTTTGCCTCCATTAAATGGTAATTTCCCAAATCTATTTGTCTGGAGGAATTTAGGCATGAAGACCCCTGAGGCACACTAATAGGTGTGACTAGATTGCTGTTTACCAATTAAAGTGCATCTTTCCAGCAGGTTGTAACACTGGTTTCTAAGGGTTTTGATCTTTTGCTAGAATTGATTGAAACTGAGGAGTCAAATAAAAGTTTCATGGTTAGTCAGTTCTAACTTATTGCATCTCTGCTTTAAGTAGTCCCTCCCCCCGCCCCCCCCCCCCCCAAGATGGTTCAACATCCGGAGACAAAACCTACCCCAACCCTTTGCCATTGCTCCTGGTGGCCACTACAGGTCAGTCTTACTCCACTTTTCCAACTTAGCTTTGCAAGTCTGGGCCCATGTACAAATGGGCATGACACTTCCACATTTGCACCAGCAAAGAGAGCACTTGAGGTGGAATGTTCCAGAGCCCAGACGTACCCAGCTTCAGGATGAGACCAAACCTACCCATGTCAGTGATTTGAGACAAAACGTTTGTGTCCGCCTTAATGCACTTCTAGGAAAGTTATCAAAATTCATAAAAACTTCATGTGAAACATGAAAATAGTACAGATGTGAAATCCAAGTTGTGTTCTGGCCTAGGATGAAAATTAAAATGTCTTTGTCTCAGTCTCTCTGTCTCTGTCTCTGTCTATGTCTCTCTCTCTCTCTCTCTCTCTCTCTCTCTCTCTCTCTCTCTCTCTCTCTCTCTCTCTCTCTCTCTCTCTCTCTCTCTCTTTCTCACCTCTCTTTCCATGCCAGGTGTAGGGCTTGAACTCAGGGCTTCACACCCTTGCTGACCTTTTCTCTCAAGGCTGACGCTCTGCCACTTGAGCCGCACCTCCACTCCTAGCTTTCTGCTTATTAATTGGAAATAAGAACCTCATGGATTTTTTGTTCCCAGCTAGCTTCAAACCATGATTTCCAGATCTCAGTTTCCTGAGCAGCTAGGATTACAGACAGGAGCCACTAGTGCTCAGCTCATTTTTTCATTTAAAGTCATAAAAATCACACTCAAACTTGTACTGAGTTAACTTATCCTATTTGAAGAAGAGTAAAAGAATTTTGAAAATATACTTGCTAAGAACATGATAGCTATGTCATCTCTAAAAAAGCATGACATTACATCTAGGAGCCATTTCCTATTTATATTGCCACGTAATGCTCATATTAAAAATGTGGGTTTCTCTTCTCTGATGAGGAAATGAGAATGGCCAATAGACATATGAAAAAATGCTCTACATCACTGGCCATAAAGGAAATGCAAATCAAAACAACATTGAGATTCCATCTCACCCCAGCAAGAATGTCATATATCAAGAAAAATAATAATAACAATTGTTGGAGGGGATGTGGCCAAAAGGGAACCCTACTTCATTGTTGGTGGGAATGTAAACTGGTTCAGCCACTCTGGCAAGCAGTATGGAGATTCCTCAGAAGGCTCAATATAGAACTCCCCTATGACCCAGCAGCCCCACTGTTGGGTATCTATCCAAAAGCCCACAAACAAAATCACAGTAATGCCACCAGCACAACAATGTTCATCGCAGCACAATTTGTCATAGTGAGAAGCTGGAACCAACCCAATGCCCCTTCATAGATGAATGGATCAGGAAAATGTGGTACATTTACACAATGGAATTTTATGCCTCTATCAGAAAGAATGACATTGTTCCATTTGTAAGGAAATGGAAGGACTTGAAAAAAGTTATACTAAGTGAAGTGAGCCAGACCCAAAGAAACATGGACTCTATGGCCTCCCTTATTGGGAATAATTAGTACAGGTTTAGGCAAGCCATAGCAGAGCATCACAAGGCCCAATAGCTATACCCTTAGGAACACATAAGATGATGCTAAGTGAAATGAACTCCATGTTATGGAAACAAGTGATATATCACAGTTGTAACTACTTTCAACGTCCTATGTGTATGTGTAGTTTCTATTATTGATGATGTTCTTGTATCACCTTCCTATGGTTGTACCTACACTATCTCTGTAATCTTATCTGAGTATATTGGAAACCGTGTTTACTGGTATTGGAAGTAGGAAATTCAAAGGGAATACCAAATTTGAGAGACACAGGGTAAAAAAAGAGAAATAACTACAAAAGCAATACTTGCAAAACTGTTTGGTGTAAGTGAACTGAACACCTGGGGGGGGAGGGAAAGGGGGGGAGGGAGGGGGGCATGAGGGACAAGGCAACAAACAGTACAAGAAATGTATCCAATGCCCAACGTATGATACTGTAACCTCTCTGTACATCAGTTTGATAATAAAAATTTGAGAAAAAAAATGTGGGTTTCTTACAGAAGCTGGTCCATTTCTTCCTACACCATTTACATACAAATTAAGTCAAACAGCTAGTATATAGACTTCATGTCATAGATAATAAGGTGAATGCAAACTAAAGCAATTTGATAGCTATCACTTGTAGTTCAAAAATGACAATGTCGGGCTGGGGATATGGCCTAGTGGCAAGAGAGCTTGCCTCGTATACATGAGGCCCTGGGTTCGATTCCCCAGCACCACATATATAGAAAACGGCCAGAAGTGGCGCTGTGGCTCAAGTGGCAAAGTGCTAGCTTGAGCAAAAGGAAGCCAGGGACAGTGCCCAGGCCCTGAGTCCAAGCCCCAGGACTGGCCAAAAATAAAAAATAAAAAAATGACAATGTCATGTAGCTGGGAATGGGCCATCTTCACACCTAGAATTCCCGCTACTCAGAAGATTGAGAGCTGAAGCTAAGGCTGGAAGCCTGTCAAGGTTTATAGAACACATCTTTGAGACTTTCACTGCCAGTTTTCCAGCAAAGAAAAATGCTAGGAAAGGAGTTGTGGCTCACATGGTAGAGTACCAGCCTTGAACAAAAGAGTCAAGGGAGAACACAAGGTCTTGAGCTCAAGCCCAGTACTGACACACATACACGCACAAAAGAAAATGAAATGACAACATCGTTAAATGGGAAGATGTCATGATATTTATGTTTCAATCAAAGCAAATCAAATGCTCAGTTTGTTGGTGTTGCAAATAGGTTGCTGGCATTTAGCAATAAGTGGTTAAAAAAAGATGAGCAGTCTTTTGAGCTAACATTTTAACTTTAAGAATGGAGCTTAGCAAAGCCCTCATTCAGTTGTTCAAGAAAGTATATACAATTAAAGTGAAAGTTCTTAAAAAAATACAAATACAAATCTCACTTTGGAGAGTATAGCTAAATTTATTTCTAACTAATTAGTTTAGAAGAATTGTTTTGGAAGATAGTTGATTGCTGAGAAATTTCCTCTTGCCTGTGTGTATCTACCCCCTTAAATCATGTGCACCCTATTACATATGTGTTAGCATGTGGGAAATATTAAGCAGATTGGTGCATGCATGAATTAGGCTGGATTGAATGTCTAAATACTTGGGAAAATTGCCAGTAAATTAGATATTATGGAATGAGTTTACTAACAAATCATATTTGCAATGGGAGTCTACCTGTTCTTGAAAAAGTTAAGCTTGCACTTAACCTAAGTTGCTTGATTGCCAATAAAGAAACAAATCTCTCTTCCAAACCATAATACACTCTGTCCCTCTCCTTTTAAGTTTAGCAACTTTCTTATCTTTTTCAGAGACTCAGATACTAGACTTCAGATCTTGGCTTTTGTGGGAATTCTACATTGCTTTCTCTTTTGCAATTTTCTCTGTGTGTTTTCTACTGCTAAATTTCACTCTAATGAGTCCTGTGACAGAATTTTCTTTACATTACACACACATATATACACACACACACATATATATATATATAATTATCCTTAAGTAGTTGTACAAAGGAATTGTCCTTCAACAAAGCAGCTTATGAATACAGTGTGTCTTGATCAATGCAGCCTCTTCCATCATTCTCCCATCCCTTTATTAATTCTGGGAAGTGGATATCTATTATATCTTCAATTTTTTCTCCTCTTCATTTCTAGCTTTTTTTCTTTCTGGAACTTTTGTTAAAGATGCTTGCGTTTGTTTTCCTCCCACACATGACTTCACCCTCTTTAAGATTTCTGTTCATTTATCCTTTTTCACTCTTTCCAGAATGTTTCTTACCCTCATCTTTCGGTTCTGTCATTCTGTGGTTATCTTCTTATGCCATCTTTCATACTCTTCATTTCACTCATGACATGTTTCAGGCATAATCATTCTTCTTACAGTTTCTTCTTCTTGCTGCATATTTAAATGCTTTATTTTCTTATTCATCTTACTTGTTGTGCTCATTTGTACTATTTGATCCTGTGTTCTATTTTCTCTATGCCCAATGGAACATGAATTCCAGTTGAAATGTGTGCACTCTTCAGATCTTCTTGCAATGTTATGGAGAGACTCATGCAGGGGAACCCGTGGGACTTGAATGCACGGCCTGGGCCCTGTCCCTGAGATTTTTTTCTTTAATTTATTCTTTTGATATGTATTTTATTTTGGGGGTTTGTTGTGGGAATTGAACTCAGTGCCTTGAGTATGCAAGGCAAGTACTTTATCACTGAGCTACATCCCCAGTCCCATCCCTGAGCTTTTTATGCTCAAGGCTGATGCTCTACCACTTGACCCACAGTTCCCCTTGTGGCTTTTTGGTGATTAATTGGAGATGAATCTCATGAACTTTCTAGCCTAGGCTGGCTTCAGACTGCAATCCTTAAATCTTAGCCTCCTGAGTGGCTGGGATTACAGGCGTGAGCCATTGATGCCTGGTCCTTTTGATCTTTTGCTCTGCTTCCCAGATGTGACCAAGTCCAAGCTAGCTGTAAAATGTGTGAGCACTAGATTATGTTAAATGGAAACTGGACAACCTGCTTCCTGTGGGCAATCAATCCAGTTGGAACATATCAGTTAGAAAACAAGTGCTGAGAAGAAATCTTTTCTAAAATTGCAGAGAATATGACCAATTCAGGCCTGTTCTATAACTTTGTTTATTTAATAGTCATCAGGAATCTTCCAGAAAACAGTCCTTTTGTATAATCTTATTAACACCTGCTTTGTGAGACACAGGATGTGATAAGTCCAGAGTATCAAATGATTCTGTACATACTGTTCTAACAGATGAAATCACCAACAATCTAAAGGCCCAAACAAGATAAAAGTGTGATGACTGAAGTGCAAAAGAAAATTAGAGTTGAGCAAACAAATTGGTATTTTCAAGATGTACCAGTGACGTGAACAGAGAGCCAGACAGTTGCTATTGCCTCATGTGGAGCTTTGGTTACTGGGGACCAAAAGGAAAGGCCTGTAAATGTTAAAGCCTCCATGAAAGAAGGAGAAGTGTAGCCATGATATGTGTGTGTGCGGGCGCGCATGTATGTGCGTGTGCATGCATGTGCGTGCACGTCTACAAACACATAAATATGTTTGTATGCGTCCAGTGTGATTTGTATGGGCATACAGAAAATTCTAAGCTGGGTGCCAGTGTTCACCCCTGTAATCCTAGCTACTCAGAAGGCTGAGATCTGAGGATCGAGATTCAAAGCCAGCCCAGGTGGGAAAGTCCATGAGACTTGTACCTCCAATTAACTACCAACCCAGAAGTAAAGCTGTGGCTCAAGAGGCAGAAAGCTAGCCTTGAACAAAAAAGCTCAGGGACAGTGCCCTGGCCCTGAGTTCAAACCCCTGAACCAGCACCAAGAAAAAGATTCAAGGGAAAGTTTGGCCCTACATGATTTAAGAATTGGGCCTTTGATCTCCACTTCCAATTTCCAGGTGTTATTGGAAACTCAGAGTAGCCAACCAACCTCAATGTTTGCATCAGGCATGAAAAGGATAGGCAAGTTAGGAAAGCTTATCAGGAAAGATATATGGCAGAGAAAAGAGATTGGCAATATGGCAGTTCAGTGAGCCTTCAGCCTTCTTCAGGATACAGTACAGAACGAGTATTAGGTTTCTGCAGAGAAACAATTAAGAGCAGGGAACAAAGGTTTCATGGTTTAAGAGTCCTGATTACAGCACCTATCTCACTATCTCAGTGGTGGCTCTCCTCAGTTTAGGTAAAACTGTTACCCCTGTCATTACTTCCGGGGAGCCATCTGGTTCTCACGAGATGGCTTCTCCGGCTCCATGGTGCAGCCTGATCATTACTGGTAATTATTATTATGGGTGGGGGGTGTCATGTGTCCTACAAAGCTCTGATGTTCCTTAGGGGTCGTTTTAGTCCTTGCCATAGAGATGTAACCTCCCCCCCACCCCCAGTCCTGTGTTTCCTGAAGCCTAAGGAAATTGCAGAGTGACAGTGGAGAGGACGGAGGACAAGGACAAACATGAAATGGAAGTGTGGGTGCCCGGCTTTACTCCTACTTTCAATTAATCCCTGACAGCAAACATGGCTTTAAATACCTGTTGAGATTACACTCTCTGTAGACATCTCTGTGGTGAGAATAGGAGCCGTGGGGATTCTAACAATCACTGACAATAGTGATGGGAAGTGTCCCTCTTTCGGTCCATTCTACAGGCTCCAGTCCCCCAGGCTCAGGGAATTTTCATTTTATTTTAGGTTGCCTTTGTGTTTCCCATCTCTCATGGCCAAGTGCTACTTATGACAGAGATGGGAGGGGAGCTGGAGATTAAGCTCAACCAGGAGGCCAGTTATTTAACCAGTCACTCAAATGCAATGAGCACTTCACAAAAACTCTTTTTTTTTTTCTTTTTGGCCAGTCATGGGGCTTGGACTCAGGGCCTGAGCACTGTCCCTGGCTTCTTTTTTTTTTTTGCTCAAGGCTAGCACTCTGCCACCTGACCTGTGCGCCACTTCTGGCCATTTTCTGTATATGTGGTGCTGGGGAATTGAACCCAGGGCCTCATGTATACGAGGCAAGCACTCTTGCCACTAGGCCATATCCCCAGCCCAACAAAAACTCTTAAACAACAAGATTTAGGGGAGATTCTGGCCTGGAAAAAGTATTCATGTTTTAGGAAAGTGGGATCATGAAAATGTTAAGCCTGTTTTCTCTAAAACATTGGATCCCACGCCCTGCATCCGTCAGGCTAATCCTGAGTTGTGTCCTTTAAATGAAGCCTAATGTGAAGTGTGGTGCTTTTCCTGAGTTCTGAGTCGTTCTGGAAATTATCTGATCTGAAGGAGGAATCAGGGGACGGCAGAGCCAAGTCAGGGAGAAGTGCAAGGATGCCGAGAATACAAAACCTCTACCATGTCTGAAGTGGGGACGGTCTCTTGAACTGGTGGAAGCCGCAATGTTGTAGTTGAAATGAATTGGAGGGCAGCCAGTTGGTGTCAGACAATTGATGACCAGTTGGTTTTATATCTGTTTACCTGAAGAGTTATTGGGGAACACAAATTAAGTTTTAAGCTAGAGATGTTGGGTAGTTATGATGCTTTGACATTTAAGTAAAGTCTTTCATAAATAATAAGAGAGACTATGCTTCTGCTTACCCTAAAGGATCAGCCCAATAATTCACATGCACTTAGGAAATGGTGATATCTATGCAAGCTGGACACAGGTGGCTAATGTCTGTAGCCCTAACCCCTTGAGAGACATTAGCTACCTGTGGTACAAGGCCAGCCTGAGCAGAAAAATTTACAGGACCCCTTCCCACCCTATACCTGGGTATCGTGTTATATACCTGTCATCCTAATTTATGGGCAAGTTTCAGATATGGAGGATCGCAGTTCAAATCCAGTGCAAGCAGAAACATCTCAATGTAAAGAAGCTGGGTGTGATGGCTTGCATTTGTCACCCCATGATAAGAAACCTAAGACAGGCAGATCACGGTCCAGGAGCACTCCCAAGAAAGAAAGTAGACCCTGCCTAAGTAACCAACCAGTTCCACGAAGGGGTGAAGGGGTGGCTTGGTAGTGCAGCAACTTCCTAGTAAGCATGAAGTACTAAATTCAAACCCAGTACTACCACAGTAAGTAAAAAGAAAGAAATTATATGAAATCATTCCATAGTACATACAGAACCCCACATGCCTAAACAAGATATTATCAAATCCAGTTGAAACGGATAATAAAAAGCACATTATGGCTAAGTTCAATTTATCCTATAGTTTGCCTCACACCAAAAAGTACAGGGGTCCATTTGATGATACATTAAGACATACTTATATAAGTATCTTCAACTTAATAAAAATATAAACCTATAGTAAAAATGATCCCAGTGGGGAAATTTTAGCAATACAAAATTTGAACAAGGGCTGGGAATATGGCCTAGTGGCAAGAGTGCTTCCTTTGTATACATGAAGCCCTGGGTTTGATTCTCCAGCACCACATATATAGAAAAAGGACAGAAGTGGTGCTGTGGCTCGAGTGGCAGAGTGCTAGCCTTGAGCAAAAAGAATCCAGGGACAGTGCTCAGGCTCTGAGTCCAAGGCCCAGGACTGGCAAAAAAAAAAAATTGAACAAATAACATACTTCATCACTTCTACTCAAGAGTACACTTGATCCAAAAATGTTTTAAAAAACAGAAAAAGAGTATGAAGAAGAATGAAAAGAGGAAATAAAATGAGCATAATTGGCTGATAATTAACATGAAGAATCTAAATTATTTGAAATATTAGAAAAATTCAACTGAGCAGATGGATATAAGATTAATATCTAACACAGAGTTCATGACAACTTTTGTGATCATGAGCTTTCTAGAATATGCTTAAGTGAGTGGCAATGAAATAAAAAATACTACATCTATTTCTGTAAATTTATTTGCTCAGAATGAGCTTACCACTTCTTGCTTATAAAATTTGGTAGGGATAGGAGGGACAAACCGGGAGAGAGGGAGGGAAGGGTGACAAGGTCCAAAAATAAATGTACGCTTTACATGACTTATGTAACTGTAACCCCTTGGGCCCATTACCTTTATAATAACACTAAAAAGTTAACTTTTAAAAAAAACTAGGAAGGGAAACAATTAAAAAAATGGGTGATATTTATCAGTGGATAGAGCAATGGAAAAATATGGATCCGTCCATTTGAAATACTATTCTGCCTATACTTAAAATGATAGAGTAAATTTTACCTTAATGCATTATGTTGTACTTTTGTAGTCATAATAAATCCAGTGATAACTTGATCTACCTCAGCAATCCCAAGATTCATTCAGTGTTTACTCTGTGGTTCAATTACCTCTGCTAGGCCTGGATGAAGTATCCTGGGCAGGAAGCCAGCGTGAAGCCCAAAGTTACTTCAAGGTCACTCCATGTGTCTTTCTTTTAATGAGCACAGCCCAACTTATTGGTGGCCCAGTGCTTAGAATCAGTTACTTCATATATTTTGCCCAGATTTATAGTCATTGCTCAGGGCGAGTGAATGCCTGGTGCTCCCAGTGGCTACACATGGAAGTGAGCAGAAAGGCCTTTGCCCCTCACTATCCGCTACATTCTAAAAACGGTACTAAAAAGAAATTAATGGATTCATGGTGAAAAACTGCAGTAGATGTCTGCTTTGGGAAGCTTACAAATAAAGTTAATGGGGTCTGTGAATAGTAGGGTCTGAAAATGGGAAGACATATTTTTTAATAAACAGAATAATGTTGAAGACTTTGGCACAATGTCTCAATTTGGTGTTCTCTATGTCCATGAAATGACCTGACCAGCCACTGTACTAGAACAGTGAGGAGGGAGAGGAGAAACTGACCCCAGGTCTGGGGGCTCGGTCTGCAGGCCTGGCTTACAGATCGGAGGACCTGAGATCTGAGGGTCAAGACTTCAAGCCAACCCCATGTGGAAAAGTTCCTGAGATTCTCACCTCCAATTAACCAGCCAAAAGCCAGACATAGAGGTGTGACTCAAACCATAGAGTGCCAGCTTGGGTGATAAAACCAAGGGGAGCACAGAGGTGCTGAGTTCAAGGCTCAGTACTGCAAACAAAAAGAAAACAAAACAAAAAAACCTTTTTACATTGAGCAAATTAAAAGATTAAGCCAAACAAATGTTCTTCTGAATTGTCACCAAAGGCCTGCTCCTCAGCTCCGTGGCTGTTTCTAATAGGCACTGGAGAAGCAGACACTCAGCGTGTAACATACCATCCTGTGCGTGACTTCTTCTGCTGCCACGGCCAGGAAACAGTGCCTGGAAAACACTCCAAGTCAGCCAGCTCCAAGAGCTTCTGGAAGGTTCCCATGGCACAGTCATTCCCTGGTGCGCTCTCTGAAGGAAGACTCGTCCAGTCATTTTGCATTTCCATGGAAGACACCAGAGCTACATCTAAATAAAGTCCTTTACTTTACTATAGAACCCGAATTTTGGAGTTAGGCCAAAATTAGCCTTGAACCACTCCTTCCTGCCACTCCTTCCTTCCTTGTAAAACCTAGGAGGAAAGAACAACATTTTCTACATTTGGCTTTGTGGTGTGTGTGTGTGTGTGTGTGTGTGTGTGTGTGTGTGTGTGTGTGTGTGTGTGTACCAGGCCTTGAACTCTTGCTTGACTGTTTTGCTCAAGGCTGGTGGTGGTATACTACTTCAGCCATACCTCACTTCCAATTTTTTTTTTTTTTTTTTTTTTTTTTTTTTGCTGTTTGAAATGAGTCTTGTGGATTTTTCTGCCCAGTAAGGCTTCACACCACAATCCCGGGCCTCGGCCACCACAGTGGCTAGAACTAAGAACTACAGGCGGGAGCCACCAGCACCCATCTCTGCATTTGGCTTCTTCATGTGTAAAAGTGAAGTGATGAAGAGAATAGTGATGACAGTCACAGTAATAATAATGGTTGTTTAGTTAAAAAAAGAAGTTTCTGAAAACTAGACAATATCCATAAATTATGATTGTTTTCTTTGTTATCATTTCATGATTAAGCTGACACAACTGCAACTTGTTAACAGAGCTAAATTCATGACTCAAATTAGAAGATAGTGGTATTTGTCTTTGAAATTTTAGTAGTTCCTCCTTCACACACAACTTAAAACATGACATATTAGCATTGACACGACAAGTTAAAGCAGTTCAAATCAAATCAGCAGAGCTGATGACAATGGCATGCATGTGTGTGTATGTGTGTGTGTGCATGTGTGCATGTATGTGCATGTGTGTGAGTGTGTGCACATGTACACTTGGGGCTGGAACTTGGATGCTATCCCTGAGCTTCTTTTGCTCAAGTCTAGTACTTTCCCACTTGAGCCACAGCTCTACACCTGGCCTCGATGGTGGTTAACTGGACATAAGAGGATTGCAAAGGTTTTCCTGTCCAGGCTGGCTTCCAGCAGCGATCCGCAGATCTCAGCCTCCAGAGTAGCTACGATTACAGGTGTGAGCCCCTGACAGCCAGCCAGCTGACTTTTAAGACCTTGTATCTATTCTTGAGTTTATGGAAAATGTATATAAAGCTGGTAAGCCTGCTCTTAAAAAAAGGGAAGCCTCTCCCATGCTATCATACTGATTTTTATCTCAGAATATTTTTATTTGGTGCATAATAATTGCCTCAAAAGGGCTGGAAATGTAGCTCAGTGGTAGATCACTTGCATTAAGTGATCCCCAGGATCTACACACACACGCACGCACACACACACACACACACACACACGCATGCCCAAGTCCCAAGAGAAATCCACAACCACATATAGATTCAACAGGGTAAATCAGCATGATTGTATTGAAATATTTCAGAAAGCTAGAAGACTGAATGGCCAGGGCCCCAAACCAAAGAGGGACAGGATAAAGTAACATTTAATTGTACCTGCTGAGAACAGCTTTCTGGCTTTCCAAAATCATTGTTGTTCGAGTTTATCCTGAAAACAAAATGAGGTTTATAGAAAAAAAATGGGAAAGCATTTCCAGCAGAGAAATAATAATAAACAAAGCCACGCATGAGCAAGCAAAGAAAGCAAGTTCATGAGAAAACTCTAAGCAGAAGAAGAGATAGAAATAGACAATGAAGGCACTTGAATGACATGTGGAGCTTTTGGTTTTACTGTGAGGTCACAGGAAGTTGAGGATTTTAGTAGGAAATCAGGAACAGATCCGGATTCATTCTCAGAACTCATCAATATTCTGTAGCAGCTGATACATTTAAAGGAATGGTTGTAGAAATGGTATTGAAAGTCAAAACATCCCGGATCTGGTAGCAGACCAGGAAGAAGAGCTGACTTGGGACAAGTTAAAAGCAGGATATAGAAAAGGGGGAAAAAAATAGGTGCCTGAAGATATTATTCAGTAATTTGTTTAAACACACTGTGTTCAAATTCCAGCTGCAATTTGATGGAGAGCAGACTGACTGTGCTCTAGGTACATTGCTGACAATTTATTTATTTATTTTTGTGTGTATGTGCAGGTCCTGGGACTTGAACTCAGGACCTAGGTGCCGTCCCTGAGTTTTTGTGCTCAAGGCTAGCACTCTACCACTTGAGCCACGGCTCCACTTGTGGCTGTTCTTAGTGGTGCATGGGAGATGAAGGGTATCACAGACTTTCCTGCCTGGGCTGACTTCCAACCAGGATCCTCGGGTCTCAGCCTTCTGAGTAACGAGGATTACCTGGCGCGCCAGCAGCACCCAGATTAACCATTTATTTTTTAATTAAAGTCTAATAGAGTACACGTTGGACTCTGTTGTCCATACAATTTCTGTCAGTTCTGTTCAACTGTCCCGTCATGGTGAGGAGGAAACAGTCTTGGGCAAGGGGTGAGCCTTGGTGGATCTCATTAAAACTTAGTTTCCAAAAGCAAAGCCGTCCTTGAGGGTTGCTGGATGATGCGATGTTGGGAGAGGTGTCCAGAGAACAAACAGAAACACACTGAAGGAGGGAAGCATGGGCCTTTGTGCAGGAGAATGGGAACGTGGTCTGCTTAATAACACGGAGCAAAGCAGATCCCATGCATCACACACTCACCATGGTGGAAGCAGGGTGGAACTTCCAGAAGGAGGTGCTGGCTAGGACCTCGGGTTCTAACCCTACTAGGGTGACTCGGTCAGGGGGTGACCCATCTCAGGCCTGCAGCTGTGGCTGCCCCCTCCACCTGTGCCCCCTCCCACCCCACCAGGGCCTGCACCCCCGCCCTGCGCCCTACCGGCCTTCCTTCTCCCCAAGGCCACGCACCTGCTTCATTCCCCACCCCACCCCCCGTCACTCTCCAGTCTGTCCAGTCTGGCTGTCTTCAGAGCCACTTGGGGGGCAGCGACTAAGACGCCCCACGTGGAAAAGGCGTCCGGCAGCCAAGCCTCGCCGGATGGGAGGTGGGTACCCCTGCGGCGCCCCATCCCCTCCCAGGACACACGGCTTCAGGACCTCTGGGTACCTTCTTCCTCCCGCATCAGATGCTCAGTGCAGGAAAATGGGCCACTTAGACCTGATTGCCCACAATCCGTCCTTTATCCTCTGCTCTTCCTCCCTCCCTCCCTCCATCGCTTCCTCCCTCCCTCCCTCCATCGCTTCCTCCCTCCTTCCCTCCCTCCCTCCGACCCTCCCTCCCTCCCTTCCTCCCTTCCCCTTCCTCCCTCACTTCCTCCCCCCTTCCTCCCCCCTTCCTCCCCCTTCCCCCCTTCCTCCCCCTTCCTCCCTCACTTCCTCCCCCTTCCTCCCTCCCTCCCTCCCTTCCTCCCCTTTCCTTCCTCCCTCCCTCCTTCACTCCCTCCCTTCCTCCCCTTCTTCCCCCTTCCTCCCTCACTTCCTCCCCCTTCCTCCCTCTCTTCTTCCCTCCCTCCCTTCATCTCCCTTCCTCCCTCCCTCCTTCCTTCCTTCCCTTCCTCCCCCTTCCCCCCTTCCTCCCTCCCTTCCTTCCCCTTCTTCCCCCTTCCTCCCCCCTTGTCCTCCCTTCCTCCCTCCCATCCTCCCTCACTTCCTTCCTCCCTCCCTGCCTTCTTCCCTTCCTTCCTTCTTCCCTTCCTTTTCATTCTTTCTCCCTCCTTCCTTCCTCCCTCCCTCCCTTCTTTCCTTCTTTTCTTCCTTTTCATTATTTCTCCTTCCTTCCTTCCTTCCTTCCTTCCTCCCTCCCTCCCTCCCTTCCTTCCTTCTTCTCTTCCTTTTCATTCTTTCTCCTTCTTTCCTTCCTTCCTTCCTCCCTCCCTCCCTCCCTCCCTCCCTCCCTCCCTTCCTCCTCCTTCCTTCCTTCCTTCCTTCCTTCCTTCCTTCCTTCCTTCCTTCCTTCCTTCCTTCCTTCCTTCCTTCCTTCCCTACTTCATGCCAAAGATTTCACACACACACTCACACACACACATATACACACACACACACACTTAGATGAGCTGCAAGACAGTAGTCAACGTGTAATGGAAGGCCTCAATCCCCACTGGTGAAATCCCCAGGTAAGGGAGGTAGGAAGGGAGGTAGGAAATTCCCAGGGAAACGGCCTAACGGTCAGTGCGCCCAGTCACCGCGCCTTTCCGGTGCCCACTTGCTTGGCCACAGGTTCCTTGTCTGCACAGGGTCTCGTGTTTTGGCGTGGGGACAGCTGGCCTCAGATCTCGATTCTCCTCCATACCCTGCATAGCGCGGTTCCACGCGTGACTCGTGACCTGGACTGGCCTCACACTTGCCTCCTCCTGCTCTCCACCTCCCTCCACATGCAAACAGCTCCGGTTCCATGCAGAGCCGGTTCCAGTGCCGGGCACAGTATCACACTCTCGTGTGCAAGCGCCGGTGGTGGTTCCCGCGGGTGTGTCTCGGTGCCAGGCACATCGGAGACGCTCTCATTTCTATGAACCAGCAAAACCCGGGGAGTTGGAACCACGGCTCCCGTGGTGGAGCGCAGCCGCCGTGGGAGGCCACTCGCGGGCAGGGCGCCCTGAGTTCGAGCCCCGGTCCAGCACCAGCAGGGGCTCGAGGGGGAGGGGCTTGAGGGGGAGGGATTCTTCTGAAGGTCGCTGTGGCAGCCTGAGCGGAGGCCGCTGCGCTTTGTTTCTAGGGGTCGTGGCCAGCAGGGCGCACCGAGAGCACCCACGCCAGGCGGGCACCCACACCCATGGGCACCCACACCGAGGGCACCCACACCGAGAGCACCCACACCCGGCGGGCACCCACATCTAGGGCGCCCACACCGAGGGCACCCACGCCCGGCAGGCACCCACACCGAGGGCACCCACACCAAGGGCACCCACACCCATGGGCACCCACACTGAGGGCACCCACACCCGGCGGGCACCCACATCTAGGGCGCCACACCGTGGCATGAACTAGTATTATTGATTGAAACCACAGAGAATTACTGCACTGGACTGATTCAGTTTATGCTAAGGATAAATCTGACATCCTTTTCTTTTTATTTTTTTAATCACAATACAGTTAGCTGGCGTTTCAGTTTTCCTTATGGCAGACTGCACATGGAAAATACATTTCCAAGAAAAAAAAATCCAAAGAAATGCACAGCATTCCCCTTCTCATGGAAAACTAAGTGAAATGTATCAATAAATGTTTCTCTGGGTTTGGCTGTGTATGACACAGGGAAACAAGGAATTAGCAAGTATAGAAACCCAATTTTATGGTGCTTGGATCCCATCCTTTTCTTAGAGAATTTTCCTTTCCAAAATACTGATGAAAACAGGCTGAAGTGAAAATTTAAATCTACAAGAGCTGAGTACAATTTTATTAAATGAATGGCAATTTAATCGTTGCTTGTATTGTATCTCATCTAGAGACAAAATGTACAAATGGGGGAAGAAGTAGAAAATTAAATAATGGCATAATTTCATAAGCCACTAAGGTTGCCTAAAGACTCCATTGGTTCTGAGATGGTTCTCATATGGTAGAATTTCAGGAATATTATGGTATACTTAAATGATGTCATTAGTCATTATTAAAAGATTATCATTTCTTATGTAAATTAGGATGTAAATATAATTTTCTATAAAATTTTAATTTCACCTAAGTGAGGCCAGATTACATGAGGATAGTCCCATTTATTCCTGAAAAAAATACATATATTTGGTGCCTATCCTGGGATTTGAATTCAGGGCCTGGGCTTCTTTTGCTTAAAGTTAGTGCTCTACTCTTTAAGCCATATCTCTACTTCTGGCTTCTTTGGTGTTTAATTAGAGATAAGAGTTTCCTAGACTTTCCTGCCTAGGCTGGCTTTGAATGGTGATCCTCAGATCTCAGCCTCCTGATTAGCAAGGATTAGAGGTGTGAGCCACTTGTACCCAGCTCTATATTTTATTTTCAATATTTATTTTTATCTTTAAGTCTGTAAATGGTTGGACAAGGGGCTTACAATTTACCATGTCCATGTAACATGTGTCCAGTGCTTCGTGATCAGTGTAGCCCCTTCACCATTCCTCCCTTTCCCTGGAGTCCTGACTTGGGGTGCCAGAAGAAAGGGATAATGGCTCATGTCGGCAATCCCATCTTAGGAGCCTGAGCGCTGAGGATCATGGTTCAAATCCAGCATAGGCAGGAAGGTCCATGAGACTCTTATCTCCAATTAAACACCAGAAAACTGGAAGCAGAGCTGTGGCTCACAGTGGCCAAGCTGTAGCTTTGAGCATAAAATCTCAGGGACAGCACCCAGGCAATGAGTTCAAGCTCAAGGACAGGCAAAAACAGAAAAAAAAGATGGGCACTTCAAAACATATTATATTACATATACATAATATATTATAATAGTTATAATATATTATATTCCTGACTTTCTCATTGCACAACTTTCCTCAGAATGGGGAGGAATCCTTTTTCCATGAGCATGCATTTTCTGTTCCCAGATGGTCCAGGACAAGTCTTGCCATCACCAAAGGCAGACTCCAAATACCAGGGCGTTCCACGGAGCATCAGAAACATTTTTTTGCTTACTTGTCTATTTCTTTGGCTCTGAGTATAGTATCCCCCCTGTATCCACATGGGTTCCCTCTCACCTTCCAAGCTTGATGGGAATCCACCTGCCACAATGGCCCATCCCCGCTCCATGCCCTTTCCTTTTCCTGTGACAAAATTTAATTTGTGCTGTGCATAGTAACAGACAAGCTATAGTAAGAATAAAATAGAACAATTGTAAAAATATGCTGCAATAGAAGGTACGTGAATGTGACAGAGCTCAAAACACCTTGTACTGTAGATCTTAGCAAACTCAACACATATTTTTATATTCCTTGTAAAGTGGAGAACTGACACTTTTTTCTTTCCTGAAGGCGGCACTCCCTGGCTTCCGTGGGCACATCCACATTGCTAGTTCGTGCATCCACATCGCTAGTCCGTGCATCGACATCACTAGTCCATGCATCCACATTGCCAGTCCGTGCACTTTGTGGCAAAGCAAAACAAGGCTTTCTTGTCCGCAGGCACTGATCGCGGGAGCAGAACAGGAGGTGGAGGCGTGACTTGACTGGTGGAGCGCCAGCCCAAAGCAAAGCAGACAAGTGAGAGCATAAGGTCCTGAGTTCAAGCCCCAGTTCCGGCACACACACACACTCACACACACACACTCACAGAAGAAGAATTAAAGCAAAAACGTGGATTTGATAAGTGAGATGGCCACCAAGTGACCGGTGAATGGGTAGCACGTAAGGGGTGAACAGGGTGGGCACTTGGGGCAGAAGTATGGGAATGTCCAGGACTGATGGAGCCAGTGATGCAGATCACACCATGCTATACAGGAGGGCATACAACTCGAATGGTATGAGTTATTTATTTCCAGAAACTTCATCTTTATACTTTGGGACCATGGTTGACCACATGTCAATGAAACTTTCAGAAAACAAAAAAAAAAAAATCACATGTTAGGAGAGGCTAATAGCCATATAAAGACATGTAAAACATAAATAATTGTTGTTATGGGCTAAGCATCACTAATCTGAAAGTTCTAAAGTCTGAAATTCTTTCATGTTCTCTCTCACATGTGGATTTTAGACCCAAAATACAACTTCTGTGTGATCCCACATAGAGCCCGATGCTTGCATGCACCAGTCAGTGGGCTAAATACAGTGCAGGTGGAGTAGATTTCATGGGGTAAACCTTTTATGTAATTAACAGGCAGTTCAGAAAGCTGAAATGAGATTTGTAAGAAGGGGTAAGTGAGAGGGGTTAGGTGAATGAAAAAAAAGAACGGGACAAAAACAGCCAGAACATTCAATGTACATATGTGATTGGTACATTAAAATATGTGATATGTACATCTCCAACAAACTACTCAGTAAAAGCTGGAAGTGGTGCTATGGCTCAAGTGGTAGAGTCCTAGCCTTACAGCAAAAGGAGCTCAGGACAGATTACAGGCCCAGAGTACAAGCCCCAGGACCAGCAAAACATACCAATGTTTTTATACATGGGAAATGAATCCGGGGCAGGATGGGGGAGAATGATGGAAGGGGTAACTCTGACCTCTAACTACTGGACACTTAGATGGACACATTCACTTGTAACCCCCTTGTACAACCACTTGACATTCAGAAAAAAAAACACAAAATAAATAATAAGATAAAAAATAAACCTTCAACCTTTTGAACACTCTCATGAGTGTAAAGTCCCACCGAATGAATAGAATTATTCAAAATATTATAGATACACTACCTTCAGGCTATGTGCATAAGATGTACACAAACATCAACGAATTTTATGTTGACAGTTCAGAATTATATCCACATGTACACAAATGCACACATAGCCATCTGAAATCTGAAACGCTTTTGGTCTCAAATAATTTAGAAAGGGGACCCTCGACCTGTCAGCATAAAACACATTCAGTCTGGATCATTAAACATATTAACCCTCAGCGCACACACAGGAAAGAGGCAATTACAAACACTGCCATTGACTTAGAAGTTGTTTCATTTGCAAGCAAATGGTAACAACAAAAACAATAACAACTTTAGATTTGTATTACTATAAAGGGCCTCTCTGTGGAGGGGAGAAGTTGTCGGTTCAAAATCAAGGTAGGAGCTGAAGACCCAGAACCACCAAGACTTAGCCTTGCCTGCCAGGATTGGCCATGCTTTTCCTGGGAAAGGAATGAGGCCCAGATCCTTCCCTGGGCCAGACTTCACATGGTGCCAGGGCAAAGCCCAGGGATGGCTGAGGTGGTGACAGGCAAGAAGCATGGCTAATAGTCTGAGAGAAGCTTCTGGAACAGCAGGGTAGCCCAGAAGTTTCTTGTTCCACTGAGTAACTTTCACCAAGGACAATTGTATCTCAGGTTCAACTGTAGTGCTGAGTGGCCACACCACGACACATCCACAACAGTCATCGTTATCTTTACAAGTGAAGCAAATGGGGTGAAAACATGACAGCTAGGGAACAAGAAGAAAGATAAAAGGGAAGGGGACTACTTTTATAGGGATCCTAAAATCAAACAAATGCAGTCTTATGTTAACATACTGTAAATACAGCAAGACATTAATGGCTAGAAGTTTCAAGCCCAAGTCACAGCGACCTACAGAAAGACACAGGTGTTGAGACATTTACTGAGTCTGGTGACGGTTGGGCACGAATTCAACCTTCAGCAGGGTTTGCACTGAGTTTGGGCCATCCATCCGTCAGCTAGATTCAGTTTCTCACACTTAGTTTAAAGGAGTTCACTTGGTTTCTTTTTCTCACTAAATAAACTTTGCTTAATTAACAGCACTTTCTCAAGTTTGCCAAACATAGCTTGGCACTTCGCTAAATGTTAAAGTTTCCTGTTAGCTAAGAAGAAGGACGGGAGGGATGGCTAACCTTTGGAGAGTTTTGTTGGTTTTTTTTTTTTCTGTTTTTGCTGTTGTTGTTTTGGTTAGGTTTGGGTTTTCACTAATTCTATCTACTAGTACATTAAAAATAATTCTTAAAGTATCTTCTGAGGGGCAGGAAGGATGGCTGGAGGCCAACTCAGGGACTACACAGGCTGTTCACCTGTCCAGAAATTACTTTTGTGGTCCTTTTCTGAATGTATTAGTAGCTGGCATTATAAAAACGAATATATTTGCAGGCCAGGTAGTGGTGGCTCATGCCTGTACTCCTAGCTACTCAGGAGACTGAGATTGAAGGATAGTGATTCAAAGAAAAGCTCATGAGACTCTGAACTCCCATTAACCCATATAGAAGTCGAGTCTGACAACGGGTGGAGTGCCAGCCATGAGCACAAGAGCCAGAGTAAGCAGAAGACTCTGAGGTAAATCCCCAGTACCACCACCGTACACACAAAAAACTGCAAAAAATATAGGAAAAAAAAAACGTTTTCAACTTGAAAGCCCTTGGGAAATGGATAAAAATGAGAACTGAGAAATTTTATGCTAAATGATTTTTAAAGTGGGTAAGTGATATAATTAGTTTCTCCTGTCTTCCTATCAACATAAAATATTAAAATAAGCCAGAGTCAGGACCACTGTATTTTAGTTGTATTGCAAAGTATGTCAGCACAAGCAAATAAACTTTCCTCTATCACCAGCTGATTCTGAATGTATCAGGAGAAAATACAATTAGCCAACAAAAACACTACATTCAAGGTCAAAAATGAGGAGAGATTATTATTTTTCAAATCAATCAAGGCATAGAAATGCTCAGTAATTGCATTTGTATGGCAAAGTAGGGGGGGAAATGCTCTTTGATCTCAACAGTTTTAAATTTATTTCCTCATGGATGGTATAATATCATTTTTCTAATGGATGAGTACAATTCCTTTGTGTATATATACTACATTTTCTTGATCTATTTATCTATTGAGGGGCATCTGGGCTGACTCCACATCTTCGTGATGGTAAATGATGCTGCAGTGAACATGGTTGGGCTTGTGGCTTTAGTATGGCCTTATTTGTACTCTATTGGATAAATGCCTGGGAGTGGAGTTTCTGCGTCACAGGAAAGTTCTAGGTTTAGTCTTTTGAGGAAGCTCCATACTGCTTTCCAGAGTGGCTGAACAAGCTTATACTCCAACTAACATTGTAATAAGTCCTCTTTTGGACATATCCGTGCAATCATTTTTTTATTGTCAGTTTTCTTAATCTTAGACATTCTAACTTGGAAAAAAATTTGTGTAAAGTGAAGTAAGCCAGACTCAGAGAAACAGAGGTGGTATGGTTGCCTTCATTTGGGGTAGCTAGAATGTCCCTATAAATCTACAAGTAAACACACTGGATGGTAAGTAAGTGGTTACAAATGAATTGACTAAAGTCTAATGGAGTATGGAGAGCACAAATAGTATCCTTTTTTTTTTTTTCAAAAAGAAGACTAAGTCAAAGCCCCCCAAAATAAGTACTAGGAATTGGGTACTTTCAAGGGGAGGAGGGAGGGAAGAGGGATAGAAGAATGAAGGGGGAAGAATACAGGCAAGAATTCATTATATATACCACAGACTTGAGAAATGTAAGGGAAAGAGTAGGTGAAGATGTTGAGTGATGAAACAGATCAAGATGTATTGTACACATAAACTACCTTGTTAAATTGCAAAAGAAATTCAGCACATAACCTAAAATTAAGGTAAGCAAAGAAAGGGGTGGGTTGATCAACATGTACTGTATTCATAAACTGCTTCGGTGAATGGCAACTCCTTTGTACAACTATTTAAAGATAATAAAAGAGATTCCGAAAGTAAGATTCAAATTCATTGAAGGAAGACAAGAATAATTTGGCTAAAAGCACCCATATGAGCAAGACACAATCTGACACGAGTGTTTATACTGAAGTGGATCTGTGGCTCAAGTGATAGAGCACCAGCCTTGAGCTCAAATGCTAAAGGATAGTGCCCAGGCCATGAGTTCAAGCCCCAGGATGGGCACAAAAGAATGAATAAATAACTCAACAAATAAATCAATAAGGAAGGAGTGGGAAGAAATGTAGGAAGTGGAAGTAGAAACTTGAGGGTGAGATCTCTGCTGAGAATACCCACACCAGAGCAGTGAGAATGCTAAAGCAGGCTGAAGGTGACCTTGGAGAAAGCTAGCCCTCACTTTGGTAGAAGCCCAGAGCCTTTGCCTTGCTGGGCCAGGCAGTGCAAAAACTGATAGCAAACAAATGCTACGACTTTTTAAATGGCAAACTTTGAAAAATACACAGAAGGAAATATAGTTAAACTCCTTTAGAAAACCATATGTTGTAGCAGAATGAAAGAAGTGAATATAAATCCCAGAACTGTCTGGAAAGAGATTTTGCAGAAAGGAAATAGTCTTTTGGATATGATAAACACAAAGGATTAAAAATAGAAGCTGACATCAACTAAATCATTTTCAACCAGAAAATGTCTGCCAAAGATGAGGAAAATCCAGTTTAATCATCTTGTAACTCAAACAAATTAAAAAAATAGGAGGAGTTTTGACTCCGTTCCTTCTTTTTTAAATAAAGGACATCCTGGAATTCAGCTATGGAGTGACAATGTCAACTCCTAATGTGGTCAAGGCTGCTTGAGCACGGTCACTTAAGCTTTTGGTTTTTTCCCCTCCAGTCCTGGGGGCTGAACTCAGGGCTGGGTCGCTGTCCCTGGGTTATTTTGCTCAAAGTTAGTACTCTACCACTTGAACCACAGTGCCACTTCTGGATTTTTTAAAAAAATAGTTTGTTGTGTAACGATCGCATGGCAGTCTTCCTTGCCAAGGCAAGCTTCAAACTACAATTGGGAGCTTTCAGCCTCCTCAGAAGTTAGGATTACAGGCGGGAGCTGCCAGCACCAAGCCAGGTAATCAATCTTAAAGAGCATTGCCCACTGATGGGTTATAAAAGAAGAAGAAAGGTTGTAAAATGGCACTCAAAAGAATGAAGAAGAGGACCTAGGAGAGAGCAGACACCTGCCCTGGTGGAAAATTAACTCTGTTATGAATTATTTAGGAAAAAAAAATAAAGTACCCTTCTGGGTGCCGGTGGCTCAAACCTGTAAATCCTAGCTACTCAGGAAGCTAAGATCTGAGGATTGCAGTTTGAAGCCAGCTGGAGCAGAAAAGACCCCATGAGGCTCTCATCTCCCCACTCAAAAACCAGAAGTGGGGCTGTGGCTCAAAGTGGTAGAGTGCAGGCCTTGAGCAAAACAGCTCAAGGACAGAGCCCAGACCCTGAGGTCAAGCCCTACAGTGAAATAAACAAAAAACAAGTACATTAAAAAAATATAAACGGCAATGGGTGACTAGGAAAGGAAAAATATAACAAAAGATTTTTTAATTCTGAATTTTTTTATTTTTATTTTTGCCAGTCCTGGGGCTTGAGCTCAAGGCCTGAGCACTGTCCCCGGCTTCTTTTTGTTCAAGGCTAGCGCTCAACCACTTGAGCCACAGCGCCACTTCTGGCTTTTTGCTGGTTAATTGGAGGTAAGAGTCTCCTTGATTGATCTTCACCCGGCTGCCTTTGAATTGTGATCCTCAGGTCTCAGCCTCTTGAGTAGCTGGGATTCTAATTGTAAATCACTGGCACTCTACATAACATCAGCTACATAAAAATGATTTCATTCACAAAATACCTACAGATTCAGAGCAAACAGATGTCAATGAAAAACTTACAAATGAATCAGATGGTTTCTGGAAATGTCATAGTAGTAATGTCAAACATTTGTTGTTTCTTTTATGAAAGATCTGTAATTCCTTAGCTTTGTGAGATACACAGTGCATTACCAATCTGTAATCACCTTATGTACATCAGCATGCCCTCCCTCTGGCTGTTCCTTAGACTTCATTCCTCTTCCCTCCCTCCCTCCCTCCCTCCCTCCTTCTCTGACCAGACTTGATGACCACCATGTTCTTTTCAGCTTTTAGAAAGCAGAACTTAGATATCCTCCATAAGTTAGGTGATATTTTTTCTCATGAGGACATATTTTTCATTTTGTTTTGTTTAGTTTTCTTCCTTTGGACTATATTTTTGTGTCCTTGTTTTCTCAGTACTAGGGATGAAACCCAGGACACTGCACTAGCTAGGCAAGTGCTTTGTCCCTGATCTACAGCCCTAGCCACAAGCGTGTCCCATTATTCTTTGCTTTTCCTGTGGCTTTCTTTGGACTCCCACAAAACTCTGTAGTGAAATAGCTTCATTTTAAACATTTTAAAAAATCATAGCACTAACTGTGACTTGACTACAAAGCATCTATCCCATTCTTTTTTTAAAATTTTTATTATCAAACTGATGTACAGACATCTATCCCATTCTTATTGTACTTTTAACAGTTTAACAAATCTCACACCTGCAATTCTACCTAGCAGAAGGCTAAGACCTGAGGATAGCAGTTCAAAGCCAGCCCAGCCAGACAAGCCAATGAAACTCTTATCTCCAATTAATCAGCAAAAAGTCAGAAGTGGAGTTGTGGTTCAAGTAATAGAATGCTAGCCCTGTGGAAAAAAAAAAAAATCTCAGGGACAGTGCCTAGGCCAAGTTCAAGCCCCAGTACCAGCACAAAACAAAAAATTCAGCTTTAAAGCTGATATGTTCTCTGAAATCATCACCCACAATCTGTATTTGCTGTGAAACATAATTTCACTGTTTCTGAGTCAGTTATGCCCTTAACAGCTCAATTTGTAATCTTGAAGCTCAAAAGCATTATAGAAATAAAGTTTAATAAGTCTAAAAATAATTTTCTGTGAGATGAATGTATTTATGGTTTTCTGAAAGCAGATTGGTTAAGTCTGGACTATAGTCTTAGCGGTTCATTTCTGTTTCTCGGGTTCCAGAATGTTCTTTGAATATCCTTGATAATATAATACTAATGAATATAATCATGTTTTCCTTAGGATTTACTTAACATTTTACTTGTTGATTTACTGTGTCTTTACTTTTTTACATATAAAGTTTTAGTTTTCTACGCTTACTTGGAGGAAGTAACACATTAAATTGGGTGTAAACAAACATTTTGTTTTATTGCCTGCTTATTCATATTTGTCATGTGGTGTCCATCTGGATTTCAAAAGTTGGAGATTCATATTGAACCTCAAACTAAGCAATGAATCTCAGACGAAGCACTGAAAGCCTATTTTCCAAAGGTCTCTACTTTCATCTGTCTGTATTGAATACCATCAAACTAATACATTCACACTTACAAATAATATGTATCTTTATTATTTGGTAAAAGTTACACCCAATGTTCTAAGTTAATAACACTAGAAATCAGTTGTACACACAAAAAGCATTGTCTTATTCTCTTTCTACTTTTGTTGACTTCCAAAAATGGTTGAACTAGCACTCTCAGGAAAAAGAAAAAGATAGGCCATCACTTATTTTATATCTCACTCACTAAGTGTGTGTGAGTGTGTGTGTTGCGTTTTTATGTATTGTAGTTTCCAGGGTTTGAATTCAAGGCCTCAGCTCTTGTTATGGCTGGCACTGTACTACATGAGCCATACCTTCAGCCCAGCTTTTTGCTGATTTACAGGGAGACAGAGAGTAGGACAGAGAGAGACAGAGATAGAGACAAAGAGACAGATGGCTAAGAGACACAAGGACAGGAAAAGAGACACACACACAGAGAAAGGCAGTCAAAGAGAGAGACAAAGAGAGATGAGACAGAGAGAAAGGTGGATTTTTCCCCATAATTAATGCCTTCTGGAAATCTCTTACCTACACACTCAGTGTATGCTTTACTAATCTTATAGGAATCTCTTCAATCTGATCAAGTTAACAGTCAATATTAACCATCCAAATAAAGCATTAGTCAACACCAAGAGAAACAAGCAGAGAGCTGCTCTGTGGCCAAAGTCACAGAGGAAATGTGTTGGTTTCACCAGTCAATCTTCCAATACCAGGATGCCAAAGCTGTGCATCTGCATCACGGTCTTCTGTTATCCTGCAGGTTGTGTGCGCCATGCCCCCGCGAGGCTGGAAGCCATTGTTCAGCGTTGGCACCCCAGCAGGTGGCCTGGCCCTGGCATGGCCCCGGGAGCTGCTCAGTGTTCACCTTCAAAGAGATCCAGCTCACGGGAGCTTCAGACACTCTACACAATGCCAGCACTGCCTTTTTCCAGCTTTGTTCCTTGAAGGATAAATTCAAAGTAAATTTTAGCCAGTAGATCAATATAAAACAGATAAAATTTAAACTTGTAGCAGAATTTCAAAGAGGCATCTAGCTTCCCCTTACCCAACAGGCAGCATCCAGGTGTGTAAATTCATGACTGTGAACCAGTCTACTCAGGAGGCTGAGATCTTAGGATCACAGTTCAAAGCTAGCCCAAGGAAGGAAAGTCTGTGAGACTCTTATCTTCAGTTAGCCATCAAAAAGTCAGAAGTGTTGCTGTGGTTCAACTAGTGGAGCATTAGCCTCAAGTAAATAATAGCTGGGCCCAGCACCAATGCAAAAAATAATTAATGACTTTATGATTGTGTAAAACTGAGGACTTAAAGCATGGGGCAATTGCCAGGCTGTATGCCAGAGAAACACCTATCAGCTATGGTGACCATTACATATACAACATATTTTATATATATATGATTCTAAATAAGCATGTGCGTAAATGCACATAAATAATACATGCAGATATGTATAAATACATGTGTTTGAATAAGGCAAACATGTTATATTTGCATGTACACACATGTATATGCATATATGTGTACATACATATACATATATTCATGCTCCCTGTTAATTAATTTAAAAAGTTTATTGTAAAGGTGATGTACAGAGGGGTTACAGTTACGTGAGCCAGGAAGCACCTTTCCTTGTGAACAGTGTGACCCCCTCCCTTGTTCTCTCCTAGTTTTTCCCTCCCATCTCCTCTCCCCTCCAAGTTATATAGTTCCTTTCCAACATAGGCTCTAGTGAATATTACTGCTGAATTAATTCACCCTTTGTACCACTATTTCTGTGCTTCCTCTTCCCTTCCCCAAATCAGATAAAGTTATATACAAGACAAAGGGTACAGAAATAAAGAACAGCAACCAAAGGGCATAAGCCAAAGGAATAAAAAAGAACTATAAATAGTACATTAAAAAACCTCTTGTTTCCCTTTCTTGGAGTTCACTTGAATAAATTATATTTTTATATGATCACATGCACACAGCTATTGAACCCTTGCGATCCTCTCCTAAGAATTTCCTCCTTTGGTCTCACTGCGTGAATGTTTACATGGTTGTTCAATTAATCATGTCCAAGAGTAATTATTTGTCTTTTACTATCCATTTCCTTACAAATGGGGCAATGGCCACTGTGTATATATTAGTCCACTGAGGAGCGTCTGGGTTGGTTCCGTGTCTTGGCTGTGGTAAACAATGCATTAGTATGTGGTCTTCTACTGATTAAATAGTAATAAATAACATTACAATTCTGTGATAGGTTGAAAGCTTTTCCACTACATGAATATTGGAGCCAAATTTTAAGTGGATCTAAAAGCTATTATTTAACAGATGTTGGGTTTCAGGAACTTCATGAATAGATCCTTTGTATTATCCAGCTTTTCATTGCTGCAACATAATACCTGAAATGGCTAACTTCGTAAAGAAAAGAAGTTCTCAAGGCTCCTTAGCTGAATTCAGCAGGGGCTCTCCTCATCATTTCATACTGTGTGGGATTGTGACGAGGAAGCACACACCACAGGGAGTAATGTTAGCCACAGGCACACAGCAAGAGAGACTCAGGAGTCAGATGCAGCAGGACTACATTCCAACTTTCTCCTGAGCACCACCAGTGGGTCTCACGCAAAGGGCTTTAATCCCTTTTGATAGCAGTGACCCCCAATGGCCTAAAAGCCTCTTCCAGGTGCCTAACAACATTCACCCGTGGCACTCCTTAACCAGTCTTACATTTTAGACACAACAGTATCTAGACGTACATGAATCAATTTTTAAAAATAGATCTCAACAGAGAAGCCTAGCAAAGATATGGCTTATTATCCAGAAAAAAAAAATAAGAATATCCTGTTTAATGGTCTCCACTAATTTTTAGTGTTTAAAACAAGATTCCCCCTATTAATATGGATAGGCAAAATCTGTCACTCACAATTCACCAAGAGGGTCAAACATTTAAACATTATTAACAGCTATTTAAAGAAAATGAATACCACTGAGTTTGATGCCCGGGTTATTTTCAGACCCCACCACTCAAAGGTTGGGCAGCAGCTCACTGGCATGAAGAGCCACCATGTGTCACAGATGCCCTATCAGAGATAGCTCAGAATAGCCGGGAGTTCTGGGAAGTTCACAGCAGTTCACACGCGGTCTAAAAGCCTTCTCCAAGCAGCTGTGGTTCCTGTTTGAGTTTTAGCCTGGATTATGAAAACCTCAAACCACAGGTCCGCTGGGGAATCCTGCAGATGAGCTGTTCTCACTGGAAAGCGTTGCCCGGGAGAGAGGCAGGAGGGCTGTGCTTCAGTTGTCTTCAAAACATTAAACATGGGGTGGCCATTCTCCCTTACATGTGTGTCCATGGCCCTTTAAAGGCAATTCAAGTTATCCTTGTGGACTTGGGGGTGTCTACCCTGCATAAACAAATTAAGAAACACCGAGAACAACCACATTTCTTTGCTTCCAAAAAAAATTAGCTTACACAATGATTGCTTTAGAAAATACTTGATGAGATATGTCAAGAAAATCTATTCTGTGATAGAATGTCTATGAGTAATTTGCAGAAGAAACCTTAAATTAAACACTTACAGCCATGTTTCTTTTCTGGGTTGCTAATTTACATTTGGAAAAGCCATTGTTTGTGTTCTTCTAAAAGCCTACATGTCATCATTCCAGAGAGCCCAATGGGGACATTTTAAATTTACTAATGGCATGGCTTGTAAAACAACCTTCTAGAATGATTGTGTTCTACACAGAGATTTAAGTCGTTGTGAGAAGCTTGAGTTCTAGAATGTTCTTTGGGATATATGTATTTGATAGACAATATTCATTTAGCAGAGGAGGAGCAGGGAGGGAAGTTGGCTAGGGGAGTTATTATTTTTGAGGAAGTGGGTGGGGCGTTCTGCCAAAAATAATCCTCACTCTATCCAAACCACAAAGGTTTACTAAACAGAAAGTCCAACCAAAAGGCAAACAGGATGTTCATTTGGGACACATTTTTTTTGGACACATATTTTTAATACCACATGAAAGCTGCTCCATCCAGATGTGAAAGCAATAAAGTTGAAGCAACAACAAAACCAAACACTGAAGGAAGAAGTCAGGGTGGATGAGCCTTCCTCAGGGGGCCGGCGGGTGCCAGGCAGAACAATGGGAGAAGCAAGCCCACGATCTGGTGTTAAGAAACTTAGCACTGGCAGCCCCTGCTTTCTGAATTTTTTAAATCATCTATTTTAGGCCAAAGTGGAAACTTATTAAGGCCAGGACTTTAATATCAGATCAGCTGCAGGAAGGAAAACAGAGGGGGAAAAAAGTGGTTAGTACATATTGTACCCTGGAAATGAATAACAAATCTCCAAGGAATCTAAGGCTAGTCATCTTATCACAAACCCAACATGATAATGTCGTTATAACATCGAACATTTCAGAATTTGAAAGTTAAAAAAATTCTTTGTTAAGATGGAAGAAAGTTGGGACATGCTATGGTAATATAAAATTCTGACATTTCCCATACTGCATCACTTTTAAGGTATCACTTAACTATTTTATACAGATTTTTGTGCATGTGTGGGGTGTGTGTGTGTGTGTGTGTGTGTGTGTGTGTGTGTGTGTGTGCTCATCCAGGAGCCTGCACTCAGGGCCTGGGTGTTGTGAGCCTTTCTGCTCAAGGCTAACTAACTCTCTACCACTTGAGCCACAGTTCCACTTCTGGCTTTTTGTGGCTAACTAGCAATACAAGTCTCATGAACTTCCTGTCTGGGCTGTCTTCCAACCTCAATCCTCAGATCTCAGCCTTCTGAGTAGCTAGGACTATAGGCGTGAGCCCCCATAGCACCTGAGTATTTCTGGAAGAGGAAGAAAGACAAACTTGCAAATTTCACTTCGAGAAATGACAGCCAATGACAAGAAAGGACTGTTCTAGATCACACTGCCATCTCCTCTCCTACTGACAGCCATGGTGCTGGATGCATTTGCACTGGTGTTGGAGACTGCCAGCTCAGTGCAGTGAGAGCAAGGTGGAGGTAGAAGGCCAGCACGGCTACCTTCCAAGACCCAGATGCTACTGCCACCACATTTGGGGCACCTGCTCACTTTTGAATCAAAGTCTTTTTTAAGCTATGGCAGGGTAAATACTTGTTTCTTTGGACTGTACTTGAAGCATGTCAAATTCTCCAAAAGCAAGGAAAGCACTTCATAGATATTTGGCTATAAATAAATATCTGCTACCTTGCTCCCAGTAATTACTGCAGGCAAAAGTTTACCATAAACTTGCCAGGTAAACAGACCTCTGTCCATTGCCATATATTCCACCTATACAAAACAGTCTTGGAGAAAGAAACTATTGACACTTCAAATTATCCAACAGATCGGATTGTTCTTATTCTCTTATTTCTTCCCCAAGATGGGCCTTTGGAGTAGAAGGTCATCTATTTGTGATGGAGGTGAATGAAAGTGACCACAGGGGCTTGTTTCTCTCTCTCTCTCTCTCTCTCTCTCTCTCTCTCTCTCTCTCTCTCTCTCTCTCTCTCTCTCTCTCTCTCTCTGTGTGTGTGTGTGTGTGTGTGTGTGTGTGTGTGTGTCTCCTTTCCTTCTCATCTTTCTCTTCCTCTCTGTGCCTTTCTCTGTTCTCTCTTTGTGTCTCTGAGTGTCTATCTGTATCTTTCTGTGTGTCTGTCTCTGTCTCTCCCTTTCTCCTTGTCTTTGTCTCTATCTCTCTGTGTGTCTCTCTCTATCTTTTTGTGTCTCTGTGTCTCTTTGTGTCTTGCCTATCTCTCCTCCCCTCTCCTCTCCTGCTCACTTCCAGAAGAGGAAGCCTGGGCTGGTCTCTGATGTATAAGGAACTCCCATGTGTGCCTTTTCCCAAAGAGTCAGACCAAAGTGATGCCAGCCCTGCCCTGCTGTGTTACCAGCTTGTACCACCCTGGTGACTGGTCCCAAGGAGGCTCTCTCTGTCAGGGACTTCACCCACCCTTGGCTTCACAGTCCCTCAGAGACTTTCCTCATAGCATGGCCTGAGTTATCTTTATCCATGGTAAGAAGAAAAATGAATAAAAATCTTCAATCATTGTGCTGGTTGCCAGTGGCTCATGCCAGGAGGCTAAAATCTGAGGATAAAGGTTTGAAGCCAGCTCAACAGGAAATTCCATTAGACTCTCACTTCTAATTAATCACCAAAAAACCAGAAGTGGATCTGTGGCTTAAGTGGCAGAGCTCCAGACTAAACTAAGAAAAAAGTAAAGCAAAACAAACAAACAAAAACCTCAGGGACAGCAATCAGGCCCTGAGTTCAGGCCCCAAAACTGGCACCAAACAACAATCAATTAAATAAATGCTGTCATTTACAAAAGTAAATGCTACATCAATGAGAATAATGGAATTTTAGATTATTTTCCCCTCAACTAAGCCTAGCTTTCAAAAGTCTGAGCTCTCTGTAGTTCTATATCTTATTGTTAAGTCACAAGCTGAATAAAAGCTGCTTCTGACTCAAGCCAGTGAGTGTCCTGCTTCCAGGACAGTCCAGTCTCCCCAAGACAAGCAGACAGTTCTGGCAGATGGGGAGAGGTTTACCCAGGAGATGCCTGGAGAAAAGGAACATCCACATCTGGAAAATACTGCTGTCATTCTACCTGAAAGACTTGTTATGGTTTTTAACCAAAAGGAGAAAGGAGGAGGCTGAAGTCATACACCAGAGAAGCCTAGGGTGGGTCGCCCACGGCACAGGTGTAGTAACAACACACAAACAAGACCGGGGATTTGTCGAAAGACACAGCCCTAGCAGAGAAACACATAGGGGGCCGAGGTGTAGAATAGTCCATCATTGCCAGGCTGGCCCCCTTGTGATCCAGAGGTTCTAATTCTGCTCCTGTGTGTGCTTTTTAAAGAATTTTATAATAGCCAAGAACTGGTGGCTCGTGCTTGTCATCCTACCTACTCAGGAGGCTGAAATCTGAGGAGTACAGTTGAAACCCAAGTTGCGACAGGATAGTTCATGAGAATCTTATCACCAATGAACCACCAAAAAGCCACAAGTGCCTCAAGTGATAGAGCACTCGCTTTGAATAAAAAAAAATGCTCAGGGACAGCACCCAAGCCCCAAGTTCAATCCCCAGTATGGGCACAAAATAAATAAGTAGATAAATCAACTAGATAACAAACAAATGGTAAAAATAACACATAGCAGTTATGTTACAGTACAGGATTCGTGTCCTTCTTCTCAACCAATCTCAAAGAATGGAGAGGCTAGGAGAGTGAGTAGGAATGAGAGAAAAAGAAGAGTGAAAGAGGAAAATGAGAGGGAGAGAGAGAGAAAGAGCAAAAGGGGGAGAGAGAGAGACAGAGATTTAGTCTCCATTTGGCAATAGCAGGTCAGTGGATTTCTCTCTGAGCCCAAGTGAGCTATTTACCCCACATGAGGTTTGGCCAGATGATAAAGTCGATACTTAGGAGCACAAACGGAGAAGTTTGAACTAAAAGAAATTGGTTATAGAAGGTAAAAAAAAATCAAGCTTCACCGAGGAGCTCCAAAGCTGGGTTCCTTGGTCCCTGCCCACTCATCCATTCCCCTCTGACACCCAGATGATGAGCCTCAGGCCGACCTCCAGCCGCCATCTTTCCCTAAGCTGTCTATGCACGTGTGTGTGTGCGCGCACACGCCTGCCTGTCTGTCCATCTGACTGACAGTCTTGGGGCTTGAATTCAGAATCTGAGCACTACACCTGAGTTCTCCGCTCAAGGCTAGTGCTCTACTACTTGAGTCACAGCTCCACTGGCTTTTGTGATTAATTGAGGGTAAGAGTTCTCTTGTAGTTTCCTGCCCTGGCTGGCTTTGCACTCTGATCTTCAGATCTCAGTCTCTTGAGTAGCTAGGATTGTAGCTGGCAACCACTGCACCTGGCTCTCTGTTAAGCTTTTTTTAAGGACATGGTTCTGGGATGGATTGGGGAATGTCTGTTCTAGTTAAATCGACTTTATAACTTGTGATCGAATAAATCAAGATAGAAATGGTATTCAAGATGAAAGTAAAATATAAACTAAGGGAGCGAGGCAAGGTGAAACACTCTGGGCTTTTTAGCTCAATGCTAGTGCTCCACTTTGGCTTTTTTGCTGGTTGATTGGCGTTGAGAATCTCCAATCTGTTCTAGCTGACTTTGAACCTCTGTCCTCACACCTCAGCCTCATGAGTAGCTAGGATTCCAGATGTGAGCCAGTGGGCCCAGCTTCCTTGGTTTTTCTTTTATGTCTCCTTTCGTGCGTTTCTTTGATTTTGCTGTGGGGATGGAATATGGCAACCAGATTTGAGATGATTAGCTCATTCAATAGGAAATCTACATTCCTGTTTCACACAGGCCATGTGTCTGCTCTCAGGAATGTTTAAATAATAACAATAGCCCAAGCACAGAGCAGCTCACAATAGGAAATGAAAAGCACTGCAGAGCAGTGGGACACTTGTGAAGGACATGCCAGCACAATGTAATTAAGTCATTGGAATTTGTGGTTCAGGCCACCAGGGCTAAAAATATGTCTCCTGAATAAGTGCTTATGACTTTTTTAAAAATCAGAACTCATGGCACACAGCAACTGGATGGTCAGAGGACCCCGCACAGCAAGGGCTGATTTCATGAGTCTCAAGTAGGCTTTGTTTTCTGGGATGAGGCAGAAGAAAGAGGAGAATGATATGCTTTCTGGGCCAAAGGAGAAAGGAGTCCTTTCCCTCTCCACTTAGGGATACATTCTTCAGTTCTTTTTGTTGTTGTTGTTGTTTATTTTTGTATCAGTATTGGGGCTTGAACTCAGGACCCACTTGCTGTTCCTAAGCTTTCTGCTCAAATCTGGCACTCTACCACATAGGCCATAACTCCATGTCTGGCCTTTCGGGGATTAATTGGAAATAAAAGTCTCAGCCTTTTTTATTTTTGGATGACTTTGAACTTTGATCCTCAGATCTCAAGAAGCTAGGATTACAGGTATGAGCCACTAGTACCCAGCTCAATAAACTTTATTTCATGAATGGACACATGGAAAACTTCAACTGGTCATAGAATCAATCCTTAGATATCCTGGTGTTACACAATTCAGAATGGCTGAAGTCTTTTCAGCATAAAACCTTCAATTCAATAGCTATTCATGGAGACTTTTTTTTGTCCCAAGCTGTGTCTTTTTGTTTTTATTTGTTTTGTTTTGTTTTAGTTTAATCTAGTTGTACTGGACTGGGGCTTGAATTCAAGGCCTAGGCACTGTCTTTGAGCCTTTTCCTCAAGGCTAGTGCTCTATCACTTGAGCTCCATTTCCTGTTGCTTTTTGCTGGTTATTTAAGATAAGAGTCTCACCGTCTTTCCTTCATTAGTGTGGCTCTGAAACACAATGTTCAGAATTCAGCTTCCTGAGTAGCTAAGCTTACAGATGTAAGCTACCAGTGCCCAGCTTTGGGTTTCTTTTTGTACTTGAAGAATGAAAGGACTTGGATGTGCCTTGCTTGGATGGAGCATACAGGAAGCCACAGAGGATCACACCGTAGAGGATCAACATGGATTATGCAACATGCAACCTTTCTGGAGAGGAATTTGGGGAAAACTTCCCCCCAATACCTGTAGCACAGAACCTAACATCATAATTTAAAGAATGGGATGGGCTGACCTAGCCAAGCTGCAGAGAGTAACCAGGCCTGAGTTCAAGCTTTAGTACTGGCGCGCGCGCGCGCGCACACAAACACACACACACACACACACACACACACACACACACATCCCTACTCATTGGATTAAGGGGCCATTCTTACTGAAGTGAATAGAAGTGACATTGACACACTGTTTGTGTGCCCAGGATAATTGTGTTATATAGCAATGTTTTTTAAAAAAGAAGTAGAAACAAAACAAAGATGTTCTAGGTACAGGTTGTCACATGGAAAGTTCTCATTGTAGGTTGAATTGAAAAGGTGAGGTACAAAAGTGGAGAGTGTTTTCTAATCCAATCATCACCCAGTGTGAGGGAGGCCAGCTACTCTATGGAATAAATGGATGTGATGGATGCATGGTTGGGCAGATGGACAGATGAATGAATGGATAAACTGGTGGATAGATGAACAGACAGAGCAATGAATGGATGAACTAATAGATAGTGGACTTGTGGATAGATGGATAGACGGACGGATGGATGGAAGAACTAGTAGGTGGATGGACTGATGAACAGATGGATAGACAGACAGACAGGTGGATAGAGAGACTGGTGGATAGATGGATGGATGAGTTACACTGCTGAAGCGAAATGAAGAGTTAAATAACCAACCATAAAAACATTTATGTTACTTCTTACCTAATAATAACAATGAAATAACCCATAAAATATTTTCCTTTGCTTTATTTCCCTAATCCTGGTTGTATGAGCCTATGGCTAATTGTTCCTGCAGCATTATTAGTTTTAGAAAATTATGAGATCTACAAAACCAGTCATTGTATCTTTGAATTATCAGACATCTCAAGAGTACCACACCTGTGAGTCTATTCCTAATGGGCAATCAATGGTTAGAGATTTTGGCACTGGTTGTGGACTTATAGCTCAAACTCTTGGCTCTAATTGAAGATGTTTTGAAGCATATAGATCATAAGTGATAGAATCGCTCAAAAGAGAGGTAAATCAATTAGGTCATTTTCTATTTCCACTGGTGAAAATATTTGCTTAAAGTTTCCCTTCTGTACATGTTGCCAAATTTCAGGAGAGTTTTTGTGTAGTCTACACATAAGTGCTCTTCCAAGAAACAGAATCAGTTGGCTATCGATGGACTGGTGGATGGATGGACTGATGGATGGACAGATGGATGGATGGACAGATGGATGGATGGACAGATGGATGGATGAACTGGTGGAATGAGGGATGGATAGAGTGACGGATGGACCGACAAATTGTTTGGTGGGTGGGTGGATGGATGGATTGATGGATCAAAGGACAGACAAATGAATGAATGGATGAATAGATGGACTGATGGACAGATAGATGGATGGATGAATGGATGGATGGATGGATGGATGAAATACTGGTGGTTGGATAGATAGATGGATGAACTGGTGAATAAATGGATGGATGGATAGGTGCGTAGATGAATGGGCTGACAGATGGTTCAGTAGTTTGATGAGTAGATGGACTACTGATAGATGGAAGGACAGATGGATGGATAAGACATAGGGGACCCTGTTAACTGGGTCTCGCAAAAATCAATGCATCTTGTACCCCCTTCCTGTGGTTGTTCCCACGCCATCACTGTATCTCATCCGAGTACCCCGGATACTGTATATACCGGTATTAGAACCAGGGAAGGGAAAGAGAATATCAAAATCGAGAGACAAAGGATAAAAAGACAAACGACTCCAAAAGCAATACTTGCAAAATCATTTGGTGTAAACCAACTGAACAACTTATGGGGGTAGGGGGAAAGGGGGAGGGGTGAGGGAGGGAAATGAGGGAGGAGGTAACAAATTGTACAAAAAATGTACCCACTGCCTTACGTATGAAACTGTAACCCCTCTCTACATCACTTTGACAATAAATAAGTAATTATTTTTTATAGAGAAAGGAAAGAAAAGAAACATAAAGATTTCTCCCAAATAATATGGGAATGAGGAAAATATTAAGGACATTCAAGTGAAGGAAACGACAATAATATTTAACATATTTTACCTCCCTGTAGAGTTAGGTGTGATAAGAGTCAGATATGTCAATAATTTTAATTAGAAAAATGTAGTGTGACAAAAAAAATCAATGCAGCCCTTCTTAAACACATCAGTTGTTTTGGGAGGATACTTTGTTCTCCCAAACCACCTGCAGCACTGCTGCTGTGGACACCAGAAGCTCAAGGCACATGGCATCACTGGGCTGAGACAGGAGGCGACAGGCTCCAAACTACAGTGTGCTGGAAGATCTGCTTCATATTTCAAAGTCATTCTCTTTGTTTTGGTTTTCTTAATTTATTTGACCACAAATTACCACAGAGCTCTCTTCCTATGTCCAAAGTTGTTAACCAAAATAAGTATCTCTCTTCCCCCTGACCCCCCTCTCTCTCAGCTAGAGTGCATGGGCTTTCACGGGACACAGGACGTGACACTGATTGTGCAGATGACAGGAGAATGGAGAGGAAGAACAAAGATGATCTGTAAGGAAAACGATGACATTCACATGGCTTTGGGCATGATTTCAGAGGTGGAAAGCAAGAGAAACAGCAACGATGCCTAAGGGAACTCAATAGCTGATGGTCCAGGTGGGAATGCCCTCCCTCCCTCCCTCCCTCCCTCATCCATTCAAAAGGTAACAGACCAGCGTGGATAATTAACATCTCCACTTGACTGTGTAAGGGATATGCAGCTAGGTGGTAAAATGTCTTTTGTTGGGGCTGTCTTTGAGGGTGTTTTTTGGGAGAAATAGCATTCAAATTAGCAGTCTTAGTGAAGAAGACCTAACCTTCAGCATCATGGCCTCACTTAACCTGTGGAGGACCAGCACAAAACAAGTGCGGAAGATCACTTTCCCCTCTTGTCATCGCTGACGTTGCGCTGGACCTCATGATTCCCAGGAGTGCAGATTGTTACTATTAGGTATCACCAGTGCATCACAGATTTCCCTAGATCTCTAGCTTGCAGAGGACATAGTGTGAGATTCCTTGGCCTCCACAACAATATGAGTTGTTTCAAAACTCATCTGTCTATCTGACTTTCCATCCCACCATCAGTTCATCCATTCATCCATGCATGCATCCATCACTCATCTACCCATCAGTTCATCCATCCACCAGTCTGTCCACACATCCACCAGTCCATCCATATAGCCATCCATCCATTCATCTACCCATCCACCCATCCATATCCTATTGGTTCTGTATCTTGCAAAAACACTTAACACATACTCTATATAAATATTATCCAGAAACTTGGCAACATGGAGAGAATAAAGTTTTCCAAGTCATCAAATCAAAGTTCTTGTATGTATAAATTCATTGAAAATATTGCACCAATCTCAGGACAAAGGACAAGAGAATAGGTCACTCTGTAACACTAAATGCTTCAGGGGAAAGTCAGGCTGTAGGGATCTCGGCCCATGTGCGCTTTCTCCCGACCCATGGGGGAAAGGCGGGAGCATGCCCTAGTGTGAAAAAGCCGAGAACGTGTGTAGTCGCGAAAAACGCCCACCCAGCCCTCCTACATTTAAATAAGGACTCAGGTCGCCAGGTGCTTCAGGAAACCGTCATGCGAGAATCTGAGGTTTTATTTTCAGGGTGGGGTTTATATAGCAGCAATGGCAGCAGGAAGGGGAGGGATTTGGAATGGCTAGCTAGACACAGTGATAGGCTGATTATGAGCTGTCCATCACAGTGACATCATGGGACTTCCTCTATGGGCGGTCATCACTTTCCATAGGACCACCCCCTGGGTTCCGCCAGCCGCCATCTTGGCATGCACGTGGTCCAAGGCAGGAGACAGGGCTAGCAGCCACGCGGCCCCAAGCCAGGAGAAGAGGAGGGCCTAGGACCGCCTCTTAAAGCTATAAGCCAGTGTCCAACATCTCCTCCTTCTGTTTTTTAAATAGCAGGAGGCGATGTAAACATAAGGCACATGTAGACATAAGGCAAAGGGGCCACCCATTTGGCTCAGTCCTGAGAAAACTGAAGTTCTTAGTCCATTTCTGCACCACTCAAGATAACGCAGGCAGCATTCCCCTTCTCTGGCGGTGAGGTAGAAGCAGGTTCGGGCTCTGGCAACTCTGGAGGTCCACAGCAGCTAAGGTGCTGGTGACTTAATGCGTGTGGTTAGTAAACATTTTATCATAAACATTGAAGCAAGGTGTCAAAACCCTCAACTCCTATTTCCCTCCAACGGGAACCCCTAAGTTTAGCAGCAGGGGAGAGACAAAAGGGAAACGACAATGTAATACTCCATTTCTAGTTCTTTTGCAAAGCTGCAGGCAATATCACCACAGCAAAACATTGCACCACGGGAGATGCCAAGGCAGAGTCCAGGAAGCAAGCAGGGCTGGCACTGGTCCACCGCTGATTCACGCAGGCAGGCTTCCTGTATTTCTATGGAAGAGCAGGAAGAAATCCACCACGGTCTTTGTTTTCCTAGAGAGAACAAGGAGAAGACATTTCTCCAGAGCGAATGCTTGTATCCAAATTGGGCTTGGTTCCCCAATCGGGAAGGCACATGTAAAGCCCCTTCCCATGCTGTTTTGGGGAGATTTAAAATTGTTAGTGTAAATTTAAAATATTTAATGTAAACATAGCTGTCCTTAACTGGTCATGGGGGCTGCTCCCCCCTTTTGTTTTAATTAATAACAGAGGAGGGTACCAGGCTGGGAGTATGGGCAGAGGTTCTTCTTCTGGAACTACTTCCTGCTGAAAGGGGGCAAAGTAGTCAGGGGTCCCTGATTCGTCATTTGGCCTGGTACTGTCCAGTTTGGTTGGTAAAAGCCCTCATCATTTCTACAAGAATGGTTATCAGGGCCAGAGGGTGTCATGGTCTCCTCTGGCTACCTCCTGCAGCTTGGGCATGTCAAGGAGTCCCTAGGGCTGGGGCCTTCAGGGTCCAGATCTGCGCTGGGCACTGCAGTGTAGAAAGATGATGGCCTTGAACTGCAAGTTCCCAGGTGGCAACCTCAGTGAGGGGTGTTATCCTGTTAAAAGAGACTTTTGAAGAGATCAGGCAAAAGGCTGACAAGTTCACAGGGCTAGTTAGCACGAATGACATAGGAGAACATACCCTGGGCATAAGCCAGAAAAGTTCCATTTGGAACATAAACCCAATTGTGGCCAATTATAAGGAAGGAGGGATAACTGAAGGAAGTGTTTAGGGATAGTGGACAGGTTTAGAGTAGCCAGTCAGAGGTTAAAATAAATATATGTACATATATACAAATGACAGGAAAAGGAAAATGGACAGGTATAGGCATTGGGTGGGTAAACAATGATTCCTCCTGATCTGATTAATTTTGAAAGGGTGAGACAAGGTGACTCCATTTAGGATGTGACATCATTCTCCTCTTACTCCTCTCCATGATCCTTGTTCCCTGGACTGGCTGAGTCCCAGGGGTCCAGGTGCTTGTTGCTGGGATGGCATGCCCCCACTGGCATTCACAGGGTTTGAACTCAGGGGCTGGGCACTGTCCCTGAGTACTTCTGCCTGAGGCTAGTGCTCTACCACTTGAGTCACGGTGCCACTTTCAGCATTTTGCTGGTTCTCTTGAGCCAAGCTTTCAGCCTGGCTCTTTGCTGGTTAGTTGGGGGATGGAGTTTTAAAGAGATCCCCCCCCCCCCCCGGGCTGGCTTTGAACTGCAATCCAAGGAGTTCTAGCCATAAAAGCCCTTTTTGTTTCCAATTAAAGCAACAAGGAGAGCAATAGGGATAGAGCTTTACTTTAACTTGTTGAGAATTGACCAACAAATACTTGTCAGAGTTCTATCATAACACTTAGAGAACAGCAGACTGAACGAGATCCATGTGCCATCAACTCATATCAGCTAACCTTGCTGGAAGGTGGAAGAGAACATAAATGAATAACAACCAGAGGGCAAAGGGTCAGGACAATGTAAAGGTCTCAGCTTTAGCAGTGGCTGTGTCTTCCATCCTGGATCAGCAGGCTTTATTAGCCATGTGTGATGGAGGCAGCCAGTTGAGATGGGTTGGATCTGGGCAAGGCTGTAGTGGCATCTTTCTGAATCCTCTGGATAGATTGTCACACCTCCTGCAAATTTCTACACAGACTGGTTAAAGATATTTGAAATCTCCCAGTATTCCCTGGTTGCTTACTCTGCATACTCTGGCTTTTGTAGGCTGATGCCCTTCTGGTTTAAGCAGGGTGACAACTTTAAAAAGATTTTAGAGGGATTGGGCCTTTAACCATCTTCCTAGTCATAAAGTCCACACAGATCAAGGGCCAACCAAGTCTACAGTTTCTGATGCAAGAGAGAGAGAGAGAATAAGGAATCATTAGTAGTGTAACCAGGCAGTTTGGGAGCCACACAGCTATCACACATGTTGACCTTTATCCTATGAAGCAAAATGTTAATTTTGGGTCATGAAAATTTAGGTTAATAGTCACATTTGTATAAAATGACTCTGATCCCTCGATCTTAAAGAGTTTGTGAGAGCACAGAAGAGAAAAATGGAAAAGCAAAATCTTAGTCTATTCCAAAGAATCGTCAGGATTGCCTCCAGGCTGTTCACAAAGACCCATTTAACATAAAGCTTAAGCAAGTTAAAATGGTTAAAAAGGCAAGTGATTTTTAAACCATGATGCTAGTTTTTACATATTTTACCCACAAACAGACACAGACAGACACATACAGACAGAAAGTTGTGCACAAGCTTTGGGCACGCTTAGAAAAATTTTCTCTTTCTGAATTGGCCATGTAAGTCTACTGGAATTCCAGTAGCAAAATGATATTATTTTGCCCATATTTTAGAACCACGTGGTCAGTTAGAAAACAAAAGAACTTTTCCTAGGAAACAAAAATTGTCACAGAGTCAGGCTCACAGCAAGACATCTTTTTTGTAAGCTACGGCCCAGGTGGGGGGTAAGGTTTTCAGAAGCCTTCAAGCCCCCACCCAGCCTTGAGGAATTTGGCACGCCCCTCACCTGAGGCGCTTGTTAAGCCACTCTATTGTTAACTGAAAGCTTGGGATTTAGCCAGCGACAAAGTTTAACCGAATCTCCAATTTAGCGAACACCGACAAAAACTGAAAGCCTTTTTTGTCTCTTTCAAAGCAGATTAGCCAACAACATGTTAGGTAGGTAGCCCAGCAAATTTCCCAGGCCTCAGAAGCAGGGGGAGGGGCGAGCAAAGGCAGCCAGGCCAAAAGCGGCACGCACCGCTCCACAGCCAGCCCCTAGCACTGCCGTTGCCAGGCCTCCCGCCCACGGCCCAGACACGCGGACCCCGCAGCACCCGCTCTGCGCTGGTGGCTCAGACGCGACATGCTCCACGTGCTGCCACTGGCACCACCTCCACCGTCCACCACGCGTCCCGGAACCACAGCTCCCAGCTCAGAACCCAGGGGTCCCGGCCCAGACCCATGTGCGAGCCCGTCGGAGTGGGGCACTGAGACCCTCTCCCTCTGGGCAGCGGGAAGACTGCCCCTCTCCCTAGCTGCCAGGCCAAAAAAGCCAGCAGGATGTCCTCCCCTTTCCCCAGCAGCCAGGCCAAAAAGGCCAGCAGTCTCCACCGAGGGCACAGCATGTTTCAAAATCTTCCAGGCCCTCCTGGCTTGAGTGTCTGAAAAGTCCAATCCGGTATTTTGGAGCGTGGACCTCAAAATCTTAAAAGACGATTCACTCCATCTACTTTGGCTCTGTGCCATCGTTCTCCAATGGAGGGACTAACACACCCCAAAATAAAATCCCCTCTCACTGGTAACTCTAGGTCTACGTTTCCCGGGCACTCGTGCCTCATGTTGGGCGCCATAATGTAGGGCTCTCGGCCCGCGCGCGCTTTCTCCCGACCCGCAGGGGAAAGGCAGGAACGTTCCCTAGTGTGAAAAAGCTGAGAACACGTGTAGTCGCGAAAAACACCCACCCAGCCCTCTTAAGTTTAAATAAGGACTCAGGTCGCCAGGCGCTTCAGGGAACCGTCACTCGAGAATCCGAGGTTCTATTTTCAGGGTGGGGTTTATATAGCAGTAATGGTGGCAGGAAGGGGAGGGATTTGGAGTGGCTAGCTAGACACGGCGATAGGCTGATTATGAGCTGTCTATCACAGTGATGTCATGGGACTTCCTCTATGGGCTGTTGTCCCGTTCCATAGGACCGCCCCCTGGGTTCCGCCCACTGCCATCTTGGCGCACACGCCGTCCAAGGTGGGAGGTGGGGCTAGCAGCCACGTGGCCCCAGGCCAGGAGAAGAGGTGGGCCTAGGACCGCCTCTTAAAGCTATAAGCCGGTGCCCAACATCAGGCCATCATGCATTTTCCTGACAGCTGTAAAACAGCGCATCTCCCATGGAAGGTAGGAGGGAGTTTCTTCAAACAACTGAAAGTAGAACTACCAGGAGGTCCCACAGCCCCACTCTGGGATGTGTAATGGCCAACGGAAATGAAATTGGGATCTCTAAGAAGTATCTGAATTTCCATTTCCTCCTGTTTCGGAGTCTGTTTTCACTTGCTGTGGCAGAAGGCCCCAAGGCCGGGTAATGTGTAATCATCATCAGCAGGTTGCCCGAGCAGCTCTGGAGCCCGAGGGGTCCGGGAGCATGGCACTGTGTCTGGAGAGATCCTCTTCATGGACTGTGCATGGCAGAGTGGCCAGTAGGCCCACGGTCCCCCCGTTTCCCCTGCCATAGAGCCAGTTGCCCACGGAGGTCCCCACCACCTCCTCAAGTGGCAACCACCAATGTGGAAGGCGCCATGTGAGCCGTCACAGCTCATCCTAAAATGGTGATGTGAACTCAGTTAACTGTGCAGCAACAAGCCATGGAGTGTCCTTTATGCTACTCATCTTTATGGGAAGATTACAAAGACACAACCAAAAGGTGGGATTTTGATTGAATGTGACGATTTTTGCTAGAAATGGTCATGTTCAGTTATTCTGAAAAGATGTTGTTTATAATTACTATATATGTCAGATTTAAAATTTAACACACTAACCAGGCACTCATAGCTCATGTCTGTAATTCTAGCTATTCAGGAGGCTGAGATCTGAGGTTCACAAGCTAAAGCCAGCCCAGGCAGGAAAGTCTGTGAGAATATAATCTCCAACTAACCAACCAAAAGTTAGAAGTGCAGCTCCAGTGGTATAGCACCAGACTTAAAGGGAAAGAGCTCATGGCCCTGTTCAAGCCCCAGTGCTGGTAGGGAAAATAAAAGTATTTAATAAACTACATGCCAGTCATTTACCTGATACAAAGCCCTACAGTGGCATTTTGTCTTTATATTTTTTACTGGGAAAACAAAACATATTACGACAAAATATTCTACATATGCATACAACTACTATTCCTTCTTGATTGAAGTCTGAAAAATAATACATCTGTTTAACATTATGGCTGTGCTGGAATTCCCACTGAAAACATTTTAAACTGAGTGTGGCTGGAGCAGGTTTTGTTTCCTCTTCCTGTAGGATTTAAAACCCATTGTAAACAAAGAGAGCTTAGGCTGTCGTTCCCCCTTCCCTGGTCCACTTCCTGACAAATCAAGAAGAAACACATAAGTAATGTGTTTATAGATCACACATTTACCCTATCTATTATTTCTACCCCTAGTCATTTTTTCAAAGTCAGCTGGGGCCCAGCAGATGTTTTGCCAGCAGTTTTACAGTTCATTTGCACATGGGCTTGATTGTATACAATGTGCTAGGGTTGTTGCTATGCTTGTCATGATGGAGAATGTGACCTGCTTCGTGTCTGATTGTGATTGTGTGTGTGTGTGTGTGTGTCCTGGCCATTTGTCTTGATTGGCTAGAGAAACTTGTTTGCTTGAAGTTTGTCAAATATTGCCTTAATTGTTGACAGTCTTTCTCCCAACTGTTGACATCTTTCTCACTGTTTGTCTCTTTCAAGAGATTTAACACTGTAGACTGTTGGGGATTCAGCTTTGGCCTTTAGGGGGGAAGAGCAAGGAGAGCTATCCCGAGACGCTGCCCTTCCCCCAGCCCTGGGGCAGTGTGGAAGCAAGCCACACCTTTCTGGGTCTGGAACCAGAAGGGGTGGCCTTGAGACCAGCCCCCCAAGTTCTTGCCAGCTAGCACGTGTGTTCCCCTTTTCACGGGCTTTGCCCAGGGGTGGTACTATGGGAGTGACGTTAGCCCACGAGGGGATCTTAAGACAAGCTCACCAGCCTATCGCCAGCTCCTGGTCTATCACCCCTTTTCTCGTCAGCATTACTATATTAACTGTTAGCCACTCCCCTATTAAACCAGATTGCTCTTGAAGCTCTCTTTGGGACTCCACGTGCCCCTGGCTTCCTTTGTGGGTAAGGAGGGAAGAAAAGGGATCTCGTTTGGCCAGGTGCACCTGAGGCCTGCCTTAGCTCCCCCACTCCACCCTGGCCTGCCTGCCGGTCGGGCAGCCAGGGGAGAGGGTGAGAAAGGGAGTACAGATAAGAGAGTAAGCTTAGCCTCCCCGCGCCAGGGAAAATAAATATAGCCCGACAGTAGACAACACTTTATCACTGTCTATCAGAGTCTCGATGTGCTAAAAGTAATATTCAATCACTGTCGTTTCACTTACAAAGTGAAGGAAATGTGATGGGTTTGTAATCTTTCATGTAGGAAGTTACAAATGCTTACATCTTCATTTCCTGAAGGCTTAGTGTCTCTTTTTATAATCAACTAGAGTCTACCTGTTTTAACCATTAAATGACTTGGATATACACTCATATGAGGTAGCTCTTTAGATCAATACTACTCATTTGAGTAAAGACAATTCTGGATATTTGAAGATTAATATACAAGGATGATGGTAGGAGGTTATAGGTTTGGAGATTTGAGTTTGGGGGATGGTAATTGGAGGTTGGAGGACTGAAGATGGAAGCTCTAGCTTCCATCTTTTGTTTGAGAACAAAAGTTTGAAAATGTGGAATGGAAGATGCATATTCGAGGCTGGAGAATGGAGGTTGACAGATGTGTGTCGTGGAGGCGGGAGGCTGGAGGATGAAGGACGGAGGTGCAGATGGAGGTTGGAGAATGGAGAATGGCAATGGAGATTTGAAGATGGTGAATGAAGAATGTAGTTTTGAAGTTGAAGGATGCAGACGGAAGTATGGAGAAGGGAGATTGAAGCTTGAAGGTTGGAGGGCAGGTAGATAGACGGATAGATGATGGATGGGTAGGCGCTGGATTGATGGGTCGTGGGTGAGTGGAGTGTGGTGGGTGGAGAGAGGACAGACGGTGGGCGGTGGAGGCATAGGTAGAAGTGTAAGTGCATGGATCAATGGATGAACAGTGGATGGACATTGATCGCAAAAATCATGTTGCTTCTCCATCAAAATTCTCAAATAGCCTGGTGCTGCTGGCTCTCACCTGTAACCCTAGCTACTCAGAAGGCTGAGATCTGAGGACCATGGTTCGGAACCAGCCCGGGTAGGAATGTCCATGAGACTCTTATCTCCAGCTGACCACTAGTAAACAGGAAGTGGCACTGTGGCTCAAAGAGGTAGAGCACTAGCCTTGAGCAAAAAAGAGCTCATGGACAGTGCTCAGGCCCTGAGTCCAAGCCGCACAACCAAATACATGCATGCACACATGCATTCATTTATATATATGTACATATAACAAAACTAACAGCAGTTCATACTATATTTGCTCTTTGTCTTTACTTTTTGTCTTTTCTGTAATTGGGTCACAATTCCAAAAATACGGAGGAGAGGAATGAGTCTACCAATTTCATAAGGTGTTACAGGCATTTAGTACATATGAATTACAGTGCAATCCCCTCAGTTTGAGACTATAGCTTAGCAAAAAAAAAATCATGTAGAAAATTATATAAGTCATTTAGCAAGTGATTCTGGAAACTGAATTTAAAATTGTCCACAGGGAAAACCATATTTTCAAGGTGTATTTTATGTTGTTATTATATTATATTAATAGAAACTTAGAAGATACATGAACAATATTCTTGGAGTTTTCTTTTCCTGAAAACTTCTCTTTGTGTGTGTGTGTGCACTGGTTTTGGGTCTTAAACTTAAGGCCTGAGTGCTGTCTCTGAGCTTCTGTGATCTACCAATCGAGCCACAGCTCCACTTCCAACTTTTTAGTGATTATTTGGTGATAAGAGTCTCACAGACTTTCCTGCCCAGGCTGGCTTTGAGCTGTGATCCTTAGATCTCAGCTGCCTGAGTAGCGAGGATTACAGGCATGAGGTACTGGCATCTGGCCAAAGACTTATTTTTACAACTACTTCTATAAATCACCCTCAGTAAATAAAGAGCAGCCCCCATAAAACAACTGCCTTAATTTACCCTGTACTAACTTATGAGGAGTAATTTCACATTACATTGTCCAGAGGTAAAATGTTATTGCTCTTAAAATTAATATTATGTGCAAATTATAAATAATCAATCTAGCATTAAACAGTATAATTCCCCAGCGAGTTTTTGTTCTGGGTTAAACTAATGCAATTCCACATCGAGCCAGAGAAAATGAGAGTTCAGGGCAACAGTTTGTTTTCTTGTGTTACCCAATCTCCCTCAGGCATTCATCCAAACCAAACAGCCGACATGAAACCTCATCTCTACCCTCCACCCCCTTGTCTCCACTCCCTCTATCCAGCCTTTCCTCTGGTGCTTTTGGCTTTCCTTTCACCCACAGGCGATTTGGATGTGTAGGGTGAGACCAGAAGCACGCGAGTGAGCCCCTCAATGCGAGGATCTGGCAGCCATTCAACACACATGCAGCGAGCAGGGTAGATGCCCACTTTCCCCAATGGCCCCTCTCAGAGGTGAGCTTAAGCAAGTCGTGAAAAATGGCTGAACAACTGATGTGATTCCCTTACCACTCTAAGCTGTGGAATTTTCCCAGAGAAAGTCCAAAGAAAACATTTGTTTTGCTTTGGCCACCCCCTGCTGGTCATCACAAAGACTTTGCTAGTATCAAGTGGGCCTGGGGTATCTCTATAAAATTATTTATTTATTTTTTTTATTTCCTTTTCTTAATGCTGGTACTGGGGTTTGAACTTGTTCCTGCTGGGCTTTTTCTGCCCAGTGATAGCCCTCACCCCGCTTGAGCCATAGCTCCACTCCTGTGCTCCTCCACTGGAGATAAGACTCTCTCGGGCTTGTCTGCTTTGGCTGACTTGGAACCTCCATCCTCTGATCTCAGCTTGAGTAGCTAGGATTACAGGTCTGAGCCACTAACATGTGACCTGCTGAGAATCTTAACAAAATACTGGACTGAGATTCAACACTGGCTACTTGAAGGACAGGGCATACCAAATGAAGCTGCCGATTTTGAAAACGCACTCGCCCTGTGTTTGGTGGGCATATTGAAAGTGAAGACCAGGGTCCAGGTAATCCAGCAAGAACCCATAGAGCCGACAATTCAAAGCCAGCGGGTATCATTTTATGGAATTACCTTTGGGAACTTGAATAAATGAGGTGAAAAGAAAATGAATAAATGAATGCTACCACAGAGCTAGGCTGCCTTGTTTGAGGAGTGAGAAATATAGAAGAATTGGGAAAGTGGCCCAGAGGATGGCACATGGAGCTCTCAGATGGAGAACCGCTTAGGGATCAGAAAAATGCATTGTTTGTTTACTTTTGCATGTGTGTGCTGGTCCTGGAGCTTGAACTCAAGGCCTGGGCATTGTCTCTGAGCATTTTTGCTCAAGGCTAGTGTTCTATCACTTGAACCATAACTCCACTTCCAACCACATAGACCTTAGAAAAGATTTCAGTGTTAATAAAATGCCCCCATGACACATCTCCAGAGAACGGCACGGCTCACTGGTGTCATTTCTGTTAGGAGCATCAGTCAGTCTAATAGCCACATACTCACGTCATCGATCCATTGCTTCCTCTCCACGTCAAGAAGGTAATTTTTGCTGGGTGCTGGTGGCTCACCCCTGTAATCCTGGCTACTCCTGAGGCTGAGATCAGAGGATCACAATTTGAAGCCAGTCTGTGCAGGAAAATCTGTGAGACTCTTATCTCCAAGAAATGAAAAAAAAAAACAATTTATCTGGGTTTCTAGTCATAATTCTAGATACTCAGGAGGCTGAGATCTGAGGTCGTGGTTTGACACCATCCGGACAGGAAAGTTCATGACACAATCTATCTCCAATTAACCAGCAAAACAAAAGCCAGAAACGGAGCTGTGGCTCAAGTGGAAGAGCACTAGCTCTGGGCAAAAATGCTCAAGGACAGTATCCAGGCCCTGAGTTCAAGTCTCAGAATCGGCACAAGAATAAACACCACTGTCTTTGCAGAGATGGGGTCTGTTTTCCTCCTTCTCTGTAAGTGATGTTGACCTTGACCCCCTGCAAGGCTCTCTCCCTCGCTCTACAGGGAAAAATCAAACCATCGGAGGCCTACTCCATCCGGAATCTTATCACTGGACACCCCCACCAATGAAATGGAGAGGAGCTTGGACTCCTCCACATGGAAACCTCCAGAAAGCCCTGGAATGTAGCCCCGGTATTTCTGGTCTGTTTCACATGTCAAGAGGGCAGAATTTCTCTCTTCAGTGGTTACCCAGATGCTCACAATGAAAGCCTCCTGCCCCAGGACTCTCATCCCTCACCCACCACCTGCCCCCCCCCCACCCGTCGCCTCTGCCGCTGCGAGGTCAAGGTCACCAAGGACTCCCACCCACCAGGGACAGGGACAGCGCCCACTGTCCTCCACCACAGGGCCTTGACTCCCACGCCCCGGACCCCCGGGGGCCTCAGCTTCCATAACTGAACCCCCAGGAGGAGCTGGGTCTAGAGAGACATCAGCCCCTCCCCGAGCAAGTCTGCTCAGGTCAGGAGACTGGCACCGAGGCCACCATCGGCACTGTCTTGACTGCAGGGGACCGTTTTCCTTAACAAGAAGACAGGAAGAAAGACAAAGAGATAGGAAAAAAAATAAGATAGAGGATGGAGAGGTGGAGGGGAGAAGGAAGGCAAGGAAGTATAGGCAGGCAGGAAGGGAGGGAGGGAGGGAAGGAAAGAAGGAAGGAAGGAAGGAAGGAAGGAAGGAAGGAAGGAAGGAAGGAAGGAAGGAAGGAAGGAAGGAAAATCGGGACGGGGAAGCTACATATCCACTTGTAGCTTTTTGGGTTTCAGTTGGGACTTTCCTACCTTGGCTGTCTTCAAATGTCAGTCCTCAGCTCTCAGTCTCCTGTGTAGCGGGGATAGGTGTGAGCCCTCTCTGTCTGGATTCCAATGGTTGTTTTGATAGAAAGTTGTTGGCAAAGGGAGAAGAGAATGGATATGGGTTCCAAGCCTGTAGATTCCATAGTCTGTTTACTTGAACTGCCTACAATGATTCAGACCAAAGGGCTGGCCGAAAGGGCTGCTCTTTGGTTGCACTGATTTTGATAGGACCCCAAACAATTCCATGTTGAGAAGATTGTTTTACATTTCCAAGGAGAGACTTCTGGTTCTCTATGATATCCAACTCTGTAGGTATCACCTAATTATAAAACTTACTTCATGATCCCCAATTTGAACAAAATCATTTAGCAACTCCATCTGGAGAAAAGTAAATTGCTGGAAATCTTGCTAGGTACAGCAGGAGAAATAGTTGCTAATTCAAATAGAAGTTTAGGTGTGTGTGTGTGTGTGTGTGTGTGTGTGTGTGTGTGTGTGTGTGTGTTGGTTCTGGAGCTTGAACTCAAGGCCTGGGTGTTGTACTTCAAGGCTGGTGGTCTATGACTTAAACCAGCTTTTTGGTAGTCAACTGGAGACCAGAATCACATTGATTTTCTTGCCTGGGCTGGCTCTGAACCAGGATCCTCAGATCTCAGCATCCTGAAGTATCTAGGATTACAGACATGAGCCACTGGCATTTGGCTTAAATAGGGGTTTAAATCCTATATGATTTGTTAGTAGGCTATTCAGTTTTATTTGAACATTTCTAACTAAAGCCAATGGATGTGTTGATGGATACTTTTCCTTGGCTTTGTAACTTAAAACACACACACACACACACACACACACACACACACACACACACACACTTAAAGCCCCAGATATAGAGTATTTGCCTAGAAGTTGGTTTATTTTGGAGCAGTAAATTAGTTTGAGAGACGCACTAGCCTAGCTCCTTAGGGACTCCTCAGTAAATTGCTACTGCAGTCCTCAATGATGCCCATGAGAAGTACTCTTTTGTTAGCCAGCATGGGTATGGTGGTGCAGGGCTGTAATCCCAGCCGCATGGGAGGCTGAGTTAGGAGAATCATGATCCAAATTGGCCCCAGGCTAAAATAGAGGCTCTCTTTAAAAAATAAACTAGAGACAAAAGGGCTTGAAAGATGGCTCAAATAGTAGAGCACGTGGCTAGCAAGCTGACAGTCCCCAGCTCAATCTCCAGTACTGCCAAATACAGAGAGAAGAAAGGGGAGAGGAAGGGAGGGGCAGGGAGGGAAGGGGAGGAAAAGGGAGGAGAGGGAATAGAGTGTCACAAAACATCAAGAGAAGCAATTTCATTGCTGAGAAGAAAAATCACTGCATTTCTGGGGATAGATTATTTTTCTCTATGATATTCAAAGCTGGAGACATATATTTATAAAATGATCATTTCCTAACACAAAATCTGAATGAAATAATTTGTCAATACAATCTTGAGAAAAGTGAAGTTTATAGAAATCCTGTGAAACTATAAATCACATGCACACACAATGTTAAATAAACATGGCCTAGTGGTAGAGTGCTTGCCTTGTATACATGAAGCCCTGGGTTTGATTCCTCAGCACCACAAATATAGAAAAAGCCAGAAGTGGTGCTGTGGCTCAAGTGGTAGAGTGCTAGTCTTGAGAAAAAAGAAGCCAGGGACAATGCTCAGGAACTTGTGTTCAAGCCCCAGGACTGGCAAAAAATAAAATATACAGGCCCAAAGCTGTGCACAGAGAAAGATAGCTGGCCTTGAAATAAGGTTGTGTGATGACTTTACTTTTTTCAGCTTGAGGGCTGAGAAAGAAAAAAATAAAAACAGTAAGGCAAGCATTCTTGGCTCACAGCTGTAATCCCAGTTACTCAGGAGGCTGAGACCTGAGGATGGTGCTTCAAAGCCACCCTGGACAGGAAAGTCCATGGACTCTTATCTTCAACTGTTCAGTGAAAAGCTGGAAGTGGACCTGTGGCTCGAGTGGTAGAGTGCCACCTTGAGTAAAAAAGCCCCAAACATCATGAAGCCTTGAACTCAAGTCCCAGTTTTGCCAGTATTGGCAGAAAAAGAAGAAAAAGGAGAAGGAGGAGGAGGAATAAGAGGAGGAGTTAGAGGAGGAAGAGGAGGAGGAGGGGAAGGAAAGGAAGGAAGGAAGGGAGGGAGGAAGGAAGGAAAGAAGGAAGGAAGGAAGGAAGGAAGGAAGGAAGGAAGGAAGGAAGGAAGGAAGGAAGGAAGGAAGGAAGGAAGGAAAGAAGGGGAAAGAATACACAGGCTCTTCAGAGCAGTCAAGTTTTAAATCTCTAAGATAACCTACCCCTACTTCCCAAAGGAGTGGGGCCTAATGTCCAGAATATACAGGGTGCTCAAGAAACTAAACCCCCAAAGAACCAACAACCCAATTAATAAATGGACTAATCAGCTAAATACAGACTTCTCAGATGGAAAAGTAAAAATGGACAATAAACGCATAAAGAAATGTTCGACATCTCTGGCCATAAAGGAAATGCAAATCAAAATAACACTGAGATTCCACCTCACCCCAATTAGAAATGGCCATCATCAAGAATACAAACAACAGATGCCCATGTGGGTGTGAGAAAAATGGATCCGAGCAACCTGCTGATGGGAATGTAAACCGATGTAACCACTCTGGAAAGCAGTTTGGAGGTTCCTCAAGAAACTGAATGTAGAACTGCCCTATGATCCAGAAATTCCACTCTGGGCATTTACCCAAAAGATTATATAGCAGGATACAGAAAAGCTGCTTGCACAACCCTATACATTGCCGCTTGACTCACATAGCCAAGATACAGAATCAGCCCAGATGGCTCTCGGTGGATAAATGGATCCGGAAAATGTGGTACATACACACAATGGAATTTTAATCATTGATTACAAAGAACGATACTGTACCATTTGTGAAGAAATGGTAAGACTTGAAAAAAGATCATGTTAAATAAGTCAGGCCTGGAGAGACAAAGGATGCATGCTCTCTCTCATAAATGGAAGCTAGAACTAATTTATAAATACACAAGTAAACACATATGACTGTACACAAATGTACTAATCAAAGTGTGGTATTTGCAGGGGAAAATGAAAAGGGTATAATTTCTTAGAAAACTAAATTGACACTTGAAAGGTCTGTGTGGGATCAAGGGAAGGGAATAGGAGAATGAAGAGAAGAAGGGAGAGAAAGCAATCATAATTTTCAGTGCATAGCCTATCAAGCTAGGAAAATTGAGGGGAGCAGGTGGGTTGGGAGAGATGAAGAACAAGGATAGAAGGGGAGACATTGATCAAGAGGCATTATACTTATACACTAATTTGTTGAATGGCAACTCCTTTGTACAACTACTTCAGGACAAAAATATAATATGAAAATAAAGGAAGCAGCCTCAAGGTGCTGAGGGCAGACATAGCAGTGAAGTGATGCCTTTCATTCCTACAGCTGCAGGGGACTCAGACCCTGCAAGCCATCTGTGGAAGATGGAAAGTAGACAGTCCCCATCTCTAACCTTCCTGGGAGTGAAGCCCAGGCTATACCAGGGCGGTGGCCTGCTGAGGCCCAGGCAGAGGCTCCAGCTACATGCTCCTTGACCTCACACCCATGGAATGGGGGTGCTGATTAATGTACATTATCGGAAGCTACTCCTTTCCCAGGGGCATGAAATGAATACAATCTGCTTCATCAACTTGCCACCCCCCCCCAAAAAAAAAATGATCTCAGCTTCTCCTCATCTAATGGGCGCTGAGCTCACTCAGATATGAGTGCTGTTCACCCTCCATCCAAGTTGAGGCCCAGTTACCCCTCTCTCCCCCAGGCCCCTGACATGAGGGTCCAGGTTTGGTTTTGTTTCATTTTTATTGACATACTTGTGGAAGTATTTGGAGTCAGAATAATTTTCTCCAAAAACTCAATACAGTTCTTTCTTTTCCCCCTTTCTTTCTTTGTTTCCTTCCTTCTTTCATTTTGGGGACAGCCTTGGAACTAGAACTCAGGGCCTGGCCACTATCCATGAACTTTTTTGCTCAAGTCTGGTGCTCTCCCATGTGAGCCACAGTATCACTCTGGATTTTTGGTGGTTAACTAGAGATAAGAATCTCATAGACTTCTCTGCCTGGCTTGGTTTTGAACCTCAGTCCTCAGACAGAGTTCAGTGTCCTGAGTAGCTAGGATTACAGACGTGAATCACTGGCATACCCAGCTTCATTTCTTTCTACATTATTTAAAATCAGAGCGATGTTTGCATAATCCAGCCAGGGATGTTTTCAGAATAGATCTGAAGCCTGAAGACTCTAGCATTTTCCTTAATGGCCCCTGGCCTGCCATTCTTTCCACGCCGATTCTGTAAGCAATGGTTCTGGGTGCAAAGGCAGCCTCCCCAGTCAGTCCCACTTCTTGCAGGCGATCTTTCCGTGGTGACCTTTTCCTCCCTCCCCTCTGTGTTTTACAGATTTGGTTCATCATCATTCCAGTTTGGGATTCAAAAAGAACTGGATTTTTCAAACTCACAAGAATTCAAATTCCAGGAGCCAAGGGCAACTTTAGACATGAGACCAGAGTCTGAAAGCACCGAAGCCCAACTGTATTCTCTGGGGTTTAAGAGGTCATTAAGGTTAAATGAGATCATAAAGGTGGAGTCTGAATACAAAGTGACATGCAAGAAAGGGAGACCATGAGAACCTGCCTGCCGGGGAGAGGTCACAGGAGGACGTGGTGAGAAGGCAGCCATTTGTAATCCAGGCAGAGAAGATGAGAGGAAAATCGAATGCTGACACTTTCATCACCTCCGACAGGTTGAGAAATTAAGCTTATTTATTTATTACTGCTTCAGCTACATAGTCTCTAGCAGTTTCTTATGGAAATCCTAGAAAACAAACACATCCACCAACAACATGGAGATTCTTGGAATTAATAAGAGAAGCGTGATTGGTAGGATAAACTCCTGGGGGTATATAGGCCCCTTGATTGGAGACTTAGATTCTCTATCTTGTAATTGCTCTTTTCCTTGGATTCATGTTTGGGCAGTTACTGATACACAGATGATTGGATACTATAAAATCAAAGGTTCCAGCCAGGTGCTGGGGGCTCCTGCCTGGAATGCTAGCTAGTCAGGAGGTGGTTTGAAGCCAGCCTGGGCAGGAAGTCCACGAAGCTCTCATCTCCAAGTACCCCTGCCCACCCCCTCACCCCCCCACCCCAAAAAAAGAAGAAAAGAAAAAGAGACGTCGAGATGTGGCTCAAGCAGTAGAACACTAACCTTGAACATAAAAAGTTCAGAGACAATGTGCAAGTCTTGAGTTCAAGCCCCAAGACTGGCACACACAAAAATTGGATTTGTGTTTAGTTAAAATAATTGATGTAAAAAATTTTCATTTTATTTTGATTCCTTCTTCATAATTCTCCAAACTCTGTGTGTGTGTATGTGTATGTGTTTTTTCCTTCAAAGTTGGCACTCTTTCCAATTGAATCACAGCTCTAGCTTCTGCCTTTTTGGTGGTTAACTGGAGAACAGAGTGTCTTGGATTGTCTGCCCAGACTGTCTTTGAACCAGGATCTTCAGATCTCAGCCTTTTGAATAGCTAGGACTACAGACGTGAGCCACAGGCACCTGGCAGTAAACCCTGGTCATTTTTTTTTTTTTTTTTTTACTATTTATGAATATTTATTTTTTTTTATTTTATTTTTTTTTTATTAATTGGACATAAATTTTTTTTACAAGGTGTTGTGCAAAGAGGGTGCAGTTACATAGTAGGGCAGTGTGTACATTTCTTATGATATCTTACAACCTGTTTTTCTATCCCTTGTCTAGGTCAGGTTGACATATATGCAATATACAATGTATCAAGAACATATACAGTATTCACAGACTTGGTCTCTACTGTCTCTCCGTCTCCCTTTGTTAACAGTCATATATCAGGGAGATCATGCCCCTTTGTTTTCTGTGTTCTAGGCTTGTCTCACTCAACATTATTTGTTCGAGTTCCGACCATTTCCCTGCAAATAACAATATTTCACCATTCCTAATCGCTATGTAGTATTCCATTGTGTATAGGTACCATATTTTTTGGATCCATTCGTCTGTGGAGGGGCATCTGGGTTGTTTCCATATTTTAGCTATTGTGAATTGTGCCGCGATAAACATGGTAGTACAAATGCCTTTTTGATATCTTGGATTTTGCTGTTTAGGATAGATGCCTAGGAGTGGTATGGCTGGGTCATAGGGTAGGTCTATATTGAGCTTTTTGAGAAACCTCCATACTGTTCTCCAAAGTGGTTGTACTAATTTGCACTCCCACCAACAATGGAGAAGGGTTCCTCTTTCCCCACAGCCCCTCCAGCATTTGTTGTTTCCTGAGTTCAGAGTATAGGCCATTCTAACTGGGGTGAGGTGGTATCTCAGGGTTGTTTTTATTTGCATTTCCTTTACTAGCAGGGATGTTGAGCATTTCCTCATATGTTTCTTTGCCATTTTTATATCTTCTCTTGTGAAGTCTCTCTTTAGCTCTTTTGCCCATTTCCTAATAGGTTTATTGGGCTTGGAGGGGCTTAGTTTTTTGAGTTCTCTGTAGATGACAGATATCAGGCCTTTGTCTGTTGCTGTGCTGGTAAATATCCTTTCCCATATCGTTGGCTGTCTTTCTATTTTGGTGGCTATGTCCTTAGCTGTGCAGAAACTTTTTAATTTGTAGTAGTCCCATTTGTCGAGTCTTTCTCCTATTTGTTGTGCCCCTGGGACTCTATTCAGGAAGTTCCTTCCTGTGCCTATAAGTTCTAGTGTCTTTCCTACTCTGTCCTTCAGTAGTTTCAAGGATTCAGGTCTGATGTTGAGGTCCTTGATCCATTTTGAGTTGATCTTGGTGCATGGTGATAGGCTTGGGTCTACTTTGAGTTTTCTGCATATGGCTGCCCAGTTCTCCCAGCACCAGTAGTTGAAGAGGCTATGTTTATTCCATTGTATATCTTTAGCTCCTTTGTCGAATATCAGTTGGCTGTAAGAGTGCGGTTTTATTTCTGGGTCTTCAGTTCTAATCCATTGGTCTTCCGATCTGTTTTTATACCAATACCATGCTGTTTTTGTTATGATGGCCTTGTAGTAGATCTTGAAGTCAGGTATTGTGATACCTCCTGCATTGCTTTTTTTGCCTAGAATTGCTTTGGCTATTCTAGGTTTTTTGCTGTTCCATATGAATTTATGGATTGGTTTCTCTATTTCAGTGAAGAATGTGGCTGGGATTTTGATAGGTATTGCATTGAATTTGTATAACAATTTGGGCAATATGGCCATTTTCACTATATTGATTCTGCCTACCCATGAGCATGGGAGGTCTTTCCATCTCCTTGTGTCTTCTTTGATTTCCCTTATTAGATTTTTGTAGTTTTCATTGAATAGGTCCGTCACGTCCTTGGTTAAGTTGATCCCTAGGTACTTTATTCTTTTTTTGGCTACTGTAAATGGAATTGTTTCCATAATTTCCTTTTCTGTTTGTCTATTGCTGGTGTACAGAAAAGCTGCTGACTTTTGTGGGTTGATTTTATATCCTGCTACTTTGCCAAATTGGTTTATTAGGTGTAGGAGTTTGGGTACTGAGGTTTTTGGGTCCTTCAGATACAAGATCATGTCGTCTGCGAATAGGGATAACTTGATTTCTTCCTTGCCGATGTGGATCCCTTTGATGTCCTCCTCTTGCCTTATTGCTATGGCTAGGGATTCCAGCACTATGTTGAACAGAAGTGGGGAGAGTGGGCATCCTTGTCTTGTTCCTGATTTTAGGGGGAATGATTTAAGTTTCTCTCCATTTAATATGATATTAGCAGTTGGTCTGTTGTATATGGCTTTTATTGTTTTGAGGAATGTTCCATCTATTCCTGTTCTCTCCAAAGCTTTTAATAGGTATGGATGTTGTATTTTGTCAAAGGCTTTTTGGGCATCGACTGAGATAACAATGTGATTCTTGATTTTAGCTCTGTTTATGTGGTGAATTACGTTGATTGATTTACGGATGTTGAACCATCCTTGTGACTGAGGGATGAAGCCTACTTGGTCATGATGTATGATATTCTTGATCACTTTCTGGATCCTATTAGCTAATATTTTATTGAGGAGCTTTGCATCTGTGTTCATTAGTGATATTGGTCTGTAGTTCTCTTTTTTTGTTGGGTCTTTGCCTGGTTTGGGAATTAGTATGATATTAGCTTCGTAGAATGAGTTTGGAATTTCTCCCTCCATTTCTATTTCGCGGAAGAGTTTGAGGAGTATTGGAATTAGCTCCTCACTAAAGGTTTTGTAGAATTCGTTGGTGAATCCATCTGGGCCTGGGCTTTTCTTAGTAGGGAGGTTCTTGATTACCTCCTGTATCTCACCGTAAGTTATTGGTTTATTTAGCTGATTTATTTCTTCTTGGTTCAGTTTGGGCAGTTTGTACTTCTCTAAGAATTGATCCATTTCTGTAGAATTATTGTTTTTTGCTGAGTAGAGGTTTTGGAAATAGCTCCTTATGATTGTTTGAATATCGTGTGTACTTGTTGTAATTTTTCCTGTGGAGTCCCTGATTTTACGAATATGGGTCTCTTCTCTTCTTTTTTTTGTAAGTCTTGCAAGGGGTCTGTCAATTTTGTTTATTTTCTCAAAGAACCAGCTTTTAGTCTTATTTATTTGTTGAATGGTCTTTCTATTTTCAATCAGATTTATCTCTTCTTTAATCTTTGTGATCTCTCCTCTCCTAGTCGTTTTAGATTCTGTCATTTCTTGTTTCTCCAGTTGTTTTAGTTTCATCGTGAGGGTATTCACCTGCTCTGCTTCCATTCTTTTAATGTGGGTGCTGAGTGCAATGATCTTGCCCCTCAGAACTGCCTTAGCTGTGTCCCATAGGTTTCTTTGTGATGTGTTTTCTTTGTCATTGTGGCTTATGAATTCGTTGATTTCATCTTTAATTTGATCTGTGGCCCAAGTGTTGGATAGCAGCGTGGGGTTTAGCCTCCAAGAGTGTGTATAGGCTCTGTGGTATCCTTTGTTGTTGAGGGTTACCTTTAATCCACTGTGGTCAGATATAATACATGGGATGACGTCAATACTTTTGTATTTGCTGAGGTTCTTTGTGTGGGCTATGACGTGGTCTATTTTGGAATATGATCCATGGGCTGCTGAAAAGAAGGTGTATTGGGTCTCTGTGGGGTGAAAGGTTCTATATAGGTCTGTTAGATCCATTTGGGAAATGGTGTTATTTAGGTCCTCAGCTCCCTTACTAATCCTCTGAGTGTTGGATCTGTCTCTTGGAGAGAGAGGAGTATTAAAGTCACCCACTATGATTGTGTTTGCGTCTATCTTGCTCTGTAATTCTTTGAGAATTTGCTTGACATATGTCGGGCCTCTTTTGTTTGGTGAGTATACATTTATCACCGTGATTTCTTGATTCTGGATTTTTCCTTGTATTAATATGTAGTGTCCTTCTTTGTCTTTTTGAGTGGACTTTAAAGAGAAGTCAAGCTTGTCTGAGATCAGGATGGCTACACCTGCCGTTTTGGTGGATGCATTTGCTTGGTAGATCTTGCTCCATCCTTTCACTCGAAGCCTGTTTTTGTCCCTTGCTGTAAGGTGGGTCTCTTGTAGACAGCAGATGTCAACTTTTTGTTTGCGAATCCATTCTGCCATTCTGCTCCTCTTTATCGGGGAGTTTAAACCATTTATATTTAAAGAGATCAAGGATAAGGGTGTTTTTTCTCCTTCCATTTTCTTGGTGGGCTGTTTTTTCTTCTTCTTTTTTTTTTCTTCTTGTCTTTAGTGAGCTTGTGTTTCTGCTGGGCTTTGGCTATTGAAGTTTCTTTCTGATTCTGTCTGTGTGTCTTTTACGATCTCTGTTGGGTGGGGTTCCCCTCTTAATATTCGCTGTAGGGCTGGTTTTTTATTCACATACTCCTTTAGCTCCTCTTTGGTGTGGAAAGATCTGGTTCTCCCTTCGAATGTGAACTCCAATTTCGCTGGATATTTGATCCGAGGTTGTAAATTGTTATTCTGGAGTACTTGGATGGTGTTCTTCCACTCGCTTCGAGCTTGGTAAGTTTGTGTGGATAAGTCGGATGTTATTCGAATCCTCTTCCCATTGAAAAAAGTTTCCTTCTTCGCTTTGGCTGAATTCAGAATTTGTTCTTTAATCTTGAGGTCTGAAGTCTTGAATATTATGTGCCTTGGGGTGGCTTTCCTGGGGTCTGGCCTGCCAGGTGTCCTATAGGCTTCGGTTACCTGGATGGGGTCCCCTGTGAGATTGGGGAAGTTTTCTGCAATAACTTTATTGAGAACATGATTAAGCCCTCTGCTCTGGTATTCGGCTCCTTCTTCTATTCCAATTATGCGCAGATTATATCTCTTGTCTTTGTCCATTAGTTCCTGGATTAGTCTTCCCTGAAGCTTCACCTTTTCTTGGAGTGTGGTCATTTTCTGGTTGTTGTCAGCTGCTTCATCGTCCAGGCGAGAGATTCTGGATTCTATATGGTCTACTCTTTGTGTCATGGTTTCAATTGCGGAGTTTATGGATGTCAGAGAGCTATTTATGGTTGTCATATCAGCTCTGATCGTGGAGATTTCTTCCTTTAAAGAGTTGTATTTTAAATCTATTTTTTCATGCATTTCAATTCTTAGGATGTGGAGATTTTCTTTAAAGGCAGCTTGCATTGTATCCATTTTTGCTTCCATTTCTTTAAAGCAGGTTTGCATTGTATCCAGTTTTGCTTCCATTTCTTTCTTGGCTTCCTGGGTGTCCTTCCAGATTTCCGCTCTAAATTCCTGGAATTGTTTTCTGATTTCATTTCTGACGCTTTCGATCATTCCTGTTAACATGGCCTCATTTGCTTTTTTAGTCTCCATCTCCTCTTCAGTCGTGCTGCTTTTTGGAGCTGGCGAGTTGGCTTGCCCTTTGATGAACTGAGTTATGTTTCTTTGTGATTTGCGCATCTGGAGATCTGGATGGCTTCTCAGGTTTGGTTTGTAGCTCCTCCCTCCCTCCTGTGTAGACGTGTCTACGGGCAGCAGGTGCTGTCGCTGTGTCCCCGCCCACCAGTGCAGGGTACGCCTACCAGAGCGGGCGCTGTCGCCGGGGGCCCCGCCCTCCTGTGCGCTGTGAGTTCAGTGCAACAGGCACTTCGGCGGGATATGCCTCCCAGAGCAAGTCCTGGGTTGTTGGGTTGTGCTTGCGCCCTCCCACGAGTCCGTTGTGGGAGGGGGTACGTGTGGGGCCCAGTGGGATCGACTGTCCGGGTGTGGCTTGGCACCTTCAGACCTCACCTCCGCTGTTAGGAGGGGGGACGTGATCAGGCTCAGTTGACCCTGCTGGGCTGGTATTGCCCACCAGCGCCTGTGGTTTTAGTTGTAAGAGTCTGCGAGGTCCAGGCGCCTCAGGTGGGGTTTGCACAACCGGCTGTCTCCCGGCCCCTGTTGGGAAGGGGGCGGGGCCGGTTCTGCCAGTTCAGGAACCTGTGGGGTGTTGGTGCTGCTGAGCCCTTCCCCTGCTAAACTGACTTCCCAGCGCCTGATGGGGGTTTCCCCGCCTGATTTGTGGGTTCTTTGTTCCCTCAGGGGTGGGGGAGGGGGGAGGGGAGGGCACTCACTTTTGCTGCTTTGTGTGTGTGTCCCGCGCCGCCGTTGGCCCTCCAGGGGTTGGCTAAGTGTCGTGGTGGCTTCCCTGGTTCCCGATTTCTGCCGCGCTGGGTTCCCTTGTCCAAACCCGGTGTGGACCCGAACTTCTCGTCGCTGCCGGTGTGTCTTGGTCCGCACCCTGCCTTGTGTCCGTGGGGTCTCCCCCTATATGAATTCTGCGCTCCTGGCAGCCTGTCTGCCGATCGCCGGGTTCCCCTTTCCCAGCCTGACCCTGTTTGTGCCAGGGTCGGCTGGAGGGGGGAGGGTGCCCCGGTGATTCTCCGGCTCCGTGTAGGTTTTCGGTTCTTCTTTTTTGCTCCTTTTTGTTTTCCTGCGTTTCTCCACTGCTTCTGGCTGCTGGTTTTGCTGGGTTCTTGATGGGGTGTTGGGTGTTGGGGTTCCCAGCTCACTATGCCGTTGGAGCGAGTCGGGGTGCCTCCCTATTCCATCGGCGCCATCTTTCTTCCTTCCCTGGTCATTTTTGAAAACATGACTGGGCTATCACTTAAGCAAAGGAGGATGATTTGGACCAAAGGCTTTCTCTGTTTGCCAAGAGCAATGGGAACTCGTGAGCCTGCGCCCTGAGCTGAGCCAGTTCACTTCCAGAAATCCTGTTGGCAAAGATAGCAAACAGGCTTTGCCAAAGAACCCAAACCGAGGGAACCAAACACCTTTAGGGTACCTATATCCTCTGGGTTGTGTTACCTAAGAAAGAAAAGATGAAAAAGATACTCAGTTGCAGTCAAAGGATAAGACTGTGTTGTCATTTCCTTTTAACTGTCTTTGCCAACACCAGGACTGACTGGAAGAGGGTTATAGGAGTTGCAAATATTCAGTGTCTGGAATGGAGAGAGGAAGGGTGAACAAATGCAGTTATTTAGTTCAACGTATGTATGGAGCCAGGCAGCTGGAGGGATTAACAAGGAAATAAAGTATGTTGTCTGTTTCCCTGGGAAATATTTGCCTGGGAAATGGCACTTTAGAACAACTAATAGATTGAGCCGATACAGATCAGAACATAGAAAGTCCGGTGTTCCATAGCTCTTGACCTTGGAAAAAAAGGCAATTTAAATTCCTATATTTCAAACTCAAAAGGTTTGGGTTTGTGTCTTGTTATTTAACCCTTCCTTGATGAAGAGGGTGTGAATGAAGTGCTTTAAAACTAGGTTTCTTTGTAAACAGAGATAAAAAAAAAAGGACACTAGAACTAGCAACAACAACAACAAAAAAAGGATAACAGAAAGGACAAATACTACAATTATATTCTGCCAGAGGAATAAGGAAAACAAGACTTAGTACCTCCACAGGGCTTGGTAGCCTGTTCCCTTTACCCAGAATGCGGACATGGGGGCACATGGAATCTCAGCACTTAGGAAGCTGAAGCAGGAGTTTGAAGCCAGCTTGGGCTGCACGGAAAACCCTGTTCTACTACCACCCACCCCTCCTCACAAAGAATAGGAGCCAGGGGCTGGTGGTGCGCACCTGTAATGCCAGCTACTTGAGAGGCTGAGATCTGAGCACCATGGTTCACATGCAGTCTGGACAGGCAAGTCTGTGAGATTCTTCTTTCCAATAAACTTCCAGACAAGTTAGAAATGGAGCTGTGGCACAAGTGGTAGAGCTCTTACCTTGAACAAAAGAGTCTCTGGGACAGTGTTCAGGCCCTGAGATCAAGCCCCAGGATCAGCACCAAAAACAACAACAACAACAACAACAACAACAACAAAGAAAAATTTACAGGTACGTTTGTGTTGCCCCTTTATTCTGTCTATTCTACTCATGGAATTTTTTATTTTTCTCACTCTTGGTTGTTTCTGATCTTGCTATATATATATATATTCTCTTTGGGGCAAGAGAATGAGACTGAACAAGGACTTCATAAGGATTTTTGAAGCCACAGAAGAAGGTAGATTACTGAGGTTTGTCTCTGTCCTGTGCTTGGGAATGGGAATACTACAAAGGATTGAAAGGATTAGACAATTGTTCACAAGTGAATTCGGGTTCCATGGCCTAACACCGGCCAGGTTAATGGTTGCTGTGGATCAATGAGAGCAAGGCCTGTGGTTGCAACTTCTCAGGAAGTTGCTTTTCCTTGTATGGGCTTGGGGTGAAGACAGGATTGTTTACTCCCTTCTGGGAGAAAAGGATGGAACTTTCCTTGAGCATACAGTTTTCTGCCTCATCAGCTTTGAGTCTCAGCTGGAACAGGCCTCCTCAGGCTGGCCGAACCGTGAACTTGCCCTCCCAACCAAAGGCCAACTTTACCTGGCTCACCAAAAGGTTTTCAGAATCAAAGGAGTTTCACCAACCCTGCTCTGGGTGGCCGGTCCTGTGTGGGAAGTTGCCCTGAGAAGTTCTTCTATATGGCTAGTAACATGATGCTTTGGAGAGTTCAACGAAAAAAAACAAACAAACAATAAAACAGATGTTCCCCCAAATTTTTGCTTATTTCCAGAAAAAGTATTAGTTTAGATAATCTAGTCAGGCCTATTACCAGGAAGTTACATCATTGATAAATGTGAAAACAAAGTAGTTTCAACAATTAAATTTGAAAAAAAAAAGTACTGAGGGAGTTGGAGTGAGGTGTGTCTGGGACATGGATATGAAGCTAGTCCACACCATTTTAGTCTCACTGTCTTGTTTCATGTGACTTACGTGGTGAGCAGAGGCCAACTTCAGCCATGTTCACAGGCTACAATATGGTGTCTTGAGGATTCAAGCTCCTGGGTAGGATGCTAAAGGCTCTATCTATGCCTCATGATGTTCAAACACTTTGTTGAATACTAGAACATTTCCCTTCTATGGCAAAACACATTCCTTAACTTAACATCAAAACAAAGCTCCCAACACCCCCTCCCCCATGTATTTTATTTGATGATTAAAATCTTTCAAAGATAGGACTTTCCACCACGCCCATGAGGTCATTACGGCAGTAAACATAATCACACTCGTACACATCTCAAAAGAAGCACAAAGAAAATGAAGACCCGCTTCTCAGAAGTGTAGAATTAAAATAGGAGTCAGGACTTAAGAATGCAGGACCAGCTCATTCTTCCTGTGAGCCCGGTTGTAAAAGTCATGGCGTTTACACACTCCATCTCTTGCCATCTTCGTTATTTCTTACTTGGAGTGAATTTACACAAGAAATTCTTTGTCTGCCTGCTTCGTGAGCTCTTGAGATTATTGGCAGGACAGCAGCAGAATGTATCCTAAAACATTCCTTTGTGTTGTACATATTCCATGGGAAGAAATGTATGCAAATTAGAGTCACAGACAAAACATATCCTGGTGACATCATGATTTCAATGAAAATGGTCCAACTTAAAAAAAAACAACAACCAACTAATGTTTTTCCATGCTTACCCTCCCCCCCGGGGGGGCAGCAGGCAAGTCCAGCTGTTGTTTGTACAGAAAACGTTCATTGAAGCAGCGTGGTATTTTGAGTGCTTCATATCAGTTCCTCATGTTATAACCGAGGCTGGAAATCTTTGTTCTAGAACTTCTTCCTGGCAAAGATTTTTCAAAAAAGATTATTAAGAACAATATGCAAAGAACTCAGAGCAAGTGTTAAGAAATATACATACTCTGCTATATCCTGACCAAAAATGTTGTAAGCTGCTAGAAAACATGAATGTACTCATGTATACTTTATTCGTCTGTTTATTTATTATGCTAGCACTGGGACTGGAACTCAGGGCCTTGGCTGATAGTCCTTATCTGTTTTCATCCAGGCCTACCATCCTACCACTTGAGCCACGACTCCATTTCTGGCTTTCTGATGGTTAATCGGAAGAATCTCATGAACTTGCCTTCCCCGGCTGGCTTTGAACCAGGATCCTCAGATCTCAGCCTATCAAATAGCTAGGATTAACAGTGGTGCTGTGGCTCAAGTGGCAGAAAGCTGGCCTTGAGCACTGGGAGGCTCCGGCGCCATTGCCCAAGTAGCTAGGATTATGGGTGTGAGCCACCTGGGCCCTGCAAACCCCTCCTTTTCATGAAGCCAACATTGAGCAAGGGAAATGAATGTCAAGGGAGGTTTCGATGTCTTTCACAAGAAAATGCCGCTAGTTCATTATTGGGAAAGGCTGGGTAGTGAGGACCTCCAGAAAGCCAACTCCTCCTCCAACGTAACTCACAGGCTTGCTCCAGAAAGCCATGCACATTGGGCCTTCTCCAACCCGTGCCTTCAGATAGAGACTTCAGAGCCAGGCAAGAAGAGGCCATTTACTTTATAGGATAGGTCGGATTCTGTCAGCCACAGGAAAGTCACTTTCCTATCAATCTTCAATCTCAATAGGAGCCTTCTTTAGTCCTGGGTGCACAAACAAATCAAAGCACACTCACATCGACATGAGCACACACACAAACAAATGGCACCACCTCCCCTTGGTAGATTGACTCCAACAGCTGCCCACCCCACAGGGTGTCCCGGCACACAAATGCCTTCTGTTTGAAACGCTGTTTCCACCTCCACTCAGCCAGGTTGTTTATGAAGACATCTGACAAAATAGGCGGGCTCCTTGGGCAGGAAGGGCGAGAAAAGCCATCCAGCTGTGCAGAACTGAAAGGCCTTCCAGCACCTTTAGCCTGTCCCCAGCCGAAGGAGGCTGGTGTTATTTCTAAGAAATTCAAAGATGTGATTACTCACCTGTAATTAAAAATATTTTTTTTTATTTTTTTTGCTTATCGCTTGGTGGAGGATGAGCTGGTCATTTTGTTAAGATATAAATGTGTCCACACCTAGGAGACTCTCCTCAACCTCTGATCATTTTCTCTGGGGCAGGTTGCTTGTAATCAGTCTTCCTTTCCCTTCCCTTTCCTGCTCTGGGGAAGTATGCCTGGGGAATAAAAATCTATAAAAGTGATGGCCTCCACCTAGGGCACACATTACAAAAGGAAAAGGCGCCGGGCCCCAGTGGCTCACGCCTGTAATCCCGGCTACTCAGGAGGCTGAGATCTGATGATTGCGGTTCAAAGCAAGCAGGGGCAGGAAAGTCCATGAGACTCTCATCTCCAATCAACCACCAGAAAATGGGAAGTGGAACCGCACCAATTGGCTGCCCTGGCTCTCATCTGTGGTTGAATGGGCTTCCAGAGCAGCATGGGAAGAAGGAGGATTTAAGCAGAGAGCAAGGCCCTGTGGGAAGAAGAAAGGCCCTTGCGGGTCAAGGTGATAGCTACCCTGGGTTGTGTCTGCCATGTCCTATCTCCGCCCAGCAGGTACCCCTCTCTCCCAGAACTTTTATTCAACATGAGAAGCTCCACCTGAGAGGTTTCAGAGGACATCTCAGGAAATTCCTTGCAGAAGCAGCAAGCTGCCTTTCTCAGATTGCCTGAGTGTTTGGAGAAGTCGAAGTTTTTATGGTGTGGTGGAAAATATCAGGCCGCGATAGCAAAGATTCACAGTTTCTAAATGTTTTTATTTCTATGGCATCCTAGAGAATAGCTCTGAGATTTGCCAAACGTTCCTTGAAACACAGCCTCCTTCAGCCATGCTTTTTTTGTTATTCCAGAAAGAGTTTAAAGCAATTTGCAGGCATAGTAAAGCACAACGTGAATATGAGCTGGATGAGCAACCCGGCAGACATGGAAAAGCAAGGGAAGAAATTGAAAATGAAGCCAGGGTGGAGGGACAGAAAGCAAATGTGTATCAGATTCTTATGTATTTACCAGAAACAAGCCACACATGTCACTCTAAGTTTCCTATCTGACAGTACCAAGAGGGACCTGAGAGTCACATGCATCTTACAATACCTACAAAACTAACACCGGGCACAAAGGTGGGATCTTCAGGCCTGAAAACTACCTGGCGTGCTCTCCCACGCCCGTGTTTTAGGATGGAAATAAAATAACCTTCCTCAAACATATGAGTTAGGAGAGTGAAAAATCTTCAGGAGCAAAATAAAAAGTAAAGTAAAATAATAATGAAATAAAAGAAAAAGCAAAATAAAAAAAACCTCAATAGCAAATGATAAAGTTTTCATTCTTTTAGCCTATTGGTAGTTTTTCGAAACTCTGGTATTAATAAAAATACAAGCAAGGCTTCCCTGGCGTTTCCCCGCTGGCCGCTGGCCTTCCGATGGCAGCCATGCATCTCTTGAGCAGTCTTGGTGAAGGCTTCATCCACGGGGGCTGAGGACCAGAGCCTGGCGGCCACCCATGCAAATCCTGTGTTTCCCTCCATCATGGAGGAGGAAAGGACCACACTCCAGGCATCCGTGTCTGCCGGGCTGTGTCTCCTGCCCATGGATGGAGGGGATTTCACTGTGGCAGAAGGGACGAGCCACAGTTTCCATCCCTGTGTACTGTGTCCTCCTGCACAAGGAGGAGCCGGGCTTGGATGTGTGAAGGGGGGGCAGCCCGTGGGGGGCTCGCATGGGAGCCACGCAGGGCTGGTGGGACAGGCGTCTCCACTTCACCACGTCGCCCTGCAGTGGCAGAACACTGAGAGCAGGCAGGGAAGGCACAGATCCCCCAACATGACACCTGCTTGCACACCAGGGGTAATAGTTGGTATTCACACACACCTGATGCTCGCCAGTAAGTCAATCCAGATGCCGTTCACACTCGTCGAGCCAGGATTAGTATCCCGGCTTGCTGAAGGGGCCAGCCAGGTCCTGATGGATGTGTGCAAGGCCTTTCATTTCCTAAGGATCCATCACGCAGCTGTGACCACTTCTTGGCTCTCTAGCAGGCCAAGAGTACTGGAAGGAAAGACAGATGCTCATACTTCCCGAGCGGGGCCTCGCCCAGAGGGTTCCAGCAGCTTCCAAACCAGGGAGAACTTACCTGGCTCTTTTCAGGGATTTTTAAATAATCCATCCAATGGCATTAAAAATGTATCTTTATTTGTACGCAGGAGTTGCCATTTAACAAAGCTGTTTATGAATGTAATGTATCTGAAGGCCATTTTAAAATTTTTTGTTTTTATTACTGTTTCATTTGTTTCTTGACTAGTGCTGAATTTGCCACTAACAGCAGGTGATTTCCTTCCTATTCCTTTCCATTTGTTCCCTTTCTTTTCTTTTTGCCAGTACTGGAGCTTGAACTCGGGGCCTTGAGTTCTTGCCTGGCATTTTTACCTAAGGTGGTGTCGCTCTACCGCTTTAGCCTCACCTCCACTTTTTTTGCTGGTTAACTAGAGATGGGAATGAGCCTCAGATCTCAGCCTCGTGAGCAGCGAGGATTATAGGCGTGAGCCACCAGCATGTGGCAAGTTACTTTCTGCACAGTTCTAAAGAACTGTTCCGAAATTGCTTCCCAGAAAGAGAACTATGTAAGGACCAGAAATCCAGAAAAGGAAAATGACAATTTCAACTTTGAATCCATTTCCATTTCAAAGCAAAACAAAATAAATGACCATGAATTTTTGTTCTTTGCAGGATGGACACTGTCTGCAATTTTCCCAAACTCTCTCAATGAGAAAAAATTACCTCCTTTCACTGTTCCTTTGGAAAATGGATTCCTCAGCCCAATTCATGCTTGCTTATTTTGAATCTTTCAAAGGAGTCAAGGCCTGGGTAGTAGAGACCATGTCACTCAGGGCTCTGGGACCCGGGGCATCTTAAGTCACCTCCCATCTGACCCCTCATGAGCTGTGTCCATAATGAGGTGCCTTACCCTCAGCTTCTCCAGACATGGTATGAAGATGCAGCTACTAAGGAACCTCAGTAAAATGTTTAAGTCCTCCATAAAATAAATTGTTGGGGAGCCAAAGACAACCTTCGGGTTGGTCTATGTCTCATGAATTTCTCGTTGCATGATTTCTCTAGCTTCTACCCTATAATTGGATGTGTTCAAACTGTAAAATGGAGGGAAATGAGTTTGGTTTTTAGAACAAAGATTTGTTCAATGGTACTTTTTAGATATTACGCAAAAAGCAACCATCAATCCTAACCACACTAAATTTAGAGTACAATTTAGAAATTACAAGCAAACCAATGAACCGTGATAGACTGTACATGCTTCCACTATTTTCTATTTTAAATCCAAACATATACCGAGATCTGACAACCATAAGACATGATGTCTGTTTCAAGTAGCACATTTTCAAATAGCTCATCAAATGACAAAAAGACATTTATTTCTCATGGAGAGAAATTTTCTACTCTCATTTACTTGCAAAATTAGCTCTTAGACAGAAATAATACACTGCAAAGACCATTGCAGGACCTATGGGCTTGTCTAGTCGGTGGAAACATGGAGAAGAGCTTACCAAAATGAATAATAGACTGAAGCAATATTGAAGTGGAAAGTCCACTTCTAGTGACATCCCCAAAGCCGGTCGTTGGCGTGCGGGGTGGTTGGGCCATTGGTGCCTTTCGGCTTTGGCGTCTCTACGGAAAGACACATGGGGAGTGGGCCTCGTGGGAGCCCCTGGAAGCAAGCACAGCACAGGCCCTCCACGCTGCCGGGAACAATGCCTCAAGCTTCCTTTGTTATTCTGCAATGCTTCAACATTTTCTAAGTCTTGTTTTCTTCCGCCCTAAGGGACTTGGGTGACTTAATTAAGTTATTGTTTGCAGACACTGGATAAATTCAGCCACATCATAAAAGGAACACACTGGGCTCCAAATGTCAATACATACTCCCCTGTAAACTGCAGTCAACACACTCTCCCCTCTAAAGTCACAGCAAGAGTCAAGCTGTATCCGGAAGGAACAATATGATTGGTGGTTTCTTTTGAAATCAAAGGATCAAAGTAGAAGAATGTTAAAAGAAAAACAGAAACCTATGTACTATGAACTTTATCATGCAATGTGAATGCCAAACTCTGATGATGTTTTTAAAGTATAATTGAGAAACTATAAGGTGGAATTCTTTAGTGGAAGCATGTGAAATACTAAAGATGAATCTGGAGGGCTGGGAATGTGGCTTAGTGGTAAAGTGCTTGCCTAGCATGCATGGAACCCTGGGTTCGATTCCTCAGCACCGTATAAACAGAAAAGGCCAGAGTAGTGCTGTGTTTCAAGAAGTAGAGTGCTAGCCTTGAGCAAAAAGTGGCCAGCGTCAGTGCTCAGGCCCTGAGTCCAAGCCCCAGGAATGGCAAAAAAAAAAAAAAGAAAGATTAATTTGGAGCTAGGGTTTGCCCAGTTTCCATATCCAAGAAGTTTCTCCTTAATCTGAAGCCCTATTCCTCCAAATACCCTACCAAACCTCTGATGTTCAGAAAGGATTTTGTGATAAACTCTAAAACGGACTGAGCCACAGCAATCAAGAGTGAGGCTCCCGTTTCTGTTGAATTACTAATAAAATCTATCACACTCAATTTAAGAGATGTCCTTGTGTGTCCCGTGAGACATCTCCTGCCACGGTTAGCATTTATGTGGAGAGGTACACGGGAGCACGTAGCAGAAAGCATAAAACCAGGGGTGCAGAATCCTCATGAATCCCAGACCAAAATGTTCTCCATTCTTCCCCTTGGACTCCAAGGCAGAGAAAGCAGCAGGAAATGGACCCTCCTAGCCAGGACTGGCCGCAAGAGTGCCCTAAAGATGAGTCTGAGAATCCTGGCACAAGAAGCCCACAGTAGCTCTGTCTTTTCATGTCTGATTTCTTTTTTTTTTTGGCCAGTCCTGGGCCTTGGACTCAGGGCCTGAGCACCATCCCTGGCTTCTTCCCGCTCAAGGCTAGCACTCTGCCACCTGAGCCACAGCGCCCCTTCTGGTCGTTTTCCATATATGTGGTGCTGGGGAATCGAACCGAGAGTTTCATGTGTAGGAGGCAAGCACTCTTGCCACTAGGCCATATTCCCAGCTGTCTTTTCATGTCTATTCTGGTGGATTCTAGAATGTGTTTGAAACACCAGGCTTCTCTCGAGGCTAAGGTGTGCATGGTCCTTGGTTATTCTTTTTAACCCTTTCAACCTGTGTGCCATGTGCTGGGGCTCTGAGCACACACCTGTAGGTGTGGAGCGTGCCTTTCGTGAGCCCTGCTTTTTGACCAAAGGGTCACAACCCTATGGAAATGGATTCTTGCCTACTGGGAAATGCCACTTACCATATGTTTTGATGATCTTGCAAGGGGAAAATTCCACAGGGCTTTTCCCTAAATCCTAAATCAGCCAGAAAACCCAATAATGCTCCATAGCATAGACCACACTGTGCTCTCCAATTTAAAGATGGGGGCGGGGGGCCTTTCACCGGAAACCGGGGCTGAGGACTCAGGGTTCCATGTGCGCCTTTCGGTGTCCCACCTTCTGCTCCACCAGGTCCTCTGCAAACGAACCAGATAGCCCAACACGTGGGCGGGGAGCCTCAAAACAACACGCTTCTCATCAGCTAGGATCTGTGCCAATTACAAACGAAACTGAAGTCAATTTTTGGAGATCTTAAAATGCCATTTATGGCCAGGCACCAGGGGCTCAGGCCTGTATCCTAGGTACTCAGGAATTGAGCTTCAAAGCCATCCTGGGCAAGGAAGTTCACAAGATTCTTATCCCAACTCTCAACTACCAAATGTCTGAGAGTAGAACTGTGGCTCAAGTGGTAGAGTGCCAGTCCGAGCAATAAAGGTCAGAGACACTGCCTGGGCCTGGAGTTCAAGGGTCAGGACCCCTGGGGGAAAAAAGAATACTGTTGACACATCCTAAAAGCTAGATGGATTCCTATGTTTTTGGAAGTGGACTTTGTGTATTAGGGTCACAGAGAAAGCTGAGGAATTGACATACAGTAAAGATCAGCTACACAAGCACTTCTTCAGCCAAATTCCTCAGGAGATAATAGGAAAAACACCGGTGAATTAAAGGTATAAAATTTCTTTTCCATTGCAGGTCCAGAGTTTGCACATTACCTAGATCCTTTTCTTTTCTTTGTGAGAATGGTTCAAAATTATTCCACTATGACCAATGGTTTCTCAAAGTTAGGGGGATGGGAATCATCTTTACCAAAAAAAAAAAAAAAAAAACACCTTTATTGAAGTGTTCTGTGTTAGTTGCATGTCTGTGTGGATGCGAACAGTTAGTCTTTCCGGACTTCTTCCCAGTTTGATCCACTCACACACAGTTTTCTTAATTTCCTGACCAGCCGCGCTGTGTGTGACTGGCGTGCCTGGCTGGCAGCTGGCGCCTTCACCCCAGCAGATGTTTGGGGTCTACATTGTAATCATCACACAGACAGCACAGGACTTTGTTTTCCTTCCCACCCTTCTCCCATATGCGGAAACATCCTTCAGAAGACAAAGGGAATGTGCAGAAAATACACCAGAGGGTGTAGATGGGTTTAATAAATGCAGTGTCCGGTGCATACATAGTCTAACTCATTCCCAGAGCTGTAGGATTACACAAGATCCATTGAAGTCATTTGAAATGGATCCAAAGTCTACAGCCAATGGAATTATACAATCAGGTCACTGAGCTCAGATGGGGCCAGAGCAATGAGTAGTAAATATATGGATGCATATATATATTCTTTATACTCATTTCTCCAGCCATGCTGAGCTAAGCTACTTTTGTCATATTATTACTTAACAATGTGCAATCAGCATATAAGATATATGTTTCTCAAGCCTCAAGCTTGTATGACATTTTGGATCTCGGGTTCCCACTCAACACAGATGGCTAAGCCTCCCAGTACTTAGTCTATAACAGGAAAATCTACCTTATGTACCATGAAGTTAAGTAAAATAACACACATGAAAGTGCACCATATTTTTGGCACTCAAAAATGATCACTATTAGATGGGCACTGGCAGCTCACTCCTGTAATCTTACTGAGGAAGCTGAGATCTGAAGATCATGGTTCAGAGCCAGCCTGGGTAGAAAAGTCCCTGAGACTATTACCTTCAATAACCCACTAGAAAAAGCTGGAAGGGGAGCTATGGCTCAAGTGGGTAGAGTGCTAGCCTGGAGCATAAAATCTCAGGGACAATGCCCAGGCCCTGAGTGCAAGTGACACAACACACACACACACACACACACACACTCTCTCTCTCACTATTTTCTTATTCATTTTCAAAAGCACATGGGAGCTCGCATGAAACTGACATGTAATTGACCCTCTACCAAATTTAAGGCCATTTTAAATAAAATGTCACTCTAAAAACTGATTCCCTTCAAGATAATGTAAACATTGTGACAGAGCTGACATCTGCATAAAATGCATAGCTAGGGGAAATTGTATAACTTAGTTTTCATGTTTCCCTTACAGTCAAAGAAAAATGAAGTTGATTTCCACAGAAATGCGAATCACCAAATATGTAACCTTGCTCCTGGCAAAGCTGCTGAGCCCGAGTAGACCGAACTTCCTGGTGGAGACTTCAAGCTCCACACTGACTCTAGCTGAGCTTCATTTTAATGAAGAATATGGATCTTTTCACTGTCACAACACAAATTACTTTTCAGGACAGCAAGAATGTGCTTCTGTTAATTTTAAATAATTTTTAGTAAATCCTTTCAGATGAAAAAAACAAATTTTAGGAATTCCTACAGAGTTTCTCTAGAACTTCTCTTGATTATCCATCTACTAAAATTTTAAATTAATTAATTTATTTTATTGTCAAAGTGAAGTACAGAGGTGTTACAGTTTCATCCATAATACAGTGAGTACATTTCTTATCCAATTTGTTACCTCCTCCCTCATTTCCCCCCTCCCCCCACCCCCAAGGAGTTGTACAGTTGATTAACACCATAAGGTTTTGTAAGTATTGCTGTTGCATTGGTTTGTCTTTTTATCCTTTGTCCCTTTCCCTTTCCTAACTCCAATACACGTATATACAATATCCAGGGTATTAAAATCAGTTACAATGCTATCAGGGGTAAAACCACCTGAAGGGAATACCAAAAGAGAAGAAAAAAAAAAAAAAAAAGAAGAAGGGCACGGTTTCACATGGCATGTTGAAAGTAACTACAACAGTGACAGTGATATACCTTTGTTTTTATAACTTGAAATTCATTTCGCTTAGGATCATCTTATGTATTCATACTGGCATAGCTCTTGAGCTATTGTAATTTTCTTCTAGGACTGTCCTAGATGTGTACTAATTATTCCCTATTAGGGGAACCACAGAGTCCATGTTTCTTTGGGTCTGGCTCACTTCACTTAGTATGATTTTTTTTTCCAAGTCTTTCCATTTCCTTGTGAATGGGATGATGTCATTCTTTCTGATAGAGGCATAGAATACCACCCTGAATGCGCCCAATCTTGTCTGCTAATTTTTTTTTTTATAAACAATTCTTCTTTTAACATGAATTATCTCACTTCACAAACAACTCACAGTTCACCGGCTCTTGGTGAATCCAAGAGAATCCCAGAAACTTTGCCCAATACTTGAAGAACATTAATATAGAGTTAATACAAGTTTACTGTTATTATTAAGGTATTATACAGAGGGGTTATCATCTCATAAGTCCGGTAATAAGCACATTTCTGTTTTTAGACAATGTCACAACTTTGGAACTTGAACTTACAGCGTAAGCTGTGGCTGAGCTTTTTTGATCAAGGCTAGCACTCTACTATTTGAACCACAGCTCCATTTCTGGCTTTTTGGTAGTTAATTGGTGATAAGAGTCACAGATTTTCTTGTCCCAGCTGGCTTTGAACCTCCATTCTCAGATCTCAGCCTCCAAACTTGCTGAGAGCACTGGTGCCCAATTTAATGTAGCATTTTAAGTTCAGTACTTGAATACATTTACACTATCAGAAAAGTTATGGAATCAAAAACATATATAACTTCCTTATCATTAATCTCAAAATAAATCAGTCTAATTTTATTAATTGGACATTGGCTTGTCTTTTGATATACTATTCACTTAAATTTATAAATTCATCTAGTTTCCACCATATTTATGTACACAGTATCTCTGTTCATTTGTACTTACTACCAAGGAAAAAAATATATGATCAACATAATGAGCTCTAATGTTGACTCTGAAGAAAATTGCAGTGTAAATTTAACATATTTACCTCATTATACGATGTGTTTCTACAACATGCATTTATGCATTCTCTACTGCTCAGCTGGATGATGATGACTAGTTGTTTTTTTAACTTATTGCTTCAAAATGTTCCAAATTTACCATCTCAGTTTTTTTGTTTTTTATTTGGGCTTCTTGTTTTTGTGCTGGTCCTGGGATTTGAACTCATGGCCTGGGAACCGTTCCTGAGCTCTTGTGCTCAAGGCTGGCGCTCTACCACTTGAGCCACAGCGCCACTTCTGACTTAACAGTGATGAACCAGAGCTAAGAATTTCATGGGATTTCCTGCCCAGGGTGGCTTTGAAACACAAGCCTCAGATCTCAGCCTCCTAAGTAGCTAGGACTTCAGTCAACACCACTTCCGTTTTAGTGGTGCTGGTTGATAGAAAAATATTAACAAAAGTTCCTTCCCAGAAGTTGAGCCTCCTCATTAAAACAAATCATTTTCTTTCAAAGAAATTTTCATTTGGTTTTGAATGAAGGCTTGTTAATAAGTTCAACAGAATGACTTTTTTTTTTTTTTTTTTGGCCAGTCCTAGGCCGTGAACTCAGGGCCTGAGCACTGTCCCTGGCTTCTTTTTGCTCAAGGCTAGAACTCTGCCACTTGAGCCACAGCGCCACTTGTGGCCATTTTCTGTACATGTGATGCTGAGGAATCAAACCCAGGGCCTCATGTATAGGAGGCAAGCACTCGTGCCACTAGGCCATATTCCCAGCCCCAACAGAATGACTTTTAAGTAACTTGTTACACAACAATATTTTCACGGAGCTAAATTATCCAGTATCATCAAGTTTTGAGAACCCGGTGTAAACAAAAATAAGAACTGCATTGCAAAGAGAACCATGAAGAATAGAAAGTGGAAAGCCACACTCTCCCTTTCCTTTCAAAACCTCAGTCTTTAAAAGTTGGGAAAGTTCCAACTGTTAACATCACTGGATTCTTTCTGGAATGTGCTATGACTGAGAACTCACTAAACGTGTTCATGTATCCTTCCAGGTTGAAGATGTGTATTAAGCCTTCTTCATAGTTATTGTTTGAAAGCATGCCTCTCATAGGCTAATCAGTCGGGTATTTTTGTGTGTGCCGGTAATGGGTCTTGAACTCAGCACCTCATGCTCTCACTTAGCTTTCTTGCTCAAGCCTGACATTCTACCCTTGGAGCCGCACCTCCACTTTTGACTTTTGCTTTCTTTTTGTATGTGTGCTTGTCCTGGGGCTGGAACTCAGAGCCTAGGTGCCGTCCTTGAGCCTTTGTGTTTAAGGCTAGCACCTGAGCTACAGCTCCACTTCCTGACTTTTAGTGGTTAATTGGAGATAAGAGTCTCATGGACTTTTCAGCCCAGCCTGGCTTCAAACCATGATCCTCAGATTTCAGCCTCCTAGGTAGCTGGGATTCTAGAGGTGAGCCCAATGGCACCCAGCACACTTTTGACTTTTTGGTGGTTTATTGATCCACTGGCCTCAAACCCCAGTTCTTTAGATCTCAGCCTCCTGAGTAGCTAGGATTACAGGCCTGAGCCACCAGTGCCCAGTTCCATCAGTTGAGTTTTAATAGCACACGATTTAATCGATATCCAAGATGAGGAAACTGCAACATTAGGACAATTTGGTACTTAGATCCTTTTCTAAATGTAAAATTTGAGTGTGTGTGTCTGTCTGTGTGTCTGTGTGTCTGTGTGTGTGTGTATACATGGGCTTAAACTCAGGGCCTGGGCACTGTCACTTGGTTTTTACCCTCAAGGCTGGCACTCTACCATTTGAGCCACACCCCTCATCTCTGGAATTTGTTGTTGACCTGGAAATGAGAGTCTCACAGTCTTTTCTGCCTGCTTCAGACACAGTCCTCAGAGCTCAGCTTGCTGAGTAGCTAGGATTGCAGGCATAAGCCATCAGTGCTCAGCATCTAAAATTCTTTTGTTCTATGGGAGGCTGAGGAATACACACATCTTAAAAGGAAGAAGGAATCTGATAACTTTTCGATGTGTCCCAAAATACTCAGGTTGACTTTCTATGGGTTGTGAAGAATATATTCTACATACCCCCCAAAAGAGACTATCATGCCCATTAAAATTAATGCTCACTTACATGTCTAGTGTCATCTCCTACTACTGTGTATTAAAATAAATCACGTATCTCAGATGCATACAACACCGATCTATGACCTCTCTGGTCACAAGAAATATATTTCATTTCTTTTTTTTTGCCAGTCCTGGGCATTGAACTCAGGGCCTGAGCACTGTCCCTGGCTTCTTTTTACTCAAGGCTAGCACTCTACCTCTTGAGCCACAATGGCACTTCTGGCCTTTTCTATATATGTGGTGCTGAGGAATCGAACCCAGGGCTTCATGTATATGAGGCAAGCACTCTACCACTAGGCCATATTCCCAGCCCAAGAAATATATTTCAGAGGGCAGAATTTTCTCTTTTCTTTTTGTGGGATCCAAGGCTGACTTGAAAACCAATACAAGCACAAAGGCCTGATCATTTCTTCAGGTACATATTCACATCCCTTATGCTTCCAGATGTTTCTATTGTGTTGTGCAGTCATATTACAATGTTGAGATTTAGTTTTTAAAAATGCTTTTAATTAGAAATGATAGGTCATAGGCATTAAGGGTATGCCCACATCAGAGCTTTCCAACAAGGAAATATTTCTTTAGTGATTACACACATACACACACACACACACACACGATTCACATTCACATTTGAAAGAATTTTCCTTATTTCCAATCACTGATAGTTATTTCTTATTTGTTTAATGCTCTCTAAGCATGAACTAAGGATACAAAAGAAGAACTATATTCAAAAGCATAAACTTCAATAACCAAAAAGTGAATTTGAAAGAAAAACTTTGGAGTAAGCTTGTTAGACGAAGGGAACTGGTATATGTGAAAATAGGCAATTACTAATGGATATGGCTAAATTTGAACTCTCAAACAAGGATGAGAAGAGACCGCGCACATACTTTAGAGCACTTCATATTATGTATACTCTGAAATATCATTATATTCATCATGTACACTTCTTTCTCTCTCTCTTTCACTCACAATACCAGTTGGTACTTGTGGTATAGCACACCACGGTACTATATATTCAGGCAATAACCATTCATTTAATTCAAGGGGAGATGGACACAGTTGTAAAATTTCATGTATACTCTACAAAATTAGGAAAATTGAGGGGAGGGGCAGGGAGAGATGGGGGAGAATAATATAAGTGGTGACATCAACCAAGATGTATAACTAGTTAATAATAACAAAAATGAATTCAGATACCAGTGGCTCAGGCCTAAAATTCTAGCTATTCAGGAGATGTGAGGATTGCTGTTGGAAGCCAGCCTGGGTAGGCATGCCCGTGAGACTGTCATCTCCAATTAACTATTAAACAGTAGAAGGTGGAGCTGTAGCTCAAGCGGTGGGGCACTAGCATTGAGTGCAAAAGGTCAGAGATAGGACCCAGGTCCTGACCCCAAGCCCCAAGACTGGCAAAATACTAATATAATAATTAATAACAATTATAATCATAATAGAATTACAAAAGAAAAGGACTGATTCATCCAGCAGTTGGGCTGGTCTGTGGTGCGCATGGCTGGCTCGTTGAGGCTGGAGTGGCCCTCCATGTGCGAACCCCTCTTCTCACAGGCCCCCGTTATCATGGTGCTGAAACACCCGAGTGAGTGGTCCCCAACATGGGAATAAGGGAGCCCCAACATCGGAACACGTTCTCATCTTCATCTTGTTGTTCTATCGACGACCACTGGACACCAATACAATACACACTCTGCCCAACACCTCTTAGGGGCAAGACCAGCAGATACTATTACCTTTCACCCACCTTGGATGGCTGCCTAAGTGTCTCTCCCATGCATCCATTTCTCTCCACAGGGTGAGTCCCAGAATAAGCTCTGGTCACCCTGGACGACGGTGCCAGCCTTCCAACAGATGCTATTGATAGTGCCTCCCATCACTGACTTCACATGCCTCAGAAACATTCTGCAGTCTGCTGGGTGCCAGGGGCACACGCCTGCAATCCTGCTTACTTAGGAGGCTGAGATCTGAGGGTCGTGATCTGCCAGGCAGGACTGAAAAGTCCATGCGACTCTCATCTCCAGTTAACTACCAAAAACGCTGAAAGTGGAGCTGTGGTTCAAGTGGTAGAGAGCTAGCCTTGAGCACAAAAGCTCTGAGATAGCACCCAAGCCCTGAGTTCAAATCTCAGGATTGTCAATATACAAATGTATATGTATACCTATATATGGGTATATATATGCATGTGTGTAGATATATGTATGTGTATACATATGTATGTATGTGTATATATGCATGCACATACATATTCTAGAGTGTCCCACTGTGATAAATGAAAATAAATTTGCAATCGTGTGAGGGTTCTTGGCTTAGATTTGTGGCCAAGGCTCTGTGGAAAAAAAAGTTTTCCCAATGGCAAGGAAATTCCATCTGGTACTCAAATGATCTCTCTTTTTTGGGGGGTTGGGGGTACAGGAGGTCTGCAGCTCGAGATTGTAACTCAAGACTGCAACCACGTTTATTCTTAACTTCCGGCTTATATGCAGTCAAATGATCTCTTAAGAACTACCTGGGAAGTGTTGGAAAAATGGAATTCATATTTTCGACAGTTGTGATTTCACATTTTTCTGTGATTTGTTACTTGTTCAAGGCATCTGTCTTACAGTTGTAATTTCACATTTTTTTATGATTTGTTATTTGTTAAAGACTATCACATCTGTTTTTCTTACTTCAAAACTGGTGCTGGTCATTATGACTGGCAAGTGGCTCAAGAGCAACAGGAAACTTCAAGAAATCAAGATTCACTTTTGGATGCCTAAGAAGGCATACAGCCATATTCAGAATCAAAGCTCCTGAATCTTGGAAGCCAAGAGTAATGGATTATGGTCCTCTGTTTGATATCAGAAGTAGGAATAAGGGCTTGACAAGTAATCCTGTCACTGGCTGTTGGCTAGCATACCTGGTCTGTTTCCTCATCCGTTCACTGAGAAAGTCTGCAGAAGCAAGCAGTACCTAAAACCCTTTCTGTTCTTCAATCTGATGTGAGGCTCTGACTCGGAGCTTTAAAATAGGCCTAAAGCTTTAGCCTTGAGTAATCAAAGGTTATAATTCCATATAAAATAAAAATGTGCTTAGAGTGTTAAAATACAGACATTTTTAAAACTCAGAAAAATAAGGTAGGGAATAGAAAATTCATCCAGCACATAATATGCAAATGGTAGAATAAAATAAAATAGTGATCCCCCTCAAACTGATCCTCAGTTCGACTGTCCTGGAGTGATGACCTGCTTGGTTGCCTGAGAAGGACATGGAGAAGCAAGCTGAATTTCCACAAGTTCATCACAGGGCAGCTGCCTATGAAGCATCTGGAAAATTCCAAAATCAAAACATGCACTCCAGCAGGACAAGTTTCAAAAGAGCACAACCCAGAGGCTGTGCCCGCAAGCTGAGGGGGGCAGGAAACGTTCAGGGCCCCACATGTCAGGACAGAGTTTCAGCAGCATTCCTCAATAGGACATTTTTAAAAAGAAAATCAAGTAGGCAACACAGCAGTAGGTATTTTTTAATATATTTCAGATTTTATTCAAACACAAACAACATCTGGGCTTTGGAAGTCATTCTACCGTGAATCAAACAAGCGATTTTGAACTTGTTGGTATCCAAAGTAATAGGTTTTAGACTCATAAAATTTGAGAAGCATCTGAGCTCTGGTCCAATTTACTGATTTACCTGGCCCAGGACATCAGAAAAGAAAGGTTCACACTTACCTATGTGCTATAAGCTTAGTTTCTCCCTCTGGAACATAAATGGAAATACATGGTAAAAGAATAGACTCCATGGCCTCCTGTCTTAAGTTCTTCCACAAATTACTCTTAAGAAAAATAGATTCAATGATTTGGGAATTGAAACTAAGTTCACATATGTTTTAGAGTAGCTACTAAAGAATAGAAATGCATAAATGCCAACTGGAAGACAAAAAAAATTCTTCATTGACAAACATATAAGAAAGCAGGCAAAAATAACAAAAATAATAGAGAACAGGTCATGCAAAATGCCCTAAAGTGGTAGAATTTATCCCAAAACATACAAACAATTGCTTGATACACAAAATGAGTCATATGTTATTTAAAGACAAATATCTAAATGCAAAAAACAAATGCTTTTAATGTATATAAAATGGAAGATAGAGAAACTTTTTTCCAGTGCTGGTCCTAGAGCTTGAACTGAGGGACTGGGCACTATCCCTGAACTTCCGTTCTCAAGACTAGCTCACTACCAACTGAGCCACAGCCCCGCACCCAGCTTCTTTGGTAGTCAATTGTAGATAATAGTCACACAGTCTTTCCTGCCCAGGATGACTTTGAACCTTGATCTTGAGATCTCAGTCTTTTGAGTATCGAAAAACTCTTTTTTTTTTCTATAGTTCATCTTTGATACTAGGGGCTAAACCCAGGTTCTTGAGCACTCTGGGCAAGTACTACAGAAGTTAAACATCTTTTAACTGGAAATAGACTTTGTAAATATCAACACTCGGTCATTTATCATTGGACTTTTACCCAAAACAAGAGATGCTGGGGCAAGTATGTGATTTTCGGATGGTCAGCTGGAATGTAAGCCACTGTGGAAATCAACGTGGATGTCCTAAAGAATCTAAACTACTATCTCATCTAGCTATGCCAAAAGGAAAGAAAATCAGATAGCCCAATGTGCATGAAGGAAATGAAGCCAACACTGCAGAGATACTTGCCTACTCGTGATGGTCATGGCGCCAGTCACAATCAGCGCGTTTACAGAAGAAACCTAAGTTGCCTCTCCCTCTGTACGGGAAACCCTTAGATCAGAAAAGGGAAAGCTGATCCAGGAGCCCATGGCTCACACCTGTAATGCTAACTACTCAGGAGCCTGAGGCCTGAGGATTGTGGTTCGAAGCCGGCTCAGGCAAGAAAATTCATGAGACTCTTATCTCCAATTAATTCCCAGAGAACTGGAAGTGTCACTGTGGCTCAAAATGGTAAAAGAGTGAAAAGAGCTCAGGGGCAGTGCTCAGGCCCTGAATTCAAGCCCCACGACTGACAAGAAAGAAAGAAAGAAAGAAAGAAAGAAAGAAAGAAGAAAGAAAGAAAGAAAGAAAAAGAAAGAAAGAAAGAAAGAAAGAAAGAAAGAAAGAAAGAAAGAAAGAAAGAAAGAAAGAGAAAGAAAGAAAAAGAAAGAAAGAAAGAAAGAAAGAAAGAATGCAAGAGAGAAAGGGGAAAGAGGAAGAGATAGAGATAGATGACACCCTTCTAGAAGACCACCTGTCCCTCAGAGGAAGGCTCTGGCCTTCCTCATATCAAATGGATAAATGGATAAATACAATGTTATACGTACATGAGATTTATCCAATCATATAGAAGAACAAAGTCAGTCAGGAAAATGAATGGAACGGCGTATCATCTTCTGAAGCAAAATAAGCCAGACTACGAAAAACTAATTTTGCACGTTTTATTTCATATGTGAAATCTAGAAAAAACAAAACCACAAAACCGTGCAAGCAGAAGGATTAAGAAAATGGAATAGAATCAAGGGAGTAATGAAGGGAGATAGGAGGGCTGAGCGGGCGTGAATATGACCCAAGTACATTGTACGTATGCTCCTGTCCCGGGGAAGCCCTCTGCTTTGTGTAACTGATACACACGACCTTTTGGCAATACTGAGGAATGAACCCTAGGCCCTGTGCTCGCAAGGCAGAGGCTCTACCGCTGCAGCCACAACTCCAGCCCCTATTAGCAAACTGCTGGTACTGGAACTTTGCAAACAAAACTGAGAAGGAAATGAGGTGAAAACAACTGGCCATCTGATTCAGGAACACAAATGCACAACTGAAGGCCAGTCTGGACAGAAAAGTTCGTAAGCAGAAGCTGGACTGGGCAGCATTTCTGTGATTCCAGGGAGGATGGGAATCCTAAAATAGGTGAATGGCCCAAAGCAAGACACTCACCTAAAAGTAACAAGTGAAAAAATAAGGCTGTGGGCATGGCTCAGTGGTGAGGCACAGGCTTGAGGCTCTGAATTCAAACTCCCAGTACTACGAGAGAAAGTATCAGCATATATGTAAGGCAATATACTCATGTTCTCACCTCATGAATGTCCAAATTAGAGTTGAAAATTTATAATACCCACTTTGAGAAATTCCTCAATAGAATAGTGGTACCTAACCGACACTTAAAGTTAATATAGTTTTATGAAGAAATATTCTAAATTGTTGTTCCGTTCTGCAAAGCCATTGAAACATGCATCTGTGTTTTACTCAAGTTTTTTAATGTGTCTTTCACAATGAACAATGAGGAAAAAAATTGAGTAAAGGTAATTGTACGGACTGTGTTATATAAATGAATATTAACTAGAATATTTGGTTCTCCGGTGAATAAAGGCAACAACAACAATAGGGTGAAGAACACGAGCAGGTAGCCTATTCACAAATTAGGCAAACAAAATAGTTAAAACATCTGATGTTTTAACTTCAAGAGTAATAAAAAAAAATCCAGATAGCTTAATGACAATGTTGTATTTTATCTGCATCCAATTGCAAGAAACAAATTTGTTTCCTAGATGTGAAAAATGAACTACAGCAAACATGGAGAGGGGTTAACCTTTTGAAACGTGGACGTGGATATGAGCGTGTGTGTGTGTGTGTGTGTGTGTGTGTGTGTGTTGGTGTTTTGTTTCCTGGGTTTGAAATGAATCTTAGTTAAAAATAAGCAAAAACTGTTTCTATATAACCATAGCTAGCACTTAGTTGTTGGAACTTTTGCACATTTTCTGTCCTCTCTCGACCTCTGCTTTTCATTGATGGATGGGCTCCATGTCTACTCTATATGCTTTTTGTAAGGAATGATAAGGTAAAGCACTAGCAGAGGCAAGCCCAAGGATGTGTCTGTCCAAGAGTGGCCGTGCACAGCGAACTTCCTTTCCTTTCCTTACAAGGATTACTTGGTTTGTTACCTCGTCCTTGAGCAGCTGTTCATAGAGCAACTGGAGACAGCACCTGCGGCCCCCTGCCAACCAGGCGTGGCCCGGCCTGGGGCTTGAGCTGCCTTTCCCCACAGGGCCTGTGCTGGAACACACTCCCAAACACCCTTCCAGCCACCCTCTCTCTGATCCTGGCTGGGGCTCAGGAAAGTGTTCAAAGCAGATGGAGGAGCTTTATTTGGGGAGAAAAGGGGCTCCCTGAACAAGCACGGGGTCTGAGAGCTGCAAGGCTCCTCCTCTGGCTCAAGGCCCCTTGCCTCTGCCCCTGAGAGGGGGCTCCTGGTCTGACTGGTCTAGCGGTAGACTTGGCTACAGGGAGTCTCCTGATTGCTTCCCCAGTTTGGAGCACATTGGGAAGTCACCCAAGGATTGGTTCCCCCAAGTCTATGCATGGGTACCGAAAGGCCTAGGGATTGGATGGAAGCTAGGCAGACACTTGCCAGGCCACAATCACAGGCCCACATGTTAGAGCCCAAGGCCTGATGGGGACAAGACGGGCAACTTCAGCTGAGGTGTGTTTCCTGCCAGGTTGGAGGGGATCCTGGCCAACATTTTGCATTACCTGCCTATCCTGCATGGATGCGTTTTCCAGACCAAGGAGACAGGTAGATGTTGAGTATCTAGTCAGCCGTCTGGGTGTTTATTTTAGAACCTATCTCCTTTTTCAAATCTTCTCCCCCCCCCCCCCCAAATGTCAGCTTTTGAAGTACATTGGCCCAAATCAACAGGAAGTCGCAAGGCGGCCCACATAGCAGGCCATCTCCTGGTTGCTCTTGCCTCCTCTACTTAATGTTTCTCTACACTTCAACTTTCTAACTGGATGGTTTGCCTGTGTATCATGCTTGTCAGTGTTGTTTTGTTGTTTTTGTTTTTGTTTTTGTTTTTGTTTGTGCAAGACCTGGATTCTGTCCCTTAGCTTTTTGCTCAAGGCTAGTGCTCACTTGAGCCACAGTTCCACTCCTGGCTTTTTCCAGGTTAACTGGAGATAATAATCTCTTGGATTTGTCTGTACAGGATGGCTTTGAACTATGATCCTCAGATCTCAGTCTCTGGGATTAAATAGGATTACAGGCATGAGCCACCATGCTTATTGTTTACAGCCTCTCTGTGCTGCATTAGAAACTTGACAGAGGCCAACCCCTTCTCCAGGCCTATAGTAGCCACCAACAAATACTGGTTGAACAAATGAACTCAAGTAGCATTTCCTTTAAATGCTTAAAGCCATTGGAACCTCGCTGTACATATAAATATCCCTTGACTTTAGTTTATGAATTGCAGAAATGATGTAGAAACTTTTGGAAATACACATGCCAAATCGTTCACAGAAAAATTTCTACAAATAGACATCAGTGTTCATAATTCTTTAATTTGGCTCTAAATACCAAATAAAACTTGTAGAAGATGAACTTCTTTTTTGTTGTTGTGCCAGTACTGAGAGTTGAACCCAGGGCCTGGCACACTCTCTTAGTATTTTCACTCAAGACTAGTGTGTTAACACTTGAGTCACACCTGTTTAATTGGAGATGAGAGTCTCATGGACTTTCCTGCCTGGGCTGGCTTTGAACCAAGATCTTCATATCTCAGCCTCCTGAATAGTTAGGATTAGAGGCATGAGCCTCTGGAACGCAAGTGAGGATGAATTTTTTAAAGAAATGATGACTCTGCCAGTGAGTAGTCTATGTGGATGCATGCATGAAGAATAGAGAAAGTCAGTCCAAGTCTGGGAAGTGGCACTGTGGCTCAGTGTTAGAGCACTAGCCTTAAGCAAAAAAGCTAAGGGACAGTGCCCAGGCCCTGAGTTCAAATCCCACAACAACAGCAACAAAATAAGAATAGAGAAAGTAGGCTCAAGTCTGGGTAAAAAACGATGAAGTAGATAAGAAAACCAACAAATATCCAAAATACTATTCCAGGCTTCCCATAATTGCTATTTAATGTGCTGCGATTTGTATCAGTAAGTAGTTGGCAAATGAGATATTTCCAGAAGTTTCTAGAAAAACATCTATGATAAATACATTGAATTCATGTCCTATAATAACCCTCATCCACTCATGAATTATGGCATACCTTTACCTTATTCGTTTGCTTACTTTATTTTTAAAATATAACTATTTCTTATGTCAAATTATATTCTAATACATAGATACAAAAGCAACTTTAAGTAGGAAAATCTACTTTAATTTTAAACAAGTGTTCGAATCTCACGCCAGGTTTGAAGTGAGGACAAAGCTGTAAGTGATTACTTGGTCACGATACCCGTGGTCTGGCAGAGAGTACCAAGCCTCTTTCACACATGTGTCACACTGGCACTCTTTGCTGTGCTCTTTCCTCCCCGGGACCCAGCAAAGAGTCCAAGCATCTTGATCTTATTCATTGATTCTGCCTCTGACAGCTGTGGCAATTAGAGATGCCCTCGTGGGTGAATCAACATTTTCCAGTCCACAAAGTAAACAACATTGCAGCAATTTGTCTAGAAACTCTCTAGTCTGGGATGTGTACTTTTCTAGGTTCAAGCATCTGAGAAAGATATTGACAATCCTAAATTAAGGCAAACCATGGCAGTAAGAGTTCTAGAAAAAGCTGCCAGATAAATTAACATCTGCACAAGGTACTTGTTCCATGGGCATTTGACTGTTTGATGTAGCCGTGGTTTTCATTTGCTTACAAATTAAGTATCCCACTAAAAGACATAGGCTTTAAAGGACATAAAAGAATTCTCTACCTTTACAATCTAGTTTGACAGAAACAAGATATTCAGATTTTAAAAGAACACCTGTTAATTAGTTCCTAAATAAGTCATAGAGAAGGAGGAGACAGCAAAAGTCCAGAGTGCTTTATGGAGGAGCTGAATCTTAAATGTCTCCAAAGCCCCATCTACTAAAGGCTTAGTCTGCAGTCTGTGGTGTACCTGGGAGGTAGTAACTTGTAGGAGGTAGGGCTTAGTTGGAGGAAGGTAGATATTTTTTTCCCCAAAGCAGAAAGATACATATCACAGGAATGGAGGGAAGAAAGATTGTCCATGCTGAGGCAAGGATAAAAGAAGGAGCAACGATAGCAGTGTGAGTTCACTGGTGAAAGACTGAGCTGTCCAGCTGAGCAACACGTATATATCCTCATCTTGACATTCAGGAACCATAGTCTCCTGGGAGCCATCGCTTTGCTTAGCTTTGTACATGAACAGGCATGCAAATTCCAGGTGATCCTTTTCAGCTGTATTTGGACTTTGTCTTGTCTCTCTCCAGCTGATGTCTTCAATACCCTACTAATAAACTCCTTTGGGAACAGCAAACTCTTTAAATGACATCAGAGCTGGAGTAAGAAACATTAGTGCCCCATAGGAATCATGGCAGCTGGTTTGATGTACTTTTACTTGTCCTCAGAAAATAGAAAATGTAAGTTCATTATAGCAATGAATGTGGTGTAACCATCTCATAACGAGGCTAAAAGGAGAGGCAGTCCAGTGCTATCATTAACAACCTGGGCTCTCAAGTCAGCTTCTGAGCTGAAACTGCTGACTGGTGTCTTGGAGCTCTGATTTGCCATGTCTCTAGCCTCAGTGTGCCCATTCATAAATTGGAGGTACTCACAGAACCTCAGGGGGTTGCTATGGGAAGTGAACTGGCTAGTGATCTCACAGTCTCACCACCAGTAGCAATCATTTTGTTACTGAGTGAGCTGAGAAAGCCATAATTTGGCTTATTACAAAATAATTTCCTTCCACAAGAACATTTTCCATTAAAAAAATTCATGGTGTTCTATTTGTGACAGTAATGCGTGTGCGTCTTTAGCAACACTAGCAACTCTCTGGGATCTAGGGAGATTTGTGGGCACTGCAAAGCTAGGGAGGGATTTGAACCCATAGTCCACCACACAGGTGAACTGGTGCTGTCTCTGGATCACCAGGCTGGCCAATCTAAAGGGAGGATGTGCAGAGGCTGTGTGTCTGCCTGCAGCAGTCCAACAGCTAGGAATCAGGAGATCTTCCTTTCTTGCTCCCTAACACTCTGGGAATGAAAGAAAGAAACTAGCAGGGGAGGCTTGACCTTGTTGTCTTAACTGAAGGTCAGCTGGCTATTCACAGTATGTTTCCACATCACTTTGAAGAGTGCCATCCGAATGTATATGTCATGAGTCACTGGAGCATCCGAGTTAGGTGTCATGCCAGGATGTGGCAGAGATAGGCAGCTGCCACCAGACATCTGTGCTCTGTCCTCCTTCCCTGCCCTGGTGTGCAGCAGTCACCAAGATGCAGCATCTATGCAGTAAGCCACTCTACCGTCCAAAACTACATGTGTGTGTGCGTGCGTGCGTGTGTGTGTGTGAGTGAGTGAGAGAGAGAGAGGGAGAGAGAGAGTTCAAGCCCCAGGCTCATACTCGCACTTGGCTTTTTCATTCCAGGCTAGCACTCTACCACTTGATCTATAGCTGCACTTCCAGCTTTTTTGCTGGTTAACTCTAAGTCAGAGTCTCGCTAACTTTTCTGCCTGGGCTGGCTTTGAATCACAGTCCTCAGATCTCAACTTCCTGAGTAGCTAGGTGCACAGGTGTGCGCCACCAGCACCCAGCTCTTTTGTTTGTTTGTTTACTGTAGTGCTGAGGGCAGAACCCAGGGCCTTCCCATGCTGAGCAAGCAATACTGCACATGTGAACGAGGACAGAAGATGGAATCCTGCCTATTGCAAAGTGGAAGAATCGTGTCTGCTAGGCTTTGCTGTACCGTCTCTTCTCTTGTCTGCAGGCTGGGTGTTGAGGTGGAGGGAGATCATGGATCTTGATGCTTTGCAGTCATGAGTGAGCAATCAAATACCACTGTGTTAAGCCACAGAGAATCCGGGCTGTATTTGTTTAGGCAGATGACATGACATTGCTAATAGAGGGTTGTAGACTAGAGAGAAACCCTTGCCCAGTAGCAATGACAGTCAAGCCACAGACATAACTCAACATGACCACAGCCTTTAGAAAAGCAATGGACAGAGATGTCCCAACAGACAGAATGATGAGAAAATATCAGACCACTGTGAAACCTGACCAAGAAATCTGCTTTTCTTGTTTTCCAAAGAGACCCAAAGCTACAAATCTTGGAGGAAATGCCTGACTGTTCTGAATGTAAGCATTCTCCAGACCAAAGAGATTCAGATAAGCTCTGACTAAACATCCAATTGTCTGAAGGCTTACTTCAAAACAAAACAAATTTCTGGCCCTTTAGAGTTTTTTTTCTGAAAATTAATAACAACCATTATCATTGTGGTTAAGGGATAAGGTAATCTCTAACTAAAAGAGCAGAATGCAGTAGTTTTACAGTTTCTTAGCAGAGGGGAATTTGTGGTCCTCTTTGGGTCACTGTAACTTTATAATTATTTTTGAATCATTACTTTCCAACAACCTCCACTACCAAATAATCCCAGTTCTGCATATATATATATATATATATATATATATATATATATATATATATGCCAGTCCTTGAGCTTGAACTCAGGACCTGAGCACTCTCCCGGGCTTCTTTTTGCTCAAGGCTAGCTAGCACTCTACCACTTGAGCCACAGCGCCACTTCTGGCTTTTTCTAGTTATATGTGATGCTGAGGAATCAAACCCAGGGCTTCATGTATATGAGGCAAGCACTCTACCACTAGGTCATATTCCTAGCCTGCATATAATTTTTTAAATGCCAGTCCTGGGGCTTGAACTCAGGACCTGGGCACTGTCCCCGAAATTTTTTGCTCAAGGTTTAGTGCCCTAACACTTGAGCCAGAGCTCCACTTCTGGCTTTTTGGTGGTTAATTGGAAGTAAGTCTCACAATCTTCCTGCACGGGCTGGCTTCAAGCTGCAGTCCTCAGATCTCAGCCTTCTGAGTAGGTAGGATTACAGGTATAACCACTAGCACCTGGCTCTGTATGAATTCCAGAAGCTACAGGAGACTGCCTGTTGGAAACACTATATCTAAGCAAAAGGGGAATTTCTCAACTTATTCAGAGACCATGTTTACATGAAAGGAGAATGTCCATAGGAATGTAACAGATTTAGTGCTACTATACAGAATGATTACCCAAGAGTGATGTGCATAAGAGCTTGTAAAACACATGCAGTCTTCCTTCTTTCACATACCCTGTCTCCAAATACATGCCTAGTAAAGCAATCAGATCACTTGAAAGGAAAGCTTTTACTGCTCTGGGAAGGCAGCTTTACGGGCCATCTGCTGGGCCAGTCTGTGTCTTGCTGGGTGCCCTGTGTTTGTCAGCGGTTGCTCTCAGCTCACTCAGGTCTGCCTCTTCTTGCACTGACAGTTCCCTTCGCCAAATTTAATGGCCTTTTTGACAAAGGGATAACTGACTAGTCATATCTTTCTATTTGCAATAATTCTGAGGAAGCAGTTTCTTAGCAATCCACTGCTCCTCCACACACACCACATTAAGAGCATATCCCAGGCCTATACATGATGAGGATACATAAATCAGTTATGTGTGATGTCTTTAGAGATGAAGTGCCACAAAAAGATGGCTTTCAATGAGAATTTACATTTCAAACCCCTGTGGCTTTTTTTTTTTTTTTTTTGCCAGTCCTGGGCCTTGGACTCAGGGCCTGAGCACTGTCCCTGGCTTCTTCCCGCTCAAGGCTAGCACTCTGCCACTTGAGCCACAGTGCCGCTTCTGGCCGTTTTCTGTATATGTGGTGCTGGGGAATCGAACCTAGGGCCTCGTGTACCCGAGGCAGGCACTCTTGCCGCTAGGCTATATCCCCAGCCCCCCTGTGGCTTTTTATCTTTCTCTTATTATTTTCTAACTAGGGCAAGATTGCTTGTTGTTGGAGACAGTTCTCTTTTCTATGTCAACTTAGTAACTGGAATTTGTCTCTGAAGAATACTGTAAGATTTTAGTTGTGAAGTCAGAAGAAAAGGCAGCACTCTGACAATTATTCTATCTGTGTATGGGTTGAGAAACATTGCACACACAAAACTCTATGGTGTTTTATTTCTCTAGGATGGATTGTGGAGTCTGGTCTCTACCCCTACATCTAACGGCCATTTGTTTCCAGCTTCTTTATTCTGCTCACAGCCTCCCATAGGAGTCCTGGAAGAATCACACCCCTCCATCCAGGTTCCACTCATACAATTCCTATCAAACTCATACCATCCAAACTCAAGAACAATGAACGCAAGCACTGGGTCTCTCTAGTAATACAAATTGGTTATGATATCTCTTCTCAGCAAGGTGCTGCTGGCTCAGGTTGTAATCCTAGCTACTCAGGAAGCTGAGATCTCAAGATCTAGGTTCAAAGCTAGCCCAGCATGAAAGTCCATGAGATTCTTATCTCCAATAAATCACCAAAGAACCCCAATGGAGCTATGGCTCAAGTGGTAGAATGCTGGCCTTGAGCAAAACTGCTCAGGGACAGTGTTCAAGCCCACAAACACACACACACACACACACACACACACACACACACACACACACACGTCACTTCCCAATCTTTGCCTAGAATTTGGTCCACATCAAAACTGATGGTATTAGAATGCCTCATTAGAATAAAGGCTGTGACTGGCCGGAGGTCAGGGATTGGGGGCAGGAGGGGAGAAGGCTGTAATTTGACTGCCTGGGTCCTGCCCTCAGGCTAAAGGGGCTCATTCATTACTCAGTGTGGGTCCAACTCAAACAAGGCAGGCTAGTTTTATTGCAGTACTCCATGGCCATGTGTGTTGGTATACCAGTGGGAATTCTTTTTTTCTTTTATTGTCAAAGTGATGTACAGAGAGGTTACAGTTTCATACACTAGGTATTGGATACTTTTCTTGTACTGTTTGTTACCTCCTCCCTCATTCCCCCCTCCCCCCCCCCTTTCCCTCTCCCCCCATGAGTTGTTCAGTTGGTTTACAGCAAACAGTTTTGCAAGTATTGCTTTTGTAGTCCTTTGTCTTTTTATCCTGTGTCTCTCGATTTTGGTATTCCCTTTCACTTTCCTAGTTTTAATACCAGTATACACAGTTTCCAGTGTACTCAGATAAGATACAGTGATAGTGCAGGTACAACCACAGGAAGGGGATACAAGAGGATCATCAACAATAGAAGCTATGGTTACACATGGCATGTTGAAAGTGATTACAACAGTGATATAACAGTTGTTTCCATAATATGGAGTTCATTTCACTTAGCATTATCTTATGCATTCATAGGGGCATAGATATTAGGCTCTTATGATCCTCTGTTGTGACTAGCCTAAACCTGTGCTAATGATTCCCTATGAGGGAGACCATAGGGTCCATGTTTCTTTGGGTCTGGCTCACTTCACTTAGCATAATTTTTTCCAAGTCCTTCCATTTCCTTACGAATGGGGCAGTGTCATTATTTCTGATAGAGGCATAAAATTCCATTGTGTATATGTACCACATTTTCCTGATCCATTCATCTACTGAGGGGCATCTGGTTTGGTTCCATATTTTAGATACGACAAATTGTGCTGCGATGAACATTGTTGTGCTGGTGGCTTTATTGTGTTCTTGTTTGTGGTCTTTTGGGTAGATGCCCCAAAGTGGGGCTGCTGGGTCATAGGGGAGCTCTATGTTTAGCCTTCTGAGGAATCTCCATACCGCTTGCCAGAGTGGCTGAACCAGTTTACAGTCCCACCAACAATGAAGTAGCGTTCCCTTTTGGCCACATCCCCTCCAACATTTATTATTGTTAGTTTTCTTGATATAGGACATTCTTACTGAGGTGAGATGGAATCTCAATGTTGTTTTGATTCGCATTTCTTTTATGGTCAGTGATGTAGAGCACTTTTTCATATGTCTCTTGGACATTCTCATTTCCTCATCAGAGAAGTCTCTTTTTGTCTTTACCCCACTTCTTGAGGGGGCTGTTGGTTCTTTGTGGTTTTATTTTGGAGGAAGGTAATTTTTTTAGTTCTGCATATTTTCTATATATGAGGCCTTTGTCCGTTGTATGGCCGGTAAAGATCTTTTCCCAATCTGTGGGCTTTCTGTTTATCTTGTGAGCTATGTCCTTTGCCCTGCAGAACCTCTGAAGTTTGATGCAGTCTCATTTATCCATCCTTTCCTTGATTTGTAGCATTTCTGGGTCTTTGTTAAGGAAGTTCCGTCCTATGCCAAGGAGCCCAAGTGTTTCTCCTACTCCTTCTTTTAGTGTTTTCAGGGCATCTGTTTTAATTTCGAGATCTTTGATCCATTTGGAATTGATTTTGGTGAAGGGTGATATATAAGGATCTAGTTTTAGTTTGTTGCAGGTGTTGAACCAGTTTTGCCAGCACCATTTGTTAAAGAGGCTATCTTTCTTCCATCCTATTTTTTTAATTCCTTTATCAAAGATTAAGTAGGCATAGTTCTGTGGGTTCATTTCTGGGTCTTCAATTCTGTTCCATTGGTCTTCAGGCCTGTTCTGGTGCCAATACCAAGCTGTTTTTATTACTATAGCTTTATAATACAGCTTGAAGTTGGGTATTGTAATTCCTCCAGCACTGTTCTTTCTGCTTAGGATTGTTTTTGCTATTCTGGGTCTTTTATTGTTCCATATGAATTTCTGGATTTCTTCCTCTATTTCATTTAAAAAAATGGTGTTGGATATTAATGGGTATTGCATTGAATTTGTAGATAGCCTTTGGCAATATTGCCACTTTGACTATATTAATCCTCCCAATCCAGGAGCATGGGAGGTTTTTCCATTTCCTTAGTTCTGCCTTAATTTCATTTTTCATGTTTTTAAAGTTCTCATCATAGAGGTCTTTCACTTCTTTGGTTAAGGTTATTCCTAGGTATTTTACGTTTTTTGAGGCTATTGCAAAAGGAGTTGCTTTCCTGATTTCGGCCTCGGTCTTCAGGTCATTAGCATATAGAAAGGCCGTTGATTTCTGAGGGTTTATTTTATATCCTGCAACTTTGCCAAAGTTTTGGATCAGCTCTAGTAGCTTGGGAGTAGAGTCTATGGGGTTCTTTAGGTATAGGATCATGTCATCTGCAAAAAGAGAAAGTTTACCTTCATCTTTTTCTATTTGGATCCCCTTTATATTTTCTTCTTGCCTAATTGCTCTGGCTAGGAATTCTAGTACTATATTGAAGAGGAGGGCAGAGAGCGGACATTCCTGTCTTGCTCCTGATTTTAAAGGGAATGCCTTTAGCTTTTCACCTTTTAGAATTATGCTTGCTGTTGGTTCGTCATACACTGCCTTTATTATATTCAGGAGCGTTCCCTGGAATCCCAATTTTTCTAGGGCTTTTATCATAAATGGGTGCTGGATTTTATCGAACGCCTTTTCCACATCCAGAGATATAAACATGTGGTTCTTTACCTTGCTCCGGTTGATGTAGTGGATTACATTAATTGACTTGTGTATATTAAACCAACTTTGCATCCCTGGGATGAATCCAGTTTGATCATGGTGTATGATTTTTTTTGATGACCTCTTGAAGTCGATTGGCCGGAATTTTGTTGAGAATTTTTGCATCTTTGTTCATCAGGGAAATCTGTCTATAGTTCTCTTTCCATGATGAATCCCTGCCTGGTTTTAGGATGAGGGTTATTCTGGCTTCATAGAATGTGTTTGGTAACAAACTTTCTCTTTCAATTTCATTGAAGAGTTTGAGAAATATTGGTGTGAGTTCTGTTTTGAAGGCTTTGTAGAATTCTGCTGTGACTCCGTCTGGACCTGGGCTTTTCTTGGATGGGAGATCACTTATTGCCATTTCTATTTCAATGCTAGATATAAATTTTCCTCTGAGTACTGCCTTTGCTGTGTCCCAAAGGAGCCAGTACTTTGTGTGCTCATCTTGGTTGAATTCCATAAACATTTGAATTTCTGTTCTAATTTCTTCAATGGCCCACTGATGGTTCAGCAGTGTGTTGTTTAGTCTCCATTAATTGTAGGATTTTCTGTGGTGGCTGTTTGAGTTGAGCTCTAATTTTATTCCATTGTGGTCTGAGAGAATACAGAGAATGATTTCTGATACTTCTGAATTTGTACAGATTTTCTTTGTGCCCTCAGATGTGATCTATTTTGGAGAATGTTCCATGTGCTGCTGAGAAGAATGTGTATTCTGGTGTTGCTTGATGGAATATTCTGTAGATATCGGTTGAGTCTAGTTGGTCTATGCAGTTGTTTAGTTCTGTGGTTTCTTTGTTCAGTTTTTGGCGTGTTGTTCTGTCCAGAGGTGACAGTGGAGTGTTAAAGTCTCCAACTATCAATGTGTTTTGGTCTATGAGTGTTTTTAAGAGTCACTAGTGTTTGTTTGATGAAGTTGGGTGCTCCTGTATTTGGTGTGTAGATATTTAGGATGGTTATATCCTCCTGTAGGAGAGATCCCTTTATTAGAATGTAGTAACCTTCTTTATTTCTTTTTACCACTTTTAATTTGAAGTCAATTTTATCTGATACTAGGATTGCAACTCCAGCCTGCTTATGCGGGCCATTTGCTTGGTAGATTTTATTCCAGCCTTTCAATTTTAGAAGATGTTTGCTTTTGCTGGATAGATGTGTCTCTTGAAGGCAGCAGAAAGATGGATCTTGACTTTTGATCCAACTTAAGAGCCTATGTCGTTTGACTGAAGAATTAAGTCCATTAATGTTGAGAGTTAGGATTGAGAGATGACCATTTATTCCTTTCATTATAGCTACCTTGTTAAAAGCTGTGTCTTCCCAATTCTTGATCTAATATTCTGGTTTTCTACTTAGGGTTCATTTCTCTGTTTGTATTGTGATATTGATTATTTTCCCTGTATAGTACATCTTTGAGGATTTTCTGTAAAGCTGGTTTGGTGGAGATATATTGTTTCAGTTTTTCCTTACTGTGGAAGACTTTTATTTGACCTTTGGCTATGAATGAGAGTTTAGCTGGGTACAGTATTCTTGGTTGATAGTTATTTTTATTTATGGTTTAGTATACCTCATTCCAGGCTCTCCTTGCTTTCATGGTCTCTGCTGAGAAGTCTGGGGTAATTCTGATTGCTTTTCCTTTATATGTGATTATTTTCTTCTCCCTAACAGCTCTAAGGATTCTTTCCTTGGACACTATTGATCCTGTTTTGATCACAATGTGTTGGTGGGATGTCCTATTCTGGTCTGGTCGGTTTGGGGTTCTAAAGGCTTCTTGTATCTGTATAGGCCTATCCTTCTGGATAATTGGGAAGTTCTCGGCTAATATTCTGTTAAATAGGTTGCCTATTCCATTAACTTCTTTCTCTTGGTTTTCCTCAGTACCTACTAGCCTTAAATTGGGCTTCGTGACTGTGTCTTGGAGTTCCTGGAGTGATCTGTTTTGTTGATTGGATTGGTTTTTTTGTTTTGTTTTGTTTTTATCTTTCTTCATAGATTCTAGGGAATCTTCAGCTCCTGAGATTCAATCCTCTGCTTCATCTAGTCTAGACTGTAGGCTAGCTACTTCATTGCAAGTCTCTTTTCCTTCTGACTGGTCTTTCCTGATGATTACCATGTCTTTGCTATAATTTTCACTTAGGTCCTGCATGGACTTCTTTACTTCATTAATTTGGTTTTGCGTGCTGTCTTTCAAATCTTTTAGCTCAGTAGCTATCTTTTCATTTGACTCTTGAAGTTCATTTATCTTTCTATTTGTTGAGGCCATGAAATCGTCTATTACTTTATGGACAGATTAATGTATTGATTCAAGATTTTCATTTATCATGTTTATCAGTAGACTTTGTAGAGCATTTTGAGGGTTCTCTTCTATGTCTTTGATTGACTGCTCTGCTTCCTGCTTGTTTTGAGTGGAAGATGAGACTCCATTTTTTGCCATCTTTCTTGTGTTTCTTCTGCCCATTTGGATTGGGAATGCCAATCTACAAGCACCTGTGAGCACCTTTTAAGACCCAAAGCAGACCCTACCATGCACTGTTGTGTAAATCTTAGAAATTCACAATTATATACAGATACCTTGTATGCCTGTATATAAAAGTAGATTTGGTGTTCCTAAATAATACAATTTCAATATAACAACCAATCCTGAGCCCTGTATTCAGTAGTTACTTACTTACTGTTACAACCCTATGAGCAATTTTTGTTCTTATATTAAATTCTTTTTGGACTGGTTGGATTGCTCTATGAACCCCTGTGATTCACTTGGATTGAACAGGGATACCCTCTATCCAATAACCAGGAGTCAATGGAGTCTGGAGGTCCTGGAAGTAAATCAGGAGGGTAAGTTAGAGGTAGTGAAGAGAATAGAGTAAAATGTATGGGGGGGCAGTGTGATGATTTTGGTTTAGTTTCAGTGACGTGGAAATGTGGAGAAGAGTGGAATCAGTAGAAAAAACAAGGTTAAGATGATAGACAATGGAGAGTCAGCAGAAAAGAGTGAAGGTGCTAGTCATAGGAAAGTAATTTTAAAGAAAGAGAATGTGAAGAGAAAAACAAAGAAAAAATACTGGAAGACAAATGCACAAAACACAAAAAAATTATCCAAAAACCCCCAGAAAAACAAACAAACAATCAAAAACCAATAAAAACAAACAAATGAAAATGGAAAACAAAAAAAAAGATGTCTCAGAAATGAAAAATAGAAAATAAAAAATGTTAAAAAAAAAAATGGAGTCTTCCTTGTATGGGTGGGCTCTCTCCAGTCTCTGGTTTCCTTGCGATGGTCTGCAGTCTATTTTGCTGCTTCGCTGGTTTGACTTACTTTCAGTTTGCAGAGGGTGGATCTGCTTTGATCCTCCTCCCGTTAGTAAAATCCTGGGGCTCTGTGGTCACACAGCTTGCAGATAGGCCTTGGGTGTTCTCTGTAGATGGGGGACGTGAACACTCTGGGGAACCGTGGCTCCTCTTGTCTGCTGTGGGGTCCGCTGCCTTTAACGTGGGTGCCTCTGGCTGAGTTCACCTGAGTGTGTGAGCCGCAGCCCAGGACAAGCCCCCTGCCTGGGCAGGGGTTGTTCTCCTGGGTGGAGCTGGCTCTGTCTGATTGGTCCCTCTTGCCCTTTTCAAAGATGGCCGCTTTGTCCTTGCTTTCCCCAGGCCTGCTTTAGTTCCAGTCTGGTCTGGCCCTATGCCAGTGTCAAAGATGGCGCTTTGCTCTGGCGGTGGGGGAAGGGCTACCTTCAAGGAGCTGCTCTGTGGGTGCAAGTGAGAATGTCTCTCTTGGGGTACTCACGCTTTCTCTGTGATTTCGGTCCATCCTTGCTCAGCCTGCGATCTGCGTGTATCTGCTGCCGTCTGGAGGATTTCTCCCTGGTCTCTGTTGAGTGCTTTAGGTGTGCGGAGTGCAGGGTGCTGTGCTGTCGCCGGCACTGGTGTGGTGGCGGGAAGCCGCCTGGAGCTCAAATCTGTGTTTTTAGGCCAGCAAAGTCAATTTTTCCTTCCTGGCCAGAATCCCTGTACTGTTCTAACTCACTTGAGCTGTCTTTCTAGGAATAAAAGTTTTTCTGGAGTGGGAAAACTGTGATGTCGGAGGAAGCTCAGCTAGGGCTCTGCTGCTCCTCCGCCGTCTTCCTCCAGTGGGAATTCTAAGCTCACAGACAAATCAGACCAATTGGCAAGTGATAAGATTTCATTCCAGGCTGGTGTGTAGGGCAAGCAGAGCCTCTGCTTTCTGATAGAGTTGCTGGGATAATGAGGTGAGCCTGGCAAAGCAGGATCTAAAGTGGTGACCTCATGTAAATGCGTTTAGGTCATGAGAAAAAGAGAAGACATGTCACCGAATGGTTTTTATGTGCCAATAAGTGCCATGTTGCACTTAAAGCCACCTTCTGTGATGGATAATTGTAGTTGCACAATGGAATTTTATACAAGCATTAGAAAGAATCAGCAGAGAAATGGGTTTCAGCGAGGTCAGTGGAGCTCAGAGAGACAAATGGCACATGTTTGCTCTCACATGTGGAAGCTAGATCTAAAATATCATGGGATATGATCAATTATGCAGGTCTCTAGGCATTCACGCACAGGGACATCAAAGGAGGATCCGCTCACTAAAGAAACTCAGGTGCAATGGCTCTGTGACTCTCATCATATAAAATAATATGTATTGAAATGAATTTCAGGAAATGAAAACCCGAGGGTTTTGTTTTTGTCTTGTTTGCTCATTTAGCTGTTCTTAAGTGGGTAGAGCCAGGCACAGAGATGGAGGGACAAAGGGTGAACAAATGCAGCACCAGTACTCATTAGACCTCAGGTGGAAAATAAACTCTACAACTGGTGGATGGGGACAGGCAGGAAAACCTGGGAGAGGGTGGAGGAAGGGCTGATGTTGCCCACAATGCAATGTACTCCTGCCAGGGACCATGGCTTACACCTGTAATCCCAGCTACTCAGGAGACTGAGATGTAAGAACTTTGCTTCGAACACAGCCCAGGCAGGAAAATCTGAGAGACTCTTACCTTTAAGTAACCACCAGAAAGCCAGCAGTGACACGGTGGCCCAAAGTGGCAGGGCACTAACCCTGAGCAAAAGAGCTCAGGTACAGAGCCTAAGCTTTGAGCCCAAGCAACGTGAACAATAAAATTAAAAGAAAGAAATGCACTCCTTACCTGCCTTATGCAACCCTTCTGTATATCACCTTTACAATAATATTTTTTTTTAAACCTTCAAACATCTCCATCAAAATAAAATGGATTGAAGGATAAAGGAATGAGAACCACAAAGAAATGAGAACCCCTAAAAGATGCCAAAAGTCTTTTGACTTCTGTACAGTGATAATTATTTATTCAATCCCTTTTCTCTAAGTCATACACTCTAATTGCTTCCTTTTTCTGTTTCTCTCTCCTCTTCCATACAAGAATTAAAAATACAGAAGTTTATCCTAATCCTATATCAATGGTGAGAGCAACCAAAGCAGCCAGTGCACTAATCAACCTGGATATGTGTGATTTTCAGATTCTCCTTAGCAAGTTTCCATTCGTTATCTGTAATAAGATTATCATAAAGTTTCCTCTGCCGATTTTAATTTTATCAAGAGAAAAATTAGGATAATTTGTAATTGAGTTTCTCCCACAAACAAGATAGTGAAACGCAAGTAAAAATTTGGGAGCTGGGTTCAGAGAGGAACATTTACAGTATTTTGAGCAAAGCAGGCTCTCTCTCTCTCTCTCTCTCTCACACACACACACACACACACACACACACACACGCACACCTCCTTGCTCTGGAACTTGAACTCAGGGTCTGAGCACTGCCCTTGAGCATTTTTTGCTTAAGGCTGGCACTTTGCCACTTGAGCCACAGCTCCTCTTTTGGCCTTATGGGAGGGGGGCAGGGGAAGTAACTAACTGGAGATGAGAGTCTCAAAGATCTTCTTCCCTGGACTAGCTTTGAACTATGATCCCCAAATCTCAGTCCCCTACATAGCTCAGATTACAGGCGTGAGTCACCAGCACCTGGCTTCCAATGCAGAATTTTTAAGTGACCTGCACAGGAGAGCCAAATAGCAGCATAAAGGAGCTGTGTAAAAGATACAATTAGGGGGGCTGGGGATATGGCCTCGTGGCAGAGTGCTTTTCGTGTATACATGAAGCCCTGGGTTCGATTCCCCAGCATATATAGAAAACAGCCAGAAGTGGTGCTGTGGCTCAAGTGGCAGAGTGCTAGCCTTGAGCAAAAAGAAGCCAGGGACAGTGCTCAGGCCCTGAGTTCAAGGCCTGGACTGGCAAAAAAAAAAAGATACAATCACTTTTCAACATTTGTCTCTTCAGGGCCCCATCATTGAGTCTGAGGAGTTTTCTCTTAGAAACATACCATTAAGACCTTGAGCTGTCGTGGGGTGGTCCCCATTGCAAAACTGTTCCAAGCCCTTAGGCTTCAACTCTTCAGTAAAGGGGTCTTAAACCCTCAACTGTCATCTTCTCATCATTATTCATATGCTTAAAAGCAGAATTTCCTGCTGGGTTAGTTAATGAGCAAGTCTGCTTTAATTACAAAGAAACCACAAGCCAGGCTTGCTCTGCTTAGCTTCCTACCCCACAAGAAATACCCTGGCCCCATGAAGTAAATAGTAGACCGTGGAAAGCTCTAATTTCTAGTCTCTTCCATGTTAGATCAGCTGCAAGACTTTGAGTCCTTCTTTGACCTCAGTTTATATGGCAGTAAAGCAAGATTGCACCTTGAAGTCGACTTGCCTTAACTTTAATGAAGCTAGCACTCTGATAACACATGTGGGTTATTTTGTTCAGTGTTACTAACACATGGATATTCTTAATCCCTAATCCCAGATCATTTTAAATCTACCGTTCCTCCTGTCACTACTAAGAAGGATATCCTCCACTATGGGGCAGGAAGTAGTCATGAGTGTCAGAGAGAAAAATACTAGGTTTTACTAAGTTACACATGAGTAAGAAACCTAATTATATATTTTCTGCCAGTCCTGGGGCGTGGACTCAGGCCTGAGCACTGTCCCTGGCTTCTTTTTGCTCTACCTCTTGAGCCACAGTGCCACTTCCAGCTTTTTCTGGGTATATGGTGCCGAAGAATCGGACCCAGGGCTTTGTGCTTGCAAGGCAAGCACTCTACCGCTAAGCCACATTCCCAGCCCATTAACAATAATGTTAATATAGAATATTTCAGGCCCTCATTCTCCCAATTTTTCCTTAAAGTGTTGTGACAAATCTGAAACTAATTCCTATGATCAAGCCATGCACAGTCTCACAGCATTTGCCAGGTTACTATTTGTACCAAGCTGGATAAGATGAAATGGACAAGATACACATGTCTTCTGCAGCAGAACAACGTGCTTGGGGCACATGGCTTGACGATGGGGACAGTCTTAGTCCTGAGACTCCTCCCGAGCCCTGTGGGTCCCGCCCAGCCCTAGCCGTCACTTTACTACTTGCCTCTGCCATCTCTCTTCTGTCCATCTTCTACAAAAGACCAAAAATACAAAGCATAGAACCCTGGCCTGGTTGCACAGATCTTGCCATTAAAGAACTTTCTAGAAAAAAGACACGAAGCATCATGATTAGACAGACGTGTACTTTTTTCTCATTCTAATTTTTCCAGAATTAGAATGCACATCAGTAAGAACCAGAGACGGCCCAGCTTGTTTGCCCAATATATGACAGGCAAGAACAAATAACTGATCTTGGAGAGCATTGCACATATAATGCTGGAAGAACAAATAATTGATGTGTGTGGGTGCGTGCGCGTGCACACACATGCACACGCATGCACCTGTGCAAGCGCCTACCCATCCTAGGGCTAGAACTCAGGGCCTGGGCTCAGTCCCTGAACTTTTCACTCAAGGCTAGAGCTCTACCACTTGAGCCACAGCACCAATTCCAGCTTTTGGATGGCTAATTGGAGATAGGAGTCTCAAGAGCTCCAAATCTCAGTCCTTAGTTCTCAGCCTCCTGAGTAGCTGGGATTACAGGTGTGAACCACCAGTGCCCTACTAATCCTGAAAATGTCTGAGGAACTCAAACCAGTAGAAACATTCCTAGAATTTATTAACATTAATAAGAACTATCAAAGAATAATTGTTATATGACAAGAGCAGAACGCTGTAGAGGACAGACTGAGATGACAAAATTAAAAATTCTGTGCTAAAGAAGAATAACCTTCAGGATAAAATATTACGGAGAAAACATAAGAACTGTATGTGCCTGTGTTCATGTCCATGCATGCCTGCATACTGGTATGTACACACACATTGTTGCACAAAATATACTTGCTTCAGTCATATACAATCTCTAAATCTACACAGGAAATAGATATAACAAAGTTACTTCTGGAAGGGAAAAACCAGGACTGAAAGTTAGACTCATATGTTTTGTTCATGTATTTTTTATCTCTCAATCTTTGTTGCACTAAATAAACTACTTGTCTTTAAAATATATTACTTTTTAAGACAAAATAATCACATTACTATTTAAAACAGAATCCACCCATCAATCACTAAAAGAGCCATAGCTTAAATATAAATATGTAAATGTATGTAAATATATACATTATACTACTGTATTTATGAGATACAACATAAAAAACTGAGAAGTAGTACAATTTAAAGACAAGTTTAATCATCAAAAATAAAACGTAGGGGCTGGGAATGTGGCTTCGTGGCATGCCTTGCATGCATGAAGCCTTGGGTTCAATTCCTCAGTACCACATAAACAGAAAAAGACAGAAGTGGCGCTGTGGCTCAAGTGGTGGAGTGCTAGCCTTGAGCAATAGAAGCTCAGGGACAGTGCTCAGGCCCTGAGTTCCAGCCCCAGGACTGGCAAAAAAAAAAATTGTTATTTCATATCGTTAAGGGTATAATCCTCCAGGAAATTGTGAATTGGACACGATTTGTTTTGTTGACAAAACTTCTTATGTGTGTGCTTGAGGCATATAGGTCTTCATCGGTGAAACAAAATGAGTTTGGAAATAAATGAAAACCCACAGCAATATCAGTGCTGACACTGGTTTGAAGTGCTTACACTATTACCGAGCAATGAAAACCACTCTTATCTCCAATTAACCACCAAAGAAAGCAGTAAGTAGAGCTGTGGCTCAAGTGGTAGTTGCTAGCCTTGAGCCAAGAAACCTCTCAGGGACAGCACCCAGGCTCTGAGTTCAAGGCTCAGACGTGGATCCAAAAAACCACCTGATGTCTGTAGGCTATAGATGATGAATTTATAAATGCTAACATACACCTGAATATGCCTTTGTGAGTTGCATAACATAGCTGAGAACATGTGTGTGTTCAACACTGCCCGGGGGCCATTGATCTCCATAACTTCCTTGGGTGGCCCTGGCCTTTGCTGAGATGAAGATGGCCGCCACTGGACAAGAAGCTCTACAAGGTTGCTCATTACTTTTCCTTTGCCCTCTGGGCTCATAGCACGTCAGAGCTATTATAGGCTATGCAGCTTGGAGTCATTCATAAAGATCAGTATTAAATGTAAGGATGCGGGAGGAAAAACTAACAACACTGACTATAAACCACACATGGAAAAATCTATGTACAGGACAGAAAAATAACCTTTAAAAAATGTGGCCTAAAGTGGAGCAAGGAAGGCCTCCCCTGGCCACAGGGATACAAGAAATTAAAGCCAAGCCCTCTCAGTGTGGATAGCATGACTGATGTCAGACAAAGTGGCAGCTTTTAAAACCGGTTCAGAGCTGGTATGGTGGCTCACACTGTAATCCTAGCTACTCCTGAGATGTGAGGACCATAGTTCAAACCCAGCCCCAGGGAAAAAAGTCTATGAGACTCTTATCTCTAACCAACAGAAAACCAGAAGTGGAGCTATGGCTAAAGTGATAGAGCGCTCACTTGGAGCTGAGCTCAGGGACTTCCAGTTCAAGCACCACGGCTGACAAAAAAAAAAAAAAAAAGGTTCAGGATCAAATGAAAATGAGTAAATTAATAACAAATTTTGGAAATTTTTGAAGTAACAATAAGCAATCTTCACACAAGTAGGACAATGAAATCAAAAAAGGAAATACTGGTAAGATAAGACACAAAAATCCAAAGTCTGAATCTTTTTAAATAATAAAATAAACAAACCACTGACTAATCAAGAGAGAAACATTGAAATAAAATTGTCAGTGAGAAATATGTATGTCATTAAGTTAGTACAAATGAAGAGATTGTGTGTGTAATATTTATATCTTCACCCATGTGCTACATTCACTGAAACACGGCATTGGCAAGACTTAGGAGATTTCCTTTCTATTGTCTTAGGAAAATAAATCCTTGTGTGTGCGCAGGGTCAGGAGGAAGCAGGAAAAGCATTCTCAGTGAGGTGGAAGCAGCCTGCAGACTGCTAGGATGAACTCACTTCAAAAGAAAGTGAGGGAGAAAACACAAGCAAGAATTCTGAGGGTTTCCTTTTCCCTCTTTGTGTGTGTGTGTGGGTGTGAGAGAGAGAGAGAGAGAGTGTGTGAGAGACAGAGAGAGAGAGAGGCGTGTGTGTGCTGGTCCTGGCATTTGAACTCAGAACCCTGAGTGGTTTTGTTCAAAGCTAGCACTCTACTACTCGAGCCACAGCTCTGCTTCCAGCTTTTTGCTGGTTAATTGGAAGATAAAAGTCTCATGGAAGTTCCTCCATTGACTGGCTTCAAACCTCAGTTCAGATCTCAGCTTCCTGAGTAGCTAGGATTGCAAGCATGAGCCACCAGCATCCACTCATAATAAATTGTTATATTTAAATGTAATGTTATAATTAAATACCTTATAATATATAATTAAGAAGGTATAGATTAGCATACATGTAAATGATTTACACGTGTTCACAATAGAATAATCAAAGCAGAGATTCAAGTTTCAATTCTCTGGTTACATATATTTTATTTCATTCTTCATGTCTTCTCTTGATGTGAGGTATGTGTTGCTTAGTCTATCCATCTACTCTTTTTTGCTGTTTAATTTTTTTATGTACAGTTGTGCCTTCTTATTCTTTTTTTTTTTTTTTGGCCAGTCCTGGGCCTTGGACTCAGGGCCTGAGCACTGTCCCTGGCTTCTTCCCACTCAAGGCTAGCACTCCGCCACTTGAGCCACAGTGCCGCTTCTGGCCGTTTTCTGTATATGTGGTGCTGGGGAATCGAACCTAGGGCCTCGTGTATCCGAGGCAGGCACTCTTGCCACTAGGCTATATCCCCAGCCCCCTTCTTATTCTTTTTTTTTTTTTTTTTTGGCTAGTCCTGGGCCTTGGACTCAGGGCCTGAGCACTGTCCCTGGCTTCCTTTTGCTCAAGGCTAGCACTCTGCCACTTGAGCCACAGCGCCACTTCTGGCCATTTTCTGTATATGTGGTGCTGGGGAATCGAACCCAGGGCCTCATGTATACGAGGCAAGCTCTCTTGCCACTATGCCATATCCCCAGCCCCCCCTTCTTATTCTTGAGAGATGAATTCCAAGACTTCCATTGGATGCCTAGAAGTGTAGCTAGTGCAGGGGTCTATAGACATTCTATTCATTTCTATTCATGTGTACTACAAGAAACTATAAACAGTAAGAGCTAACAACACCTATCAATCCTAATATATATAGGACAATCATAATCTTATATTATAGTGAAAGCTATTTGAATGCTCTTTCTCTCTCGCTCTCTCTCTCTCTGTATTCTCCCCTCTCTTTTTCAATATATCATTGAGTAGTAATTTTTTTTTTTGGATTGGTCATGGGGCCAGTGCTCTACCACTTGAGCCACAGCGCCACTTCAGGTTTTCTGGTGGTTAATTGGAGAAAAGAGTCTCATGGACTTTCCTGCCCAGGCTGGCTTTGAACTGCAATCTTCAGATCTCAGACTCCTGAGTAGCTAGGATTGCAGGCGTGAGCCACTGGCGCCCAGGAAATAGTAATATTTTCAGAGGATAGTTGGAGGACGACTGAAACCACAGGAAGAAAAGTGTGCCTAAGTGGTATCATTACATTTAATTCTTATTTCACATTATTGCTTATGATTCTCTTTTCTGTTGTTCAATAGATCTTGATTTGGGTACTTGGATTCTTTGTCGCATTGTTGTATTATTTGTCAGCTGTCTGGAAAATTTACCTCCGATTTAAAGCAGAGACAGACCCCAGGCACTCCTCTGTGTTGCATATTGGCTATTCCCCCAGGGAAAATTGTTAAGTACCTTTGTAATGAATTTCACATCTGTTTGTAAATGTAAAATTACAATAATCCCTATTTGTAGATGGAATTTCTTTTTAATAGAGGATTTGCTTTTATTCTGTTTTTCCTTTTCTGAGTTTTAATATCCACATCCTTCAAGTGCCCACTGTAATTATCAAGCACTATTTTCAAGGGTAATGTCAACCTCTTTCCTTTTCTCCCAATCAGACAACAAATGTGATGTGCTCTCTACAAGTCCTCAGACTCTCAAAGTGTATCTACATAGAGGATATCCAGAAGGGAGGAGATATGATGTAAGGACGGATGCCTGTATGGATAGCTAATACAAAGATGAATGCATGGATGGGTGGATGGATGGATGGATTGTTGGGGTCCATCTTCCCCTCTAGATGGAAGGGGCCTGATGCACCTCCCCCAGCTGGGGAATGCAGCCCTTCCATCCTCTCTACATTGGAATCCGGAGAAACCGGTCGGGCAAAGAGACCCCCGACTTAGCTGGCAGCCAGCCTGGCGCCTACCAGCCCCGCCCTGGTTTGGCGCACTCAGAGTGACGTAGCCCCTTGGAGGTCAAGTGACCAGCCCCTTGGAGGTCACCTGACAGCTCGTGGCCTATGGGAATCCTGGCCAACCCCCTTACCCTGATCATCTACCCTTGCCCCTCTCTCAATAAAGTTAGTTCGCTCTCAGAAGCTGACCCGTGGTCTATGTCCGTAGCTCCCAGGGAAGGATAGCGGTCACATTGCCACGCGGGTCGCGCGCACGCCAGGACGGAGACGCCCCTATGTCTCACCCTGACAGACCTGCAGGCCGAGGGTTGGGGGAGAGGACGATACGAGGGTAATAAGAGAGAAAGGAATAAGCATTTGAGCCGGAGCAGAGAAAGCAGACCCCACACAGTGGCGCCCAACGTGGGTGGATGGATGGATGGATGGATACAGGGTTGATGGGTGGTTGATGGATTGATAAATGGATACATAGATAGATGAATGGATGGATGGACGGGTGGATACATGGATGCATGGATGGGTACATAGATGGATGCATGGATGGGTAAATGGATAGCTGCATGGATGGATAGATGGATACATAGATGGATATATACATGGATGGATGGATCTATGGGGGGACTTAAATATACATTGACAGACTACTTCTGAATAGTCTTACTGAACTGTAGCCTAGATTTTCTGGTGAAGGTATATACATGAAAGTTTTTCACTATATTGGTTACTTTATGAACACAACTGAAAGTAAGTATTTCTATTAAACTAGGAGTCATTTGGGCCTTACCATTTGAAAGAAATGTGCCTCTTATTAAAGAGACAAGAATCTTTTTCAAGAATTGTTATGAGAACAATTTCCTCAACATCTTGGTACAGGTATTAACAGGAAAAAATAACACATTGCTGGGAGCAGTTCTCTGCTGAACAAGAAAAGGGTGTAACAGGACTCTTGATCCAGAGGCAGAAGAGACTGGTGAACCATCAACCCAAGGGGGGAAACTGGAGGCTACTCAGCATGCCTGGGTGGATGGATGGGTGCATGGGTGGGTGGATGGATGGGTGCATGGGTGGGTGGATGGATGGATGGGTGCATGGGTGGGTGGATGGATGGATACATGGATAGATGCATGGATGGATCGCACTCTGCGATTGGCCTCATCAGGCAGGCCACCAAAGCATTCGCAGTTATCTCTTTGGAAATTACACACAGCTTTTCCTAGAGCATTTTTGGTAATGAACTTTAGCTACAGTCAGCAAATGATGTTACGAATTTGCATTCATTTAGAGTAACAACTGAAAACAATTGGAGTTTTAGAAAAAAACATGCAGTTGTGAAATGGTGCGTCGGGCATTAGACATCTAAGATGATGTTAATTATATTTAGTGTGGTTTTCTCAGGAAGCTGGGAGGGGAATGATTCTAAGTATGTTTGTTTCAAAATAGACATTTATATTTAAGAGGATTATTAAAGTAACAAAAACAATAGAAATTGTCTTAACATCTCTAATACATGCAGGTGTGACACGATAATGAGCCTTGTGAATTTGGCAATATCTGATCTTTTAGTGCATGCATGTGTGTGCACGTGTGTGTGTGTGTGTGTGTGTGTGTGTGTGTGTGTGTGTACTGGGCATAAGCTCAGGGCCCAGGAGCTGTCCCTTAGTTTTTCACATGAGGCTAGCATCCTACCACTGTGCCACAGCTCCACTTCTGGCATTTTGGTGTTTAATTGGAGATAAGAGTGTCATGGACTTTTCTACCCAGGCTGGCTTTGAACCTTGATCCTCAGATCTGAGCCTCCTAAGTAGCTGAGCTACCAGTGCCCCACTAATAACTGATTTTTTAACCTATGAAAATGCAATTTCTTTAACAACTTAGTACATACAGTCAATTTATATAAATGTAGGTAATGATATACAGACCTACTTCCAAAAATATATACTTAATTTTCCCATGTTTAGTGAAACTTATATATACTCTCTCCACAGCCTTATGGAGAGTCTTCAGAGGGTTCTGCTATTCTGTGATAAGATATGATAAGTTAATCATCTTCCCTAACTAAGCAGGAGAGAGAGAGAGAGAGAGAGAGAGAGAGAGAGAATGTAAAGGATAAAAATAGAGAAAAGGGAGCAAAGGGGAACAAAAAATTGGAAGTAGAAAAGAGACTGGAAAATAATTGCATCTGAAAAAACCCCAAATTTTTATAAATGTAAAACAGGAAAAAACTCAGGGATGGTTCTGGTACTACAATTTAAGGGAAAATGAGGCCAAGTCCAAAACTTCAAAAGAACTGGAGAACATTTGGAAGGGTCCCACACCCTGTGCACAGCAAGTATTTATTTTCAACCTCTTCTGCTTATTCCTAGAGGTGTTTGGGCTTTGTTACTTAAGTCCCCTGCGACTAAGACGTAACAGACTCAAAGACAGCACAGAGATGGGAGGATGACAGCAGCTGCCATCTTCCTCCACCTGTGCTCAGGTCGCAGGTTACCACCATACGAGATTAGTAAATCAAGCAATCATTCAACTGAGTGGTCTAAATGTAGGTCTAATCCAAATAAACAGTGCATTGTATTTGGGAGAATTCTTTTAAGTTTATTAGAACAAAAAAAGAAAATGTGTGAGAGAAGTAAGTCCATTTTTGTGTCTCTTCTCCTCCAATTGCCACCATGAGACTTCCATAGTCAAATAACTTGATCTGGTTTGTGAAACACCAGAGATTTCTGACATCTGACTTTCACTCCAGTACTTTACTCCAGTACCTACTTCAGAAAAATGTATGGAAATTTAGAAAATGAATTTTTTTTTTAACGAAACACATCTTGAGTTCCTGTCTGTAATAGCTACCATTGATTTTCCTTAAGGTTTTGCGAATTTTTTTGTTTTAGTTGGAAAAAAGATTCTTCCTTAAAAATACTCTCCCTTTTAATAAGATTCTGAATTCTAAACAAATACTAATTACAGAGATATTTTGATAACTAACTCTGAGACACAAAGAAATTCACCTCATGAACTGTCTCTTTGCTTTATGGACTATAAAGTGGATAGGAGGATTTATTTTAACTTAAGAGTTTCTGTATCATATCCTGGTCTCTTCTTTTCTGAATTTATAATCCCATGTTGGAAAGCTGGCTCCTCCACTAGCTATTTTTAATGTGAAGGAAACTAAACAAAAGTTTTTACAGTACTGCTCAAATATCTAAACTATTAAACAAAAGTCTATTGACACAGAAAAATAACCAAACAACTGCTAATGATTTTCCTATAATTTCTGCATTTTTAATCCTATTTTTTTCCTATGCAGCTCGCCAAATTCCTGGGCATGTTTTGGTTTTCCCATTCTGGATGGAAGAGCCATTTCTAAGGAGCAGCTGCAGCTCATTTGCAGCCAGAGTGAACGCAAACCCCCAGCCCTGAGAACGCTTCTCCAACCAGACTCTCCCACAACTGTCTCTTCATGTGAGGAACAGTTATTCTCGAGGTGGTTGCAACTGAACCAGACGGTAGCATTGGAAATGGAAATGACAGAGCATTCAAGAGAGCAAGCACCAAACAAGTATAGCTATCATTTAATCCAACTGACAGAGAGAAGCCTGCCCTTCTAGGAGTTGAGTAAGTTACACAGCAAAGGAAAATAAGGGTTTCATGGATAGCATCAAGAAAGCATCTTCAAATGGACATTTTCAAGGTTCATATGAACTCCAACATTAGCTTTCCTACCCCATTTTCTATAATCCCGCATGTTTCTTAGGTAAGCATGTTCCAGAGGATCCAGTCTCTTGCTTTGAATTTATGTCCTTTCCTTCCTTCCGCTGTTTCCTATGTTGGCGCAAATGGTTTCTTTTTCTGTTTTTCTGTTTTGAAACTTTAAATGCTTGCCAGTATGGATAAGTCCTCTAAGTGATTGGGTTTGAATATTTGAATATGCCAGACAGGAAAGTGGGGGAGAGGGGAGGGAGGAAAAGGAGAGGGAGAAAGAAAAAGAGAGAGAGAGAGAGAAAGAAAGAAAGAAAGAAAGAAAGAAAGAAAGAAAGAAAGAAAGAAAGAAAGAAAGAAAGAAAGAAAGGAAGGAAGGAAGGAAGGAAGGAAGGAAGGAAGGAAGGAAGGAAGGAAGGAAGGAAGGAAGGAAGGAAAGAAAGAAAGAAAAGAAAAGAGAAAGAAAGAGAAAGGCAAGAAGGAAGGAAGGAAGGAAGGAAGGAAGGAAGGAAGGAAGGAAGGAAGGATGGAAGGGAGGGAGGGAGGGAGGGAGGGAGGGAGAAAGGGAGGGGGAAAGGAGAGCAAAGAAGGACTGAAAGAGAAACAAAGAGAGAAATGGAGAAGGAAAGAGAAATGAAGGAAGGAAAAAAGAGAAAAGGAAAGGAATAGGGAAAAAGGAAGAAAGAAAGGCAGGAAGGAAGAGAGGAAGGACAGGAGGGGGAAGGAAGGGAGGAAAGAAGAGCAAAGGAAGGAAGAAGTAACAGAGGAAGGAAGAGAGAGAGGGAAGGAGGGGAATAGAGAGAGGGAGGGGAGAAGGAAGGACCCTTCACGGCCACTGTGTATAGACTCTACATTATTTTGAGAGTGTTCCTGCGAAATCACTCTGTTTGATGAATGTAGAAACATGCAGACCTTGGCCCCAAGTCTGGCTTTCCTGCCCCCACCCTTGTAATTCCGCAGTGAGCCAGCCCTGGGGTCAGTGCCCGCTCAGCCCAGTGCCCAGTCCCCAGCGCAGCTCTGTGACCTGGTTGCAAGACCGTGGTCATCCTCATGATAATGACAAACACTTGGTGCCCCAGCCAGCTTTCCCATTCAGAAAGCTTCCAAAGCTCACTGCTGTTCCTTTGAAGTTGCCACTGCACATGCAATATTAACTTGTGAGGCATTCCACGAGGAAATGAGCTGCTCGATAAGGACTCTTGCAATAATGGCTCTAAATTGATTATTTCCTTCCCCAAACAGACTTGCCAGGGCAGCCCCGTGGGGTGGGCTTGCTTCCCAATCTCGCTCCGTCCAGGAATCTTATCACCAGGAAATGAATGGCAAGCACCCAGACAAATACGATAAGGTACATTTACACCATACGAATACAGTTAGGAGACTATGCTGTTTCTTAACGACCCCAAGGTCTCCAGTGTTGTCATGAGTGAAGTATTTATTTATCACATCCTAAACATGGAGGGAAGAAAGAACAATATCTTTAATGTGATTATATTAAATAATCAAGCACAAACCCCTACAGAGAACAAAGGAAGGCAAATTCAAACCCACGAACATTGTGATGCAAAGATGTTTAGAAGTAATAAAAATAGATAATGAGCAATCTTTCCACTTTTTCCTCACTCCAACCAACTTTAGAATTTAGTAAAACTTTATTTAGGTAGCATTCACTTGCATCTTCTGCTTGAAACCAGAGTCCTTAAATCAAATTTTGTCTTTTTAGAAATTTATTCTGACTTTTTTGGATATTGAAATAGTATGTAAGAAAATCATATTTCTCTAAAATAAAAGGAGTAAGTCCATTCAACCATTCTCTGCCTTCCAAGGACTTCTTCCAGTAGTATTAGCCACAAAAGAAAAAGAAAGAATTTGGAGCTGGGAATTCTTGTGGTTTGGGGTTCCATGAAGAAAAGGCCCCTTTTTAGCAAGAATTACTGCACGAATAGGTTAGCTGTAGTTAACTACATTGTTGTTACAATTGTCTTCAGATTAATACATAAGTGCTGATTTATGTTATTCAGGATGTCCAAGTTTTCTTCTAAATTTGTAGTCCATCCCACATTTGCTCTGCTCCAAGAATAAATAAGAAAAACTTGCTGTTAGGACATGTAAGGAGAATTGTTCCTCCAATAAAGGAAGACAGCTGAGACCACTTGGAATCATAATTACTCTCTCCTCTTTGCAGAAAATACTTTTGGGGGAACACAGGTGGTCTAGGGCTTGAACTGGGGTCCTGGGGGCTATTCCTGAGCTTTTCTGCTCAAGGCTAGCACTCTGCCACTTGAGCCACAGCTTCACTTCTGGCCCTTTGCTTGTTAATTAGAGATAAGAATCACATAGACTTCCCTGCCCAGGCTGGCTTTGCACCTCAATCCTCAGATCTCAGCGTCATAAGTAGCTAGGACAACAGGTGTGAACCACCAATGCCGAGCTGGACTTTCTTTAGAGACACATTCTTTTCTGTTCTCCCTAACAACTTGCTTTACATGAGTGATAAATGACACTATTAGCCTTACTTTATACATGGGAAGACTTACATGCTTTGTCCAATGTAATAGCCAACAGTGAAAGTTTAGCAATTAAAATCCAAATTTTCTATATTCTACCAAGTGGAGTAGATTACATTTACTATAATAAGATTGATGTATTGCCTCAATTAACAATAACTGAACACTTACAAAATTTCATCGACAGTAACTTCTCCATCCTCATGAGGCTTGCTTGCATCCTGAGGGAGAAACAAGGCAAATAAATTAAATGAGTTTTCTCCATAAGAGTACCCAGTGCTCACCTGGCAAACGGTGGGACAGGTAACAAAACCTGCCAGGAAGATGTCAGTGGAGTCCACAAGAGCCTTCCTCAGGATCTGTAGAAGTGGGGGTGTGGGGGAGGGGGGAGCTTAACACAGTGCTATGGAGTACACTAAGGAACAGCTTCTTTCAGAGTCACCTGAACACCTGAAGTTCCTCCATCTGCCCATCCAGTGGGCAGATCATGTAAGCAGTGGCCGGGGGGGGGGGGGGGGGGGAGGGGAGGGAGGCAGGGAGAGAGGGAGACAGAGACAGAGAGACAGAGCAGAGACACCGAGAGGTTCAGAGACACAGAAAGAGAAAGGGAGACCAAGGTGGGACAGTCTTTGTTACTGGAGCTAGTCTGATTGTAAAATGGAGACAGGGTTCTTAAATTTGTTCTTGGTTACTGACAATTTGAATAAACTGACAGAACAGATGCAGAAGGTGGGGGGGGTAGGGGTTGAAGAAAAAAATGTAACAGCCAGCTGGGCACCAGTGGCTCAGCTCACGCCTGTAATCCTAGCTACCCAGGAGGCTGAGATCTGAGGACTGCAGTTCAGAGCCAACGGGGACAGGAATGTCCTTTAAATGCTCATTTCCAGCTAATCAGCAAAAAGCTGAAAATGGAGCTGTGATTCAAGTGGCACTCGCCTTGAGCACAAAAGCTCAGGGACACCACCCAGGCCCTGAGCTCAAGCCCCAGGGCCAAGATTAAAAAAAAAAAAGTAATAACTGGATTTTCCATAAAAATTTAAGTGTACTAAATTTCCTGCAGACCATTAATAACCCTTTGGGGGAGCTCAATCCTTACCAACAAGGGGAGAACTCAAGGATGGGGTGTGGGGATTCAGGCAGGCAGACTGGGAAGGTCTGAGCACCAGATCTCAGCCTCTGGGCCCTACAGACATCTGCTCTGTGTTGATGACCAGGCGCTTCTAATCAGAGCCACCAGTGAATAGAACTTCTTCCTTGTTGGCTGCAGAAGTGGCCTGAGAAAATGAGGAGGTTCATGAGACTTGTAAAGATAATAATGCGTAATTACAATCATCTCCCATTGACCAAAAGTTTAATTCAGGACAGCTAAGGAGAAACATGTGTCTCTTATTCTTCAGTTGTTTTATAAACATCCACAAAAATGAGAAAGTAACAACTGAGGAAATTACAAAGCAGAGGCATTTGAAAGAAAGCTATCTGATGTGCAAAGGTAAAATTTTGGTGCATAATCTGGAAAGAAAAACAATGAAAATGAATTACCTATATTTTTAGGGGCCTTCTGTTCCATGGTTCATGATTATTTTGTTCAATGTATACTCCTAATTGCTTGTTTAAATGTCTGATTTTATTATTTTAATATTTGTTTGAGCTCCTTGCAAATCAAGGAAATTAGCTGGAATTTATTTTTCTTGACATACATATGGCAATATCTCACCTACCCCAAGTAGTTTTGTTAAACTTTGTGAGTAATTCCTTTCATCAGACCAAAGTTTATTTTGTTTGGATGGATGGCTGCTCTGGTTCTCATGGATGCTATATAAATCCAGTAGAGCATGTAAATCCTCTTACTCCCATAGTTACAGCTTCCCACTGCTTTTGTGTGTTTTAAAAAGACATGCATTGGGTTGGAGATGTGGCTCAGTTGGTAAAGTGCTAGCCAATGAGTGAAAGCAGGTTTTGAGTTTGAATTCATCTCAGACCAGGAAGAAAGGAAGGGGAGGGGAGGAAAGGGAGGGAGGGAGGAAGGGGGAGGGGAGAGAAAGAGAGAGAGAGAGAGAAGAGAGAGAGAGAAAGAAAGAAAGAAAGAAAGAAAGAAAGAAAGAAAGAAAGAAAGAAAGAAAGAGAAGGAAGGAACAAAGAAAGAAAGAGAGAGAGGGAGGGAGGGAGGGAGGGAGGGAAGGAGGGAGGGAGGGAGGGAGGGAGGGAAGGAGGGAGGAAGAGAGAAAGGAAGAAAGAAAGTTAGTTCACATATTTGGTGCAATGAGCTGGGTGAAGATTCACGTTTGTCCTCTAAATACATTAATGTAAAAGAAAAAGTCATGTGTTTGGGCCTCTTCTTGCTGTCTATTCATAAGGACTAAAGAACTATTGTTTTGTTTCTTTATTGTATGTATTTTCAAAAATAGGCTAACTTCTCATTTCTAATTATCTTTTTCTCAGAATCTCTGCAATACTTTTCCCTGCTAATTCTTCCAGAGGAGTTTTGTATTAGACTATCAACAGAAACATCATCTGTGTTACAGTGATACTTGATGTCCAGGGAACTTAAGATAGATTCTGGTGTGCAAGATGTTCAAAACATTTCCACCCATCAAGGGGAGTATAGAGAATATTTTGTTTCCTTCAGTTATTGTTAACATCCTCAGAAAGTTTCACCCCCTCTCCTTTCGCATTTGCAATCTCTTACAATGTGTTCTTCTACATATTCTGTACCTGAAGTCAGAATTATAAAAGGAAATCACCCCCACTGTATTTTCTCCTAAGATATATTTATCTTCCAAATGAACACTTCAAAAAATAAAATGGGGGGGCTGGGGATATGGCCTAGTGGCAAGAGTACTTGCCTCGTATACATGAGGCCCTGGGTTCGATTCCCCAGCACCACATATACAGAAAATGGCCAGAAGCGGCGCTGTGGCTCAAGTGGCAGAGTGCTAGCCTTGAGCCGGAAGAAGCCAGGGACAGTGCTCAGGCCCTTAGTCCAAGCCCCAGGACTGGCAAAAAATAAAAATAAAATAAAATGGAGGAAGGAAAGGTGAGCAGGTGCAGTCAGGGGACTCAGGAGATGCTATGTGGAAAATGAACTGTGCAACTTGTGGGCAGAGATGGGAAGGAAAAAGTGGGGGAAAAATCAAGGGAGAGATGACAATGTCCAAAAAGAAATGTACTCGTTTCCTGACTTATAAAATGGCAAGCCTTCTACAACACCTTTAATAATAGCAAAAAAATTTTACCAAACAAATAGCAGCCATTCTAAATTTTCCAAGGGTTCAATTTTTTAAACTAATTCTTTTAAATATTTCTTAGTTAAAAACCCAACATTATCATCTGGAAAGAATGATAGCTAACAACTATCACTACGTAATTATAGATCTACCTGGTGCTGCTTCCTTCTTTTCACTTTTCTAATTAACATACTATACAATATTGACATGTTTTCTAATTAACATAATATTTCCATATTAAAATAATGATTCTTTAGTGAAAAAGTACAATGTTTTGTTTTCCTGTAAAGCAAAATCATGCTCTGTGTGTTAAAACCTTATCATTGAATCCTATTCAGTTACATGTCTAAGTCACAATATCAAATTTAACTAAAGTGATCTTTTTTATAGCTCCTTTTCTTTTGTCCTACTAATATAATGTGATCAAAGTTGTGATCAATTGCTGTGTGAATAGTTGTGTTTTAATAAGATGTACAAAGTTTGATATGATCACATTTTAATTGCTTATCATTTCATAAATAACATGTTGTACTAATAAGCTAGCTTAGGGAAATGTCAGTTATCAACCTTTCTCAGAGGAAAAAGCATTGATTAGAGCAAAGTTCAAATAGTTCAAGCCATCTACGCTCAATTCAGCAACTGTCATGTCCCCAGTTTCTTGCTTGTATGCTTCATGTTTCAAAAATTGGTTAAAAATAGTAGTAATGAAACTAGGCACCAGTGGCTTATGCCTGTAATCCCAGTTACTTGGGAGGCTGAGATCTGAGGATCAAGATTCAAAGCCAGCCTGGGCAAAAAAAGTTTGTGAGGCTCTTATCTCCAATTAACCACCAGAAAACCAGAAGTAGAGCAGTGGCTTAAAGTAGTAGAGCACTAACCTTGAGCAAAAGAAATTCTGGGACAGTACCCAGGCCCTGAGTTCAGGACCAGCAGGCACATACACAAAAAAAGTCTCACAGACTTTACTGTGTGGGCTGGCTTTGAACCACAGTTTTCAAGTCTCACTCTCCTGAATCACTAGGATTAAACATCAGGGTTTTGTACTTCAGAGCTAAGGACATTGCTTTTGTAAGCTACTGACTTTGGGGTGGTTGCCTGTGCTGCAGAGCTTACTTGGAAGATTGTAGCACCCTGAAATAAGTGCGATCCCAACCAAAATCTGAAATGAATACCGGGCTTTGAGGAAAGCACACAAACACAGGAGCCAAGTGTTCATAGGAGTGGGCTGTGCTTTCCAGGGAGTGCAAAAGATAAGGGAGCCCAAGCAGGGTGAGGGAGGGAATGTGGCTCAGAGGTCGCAGGAAGGGCAAACAGGGGCCGATGGAACAAGGCAAACCAACCAACCAACACACTGGTGTGTTTCCTCTGGTCACCGAAGACGTCTAGATGATTCCCCATGAAACAGACAGCTGATGTGATCTCATCAACGTTTGGAAAAGACACTACTAAAAAGACATTGGATAAATAAATAATGAGCTATAAGGGCAAATGCGAGGCTAGGTAGAAGGACGTTCTACATACAGTACCGACTTCCAGATCAAAACCAGTCAACAGATCAGGAACAGGGAAGATGGCCCTCAACACAATACAGTCAATATGTAACACACACCACAGCTCACCATCATGTTCAGCGAGGCCCACGGGAACGTTTTCCTTTAGGATCTAGAATAAGGCAAGGGTGTCTCCCGGTGTCACTCCCCTTCCATAGGACTTGAAAGCCCCAGCCAGGCCACTATGGCAGTAAAGAAAGCAAAGACACTCAAATTGGATATTTCCTTTTTTCTCTTTCTTTTAGGTTGGAGACCAACACTCGAACCCTGTACCTGCCTTTTTAGCTCTTTGACTAGTGCTCTACCAACTGAGCCATTGTTGTTTAACCTTCCACAAACCCTAATAAAAAATTACCAACATTCTCCATGCATACGACATTGCCGCGAAAGTGTCTGTCCAAGGGGTGCAAGATTTCTTTCTGCTGATGTGATTTCTTCCCATTGCTTCTTAACATTCCATAAAGCCTGCTAAAAGATTATAAATATTCTCCATGTGTAAGAAATTGCAACAAAGGTTTTCAGTGAAGAAGTCTTTCTTCCCGTGGGCGTCATGTAGGAGGTAATGATGTCACATGGCTTTTCCAGAAGAATGGGAGAAACGCTATGTTTCTAGAACTGCAAGCGAGACAGAGGGACAAACCAGGGTGGACTCCACTGTCCAGCACAGATAAAACTTAGACTGTGGTGTTCTCAATCCAGCCAGGAAACATTGCATGGGGAGTGAAGCTGGTAGGCTGAGTGTGGACAATAGTAACTTAGGCACAAGAAGGAAGATGAAAAAAGAGAGAGCAGGAAGGAAAGAGAGGTAGAGAAAGAGAGGTGAACAGCCATAGCTACTTATTCTGTGCAAACTCCCCTCTCGCTTGCTAATGCTTCGGTGTGATTCCCTTTGGTATATTCTTGGCCAATCATTGCCAGCCTAGATATTTCAGAGTGAATTATAATTGCCATTCTTCACATAGGTCCAGCAACCCTGCCTCTTCAATGTGCAAGTGAGAACCACTGATCTACTTAGAATGGGTTGACATGATCACTTGAGGTTGAAGCCATAATTCTTCTTTGGAGAAGCAGTTTTTGATATAAGCAATTTGTAAAGCAAAACACAACTACTTTCATCTGCCAGAACCAATGTAGTAATTTAATAGTCATGAGATTATTGAAATAAACCAAATCTGTAGAAATATCATTATGAAGTCATTAGTTGCAACATTTACTTCTAAAGTCACATTGACTCTGACAGAAATGATCTGGGATTTTTTTGAAAGTTATGTTCTCATTTGTGGGTAAATGGTTTTGCCGAGAGCCTGTTTATAAGCAATGAGAAAGACACGCGTCTCAATGATGGCTGACTCGCTCATGTTCTAAACATTTCACAAATACAACATTCTTATTTCTGTGTAGGTATCTGGGATTATGGGGTCTTTTCCTCCTTTTCTTCCAGATAGTCCCTTTGTTCCCATGAGTAGGACCTTCCTAAATACTTCAACCCCAACTAAACTTTACCTTATGAATATTACACATTCAGAATACTTGAACCTTACAATAACTTGATGATATAATTCCTTATTCTATGTTTACCATTCACATACTGTTGTTTGTTTTTTCTTTTCTTTCTTTCTTTTTTTTTGAGGGAGGGGGATTGGTCATGGGGCTTGAACTCAGGGCCTGAGTGCTGTCCCTGAGCTTTTTTGCTCAAGGCTAGTGCTCTACCACTTTGAACCATAGCTCTAGTTTTGAGTGGTTAATTGGCAATAAGAGTCTCTTGGGGACTTTTCTGCATGAGCTGGCTTTTTACCATGGTCCTCAGATCTCAGCCTCTTGAGTAGCTAGGATTAAAGACTTGTACCACGGTGTCTGGTGCTCTCTCTCTCTCTGTCTCTCTCTCTTTCTCTCTCTCTCTCATTTTAGACCTGAAGCTTGACCTCAGGGCCTGAGTGCTGTCCCTGAACTTTTGTGATCAAAGTTAGTGCTCTACAACTTGAGCCACAGCTCTACTTCCAGCTTTTTGGTAGTTAATTGAAGATAAGAGTCTCATGAATTTTTCTGCCTAGGCTAGCTTTGAATCCTAATCCTCAGATCTCAGCCTCCTGTGTGGCTAGGATTACAGGTGTGAGCCATTGGCTCACATATTGATATATATAAATATGTACATTTACATATATGTAAACAATTATAAAACAAGTATATATCTCCTCACTGTTCCCACAAGTCTATGTTGGAAATGCCCAAGTGTTAACAAGTCTTCATTGAGCAAACACCTACATGGAGCAAATACCTGCATGCTGTTACAAATACTGTATTGTACTTTGAAAATAATTTTAAGCCAAAATATCAAATATATCTATATAATTGTTTTTGCTTGCTCTGTGTGTGTGTGTGTGTGTGTGTGTGTGTGTGTGCTAGTTCTGGGGCTTGAACTGAGGGCCTGAGTGAAGTCCCTGAGCTGTTTTATTCAAGGCTAGTGCTCTACCACTTGAGCCACAGCTCTACTTCTGGCATTTTGCTCATTATTTGGAGATAAGAGTCTCATGGACTTTCCGACCTGGACTGACTTTGAATCACAATCCTCAGATCTCAGCCTCTTGAGTAGCTAGGATGACAGGTGTGAGCCACCAGTGCGTGGCATATTTCACTTTTTTTAAGCTTTCCTAAACAACAATCTGTTCAAAGTCACTTCCTGTGAGGCTTCCCTCAAAATGACAGCACTGACATGGTGGGCCACTTGCACGGCAGGGATTGCCCTGCGGTCCCACAGAGGGCTGCTCAGTCCTTACAACCATGTGTTGGTGTTAATGAGCATTGGTTTCAGCATGAAGTAGAATGCTGTGGTGTCAAGTGGTATTCCATTTCTCTAGAGAGAGAGCAGGGTGACCTGACCTGACCTTCTGACATCTGTCATCCTAACAGCAATGGGGAGGAAAGGCCCTAACATCTAACCCACCAATAACAGTAGACTGCCCAAATCTACTTGGCTCCATCTGTCCCTCCAACTTTAATCTGCATATCAAATCTAGCTACATTCCTCTGTTTCCTTGTAGCATTAGGGATTGCTTTGTCATTTACTACTGACTATCCCTTAATAATTAATAGAGAGCAGGTATTTAAGTAGAAAAAGATCAAGGAGCGTTTTAATATTTGAAATCAAAAGTGAAAGTGTGTGTGTGTGTGTGTGTGTGTGTGTGTGTGTACACTCAGTGCTTTTTGCTTTCCCTTAGCTTTTTTTCTCAAAGCTGGTATTCTCTCTACCATTTCTGTCTTTTTGCTGATTAATTGGAGATTAATTTCCTGATTGGGCTGGCTTTGAAACTGGGTCCTTAGAACTCAGCCTCTGAAGGGCTGGGATATAGCTCAGTGGCAAAGCGCTTGCCTAGCAAGTGCAACATCCTGGGTTCGATCCCCAGTACCAAAAACAAACAAACACACACACACACACAACACACACACACACACACACACAAAAGAACTCAGCCTTTGAGTAGCTAGGATTACAGAGGTGAGCTACCACCACCCAGAAAAATACCATTTTTAAAACTACATTCACATGCACATTGAGTACTCCCTCTCCAACATGCTCATGGTAAGAAGTGTTTTAGATTTTCTGAAGTTTGATCATTTGCACCTGAGCAAGGGGTATCATGACCCAAGGACCCAGGTCTGATCATAGAGTCGCAGTGTTTCCATCCGTCTCCTCAGGTGACTCCTGAGGTGACTCCAGGCAGGATTTTCAGAGCCCCTGGTCATGCCAAGGCCTTTCCCTGGTGTAACATTCTGATGTAGCATTATGGCGGCACTCAAATGCTTTGGCTTTGGGGATGTATCAGGTTTAAATCCTGGAATAGGAAAAAAATCAATAGAACAAACACATTGATATCAAAGAGAAATTATTCAGAAAACATACAAGGAGCTACAACTGAGCCTTTCTCACATTCAGAAAACATACAAGGAGCTACAACTGAGCCTTTCTCACATGGCAGACTACAGAATAGTATAGACAAAGAAAAACAGACATTTTAGGCTGATCATGGTTCAAAGCCAGCCTAGACAGGAAAGTCTATGAGACTCTTAACTCTAAGAGTCAGTTATTTCTACCTGCATCATGTACAATTTACTAATCTCTGCTCAACTTATTCCAAAAACCTGACTTCTTGCTTTAGTATTTGAATGTTCACGAATCTTGATCATAATCCATCTTAAACTTGGAAATAAAACAATGAAACACTCCCAGAAAAGGATTTTTTTTGGTTAGTGTTGTTGTTTTGTGTGTGCTGGTCCTGACTCTTGTTTATCTTTGGTTGCTTTACTGTTAGTTATTGACTCTATACAGTAACCCACATTTGGTGGTAGAAGGAACTTAGAAATCTTAGATTACAAAAAATTATGATTAGGTCAGGAAAGCTACGCCAATCTGGAAGAGGAGGAGACAGAATAATATGGTTCATTCATCCACCAAAGTTCAAAGCCAGCCCCAGCAGGAATGCCCTGAGAATCTTCTCCAATCAGTCATCAAAAAGCTGGAAGTGGCACTGTGACTGAAGTAGTAGAGCACTAGCCTTGAGCACAGAAACTCAGGGACAGTGTCCAGGCCCTGAGTTCAAGCCCCAGGACTGGCACAAAAACAAAAACAAATCCACATTTTATACTAATTATCATTGTACAACTATTGTGTGGTTGCTCATGCTTTTCAATTCTGTTTTTTTAATCCCATCATCCCATCATGTCATCCTAACCAAATCACCCAACCACCAAATCATATCACCTGATCTCAGACAGCACTGCAAGTAATCCCCGACTCAGACGGAAACACACTTAATGACATTCCATGACATTCGGAAATTAATAAAGGATAACTTGAACTCATAAAGGCTCTAGTTAGCTCATATTTACCTAAGCATTCATTATCTAATGGTGGATAATAATATTGGCTCAGTGTCTGTTCTATGATTCTTTAATTCAGTGGTTAGCCATTCAAATTTTGTTTTCAAATAGCATTAAAAGAGGATGTATCAACCACTCAAATGATTAAATTATCACTCACCAACTTTAAAATAAGTTTAAATTTTCATTTAAACTTAAATTTCAAACTAGTGCCATAAACAAATACACATACCATTAAAGATACACCCTACAAAGTTAATTACAGAATACAGTTTGTGAAAAAAACTTTTCATAATCTCTTTAAAAATATAGAAACTCATGTACTCAATGATTTTGTTTTAGGATGTACATTTCAGTTTGAATTAATTCATTCTATCCACGTTTATTTGATACCACGGTTTCAGGCTTCTAAGTTCTTTTAGTCATGATATTCCTGAATTCCTTCAGGCATTAGTATTATTAGTAAGCAGGGGATACTCCCAATCCTTATCCTTGAGAATGAAGTAGAGTGGGGGTTCGCTACAATGAAACAGGGTTCCCCCCAAGGGAAGGGATTCCTGGTTCTCCCAAGAGTCCACCACACAGTCTCCAGCTACAAGGTGACAAAAAGACAGTTTTATTGGGGAAGTAAAAAGTGAACAAAAAGTGAACCGACAGGCCTTGGTCGCAGCCCGGACTCGGGAGCCGAAACTGCCAACCACGTGTGGAGCCCAGACTCGGGAGCTGGGCTTGTACACACCTGGGCGGCCCAGACTCGGGAGCTGGGACCGCCCCCGTGTGGCCTTCCAGCCTGGTTATAAGGCAAACATCACAGACAAACTTGTCACACGCAGGTGACCAATGAAGATACAACACTTACAGAGCATGCTAGGCCGCACGCAGGTGGCCAATAGAGTTACAGTCTGTCTCATAATATTCATTTGAACTAACCTATCATTCTAGTTAGAATTGACGCATGGATTTGGCGGGGCACACATGATGCAGGTGGATATGCCTATTCATAGCTGGTTTCCTTGAAGCTCCCAAGCCTCAGGTGGTTAATCTACATAACTTATCATAATAAAGAGGAGGACACAGGTTCCCTTGAAGCTCCCAGGCCTCAGGTAGTCAATCTACATAGTAAAGGGAGCTTCCCTGAATAGGGTGGGGGAGGGCTTAGTGGAGATGGAGTTGGCTTCTGCTCTAATCTGAGCTGGAGTCAACCTGAAGTCCCTCCACAGCTATTAATGGCACTGGGCAGATCTGGTCTCCCCATTACAGAGAATAGTATTTAATAGATGAGGAAAATGGCATGAATATCAATATATAAAAACAGTAACACAGAAATCATTTTTCTAAAAGCTGAAAAAAGGGATGTTGGATATTCCAAAGATCTACACCAAAGGTGGCAGGTCACACATTCCACAAAAACAATCTTGTGGCAAACTGTGTAAGACATTGCTGGCTGTAGTCCAGATCTGGACCCTCCCCCCTCCCCCGTCTCTTCTCTCTGTCTTCTCTCTCTCTTCTCTCTCTCCTCTCTCCTCTCTCCTCTCTTACCTCTCTCTTCTCTCTCCTCTCTCTCTTTCTCTCTCCTCTCTCTCTCTCTCCTTCCTCCACCCCCACTTTCTTTTTGTGGGCCAATCTTGGGGCTTGAACTCAAAGCCTGGATACTGTCCTTGAGCTATTTTAAGGTTCATGCTCTACTACCGGAACCACACCTCTACTTCTGGCTTCTTGGTAGTTAATTGGAGATAAGAGTCTCACAGACTTTCTTGCCTGGGGTTGGCTTCAAACTATAGTCCTCACATCTCAGCCTCCTGAGTAGCTAGGGTTATAGGTCTGAGCCATCTGGGCCAGGTTCCTTTCTCCCTTTTAAGTATGGAAACCTCAAGGTTACATACAGAAGCTCAAGACTACATTTCCCAGAATCCGTGGTGGCTAGGTGTGTACTAGCCCTTGATGTTTATCTGAGTATGTACATGAAAAGATTTCATGCAATTTTCAGGAAAGATCCTTCAAGGAAGAAGTCTGCTTTTTCTCAGCCCTTCCTCTTTCTTGATGGTTGGAATTTAGACTATAAAGCAACCGCAAGAGCAGTTCTCAGGAAACAAGAAGCAGAAACTAGTGCACTGGGAGCCCTGGTGTCTGCCACGCGTATCTCATGTGGCTTGCTGGGATGTCACTTCCCAGAGAGGATGGAAGGCCGGCCCTGTTGGAGCTCTCCTAAAGAGATTGCTATCAAATGAAACAGTACCTGCTTGTAACAGATACATAACTTAATGAGTAAATCAACTGCTTAATAGGAAATCAAAATTCTGAAAACCAGAAAATGTTTCTGAAGGAGTGATCATGTAATACAGCTTGAAGCTTGTTATTACCCAAGGCCATTCAGGCCGGCTTCCAGCTGGAGACAAAGAAGTGCCTGTCATTGAAGAGATTCATTCTCTACAAGAAGCCAAAAGGTCACCAAAGAAAAATAAGGATTGTTTTCACAAAAAGGTAGAGCCAAGTTCTACCTAATTAGGCTAAAAAAAACTGCAGTCAAAGTTGCAGTGAAATCAAATGCATTTTTCTCGGCAATTTCTCTTAGCTGTAATCGAGTTGTAGAATCAGCTAGGGAAACATCCATCATGGAATATCATTTTCTCCAATATCAGTGTGCACAATGATAAGATAATTAAATTCCTCTACTTTCAACAAACTTCATTTCCTGGTCATTTAACTTATTCTTTTTTTTTAATTGCTTTCTAACTGGCAAAGCTTAAGCATGAAAAATTGAGTACTGCTGTTTTTGAGGGAAATAATCACTATTTATTCCAAGCACAATTAATTTCCAGAATTTCTATCACTCTTCTCAAGCCATTACTATGATTTTTCATAACCTCTGTCACTTGAGCAATGTAATGTGGAGGTCAGCTCTGGCCAGCAAAAGAGGGCAGAAGCTGACTCCATCTCCACTATCTCCCCTGCCCCCCTGCTTAGAGGCCCAGGAAGATTCCCTATCCTTGTAAACAATCGTGCCCCTGCTGAAACCAAGTGCCTGGATTCCTACAGGAAGGGAAGCCCATCCCCAGGTAATGGGAGTTCCTGAACCTCAAGAGACAGGGGTGGGCACATGGCCTATAGGTTACTGAACCTGTCTGTCAAGTGCTTAGAACTGGGAGCTTCCTGTGATCCTGCCCCCTGACCTGACCCTATTTAGGGGCAGGCGGGCTCAGGCACTATTACACCATGCCACGTGTTGAGTCTGGTGTCTCTTGTCCCCACGGCATCCCAAGTCAGCTCTCCTGTGGGGCACACCCTCCTGGACGCCTTCCATCATTCTGAGGTAGTTTTAGATGGCACCGCCTCTTTTGCTAGCCCTGGGGCCCCGTGGCTGGTAGCCCCGCCTGCTCTCCAGGTCCCGAACTGGAAAGGCGGCTCTAACCAGCCCCACTTCCTAGCCTCAGACCGCGTGTGCGCCAAGATGGCTGCGGGTGATGAACCCAGAGGCAGTCCTGAGGGCCATGATGTAGATGTAGGCCCCCCCTTAGGGAGGTCCCTTGGAGCTCCACCCTGATGGACAGCTCAGGCACTACATAGGTGCACGTGCCCCTCCCCTTCTGCTGCCCTTCAACCCATGTAAAAGAACAGCTCATTGCCACCATTAAACAAGTCTTAGCGCTAAAACACGCCGCAATCTGGCTGACAGCTGCTGGCCTTTTCAGCCTGGCTGCTTGGGAGGGGGGCAGCCCTCCCGCTGCCCAGGAAGAGAGGGACTCAATGCCTCACTCCGATGGGCCCACAGACATGTCTGGGCCAGGACCCCGGGTTAAAGCCCTGGTCCCGAGACACGCAGAGGACAAGCGAGCCACAGAGCGGAAAGTGGCAGGCATCGTTGCTGCCACTCCCGGCCCCACTCAGCCCACCGCCACCACACCACACCCCGCACGGTGTCACGCCACACCAGGGGCTTCCCGCCATCTTTTGAGAACCCACCCTGGGGACAGTAAAGGCCCTGCTTCTGAGGCCTGGGAAGCATTTGCTAAAAATGTCTTGGATGGGGAGGGGGGAGACAGCCCCCTGGCTGCCCAGGAGGAAAAAGACTTATTTACTTAACATCTGTTGCTGGCTAATCTGCTTTGAAAGAGACTAAAAAAAAAAAAGGCTTTCGGTTCTTGATGATGTTTGCTAAGTTTGGAAGTTCGGTTAACAATAGAATGGGTTGTAACTTTAACAAGCACCTCCCTCCCTTGCCCCAGGTAATGGGCGTGCCAAATTCCTCAAGGCTGGGCAGAGACTTGAAGGTGTCTTGCTGTGAGCCTCCTAAGTTTCTGACCAGCTCTGCCACCATTAAGCCATGCCACGTGTCTGTTCAGTTTGTGTCTTGTCTCCCATCTTTTGGGCATTCTCTCGTCATAGCATCCCGCTTCAGCTCCCCATTGGAGCTGAACTGGTTTTTCAAAATGTGGCTTCCTCATTTCCTTGCCAGATAGTCTGAAAATTTTTTGTTTTCTAGGAAAAGTTTTATTTTCTAACTGACCACGTGGTTCTAAAATATGGGCAAAATAATATCATTTTGCCACTGGAATTCCAGGAAACTTACATGGCCAATTCAGAAAAAGAAAATTTTTTCTAAGCTCACCCAAAGCTTGTACACAACTGTCTATATGTGTGTTTGTGTGTCTGTCTGTGGATAAAACATGTAAAAACTAGCATCATGGTTTAAAAATTACTTGCTTTTGACTACTATTTTAACGTACTTTAAGTCTTATGTTAAACTGGTCCTTGCAGCCTGTAGATGGAGTCACAGTGAACAGCCTGGAGGCAATCCTGACTCTTATCACCAGACTCCAAGCAAAAAAAAAAAAGAAAAAGAAATGAAAAAGAAAAACTCCAGGTTTTAAACCCAAACTGATTATGTTTGGGTACAAGAAAATGTGTCTAACAAAAACTCCAAAAGTTTCAAATATGCAGCATGTGGTATACAATGGTGTAAAATCAGTGTGTTATTTTTTATGTCTATCAATGCTAAAAGTCAAATGTACATCTGATCCTGACAATTCTTTGGTATAGACTAAGATTTTGCTTTTCCATTTTTCTCTCCTGTGCTCTCATAAGCTCTTTAAGATCAAGGGACCAGAGTCATTTTATACAAATGTGACTGCTAACCTAGATTTTCCTGACCCAGGATTAATATTTTGCTTTATAGGATTCAGGTCAACATGTGTGCTAGCTGTGTGGACTGTGGCGGTTCATGAAGCCGCCTCCACAGTCTGCTCCCAAACTGCCTGGTTTTACTGATTCCTTATTCTCTCTCTCGTTCATGGAAAACTGCTCAGGGAATCTAGGAGTCCTGCAAAGATTTTGACAGACCCAGAGTGCTCCTGCTCTGGCTCTGCCCCACCCCCTCCCAAGATTAGAGTTGGGTTCATAACAGTCCTATAATAACAGAGTTACTCCAAGATTAAAAACATCAGAGTTGTGTTTGGTGGCCACAAGGTTGCCTTGTGTTGTGCCAAGTCGCGAAACCACCACCAAGAAGACCACTGAGACCCAGACATTCCGAAATGCAAAAGCAAGGCAAGGCTTTATTTAAGCGAGCTGCAACTCAGGCCTCGTCCTACCCACCGACACAGCGGAGGTTAGGAGGGAGCCCCGAGCTGTGATTACACAGGGCTTATAAAGGCAAAGAACAAGGTTACAACAATCAGATGTTCAAGCAAGCGAGATTAGGACACAGGTACAAATCTGATTGGCTCAGGGTTCGATTCTAAAATGGGGTTCATGTGGTAAAATGGGGCCTGACTTCAAAGTCTGGCACTTCACTTGGTCTTCCCTCTCCATGTCTCAGAAACTGCCATGGCTGCTGCAGAGAGCAGACTTGATTGGCCTTTGGTCTGTGTGGATTTTGTGACTAGGAAGATGGTTAAAGGCCCAAGCCTTCTAAAATCTGTTTAAAGTTGTCATCCTGCTTAAACCAGTAGGGCATCAGCCTACAAAATCCAGAGTACTCAGAGTAAGCAACCAGGGAATACTGGGAGATTTCAAATGTCTTTAACCAGTCTGTGTAGAATTTTGCAGGCAACCCAGCAGGAGGTGTGACAATCTATCCAGGGGACTCTGAATGCCACTACTGCCTCACCCAGATCCAACCCATCTCTCCTGCCTGCCTCCATCTCACATGACTAATGAAGCCTGCTGATCCAGGATGGAAGACACAGCCACTGCTGAAGCTGAGACTTTTACATTGTCTTAACCCTTTGCCCTCTTGATTATTAATTCATTTGTGTTCTCTTCCACCTTCCGGTAAGGTTAAATGATATGATTTGATGACACATGGATCTCATTCAGTCTGCTGTTCTATAAGAGTTACAGCAGAACTCTGGTCAATTCTCAACAAGTTACAGGTAAGCTCTATCCCTATTGTTCTCCTTGTTGCTTTAATTGGAAATAAAAAGGGCTGTTATGGCTAAAATTCCTCAGATTGCAGTTTGAAGCCAGCCCGGGCAGAAAAAAAAACAAAAAACTCCCTCTAAAACTCCATCTCCCAACTAACCAGCAAAGAGCCAAACTGGAAGCTTGGCTCAAGAAAACCAGTGAAATGCTGAAAGCAGCACCATGGCTCAAGTGGTAGAGTGCTAGCCTTGAGCAGAAGTGCTCAGGGACAGTGCCCAGGCCCTGAGTTCAAACCCCGTGAATGCCAATGGGGGCAAGCCATCCCAGCAACAAGCACCTAGATCCCTGGGACTCAGCCAGTTCAGGGAACAAGGATCATGGAGAGGAGTAAGAGGAGAATGATGTCACAGCCTAAATGCAGTCAGTTTGTTTCGCCCTTTCAAAATTAATCAGAGCCGGGAGATCAAGAGGAATAGTTGTTTACCCACCTAGAGGAATAGTTGTTTACTCACCTAATGTCCATACCTGTCCATTTTCCATCTGGACAGAAACTTGCATTCTTGCCTTGCTACTTGCTATTTGTGTGTGTGTGTATATATATATATATATATATATATATATGGCCTCTGACTGGTTACTCCCAACTAGTCCACTATCCCCAAACACTTCCTTCCTGCCCCCAGTCCAGTTATTCCTCCTTCCTTGTAATGGGCCACAATTGGGTTTATGTTCCAAATGGAACTTTTCTGGCTTATGCCAAGGGTGTGTTCTCCCATGTTGTTCATGTTAACTGGTCCTGTGAACTTGTCAGCCTTTTGCCTGACCTTTTCAAAAGTCTCTTTTAACAGGATAACATCCCTCATCGAGGTCGCCACCTGGGAACTTGAAGTTCAAGGCCATCCTCTTACTACACTGCTGTGTCCAGCGCAGACCTGGACCCTGAAGACCCCCAGACCCAGGGACTCCTTGATGTGCCCAAGCTCCAGGAGGTAGCCAGAGGAGACCATGACACCGATTGGCCCTGAAAACCATTCTCGTGGAAATGATGAGGACTTTTACCAACCAAACTGGACCGTACCAGGCCAAATGACGAATCAGGGACCCCTGACCACTTCGCCCCTATTCAGCAGGAAGTAGTTCCAGAAGAGACAACCTCCGCCCATACTTCCAGCCTGGTACCCTCCTCTATTAATAAAAAACAAAAGGGGGGCTGGGGATATGGCCTAGTGGCAAGAGTGCCTGCCTCATATACATGAGGCCCTGGGTTCAATTCCCCAGCACCACATATACAGAAAATGGCCAGAAGTGGCGCTGTGGCTCAAGTGGCAGATTGCTAGCCTTGAGCAAAAAGAAGCCAGGGACAGTGCTCAGGCCCTGAGTCCAAGCCCCAGGACTGGCCAAAAAATAAATAAACAAATAAATAAATAAAAAACAAAAGGGGATCCCAGCCACATTCTTCACTGAAATAGATAAAGCAATCCATAAATTCATATGGAACAGCAAAAAACCCTAGAATTGCCAAAGCAAATCTAGGCAAAAAAAGCAGTGCAGGAGGTATCACAATACCAGACTTCAAGCTCTACTACAAGGCCATCATAACAAAAACAGCATGGTATTGGTATAAAAACAGATCGGAAGACCAATGGATTAGAATTGAAGGTCCAGAAATAAAACCGCACTCTTACAGCCAGCTGATATTCGACAAAGGAGCTAAAGACATACAATGGAATAAACATAGCCTCTTCAACTACTGGTGCTGGGAGAACTGGGCAGCCATATGCAGAAAACTCAAAGTAGACCCAAGCCTATCACCATGCACCAAGATCAACTCAAAATGGATCAAGGACCTCAATATCAGACCTGAATCCTTGAAACTACTGAAGGACAGAGTAGGAAAGACGCTAGAACTTATAGGCACAGGAAGGAACTTCCTGAATAGAGTCCCAGGGGCACAACAAATAGGGGAGAGACTTGAAAAATGGGACTACTACAAATTTAAAAGTTTCTGCACAGCTAAGGACATAGCCACCAAAATAGAAAGACAGCCAACGATATGGGAAAGGATATTTACCAGCACAGCAACAGACAAAGGCCTGATATCTGTCATCTACAGAGAACTCAAAAAACTAAGCCCCTCCAAGCCCAATAAACCTATTAGGAAATGGGCAAAGGAGCTAAAGAGAGACTTTACAAGAGAAGATATAAAAATAGCAAAGAAACACATGAGGAAATGCTCAACATCCCTGCTAGTAAAGGAAATGCAAATAAAAACAACCCTGAGATACCACTTCACCCCAGTTAGAATGGCCTATACTCTGAACTCAGGCAACAACAAATGCTGGAGGGGGTGCAGGGAAAGAGGAACCCTTCTCAATTGTTGGTGGGAGTGCAAATTAGTACAACCACTTTGGAGAACAGTATGGAGGTTTCTCAAAAAGCTCAATATAGACCTACCCTATGACCCAGCCATACCACTCCTAGGCATCTATCCTAAACAGCAAAACCTAAGATATCAAAAAGACATTTGTACTTCCATGTTTATCGCGGCACAATTCACAATAGCCAAAATATGGAAACAACCCAGATGCCCCTCCACAGATGAATGGATCCAAAAAATATGGTACTTATACACAATGGAATACTACATAGCGATTGGGAATGGTGAAATACTGTTATTCGCAGGGAAATGGTCAGAACTCGAACAAATAATGTTGAGCGAGACAAGCCTAGAACACAGAAAACAAAGGGGCATGATCTCCCTGATATATGACTGTTAAGAAAGGGAGACGGAGAGACAGTAGAGACCAGGTCTGTGAAACCAAAAACTGCTTGTCAAATAGTATTCCCCACAGGATTGGGGCAGCGACCCAACAGTATGTAACTAAAACCAAACAATTACTCAACATATAAAGGTCAAAAATTGACCTCTCAGGGGAATACAATAGCTCAAAAGCTAGGTATGTACGTTCATATAAGACTACTGTCGACATATGGTCTAATTTTGACATTACATTTAAAGCCCTAGGCGAACGTTCTTGGGTGTGGCCACGTGGCTACTGTATATGTTCTTGATACATTGTGTATTGTATATATGTCTACCTGACCTAGAGAAGAGATAGAAAAACAGGACGTAAGATATCACAAGAAATGTACACACTGCCCTACTATGTAACTGTCCCCTTTTTGCACAACACCTTGTCAAAAAATTTGTGTTCAATTAATAAACAAACAAACAAACAAATAAATAAAAACAAAAGGGGGAGATGTGGGGTATACCCACCCGGATGCCTTGCATCATTCCAAGGCAGTTCTAGGTGGCACAGCCTCTTTTCCTAGCCCTGGGGCCGCGTGGCTGGTAGCCCCACCTACTCTCCAGGTCCGGAACCGGAAAGATGGCTCTAACCAGCCCCACTTCCTAGCCTCAGACCGCGTGTGCACCAAGATGGCTGCGGGTGATGAACCCAGAGGCAGTCCTGAGGGCCATGATGTAGATGTAGGCCCCCCCCTTAGGGAGGTCCCTTGGAGCTCCACCCTGATGGACAGCTCAGGCACTACATAGGTGCACGTGCCCCTCCCCTTCTGCTGCCCTTCAACCCATGTAAAAGAACAGCTCATTGCCACCATTAAACAAGTCTTAGCGCTGACTGGCTCCGTCAAGAGTGGGGCTGGGTGGCAGTCTGTCAGCCCTCTTTTGCTCTTCCTGGCCCGTCCGGGTGGGGCGTGTTTTTTCCATCTCTCCTGTAGGACAGGAGAGCCCGGGAGGCTAAAAACCCCCGACACTCTCCATTGGAGCTGAATTGGTTTGTTGGTACTTGGAAATCCTTCAGAAGTAAGTCTCTGTGCCACTGTCCTGTTCTGTGTTATATGTTTCTCTGAAACCTGGGACCAGTCCATCCGGAACTTCCCCAATAAATTCATCTTTTTACTTGAGACTGTCTCTGAGTGGTGGAGTCTTGGAGGCATGGGGGATCCCTACCCCTCAGACGCCATTACAAGCCACATTTCCACTTCTGGACTGGGTGGAGGGGTGACTTACAGGAGATAAGAGTCTCTCGAATTTGCCTGGGCTGGCTTCAAATAATGATTCTATAAAGTACACAATTTATGTTCCTCACCTAGTCTTTTTGTCTTTTCTAGTCTTTAAAAAATTTTTGTTTTATTTTGCTTTTGGGTCCTAGAGCTTGAACTCAGGGCCTTGGCACTGCCTCTGAACTTTTGTGCTTAAGGCTAGCTCTCTATGACTTGAGCCATAGCTCTACCTCTGGATTTTTTTTGTTGTTGTTGTTTAATCAGAGATACAAGTTTCATGGACTTTCCTGCCCAGGTTGGCTTCTAACTGTGATCCTCAGATCTCAGGCACCTGAGTAACTAGGGTTACAGGTGTGAGCAATTGGCACCCATTGTTCAATCCTTGTTTTTAAAGTTGTAGTACACCATCCATGGTGTTATATTTCCTGCTTAGTTTTCCCCAAATCTTTCCACAGAGAATTCCACAGGCAGCTGCTTTGGAATTTCCATTCCAATATCACTCAACATTGCCATCTTTTTCCTTCTCTGTGCTGGTACTGGAGCTTGAACTCAGGGCCTCCTGTCTCACTTAGCTTTATAACTCATAGCTGGTGCTCTGTCAACTGAGCCACACCTCTTCTCAGAGATTTTTGCTGATCAATTGGAAGTAAAAGTTCCTTAGATTTTTCTGCCTGGACTGGCTTTGAATATGAATTCTCTGGTCTCAGCCTCCTGAGTGTGTAAGATTGCAGACGTGAGTCTGCAGTGCCCAGCTACATTACCACCTTTATATTCAGGAAACATAGATAAGTCTGTAGTTCAAACTCTGAAGAGTTCTTAGGGACTGGATGACAGCTATTCTAGAAAACAATGGTTGGGAGCAAGCCCAGTCACGTGGCAGAAACTAGCAAATATCAGTCCTCCTGAACCAATGAAGAAAGACATAGAAAACACATACATAAAAGAAATTTCACTATGAAGATTTGTATTTCATTCAAATAATCCCATCCTAATATGAAGTCTGTTATTAAAATCTGCTTAGCCTAGTGTCTTTTCGAAAAGGTATACTATAATACGTCAAATAGGCAAATAAGGCTAGAGCAATATATAGTATATACGTGTGTGTGTGCAATAATAGGCAATGCAAGTCAAATAGGCTAATAATGGAAGACCCTAATATTACTGTCCAGGATTTGGGTTCATTTTCTCCACCAATTAAAGAATTAAAGGGCAGGAAAGTATTTAGACAGAGCAGGTTCATTTAAAAGGGAAATGGACTCCTTATACATGGAGGGGCCCACAGGCTCGCTCTCAGCCATCTATACATAATCCCTTGGCTCCTCCCCCTTAGGGCAGAACGCTGGTCTCTGATTGGTGGATATGCGCTGCAGGGAGTCTCATGATTGGCTCACAAGTTTGTGTAGGGTTCAATCTTCACACACTGGTACAGAAGAAACCTTCTGATTGGGTGGAGGCTGGGGGGTGTGGGGACACACCAGGGCACTGTGGGAAGGGCAAATGCACTAGGGGCCTGCGTGCTGGCGGCGGTTTGTTTTCCCGGTCATCCTGGAGCGGGCGGGTCTGGCTCTTGTCAGGGAGGCCCGGTGTCCCCCTGGCTCTGAGGCTGGATTCTCTCCCATGTTGGTTTTATAACATCTTCCAACTCGGCCTCTGTCTCAAGAGCTCAGCTCACGCCCGTCATGGGAAGCGTCCGCCATGGCTTCACCAGGGAATCCCCCAAAGAACCAAGGCGGTGGACGCTCCTTTCCTTCTCTCCGCCATTGTCCAGGTCGCATTTAGTCTGCATCCTAAATATCATCCCTCCCAACCACCACCCAGCATTCCGCCGGCCCTTGCAAGGATCCAGAGAGAAGCAGGAACATTCTAACTTGTCTCCCTTTCCTTAAATGTGACCCCACTTTCTAACATCTAAATTGTAATGGAGTCCAACCCAACCCCCCCCAAAGGGAGGGGATTCCTGGTTCCTCCCAGAGGCCACCACTCAGTCTCCAGCAGAAAGATGATAAAAGGATGGATTTATTGGGGAAGTAAAAAGCATACCGACAGGCCAGGGTCGCAGCCCAGACTCAGGGGCTGAAACTGCGGCCACGTGCGGCCTTCTAGGCCTGGTTATAAAGGCAAACATCACAGGGTCAAACCTGCCACATGCGGGTGGCTACAACACTTACAGAGCACGCCCCGTCACACACAGGTGCCCAATGGGGCTACAACACTTACAGAGTGTGCCCGGTCACACACGCGCGGGTGGACAATGGAGTCACAACACTTACAGAGCATGTTAGGTCACATGCAGGGGCCAATGGAGTTCCAGTCTGTCTCACAGTGTCTGTTTGAACCAACCTATCATTCTAGTTGGAATTGGCACATGAATTTGGTGGGGCTCACATTAAAAATTATTTTTTAAAGAAAAGAATTGGGCAGGGGAATGGAAACAGGAAATATGGATGAATGCAGTCAAAATATTCAATGTACGTATGTGAAAAGTTGCTGGGCAATTCGACAGGATGGATGGATGGGGCTGGGAGAGATGGAGGAGAATGATGGAAGGTGTGGCCCTGTACTTGTAATGACATATTGAAACCCCTTCGTACGCTACCTAAAAATCATTTTTAAAAAGAAGTTTATATTGCATAAAAATAAAGAAAATACCAAAATGTAAATGTCTTTCCTCTGGGTCATTGCAGATGCTTATTTCTCTGATTATCAAATTCCTTGCTTCTTTCTCTGCTTGGAAATTCTCCCTGTTAAGATATAGTTCAATCAACAGCCATTCTCCTGGGACTCAGAAGCCCTTGGGCCCCTTGTCCTATTCAGCATTGCCCATCCGCCTTCTTGAGTTCCTTTGGCATTCTGCGCATACTTCCATCGCATCAATTTATACCATGCCTCATAATCATTTCTTTACATAAACAGGATTCCTTTCAGAGGAAAGGAACCATGTCTTATTCAGTTTTCTCTGACAAATGCCAGGCACACTGCCTGGTGTTCAGAAGATACTTGTTTTCATATTATTAAGGAGAGAAAGAGGATGTACAGATTATATACATGTGTGCATGTGTGTGTATGTATATATGCTCCTTCATTAAAAAAATTTTAAATCTCTCAATTAGTCCTGAAAAATACAAAAAAGTTATTATTGCACAAGAAAAATGTATAAAGCAACATGTGTTTGTTTTAATAAAATAGTTTTCATAATATAAACTTTTCTCTTTTTTGGGGGGGGTGGGGTCAGTCATAGGGCTTGAACTCTGGGCCTGGGCTCTGTCCCTGAGCTTTTCAGCTCAAAGCTAGCGCTCTACCACTTTGAGCCACAGCTCAGTTTTCTGGTAGTTAACTGGAAATAAAAAGCTTCATGGACTTTCCTGCCCAGACTGGCTTGGAACCTGGATCCTTAGATCTCAGCCTCCTAAGTAGCCAGGATTACAGAAATGAGCCACTGGAAATTGGCTATAACATAAGTTTTTCTAAAGCAACACATATTTATTTAATAAAATAATATATTCTCTCAACCTTGGAATTATCCAGCCAGCCAGGAGGAGTTCTCAACCAAAGTTTATACCTCTCTATACCACATTAGCTCAGTGATGCTCTCTAAAAGAGAAAAACAAAATTTAATAGTTCTCAAGTATTTTTTAGTAAATAAGATTGTTGGAGGTAGGGGCTAGTGACTCCTGCCTGTAATCCCAGTTACTCAGGAGGCTGAGATGTGAGGATTATCTCTGTGGACACAGTCTGTGGACTGTCTCTTCCCTCTGTTAATTATTCCTTTGTCAAGCAGAAGCCTTTTTGCTTAATACAACCCTCTTTATCTATTTTTGCTTTTGTTGCCTAATGACAACAGTTGGTACTGTCTTGTGTATTCCAAAATAGCTAAAAGAATAGATTTTAAAAAGAAAATATTTTAAAAAATATATTAGAGGCTAAAATCGTTGAAGCTATGGATATATACATACATATATGTGTCAGTTAAAAAAAAAAAACAAATGAAAAGGATGGGTACCTTTATTACTGATGGAGCAGATCCTTCTGCAGATCTAATAAATATTTCTTGCTTTGGAAATCGACACTTACCCAAACATGAAGGGTTAGGAAGCTGTGCTTGCCAAAATAGGAAGAACACAGCTGAAGAAAACCTAGGCCAACTCTGATTGGTTTCTTTCCTCATTTCCACAGCCAATAGGAGAGTGAGCATTGGTTGGTGGGTGGGACAGAGGCAGGAAAGGCCAACACTTCCCTTAGAGTCCCACCTGCTGGAGCCCTAAGAAAAGCCCCTCTTCCCTTGCACATGCGGGGATGAGGAAGTGGTGTTCTAATGCTTTCTCACGAGCAAGGATATCTCCCCTTGCCATTCATTGTACAGTTGGCTGTACATATTAAAAAACACATTCCTTCTTTGATATTAAAAAAAAAAAAAGGCTAAGAAGTTAGGCACTGAATTTAAGCCTAATCTTTTTCTTCAGCATGACTTGTGACTTATTTTGCTGTTTGTTTATGGGTCCACGAACTCAACAAACACTTATTAGGAGCCTATCACACTGCTGTTTCGGGTTTGGAGGGTGGGGGTGGTGGTGACTTAAAAGGTGGGGGGGGGGGAGGAGGAGGAGGAGGGGGAGAGGGAGGGGGAGAGAATTAGGAGGAGGAGGAGGAATGATTCGTGGGATAATAGAGGCACAAATACAGTGAAGTCAAGATGAGTAATTAATTATTGGAGCTGTGCAGGAGGGAGGAAGGTTGGCCAGGGCCCGGGTCCTCCCCGAGGGGCCGGGACGCGGGAACTAAGGTGCTGGGGTGGAAGGAGGCCGGGGCACACTTGATCACGTGCAACATTCTCACTCAGCTTGGAGTTTATGAAAGCGAGGCAGCTCTTCCTCCATCTCCTCGGGTGCCAGGACCCCGGGAGACATTTTTGAGCTAGCAAATAAACAAATGACTTAAGGAATTATTCGTTAACCATTCACAAATGCCTCCCTTCTGGCTGGTTGATTTCCAGCAGACATATCTTCGAAGTGAAGCGTTGCTATCTATAATTTAAGGACTCAAACTATTTGTCTTTCTGGGTCATTAAAATTTTTAGAATAATAAAGCCATTTTCCAACAGCCCCCTGTCTTTGGTAGAACGCCATTCAGGAATGTGTTTCGTATCTGAACTCATAGAGAAAAGAAAGCAGTGCTCTGATTAAGAAAACTCATTTCCTCCCAAAGGACAAAGTGTAACAAAGACTTTTTTTAAAAACCCGGATATAAATTTCCTCCCATGCCTGGGTCTCCAGGCAAGCACCACAGACCTCACGAGCAAAGGCACATGACCCAGATCTTCAGGGACCCCTAAAGTCCCCATCCACTATAGATGGCTTCCTCTAGCACAGCTAAAGGAATAGAAAGCTATTGTTGTTGTTGTCAGTTCACACACACACACACACACACACACACACACACACACACACTTGCCTTTTCTGTCCCTGCCCTGCGCCGCTGACTGATCAACCTTATCTAAACGCACCTCTGGCTGCAAGGCCGGCCTGATCTCAGCCTGCATCCTGTGTCATTAGAGCATTTGGCTGGCATTGCTGACCAGAGGCTGAAATCCAGCAGGTTCTAGTTAATCTGCCTTGAGTAACCATAGCTGGTTGGCCGGAAGAAAATGATTATGAAATAAAGTCGATGTGTCTCAATGAGAAAGATTGCAGGGCAGAATTCATGGAAGGCTAAGCTTTCTGGAGGTAGGAAGGCTGGGTACATGTGGATGCAGAGATGGCATCTGCACAGTCTTATTTATTGCAGGTTTTATCTCCTTTATCTATATATTTCTTTCTGCCAGCACTGGGACTTGAACTCACAGTCTCAGGCTCTCATTTGACATTTCTGCTCAAGGTGAGTGCTCTCAAGCTAAGCCACAACTCCACTGGCTCATCTCCTTTCTTTTCACTCTCACTAAACCCAGATTTCCCCTGAAACTTCCATTGGCCACCCACATTAACCCTTGAGATGGTTTCTAAAAGATAGAACTAGCAATTAAGCTGACATCTTCGCAATTAGCCTTTGAATGGAATCATGTCTTGTTTTATATTAGCCTATTTATGCTGCTAATGTTAGAGGTATGAGTTACACAGAACACGTGCAATAATGTTGTTTCCATGGTGATATGCGTAGCCTGTCCAGCAACACATGTGGTTCAAGCTGTATATTCAACACATAAAACTGACTTGGAGAACTAGGGAGAAATCACCATCACTGTCTGTACAAATGGACAATTTAGCCTATTTCCAATCTAATAATTCCATGTGTGTGCACACATGTAGCACATCCAGCTTGAACTCGGGGCTTCCACCTTTCACTTGGATCAGGGCTGGTGCTCTACCACTTGAGCCACACCTCCATAACTTTTTTCTGGATGATCAGAGATAAGACTCTCAAAGACTTTTCTGCCTGGACTGGCCTTGAACCATGATCCTCAGATCTCAGCCTCCTGAACAGCTAGGATTACAAGTGTCAGCCACTGGCAACTAGCTTAGGGGCTGGTATTTACTAAGCAGAATAAATATTCACTCTTGATACATTAAAACATCTGAAGAAACCAGACAGACTAGTCTGAGTGAATAGCTTGGGAAGTCTCTAGCTCCCAATTCTTGTATCTCATATTTGACTTCAGGCTACTAAATGTAACCAGAGCCAGGGGTTGGTGGCTTCTGCCTATAACCCTAGCTACTCAGGAGGCTGAGATCTGAGGATGGAGGTTGCAAGCCAGTCTGGGCAGGAAAGTCGGTGAGACTCTTACCTCCAACTAACCACCAAAAGAACGAGTGGAGCTGTTATCCAGGTGATAGAGCACTAGCCTTGAGCACAAAACCTCAAAGGCAAGATCTAGGCCCTGAGGTCAAGCCCAAAGGCCCCCCTTCCTCCCTCCCCACAGATGTAACGAGAGGCTGCTAAAATCAAGGCCCCCGGAGTTCAGCTGATCACGTTACTGGGTCTGTTCATGAGAAATCCAGGCATGGCGTGTGGACAGAATGCCGTGGGTGCTGTAGGGGAGAGGGGAAGTGAGCGGGAGAGGAGGAGGGAGAAGAATGGGCTGATGAGCACAGTCATAACTCCTAGACTCGCACTCAGAGCTGTCTTTGCTATTAGAGCTGTAATGACTGTCGAAGGAGGGTTTGCAAGCCAACTTTGGCACTCGTGCCTCAACTACTATTAGTGCTGACTCTTCTCTCTCATAATGACATCCCTAATGTAAGGGCATCTATGATGATTTTTAATTACATCCCCTTAATTACATACCTATGGCAAATGCCTGCCAACTCCCCTCGGCCTCCGGTTATGGCTCATACTAGTCAACACAGAGCCAGGCAAGCAAGCCTCCCTCACGCCATGAATATCATTCCTCCTAGTGATTAAAAGGAACCGGAGTTATTTTAATCCTTGCTCTTAATTGGAGGGTGTTGCTTAAAATGTTGTGAATTGCTTCCAGTCATATTAGGATGCTTCTTATTCATTTTGTTTTTCTGACACCGCTCTGACTTTGTAAAAACTAACACAGAGAGTCCAGATAGCCGTAACATGTTTGTTTGTGATTTCAAAATGTCGTTATTTTTCTCCATCTTGCAATGCGCTCCCCTATTTCAGCTGAAGGTAAACTGTATGTGTCAAAACATAACAGGTCATTGCAAATAGTTCCCTGTTACACACTGAGAAAAATTCTACAATCCTTGGTTTTTTTCTCTCTTTGGGCTAGTCATTGGCCTTGAACTCAGGGCCTGGGCCCTGTCATTGAGCTTTTGTGCCTAAGGCTAGTGCTCTGCCACTTGAGCCACAACTGCACTTGCAGATTTTTGGTGGTTAGTTGGGGATGAGTCTCATAAACTTCCCTGCCTGGGCTGGCTTCAAACTGAGTTCTTCAGATCTCAGCCTCCTGAGTAGCTAGGGTTACAGGCCTGAGCCACGGGTACCCAGCTTTTGTAATCCTTTTGAGAGTCATTACAATGTATTTTATAATCTAAAATACAAGTTCTGCCTAAGTACCTATCCACACCAGAATACACCTGCTTCTTACTGATAACAAGGAGACTCACTCAGGAATCTAATGGAAAGATGATTGAAGAATCAATGTGGAGTAGCCAGGCTCCAATAGCTCATGCCTGTAATCCCAGCTGCACATAAGGTTGAGACCTGAAAATTACAATTCGAAGCCAGCCCAGGCAAGAAAGTCAGTGAGACTCTTTAAGTAACTAATAAAAAGCTGAAAATGGAGCTGTGACTCAAGTGGTAAAGTGTTAGCCTTGAGCCAAAACAAAAACAAAAAACTACAGGACAGTATCCAGGCTCTGAGTTCCAGTCCCAGGACTGAAAGGAAACTAAAGCAATAAATATATATGTTTGGAGCAATAGGCACTGCCAGCTGCAAGCCCCACAGGCTTTCTGAGTTTCCCACAGCTCAGATAGAGTCCTTGTGTTGTGGTGGATGGGGCTTGGCTCTGGGCATCCATCTTGTCACAGATTACACTGTGCGGGTGCTAAGGGCCTTTCACACAAACATAGATGGAAGGAAGAAGAGAGATTCAATCACTTTAGAAAACATTGAAAAGCCAAACTCTTCTACACACAGCCTCACAAAAATAAAACTCCTAAGAACCTCATCTGTGTGTGTATGCAGTGTTTCCTTTTTAATAATTTTCATTGCTGCTTTTGTTTCCATTTCTAAAGCGAACTTCCTAACATCTGGTTTCCATTTTTCTTTAATTTCCACTCCTGACCTTTGGCCTCTTCTCTGTGTTTGGAAATGCACACACACACACACACACACACACACACACACACACACACACACACACACAGAGGAATTAATGTTGACATTATCTCTATGGCTTCTAGAAGCTGCAGGAACCAGCAGTTTGAGCTCTCCTTCAGTCCCAGTGCCGACTTTCTGACTACAAAATTAATTTGTCGCTTCTTTCAGAGGAAGTGTCATAATGTCCAGCATTGTGAACTGCAGGCCTGTGGTCCGGGGCTCCTTCTAGGGGCTTCCAGGCCTTTGGGGCCCAGATGTTTGTTCTAGATTTGTGGTTGTCACAGAAGTGGAATCCAGCCTCGTCCTCCGCTCCTCTAAAAATAAATGCCCAAACTGTAACACGATGTGAAGTTGTTTTTATGATTACACTGTAGACTTTAGTCTCTCAGATAAGACTGAAGAAATGTTGTATTAAGATAGAATAAGACATATTGTCTGTGTGTGTGTGTTTACCAGAGAGATTCATAGATGTGCCTGCCAAATTCTGAGCAAGTTCAACCTCTATGTTATATTTACTTAGTTTCCCTTCTCCTCCCCTTTCTGAAGACAATATCTATGGGTTTCATTGCTATCTCTGTACATATATGTGTGATATACTTTTATTTTTCTCAGACCAGGACTTGAACTCAGGGCCGGATGCTTTGCCTCAAAGGCTGGCAGTCTACCACCTGAGCCGTGCCTCCAGCCCCTGTAATGCATTTTTATTTTCTTCATACCCCAGTGCCCTCTCCATCTCCTTACCCCCTTTTTTCTGGCTTCTTCCAGCTGCCCCTTTTGCATGCAAGCCTGATTATTATTGGAATTCTGTTGTATCTGGGGGATTTTACACCTAGGTCCCTCACATGAACAAAACATGGTGTATCTGCCTTTGCCAGAGGAGCTTGTTTCACTCAATGCAGTTATCTCTAGTTCCACTTCATGTCCTGACAAAGGCACAGTTTCATTTTTCTTTAAGGATGAATAATGCTCCATGCTGTACATTACCACAATTTCTTTATCCATTTACCAGTCATTAGACAACTAGGCAGATTCCATAGCTTGACTATTATAAGTAAACACAGCTGTGCAGGTGTTTCTACTGTGCAGCTGTATGGACTTACATGTCCAAGATTATAGCAGGATCATAAAACATAGATGTTTTTATGTACCACTGGACATAATAAGTGCAACAATTCACCTCCCCATGAGCAATATACTAAAGGTTGCTTTTACGTCATATTCTCACCAGCATTTGCTGTTGCTTGTTTTCTTGATGCTATCCGTGCTGTAGTGAGGTGAAATGGTAGTGAGGCTTTGTATTTAGTGTGGCTAAGGATGTTGAACATTTGCTTTTCTTCTTTAGAGCACCGTTTCTTTACTTAACTCGTCCAATTATTCATTAGATAATTTGTTTGGGGGTTTGCGTCCTCTTACTTCAATTTTAGTAAGTAAAATGCGTCTAGGAATTTATCTATTTCTTGTGGATTTTCCAGGATACATTTCTTCTAGAATGTCCATGTGCATTTCTGTGATCCTCTGGAATTTCGGTGTGTGTTGTAATTTCTTTGTATCTATTGTAATCTCTTGGTAATTTTATTGATTTGGGTCCCCCCCCCTTTTTTTCAAAGTCCTAATTCTTTATTTAATTGATTCTTGAATTGTTTTTTCGTCTCCATTTGATGAATTTCTGCCTTAATCCTTCTCATTTCTTTCCATCTACTAATTTTCTTGTTTCTTCCCATGTACTGATTGGGGGATTTGACTTTGGTTTTCTAATTCTCTGAAATGCACTATTACATTGTTTATTTGAGACTTCTCTGGGTTTGTTTGCTTTGTAATATAAAAACTTACAGCTACAAACATCTTCTTAGTAGTACTGCTGTCACTACCTCCCAAAGGTTCTGACAGTTATGTTTTCGCCTTCAATAGAGTATAGAATAATTTTCTATTTCCCTACTTATTTCTTCAGTGAACCACTGGTCATCTGGCCAAGTTTTATTCCATCTCTATGTGCTTGAATACTTTCTACAGTTTCTTTTGTTATTAATTTCTAGCTTTATTATGGTGTGACAGAATACATGAGGTTATTTCAATTTTCATGTATTTGCTTAGGTTTCCTTTATATCCTTAAAAATGATATGTTTTGAAGAAGATAAGAATATGTGGCACTGAGAAGAACATGTGTTGTGCAACCAGTCTGCGGTGGAGAACTATAGATATCCGTTAGGCCCATATGGCCTACAGTGTCAATAAGCTCTGCAGTTTTTATTTTATTGTCTAGATGACCTATCTACTGTGAGACTAGGATATTGAAGTCTCACACTAGTATTATGTTGGGCTCTACATGTGGCTTGTATTTCCAGTTGTAGTTGTTTAATGAAATCTGGTTCATGTATGTTTAGTATCTGTTATCTCCTCTTGATGATTTGTGTCTTTTTAGCTGTCAAGTGTCCATGCTGTGAACATTATATGTGAGAATGAAAAGCATTGAGTATTTTGTCTTTAAGAGATAAATATTAGGAATTTTTAATGAGCTTGTACAGATTGCTAAATATCTTGCATATTCAAACCAAGCCAAGGCTTGCTCTGTTAACATTCTCGAAGTTCTACTGACTACAGAATGATTTACGCTGACTGGGCCTCTGAAAACAGCAGTAACCTGGAAGGTGTCCATTGTACAGAACTTCACAGAAACAAGACAAATGACTGAGAGCAGCTAAGTCACGTTGTGAAATAAGATAAGCCCTGTAAGACCATTATTCAACACACAACAGGACAGGATGCAAGTATGCTTCATTTCATCTCTGCACAAGCTTTGGAAATATTTAGGCTTACTGGAATTTCCCCCACAATGTTCACAATTGGGGAAGGATTATGTTGCACAATTTTGAAGGATTTCTCTGATGATGAAAACTGTCTTACAATGGATGTGTTCAGTTGGGATGAGCTGAAAGGACCCCATACCAAAACCTTAAGTAAAGCTATGAGCCCCAGTGGCTCATGCCTACAATCCCAGCTACTCAGGAGGCTGAGATTTGAGGATTGTAGTTTGAAGCTCGCTGGGCCTGGCAGGAAAGTCTGTGGGACTCTTATCTCCAATAAACTATTCAGAAAAAGGCAGAAGTGGCCTGTGACTCAAGCAGTAGAGTGCTAGCCTTGAGCAAAAAGAAGCCAGGGACAGTGCTCAGGCCCTGAGTTCAAGCCCCAGGACTGGCAAAAAATAAAATAAAAATGCCTTAAGGTTGGTTTGTCAGGTGACATATAACATAGAAAGTGGTCACTGCGAGAAGTCAGCAGGTCACCCACGTAAGCCCTGAGTGCCAGCCCCCGGCCCTGGTGTCCCGTGAGTGACAGGAACACTGCGGAGAATGATGCTGAGCAGAAGGGAAGCTGCTTCCTGACAAGCGGAGCCTCCGGCTGACTAGCTCAGTGACTGTCGCCCAGAGTCCGGGGCCAGTGGCTGTCGCCTATTGTCCTAGGTGCTCGGGAGACAGAGAGATGGGGAGTCACAGTTCAAAGCCAGTCCAGGAAGAAAAGTCCAAGAGACTCCATTTGCAAAATAACCAGCAAAAACAAGGACTGGAAACATGGCTCAGAGTAGTAGAGTACCAACGAAGCAAGCAAGCCAAGCAAGCGCAAGGATCCGAGGTCATCTCCCCCCCCCCCCAATCACTACTCACAGCTCATTACAAACAAAGAACATGCTGCTGTCCACCTCCTCAATTCTCCAGGCCCCAGAGCCCCTGCTGGGTGCCGTGTACCCTTCCCCTTGAGGGAAGGAGACAGGCTGCCCAGCCATAGATTTTTGCGCATAATGGCTCCTTCCTGTCTGCCATAGCCCCTGACTTGGAAATGTCTTACCTGCGGCTGTTATGGGCCAGAAGTTTTCTGACTAGCTTAAATATAAAATTTTAAAAGCTCATACATTCCATCTTTCAGAATTCTAAATTTGAGGTCAACAAACTAGGCTTTCTCAAATATTGGTCTTTATTGTAATATGATGTAGAATTATTGGCACCCTATTTGAGGATAAATGTTTTGTGTGTGTGTGTGTGTGTGTGTGTGCGTGTGTGTGTGTGTGCGTGCACACGCGCGCGCTCACTTATTTTACTCTGGGTTTAAATTGAATCTATTCCTTCCTTCTGTCCATACCATCTCTTAATAAAAAGTGTTGAAGACATTAAAATGAGATTCTACGTTATTACCACCATTAAATAAGATTATTATGGCTTTTCTTCATCTTCTGTAATTCTCCTTGCAATAAAGTCTCTATTACAAATGTCCCCCCTCCCCTGCTGTCCAAACTGATTTATTTAATTGAAGTTGGCAACATCAAAGTATAACTAATGGCCATAAGACAAGCTTAACACCTTCATGGGCTCATTACTAAATTGGCCTTTATTGAATTCTCCAAGGACTGAGCTCTGAGAAAATTACAACCTGGTGACAACATGAACAAGAAATGGAATGCTCAAACTTATTGGAATGGACTAGGAAATGATGGCTACTTGGCTAGTGCTAAGAAATCTGAATCAAACAATAAATGTTGTTCAATTACATTTGCGTAAAAACTGCTTGACTACTGTGACTGAATGGTTCAAGTAAATTCTTACAGTTCAAAAAAAACCTAACTTTATGTGAATGGTCAATGATCAATTCTTTAAGAAAACTGCTAAATGAATGCTTTCAGAAAAAAAAATCAGTAATTAGTTTTTACTGCATTGAGGAGAAAGGAATACACCAGGGACTGCTGTAATGTTAAAATAAGTATGAATAATACATTTCATTCTTCAAATACAAAAAGAACATTAAAAATGTTTCTCAGTTTATTTTATTAAGAGAGACAGAGAGAGAAAGAGAGAGAGAGAGAGAGAGAGAGAGTCAGTCCTGGACTTGAACTCAGGGCTTGGGCACTGTCCCTCAGCTTTTGTGCTGAAGTCAGTGCTCTACAACTTTGAGACACAGAGCCATTTCCTGCTTTTTAGTAGTTAAATTGGAGATGAGAGTCTCACAGTCTTCCCTGCCCAGACTGGTTTTGAACCTTAATCTTCAGATCTCAGCCTCCTGTAGCTGGAATTACAGATGTGAGCCACCAGCTTCTAGTTCACTGACCTATCATCATATATGCAAGCAAAGTATTTTGATTTTATTCATCTTTGTTTTCCATCTCTTTCTGCAGGTGAGCACCACTCATTCAACCTGTTTTATTCTTTTATTTAGTGTGTATTAGTTTTACAAGGCTGTTTTAGACACTGCTATTTTCCATAGTAGTTGCAATAGTTTACACCACCACTAACTGAGCAAAGACTCGCTTCTCTGCATAGCCTTGCCAATGCCAACGCGTGTTAAATCAGCTTTCCATTGCGATGATAGAACAACTGAGATAACCATTGTAGAAATCTAAGTTTGTTTGGGTTCATGATCTCTGGGTTTTAAACCATGGTGGTTGGCCCCAATGCTTTTAGGCCTGTGGTAAGATAATATATCCTGATGGGGAGCTAAGGAAGGCATAAAAACCATTCACCTCATGGCAAAGAAGAAAGGATGCAAGGGAAACAGAGACAGGGAGAAAAAGACAGACAGAAGTAGAGTCCCTCTGCCTCCTTGAAGGAATAACCTCAGTGACTGAGCACCCACCCAGTCCCCACCTTTAACACAGGGCTGTTACCGTGCTTCCCACATCCCATCCTTGCCATTCATTTTTTGTTTTGTTGGTTTTCATTTTTTTTAATTGTAATGCATTATAATTATTATTACAAAGGCAATGTGCAGAGGGGTTACAGTTACATGCCAGTTAAAGAGTACATCTCCTTTTGAATAATGTCCCCCCCTTCCCTGCTCTCTCCTAGTTTTCCCTCCCATCCCCACCCACAAGTTGTAGAGTTCATTTTCCATAGTGTCCAGTGAGTACCACTGCTGCATTTGTCCACCCTTTGTCCCTCCAGTTCTGTGACCCCCCTTGCCCTCCCAAAGACAGATAAACAGACAAACAAGACAAAAAGAAAATAAAAAGAGCAACAAAAAAGTCTCTTGTTTCCATTTCCTGGAGGTCATTTCCATAAATATGATTTCATATGATCAGATACACATAAGCTTTAGACCTTAGAATTCCTCTTCTAACAAATAGTATTCTCCTTTAGTCTTGTTTTCTGTATTTTTTTTTCTCTTAAGGAATTAAGGAAGAACGAAAAAGTATAAAACTCTCATCGTCCTCACCTATTTGGGCTACTATCATAAACTGTCCTGAGGTGTGTGGCTTAGGAATGGTAGAGAATCGACTTTGCACGTCTGGAGCTTGGAAGGTCCACAGGCAAAGCGCACTCGGGTCGGTGTCTGGGGCAGGCCCTCCCTGGGCTCCTAGGCTGTAGCTTCTCGCCGTGCCCAGGGGCAGGGAGCCCGGGACTCTCAGGAGCCCGGCATAGGGCATTCACACTTTCCAGTCTCCTTCTCACATGTGTCCCCTCTCCAAGGCCTCACTTCCCACCCAACACTGTGGGGATGTGGAGTGAGGCCCGTGGACAGAGAAGAGAAAAATGTCAGACCTTAGGCCAGACAGGAATATGGAAAAAAGATGAAATACAAGGTATGTGTTCTATTCCATACAGAGTTTGTAACCCTGCTCAGGAAGCTGAGATCTGAGGATCGCAGTTCAAATCCAGCCCAGGCAGGAAAGTCCACAGATTCTCCAATCAACTACCAAAAAATAAAAAATAAAAGAAGAAGAAGCCAAAAGTAGAGCCGTGGTTCAGGTGGTAGCGTGGAGCCTCGAGTAGGAAAGCTCAGAGGACCAGAAAAGGAGTGTGAGTTTTATGTTTTTATAAATAAAGGTATGGAAAGACCCCCCAAATGTTAAAATTCCTATAGCAAACTCAGGCCACCCAAGCCAACAGCACTGGGGCCTTAGGAATGGACTCCACTTGGTTGTGCAAGTGAGCCCAGTTGTAAAATGCAGACCCAAGTGGGCATGCAGATACAGTGGGCAGGCAAGCCCAGCCCCCGGCCCTAGAGTTCCCAGAGCAAGTGGGGATTGGCTTACGGCACTTCTTCCTTGCCAAGCACCCTGGACTCACTCCCTCCAACAAGTCACCCCAGATTTAGTGGCTTAAAATGGTAAAGATGATCATTTTTTACAAATACTTTTATTGTCTTTAAGTAGTTGTGCAAAGCAGTTGCCATCCACCAAAGCAGTGTATTTGCTCAGTCATGAGCAATTATCTTGATAATGTCACTACGTTCAACCTACTCACCCACCCCTGCCAACCCACCTCTCCTTGCTTAATTTTAAATTACGTACTTGGGTGTTCTGTTTTGTTTTGTTGCCTCTTAACAAAGCGGTTTGTGTGTACGATGCATCTTTTTTTTTACATTCCTCATTTTATTTTATTTTTAATTAAATTTTATTGATAAGGTGATGTACAGAGAGAGTATAGTTACATAATAAGGTAGTACATATATTTCTTGTCATATTTATTACACCTTCCTTCATTTTTCTTTCCCTTCCCCAGTTCAGATAAGCATATATACAATATCCAGTGTACCAGAATCATATACAGTGACTACAGGGTGTATGCCAAAGGAAATGCACCTAGTACATTAAATACAACAGTAAAATCCTCCTGTTTCCATCTCTTGGAGTTCATTTTGCTTAGCCTGATCTCATATAATCATATGTAAGTAGCTGTTGAGCTATTGTGCTCCTGGCAGGTCTATCCTAGACCTTTTTTATGTTTATTTAGTAATTGTTTGGTTTTAGAGACATGATGTAAAGTCGCTGACCAAAAATATGTAGAAAAACCATTTGAAAAGAAGTTTGTTATTTTACAGACATGATCTCTACTGCTCTCCTCCTCTCCCCCCCCAACAACCACATATCAGAGAGACCATGCACCTTTGTCCTCTGTGCTCTAGGCTTGTCTCACTCAACATTATTCATTCAAGATCTGACCATTTCTCTGTGAATGCCATTATTTTATCATTTCTTTTTGTACAATGCATCTTGATCTGTATCATCACTTCAAAATCTTCACCCCACTTTGACCCACCCCTTCCTTTATATTTCTCAGTTCCGTGGTATATGCAATCAATTCTTGCCTGCATTATTATCTTATTGCCCTGGAATCAGAAATCTGATAGCAGATTTCACTGAGAAAACTCAAGGTGTTAGCTCAGCTGCATGTAAAGGCTGGACTAGGAGAATGCATTTGTGACTAAAGGGAAATAAAACATGCATACACAGTAAAATCCACCAGGTTTTAGAATTGTTCTTATTAATAAATAACAACAACACAGATTTGAAAACCCAATGCATTTCTTATGCATTAAAACAAACAACAATAAAAAAAAAAACCTTTAAATCCCCACGCCCTATTTTATCCAGCCATAAGTATTTCAAATACAAGCTTCTGAATGTCTTGGTCAAGACTACTCAGCTCAAGTTCTGAAACTGGGGCTTGAACTCAGGGCTTCTTGTCCTTTTTTTGGCTTTTTCATTCCTAGCTACCACAGTTTCACATTCAGCTTTTTGCTGATTGATTGGAGATAAGCATTTCACAGACTTTCCTTCCCCTGCTGGCTTTGAACTGCCATCCTCAGATCTTAGCCTCCCTGAGTAGCTGGTATTCATACCTCCCTCATGGTTGTACTCACACAAAGACAAAAAATAAAAGGAAAGGAGAGGAGGAAATAACATTCTGTGTTAATATTTTATTTCCACATTCTCTCAGGAAATGCTTGGCTTTCCCCCAGCCTGCCCTGTGCCCCTCGGGCAAGGAGCGCAGACTCTGCTAACCTTTGTGGCACGTTGACAATCCTGCTAGTTCCTGAAATCAATAAATCACTGCACTCTCTGTGGGGGCAGGGAGGGCACTTCCTGGGGGCCCACAAGCCAAGCCTGAGCAGATCGAGTAAACAGGAGTTTCTCACAGCTGCAAATGGAACATCTGTTTGTGTCTTCTACGCCTGTTAGGAGGTTTGCTCAGCTCAGGAGGCGTAGCTTGGGCGTCCATGAGAGCCCTGCTTGCTGCCTCCTCCATGGGAATCCAGGAGCGGCTCGCCCCGCAGCAGCTGCCTTGACGGTCCACTAGCACTCTGCCATTTCACAGATACAAGGAATGGCAGTGTCAGAACCCAGTGGCGGTAGGGAAACACTACGAAGGTTGAGCTGTAAGCAAGGAGGGAGACGAGAAGTTGCATGATAGGATTGATTGTAACTACAAAGCTACTAGGACACAGGCTTACATTTCAATCCTCCACAAGAATTGTCAAGATCTTTACTAGCCACTACTGCTTGTCTCTAAATGTTCCAGCTTGGGGTTATTTTCTTCTTGAGTGAATAGTGTGATCTTCTAAATATGACTTCAAGGGCTGGGAATATGGCCTAGTGGCAAGAGAGCTCGCCTCATATACATGAAGCCCTGGGTTCAATTCTCCAGCACCACATATATAGAAAACGGCCAGAAGTGGTGCTGTGGCTCAAGTGGCAGAGTGCTAGCTTTGAGCAAAAAGGAAGCCAGGAACAGTGCTCAGGCCCTGAGTCCAAGCCCCAGGACTGGCCAAAAAAAAAAAAAAAAGACTTAAACAACTAAATATGTCTTCAACCTTAGATTACTCAGGGAAATAAATCATTAGAATTAAAGATGGACTGGAATGGATCAATTATACTATAGTCAATTGCTACATTTTAATTATACTTAGAGCCAGACAATGATTACAAATCCATACAATTAAACAAACAGAAAAAGTTTAAATGTAGGTGAAATTCAGTGATACAAGCCAAAATTATATTCTACTGGTATCATAACCCTTAAGCAACACTTAGTATTCATTATTTGGATTTCAACTACTTGATGACAATATTATCAAAATGTGTAAGATAATAAATACTTAGTATTCTCGTTAGTTGACCTTTACTCAATAGCCTTAAACTTAATTTGTTCCCATTCATGAAAGTATCTCATAATGGTAAACATGTCTATAAAAGAAATGTTTTTTTATGCCATGTTGGGGCTTGAACTCAGGGCCTGAGCACTGTCCCTGAGCTTTTCTGCTCAAGGCTAGCGCTCTACCACTTGAGCCACAGTGACACTTCAGGCTCTTTTGGCAGTCAGTTAGAAAAAAAAGACTCTCATGGACTGTCCTGCCCAGGCCAGCTTTGAACCACCATTCTCAGATGGCAGCCTTCTGAGTAGCTAAGATTAGAGGCATGAGCTACCATCACCCAATATATGGTGTTATCAACACTCCATACCTGCTTGAAATAACCACTAAAGCCCAACTCGCCCTGGTCTTTTTTACTCGGAGCTAACATTCTACCACGTGAGCCACACCTCCATGTCTGGCCTTTTGCCTGTTAATCGGAGGAAAAGAGTCTCATGGACTTTTCTTCCACAGTTGGCTTTGAGCCAGTGATCCTCAGAGTCCAGCCTCCCGAGCAGCTAGAATGACCAGCGGGAGCCACCAAGGCTGAGCGAGGTTTCAGTTTTCAAATGGGATTTCCATGAAATCTCATAGCAAGAAATGCAGCTTTGTCAGAGAGTCATATGGCTACACTTGGGCACCTTTGACCTTGCACGGCAAAGCTGTGACCCAAAGCTCTGAGCACCAAAACAGCAGCCATGCCTGAGCACAAGGGGGAAGCAAAGCCAGTGGGTGTGGACGAGCCACTTCCCAGTCATGAGGGGACAGACTGAGGGAAGCACACGTCACGCTTCCCCAGGGACCCGTGGGCGCCCACTCCAGAGAAACCCACGTGCCCCAGAGGTGAGCTCACATCGCAAACTGTCACCCATGCAAGCTGAGAAACTGGAGACACAAGGCAGGCACTGGTGGCTCAAACCTATCATCTGCGTCACTCAGGAGGCTGAGACCTGAGGACCAAAACTAGAAGCCAGTCTGGAAAGGAAAGTCTGGGAGACTCTTATCTCCAGTGCTTCAGGCTATAAGTTTAATCTTTCTTTCTTTCTTTTTTTTACAAAAAATGCATGTATTGACAGGCACTGGTGGCTAATATCTCTGATCCTCTCTATTTAGGGAGCTGAAATATGAGGATCATGGTTCAAAGCCAGCCATGAGACTCTTACCCCCTGTGAACCAGCAAAAAGCCAGAAGTGGAGGCATGGCTTGAGTGATAGAGCACCAGTCCAACCAAAAAACCCCAAAAATGAGAGCTCAAGACCTTGAGTTCAAGCCCCTTTACAGACAATCAGTCAACAAGCATAAGCAAGCCAATCAGTCAGTAAGCATGTATTTATGCATATGTGAATATGTGCCTATGTCTAATTCACTCAGATTCCCTAGATTTTATTTCATTATGCATTAAGTTTATTCCAAAGATACTGCTTTAAACTTCCATTTTATGAATGCATAATCATTCATTCTCCCCACTCAAAGCAATCTGTTCGTGAGTACAAATAAGCACCAATCCTCAGGAACAACAGGAAATACTCCTCTAGTTGCATGCTTCCAACTGTCTTGTTCTGTTCTATTTTGCTTGTTTTATTTTTGTTTATGCACATAAATCAGTGGACTTGTCATCTTTTGCCTTCCCACACAAAGGCAGAAGAGTGGCCGGAGAGGCTCTTTTTGTCTTTGCATAGATTAGAATAAGCAAACCACGCGTATGAAACCTGGTTGTGGGGAAGTCAGCAAGTCCAGAGTTCCTATCTGATCAGACCTTTAACCCAGCCGTTTCCTCTCCTGCTGGAGTATTTATTTGAACTCTGGGATTCTGTCTTTGGCCCTCAATGCCAGAAATATTCTTACAGATTCAGATAAGATGCTTTCATCCTATTCCAAAAATGAGAGTCAGATCTGAATCCATTCTTACCCAGAGGCAGTTGCCTAACAATTGGACCAGAATTTGGAAAGTGGAAGCCGACTTGCCTACAGCCCGTGGGGGATTGAAGCCCTGGTGGGTTTTGTTTGTTTGTTTGTTCTTTGTTTTTAACCTCTTTCACTCCCCCACGCCCCATATGTGTTGAGTTTACATTTCAGTAAAGATCACGAACTACTTCTGGAATCTTCCCAAGCCCTCTGAAACCAAACGGACACAGAGAGCCTGACCTTACCTGTGTTTGCTCACCCCAGCTTTCCAGGGGACCAAGAGCCCAGGGGGACAGGCGGAGGAGGAAGCCAGCTGTCGACATCACCTGACAGATAAGTTTCTCAAGCGGGAAATTGTCTTCAAGGCTTTTTCATAGGCATCATCAACACAGAAAGGGAATAAAAAGGGGAAAGGGGAAAACACATGAGGGTGAGAGAAAGTTGGTGCCATGATGGGCCTGTTTCACCCGCCCATAAAAAAGGAATTCAGATGACTCAAGCTCTCCTCCCTGGTCCTCACCCCTCCTTTGCGACTGGAAGGAAATGTTTCTGAAATGTTATAGCTACCCCGCCGGGCCACGCAGCCACACGTACTAACATGGTAGCAACACATAAAACTGTCTCCCCGAGGACAATGGATGGCCAGGTTGGACTCAATCAATTTGAACATGCATGTTAGGGAGGCTGGGGAGGCCACTGTTCAGTGCTGGAAAGCGCTCGTCTCTATCTTCTTGCATTTCCACAGCGCTGGGCAGAATTGCGTGGCTCTGGGTTGACTCTGGATGATTCGTGGCAGCTGGAGGTGTCCAGCCATTTCCTCACCTAGTCATGAACTCCAGCCCGAGACAGGCTTGCTGCAGGCCTATGCCCAGTGCACCTCGACTCAGGCAGGGCCAGGAGGGAGCCAGTTCCCCATCTCAGTGCTCACTACTCAGAGAATGCATGCTCTAGCCAAGCCGAGGCAATTGTGCCTCATGGGGGCCAATTTCAACCTATCCTAGGCAGCCTGTTCTTTTCCACAAAGAACAGATATGAAGCTCACCGGCCTGGACAACACATCCTAGAAAACTCTCCCAGTGGTTCTCAAATTTGCAAATGGCTCACTGGCTTCTTCCCAACCCTCAAATGTGAGAGAACAAAGCAAAAATAGTTGGAAGAGGGAATGAGTTGCCCACCTTTTTCTTTTCTGGCACTTCAATTTTCAATGGCAGGTGGTAACTAGTGTAATTCCTCACCACGAGTAAACTTGTTTGTGTCCTGGCCACTCGGCCTCTCTCGATTCCTTGAGTAATTAAAAGAGCGCCTGCTCCATAGGGTCAAGTGATTACGTGGCTTAACTCTGCAGGATTCATTACGTGTTCAGCCTCAATATTTGTATTTGTAGTAGGTAACACAATTAGTCCGAAGATAAAGAATAATTGACTACATACCTTGGTGCAAATATAGCCATGTGTGTCTGCACATTTTGTGAACCGCATGGGGTGGAAGTGCAGAGTTAATGGACAGGCAGAATGGACCTGGACTTGCATTTTATTTTGACTACACCTCAGCTCTCTGAAATTTGTTTCTTCACTTTGAAAGTGAATAATACTTCCCAGAAATCCTGGGTCTTGTATAGGGTAGGCCATTTATAGTTAATTGCACCCATTGGAGGGTTTATTGAAAAGTATTATTTTAACTGTGGTCCAAGTAAATACATAATATAAAATCTAGAACTGTTTTTTTTTTTTTTTTTGTGGAGTACAGAACTGAGGCTTGAACTCAAGACCTCTTGTGCTCTTATTTACTGTTCACAGTCAAGGCTCTACCACTTGAGCCAGAGCTCCGCTTCTGGCTTTTGTGTTGGTTAATTGGAGATAAATGTGTCTTGAATTTGTCTGCCTAGGCTGGATTTGAACTATAATCCATAGATCCCAGCCTCTGGCATAGCTGGAATTACAGGTAAGGCACAGTCCCTGTTCACATCCCAGGCTGTCACACAGAAGGCATTATGAGTACAGCCCACCTTCTGAGCCTGAGGAAAATCTCGGTGATTTACTCCAGTACCTGCTGAGTACAACTCTGTAGTGTCAGAGGCTATGGGTATTGACTAAGTTATGGGAATACCCTTAGCTTGCACTAGGACCAAGATGCAATTCCAAAATCAAAAGTAGTGGTGCATGTGTGTGTGTGTGTGTGTGTGTGTGTGTGTGTGTGTGTTGGTCTTGGAGCTTTAACTCAGGGGCTGGGCAACTGTCCCTGATCTTTTTTGCTCAAGCCAAGTGCTCTACCATTGGAGCCAGAGCTCCACTTCCAGCCTTTTGATGGCTAATTGGAGAGGAGAGAGTCACGTGGACTTTCCTGCCTTGATGGCTTTGAACTGCACCCCTCAGATCACATCCTCCTGAGTCACTAGGATGACAATTTTCAGAGCAAAGTCATTTAAGGGAAGCATGGCTACCTCTGATGGTCACATAATCCCATTCAGCCCGAAATTGGAGCTTACAACTCAACACGCAGGCAAAGAACTGGCGAAAACAGAAGAAAAGAAAGTCAGAGTGGGCTGCATCTCATCCTAATACTCCACGTACATATGGGAAGATGGAGCCAGGACACTTGAAGGGATGGGACGGGTGGGCAGAGCACTGGGGGTAACACTGATCAACACCAAGTGTACTCACAAACTGACATGTTGAACTGAAACTCCTTGGTACAACTATTCAGTGCTACTTTTTAAGCTAAGAAAAAAAAAGAAAAGAAAGTGAAGTACAGAAAAGGAAAACAAGGAAAGGTGGGATGCAGAATGATATTAGGAAAACACTGTCACTCTAGTCGTGGGATGACAGCTTCTCTTCCCCTTTTTACAACTTCCAGGCTATGAGCAGGAAGTGAATGACCAACTGCCAGTCAGTGGCCTCCTCTGGTGCCCAACTTAATGCTGTTGTACTCATCCCCAAAAGCTGAAGTTAAGTTCAAATCTGTTTCCTAGATGCACAGCAACCCAAGAGTTTTTATTAAGTTCCCCTTAGCGCCCATTTTTAAGAACTTTCATTACTGGAGCGATAAACCAATAAACAGCAGAGCAATCTCACTCCATAAAAGACAGTTGGATTTAGTGCTGCAGTGTTACTGCCTGGACAATAGCAATTTTAGAATTAATAAATTTCAGAGTAACAAGTGATTGAGTGTATTCACTCATTATTAGAGATCCAATTAGATTTACGTGGCTGGGGGCAAATGGTTTTACCAGAACGTATCTTAAGGGAATTGAGAAAATTGTTCTGAGTTCTTCTATGGTCTTTTAATAACTTAGGTACAAGTTGGTTTTCCAGACATGTGTACAAAAATGTGTTTTCCATCTTTGTAGTGAAATCTTAATCTTTTCTTTCCTAGTATACACAGCTCCATTACCCTTGAGACAGAGAGAGGAAATGCCCGGTTTATAACCTTACAGAGTGACTGCAGGTGAAAGATTTGAAGCAGCAGGAAGCCCAGCACCAAGCCCAAAAGCCCTCCAGGAGGGAGCTTCTTTCCGAGAAGGTGGAGATAGGGATGGAAAGGCTTATTGAATAGCAGAGTGCTTGTAACATAAAATACACGCTGACATGAGAGTGGAGCTGTAGCACAACCAGCCTTGGGCAGATAAGCCACATGAGCACACTAGAACCTGACTTCAAGTCCAGTACTGGCACATGGGTACACACACACACACACACACACACACACACACACACACAATCTCATGAGAAATCCTTTCATTCAATCATCAAATTTAAGAAAGCACTGACAGCCATTACCGGTGGCTCAGCCTGTCATCCTAGCTACTCAGGAGGCTGAGATCTGAGGATCCTGCTTCAAAGCCAGGTCAGGCCAAAAAGTCTCTGAGACTCCAATTAGCTACCAAAAAAAGCCACTGGAAGCAGAGAGCTGTGGCTCAAGTAGTGGAGTGCCAGCCTTGAGCACAAAAGCTAAGAGACAGTGTCCAGGCCCTGAGTTCAAACCCCAGGACTGGCACAAAAAAAAAAAAAGAAGGAACGAAGGACCAAAGGAATGAAGGAAAAGAAAGCACAAACAAAATGATAGAAAAAATATGAGTTGTTTTTGTGCTAACCATAATAAAGACCATTACCTAATTGAAATTTTAACTGTACCATTATTTTTATGTTAGTATTATTGTTCATTTTTTAATCTTCACAAAAAGATATGTCCTTGCTTTAAAAGCCATCTTTAGGAGGCTTGATGATCTTGCCAGAAATAGCATGTCTCAAATGTAAGAAACAAGTGCTGCTTGGTTTTTTTGTGTTTGTTTGTTTTGTGTGTGTGTGTGTGTGCGCGCAACAAAAATAAATCATCTTCCGTTCTTAACTTTTGCTTATTGAAAGTTTGAGCCTAGCTTCATGTGGTTGAACTCTTTAAGCAACTTGTTTCACCTTTAAACTTTTTACACCTCTAAGCATCCTCTTAATTCTGGAACAAAGTTTCTCTATGATATGATCAAGCATTCTCTTATTAAAAAGTAAGACAACTAATTTTTTTTTTAAAAAAAGGAAAGAAAAAGCAAAGGCCCTGAAGGTCTATCTAGGCAGCATTCTATTTTTAATTACATTGCAAATGGTTTCCCCCATCAAAGGCTGGGGCTCTGGAGGAATTTAGACAAACAGCACACAGAACAACACTTCCTGATGATCTGTAAGCAGGAAAGAACTTCTGACATCAAAGACAGCTTAAACCACACAAGTATAGCAATAAACCAGCTGTAAAATACTTCACCTTGCCCTTGAACCAAACCAAATTGTCCCTAATAATTTTTTGCTTTTTTCCCCCCTTTTGGCAGCGTCTGGGTGTCCCGCTGGGGCATTTGAACAGCCACATGCTCTCGGGACAAAAGCTCTCTAACTGGGAAAATACAGTGTACTAATGTGCTTAGAATAAGAGTTCACATCTGATCCTTTTTTTCCTTTGTTGAAGAATGAGTTCATTAATGGTAGACTTGTTTGGGACACTAAGCTTCTAGTCAGTAATGTTGAAGGGTAATTTATTGGCTTAGAAATACTCAATTAAGCACTGAAGTGCTTGTTAATTTAAAAGTTAACGGCTTGTTGAGTCTTTACATCAGACAGTTCATGGATTGAAATGTGTATTTACCTAAAGATTAAGTACCTGGTAAACTTTTCCTTAGCATTTTCAATTCAACAGCATGTGTATGTGAAGAAAACATTATTTGCATATGTTTTTCTACTATATGCTGAGAATATTTTTAGTGTAGTTTTTCATAGTTTAATACTACTTTTGTATATGTGGTTTCATTTAATTCACACAAATGCTCTGAAACATGGTAATGTCCCCAACATAATCCTTTGACTAAAGCCCATAAAATATAATGCTATCTCTTACTAATAAGCTCCAATTATATTCATTATATATTTAAAAAAGAAGTGTTCTTTAAAAGGCTATATTAATAAGTCCATTATTTTCAAAATTCTGCTAGATGCATTTAGTTTTGAGAAAACAATGTGCTCACAATTAAAGGTATATTTTGCTCACAAGAGAAAAATTACCTTTAAGAAAATTGGCAATTCAGTAATCCAACTTAAGCAGGAAGATTTCTTACCAAATAGATTTGTCACTAAAAAGATTTGCTATTAAATACAGCAATAACAGCAATAACAAAAAACCTGTCAAGTTAATTAATATAGGGATGCCTTGATTAATAGAAGCATGTCCCCCTATAAATGAAAATAAACTAACAAGACATGAGAAGTACATTTTAGGTGTATTTAATCTATTTAATCACTGAACTATCGTACCATATCAAGCTCTTTAGCAAAAAATATTGTATCACAAGTTATTATCCTAACATTATTTATTAAGTCTATATTTCTACATTTGTCTAAAAGGAATAAATTATCAGAGGTTTTATGATCTCAATCAGAATGAACTTATTAAGGTACTACATATACCAATTACATAGAGGTGCACTCCCTCCTAGAGCCAAAACTCACTTTATACAATTATTACTTTAGATGCCAACAAGCATAGAAAAGAATGTTTTTCTAAAGAGATCCTCAGATTTAAAGTAGTTGAGCCAGGAAGTATCCACAGTGAAGATTTTTCATGGGGTAACTGAATATTCAATAAATTTCTAAGTACTTTTGTGCAAAAATAATCAAGTTATCATAAACCAATCATTTTTTCCAGCCATGTAAAAGTCCTACTATATTTTGGGGGTCCATATTTAATTTGGATAGTGTCCTGAAAGCCTATAACATGTTTTTTTTTAAGTAAGAATATGATATGAATTAAAATCTAATCCTATTCCCTTCGTGTTGTAGTTTGCTTTTACGTTTATCAGGACAAGTCCTGGCCCATGGTTCACAAAGCTTTTCTGTGCAGGTTAGGAGCCAGAGAGTGGACTAGCGCAGTTGCTCTCAATTTGAACCGTGTTATACTCACTACTAATTTTTCACCAGTGTTAGAGGTTAATAGCACTGCTGTTTCCTCTATCACCTAAATTTAATAAAGGCACTGGGACATAAAACTCCATGCAAAGCAGTAAGAGGAAATAATACAAATGTTAACTTCTAACGTAAAGGTAATGGCAATTACTCCAGTTGAGTTTACAAATTAATGTCTTGAGTAGTCTCCCAAGTAGGAAAGAGAAAGAAAGAAAGAAAAAAGTCTCACCTTGGTGTAATATTCAAGGTCCAAATCAAATCATGCCACCAGTTCATATACTTGAAATCCTTTGCACAATAGCTCACCTTTAATATAGAAACATGTGGTATTAGGAATAAACCATTGGACTGAGGCAGTAAAGGTGCGGATATAAAGAAGTTAATAAGGGAAAGCTAATAAGAAAATGTGCATTACAGAAAAGGAAAGGTCACCTCTATTTGTGTGTGTGTGTGTGTGTGTGTGTGTGTGTGTGTGTGTGTGTGTGTTTAAAGGGAGTTAGGGTGAGATATGGTTGGTGGTCCTGCGGCTTGAACTCAGGATTTATGAGCTGTCCCTTCACTTTTTCACTCAAGGCTAGTACTCTACCACTTTGAGCCACGGCACTGCTTGTGGTTTTCTGCTGGTTAATGGGAGATAAGAGTCTCACAGACTTTCCTGCCTGAGCTGGCTTTGAATCAGGACCCTCAGATCTCAGCCTCCTGAATGCCTAGGGTTACAGGTGTGAGCCATTAGTTTCTGGCAATGATCTTCTTCTCATGTGGGAACATAAAGTCAAGTCATACAATAAGTACATAAACCCACAAATGAGATCATAAAGGGAAGCAGGCAAAATTAACTTCACCTGTTTTCAAAGTGTCCATGATTTTTGTTAGCATCCGTTCTTTGCAAAACCCCACTGTGGCTATTGTGTACATGCACATGTCTTGGTGAATTCAATTTGCTAAGCATGTTTTCCAGTGTTTTAGCAGGTGGAACAATTTCAGTTTTATTTTAAGTCCACTCATTCTTTCACAGCACTTAACCATGTCCATAGTTGCTTTGGAAACCAATGTCAGCAAGTTTAATATTAATTTCTGTTAATTCTCTCCAGTCCTCACTCAGTCAGTTCCAAGGAGAACTAAATTCCTGATTAGATTTATGGCAGTTTTGCTAGGCCCTTCCATATTTTCTAGGTAAACTTAAAGAAAAATACTTAGAACATTCGTCTGTCAAACACTGACTGAAATTTTCTTCTTTTCTTTTCAAATTTCAACTGTGTTTTTTTATATCATCTTATTCCTTTTTTATAAAAGCAAACATGCACCTCCAGACTGTCAATCACCTAATATTCTTTAACAGCTTAATAATTTCCTGAGTTCACAGCTCTCGGGACTCATTTCTCCTATTCTAGCAATCATAGGTCCTCAGGGACACTCCAAAATACTAGCCAACTGTCCAATCTCATTCATGCCACCCCTGTTACCTGATTCTCATCATCTATCAGAAATCAAATTGCTGATGAGACTCCTATCACATGGTTGTGATTGCCCAGATATAAGCTATGAATTTATCTCATCCTCTAATAATTGACAGGTTGGGGGGGAACTGCAGAGGGACCTTAGTCTTTGAAAGAAAATGGCAGCCTGTCATCCTTGCTACTTGGGAGGCAGAGATATGAAGGTCACGGCCCAAAAACAGCCCAGCAGTAAAGTCTATAAGACTCTTATTTCCAAAAACCAAGAAGCCAGAGGTGAAGCTGTGGCTCGAGTGATAGAGGGCTAGCCTTGAGTACTAAAGATCAGGAACAGCACCCAGGCCTGAGTTCAAGACCCCAGGACCAGTAAGAAAAAGAGAGAGAAAGAAAGGAAGGAAAGAAGGAAGGGAGGGAAGGAAGGAATGAAGAAAAGCATGTTAATTCACATGTTAATTAGTTGTGATACTTAGGATGAGCACCAAGCCCTGAGTTCAAGACCCAGGACTGACACAATAAAGAAAAGAAAAAGAAGGAAGGAAGGAAGGAAGGAAGGAAGGAAGGAAGGAAGGAAGGAAGGAAGGAAGGAAGGAAGGAAGGAAGGAAGGGAGGGAGGGAGGGAGGGAGGAAAAGAGGGAGGATAGGAGGGAGGGAGGAAGGGAGGGAGGGAGGGAGGGAGGAAGGAAGGAAGGAAATGCTAATTTGCCCAGAAAATATAATCATAATGAACTCAAACAGCACAGAACAGCTTTGTCTTTAAAGAGCCCCAAATCTTTATCACCCCATAAAACAAGGGGAGGTCAAATCTTGCGACAGACAGAGGGGAAGCTGCCCATTTGGCTGAGCTGTGTGTGAGAAGGCTTGAGTCCTGAGCAAGGTCACCTCCCCTCCCCCCAAGTGTCTCCTGGGAGACCTGCTGCTGCTGGGTCCTGAACCTGAAGCCATAAACCCAGCACCCAAAATGTCTATGAAAAGAGCAGCTGCCTGTCGGCGCATCAGCTCTCAGTCTCAGAAGCTTGGGTCTGAATCTTTCTATGTCAGTTTATCCTTTTATTCTAAGTTTCACGCGATGAAAGGTTGACATTCAAAACAGTCTCAGAGGACAAACGTCATGGCTGCTTCGAATGAGCTCTCAGCCATTACACAGTTAGCTGGGTATGGATGCGCGGAATCCCAGCAACTCAGGAAGCTTGGATGTGAGGATTGAAGTTCAAAGCAGTCCGGGGCAGAAAAGTTCAGTAGCATCTCCACTTAATCACCAAAAAACCAGAGGTGTAGCTCAAGTGGTAGAGCGATAGCCTTGAGTAAACATACTAAGGATCAGTGGCCAGGCCCTGAATTCAATTCCTACACCCGCACAGAAACGGAACACAGAATAATCCGTCACTACATATTCGGAAGGGAAGGAAAATGATGGCTTCCTGTTGCAAATAAACATAAAAACTCCTTTTTACGTTTTTTATTATTTGACAAGTTACAAGCCAGTCAAAATAAAAATTATGACAAATAGATGGTGTGTAGGCCTGCAGAACTCAGAGTAGAGCAGAAGAAGAGCTGATGAGGGCTAAGACAGAGCACTTTCCATGTTCCTCATTGTTCACAACCTGCAGACTGAGGAAGAATTCTTAGTAAAATTAAACAATACCCTGGATCTAATTATCTAGGATAGCTCAATTCAGAAAAAAAATGCCGTGAGGGGCACGAATTTATCTGTTCATTTCTTGAATGGACACATCTCTTTGGCACGCAGACTTTACAAAGATGACTATATTACACTGCTCCCTACAAAAAGAATTGTTCAAACGACAGAGAAAAAGATGTCTACATAACTCACCGTCTTCATGATACCCAAGGAAATTCCCAAAGGAAGATTTGTGCTCTACTGCCTCCACCCAACTAAAAAACTATTTTGAACAAGGATTATTTCCCATGTATGGGGGTGGTGGTGGTGGTGGTGTGTGTGTATGTGTGCACATGTCATTCCTGGGGCTTGAACTCAGTGCCTTGTGCTCTCAGTTGGTCTTTTCACTCAAACCTGGAACCTGGTGCTCTACCACTTGAATCATGACTCCACTTCTAACTTTTTGCTGGTTAGTTGAGATAAGATTGTCTCAGGTTTCTTTGCCCAGGCTGGCTTCAAACCACAATCTTGATGTCTCAGCCCATAGGAGTAGCTAGGATTCTATGCATAAGTCGCCAATCCCCAGAGAACCAGGGACATTGCCTTTTTTTAAAAAAAATTATTTATTATTATAAAGGTGATGTACAGAGGGATTAAAATGACATGAGTCAGGTATTGAGTGCATTTCCTTTCCTGCAGAGTCTTCTGTTCCCTCCCCCACTCCCAGTCCCTCTTTCCTGTCTCCTGGGGTTGTTTTCATGATTTCCCTTTCTGCTTGCACATTGTTAGCATACAGAAAAGCTACTGATTTTTGTGGGTGTAACTTTGTATCCAGCTCTAGGAGTTTAGGGGTGGAATTTTTTGAGTCCTTTAGGTTTGCAGATCATGTCATCTGCAAATAGGGGTAGAAGGACAAGAAAGCTGTGAGAACACACTGGGGCAGGAAGGCAGCCACCTCCTGCCAGGCCAGTCACCTTTGCTCAGAGGAAAGCTCTCCTTACTCATGCCCTTCTCCTGACCTCACTCAGAAAGCAGTGGAGATGCAGCCCAGCAGGCACTGGCCCTGCTGACCTGAAACATTGCAGATAGTGCCTGGGGCTCTCACTGCCTTCGGAACCAGAAAGGGGAGAAGACTCTACCCACTGGGAGCACTAGCAGAAAACTGTCTGGACAGCAGAGAGCAATTAAAGCATAGCATAAAAGAGAGGAACACATTAGGAAAATTTAAAGATAAACTAGAACAATCCGCTAAGTTTTTATAACATGGTACACGACAGCTATGTCATACATTAACATTCAGACTAGGAAAATCAGCTACAGGAGCCTAGAATTAATGACTTTTCTTGTGATACATTAAAAAAAATTAGTTGTATAAAAAGTTACTCACGGGACTGGGAATATGGCCTAGTGGTAGAGAGCTTGCCTTGCATACATGAAGCCCTGAGCTCAATTCCTCAGCACCACATATATAGGAAAAAGCTGGTGCTGTGGCTCAAGTGGTAGAGTGCTAGCCTTGAGCAAAAAGAAGCCAAGGACAGTGCTCAGGCCTTGAGTTCAAGCCCCAGTCATAGTTTACTAGCATAATAGGCTATGTCTTTTATGTATCATTTTTTCATATTTACACTTTGAATATTTTTTTAATATTTAAAGATTTCCCCTTTATTGTCAAAGTGAAGTACAGAGGGGTTATAGTTTCATATGTAAGGCAGTGGGTACATTTCTTATTCAACTTGTTACCTCCTCACTCATTTTTCCCCGCCTCTCCCTCCCCCTTTCCCTCCTCCAACCATGAGTTGTTCAATTGGTTTACACCAAATAGTTTTGTAAGTATTGCTTTTGGAATCATTTGTCTTTTTATCTTTTGTTTCTCGATTTTGATATTCCCTTTCACTTCCCTAGTTCTAATACAAGTATATATCGTATCCAGGGTACTAAGATGAGATACAATGATAGCAGAGGTACAACCACAGGAAGGGAATATGAGAGAAACAACAACAACAAAAAAAAGGTACAGTTTCATATGGCATGTTGAAAATAATTACAACAATGATGTAACACTTGTTTCCATAACATGGAGTTCATTTCACTTAACACCATCTTATGTGTTCATAAGGGCATAGCTACTGGGCTCTTGTGATCCTCTGGTGTGACTAGCCGAAACCTGTGCTAAATATTCCCTATAAGAGAGACCATAGAGTCCATGTTTCTTTGGGTCTGGCTCACTTCACTTAGTATAATTTTTTTCAAGTCCTTCCATTTCCTTATGAATGGGGCAATGTCATTCTTTCTGATAAAGGCATAAAATTCCATTGGGTATATGTACCACATTTTCCTACTGAGGGGCATCTGGGTTTGTTCCATATTTTAGCAATAACAGATTGTGCTGCAATGAACATTGTTGTGCTGGTGGCTTTAGTGTGGTCTTGCTTGTAATCTTTTGGGTAGATGCCAAGTGGGGCTGCTGGGTCAGAGGGGAGCAACAATAGTGTCTTGTCATTCTGGCTTTTTGTTTGTTTGTTTTCTATCTCACCAGTCAGTGCAGCTAAGTATTGGCAGAACCACAACCAAGAGGGCAATTCTAGGTATGGAGAACACACAGCTACAAAAGATTCTTATACCTCTAGGATCATTTAAGGAAGAAAAATAGACAAAATAAAAACAAAAGGAAATATTTTTTCTTTTTAATGATTTCTCCTAATCCCCATAGTTACTTACTCTATGAGGCAGATAAACCATCAATTATTTGACAGATGAGAAATGCAAAACTTCTATACCTTACATATAATTTGGTCACAGCCTCAAGATCTTATAAATTAGAATTCTAGAGCTAGTACTTATGTCATCTAAGCCAAAATCCAGAAAAGTTGTTCTGCTGTAGCAGATCACAACCTTCGCCTCCCCTCCCCCCCACCCCCCGCCCAGTTGGTTGTAGGCTTGAATTCAGGACCTGGGCACTCTCTGATCTTTTCTGCTCAAGGTTCATGCGCTACTACTTTGAGCCACAGTACCACTTCTGGTTTTCTAGTGGTTAACTGGTAACAAGAGTCTCATGGACCTTTCTGCCTGAGTTGGCTTTAAATGGTAATCCTCAGATCTCAGCCTCCTGAAAAGCTAGGGCTACAGGTGTGAGCCCCCAACACCCAACCACAAACCCTTTCATAACTTTCCTCAGGTCCATGAGCCCCTATACTGTGTGCTTCTCTCTCTCTCTCTCTCTCTGTCTCTCTCTCTCTCTCTGTGTCTATCTCTCTCTTTTCTCTTTTCATCTCTCCCTCTCTCTTTCTCCCTCTGTGGAGTTTCTGTAACTTAAAACAAATGTATTAAAATATTCATTAAAGTAAGATTGCTAACAGACAGAAATTCTGCATCTGTCTTCATTTCACATGAAAATCCAATAGAATAAGACACCCTGGGCTCTGCTTGTTACCAGTAGTTGGTTACTGTTGTTTTATGCCCTTGATGGCCATATTTGATTTTTTTTAAGAGACAGAAAATAAACAAAAACTCCATGTGCTGTTTCCTCTGTTTGCAAGAACTCTGACCTTTGACTCTTATAAATCTATTCAAAGCTCGGGTCTGGAGATTGGGTGTTTGAGGAATGTTCAAAATAGAGCTTGAGATTTATAAAGCTGCAAACTTTCCTTGGCTTGTCCCAGTCTGCTTTATTTGATAAAAGTTAACTGGTAAACAAATGGTTGTACATCCTCTACAAAATGTCCATTAGGTTATCTTGCTTTCCACCCATCTAGAGTGTGTTTGCACAAAGAATTAATGAGAGGGTTACTGGAGGTCTTCAATCTCCTCTTTGCTTCTGCGCAGACAAATTGTTTGCAATTCCAGGACTCATGAATGCAAATAAAAGTAAATGGCATTCTAATGTATAGCATGTTTTTAGACAGTCTTAGCTTTGCTCTCTTAAAATAGGAAAAGATGTTTCATTTCAAAACTCTTTTGAAGGAGTTGATGGGAGAGCAAATGAAATTTCTATTAGCATTTTTAAAAGCCACAGTGCTCCAACAAGCAAAGAGCTGAATTTAGAAACTTGAACAAGGCGATTTCCTGAATTATTATTTCAGCCTTGCTATGAAAGAGGGAGCCTGCAATTGTCACTATATGGGGTGTTTTTCATAAGGAATGTGTCTTTAGCACAGTATTCACATTTGTTGTAATTGATTTAAGACATTTCTATGTCAAGAAAGACATCAAATTCAAGATTCCAGAAACCTAATACTTCTCTCTCATGTATATATATCTATGTATATATGTGTGTATATGCATGTACATAATTGTATATAATAATACATATATAACTATTATAGTTATATATACAAAACTGTAATACATAACATGCATATATAACTGTAGATAACATAACATGTATAATATATAATTATATATGTACATGTATAATATGTGTAACTATATATACACATATATAGTCATATATACAACTGTATTTGTGTATATCTATCTATCTATCTATCTATCTATCTATCTATCTATCTATCTATCTGTCTGTCTGTCTACCTGTACTCATACCTGTCTTGGATGTTTGAATTCAAGCTAGCTCTCCACCATGTGAGCCACAACTCCACTTCTGCTTTTTTTCTGGTTAAGTGGAGATAAAAGTCTTACAGATGATCTTTCCCAGACTGGCTTTGGACCAGGATCCTTGGATCTCAGCCTCCTGAATAGCTAGGATTATAGGAGTAAATCACTGGCACTTGCCTTCAAAATATTTTTTTTTAATTTATCATTGGTCCAGAATTTTGATCGCGTTGCCTGGCAGCTAATGTTAGGTGAACTTTTTGCTGAGATAAAGAGTTCTCAGGGGGCTGGGGATATGGCCTAGTGGCGAGAGAGCTTGCCTCGTATACATGAGGCCCTGGGTTAGATTCCCCAGCACCACATATACAGGAAAACGGCCAGAAGTGGCGCTGTGGTGGCTCAAGTGGCAGAGTGCTAGCCTTGAGCAAAAAGGAAGCCAGGGACAGTGCTCAGGCCCTGAGTCCAAGGCCCAGGACTGGCCAAAAAACAAACAAAACAAAGAGTTCTCAGAAGACACAGAGTATCTCTCCTCACTGTTTGTAGAAATCAATTGTGTGTGTGTGTGTGTGTGTGTGTGTGTGTGTGTGTGTGTGTGTGTGTGCTAGTACTAGGGCTTAAACTCAGAACCTCAAGCTTTCATCTGGAGTTTTCAGCTAAGGCTGCTGTTCTACTACGTGAGCCACAGCTCTGCTTCCAGCTTTTTGGTGATTCATTGGAGATAAGAGTCTCATAAACTTTCCTGCCTGGGATGGTTTTGAATTGTGATCATTAGATCTATGCTTCCCAAGTAACTCGGACTACAGATGTGAGCCACCATTGTCTGGCTTCTCTACCATCTTTAAGAAGTTATCCTAGAGCCTCACCTGATGAGCAGATGCTATATCCAACCCTGGGTGGGGAAATATCTCTGCTGACCCTCCATCCTCGGAGCAGTGGTTCTATGTGACCATCTTATAGCATCCGATGGCTTTTTATGTTCATTTGTAACTGGAAACAAAAGCATCTTCGATATGTAGACTGAGACTGATGCTGCCACTCCATCCTTAAGGGCTATGTTCTAGTGAATTTGGGGGTTGTGCCACAGTGAATAGAAAATATATGTAATCATCTGTACTACATAGGTAATTTACATGAATGTCTTACAAACCATAAAGAGATGTATTGCTTGTCTCATGCATGGTGATGTCCTAAAAATTTAGGGGAATTTGAAGATGAGCTACATGTTTTTCTTTTATTTAAAAAGAAAAAACAGCTGTTCCAAATTTCTGACCTTCTCTGTAATGAAAAATGTCTGCTTAGCAGTATTTAAACACACATGCACACACACACCCTTAATATGTCCCAATGTAAAAGGGGCATTTTTTAATAAGAAGTGAGAAAATTATTGTTTTGGAAAATAATTCCTACTATCAAGGACAGAATTTTTAAAACAGATGTTTGGCTGTGTGTCCATTGTTATGCAACTTTGTTACTGAATATAATTTAAGTGTGTCAGTTGTAAAGTTCTCATCTGCACATGTTGGAAACTGTTATCGTGTTTTGTAGAAATGATTGTGATTGCTAACTTGTCAGTAATTTCAAAGTTTTGCATACATGCTTCTCCTGAAGGTGATATATAATCTTTTTTTTCTTATATTCCTGGGGGTTTGATAATGCTTGAGACAGATTCTCTGTTCTGTGAAAGTTTGGTAGAAAGTTCCTTTGAAAGTTTGGTGCCTCCAGTTTCCTGGCTTTGTGCCCTTGTGCAGTAGGGCCTTGGTCAACAATTAAGTGATTCTAATGATTTTGGACTAATTAATTTAAAATTTAGATCAATTAATTTTGAAACTAGATTTTTTAATTTCTACTTATTATTATTTTGCTATAAAAATCAGCCAGGTGGCTCAAGTTTTGGTACCAAGTTTCCTTGTGGATCCTGCCACTGATTTTTGTTTAATTTATTTTCATTTTCATTGTAATTTTACTGATACATGTTTTATTTACTTCTTCTTTTCCTGGTAAGTTCTATCCATGAAATTTTTTTCTAAAGAAATGGGTTTTTGTAACTGAAAGACCTGTTTCTTTTCTTTGCAAGTAATTCCTGGCCTATTTTTATTTCCTTCTACGTGCTTCTCTCAAGTTTATGCGGCTTTTCTCTTTCTAATTTTTGTTCCTAATTCTTTGATGATTACTTTTCAGTGTGACATCTACAATAGTGTACGAACATAAGCCACTGAACTATTTATTAAAACTTGTCATCTGCCTTCTACAAGCTTTGATATAAAGTGTTACATGGCTGTGGACTAACTTTCACAATATGTGTAATCAAGCTGCCTGCACTCTGGATCTCAGCTCCAACACTCATTACATTCTGAGTTCTCTCAGCAAGTCCTGCAATTGTTCCATGTTGCAACTAAAACTAATCTCTAGGTAGAACCCAGAATCAGTGGTCTCTATATTTAAGGTCACTAAATATGCAGGTCTGTATATCTTAGGAAGTTGAACGGTCTTTATAGGATATTCCGAGTGCCAAGAAACATTTGTTATTATGAGCTAGAGGTCTGCCTCTAGTTATCAGTAGGATTTCTAGGGAATTCTTATTACACTGTGGGAGGAAAAATAGAAAAATGTATCTTTGCAAACGGATTAGAAGGAACGTAGTCATTGCTCATTTAACGTTTTAAAGGACGTGCCCTGATACTGCGTGTAAAGCAGCACTGTTCTCTCGATGTCACACGGACAGTCTTAGAGTGCTTAGAGTGAATTTGTCATCCTGGCTTTCCTGCCTCCAAATAAGAAAGTTGACCCTGGATTGTTCGGTTTCAAGTCTGGGTGATGAGAATGACAATGCCATTGCAGAGCATTTCCGGCTTTATTCACTGGCCACAGTTGTTTGAGCCAGGTTCTCACTGTATAGATGAACTCATACTAACTTGTTTCCTCAGGGCTGAAGGGCCTTGCGCTTGTCAGGCAAGTGCTCTTCCACCGAGCTCAATCCCTAGCCCTCAGCTTAACATCTATCAATTGTTAGTTTCACATCTATTTGGCATTACACTACTATCCTATCTAGCCAATAAATCTTTATCTGTAGAGACACAGAAAATTTTTTCTGTTGTCACTATTTTTCTCTGTTCGTTGCCAAAACAGAACATAAAGTCTTAAAGAGATAGATAAAAATAAATTCTGTGCTTTCACTGAGCTGGATTTAATCAGTTGCATGGACAAAGACAATTTCATACATTTGTTTCACTTTCTGCCATTTTGTTTGATGTGTATGTTTTTCTTTTCTCCTTGCCTGGTTTAGAATGGATTCATCAAGTTATCTTCATTTTCTAATATTTGACATCCTTTGAGGGGAGATTCTTTCTTCTAAGTTTGGAACATATGATTTTAATTATCCATTAGATTGTCCACACAGGTCATAAATTTAGGAGAAAAGCAAACATTTCAGGGATGGTTTGTTGTTTTTTTTTTTTGCTTAAATGAATTTAGTTTTCAACTTCATCAAGTTGGGACATTGCCCATTTAATGGCTAAAATAGACAATTTATTAAAACCAGTTCCTAGAAATTATCTAATTTTTAAACAAGATTAAAATCTTTTTTTCCATTTCTTTTAGTTTCAAGGTGTTTTGGACAAACATACCTGAAATACTACATTTTTATTTTGCAGATGGTGATCTAAACAGTTCATCAGACAATTTTCTGTAGTCCCTAATTAATTCCCTTTATGTAATGTGCAAGTGTCTCTTATGTTTGAGTTCTCATTCCTAATGACATTGTGGTGGAAGATTTTGGAATTGCCATTATTTTTTGCTCTGCAGCACTTACACGTGAGATTTATGAAACACTAGGATGAATGAAACAGGAAGAGTATGATCCCTGACTTACAAAGGTTCACATTCTTAGCCCATACTGGTTCAGTGTCTATGTGTGTGTGTACATGTCTGTGTGTGTGTGTATGGGGGGGGGGGGATTCTGTGGCTCTGTATCTGTCTGTGTCTGTGTGTGTCAGTGTGTCCATCCTAGGACTTAAACTCAGGATACTGCCCCTGAGCTTTTATGCTCAAGGCTGGTGCACTACCACTTAAGCCACAGTTTTACTTTCAGCCTGCTGGCAGTTAATTGTCGATAAAAGTCTCATGGATTTTCCTTTTCTGGGGCTGGCTTCAAACCACAATCCTCAAATCTCAGTCTCATGAGTAGGGATGATTACAAGTGTCCAACTTACTTATCCAGCTTTGGTGTAGACAGCAACCTTGTGTTAAGCTATTGGAATTGTGGAGGTTATACAGCAGCACACATTGTTTCATTAATATAATTTTCTATTTATTATTTAAATTTATTCTCACCATCGTGTCTTTTTAAAACATTTATATTATTTTAAGTAGTTGTACAAAGGAGTTGCCACTTACTGAAGCAGTTTATGAATACAGTCAAAATTCTCACTCACCCCTCCCAACCAGCCCTTTCCCTGACTTATCTTAATATGAGGTTATGTATTTAAGTTTTTGCCACTTAGCACAGTTTATCTGTACAATGCATTGTCATCTGTGTCACTACTTCAACATTTTGTCTTCTTAACTGATTGTTTTAAATATTTAAGATGGCTATTATATAGTTAGTAGCTGCCACGTTTTCACTATCTTGCTTATTTGTATTTGGCTTTCTTATGTTTGTTGTTGAATGTTTCCTTCTTTTTATTCCTTCTCAGATTTTATGTAACTACTTTATATGTATTTATTTTCTCTTTCTCTCTTACAATGCCAATTACATTTTAAAAATATATTTCATTGTAGAGCTAAATTTTCGAATATACATTTTTCACTATTCTAAAGCCATGATCTAGTAATTCTGTGCCATGCCATAAGTAATGAAGATATTCATGGTCCTTGACTTATAACAGGGTTACATCTGACAGATCCACTAGACATAAGTTAAACATGCATTTAATGTGCCTACCTGCAGAACATGGTAATTTTAGCACTGCCTGCCCTGAGTGTCCAGAACACCGGCATTTCCCTACAATGGAAGAAAGAGAGCTAGAACACGATTCTCTTGTAGTAAAGAGTATCCCATGCCGTCTATTGAGACAGATGTTAGAGATGCTGGCCCCTGTACAGAACTGGTCGGCGGCCTTCGGTTGCCTGGAGGACCGGAGAGTGCCCGCTGTTGTCAGCCCTCCACCGAGCACCATCCCACCACTCGGGACCCTGGGAAAAGATCAAAGTTCAGAGTCTGATTTCTATTCAGGGCATTTCACTTTTGTAATCATCCTAAAGTCAAAAATTGGAAGCTGGGGTATTGCAAGACCATAATATACTTCATGATCATTCTTGTCCCTTGTAACATACACCTCTGTACATTCATATCATGTGTAGATGCACTGCACCAACTCTGTACATTGTTGGGATGATAGATTTTAAAGCAATTAAAAATGAGAAAAGTCACCAGTTGCTGGTGACTCATGCCTGTAATCCTAGCTACTCATGTGCCTAAGATTTGAGGATCGTGGTTCAAAGCTAAGCTGAGCAGGAAAGTCTGTGAGACTCTTATCCCCAATAAACTACTGAAAAAAAAAAAAAGCCACAAGAGGAGCTGTGGCTCACATGGTAGAGCACTAGCTTTGAACAAGAAAAGCTCAGAGACAGCACTCAGGCCCTGAGGTCAAGTCCAGGACTAGCGCACGCGTGTGCACGCACACACACACACATACGCACAAAAGCAAGCTCCAAGTGATGAGAAAAACCTGAGATCCCTGGTTTTCTAGAGGCGGAGGCAGAAGGATCACGTAGTCAAGGCCAGCCCCAACCAAGTTAACAAGACTCTCTCTCCAGAACAAAAAGTGTATGTGGCTCAAGTGGTAGTGTGCTTGCCTAGTTTGCATGAGGCTGGTAGTTCAATGTTCAGTACCACCAATAGATAGATGTTAGATAGATAGATAGATAGATAGATAGATAGATAGATAGATAGATAGGAACAGAATAGACTAGAATAAGAGAGAATGTATTCATAAACTAATTTGTTGAATGGTTATTTAAATAAAAGGAATAGAATAGAATAAAATAGAGAAAAAATATTTTCATGTTAGTTTGGCTTATTATTTCTCTAGCAAAGGTCCTTTCTTGGTGCAGTCTGAGATTCTTGATAACATTGTTTTCCTTTTCCTTGAAAAACTTCTTTTAATATTGACATGGTATACTAGCAGTAGTATTGTTTAACTATTTTTCTGAGAAAATTTTTCTTTGTCCTCTGCTTCTAATGAGTGATTTTGCTGGTGGTAGAGGTGGTGGTCTTTCTTCCCAAACTTTAAGCTCCCTTCTCTACTTACTACTTTTATCATCTTGGCTGAGAAGATAACTATCATATTTATCCTTCTCCAGCTATACATAAGGTATATTTTTCCCACTCTGGCTTCTTTCAAGATTTTCTCTTCCTCTCTGACTTTCCAGTCTTTGAACATGATATCCTTAGATGTAGTTTCATAGTTATTACTTTAAAAATGTTACTTGTTTGTTCATTTTTTTGCCCCAGAGCCCCACCCTCTTGTTTGGCTTTCTTGTTCACAACTGGTGCAGGTACTGGAGCTTGAACTCAGGACTTTGAGCTCTCACTTGGCTTTTTCACTCAAGGTTGGTACTTTACCACTTCAGCCACAGCTCTGCTTCCAGATTTTTGCTGGTTAACTAGAGACAAAAATCTCACAGATTTGTCTGCCCAGGCTGGCTTTGAACTATTATCCTCAGAACTCAGTCCCTTGAATAGCTATGTGTCCTATATCAAGAAAACTAACAATGACAAATGTTGGAGGGGATGTGGCCAAAAGGGAACCCACTCTGGAAAGCTGTATGGAGATTCCTCAGAAGGCTAAGCATAGAGCTCCGCTATGACCCAGCAGCCCCACTTTTAGGCATCTACCCAAAAGACCACAAACAAGAACACACTAAAGCCACCAGCAAAACAATGTTCATCACAGCACAATTTGTCATAGCTAGAATATGGGGCCAACCAAGATGCCCCTCAGTAGACGAATGGATCAGGAAAATGTGGTACATATACACAATGGAATTTTATGCCTCTATCAGAAAGAATGACATTGCCCCATTCGTAAGGAAATGGAAGGACTTGGAAAAAATTATGCTAAGTGAAGTGAGCCAAACCCAAAGAAACATGGACCCTATGGTCTCCCTCATAGGGAATCATTAGCACAGATTTAGGCTAGTCACAGCAGAGGATCACAAGAGCCCAATAGCTATACCCTTATGAACACAAAAGATGATGATAAGTGAAATGAACTCCATGTTATGGAAACGAGTGTTATATCATTGTTGTAATTACTTTCAACATGTGATGTGAAACCGTAGCTTCTATATTTGATGATCCTCTTGTATCCCCTTTCTGTGGCTGTACCTGCACTATCTCTGTATCTTATCTGAGTACATTGGAAACCGTGTATACAGGTATTAGAACTAGGAAACTGAAAGGGAATACCAAAATCGAGAGACACAGGGTAAAAAAGACAAATGATTACAAAAGCAATACTTGCAAAACTTTTTAGTGTAAATCTACTGAACAACTCATGCGGGGAAAGGGAATGGGGGAGCGGAGGGAATGAGGGAGCGGGGGGAATGAGGGAGGAGGTAACAAACAGTACAAGAAAAGTATCCAATGCCTAACATATGAAACTGTAACCTCTCTGTATATCAGTTTGACAATAAAAAATAAAAAAAAAAATTAAGAAAAGATTACAGGCATGAGCCACCAGCATCTGGCTTAAACTGTTTTTCTTGATTTTTGTATATCAGATGCATTACACTGATGCCTGTTGTACCTGTAGGTGACACAGAACTCAGATGGGCATAATGCCCTTGTTCTTATTCTCCCTGTTGACAGCGGGGAAGTGTTTTCCTTTCAATGGAGCCTGCATCTTACAGTGCTCTCACTAACAATCCATGTTATACTGGAGTCTTGTTCCTGCTTTCTAAGGCGCAAGGGAAAGGCAATATTCTGCATGTCTAGGAGTGAATTTTTCTCTTGAGCTGTAAATTTCTTTTTCGTTTTTTAAATTGTCTTTAAGTTGTTGTCTGAAGGAAGTGCCACATTAAAAAGCAATTTATGAATACAATACATTTTCAACAAATGGTGCTGGCAAAACTGGATAAACACCCCCCCCCCCATAGATATCATTTTCCACCAACATCAATTCAAAATGGATTAAAGACCTCAAATAAGATCAGAAACCATGATAATGCTATGAGGAGGGGTAGAGGAAATACTAAGGCTCCCGGGACAGGTAAAAAGTTTCTAAGTAAAAATCCAGAAACACAATAAACAAAAGAAAGACTAGATAAATAGAATTACATCAAACTCAACTGTTTCTCCATAGCCCACAGAATGAAAGAAGATTTTTACCAGCTTTATATCAGACAAGGGCCTAATATTCAGAAAATGCTTAGAGCTCCAAAAAGTAAATCCTCAAAAATTAAACCCTCAAAGAAACACTGACCTCAATAATAAATGCACCAGTGACTCAATGAGAGACTTCTCAGAAGAAGTAAAAATGTCCAACAGACACCTGAAGAAACGCTCAACAACGCTGGCTGTGAAGGAACTGCACATCAAAACAACACTGAGATTTCTACCTCGCCCTGCTTAGGAGAGGCTGTGATTTTCTTCTCCAGTGGCATGATTTTCCCCGAGGGGAGTTCTGATCTAAAGAGAGCTGGACGGGGCATGCTTTCCCCGCGCTGGCATAGGGTTTGGGGATACAGTCTATTCTCCTCCGTACACAGCCACAGAAGGTTTTGCTCGGCTCTTCGCTGTGAGAATCTGGTAGATCTCCTGAGGTTAAAGCTCAGGAAAGCAGGGGATCCCCTTGAAACTCCAGGTTCTCACTCCTCTGCAAGCCTTCCTCCACCTCCCACAGGCTGTCAGGGTCACCACTCTGTCCCTCCTGCCTGATGACAGTGCGGGAAGCTCTGGCTCCAGGAAACAGATTCCAGCTGTGACTCTGGATTTGCTTCTTCCTTCAAATTCCCTTGCCATCTTTAGCATTCACCCCGCCATCTTTGTATCTCTGATGGAGCTAAGAAAAATCTTTGGTTCTCATTTGCTTTGTTTTTGCCTGCTGTGATGACAGCAATGAAAACTTACAAATGTTCTCCATGTCAGACTGTAGGAAACCATTTAAAAGATGTGTTGGCTGGACTCAATGGGTTAACTGAGAGTCCTCCAGCGTTACATCTGTGCTCTCTTTTTTTTTTTAAGTTTTTATTATAAAACTGATGTACAGAGAGGTTACAGTTTCATATGTTAGGCATTGGATACATTTCTTGTACTGTTTGTTACCTTGTCCCTCATACCCCCCTCCCTGTGCTCTTTGTTTGATGTGAGCTAAGCTCTGTGCCACAAGCAGAGAGAAGATTCAGGGATGGGCATCATGTGCGGAAAGCACCCTGCCCCTCAAACAAGAAATGTCTCCTTTTTATCATCTTGAAGCATACAATCAGAAGTTCAGGAGATCATCTTGTTCCTGTTCTGTTCCAGTAATCCTGGGACAACGCCTTCAGAGTTCCTCCAGGGACAAAGACTGAGCTAATCGTCCAGCAGCCAGACCTGCAACCGGGCGCTGTTTGAGCTCCGCAGTCCTTTCTCATCCCGGTTCTTCCTGGCTAACAAGCCAGTGCCTATACCCATGAAGAGGACTGGAGGGGAGCTCTGGGCTGTCTTCCCCCTGCTGCTGGGGGGTCGGGGGTGTCCACTTCCATTCTCGGCCTTCACCACGGCTCCTGATTTGGTATCTGCAGGTGGGTAACTGAGTCTAACTCAGCACTCTGGACTGTGGCCCTGGCGTTTAAAAACCAGGTTTTCGTCTGGAGGCATGACTCGAGTGGTGGAAAACCTCTCTGGTAAGCATAAAGCCTTGAGTTTGAACCCAGAACCACCACCACCAAAAAGAGAAAAGGAATTATTTGAAGAGGTGAAATTGGAAGGAGTGTTTTACATTTTAACCCAATGAATAACTCTTCTCATTCCATGAACTCATGGCTGGCAGCCATGCCCGGTGTGCAAGTCTTACATGTTTTAATGTGCCCGGGGGGGGGGAGGGCACGGCGGATCCTTCCACCTCAGTTACCCACAGAAGTCAGGACAAGAGAGTTTCTCAAAAGTCGAGTCTAGCGAGCAGAGGAGCTCATGAGCACAGCCTGTGGCTCTGAAAGCCAACGTAGTGGGGGCAGAGGGCGGGGGGTGGGGGGGAACCCAGGCCAGGTGCCCATGGCTCACACCTGTAACCCTAGCTACTCAGAAGGCCTAGACCTGAGGATCACAGTTCAAAGCCATCCCCGGCAGAAAAGCCCCTGTGAAACTCAGCACCCATTAACCACTCAAAAACCATAAGTGGCTCAAAGTGGCAGAGTGCCAGCCTTGAGTAAAAGAGCTCGGGGACAGCGCCCAGGCCCTGAGTTCGAGCCCCACAACCACCAACAAACAGTGCCAGAGCTGGGCACTGGTGGCTCACACCTGTCCTCACTACTCAGGAGGCCGAGATCAGAGAATCTCAGTTCAAAGCCAGCCTGGGCAGGAAAGGCACAGAGACTCTTGTCTCCAACTAACCAGAAGAACATGCTGGAAGTGGCGCTGTGGCTCAAGTGGTAGAGCACTAGCCTTACGCAGCAAAGCTCGGGAAGAGAGCCCAGGCCTGTGGCCCAGGACCTGCTCTGAAAGAACATAAAGTTCCCGCAGCTGAGGGTGTCTCCCCCACACCACCATGATTCAGGAGTGAAGTGGATCTTGGCCAATGTCATCCCTTCCATCATTCTCCTCATCTCTCCTGACCCCTCCCCTCAAGTTACTGGGTTCCGCTTCACACACATACATCAAGTATTATGACTGCATCCACCCACTCTCCTTCACCCTCCTCTCCTTAACCTCACCCACCCAGGAATCCCAGCTTCCCGGTATTCGTTACTCTGTCAGTTAATCAAAGTTCAGAGGAGTTATGCCATCGGAATCCTCCCCTGCATATAGCACACTGGAGTCAATACGTGTGTGTCTACACGCATATGTTTACATATGGATTTATAGTTTATCATTAACTTTCCACTTATGACATTGAACCTGTGTCTTTTGTCTATCTGAGCCTGATTCACTTCACTTAGCATCATTTTTTCTAGGTCCATCCAAGTGATGTAATTAATATCATTCTTTCTGATATTTAGGTAAAATTCTAATGTGTGCGTGCACGTATAATATTTGGTTGGTTCATTTGTGCTTTGAAGGGTGTATATGCTGTTTGGGGGTGTTGGTGTTTTTGTTTGTTTGGGTGCCAGCATTGGGGCTTGAACTCAAGGTCTGGGCACTGTCCCTGAGTTTTTTTGCTCAAGGCTAGCCCTCTACAACTTGAGCCACAGCTCCACTTACAGCTTTATGTAGTTAACTGGAAATAAGAATCTCTTGGAGGGGCTGGGAATATGGCCTAGTGGCAAGAGTGCTTGCCTCGTATACATGAGGCCCTGGGTTCGATTCCCCAGCACCACATATACAGAAAATGGCCAGAAGTGGCACTGTGGCTCAAGTGGCAGAGTGCTAGCCTTGAGCAAAAAGAAGCCAGGGACAGTGCTCAGGCCCTGAGTTCAGGGCCTTGGACTGGCCAAAAAAAAAAAAAAGAATCTCTTGGAATTTTCCTGCTCAAGCTGGCTTCTAATCCTGATCCTCAGATCTCAGCCTCCTGAGTAGCTGAGATTACAGGAGTGACCACTAGTACCTGACTAACTCACATATTTCTAACAATGGGTTGGTGACGTTAATTTCCAATGGCACTCCAGAGAAGAATTTTATTTTAGAAGATTTTTCTTCTTAGTCAAAGATGTCTCCATTTGGTGGGAAAATATTGTGTCTGTTTATCAGATCTGGCCTCTGCTGACATCTCTCCACAACCTCCTTGGCCTCCTTCTTCTTTATGGGCTTCATTTTATCAGAGCTTAGTACTTGATTTTAGACCATGCTGGTAGAAAAAGTTAGATGTAGTACTGCAGGAGGTTACAAATTAGGTACTATCAGGTAAAAATTGGCTGAGTCAGATTTCACTTGAAAGCAAGTGTGAATACAATGAAAAAGGAACATAAGTTACAGTGATCACGATTCTCAGAAATGAGATCAAGTGACAAGTGAGTGCCTGTGAGCTCTAATGCCTACAAAGCCAAGGTAACGATGAAGTCATTGCTAGTGAGATGCACACCTTTGGCTCCTTATCGCACCACACGTTTTGCCTCGTGTTGTGTTTTGGCAGCACGAGGTTTCAACTCAGGGCCTTGAGATTGCAAGGCCCAGCTCCAGTCCTCTGCTGCTTCAGTTATTTGGGGAGGATAAGGTCTCTTATTGCTGCCTGGCCGGGCCTCGACCACAGCCTTCCAGCTCACACACAAGCACCAGGCTGAGCATGCTGGTTGAAATGAAATCTCGCTAACTGTTTGCATGAGCCGGCCTTGTGCCTTTGACCTTCCTAATCTCCACTTCCTGAGTAGCTGGGGTTACAAGCGTGTACCACCATACCCAGACCTTGATGACAAAACTTGTATGAAAAACCTTAGATTCCATATAATGACTTCAAAGAAAAAAAAATGGATGCCCAGAACCTTTCCCAGGTTATGAATACAGTGATCCTCCGTTTACAGAGGCCCTGAGGAGAGAATCTACAATGGCATTATCCACTCTAAAAGTATCCATACATAGCATCAGAGCAAGCACTGGACACCACCCTTCAGTGCCAGAGCTTTGAAAGTTGAAAACAGAAAAGAGGTTTCCATGCATCTCTTTATTAAAAAATAAGCTCAATAGAAAATGAATGTGGAGACTTTAGAACTGGCTAAGTGTGTGGCTTTGCTTCTTTCCATCCTTGCTCTGCTGTGTCACAGACCTACTCACCTAACTTTCTCTGACTTGTCACAGGCAAGGTTGTCTATAAATAGGACTTGCACACGCCTCCCACAGATGTCCTAGTGAAAGTGGGTGTGTGGCCGGGTGCAGGCAGGAGCCGCTGGTGCCCACCAAAACGTACTTGTTTTTAAATAAATGAAATTTAAAACTTATAAGTAAAATACAACTATGTTCTACTTATTGCTTAAGAAATGGGTGTCTTGCCAAAGCTGATGGCTCCTGTCTCTAATCCCAGTGACTCCGAAGACTGAGATGTGAGGAGTAAGATTCAAAAGCAGCCTGGGAGGGCAAGTCCATGAGACTCCTCACCGCCAACCAACCAGCAAAACGCCAGCAGCGGAGCTGTGGCTCAAGTGGTAGAACAACCAGACTGGAGCAAACCGCTAAGAAACAGCACGTGGCCCATGAGCAAGTCCCAGAGAGGCACTAATAAAAGGAAGAGCAATGGGTGCGGAAGCTTCCTTGGGAGCTGCATCCACATAGAAATGCTCGTGCGTGCGCTGCTTGGTGCACTGTGTGGGGGAGCCCAGCCCAGGTGACTCGGCCCAGCGCCTTGGTGACACTTAGCAGCACAGACACGCAAGCTGCCAAGCCCTGAAAACAGACACCACAGTGACGGCAGAAGAAATGGGGCGGAGAGGACTGTGCTGATGGCCCTGAGGTCACTCAGTGTCAAGTAGAGAAACTGCCCTTGAAAGAGCAGGCTCCAAACTGTAGCTTGAAGAAGAGAAGGAGGCGTGGGAGGGGAGGCCCACAGGGAGCGGTCATTTAGCGCCAACACTGAAGTGGGCGAGAGAGCATGGAGGTCAGGGGCAGCCTGGCCTGGACTTGCCTGGCATTCACCTTGGAAGGTGCTCAAGACCCTCATCCTACATGTAGAGAACGCCAGCCTCTCCACAGTCACTCGGGGATCTCTCCTGAGCCAGCAGTTGCCCTTTCTATAGCTTTAGAAAGCAGGCCTCTCTCCTCTCCAGTCCAGTCAGGGGCACCTGTTCTGTCTTCGAATACTAGAAGATCCTCTTCCTGCACATGAAGAGGGCAGGTTCAACCATACAGTCATATTAACTGATATGACGTGAGGGTATTTATGAAGAGCAAGTCATCATTATCCAAAAAAGAGCAGTAATGAATATCTCAACTAGTTCTGGAGCTCTTTTAGAATTCAAGGAAAATAAATTCAATTTGTACATGAAAACATGAAAATTGAAAACAGATAATAATTTCTACCTAAAAGTGAACTAAGAGATAAGAAAAAGATGGTTAAAAATAGTTGCGTATATTTGTTGACAACATTATTAATTCAACTATATATAATTTGGAATTCTATAAGCATTCACTTGGAGAATCAAATAGCTAACTGGGAAAGAAAATGTTGAAGACATTTCATACTAATTTACTACATAAACATTTCAAACCAGCACTAGTGGTTCATGCCTATAATCCAAGCTGTTCTGGGGGCTGAGATATGAAGATTTTGGTTCAAAGCCAGCCCAAGAAGGAAAGTCTGAGAGCCTCTTATCTCCAATTAGCCTTCAAAAAGCTGGAAGTAGAGCTACAGCTCAAGTAATAGAATGCTAGCCTAGAGCCCAGGGACAAGCACAAGTCCTGACTTGAAGCCCAGAACCGAAGCCTAAAAAGAAATAAAAATTGAACTTCACCTGGTACAAAACAATTAATTGGAAAAAAAGAAAAAACTCTCCTTCAGTTTTCACTATTGCCAAAACCCAGTTAAGGTTTCAATGCTGTGTTCTCGGTCAAGCTTGAAATGACAGAATGCTATTATCACAAAGGAGTATTATCTCAAAACATTATCTAAAAATGTATGCTTTAAACTACCTACAACTATTTCTTATCCATGGAAACCAAAGAGCACGCACTCTTTGAAGCAAATCACTCTTAGTGTTGCAATTTGTATTTTGTAATTTGTATTTATTTGCAATCCCTGTTGTGTTTCTTTGACTTGGAGTTGACATATGGGAAATGTGATACATAGCTTACCTCTGTGAAGTTAATGGAAACTTGCAATTTAGTAGTTCCTATACAGTGCTTCATACATTGAAAGTATTTAATGAAGTTAAATAAATTTGTTTAGCCATCAGTATACTCAAGCTCGGGAAGGAGAAAGTCAAAACGACCTTACGGAGAGAGGTACACACACACAGGGAATGAGGTATGCAGGGACCACGGCATTTGTTTCCTTGGACTTTGATATAATAATCATGGACTTTGATATAAAAATCATACGTCTGTCATGCCTGCCACACTGTGCTGTTTCGGAGGCCATCTTGGAAATGACTTGTAGTTTAACTAATTACGTAAGTCAAACCAGACTCTCCAAAAAAGAGCTTGTATAACTCTCAGTTATGCGTAGGCTCTAAATACTCTACTGTGTGTGTGCAGAACATACAATTTGTTTTCTTTCGGGCTGCTATCATTCACAAACTCATGCAATGTTTACAATTGTGGCTAGACACAAAGTGTGTAATAATACCTGTGGTAATTGTCTCCTTTGAGAAATAAGCTACGGAGGTCGCATTGGGTTGTGCATACCTGTGTCTACTGGATGACATGCATAGCAATTGAACATGTCACGAGTTTAAACGGAGCCTAAGGAATTGACTTGAAAACAGATGTCAGCTACACAGCCGGCAGTTAAAAGGGTGTCACCCATCCCTCAAGGTCCCAGGACAATGGTGCCTCTTCCATGAACATAGTTCATTATCTGGAAGTTATATCTCCTCTTCCAGACTCTCAGGAGTTTCTTTTCCCCTCTCTCTTCATTGTTGTCAGAACGAATCACTAAGGGCATGTTTGGAGAATAACAGCTAGACGGTAACCCTCCTGGAGGAAGAAGGCACAACTCACAAAACATTTGTAAACTTCGTCCACACACGTGTCCTAGCTCCTAGCGTCGGTTCTTGCTGAGTGCATGCGTACATTACCCTCCAGCCAACACTGAAGCTACAGAATTCATGACTTGATACCTGTCCATGGAAAGTTCCAGAGATCCCCCAATCCAGGGAAATCTTCTAACTAGGACTGAAAACAACAGGTGCCCAATTTTCTGAGTGGTCTGGAGAGAATTTGCTCTCCTGGACCCCAGGAATCTCATTCCCTCTTCATGGAGTGTGTGTGTGTGTGTGTGTGTGTGTGCACAGACGTGTGTGTCCATGCGTGTGCGTATATATGTGCTCATCACCAGAGCACATTTCATCAGCCAAGAAAGAAATTCCATCACACTATGGGAGCTGGTGAACAGCCATGGCCATGGAGAAGGCTTGGGAGGTAGGGGTGGACGAGGAAATGGCCCCAATGGTGGGAGGGAAGCTGCCTCTCGGGAGCGTGCATCCTCAGTGAGTGGACAGGCCTCAGGCAGAGCCTGCAGAGCAACCCTAACACCGGGCACAGCCCCCCAGTTCTTACCGCCACCCGCATATTCTTTTCTTTTTTTTACTAAGAAGGCTTTTTATTTATTTTCCTGATGCAATTAAACAATTAGCTCTGTTATAGAGATAGTACATTTCCATTACAATAGGGAACAAAACAAAATACCCTACAATGAAAGGTCTGGATACCCCTGAGAAAAGTGCTTAGCTCTATCCATTTGCTCATGGCCACATGAATATTCCTGATCACTGTAATGTGGTTTAACATCACTGAGACTAAAGCTGCCTCAAGTTATTTTATGTTATTAATTGTTAATCATTTTATGTTCTCAATTATGTTATTAATTGAACTTATTTTATGTTATTAATTAAACCTTACTGTGAGCTAGAATTCCTATAAACTTCTAGAGTCAGTGACCAAGAGGTAAGTATTTCTGAAACCTTTCAGAATCTATTCAAACCTAAACAGTACATTGAGAATTTTTAAAATATATTATCTATCTGAAGCTGGGAGCTAGGAGCTCACAGCTGTAATCCTAGCTACTCAAGAGGCTGAGATCTGAGGCTCATGGTTCAAAGCCAACAGGGCAGGAAAGTCCATGAAACTCTGTGATCTCCAATGAACCACCAAAAATCGCTGAACGTGGAGCTATGGCTGAAGTGGTAGAGCACAAGCCTTGTGCGAAAAAGCCAAGTACGATTGTGAGGTGTCAGGTTCAAGCCCCAGTACCAGCACATACACAAAAAGCGTGTAGAATATGAATGTGAAACAGAGAACAATGGTAGTAATAGTAAAAAAAACAATGATAATAATGAAAACAATAATAGCCAACATTCATTGACTTTGCATGGGTGAAGGCCCAGTACATGTCAGACGCTATTGAGGACAGTGAGGACTCGGCAGAGAAGAAAATGCACTTGACTTCAGCCAACTTCCATTCTAGTTTAGACACCGAATTCACCAGTGCAGAGTAACAGGGACCTCCACGCGAAGCAGGACAAGCAGTGACGGAGAATGTCGAAGGTTCTCCGTGGTTCTTTGCGTTACTCTTTCTTGTTTGTTTGTCTGTTGTGCTGGACCTAGGGCAAGAACTGAGGTCCCAGATGTTTTCTCCGAGGTTCTTTTTTTGTTTTGTTTCTTGTTTGTATTTTTGCTTAAGACTAGCACTCTCCACTTGAGCCGCAGCTCTGCTTCCTGCTTTTCGGCAGTGATTGGAGGTAAGAGTCTGACAGACTTTTCAAACCGCGATCCTCAGATCTCAGCCTCCTGAGGAGCCTGGAAGACAGGCTGCCACCCAGCCCCTTGCAGCTTTCCAATCCGTGTGTCGTTCTAAAAACAGTCCTATAAAACAATTATGATTATTACTCCCAGGGTGACAGATACTCGTAATGAAGTCTGGAGCCTGGTCCTGGTGACTCTGTAGTACTGTATTACATCACATAAAATAATGCAAGCCTGCAATGACTTCATAAACCAACACATCCACATACGTTTTGTACATTTAAAATCTTTTTTCCTAATATATTTATCCAGGCACTGGTGGTCTACACTTGTATTCCTAGCTACTCAGAAGGCTGAGATCTAAGGATTGAAGTTCAAAACCAGCCCAGGGGAAAATGTCCATGATCTCCAACTAACCACCCATAAAGCTGAAAGTGCAGCTGTGGCTTACATGGTAAAGTGCTAGCTCGGAGTGCAAAAGCTCAGGAACAGCATCCAGGCCCTGAGCTCAAGCCCCAGGACACACACACACACACACACACACACACACACACACTCCAAAAACTTACAGTACATATAAGACTTAGTACAGTACTACGGTACTAGTTCACTGATGACCACAATTATGAATACATGTGCCGACATGAACAAAGAGTGCAAGAATACAGCGAGGAGAGAGAGGTTTGACACTAAGCAAGGTACCTGATGGTGGCTTTCAAAGACCCCATCTCACACATGGGTCCTGAAAAATCGAACCACTCATCCTTTTCCAACAACTGTCTTGGGACAAGGCGCCCGCAACAAGAGCTGCGTGGTAGTGTTTGCACACAAGACAGCTGGTGATGCGCCGACTTGTCTCTGCGCGTGTGCAGAGAGAACAGATGAGATGTCACCCAAGAAGAAACCACGAAGATAACAGAAACGAACCCCCATGGGCTCAGCCCGCTGTCATCTCACAACAGTCACCAGTCCTGTCCGTAGGACGCCTCCTCTGTGGGTGACCTACGGCACTCCCCAGCAAGCTCGTGTAAACCATTGTTCCTCGGCATCGATAGCTGCTTGCTTGCAGACACAGAAGAGAGCGCTTCCTTACACATGGCTGCCATGGGGTCTGTGCTCCTCCCGACAGACAGGTGCAGACGCAGAAAGGCGTGTTAATCCCATTATCCGCTGCGCAATGGGTACACGTCTGTGACACACTCACACACGGCGTGACACACTCACATGCTGTGAACATCCTGTTTATCTGCTGATTGGCTGTGCAGGGCGGGCATGCTGCCCACAGCTGGGCAGGCGGCCAAGCCGAGCATGCCTTTCCGGTGACAGCCATGCCCTTCACCAGAGCTGGGGGTGCTTGGTGCACATGCCATCGGCGGGCCGCTCGTGACCTTCGGAGGTCAGATCTTCAGTGTGTCTGCTTCCGGGCTGCTCTGGGCAAGGTCGGGATGGCAAGCCTTCCACTTGTGCGATATCAGATGTTACGGTAATTCCTTTCCACCGATGTGTAAGAGCAAAGGAATGTCTTCCAGCCCCATCCAGGCCCTGTGGAATCTGTTGAAAATGCATGACAGCTGTGGGCTTTGGCCAGGCTGTCTGTGAATGTATGAGATTTGGAAACAATTCAAAGCTAGAAATAACTGCACAACTCATAACCCTGTTGCACTGTTTCCTCTCCTCTCTTCTTCTCCTTGCCTCCCTTCTCCTCTCCCTCCATTGATGCACTTGCTTATGCCACAACTGGGTAGCTATCACATTCTTCATGTGCTCTTTGTTTTCTTGTTTCTTGGTTAGTTGGTAGGGTTTTTTGTTTTGTCTTGATTTTTTTTTTCTTTTGGCACCGGGGTTTGAACTCAGGGCCTCTTGCTCTCACTTGGCTTTTTTCACTCAAAGTGGTGCTTTACAAAGTGATGCTACTTCCAGCATCTTTTTCTGTTTAATTGGAGATAAAGAGTCTCTTGGATTTGTCTGCCTTTACTGGCTTTGAATTTAGGTCCTCAGATCTCAACCTCCTGAGTAGGCAGGATTAGAGGCGTGAGTCACTATACCTGACTTCAAGTGCTCTTATTGACAGGAGAGCTCGGGATAACATCCCCTGTCCAAAAAGATCCAAAGGGGATGTTTAAAAAAAGTAACAAGATGGGGTGGAGGCAATGGAATGCTCTGCAGGCACAGGAAATGAGCCTTTGCTCAGTGTGTGCTTGGAGCTGAGCCACCAAAATAAGTCTGCGCAGTCTGCATTTAGAAGCATCATTGAGAAACGACATGACTGAGCACAGCCCTTGTGTTCTTGAACGTGTGGGCTACTAAAGGTATGACTCCACTCCTCACACCTGCAATCCTAGCTGATCGGGAGACTGAGATCTAAGGATCACAGTTCCAAGCCAGCCCAGGAAGGAAAATCTGTGAGACTCTTATCTCCACTAAACTACCCTCCCCCCGAAAAAAAGAAAAACAAAGAGCTGGAAATGGAGCCGAGGCTCAAGTGGTAGAATACTAGCTTGGCGGAAAATAAGTTCAGGGACAGCACTCAGTCCCTGAGTTCAAGCCTTAGGACCAGCACACACACACACACATACACACATACACACACACCACACACACACAATCATATGTATAATGTATTCAGAGCATGTAATGCAAGAAAAGCTTTCCTACAGAGAATTAGAGAATTGTGTTAAATGCTGTCAAGCATGTCATCAGCTTGCTGGATGTACTTGAAAATTCCAAAACACAGAAAAGATGGCTCTGGCCTTGTAGCAGCTAAGTCAAAAAGAGCTCCCCCCAAATCTATGACTGAGCGGGGAGGGCGGGGGGCACTGGTGGCCCACAGAGGAGGCTCAGAGCTGAGACACAAATGAAAGCCAAGCTGGGCAGGGAAGTCTGTGAGACTCTTTATCTCCAATTAACCACCAAAAAGCTAGACGTAAAGCTGTGAGTTCAGTGCTAGAACACTAGCTTTGTGCACGAAAGTTCAGTGACAGTGCCCAGGCTCTGAGTTCAAGTCCTAGGACACACACACATACACATACACACACACATGCACATACACGCACACAAAATCCACTCCTGGGTTGCTGATGCCCCGTTGGAGGCATCCAGGAAGATCTTACAGGAAGATCAATTCTGATAGGCTATGATATCAAGAGTCTTAGGCCCTTGGAGGATTCAAAATGGTGACCCACAGAAAGAGGGGCCCTGAGACAGTGGACTGCCTCCAGCTGCATGCACAACTGGAGAGCCATGGGTTGAGCAATCTGATTGTTGGGGTTCGGCAAAGAGGCCCCAAGACATCATGGTGCAGAATGGAATGGTAATGGATGCACAGAGTTGACCACAACCATGAAGGAAAGGGCAGAGCCTGGGGACGCATTCGGGAAGTAGGCCGAAGATTGTAGGCATAGCCACAACTACACATCAGAGAGGTGAAATCCTAGTTCAGAGGAGTGGGCTTCCTCCATGTGTGAAAAGAATACACACAGGATGCTTCCTTTCCCTGCCTCTGTCCCCACCTTCCATGATGTCCTGCATTTGTGTACAGAAGACTGACCAATAAGAAGTGCATATTCACTGGGAGCCAGGGGCTTGCACCTGGAATCCTAGCTACTTGGGAGGCTGAGAGCTGAGGATCATGGTTCAAAGCCAGCCCAGGCAGGAAAGTCTGAGAGACTCTGATCTCCCATTAACTAGAAGAAAAGCCAAAAGTGAAGCTGTGGTTGAAGTGGTAGAGCAAAAAAAGCTCAGGGGCAGCACCCAGATTCTAAGTTCAAGTCCAGGACGCGCGCACACACACACACACACACACACACACACACACACTAGAAGTTAATATCAGTGTCTTGTAATTTCACACTCATACTCCCCAAATTATACACTACAATCCATTATCTTCATTTAAGCACTTCCTAAATAACTTCAAGAATAGTCCACCTAGTATAGTGACCCATGCCTGTAATCCCAGCTATGCAAGAAGCCTAAGTAGGAGGGATGAGGTGTGGTGGAACCCTCTAGAACTGTCTGCAGCTCCACCTCTCCTTCTCTTTCCCCTTTTCCATTGCCTTCGTTTCTTAAGAGCATCAGAACAAATTATCTCAGAGTTGGTGGTTACCAAGGTTCTAGGGGAGAACCTAGCCCTCTTTTTAGGCGGTACTCTGGTTTAGGCCGTGCTCAGATCTTGACACTTGCTAGGCTCTGGTGTTCTAAATCTGGATCCACTCCCTCAGGCCCCATTCTCTGGTTAGAAGTAATTATTCCCTTCAAATCCTCGTGCGAAGGGAGTTCAGTTTAACATGTGCATGGATGTGTACAGTGTCTTTTGATCAGTCTCCTCTTCTGTTGATCCTCCCCCATCTCTCCCAACCTCACACAGCCCTTCGATGTAGCTGGTTCCATTTCTGCATCTATACGTCGAGTATTAGGACTATAGTTTCCCACCCTGCCTCTCTCCATTTGCCCACCGCCTCACCCTGGCCCCACCTTCCTCCAGGAAGACAGGCTTCTGCTTCCTGCGATTCTTTCTCTTAAACTGTCTGTTAGTTAGCCAAGGGGTCAAGCGTGGAAACCCATTCTGATGGTGCCCTCTCCAGACAACTGGATCACATGGGCACCCACATGGCCCTCTCTGTGTTTCCCTACGGGAAAATTAGAAGTTAGGCCTACAATATAATGTCCAAGATCTGTATGAGAGAGAAACACGTGCCTTTCATCTCTATGGTCCTCACTTGCTCTGTTCAGATGATTATTTTATCCAAGTCCACCCATCTCCTTGTAAATGATATACGATCATTCTCTCTGGTATGTGGATAAAATTCCATATATATGTATATGTGTGTGCATATATAATACATATTTTATATATAATATACATGTATAAATATATAATATAGATATACTCATGTATAATATATACTATATAGACAGTATGTATACTAGTATATACACCATACTATATATGCTGTGTGTGTGTGTGTATGTGAATATGGAGATTATTGGAGAGAAAAAGAGTAAAGAAGCAGGGCTGGGAATATGGCCTAGTGGCAAGAGAGCTTGCCTCGTATACATGAGGCCCTGGGTTCGATTCCCCAGCACCACATATACAGAAAACGGCCAGAAGTGGCACTGTGGCTCAAGTGGCAGAGTGCTAGCCTTGAGCAAAAGGAAGCCAGGGACAGTGCTCAGGCCCTGAGTCCAAGGCCCAGGACTGGCCAAAAAAAAAAAAAAAAAAGAGTAAAGAAGCAAAGAAAAGGAACAGAAGAGGAAAGGCTATCTATGTACAGACAATGTGCAGAAGACTAGGGATAAGTCCACATAGACCTCTTATTTGCATAAGGGTTAAGCAACACTCCTGGAAACGCCTAGAAGGACTTCAGATATCATTGTGACAGGCAGGACATGAAAGTGCACACCTGTAATCCCAGGCAGAGACAGGACTGCAATCCTACCAGAGGAAAAAAGTATGCAAGGCCCTATCTAAAGAAATAACAAAAGCTAAAAGGGCTGGGGCATAGTTCAAGTGTCTAGAAAGCATGAGGCCCTGAGTTCAAACCCAGAACAAAACAAAAAGAAGGAAGGGAGAAGAGATTCAAGAAGAGAATGGGGGGAGGAAGGAGGGAGGGAGGGAAGGAGGGAGGGAGGGAGGGAGGGAGGGAGGGAGGGAGGGAGGGAGGGAGGGAGGGAGGAAGGGAAGTAAAGAAGGATAGTAAAGAAGGATGGAAGAGGAAAAATGAGGAAGGAAGGAGTACATTATGATGGTTTGTGAGTCAGGGGACTGAGGAGCAGGGGTGAGAGACAGAGGCGCCCCCGAATCCTATTTGCATGGCCCTAGAAACCCATCCTGAGGTGCAGACCTACTGCTATCCGTCCTCACCCAGAGATGCAGCCAGAGCTGATGGGGAATCAGCCTGGGAGCTCAACATGGTCTGCACTCATGCACTGTGCCTTCTCACCCATCTCTCCCAGGAAATTTGCTAACTCCCTTCTGAAAGAAGAACTTTTAAAAATAAAATGAAAGACCGATTGGAATTCAAGAGTCATGACATTCAGACAAAGGAAAAAAATCAAGAGAACTTTTCTTAAAAAAAAACTATCAAAATATCAAAATGCATCGCAGCAGAGTTCGTTGGTGAACAAGGTAGCAAAACTATGAGAGGAATTTTTAATCAATTATTTTCATTTTTAAAACATTGCTTAGCAAGCTGGGCAGTGGTGGCTTAATCCTAGCTACTCAGGGGGCTGAGATCTGAAGATAGCAGTTCAAAGCCATCCCACGCAGGAAAGCCTGGGAGACTCTTATCTCAAATTAACTACTGAAAAGCTGGAAATGACACTGTAGCTCAAAGTAGTAGAGCACTAGCCTGGAGCACAAAAGCCCGTGGACAGCACTCAGGCCCCTGGGCCCAGCACACACACACACACACACACACACACACACACACACACACAAATTACTGAACAAATCAAATAGACAGCAAGTTAGCTACATCAGGACTAAAAAAAAATAGATATATGTAACGAGAGTTACAGATGTTTGAAACTAGTTATTTGAGAATTTATTGTATAAATCTCTGAAATCATTAGAAAATTTAAATGAAATGGATGGATAATTTGAGGGGAAAATATGTTTGCAAAAAATATTTTAAGGCCAATAACAATGGATTGGGGGGGGGGGTTGTAAAGAAAAGCACTGCTAATGCAATAAACGTAATCATATAGAAAGACAGATTCTGTTCAGTCTTTAAGGGAGAGAACAGGGATAGCTGTTTTGAAGCACTGGGTCTTCTGGGCTGAGCCGTGTCTGCGCAGCTGGCCCTTCCTACCGGTGGTGTCAGTACACAGACCCTGCTCCCATATGCGGAGGCTCGAGGGTCCCTTCTGTACCTGAGAAGCTATCACAACCTCTCTACCTCCCAAATGCATAGGAAGGCCTTGGGCACAGAGCACATTTCATGACATATTTACCTCTCCTAAATATTCTGTGCATTGTTCCAGTGTTAAATATTACTGTTCAGGCTGGGCACTGGTGCCTCACGCCTGTAATCCTAGCTACTCAGGAGGCTGAGACCTGAGGATCATGGTTCAAAGCCAGCCTGGGCAGGAAAATCTGTGAAACTTTTATCTCCAATTAACCACAGAAAACCAGAAGTGCAGCTGTGGCTCAAAATGGTAATGCACTAGCCTTGAGCAAAAGAGTTCAGGCCCTGAGTTCAAGCCCCACAACCAACAAAAACAACAGGAAATTTCTCTACAAAAATTCACACTTGTTACTTCTCTGGCTGAATTTTTTAGTATCTTCCTCTTGACCTGGGTTTATAGTTTATAGTTTATAAAAAAAATATATATATATATATATGTACAAAATCTCTGAGGAAATCACAGCCAGATTGTTGAGTTTCCCTTGGTTTAGGTCAGAGGGCAAGAACGCATCCGTTTTTAACTTCCCTACTTGCCCTTTGCTATAGCGCCATCCCTGTCTTTAACCAGAGATGCTATCTCTTGTCCCAAATAAATTTCCTTCATCGTATGCACTTACAGGCCTTTCTCACTTTCTTTTTTTTCCAGTCCTGGGCCTTGGACTCAGGGCCTGAGCACTGTCCCTGGCTTCTTTTTGCTCAAGGCTAGCACTGCCACTTGAGCCACAGCGCCACTTCCAGCTTTTTCTGTTTATGTGGTGCTGAGGAATCAAACCCAAGGTTTCATGTATAAGAGGCGAGCACTCTTGCCACTAGGCCATATTCCCAACCCTCTCACTTTCTCTTATGTCACTTATTTTAATTTTAAACTACATGATTACTTATCAATGCCTTTCTCCACCATTAAAAAGCAGATACTGTCTCTGTTTACTTATTTTTTGACCCTACTCTGCCAAGGGGTTTTGTTCTGCTATGTTCATGGTGGTCAGAGCTCATGACACTCGCAGCTCTTGGCTCGCAGCCGGCGATCACCACTATAGTCACAGCTCTGCAGCAGATAGTGTCTGCTAGTGTCACAGGGAATAACAGACAACACCTACAAGTGTTACAGCGTTGCTCTGGTGATGCTGCTATTGCCTTCCAGGATTCTTGTCTTGGAAACTTGAAGTCAATGAACAAGAAAGCGTGACTATGAGCAGCATTATTCGTAGGCCAGTGTGTAGGTCAAAGATCACGGCTGCTGAGCCCGCAGGTGGCTGACTCTTTATACCCTGGGCTGAGCTCTGATTTGTTGCCCCTATGCAAATAAGGTGCTGGATAACAGACCAATCAGAAGAGGCCAGCTGAGTTACTGTGAGGCTGCAGACCTCCAGCTGCAGTTCTCCATCAGGGCGGCCTTCTCCCTCCACTGCCCCTCCCTGGGGTCATGTGGAAGTGAGATTGATGGAGGAGGACATCTCATATGCTGTAGATAGATTGTTTGCCAGTGCCTTCCCCTAAAAGATGTTCTCCAGAAACCTTGGGCCCTAACTCACCTACCAACCTTTTTCTTCTCTGTGTGTGTGCACATGCACGGGCGTGTGTGTGTGTGCATGCACGCGCACACTGGTCCTAGGACTTGAACTCAGGGTCTGGGAGCTGTCTTTGAGCTTTATTGCTCTAGGGTAGTGCTCTACCACTTGAACCACAATTCCACTTTCAGCTTTTTGGTGGATGGTTGGAAATAAGAATCTCACAGACTTTCCTGCCCAGGCTAGCCTTGAACCATGATCCTCAGATCTCAGCTTCATGAATCGCTAGGATTACAAGCATGAGCCACCAGTACCCAGCAACCTATCAAACTTCTAAATTAAATCTTCCATTCCATTACCATCTAGGATATAGTTTTTCACATGCTAGGGGCTCTAAAATATTTCTGCAGCATATGAATGAATGAATGAATGTTGTGCAGTGATTCAGCGAGGCCAGTGGAAAGTGTGGTCGTGTTCCCATCGCAGAGCGCAGAGTGAGCCCCTGCTGCTGCTTGCATCTGTAATTATGATGAGGAGAACTGGAGAAGAACTTAGTGAATATAATTAAAGAGCCAGGAAACAGATCTCATGACGAAAGTCGAAAGGAATCAGGATTATTTCATTCCCAGAAAAAGGAAAAAAAAGAATCCTGGCAGATTCACTACTGGAATGGTGGATGGGGGTCAGCTGTTTCGCATTCTCAAGGAGCGTAGGGAAGAGAGGAAGGAGTGGGCTCAGGGCCCCTCTCCAGGCCGGCGAGCCCCCCACTGCTGGCTCTGAGGCAGATAGCACAACCCTCCGTCCAAGCCGGCCGCCTTCTTCCTCACGGAGAGCCTTAAAAGCTCTTCCTCAAAACACAGTCACCAAAGCTGGTGCCAGTGGCTCGCGCCTGCCATCCTAGCCATTCAGGAGGCTGGGACATGAGGATCATGGTTTGAAGCCAGCCCTGGCAGAAAGTCCATGAAACTCGTCTCCAGTTAGCCACAAAAAAGCCAGAGGTGGAGCTGTGGCTCAAGTGGCAGAGTGCTAGCCTTGAGCAGGGACAGAGCCTCAGGCCCCGGACCCTCAGCACAGGTACAAAAAGAAGCTTTTTTTTTTCCTCAAAGTATGAAAATTTGGTGAAAATTCCCCACGACTGTCACCTTCAACAGCAGTTTTTCTCATCAGTGCTCCCTAAAGCATTTAGTCAATCCAGAGTCCTCTCAGAGCCTCGGGTTTATTTCCTGTCCTGCATCCAAAGCAAAGGCAGCCCGCTGGGATGAAGATTGCACAATGCCCACAACATCAGGAGGCCTGGAGGCCTGCTCAGGAAGACAAGAGTTGGTTTTTCGTTGTGGTTTTGTTTTGTTTTGGTGTCATACCTGGGATTTGAACTCAGGGCCTGGGTGCTGTTCTTGGGCTCTTTTTTCTCAAGGCTAGCACTCTACCACTATGAGCCACAGTGCCACTTCCAGTTTTTCAGGTTAAGTAGAGATAAGAGCCTCATAGACTTTCTTGCCTGGCTTAGTAGCTAAAATTACAGGTGTGAGCCACCAGCACCCAGAAAAACAAAACTAAGGAGAAAAAACAAAACTAAAGAGAAAAATGCCAGGCGGTATTGTCACCTACTGACTTAAGTCTAAATTCTCTTCCATGTTTTTTCAGCTCTTCATTTGTAGACATCTTGACTGGAGCAAGCCATGGCTGTTGGAGATGGCTAAGTTGTGACATTTCCCAGCATGCCTTTCTTTACTGGAGCACCTGCTTCCCAGAATGGACAGCGCGCAAACTTTGTCCCAGCTCTGGGCTTCGTTCTGCTTGGAGACACTGGCAAATACCAGGGAGGAGGATGCCATTCATAGCAGTGTGTGTGTGTGTGTGTGTGTGTGTGTGTGTGTGTGTGTGTGTGCTCGCGCATACACATACTAATACTTGGGACTGTTCCTGAGCTCTTTTGCTCAAGGATGATGTTCTAGCACTTGAACCACAGCTCTACTTCTGGCTTTCTGGTTGTTTGTGGAGATAAGAGTCTTTTCTCCTCAGGCTGGCTTTGAACCCCCATCCTGAGCTCTTAGCCTCCTCAGTAGCTAGGATGACAGGTGTGAGCCACCAGCAGCAGGCCCATTTGTAGCATCTTCAGTCATTGCAACCACTGAGGCTTTCAACTAGGAAAAATACCAAATGAATCTTTTTGTTTGATGATTCATCTTCTCTATCCTTAAGAATCTATAATTGCGGACTTTCCTCCTTACTGTGGCAGAGAAACCCATTGGAGGTTTTCCTCTCTACCATCATTATCAGTTTGCATATTGATAGCAAATCTTAGTGTCATGCTGAGTTGGGTCATTATAATAAGACATGAAGCCATTTCCCATGAAAATGTATTTACCTAGTCAAGAAATCTACTGTTGCAACAGCTATAAACATGACCTCATTCCATGGATTTGTGTGTGTGTGTGTTTCTATTTCTTTTAATCTCATCAACTTCATGTAAACAATGACAATGTTGTAAAACAAACAAACAGAAAGATAGGTAAGCAAAAGAATTGTGAAGATGCCCAATTATAACTTGACTTACAGTTTCTGTTTAGGCGTATTAAAAATATTTTCCCCCTATTCCTTGACCACATTAAAGTAGAAGACAGATGTAGTGAAATGTTCTCAGTCTACCCTAAGATCAGAAAAGGCCTCCAAGTGGAAAAACATCCCAAAACAATAAACAAATTCCTCTTCGCTACTGAGAGTGTACAAGGACCACCATGAAACGTAAGGGCCCAGGAGCTGTCTGGCTCCGACAAGTTGATACTTGATAATCAATCAGATATAGGATTACTACAATTCAAGCACCCTTTTTTCTTTTTTTTCTAGTACTAGGGTTTGAACGCAGGGTCTTGTGCTCGCTAAGCTAATGCTCTAATGTTTTAGACCATGAGATATGCCTCCAACTTCACTTTTTTACTGGTTATTTTAGAGATGCAGTGTAGCCAGTGGGCTGGCCTTGAAATCCTCTGGATTTCAACATCTTGAGTAGCTAGGAATACAGAAGTAAGCTGTCAATCCTAGAGGAACAATTTCCACAAAGCCAAACAGCTTATATTACAGGGACTCATATTTTAACACTAATGAAAGAACAATAAATAAAACAATAAAACTAGAAAATAAACCATTTAACTGCTTTCATCTACAAGTTTAAGAAACCAATAGCAAAGTCATAACTCTTTTCTTCATTCTTTTTTTTTCCTTTTTATTGTTTTGGATACTTGCTTTTACTTCTTTTGGAATAATGCCTGGGAATGAGATGAGAATTTTATACAACAGGTACATGTCCAGCTTTTTCCTTTTAACAAATGTTAGTAATTGTGCATATTTATGAGGTGCAGTGCAATAATTCGTGTATTTATACAAAAGAGTCACAATTCTTCATGAGAACAATTAAGAAGCACCAAACCCAAATTCTAAGAATTATTTATTATTTGAATTCTAGTTGTGTGTGCATGTGTGTTCATGTATGTTTTCAATAAGAATAGGCTTTATTTATTTCCACATGAGTCAAATAATTTTCTGGAAATGTACAAGGAGGCATGTCTTTGTATTGAAAATTTAGAGACCAAAAGGAAGAATCATGGGAGAGAGAATGAAGAAGGACTTACAATAAGATCTTTTCTACAAACTTCCATGCACAATTCACACTTTCTAATAAGCTGCATATTTTTATGTGATTTTTATAGCCATTGTGAAACACTGAACAGCTTGAAGTTATGAATAGCAAAAGCATCCATCATCATCCAAAGTGCAAATGGTGCTGACACCAGGCAGCGGTGGCTCGCACCTATAACCCTAGCTACTCAGGAGGCTGAGATCCGAGGATCACAGTTCAAAGCCAGCCCGGGCAGACAAATCCCAGAGATGCTTATCTCCAATTAAATAGCAAAATACCAGAAGTGAAACTCTGGCTCAAGTAGTAGAGTGCCAGCCTCGAGTGGAAAAGCCAGTGAGGGTGGCAAAAGCCCTGAGCTTGTAGCTTGTGTGTGTGTGTGTGTGTGTGTGTGTGTGAGAGAGAGAGAGAGAGAGAGAAAGAGAGAGAGAGAGAGAGAGAGGAAGGAGGGAAGGAGAGTGGGAGTGGGGACAGGAAAAAAGAAAGGAAAAAAAGAAAATGTCACTGTACAAAAACAATCAAGGCAACTTGGGGCCAGGTGCTAATGAATAAATCCATTTCCTGGGACCAATTCTGTAGCCATTTTTTTTTAGAACCAGTGACTTTAGTACTCTGTAGAATGGCCATAATATTTCATCCTTTGGTCTGCATTTATAGACCAGATCAGGAGAGAAATAAAACCCATGACTGTGTCTGAATCCAACTAGAAAGAATGTGTGTGGTGCTTCCAAGTTTCTAATTGTATAAATATTCATGTTTCCAAGCTGCATGTAATAATTAAAGTAATGTGTTCTTCTTCAAGAGAACCCATACTTCATATTGGCCATGGCCCATGCTAACAGGGAATTGGGGGGCACTGCCATACCCCTCTTACACATGCTTCTCGTTTAACATCTAAAAACGACACGGCCATGTGATAGGCAACCAATAAAGAGCAAGTTGATGGAAAAAGACCTTGGGAGCCTCGTATCTTATTAAATCAACTTTTTTCACCAAAAAAAAAAGATGAATTTAACCAGGTCAGGGCTTCCTCCTCAAGGCAGGGGAGAAAGTGCTGTCCAAATCTGCAATCATCTGTGGCTCTTCATCTGTGTGACAAGAATATTCAAAATGGAAGATAGGCTGGGTGCAGTGCCACTCACCTGTAACCCTCCCTGCTTGGGCAGCGGAGGTCTGAGGAACACAGTTCGAAGTCAGCCCAGGCAGGAAAAGTCCATGAGATTCTGACCTCCACTAAACTACCAAAAAGCCGGAAGCGGAGCCACAGGTGTCTCTAGTGGTAGAGTGCCAGCCTGGAGTGCCAAAGGCAAGCGAGAAGGAGACAGGCCCGGGTCAAGCCCCAGGACTGGCACGTGAACTAAGTATAAACAAGGCAAGGGAGGCATTGGGCCACGTAGCATTTCTGGATAAGATGGAGCTAAAGCACAGGATTAGGAAGCTGATCTGGGAAACATGGGCTGAGTTCTCCAAAGTAGCTTTCCCTCATTGGGCTTATACCACGGCCAGCCTCCAGCCCTGCAGATCGCAGACATCTCGGGTGTCAGAACAGTGGCCCCATCGCACCCTGCAGACCGCTGGACTCCGTCCCTTTCCTTTTTAACCATGGTGCATTTGTTTTCTCTGGGCCCATATTGGAACTTGAAAAGGACCCAGGGCTCCAGTGTTCCAGGGAGCAGCACACAGCCTTGCACCAACAGAGCCGAGATCAGATACGCAATCAACAGCAGCGGACCACACCGACTTGAGAACAAATTGACTAACCAGGTGCCAGTGGCTCACACCTCTAATCCTCACTACTCAGGAAGCTGAGATTTGAGGATCAAGCACCACAGTTCCAAGCTAGCCAGGTTAAAAAATAATGACCATGAGACTGTAACCAACAAAAAGCCAGTACGCAGGTATGGCTCAGGTGGTAGAGTGCCAGCCCTGAGCAAAAATGCTAATCAAGAGCTCCAAGCTTTGAGGCCTAGTACTGGCACACACACACGCACGCGCGCACACACACACACACACACACACACACAGAGCTAATTGACTTATGGATCATAGTGAAAGGACATATTGCTTGGGAAATGCCAGTGTTGTTCTATCACAATCAGGTTTGTCTTCAAGCTCCAATGCATCCTTTCTTTAATATAAACCACACATAAGAATCCTTATTCATGGCTTTGCCCCTCTGGAGTTCCAGAGGGTCATCGGACACTGAATTTACTTAGCTTCAGAGACTCCAAAGAATTATTCTTGCATTTCAAAACCTCTTCATATATAAACAAGGAGTTGTCTTATTTCTTATTGGCGGAACCCAGTTACTATTATTTCCTTAATGCCAGAGCACACTTCCATTATTTTTCTTGCAAAAACAATTATTCAGAAAAGAATTCACCAAAAGGTAACCCTTCTTTCAGTTCGATTTACAAGACCATCTACAAAACCTGAATATACGTGTATTTAAATATCTAACAAACTAGATCCATGAAGATCAAATTGGCCTGATTCAGTTATTCAGGATTGTGTGTGTGAGTGTGTGTGTGTGTGTGTGTGTGTGTACTTGTATTGGGGCTTGAATTCAGGCCTGGGTGCTATCTCTTAGCCTTTTCAAGGCCGGTGCTCTTCCACTTGATCCACAGTCCCACTTTTGGCTTTTTGCTGGCTTATTGGTCATAAAAATCTCATGGACTTTTCTTCCACGGCTGGCTTTGAATTTCCACCCCCAGATTTCAGCCTTCTGGGGAGCTATGATTACAGGCATGCCTCACCTTTGCCAACACAGTTTTTCAGAACCCTTAATAAAACTTCCCAGAAACTAGGCCACGATGATCGCTTATTTTAATTGTCCTGAAGATGAGATTGTCCTGCTCTGGTCCCATTGTTCCTTTGCAAGCTATTTAAGAGTGGTTAAGAGTGACAATAGTACTGTTCTGAGGACTTGAAAATTTTAGACATTGTGGGACAATGGAGGTGCAATTTTCTCTTGCTATGCAAGAATGTCTTATCAGTGACAAGGAAAGTCATGAAACTGACCAGGAATCTAGTCCATCATCATACAGCATTGCTACCACGAATCAAAAATAGCCCTGCAACAGTAATCCCCAAAGCAAAGGAATAACATGTATTTAAAGCTCTCCAATAGAAAGTGGTTATGAGATTGTTTTTCTGGATCACCAACTATTACATAAATATTTTCAGGCATTTAGATTAAGAATCTATTAAAGTGTTTGAAAGAGAAACTATCTTTAACTCTCCAGAAGTTTCTGAAAAATAATTTAAACTTAAAATTTTTTTAAATTATTTTGGTCGGATTAAAAAGATCTCAAATGATGAATTGATTCGTTTCAAATTATTTTTAAGAAGTTCTCAAATTATGAAAACAGGAAGAAATCCCACTGCTTCCAGTTTCAACAGCTGGAGTCACAAGTTTCATCTGTTTTTAACAACTAACTTCCTAGATTCAAGAATGTCTCCATAATAGCTAAAGTTCCCAATAAGTTAGTTTTTAAACAATAACTTGTAATCGTTTGATGTCATTGTTACTCCAAGTTCCCTTCCAGCCACCTCTGTGCACACCTGAGTCGCCTTCAGAGGCCACACTCTCTCCTCTCGGTGTGGGATGTCTCTTGTGTCTTTTGGTCTCCATTCGGAGAGGAACACAAATGGAATGTTCAGATGCATTTTAATTGGTGTTTGTCCAAACATTATGAACTAATCATCCACAGGGACCCCAGAAGCTTTGTCAGGCAAAGTCAGGGGAACAATCACAGTTCTGAGTGGATTAGTGCAAGTCCACACCCAGGCGAAGTTGCCTTAGTGCTTTCCACCCTTCCACAATTACACCATAAATAAAGCAAAGAACATGTTTGTTCTCTTCTAATTCCTTCCATTGTGTGGTTCTGTACGTCGTCTCACGTGATTGGTCTGCTCTATACAGCACACTCGCCAGGAGGCAGTGGAACACAGAAAGGTCTGCTGGCCCATCCATTAACCAAGGGAAGCCGGAGGGCCTGGCCTTTCCCTGGCAATTAAATCTCTGAAACACAAGAGAATGACTTGGCTGAGTGCCTATGGCTCAAGCCTGTAATCCTAGCTGCTCAGGAGGCTGAGATCTGAGGATGGCAGTTCCAAGCCAGCAAAGTCCGTGAGACTTTCTCCAATTAATCACCAAAAACTAAAAGTGGAGCTGTGGCTCAAGTGGTAGAGTGCCAGCCTTGAGCAAAAAAAAAAAGCTTAGAAATAGTGTGTTGAAACCCTAGGCCCAGCATGAGAAAGAAAAAAAGAGAGACAGAGACAGAGGGACGGAGGGAGGGAGGGAGAGAGGAGGGAAGGAGGGAGGGAAGGAGGGAGGGAAGGAGGACAAAAGAAAAAGAAAAGAATGGGGGGAAGGAGAGAAGAAAGGAGGGAGGAAATGAGACAGAAAGGATAAGGGAAAAGAGAAGAGAAGGGGAGGAGAGATAACAAGGAAGCAAAGGAGAGTAGAATGGAGGAAGAGGGAAGGCAAAGGAAAAGGGAGGGGAGGGGAGGAGAGAGGAAAGGAAGAGAGGAGGAGAGGGCAAGGGAGGGAGGCTGTAAATCCTAGCTCTCGTTCTTATGTGTAGAGTTGGCCTCATGCTACTCCAAGAATGTAAATGATTGTACCTAAGGGACAAAGGCACAGCTCATCCTCCACAAGGATCCACTGTGGGGTTTGGACTGGCCACTCTGTCCTTCCATCTGGAGAGGGCAGACTGACTCCTGCTGGGTGAAACTGATGCCATAAGAGTTCACATCTGTGTGTGTGTGTGTGTGTGTGTGTGTGTGTGTGTGTGTGTGTGCATGTGCATGCACGCCAATCCTGAGACTCAACTCAATTCCTGGACAATATCCCTGAACATCTTTTGCTCAAGGCTACCACTCTGTCACTTGAGGCTCCACTTCTGGGGTTTGGGTGATTCATTGGACATAAGAGTCTCACAGACTTTCCTCCCCAGGCTAGTTTCAAACTGTGATCCTCAGATCTCAGCCTTTTAGTAGCTAGGATTTCAGGTAAGAGCTACCAGTGCTTGGCCCTTCTTGACACTGTATCAGGGAGAGCGAACTATGGCTACCCAGTTAGACCAAATGGGGAAGCAAGTGTGAAGAAGCTGCAATTCCTTTTGTGTGCACATGTGTGTGTATGTGTGAATGCATGTGTGTCTGCCTCTGTGTCTGTGTCTGTGCAGGTCCTGGGGTTTGAACTCAGGGCCTGGGCATTGTCCCTAAGCTTTTATGCTCAAGGTTAGCACTCTAGCACTTGAGCCACAGCTCCACTTCTGGCTTCATTGGAGATAAGAGTCTCATGACTTCCCTGCCTAGGCCTGTGTGGAATCAGGATCCTCAGCTCTCAGCCTCCTGAGTAGCTAGGATGACAGGCGTGAGCCACCGGTGCCCGCAACTTCCACCTCTTTGTGATTCTAAAGCTTCACATCCTTTCATTCATCGTCGGTGTCTCTCCATCAGCGACCCCAAGGTAGTGTGGAGGACTAACGTGACACCATAGGTCAGCTCTGTGGCCCTGGACCAAGCAATCACCTGAGCATGAGTCCCAGCCCTTCACCTGCAGGGCTGGTCATGGGCCGCCATTTTGACAAATATCAGACACCATCATACAGGGTACTCCGCACAGAACCTTTCCACTTCCTCCACTTTTACTTTTGTTTCTGACCTCAGATGTTTACCCATTTACCCTGCTGATTGGGGGCAGAACGATGGAAGAGGGGACATTAATCAGGACAGACTCATGCACTGACATGTTGGTTTGAAATGCCTTTGCACAACTCCTTAAAGATAAATTTTTTAAGTAAAAGATGTTTCTTTAAAAAAAAAAAAACTATTAATGCCGAGAAGGAAGAAACTTGAATTTCTTTAAGTCAATCTGGCCAAATGACTGTCTCTTTGATAGTTTCCTTTCCTCTCCATGATAATGTATCTCTTTCAACATGATTTTATTTCCTTAACTTTTATTTGTTCTTTTCTTGATTGTAAGACAAAGTAGTCAAAATCCACACACTAAATTTAGTCTGCAATTGTATTTTGAAACACTGCCTTTCTAGAAAAGAAGTACTGCCTATTGTCAGTATCATCTTATTTTTTTTCTCCAAACATGGCAAAATTCCAGAATTTTCCATCTGAAGAAGGAATTTTAACTAATGATCTTAGGCCAAGCTACTCAGTCACCAAGATAAATGCACTTTGAGGCCCTTTAATTGCTTCCGCATTCCCCTACTGTGGGAAGTCAATTCAAATCCAGAGCAGGTCAAGCTAACACATTATCTATGTGGCTGACGAGAAAGCAGTCATTCTAAAAGTGGAGAGGCAGGTGGGGAGAGGAGCCCACAACGGAAATGAACTCGCTAGTACTCCAAGGACTGCCAGAGACATCCAAGATAAGAAGACCAAATGGCAGGGCAGTCCAGATTGAAAGCTAGAATCTTTTTTTTTTTCTGTTTTGGATTTTTTTTTTTGGTGTGTGTGTGTGTGTGTGTGTGTGTGTGTGTGTGTGTGTGTGTGTGTGTGTGTGTACTGGTACTGGGGCTTTAACTCAAGGCCTTACACTCTCACTTGGCTTTTTTACTCAAGGCTGGTGCTTTACCACTTGAAGCACAGCTCCATTTTTGGCTTTTTACTATTTAATTAGAGATGTAAGTCTTAGGAACTTGTCTGTCCAGTCTGGTTTTGAACCAAGATGCTTAGATCTCAACCTCCTGAGAAGCCATGATTACAAGAATGAGTCACGAGTGCCTAGGTTACAAGAAAAATCAAAAAATTACAGTTTATTTGATCTCCTCCTAAATAAAAGCCTACCACTTGAACTACAGCTCCATTTCTGAAAACTTTTTGGTAGTTAATTGAAGGTAAGAGTCTCATGGACTTTCCTGACTGGGCTGGCTTCAAAACACAATGCTCAGATCTCAGCCTCCTGAGTAGCGAGGATTCGAGGCATAAAACCACCAGTATCCAGCAAGATTCTCATTTTTGAACAGCAATCCATTATAAACATATGCCATGGTATGTATGGATATTTGTCTTGGACATGTGCATTGTTTATACTTCTTTCTATATCCATTGTTTTTAAGTAGTAGTCATTTAAAGCCTTACACTTATCTTTTGCTGAACATATATTTCCTCTGATGCACTAGAAACATTAATTATGCTTATAGTTTAATTTTAATCAACTTTGTCAAACATTTTTCAGTGATAGCACCACTATGGGTGCATGAAGTCCCTAATGTCCTGTCTTTGCCAACACTTGATGCTGTCATTTGCTCTTAGACATTCCAGGGTAATATATTATTATTATTGAGTTGTAATTTCAGCTTAAATTTTCTGATAAACAATGGTGCTTAGGAGACAGCCATTTGCTTCTTTTGGTCTATCTGCTTCAAGTATTTTGCATATTTTTGTCCTTTTTTTTCCTATAATAGTCTGTAAAACTGTTCTTCTCATTAGCATATGCATTGTGAGATTCTCATGCATGAATATAATGTACTTGGATTGAATTGCCATCTCTATTGTTCTTTCCTGACCTCCCCACCCATTTGACAATTTCTAGTGGGTTTCATTATGCCATGCTCATGCACAAAAATTTTTGAGTAATATTTAGCCCTCACCACTTCCTTCTTTCCTTTCCCACTTATGTACCTCCCCAAATCTATCCCCTCCTTTTATAATCATCATTTTTTTCACTCTTACTTCTTCATGTGAGAGAACACATGAAATTTGTTTTTCTGTGTTTATCTTGTTTCCTTCAACTTGATTCCCGCCTGTTCTATCCATTATTCCTGCAAATAATATTGTAGACATATACCACTTTTTTTATTTTCTTTTTGGTGCTAGTCCTGGGTCTTATACTCAGGGCCTGAGTGCTGTCCCTGAACTTCTCTGTTCAAGGCTAATGCTCTACCACTTGAGCCACAGCACCACTTCTGGCATTTTTGGTGGTTCATTGGAGATGAGGGTCTGAAAGACTTTCCTGCCCAGGCTGACTTCAAATGGTGATCCTTAGATCTCAGCATAGTGAGGCTTACAGGTGAAAGCCACTGGCACCCAACCCACTTTTTAAAAAATTAATCCAGCTATTTATTGTTGGATTCCTAGGCTGAGTCCCTAGCTTGACTATTCTAAGTATGGCTTACTGTGTAGGGCTTACGGAATGATGACATACTCCAATACTCTGAATCTATTCCATACATCTTGAAGCCAGAGTCCAATAGTAAACACATAAAAAGAAGTCAAGGTACAGAACGCAATTGATGCCATGGATCAACCATGAATTAATATGAATGAATTGGTTGGAATCATTGTTATAACCTGACTTCTAGGGTACTAGCCCAGTCCACAGACCAGCCTGGTCAGGATCTCCTGGAACCTTTTTCAACCCACAGAGTATCCACCCCACCCCCAGGCCAGTCCACTGACTCTAAGGATTTGCTGGCCCAGGAAAGTTTGCAAAGCTCTGTAGTTTACACTGCCTACCATCACCCGTACGTGTTGAGCAGGAATTGTGTGGTTGCACGAAACATGTAAGCTGCTCCCCAGCTCATTTCATGAGCAGGAAACATGGGGATCTCTTCACAGCACCTTGGTTCCTATCTGGTCCAGATGAAGTCATGGGAGAAGAATGTTCTGGCAGCAAAAGGAGCGGAGGGCTGGAATCAGGCTTTGCTCGTCGTCCTCAGCTGCTCTCAGACCTCAAAAGTGAACTTTCTGCTTTCAGCCTTCACACTCACTAGGCAGGAGGGCGTCAGGCCTCCATGGGGACGCTGGATCCACACCTTGGCTATGCTTTATATTACACAGTCACAGAACACAGGGACATTCAGTGTCATTGCTCCTGAGGACAAAAATACCCATGCCCAATTCTTTGCTGGGTATTTCTAATAGAGAAATTTCCAGAGAATCTAGCTATCCACCAGTGTCTCTCAGTTAGTTTGGTCATATTCAGTATATCTTAGAAAGGAAAAAGTTAGGAAGAGAGATGTAGAATAATATTATTGGTAATGTCTACAAACCATCCAATTCCAAATAAAAGTATTATGAAACTGGATGCCCGGGGCCCAGCCCTATAATCCTAGCTACTCACTTAAGTGGTAGAGCACCAGCCTTGCACAAGAAAGCTCAAGTACAGCACCCAAGACCAGTATGCATGCGTACACACACACACACACACACACACACACACACACACACACACACACAATGTGTTATTATAGCTCTTCCCCAAATAATGAAGAAATCTAAGTCTCTGGTTTGAGCAATGTGATGTCCATTGAAATACACTCTCTTAATTTATACCAAATTCTACGCCCAATGAAAGCTGAGGTCTTGCCAATCAGCAGGAGTTTGGCCTTCTGATACACACTTGGGAAAAAGAAAGAAAATTTCTGTAATTACACAAGAGAAACCTAGTGAGAAAAATGCATGAGTTCACCATAAATGTACTGTAAATACAGGACTGTATATAGTGTTTTGGTGTAATTTTTTTTCTTTTTTTCTTTTTCTTCTTGAGCTGGTAGTGGGAATTGAACTCAGCACCTTGCTCTGTCACTTGGCTTTTACACTAAAGGCTAGCGTTCTACCACTTGAGCCATAGCTTCATTCCCAGATTTTTGGAAATAAGAGTAGCCTCAGGGACTTTTCTGCTCAGGCTGGCTTTGAACTGTAATGCTCAAATCTCAGCTACTCAAGAGCCTCTTGAGTAGTTGATATTACAGGAGTGAGCCACTAGTGCCAACTGTATAAATGTTGAAAAAGTGTTCTAGAGGAAAGTATATAAGAGAGATCAACAGATTTAAAATTGTAACAAAGCACATGCTGCACTATGGGAGACAGTAACACAGCCAAGCACACAGGCCTAGTGGGATATTTATTAGGTCCCTGTGTCGCTTTTGGCTTTTCTCACGAAAAGTACTTGTAGGTTCTTCTTTTTTCAAAAACTTCCATATTGACATTTCCCATAAAATCATTGAGTTTTTTTAAGAAAGAATAATTAATAAAATATTGATAATATAAATAATATTAAAATTCAAAGTTAAAATAATAAAATAAAATAAACAGCTGGGCAGAAAAGTCCATGAGACTCTTCTCTCCAATTAACCAACAAAAGGCAAAAGTAGTCCTGTGGCTGAAATGGTGGAGCACTATTCTTGAGTGGAAAAAATTAAGGAATGACTTTTAGGCCCTGAGTTCAAGCCCCAGTACTGGCAACAAAAAGAAAGAAGGAAAGGAAGGAAGGGAGGGAGGGGAGGGGAGGGGAGGGGAGGAGAGAGGAGAGGAGGAGAGGAGAGGAGAGAATAGGAGAGGAGAGAATAGGAGAGGAGAGGAGAGGAGAGGAGAGGAGAGGAGAGGAGAGGAGAGGAGAGGAGAGGTATGGGGATATCACAACAAAACCCCTTTGTATGATTAATATGTGCTAATAGAAATTTAAAACCAGAGAGAAAGAGAGAAACAGCTCACAGTCTCCCCATGGCAGCAATCATCCCACAGAAAGAAGTGCATGAAAGGAAGACGTGAACGAATGTATCCTCTAACTGCCCGGAGTGTGTCTCAGCCAGTGTCCCATCCACTGAGGCAGGCTTATGCCCTGAGCTAGCGAGCCCCACCCACTCAGGATGCCCGCACTGGTGAAATTTTGTTCAATCATTTCCCCTTCCAACCCAGGGCCTCTGGCATGAGCTTCTGCCAAGCCCAGCCTCCTTCCCTTCTCCTCTGGAAACCCAAAGCCCTGCAGAATAGTCACACTCTGTCCTGGCAACCTTGTCATCTCTGCTCTGCCATTGCCTCAGGGTGACAGCCCAATGGGCACTGGCACCCCAGGACAAGGACCCCACACACAAATAACACTGCACAGTTCTCAGAATCAATCCCACCCTGGACTTAGAGTCCATGTAAATGCACAAATCGAAGCAAGGAAAGCCAGGTGTGGTGGCTCACACCTATAATGCTGACTCCTCAGAAGGCTGAGATCTGAGATCTGACATTCAAAGCCAGTTCAGGCAGGAAAGTCTGTGAAACCGCTATTTACAATTAACCACCAAAAAGCTAGAAGTAAAGCAATGGCTCAAGTGGTAAAGTACCAGCCTTGAACATAAAAGCTAAGGGCGGGGGAGGGTCAAGGTGGGGGAAGAGGGGAATGAGGGAGGAGGTAACAAGTTGGATAAGAAATGTACTCACTGCCCTATGTATGAAATTGTAACCCCTCTGCACATCACTTTGACAATAAAGAAATGAGAAAAAAAAAAAAAAAGCTAAGGGCAGTGAGTTCAAGCCCCAGCACCGACACACACACACACACACACACACACACACACTCACACACCAATGAAAACAAGGCACTACCACAGAAATTACTTAAAAGGAGAACATAAGCATGAGAAGTCTTTAAAAAGGCAGAAATCGCTGGGTACCAGTGGCTCAGACCTGTAATCTTAGCTACTCAGGAGGCTAAGATCTGAGGATCATAGTTGGAAGCCAACCTGGGCAGAAAGTCTATGACACTCTTATCTCCAATTAAAACCACCAAGAAATTGGAAATGGAGCTCTGGCTCAAGAGTCAGAGCATCAGCCTTGAGCACAAAAGCTCAGGGACAGTGTCCAGGCCCTAAGTTCAAGCCAGCTCCAAAAAGAAAATTAAAGTAAAGAATTAAGGGAAAGAAAATCGAAGGTGTAAGATATCACAAGAAATGTACTCACTGCCTTATTATGTAACTGTACCCCTTTTGTACAACACCTTGTCAACAAAATTGAATTAATAAAAAAATCTTTAAAAAATAAATAAAGTAAAGAATTAAAGTTAAAAGGCAGAAATAAAGCATTGCCTGCACTGGGCACAGCTCCGTGTCCAATGGCGTCTGTCTCAAGATGCGCCACACCGGTCCTTCCTGGTGTCTTACCCCTGCAGCCAAGCCCAGTCCAATAGTCAACGTGGAAAAAAAATCTATTCTTTTGCAAAATACTGTTCGTCCTGCCTGCACTGCTCTTCTTCCACACCTTCCGGGTTAGTTTTAAAACATATATTCAGGGCTGGGGATATGGCCTAGTGGCAAGAGTGCTTGCCTCGTATACATGAGGCCCTGGGTTCGATTCCCCAGCACCACATAGACAGAAAACGGCCAGAAGCGGCGCTGTGGCTCAAGTGGCAGAGTGCTAGCCTTGAGCAAAAAAAGAAGCCAGGGACAGTGCTCAGGCCCTGAGTCCAAGGCCCAGGACTGGCCAAAAAAAAAAAACCAAACATATATTCAGCAGGAAAATGCGGCCTGTGCAGAATAAGCAAAGCTGCCGGGACAATGAAATGGGGGCAAGAAGCTACGAAAGCATCAAGCCAGGAGGACAAAAGAATGAAGAACTCAGGATGGGACAGCAAGTCTTTGGAGTCTCAACCTCAGAGGAAACAGAGACACAGCCATCCGAAAGGTATCCAGCTCCCTCCGATTAGCTCAAAGCCAGGCTTCTTGGGTGAGGGAGTGACAGGCTGGCAAGATGGCGGAGACAGACTGAGCTGCCACCTTCCCTCTCCTTCTCCTGTCCCCTTTCTCTTCGAATACATTTTTCTGTCGCCTTTACCCTGTTCATATCTTGCCTGCATTATTCTCTTGCCACATCCAAGGATCAAGGTTGTTTAATTGCACTAATCTTTCTGGTAACATATCCGGTGCCATTGGCCAGGAAGTTAGAGATTAAGTGTGTCTTTTTGAACTCATCGAATGATTGCACAACTATTTGGGTTACCATTAAATTGCTCAGGCCTCTATCCTCTCTCAAGTTTATCAGTCTAAATTTCAGGACAGTGGCCAGCCTTTCCACACCTGCTGGATTACAGGGCCCTGCTGCTGCAGGACCGAAGAGAATGCCTCAAACTAACCTGGCACGGCTGAGTGTGTTGACACAGTTCTGTAAGCCCAGCACACGGGCAGTAGAGGGTGGGTAATTGTGCACTCAAGGCCAACATGGGCTAGGGAGGTCCTGTATCAATGTCAACATCTATTGTAAAGTTTATGTTTTATAGAGTATATTTTATTAGATGTATATATCTATATACATGTATATATGATAGTGTAAGTGAAAGTATATGTCCCAGCCATCCCAGGGGACCATGCAGAAATAGACATGGACAGGAGAAGAAGGTTCATAGGAGGTTTATTAGTGGGGCCCTATCTCCCATGGGAGAGGGAGCTACATGGCGTCTGCACCTTATCCATGTGGCAGCTTCTCTCTGAGGCTAAAGGGGAAGTACATAGGTCTTAATGGTGAGTAGGAGTGGCTCATTAGGTATGGGTGGATCTGGGGGCTAGTGGGAGGAGCTGAGGACCTGAGGCTAGGGAAATCCTAACATTCCCCCATTTGTTGTTTATTAATAACTGGGGAGGGTACCAGGCCGGAAGTATGGGCGGAGGTTGTTTCTTCTGGAGCTACTTCCTGCTGTAAAGGGGTGAAGTAGTCAGGGGTCCCTGATTCATCGTTTGGCCGGGTACCATCCAAGAAGTATTTGTTTGACAGTTTGGTTGGTAAAAGTCCTCATCATTCCCATGAGAATGGTTATCAGAGCCAAAGTGTGTCATGGTCTCCTCTGGCTACCTCCTGCAGCTTGGGCACATCAAGGAGTCACTGGGGCTGGGGTCTTCAGGGTCCAAATCTGTGCTGGGCAGGGCAGTGTAAGTGAAGCCTCCAGTTGCCTGTAGTAACAGGATGGCCTTGAACTGCAAGTTTCCAGGTGGTGTCCTGGGTGAGGGATGTTATCCTGTTAAAAGAGACTTTTGAGGGGCTGGGGATATAGCCTAGTGGCAAGAGTGCCTGCCTCGGATACACGAGGCCCTAGGTTCGATTCCCCAGCACCACGTATACAGAAAACGGCCAGAAGCGGCGCTGTGGCTCAAGTGGCGGAGTGCTAGCCTTGAGCGGAAAGAAGCCAGGGACAGTGCTCAGGCCCTGAGTCCAAGGCCCAGGACTGGCCAAAAAAAAAAAAGAGAGACTTTTGAAAAGGTCAGGCAAAAGGCTGACAAGTTCACAGGACCAGTTAACATGAACAACCTGGGAGAACACATTCTGGCCATGAGCCAGAAAATTTCCATTTGGAACATAAACCCAATTTTTCCCATTATAAGGAAGGAGGAATAACTGGACTGGAGGCAGGAAGGGAGTGTTTAGGGGTATTTGCCGGGGGGGGGGGGGGGTGGGCAACTGAGTAATGGACTGGTTGGGAGTAGCCAGTCAGAGGCTAATATATATACAAATAGCAAGTAACAAAGGCAAGAATGCAAGTTTCTGTCCAGATGGAAAGTAGACAAGTATGGATATTAGGTGGGTAAGCAACTATTCCACTTGATCTCCCGGCTCTGATTAATTTTGAAAGGGTAAGTTTAAATTGACTCCATTTAAGATGAGACTTCATCTCCTCTTACACCTCGCCATGGTTCCTCGTTGTCAGGATTGACCTCGTCCTGAAGGTCTAGGTGTTCATTGCTTGGATAGCTTGTCCCAGTTGGCATTCAAGGGGTTTGAACTCAAGGCCTGGGTACTGTCCCTGAGCTCTTCTGCTCTAGGCTAGTGCTCTACCACTTGAGCCATGGTGCCGCTTCCAGCATTTGGCCGGTTACTATGATATGAGTCTCTTGAGCCAAGCTTCCAGTCTGGCTGGCTTTAAACTGAAATCAAAGGAGTCTTGGTCATAAAATCCCTTTTTATTTCCAGTTAAAGCAACAAGGAGACCAATAGGAATAGAGCTTACCTGTAACTTGTTGAGAATTGACCAACAAATACTTTCCAGAGTTCTGCAATGACAAAACTCAGTAAATGTGATAGGAATCTCCAAACAACAACTGATTCACACTGTAGAGTTCCTTGGGCTACCTAACCACTAGCATTGTGCCAAGAATCCAAACTTGGCACCTTTATTTCTATTTACCAAAATGCATCTAACTGCAAAATAGCATAAAAACCAAATCATATCATTTCTTTGCATATATACCCTTGTTGTCTAACTTGTGGGGATTAGCATTACCAACAGGTGGAAGAGAACATGAATAATAATCAAGAGGGCAAAGGGTCAGCTTCAGTCTCAGCTTCAGTGGATCCGAAGTGGCTTGTGTCTTCCATCCCAAGTCAGCAGACTTAGGCATGTGTGATGGAAGCAGGCAGGAGAGATGGGTTGGATCTGGGTGAGGCTGTAGTGGCATCTCAGAGTCCCCTAGAAAGATTGCAACACCTCCTGTTGGGTTGCCTGCAAATTTCTACACAGACTGGTTAAAGACATTTGAAATTTCCCAGTATTCCCTGTTTGCTTACCCTGAATACTCTGGCTTTTGCAGGCTGGTGCCCTACTGGTTTAAGCAGGGTGACAACTTAAAAAAAAATATTTTAGAAGGCTTGGGCCTGTAACCATCTCTTACAAGTACAGCCTAAAATTCATAGTTGGTCCTCATGTTCAAACTTTTTCCCAGTCACAAAATCCACACAGACCAAAGGCCAATAACCAAGTCTACTCTCTGCAGCAGCCATGACAGTTTCTGAGACATGGAGGGGGAAGACACCAATGCTACCCCAGTGCAAACCTGTGGCCACCAAACACAACTCGGGTGCTTTTAACCTTGGAGTAAGAGTCACAGACATGTGTCTTAACTTACTGCATACTTGAAGTCTCGGCTGCAACTCTGTCATGACAGGCCTGCTATAAACCCAACTCTAATCTTGGAAGTATACACAGTACTTAGTCTTTCAGAACTGAGCAACTTGAGGCAGGCAGAGCCAGGGCAGGAGCGCTCTAGCACTGTCAAAATCTTCACAGGAACACCACCAGTGATTCCTAGACATGGCTAGGCTGGACAGGCTGATGACGGTGCCAAATTCACTTCATTTGTTCCCTGAGCAGTCTCCCATGCATGAGAGACAGAATGAGGAATCACCAGTCGTGAAGCCATGCAGTTTAGGAACAGATTGTGGAGGCAGCTTCCTGTAGCCACAGACCACCACGGTCCACACAGCTAGCACACATGTCAACCTGCATCCTGTAAAGCAAAATATCAATCCTGAGTCAGGAAAAGCAAGGTCAGCAGCCACATTTGCACACTCGTTCCACAATGACTCTGGTCCCTTGATCTTAAAGAGTTTATGAGAGCACAGGAGAGAAAACAGAGAAGCAAAATCTTAGTCTATACCAAAGAATTGTCAGGATCAGATGTACACTTGACTTTTAGCATAGATGGGCATAAAGAATCACACACTGGTTTTACATCGTTGTACTTATACCATGTGCTGCATATTTGAACCTTTTGGAGTTTTTCTTAGACACATTTGCTTGTATCCGAACATGATCAGTTTGGGTTTAAAACCTGTTTTGTTTTGTTTTTTCTTTTGGCTTGGAGTCAGGTGATTGGAGTCAGGATTGCCTCCAGGCTGTTCACTGTGACTCCACCCACAGGCTGCAAGGATCAGTTTAACACAAGACTTAAAATAAGTTAAAATAGTAGCCAAAAGCAAGTAATTTTGAAACCACCGTGCCAGTTTTTACATATTTTACACACAGACAGACAGACACTTCTGCACAAGCTTTGGGGTGCACTTAGATTTTTTTTTTAATTGGCCATGTAAGTTTTCTGATATTCAAGTGGCAAAATGACATTATTTTGTCCATATTTTAGAGCCATGTGGTCTGTTAGAAAGCAAAAAAAAAAAAAATACCCTTCACAGATTATCTGGTGAGGAAATGGAGAAGCCACATTTTGAGAAACCAGTTCAGCTCCAATGAGGAGCTGAAGTGGGATGCTATGACCAGAAAAGGTCCAGGAGATGGGAGACAGGACACGAACAGAACACAGACACGTGGCACGGTGTAATGGCGGCAGAGCTGGTCAGAGCCTTAACAGAGCCACAGCAAGACACCTTCACCTCCGAGCATTTGAACTGCAAGGTGGCAGTTACAGAGTTCAGGGTGGGGGCAGAGTTACCAAGTTACCGGGAGCTTGAGTCTCTACATCCCTGCCCAGCCTCCAGGAATTCAACACATCCATGATGGGGGGGGGCGGGGGAAAGGGACTCCACCTCCAAGAGTTTTGGAACCTTGATGGAACCAAGATGGCGCTTGTTAAAACCAATTCTATTGTCCACCACATGGTCAATGCTAGAGAAAACAGGATTTAGCCAACAACAAGCAGAACTTAACCGAATCTCCAAGCTTAACAAACATCAATAACAAGAACAGAAGACTTTTCTTTGTGTCTTTCAAAGCAGATGTTAAACATTGGTACCTTTGGAAGCTAGTACCAGCCCATTCTGTATCACAGGTAGGAAGGCAGAGTTTAGAGAAAGGCAGAGAGAGAGAGAGGGAGAGAGAGAGAGAGAGAATTCCATCTGCCCAAGTGCTCATAGAAGTTACGTAAGTCCTGTAAAATATCAGAGGTCCCCTGTCCCATGAGGAAGCCACATGGAGTCCAACTTTGAGGTCAAATTTGATTGCATGGGCTCAAACTTGAGCAGCCTACCTGAAGCATTTTAGAATGTCCCCCACCCTTGATGAGTGACCAGCGGAGCTCAACTAGAGCTACCCCTAGAGTCCCAGTGGGGCTCTGTTCAGCTGACTCCGAAATGGAGTGCTCTGTGAGGGAATAAACAGCTAATTCGTGTTGTCACACCAATTGCTGATTCCCTAGACCTAGCCCTGTGACTTATGGTCCCTGGGAGTGGGGCTCGGAATTTGGCGCCAAGATTTCAGTCAGTGCAACCCGGTGGTCTTGTCCCTGTGGCCTTACGGGAAATCAGATCCGAGCCCCTGGCTAATGGTCACCCATCCTGGTTGGAGGTTCGAATCCATCATTGTTGTGGTGGATGGAAGTAGAGCGCTCAGTCAGGAGAAGTTACCTCGGTAGTCCTCTGGATCCTTAGGACAGCAGAATAGGTCCCAAGGTGCAGCTTGAGCAAATCCACCGGGGAACCTATCCCGGTTTCGGCACCAATGAAAGCATAGGTTCCGGCCATCCCAGGGGACCATGCGGAGATAATCACAGACAGGAGAAGAAGGCTCATAAGGAGGTTTATTCGTGGGGCCTAGTTCCCACGGGAGAGGGAGCTACATGGCGCCTGTACCTTATCCAGGTGGCAGCTTCTCTCTGGGGGTAAAGGGGAAGTAGGTAGGTAGTGAGTAGGAGTGGCTCATTAGGTATGGGTGGATCTGGGGGCTAATGGGAGGAGCTGAGGACCTGAGGCAGGGGAAATGCTAACAGTAATAAATAAAATAACCCATCAAAAAAGGAACAGAAAGGGCTGGGGATATAGCCTAGTGGCAAGAGTCCCTGCCTCGGATACACGAGGCCCTAGGTTCGATTCCCCAGCACCACATATACAGAGAACGGCCAGAAGCGGCGCTGTGGCTCAAGTGGCAGAGTGCTAGCCTTGAGCTGGAAGAAGCCAGGGACAGTGCTCAGGCCCTGAGTCCAAGCCCCAGGACTGGCAAAAAAAAAAAAGGAACAGAAAGAAAGGAAGGAAGAGACCAGCAGTTAACCAGCCAACTATGACAGAGCCTGGGCAGTGTCAGTAGTGTGGCTGGCCAGGAGTTTACTCTAGTTTATTTTGGCCTTCCTAAAACTCATCACCTCCTGGATTTCCAGGTATCTGGAAGCTAAAATCTCATGTAAGAAACACTTGTGAAGCAAGGCTGACAGCTCTGCTTGAGGCCTGGACTAATGGCTCTTTCTCCAGGGGCCAGTGGGTTGTTTTCCCAGGTGAGTCTTTTAAGATCTCATCCTTGTTGCCTGAATTCTTTTCTCACCCCACCCCAGGTCATTTTAATGAAAATTCCAAAGTCCAAGCCAAGAGGATTGAATTGCTCTTAATCCTTAAACAGGACTGTCACCGGATCCCTCCACCCTCCGGAGCGATTAGTGCCCCTGCAAAGAGAAAAGCACAACAGACAGGAGGAAGTTTCTCTCTCTCTGTCACACACACACACACACACACACACACACACACACACACACACACACACACTCTTAAAAGAAACCTGTGTCCTGGCCCTTAAATCTAACTTGACCCAACTCAGTCCAGCCATCAACCCTTTCCTCCAAACCTTAATCTCCTGGTCACCTCAGCATGGTGGTGTTCACTTCCCCCCTGGACAGCTCTGATCACAGGATAGTGGTGACCACTTCCCCCCTGGACAGCTGTGATCCTTCACTTATTCTCCCACATTATTCATTTCATTGAGAAAGTTGATCGGCCCAGTGATTTCCCTCCTGCCCATGTGTGGAAATTTGCATCTTAACTTCTCTACACTTGGCATTTCCTTAGTATGTTGAAAAGCTGCATTGTAAAAGGAAATGGGAAATGAAAGGAATTATTTGGGGGCTTTTGAGAATGGTTGGAATTGTTTTTCTTTTCTTTTCTTTTCTTTCCCTGCTTCGGGCTTCCTGAGTGATTGAGGGAATGAAAGGGCTGACGACAAAATGTCTGGTCTGTGCAGGGACCTTGCTGTCCCCTGGGCTGGTTCTGCAGAGGTCTAATCACCAGTGTCAGCTCCTAACTAATGACCAGACTGCGCGGCAAGCCGGCTTCCTGTCCTGCTGAATTCTGGAAGCCACTGATTGCTGGTGGGGCCAAGCTGCCGCCAGTGCCGCCGGCCTCGGGCACAGCTACCAATGTCATCTGCAGGGGACTTGTCCTCTGAGAGGAGGGGTGAGCACACAGGGGAGGGCAGGCCCTAGAGGCAGCCACGTCAATGTACCCCACTCACGGAAAGAAATTCCTGACTCAAGACATCAAGATGGGAAGCTTTAATTTTTAACACTGAAAACTCTACTGGGCACGGTGACTCACGTCTGTAACACTAGCCACTCCGGTGGCTGAAATCTAAGGGTTGTGTTGCGAAGCCAGCCTAGGCGAAAACGTCCAAGAGACTCTATGTCCACTTAGCTTGCAAAAAGCTGAAAGTATCGAATCGCAGTGGCTCAAATGAGGTGGGGGGAAGCTCAGGAACAGTACTCAGGCCCTGAGGCCAAGCCCCAGGACCGCCACAAAATAAAAATAAACAGAAAACTCAAGTGAAGCAAGAGGAAAGAATCCCGAATGCTTTCATCATAAAGAACTGTTAGATGTGTTAACAAGTTAGATACGCTTAAGTCAATTACAGGATGAACACAGGGCCTCATTAACATGCATAGTTTTGTGTTTGTGTATAGTAACACTTAAAATGAAATAAATTTAATTTACAGGGAAGTGATTTTTCTAGCAAAGGCCTAAAAGAGGTGGGAATGAAGAAGGAACTTTTGATATGACAGACTTTAAAGAACGTGCTTTGGGAAAATTACAATGATTGATTATCTCTCAGGAATAAAATCCTATCAGCTGACATTCCACATCTATCTTCCTCTTCCTCCCCCCGCCCTTGCCCACTGTACTCCCTCCATTCCTGTTAAGCAATAATGGACACACAAGACAAGACTGGGTAGGAAGAGGTTGAAATCCTCCAGTCCGTGAACGTTATAGCTTTACAAGATGAAGAACGAGAAGCTGAACTTTGAACACAGAGATTTGGCATGTAATTGAGGTCAAATCTATTGTTAAAGTCATTATTTTTCTATGTAGTGAATTATTTTGTCCAAGTTCAAGGGAATATGGGTTGTTTAAATATTTAAGAAGCTCACTGTATGTCACATGTAGCTTAGCATTATTTGTTCCTATTTTAAACATAAAATGATATTCCATTAGATTCTAAAATTCTATACACTATTTCTACAAAAGCTAGAAAATAATGTCTACCCTGTGAAAGGTAACTTTATGGACTAAAGGAGAAGCTCTTGAACCCTAAAACTTCCATGGTCCAAACCACCTTTGTGTCAGGCACAGTGGTTCACACCTGCAGTCCTTGCTGCTCAGTAGCCAGTGCTCTGTGGATGACAGTTCAAAGTCGGCACAGGCAGAAAAGTCCACGAGACTGTCATGTACAGTTAACAAGCAAAAATCCACAAGTGAAGCCATGGTTCAAGTGATAGAGCACCAGACCACAGTGAAAAGGCCAAAAGACAGTGCCCAGGTGCCAAGTTCAAATTCCAGTACCAACACACACACACACACACACACACACACACACACACACAGTTTCTGGCCACCCCAGAAAGTACATGTAAAATTAGGCCCCGCCCGGAAGGCAGAAGGGAGAGGCTGGGCTGGAGCCCGGGTTGGGTGCGGGCAGCTGGGAGGCTCAGTCCCAGCTCCAGGAGGGGCGCACACACTCAGCCCCACGCTGGCTTTCTGACAGCCAAATGCAGAGTGAGCACTGAGCCAACGCGGCTCAGGGCCGTGCTCAGGAAGCCGCTTTGCATTCCAGAAAACCAAAATATTACAGCCCTGATAAGATACCCAGGTAATTAATTAAGCAATTTCCCCTTCCTGCTCACAGGCTTCTATTTACTTTTTAGTATAAATTATCATCCTCTTAAGCAATAAGTACGCTGTCTTCCTGTAACCTTTGAAAATGTAGCCAAACACAGCAGAACAAACAGTTCATGGCTGCATCTCTGCTTCTCAGTGCCAGCTTACACACACACACACACACACACACACACACACACACCTTGTAGATGCAATCAGTCCTTTTCATTTTTAGTAGCTCTTTCTGTATTGCTTTGCTTCTGATATTTTTACAGAATTTATTCCATGCAATCTTCTACTATTTAAGTTTTTATTTTTTTTCTTTTGAAGACACTTTTAGCTTAAAAAATTAGCTGGTAGCCAATGGCTCATACCTGTAATTCCACCTATTCAGGAGATTGAGATATGAAGATTGAGGTTCAAAGCTAGCCTGGGTTCATGAGACTTTTACCTTCAACTAATCACTGAAAAGCTAGAAGTGCATCTGTGGTTCAAGTGGTAGAGCACCAATATTGAGCAACGCATCTCAGGAGCAGTGCCCAGGCAACGAGTTCAAGACACAAAATAAAAATAAAGCACAAAATAAAAATAAATAAATAAAATACTTTTCTTTTCAAAATCACCCATGCATCTCACAAACCTCAATTGTCTGTTATAGGTTTATTGCTTGGTTTTCTTCGAGTTTTAGTTTGACCCAGCTAGGAGAAATTGGCTCATAGAATTAAATACTAGTAACAAGAATCAATCTTTTATTACTACTACTATTCTTTTACCCTTAAGAAAGTAGATGCACAAAGGGATTTCAGTGCAACATGTGAGCTTATGAGAGCAATACCTCTTGATCAATGTCACAATCATCTCCCATCTCCTCCAACCCCACCCATCCCTTGGGTTAGCGGGTTCCATTTTCACATGTGGACATTGAATATTACAACTGTGTTCACCGTCCCTCCTTTCTCCATTTGTCTGTGCTCCTGCCCTTGGCTTCAACCTCCTAACACTCCAAGTTCCCAGTATCTATTTTGTTAGACTGTGAACTCAAAGGAGTTGGGCCACCTCAATCCTCCCTGGCATGTCCCATACTGTAACCAATGCATTTGTGCATTTATGCATATGACCCTGCACATGTTTACTTATACATTTACTTTTTCCTGGTGAAAGTAGACACTTTGTCCAGTGTCTAATATTTATTTATCAAGTACCAGGAAATGGGCACGGATAAGAGTGAGTGGTGGAGCTCAGGGAAGAAGGGCAAAAGAATGAAGGGAGGGAGGGAGGAGAATGCAGGCAAGAATTCATTGCACATACCACACAATTTTTAAAAATAAGAGAAGGGTTGGGCCAAAGAGGGGTGAAAATAAATTATATAGATAAACAGCTTTGTGAATGGCAAAAAATATAATGAATATCCTAAAAAATAAGAAAAGCAAGGGAAGGGGTGGCATGGGAGGGATGGGTAGAATGTTGAAAGGAGTCACCTTGATCAAAATGTACGGCATGCCTCAACCACCTTGGTAACGCCCTTGTTCAACTAATTAAAGGTAATACAAATACTTTTTAAATTTCAAACCCCAGGACAGCATCAAGAATCTGAGTTCAAGCCCTAGGACCAGCACACACACACACACACACACACACACACACACACACACACAATAATAATGATCCTTCCATTGAAAACTTTTGAATCAGTATGTAGAATTCTATGGTGCTAACTGGGGGATTACAAAATATTTTTGCACATTACTTCATTAGTTCAATTACTTAGATGGCCAGAGGGGACATTACAAAGCTCAGAATTCTATACTGGGCAAAATCACTCCAAGGTCATGCTTGGTAGACCTCTCTGCTTCAGCCAGGTCCTGCCACGGAGTGTTTTTACAGTTTCAGATTCTGGACCTCATCAGAAAACTATTGGATGCCAAACTGTTTTCTTTTTTGAAATATAATTTTATTGTTATTATTAAGGTGCTATATAGATGGGTTAAATTTCATAATTCAAGTAATGAGTACATCTGGTTTTTTTGGACAATGTTACTCCTTCCTTCACTTTCCCCCTGTTCAAAGTGTTTTCTAATCATTGGAATAACAACACTTCAGAAGTACTAGGAGGTTGAATACTGAGAGTTGAGTTGGGGGAGAGGGGAGGAGGGTCATATCGAGGTAGCATATCTTTGAAGTTACCTATACAGCAACACCAAGCATCAATTCCTCAACGAAATTATTTCCAGCCAATTGGAAGCCTGGCCTCCATCTACCTCACAGTCACACTAAATAGAATGAGAGTTGGAAAGGATAACCTTCTCTTTTTCATGGCAGTGAGGTTTGAACTCAGAGCCTTGTGCTTGCTAGACAAGCACTTTGCCACTGAAACCACGTTTTCAGGCATTTTGGCTTTTGCTATGTTTCATATCGGTCTCCTTTGCCTTGGCGTGTCTGGACCGGTACAGTCATCCTCTATTTACACCACCCAGGCAACGCCAAGGTGACACCTGTCCATCATTATGCTCTGCTTTGTCATGTCTCAGGTGGGTCTGCAAGAAAAGAACCTAGCACCTGTGATTTCTACTGGCCGATTACTTTGTTGTAGATGTAATGTCCTGTGAGTCTCTCCGTAGGACTGAGATGCAAGATGCTCTTGATCTTTTATAGACAAAACAAGTGTGCATGGGGGGAGGGTTCACATGCATACATGTGTTGGTATTGGGGCTTGGACTCTGGGTCTTGAGGCCTTGCTTGCCTTGTTTGCTCAAGGATGGAGTTCTCTCCCTTGAACCACACCTCCATATCTGGCCTTTTACTGGTTAACAGGAAATAAGAGTTTCAGACCTAACTTCCCAGGCTGACTTCAGCCTCAGCCTCCTGAGTAGCTAGGATGACAGGCGCGAGCCACCAGCACAGAACTAACTCAAGCTTTTATAACACATTTCCCATGCAAATAAAGCTGGGATAAATTTCATGTTTGTTTTATTCTTTGAATCTCTTGCCTGTACATGATCTGGGTGTTGTAACAGAAACATCTTCAGTCTTTCTCCAAAATCTGTCATCTTTCCTGATGCCTCTTCCTACCAAATCTACTGTTTGCTACCTGGAAGTCTTCTCAGAACTAAAGGCTGGCCGGGGCTGAGCACCACGTGAGACTGGGAACCCACCTCACCATCCTGTCTTCAAGTCCAGACCTCCATCTTTCCTCCCACCTGCCTTGTCTTAGTGTGCATGAGCTAAAAGGGCAGAATCAACACAGTAGCCAGGTCAAACTTGCGCAGGGCAGGTAAATGATCAGTTGACCCCATTTGGGGACACTGCGCTCCAGGCGGACAGGAGAGGGGAGAAGCAGAAGGTGATTTTAAAGTTCCATCCTGAGCCAGATTCCCAAGGAGAACTCACAGCCGCTTCTGCCTTTTCACCGTTTTCACTGGGATGGAAATTTCCAGTATGCACTGTGCAGTCTGTTACCAATTTGAAAAATAAAATATATTACCATGATTGCATGGGGGGAAACTGGAAGTGATTTTCTCCTGGGTCGGGGGTTTAAGCAAACAGGAAGCGCTTAGGAGGACTTCATCATCTTCCACCCCGCAGTCCAGTCCACTGCCCGAGGAAGAAGTGGGGACCCGCTTTCGAACCCTCGATTAAACAGCCGGGCAATGCCGGCGGGCCTTGAGGCCCAAACCTCTGGACTCAACACTCCAGCCCCACGCCCTTCCAGTGAGTTCTCCTCTGGAGTTCTGTGAGCAAGGACCAGGTATGGGCTCTTCATTGTGTTTGATATCATTATTAATAACATTATTCTTTTCTCCTCCAAAGATTAGGAAGGTAGAAGCAACAAATAAAGTAATAAAGCAAGGGGGAAATGAGGGAGGAGGTAACAAATTGTACAAGAAATGTACCCATTGTCTTACGTAGGAAACTGTAACCCCTCTGTACATCACTTTGACAATAAATAAGTAATTATTCAGAAAAAAAGTAATAAAACAAAAGAAAGCAGAACTTTTAAAAAAAATCAGCTGGACTTTGGTAGCTCACTCCTGCAGTCTAGCTCCTCTGGAGGCTGAGATCTGAGCATTGTGATTCAAAGCCATCCTGAGCAGAAAAGTCTGTAAGATTTATTCCCTATAAATTACCGAAAGGCCAGAAATGAAGCTGTGGCTCAAGTGACAGAGCACTGGCTTTGAGCAAAAATGCTTAGGGATAGTGCCCAGATTCTGAGTGCAAGCCCCAGGACCTGCAAAGAAAGAAAGAAAAGAAAGAGAGAAAAGAAGAAAGGAAGGAAAGAAAGGAGAGAGGGAGGGACAGAGGGAGGGACGGAGGAAGGGAGGAAAAAAGGAAAGAAGGGAGAAAGAAAAGAAGGAAGGAAGGGGAGAGAGAAAGAAAGAGAGAGAAGAGAGAAAAGAGAAAGAAAGAGAAAAGAGGAAGGGAGACAGAGAGAAATAAAGAAAATGAATGTAAATAAAATAGAAAAACCAATAAATAGTAATCATACAGACCTCTTAAAAAGTTTTCTTGCCAGTATTAATAAGATAACTTTCCATAGATAGTTGAAAAGTATTAATTATGATATGAAATTTTGAAGTCTCTGTGTGTGTGTCTGTGTGTCTGTGTCTGTGTCTGTGTGTTCTGGGGCTTAGATTCAGGGCCTGAGGACTGTCCCTTAGCTTTGTGCTCAAGCTAGTGCTCTGCCACTTGAGCCACAGTGCCACTCCTGGCTTTTTGTTGGTTAATTGGGGACAAGAGTCTCCCCAATTTCCACTGGCAGGGGGTGCTTTGAACCATGATCCTCAGATCTCAGCCTCCTGAGTAGCTAGGATTACAGTCATGAGACACAGACACCCAGCTTACAGACTTTTTATTATAGCTTTATTATAATTATTTCAGGATTAAAACTTTTATAGCATCTGACAACTTGCTTGAAATTTATATATCTAAAATATACTTTGCTAAGTTACCAGCCTCAGACTTTAAATTGTATTGAACAACTTCATTTGAGCTCTCATTACTTAAAGAACAAGAGCAGCAACTTTCAGGGAAAAAGTAAAACATGAGGATTTTTAATTAAAAGAGATTATTCACTTTTTTTAAAAAAAACTCAAGACAATTTGATATTTTTGCACAGTCAAGCTAGGATGTGATTGATATGACTAATAATAACATCTGTAATTGAAACATACCCTGACTCCATTGGATTCTAGAAGTCCTTGCATAATCGTGAAGCCCAGGGGAAGCAACACAGGCAGCTGCACACCACGGGCCTTCCAGATGCTTCTGGAACTACAGCTTTCTCCCCATCAATCCATGCCTATCACCGCTCACTCTTGGACATGCTCTGAAAAGTAGCATATTTAATATTCACTTTTCTAAGTCAAAAGGAACAAAAGAGGAGGCAAATAAACTTTTTTTTTTAAAGACATACACTTTGTTTTTGTCCCAGAAATTAAAACATGCCTTGTTAAGAAAGGGGTGAGTCCATGCCTTGAGGTGAGGGGATCTCTCTAGTACGATGCAAAGCTTTTCACAGCACACTGCTCAGGTGACTGACTGCTGTTTGTGTTTGAAGCACGAGGTGTTTATTATTGCCCACAGGTTTCTTCTATGAGGAAATCGGCCGCACAACCCAAGCATTTCAGAGGCAGTGGCATCGTGCATTTTGAAAGTCCATGATTTTAAGAAGCAGTCTGTAGGAAAAAGTATGAATGCCATGTTGTTGGCAGACCAATTGTATTGCAACAGAAGATATATAAATATATATGTATATACACACATATGTGTGTATATTTATGTATATATATCAAAGATATTAATTTCAAGTTAGAAAACACAGTGACTTCTGGATTCAGACTGCCAGTCAAATGGTCTGGCTACCTAAGTTGTATGGAGGAAATTCCAAGCTGGGCGCTGGTGGCTCACACCTGTAACCCTAGCTGCTCAGGAGGCTGAGATCTGAGGATCGAGGTTCAAAGCCAGCCTTGGCAGGAAAGTCGGCGAGACTCTTATATCCAGTGAACCACCAAAAATGCTGGAAGTGTGGTTCAAGTGGTAGAGCACCAGCCTTGAATGAAAAAAGCCAAGTATGAGTGCAAGGCCCAAGTACAAGTGCAAGTTCAAGCCTCAGTACTGACCAAAAAGGAGGAGGTAGAAGAGGAGCAGGAGGAGGTGGAGGAGCAAGAGGAGGTAGAGGAGCAGGAGGAGGACAACGACGATGACAACGATGATGACAACTATGAGGAAGAAGAGGAGGAGGAGGAGAAGAAAATGAAAGAAGAATGATTTGCAGTATAATAGCTTTTGTTATACGAAGGCCATAAGGGGAAGAACAGATTATTTGCCACTTCACCAACCCCATGGGTCCCACGATAGCTCTGGCTGGTGCTACATTCTGCAGCTACCCCATGAGACACAGAAATGACAATGCATGGTCCTTCTGTGTGGACTTAATCCAGCAGAAGAGCAGAGACCTGTGTAACTTTGCGTTGTCCGCGCGGGAGCTCCTGATAACAGCCTGTCGTCTACCCAGTGTCCGAGCCCAAAGGAAACAGCTCAGTTGACCTGGAGGAAGAGAGGAGCAGCTCGGAGGCTCCCAGAGGCCACTGTCTCTGGGCTGAGCGCTGAAAGCCAGGTTGGGAAGGGATGGGCATCAGCAAGGTGAAGACGGGCAGAGGAACATTACACACGAGTGTGAGGGAAGATGCATCGAAAACAGGATGGGCCGGGTGCTTGTGGCTCACACCTATAGTCCTAAGTATTCTAGAGGCTAAGACCTAAGGATCAAGGATCAAGGCCAGCTCAGGCAGGAAAGTCCTGAGACTCTTATTTCCAACTAACCAGCAATAAAGCCCAAAGTGAAGAAGCTGTACCTGAACCAACAGAGCACTAACCTTCAGCCTAAGCGCTCAGGGACAGCACCCGGGCCCAGTTCAAGCCCCCAAAGCATCATGCACACGCACACAGTGGGGGGAGGGATTGCTTTGAACATGGAATGTCAAGAATAAAGGAAAGTGTCATTGAACTCTCCAGAATACATGTTTAAAAACTGTCACCAAGTACAGAGCTATTGTGTGTGTATATGTGTGTGTCAGTACTGGAACTTGAACTCAGGACCTCATGCTTTTATGTTCTACCCCTTGAGCCACAGCTCCATTTCTGCATGTGGGTACTTTACTGGAGATAAGAGTCTCTGGCACTTTCCTGCGCAGGCTGGCTCCACACCACAGTCTTCAGATCTCAGCCTCCTGAGTGGTTCAGATGACAAGCATGAGCCGCCAGCACCCAGCTCCAAACCATCTTAATGACGATCCATCCATATCAACAAAGTTTCTTCATTTATAAATAAAAATTCTGTAGAGGAACTAGTACCTCGCCAGCACAAGGAAACTGTGAACAGCACGTGTGCATCCTCATCCGCCTTGTCCCCAGGAAGAAAGGGCCAGCCGCAAGGAAAGAGTCAGTGCTACTGCTCTGACGGGAAAAGTGGAAAACACTGACTTTTTACCAAAAGCCTTTTGTCAGCAAAGTAAAAGTTTAATGAGCCATATCTTTTAATTAACTAATGACTCTGACCAGGAGTTTCTTTTTTTTTTTTTTCAAATTTTTATTATCAAACTGATGTACAGAGAGGTTACAGTTTCATACGTTAGGCATTGGATACATTTCTTGTACTGTTTGTTACCTTGTCCCTCATACCCCCCTCCCTCCTCCCCCTTTCCCTTCCCCCTCCCCCCCGGAGGTGTTCAGTTCACTTACACCAAACAGTTTTGCAAGTATTGCTTTTGTAGTTGTTTGTCTTTTTTTACCCTGTGTCTCTCAAATTTGGTATTCCCAGGAGTTTCTTTATTCAACATTTTAGTCACAACTAATAAGCTTTACAACTTTCTGGTTCTAAATAGCATTCGTCCTTAGACATTAGTATAGCTCCTGGTCTGATTGTTTTGTTGAAAGACACCACCCTGCCAGGTGCTGGCGGCTCAGGCCTGGCGTCCTAGCAGCTCAGGGGGCTGAGATCTGAGGAAGGAAGCTTAAAGCCATCTGGACCAGACAATTCCTCAGTGAACCAGCGAAATGCCAGAAGTGGGGCTGTGACTCAAGTGGTAGAGCACCAGACTTGTGTGAAAAAGCTAAGTGAGTGAATGAAACCCTGAGTTCAAATCCTAATACCAGCACACACACTCACGTACACATTCACACACACACACACACACACACACACACACACACACACAGTACAATGCCTGATGTTTTTACTTCTTCTTTCTAACTGGAGCAAAGTTCTAAGTGTTCTTATAGCTTGGGGTTTTGTTTTGTTTTGTAGTTGAAATGTCACGTTCCCCAGTCATACTTTCCACAGTGAAAACCAGCCTACTGCTGACACGCTCTGCTCTGGCTGAAACGACCCAGCCATTTCAACCCACTGAATCTAAAACTGTCCCTCACTTCCTTCAGGAAAAAAAAAAAAAGAACCACCCTGTGATTAAAACTTCCCATACTACCTCTAAAGTACCTTAAATTAAGAAAGAAATACACACACATGAATAAATAAGCTTTTCTTTATTTTTTATCAGAAATTGCCTTCTCCACATATAACACAGCCTAGCTTTCCAAGCTAACTGATGGCTTTGGCCAGTGGTCTTCTCCCTCCTCTCCACTCAGCCCGTAAGCACAAACAGAAAGGGGCCTTTGAGAATTTCCTTGCTGTCTTGCCACTGCCTCTGCCTCCAAATGCTCGTTCCCTGCCCCTTGCCAGCGTGCCTCAAATGAAGTGACCTCCCACTCAAGCACAAAATTCCCATAGCAAATTGAGTGGGTCAATGAAGCACTTTAAGCACTATCACCCACTCAACTTTCAAACAAGAATAGCTCTGAATTGCTTTACAGGCCACCGATGTCCATTTCTTAGAGCCTTTATTGGGCCATTATCATTATAAAATTATATGTCTACCTAGCACTTACTTAGCATCTCTTTTATGCAAGTTTCTCTCCTGGGCCTTAGAGGAGAAAACTCAATAGAATTAACAGCACAGCTACCCTCTGTTACTCAGTGTAGAGACAGAAGATGTGAACCCGTCCCGTTCTAACACACCAAGTAGGACTGGCCTACCACAACAGGAGAACACAAAAGCAAAAGGAATGGGAGTGTTAGGCAGAGAGAATTGTTGCCAGGTCCTGATCTAGCTACTCCGGAGGCTCAAATCTGAGGATTGCAGTTTGGAGCCAGCAAGGGCATAAAAATGCATGAGACTCCTAACTCCAATTAACTACCAGAAAAACCAGACTTAGAGCTGGGACTCAGTGCTAGGGCTCCAGCCTTGAATAGATAAGCTCAAGGACAGAGACCAGGCCCTGAACTCAAGCCTCATAACTGACAAAAGAAAAAAGGAAAGAAAGAAAACCACAAATGTGACTAGAAAACTAGCAAAGTAGAGCCGTGCTTGGTCCTTCACTGTGATGTCCAGAGGATGCACACCGCACGGTGCCTGCACCCTGGTGAAGCCCCACGAGCTACGGCTCTG